>NC_136686.1:2897735-4097735 GCF_903797595.1 Erithacus rubecula
CTGGGGAATACAGTCCAGGTGTAACATTCTCCATGTTGCCATGCATTTAAAGCCAGTATTCCTTCTTCCAGAGCAATATACACCCAGGAATTACCACATGCACTCTCCAAGAAATCCCTCTTTTTAAGCAACTTCATTCAAACCACATTAGTGCTCTGCACTCCTGGAAATCAGCCTGGAGAATTTCAGCTTAGGCATTCCAGGCAGATACAGCAGCACCATACAACATACAGCAGCAGAAGGGTTTGGTTCTAATAAGTTGCTTTGACGCCACACAGGAGATAGGGGAAAAAAAAAAAAAAAAAAAAAAAAAAAGGGAGAAAGAACTCAATTTTGCAGGGAAGCCTTAAACAGGTCCAATGAAACCAGTCAGCTCTTCCATCCTAATCATGTACTTAATTTCTTTCCAGCTCGCTAGAAAGTTAGGCAATGGCCTCAGGTACTCACCTCGATTGCAGCACTTCAGTCCATTCTCAGGGTACTCAGCAATGAATGAAGCAAGTGATTCTCAGCTGACAGCAGAGCACGGACACAGCTGCACATGGAGGAGGTGGGACATGGAATTTTATCCTGTCCAGACAACTTTTAAGTATCACTCTTCTTTCTGGAAACAGAATAAACCCAATTCATATTCAAATGTGGCAGCTGCTTTTAGTGTAGTCATAATTGGTGTGAAATCTGACATCGACATTCTCCATGTTGCTTGAATTTGCTTTTCATTAAAGCAACAGTAACAATAATGGTAATAATAATCCATCCTGAGACATCCATGAAGCTGTCGAGGTCATTAAGTGGAGCTGTCTCTCTTACAAGTCACTGCAGAACGCTCACCTTTGAGTGAAGGAACTGACAAAAGCACACCCGAGGTGTGAGCCAACACTAGAGCAGGATTAGGTGTTACCTTTCCAGGCAGCTCCCAGACATTAGCTGACAGCCAAGGAACAGCACAGGCTGTTGTGGCCACCACCAGCCCCTCTCCCTGGCCAGTCAAAGCCCACACCAGGAGGAGGTGACCAATCCTTTACACACATACAGGATGGGAGGCATTTCCTCTACACCAGCAATTCAAGTCCAAGCCTCCTGAACTTTTCTTCATCTCAACTCGCCTAAAATGTTCCCAACAACCACCAAAGTCTCCAGCAATGACCCTCTCTTCCCCCCACCTCTTGTGCTTTGCACCCTTGCCCCTCTTTCCCACAGAGTGCAGAAAGACCCAGACCAGACAATAATCAATTTGGTTCTTTTATTAGCAGAAGTTAAGAATACAGCAAGTAATAAGATCCCATCTTATATGGAACCATCACCAGAGTCCCCAGCCATCAAAACCCCAGAATGTGCTTCATTGCTTCCAACAGTAAGCAATTGTTAAAAAGAAATATACTGAACAAGGCCACTATTTAATGGGGAAGGAAAGAAGCTGTAGGTCCTAACTATTCTATGGCAATAACCTGCACACAGAGCAAGCAAGCCTCTGACTGCTGAGAGTAAGGCATTCAGGTGCCAACCTGGGAAGAGTTCTCAGCAAAAGCTACAGAAAAGTGCACAGCTAGGTTGTTTTTATTGGAACACACGAACTTCTTGAACAGAGAGACTGACTGGGTTAAGAATAGCAGGTGGAGTACTGTGTTTTTGTAATAGTTCTGTGCTGTGTAGGACCAGGTTACAATCACCCTTGGAGGAGTGAACGTGGGATGATGGAGGCTGCTGCTTCTGCTGGTACTGTTCTGAGGTATCCCAAAGCACTTCCAGCCAGCTCTGATTCTGATATGTACCACACTTGGCTCAGACACCAGCACAGCTACTCTGGGCACCTCCCCAGCCTTGTCTGGGCTGCCAGTGCTATTAGCCCTTACACCCAAGGTAATTCCACCCTTTCCTTCACTGGAATACCACAGACCTGGGATAAACTACTTCCAGCCCTACAGGCATCCAGTGTCAGGATCCCACTGAGAACACATCCCTCTAAGCTTGCAGGCTGCTGCAGCACCTCCTTCTGCAGGTGACCTCGCCCTCAGAGGCTTCTCCACTCCAGGGGTGAAGCCTTAATGCCCACTCAGCTTTAGGAGGGCATTCTGACTCTTCTACCCTGACTCCATTAGACAAAGCAACTCCCCAAAACACACTGTGGCATCCAGGGTATGGGAAGATCTTTACAATCAATCTCTTTCTCTTGAAGAATGAAATCTCAAACTTGAGAGAACCTTACCAAAAAATCAAAAACCAACAACAACAACAAAAAAACACCTCACACAACAACCAATCACCCTTTACCTTCCTTCCCTGTGAAATACTGCATGGTATGAGCTGTTTAACTCATCTGTGAGAGAGGTAATTGCTCTGAATTTCCAGCTAAAGCCTCCAAGCAATACCTGTGCCATAACAAACAAAATGTTCAAGTTCCACCTTATGACTCCAAAGATTCTCCTTCAGTCTGGCTTCTGACTGGGCTCCAAAGCTCAAGCTACATCAATTACACAGGAGAAGGGTATTTGCCTGCCTTATATAGGAGGTGTGTCTGCTCCACAGCAATCCAGCTGAACTCTCAGGTTTAGGCTTAAGAAATACCAGCAGTCCCACTGCTAAAGCATAGATGGAAAGCAGACCTGAGGACAAAAAGGGGAAAAAAAAAAAAAATAAAGGAACTGTATTGGGCTGTTAGGGATCTATTCCTCCTCAAAAAGAAAAACCTGCAAACTGCCTTGGCATATGGAGCCTGCCACACAGCATGGTAATGTGCCTGAGGTCTGCAGTGCCTGTTAATTCCAACTCCTGCAGCACACAGCTTCCTCTTTCCAGTCCCTCTTAACCCCACCTCTGTTTCCCCTCACATGCTCAACAATCTCCTGACAAGTCTCTTACCATCACCCCTCAGAGCAAACGAAGCAGGCTTGCAAATGGCAACCACCCTCTCCCTGGGGGCCTCTGGGTGTAGCAGGCACTGATGGAGTGGGACTGTTTGCCATTTCACGTGCAGTTACCCACCATGCTCCAGTTCCTAGGATGAGACCCAACCCAGCCAACTGCAGGATCCATTATCCCAAAGCTCCCACTACACACAGGCTGGGAATGCAGCTGTGCCCCACACTCAGGCAGGGAGCAGATGCACCTTTCCAGTTACTGGAGCAAATCCATTTGCTCACACTGTGACCTGGATGACACCATGATTAATCCAGCTTCACAACCCTCCTGTACATGTCCTGAACCTACTCCAGGTGCTGGCCAGGACCCCACATAGCCCAGGGCATGCTGGCCACCAGGAAAATCTACAGGGCCAACGTGCTTCACTCCTGGGAATTTTACCTGGTCCTCCTGCAATCGTTTATTTTGTGCAAAATTGAAACAGTGTGTGGTACTTGCATGTTGCATTCTTTACAAAAACCCTTTTCCCCCCACCCATTGTTTAAAACATTTATATAAATTTTATTTAAACAGAAAGTTAGAAATCTTATTTACAATTTGTTTTTCTCCCAAAAGAGCATCTAAAATCAACGCCCAAACCCTCCAAGAGGATATAAATTTAACCTTGACTTTTTTTTTCTTTTTTTTTTTAAAAAAAAGGAAACTGCTAAGCTATCCCTCCCCAATTCTACAAATAAATATGGCATTGAACAGAAGCCGATTTGGAAAGGGTCCTCTGTAGCTCAATCTGTAGATCCCAAGAATAAATTAGGTTTTCAGAATTTCCTGGTCTTCAAATTGATTTATTCCATTGCTTGAGGTATAGAATTTATCTCGATTAGTCAGAATCCCCATGAAGCTCCACGCCTCATCAGCTGAAACTTGGATTCTTCTTAGGTATTCCTTTTGCTAAGCCTGGATGCTTCACCCACGCCAGGGCTCTCTTTTGGTTCTGCTCTCGGGCTGCAGCTGCCCCTACTGCATCCCATCCTCCTCCGAGCAGCCCCCTCCGACCGTGAAGCGGAACTCCTGCAGGTTGGAGACCCCGTGGAAGTGCACGAAGGCGCCCGCCACGACAAACACGTGGAACAGCTGGTGGGAGTGGAACTGTGGAAGGAAACACCTGGGTTCAGCCAGACTCTGGAGCCACCCTGCCACCCCCCAGCCCCACATTCAGCTGAAGTACACAGTAACACAGAGCAGTGCCTCACCCAGGAGCTGCACACATCTCCAGGCTGTTGGTAAAGTCCACCCCTCTACTATTGTTAGCAAAATAATCGAATTCTCTGCACACACACATCCCCCCCTTTCCTTCAGAGCCTTCTGAACCAGCCAAAAAACTTGCTACAGAACTGCTGTAATTCTTCTTTGCAAAGGGACAAGGCAAAAGGCCTAAGCAGGAGACTTTTAAAATTACTTCCTTCACAAGACACACTGGTGGTTTATGGACATTTATCTCTCATACAGGTAACAGGTACAAACTCTGCTCTGGTCACAATCCACACCAAGTGGATTCTGCATGCTGGTATTTTATTTCTGTACCACAGAGAAACAGAATAGAAAAATGTGGTATTATATGAAAACCTAGAAACAACTGGATGCTCTGAATGAATGTCCAGGATGTCACTGACTGGAATAGAGCAGAATGAAAACTGTGAGGGAGCTTCATGACAAAGCATGCCCCTGTCTGAGGAAAGCCATACAATATGGAAAATGCTCCTGAAACATTCCTAAATGTGTATTTGCAGGCTTCATGGGAAGCTTGGAAAAGAGTTGGTGCTACAGCAGTGCTTTGGGAGCTTAGCTCGCTATTATAACAAAGCAAACTGGTGCTGTGCACAAGCTGCTCAAACAACCCAGGTCTCATTCTCACTTCTAGTCTTCTTTAGGGGTCTTAAACTATCCTAAGTGCAAGAACAGTGGCCTTCCAAAGTCCACTTCTCCTCATCTCTACTCTTGGTCCACTCAGATGCTTTCCTTACACCTTCCTCAGGTGTTTCTGCTCCAGTCTTCATGATTCTTTCCTTCATATCAAGTTTTCTACCCACATACCACCCACCCACTTGCTCACCCCACTATCCCTTCTTCTGGGCCAGAGATCCCCCCAAAGCCTATCATCTCTGTCCAGCATTTTCACTGGCTATACAAGATGAGGAGCCAGACATGGAGAACATGAGAGAACATGGAGAACACGTTCCCACTGAACATCAGTGAAATAACCATGTTCTGTTCTGCACAGAAGCAAGATAAAGATGTGCCTTTGCAGGATCCTCAACATACACACACACAAAAATGTTTGCAGTTCCTTGCTCATTTGTTAAAGCTATCCAGAAATGTACTGAGGTGAATCTGCACACCAGCAGCCACCTCAGACCAGCCAGGTTGTGACAGATTGGGAAGAGAGGCACCAGCTAAGCCAGGCTCAGAGAGCCCAGACTTGTTTAGTACCCTGATGACCTATTGCTTCTGATGCAGCAGTGTGATACTTGCAATAAGAAAAACATAGACCCAACATCCTTCAGGCTCAAGGGGAACCAGCTTTCACATTGGCCTCCTCATCCAGTCACTCAGTAGACTCACCCAGATGTCACACTTGCCAGGGAAGAATCTCTCCGGGATGCGGGCAGCATAGAGTGCAGCACCAGTGATGTACAGGCATGCCATGAGTGCCAGCCAGCCTATCTGCCCCATTGTGGCTGCCTTCAGGAGCCCCTCTGAGATGACAAAGTGCAGAGTGGGAATTACCCCACTAAGACCCAGACCTAGAAATACTCCTGGGAGGTAAAGAAAATGTGGCAGAGTCAGGTTTGAATGCAGTGGTGGCAAAGGAAGACAATGAAAACACAAAAGCTACGGAAGGAAAACTCAGTATTTGTGCCAAAGTAGCAGAGAGGTGACACTCTTGAAGCTGCAAGTCCCCAGAAGAGATTAATTGGAAAGTAAGCTAAAGAATGCACAAACTTCCTTCATATACCAGAAGCTACTTAGTTATATGATCCAGCAGATAGCTGGAATAATTCATTTACTGACTGTGCCTGCCAGCTCCAGTGTAGGTGAGGCCAGTTCCTGCTCTTGGCCTGTAGAGGGAACTGAGACCACACAGACTGTGCCTCACTTCACCACAACTGCTCAAGAGCAAGACAAGGAGACACAACAAAGAGATTGTTTATCATATTCTGCACAAGTACTCCTAGGAAACAGAAAAGCAGCATCTGTGCTCATTTGATCTGCCATTTAAGAGAACACTGTTTGTTTAGATTTTAGCAGCAAGGACAGAAAACTTGTAAAACCAGTGGCCATGGAGGGAATATTCATGCTCTGTATGAGATTTTAAGTTTGGAAAGCTGAATGCTCTGAAGGTACCCAAACCTGTCAAAAAAAAAAAAATCTAGATTTTCTGTACACAGCATGTGCAGGTTAAGAAACAAGAAATATTAATATTCAACCCAGCTGTGTGCACATTCCTGTGTGTTGCTGCCCTCTAATGCTCTCTTTCTACCTCAAAACATGAAACCAAATCTGGTTTTGTTCTTTTGATGTGAAGAGAAAAACAGTCTTTATCTTAACTCTGTGTTTTATCCAGGCAAATCATTCAATGATTTGCTATAAAAAAGAAGCACAAGCACTGCAAGTACACATACACACACCAAACAGTCAGTCATTTTTTTTAGAGAGCAAAGTTGCTAAATGCAGCTAGAAATCCTTTGCACCACCTTTCCTACTGCATGTGTTACTGTCCATTTCAGGAATGCACTTCCAGGACTTGCACCAGCCCTTATCTGTGCATCCAGCTGGGTACAAAAAATGCTGAAAGAGAAGAATATTAGATCTATAAAATTCAGCTCTCCTAAGTCTTCCCAAGGTAGTTTTTCCAAGTGGCAAGTAGAAAGCAGCAAAGACAGTCAAGAGAAGTAAACACAGTTGAATTGAGGTCTTACCTGCCCTTACACCCCGGTATTCAGGGGTGGCAAACATGTCCCATTGTGAGACAATTATGGCTGCAATGCCCAGGACACAAATCACAATCAAGTAGATGAAGCAAGGCTGAGGGTTGCAATAGAAGGAGTAGTACAGCCATGGTACAAAGCTGCCCATTATGAGGAGTGCAATGCCAGAATAATCCAGCCTAGAAGAAAACAAAAATCAGTGTCATAACAAGTGTGAACCTTTGGAAATCCTCCCACCCACACACTCTTCTTTGGTAGAGCAATTGCCTACTTCTCACTGCAACTGAACTACTCTCACTATTGCAGCTTGGGTACTGATGGCAATTCTTCCACCTACAGGACTGGATTACAAACAGCCAGGAAGGCCATTTTGGTGTCATCAGCAACACCTTTAGCAGCCTTTAGACCAAATCTTTCTGAGGAAAACTCACATTTTAGTTTCAGATGAGGAAAAATGCAGTGCAAGAGCCCTCTAATGACAGGGCACACAGTATGTTCAGAGAACACAGCCAAGGCAAACACTTGAATGTCTGACAAGTGTGAGTTAGCTGGGCATCAGCTTCAGTGACCACAGTGGAATAATGCTGCAATTTTTCAACCATGCTGGTTGAAAAAAAAAAAAAAGCCACTGCTTTTTGCCACACCCTGACAAAATGCTTCTGCAAAAGTTGATGGAGTTAGTTTTTCAGTAGGGGGTTTTAACTGCTGGGCTACTTTGGAGGTGGTCTTGCAGATTATAGAATCCTAAACTGAGCAGTCTGAGGAAATATCAGATATTCAGCAGCCAGCCAAAAAAGAACGTGCAGTGAAACCAAAAGACCAAGACATCTTGATACACACTGTGGAACTGTCTTACATAAGTTTAAGGTTCAAAGTCAGTCAGAACAGCTGAAATGACAGGAAGTAACGGTTGCACCAAAAATTCCAAGTCCTGCAACTAAGCTCAAGGCATATTACTTACAGCAGCAAATGCAAGCACATGCTTGCCAAACAGCAGAAAATGATGGAGTTTTAAGACTCAAATGACAGCACAAAAACTCATGCTGAAACAAACTATAATTAGAAGAAGCTGCATTAAATCTCTGCTCAACCCTGTTCCAAAGTACATGCAGTCATGAAATGAACAACTCCCACACTGGGGCTCCAGGCACAAATCCCAGCCCTGTTTTCCCACCTGTTTCCTATTTGGCCTGCCCTGTTCTCTAGGCACTTACTTGGAGAAGAGCCGGGAAACACCTTCTGAGTGGCAATAAACTGTGTGGAAGAGCCATGAGAAGGAGAGGCAGAGGATGGCTCCCAAGAAGAACAATCCAACGACCACTTTCTCCTGCACAGGTGCTACGAAGGACATGTTTGGCCGGAACATGTAGAAGATTCCCAGACAAAGGAAGAACACACATCCTGAAAAACAGCAAGGCAGAGAGGTGTCAATTCATGCATACTGAAAGCTGTTTTTCCTACAAGCATCATCACTTCCCTTAAAGGGTCTCACAAACTGAAAACACTCAAAGATGCAACTTAATCACGTTCCTGTGGCAAGAAATACAATCCCAATTAACACCTACAGACTTGGGAAAGGAAGCATCTAACACTAATTTATTAACACTTAGGAAATGTTTAATGAATTTGTTTGTACAGTATGCCATCATTAAGCAAGTCCTATCCAACTCTGATGAGACAAAACTAGGAGAGGGATAACAAGCTGCTAATTTAACAGGTTACTGGTGGAATGATAATGCTGACAACCCCACAGCCCTTTGCATCTTGCTCTCTTCTCTTTGAGAGCATCGAAACCATGGGGTGAGATTTAGGATTAGATGAAAGCAAGCTGAGAGTACCTAGGAGATGTGTCCAGATGTTGCCAGTCTCTGTGTGTATTCTGAAGATGCTCTTGAAACAAGCCCGGAAGGAAGGCATGGGTGGTCTGTGTCCATGCAGCAGGTAGTCATTGTCCTTCAGCCAGTCAGGCAGCACGTCGTGGGGAATGACCCTCCATCGGCCCTCCCACACCTAGGGGTCAACAGAGTTGAGTGAAATGCAGGCAATGGAGCTCCATCCTGGTCATAGTCAGAAAAACCACACTGGTAAAAAGTGCTGGTTAACCTGTGAGTACAGTAAACAGAAGAGAGCTGATGGAACATCTCTGGGGAAAAGGTTTTACACTTGGAATATCACGCTGAAGTCACTGTTCCCAGTTCAAAACTGCACAATCAGAGAAAGAAATACTTCAGCATTCCATTGGACAGGAAGGCTATTGGCTGTTTTTACTGCTGATGAAGAGAAAACTTTTAATTTTCTCCCATGTTCTATTATTTTACAGGCTACCTTTTCCATTTAATTGAAGAACTGTTCCTCCACCACAAGCCAACCTGTCTAACTGCTAGCATTTGGGGCAGGCTAGCAGAAGCTACCTATTAGCACTAATAGGGCCCAGAAAATGTGAAAGAGTGAGAGCCCAGCAAGAAGAGTCCAACCCCTTATTCAGGTTGGGCAAAAATTGCTCCCAAGCTCACAAACACATAGTGACAGAGCAGTTAAGGCAACAGCCTCATGACTCAATTCCATGGGATTTCTTCTTTAAAGGGAGAGAGGGGGTTTGTGCACAGAGCTATTCTTGCAGCTGGCTCCACAGGAAATAAGAGTGCACAGATGTTCCCAGCACTGCTTCAGTAACACAAGACACATGGAGGCTTCAGTGTGGCAGCTTGGGGGAGCAGGGAACTGCTTTATGTACCGGGGCTGCTTCTGCAGGGCTCCTTGGACTTGCTGGCTGGCTAGAGTTACAGGAGCAAGGCTGAAGGTTCCTGAAACACTAAGTTTAAAAAGCTACATTCTTATTTCAGTTTCAACAACAAGAGCCTAGAGTTTTTTGAATCAATTCTCCACACTCGTGTGTGGAAGTGAAACAAAGCCATTCAGAATAACTAGCCCAGTTTAAGAGTGAAATACATTAAACAAGAAAATAACTGGTTTAGTTCATGAACAAAATTGAGGTAGAAACAAGAGGAGGGAATTAATTTTACACAACTCACCCTTCAAAATATTTTAAAAGAGGCAAGGATGCATAGTAAAAAAAAAAAAAAATTAAAAATAATCACCAAAAGCAAAAAACCAAAATGATCCATACACAAAAGACCACCAAGTAAATAGGGTCCCTCTGTAAAAACATCAAAAATAGTTCATAAAACCAGCAGGAATCAGTGTATAAAGGGGCAGCATTCCTTTCAGTGAGAAAGGAGAGCCAGAGACTGACACAGCCCAGTGGCTCTAAAAAGTAGCAAAAATTGAGCCAAGGTCAACAATTACAAAATCTACAATGGATTTACTTACGTATGGTTTCAATACAGCATTGTGCTCAAGTCAGGGCAAAGCTTATTCTACAATAGATGCAAACGCTGCTGGAAATGCAAAATATTTGCAAATCTGAAGAAATCTGGTCAAATGACCTTGTAAGTCAAAGTGCCTTGAACCAGAAGGCTTTTGTTCAGCTTTGCATTCACAGGTGTTTCTCAAGGGACACACCTGAGTGGCATGATCAGCTTTGGAGTCTCAGCTGTAAATCCCTATTGTTCCAGGCTCTACAATTTAATCCTGTATGACAGACATGCTGAGGAAATGCAGTATTGCTTGTTAGAACATGAGATGCCCATGTGGGGACAGTGAGAACCTCCTCTCCCTCACATTAGCAGTGCAGCTGCTCCAAGTACAGGCTGCTGTCCACTGGAGCTTCCCAACAAAGGATGTTACTTGAGCAGTTTCCACGTGCCCTTACCTT
Source organism: Erithacus rubecula (assembly GCF_903797595.1). Taxonomy (NCBI): domain Eukaryota; kingdom Metazoa; phylum Chordata; class Aves; order Passeriformes; family Muscicapidae; genus Erithacus; species Erithacus rubecula. The sequence goes on from NC_136686.1 coordinate 2,908,356, forward strand.
ACACACAAATTCTTCCATTCTCTCCATAGCATGGTGGGCTTGTAGAAGAGGTGACATTCCCATAAAACCTTCATCTTCTTGAGGTGGTTCATCATTGTGTTTATTATCCTCAGAACACTGGAGAGAAAAATAAAACAGAGAAAATGCTTTGTAGGAAGATGAACAGAGGAAGGTGATGTTGTTTTCCATAGAAAACTATGATTTGAGGTCTTGGCAAATAAAGAAGTCTCTCCTTGTACAGCACTGAGAAAAGAATTCAGAAGAACAAGCAAAAAAATGATTACATTCTTAGGCATTTGAGAACAACTCACATGTCTAATCCATTCTGCATATGTTTCCAGCAGGTTTGGAAGCCAGCAGCCCTCCTTTAAGTCATGCTTCATTAAATCCCAGATATGGAGTCTGAGCCTTCCCACCTCTAGGGAAGGATTACCCCTATTTTATGTTTCAATGTCACTGTGCTGGTGTTAATGCCTCTATAATGTACCTGGCATTTCAGGGTAATAAAAGGTAAGCCAAGGAGAGGAATCCATTTACCTTCTAAAATGTTTCACCTCAATTTGCAGTCCAAATACAAAATCTATTCTGTATAACTGACACTTCTGTTCAGCTTGTAATCCAGTACTGGAATTTACTCATTCATTTCATTTTTCAAGGTATTCCAGAAACCACTATGAAACTTCTGCCAGTTAGACAAAGGCAAGTTATCAAAGAAAAGCAGTAACAGGGATCAGAGTTTTAAGCAAAGTTCAAATAAAGAGAAACATCCACATCCTAGGGGTGTACCAAGAGAATTATGAAAAGGAAAACTAAAATAATTCCCTGAGCTGGGATATGAGGCTGGTAGACATCATTAATAACTTTACAGGAACAGTTTGATACTTTTCTGCTCTATCATGACTTATCACATCATCTGCATATTTTGATACACTCTAGCTTCCCGTGGAGGATAAAAGCAGGGGGCCATGGAAGTTCTGCATTCCTGTTTGCTCCCTGCAATGCTCATGGCCCATCAGAGACTCCATTCAACACTTCAGCTTCCAAGGTAAACAAATTGGAGGAAGCTAGGGAGGGGAGAAGGAACTTTTTGCACTCTTCAGACTTAATGCAGAGAGCTGCCATGCACCACATGGCCACACCAAAAAGCTCCACAGTCAGCTTAGAGAGAGACTGACCCCTCCAGATTTCCCAGAACTATTTTTCCTTGTCCTATTCTCATACCACGGTTAACAACTTTAAAATCAAGATGATGTATCAATACCATCCAAAATGACAGAGAATATGGTACATAACCTCACTTACTTCATCTACAAATTATTAGTAGTAATATTGAGATTAATGCCTTGAACTTTCAAGCCAAGGATGGGAACTGGCTGTGCATTACAGCTCTCTCCTTGGTGTCACACCTTATTAACTATTTCTATCAAGTTAACTCAATAAGCTACTTAAAATTTTCATTTCTTACTAAATAAAAAGAGGCTTCTTCCAGCCTACAGTGAACTATCCAGAGCTTTCAATATTTTTTGGGGTTTTGATGGAGAACTAACAGATTCATACCCATTTTGTACCCTAGCCTTGCAGTACCCAATTCTTGCAGGAGTCACTGAAGCTCCATCTTTCAAAAAGGAGGTCCTATCCCTCTTGACCCAATTTCTTACCAAGTTCTTGATCCACTTTTGCTTATCCAGAATGCAATTTCTGGTATGCAATACACAGTGCACATCCTTCAAGTTTTATCTATGACCTTACATTTTTCCACTAAGAAAACTTGATTGCCTAAACAATATTTTGTTCCTTGTACTGTCTACTCACCTTCCTTTATCATTCCAGTGAACAGCTACTCTGAACAATATCTTGTATTTTACAGCAATAATTGATTTATTAACCAGCTCTAAGCAGATTCTCCAGCAGAAAAAGACAGTATTAAATACATTCACTCTGCCTAGGTAAATCCCATTAGTCCCATTCAGAAAGGCACCAGACAACAGCAAGATGCAAATAGGTTTAATATCCATCTAAAATAGGCACAATTCCTATTAGGCACAGGAATGAAAAGCAAATTTGGTTTCATTCTGACTCAACAACATTCACTGACATTGTTTCTCCACACTGTCAATTTTACTGGCTTTTTCTACTAATGGAGCTCTCTAGGATTCTCAGTTTTCAATATCATAAATAATTAACTCAAGGTCATGGAAACAGAATGGGTTGGATTAGAAGGCAGCTTTAAAAATCAACTAGTCTAAAAATGCCTTGCCATGGATGTCTGGAGAAGATGCTCACAATGGTCTGCACAATTTAGAAACAAAAGCAACTTTTGGTTTCCAAGATCATGCCTTATGGAAAAACAAGGCTGGCACTTAAGTTCCAGTGCATTTGACAGAAGGAGCACTGCTGTGCCTTTTAGCTACTCCAGAATTCCCTCTCCAGCAGCACACAATAACCAGCTCCAATGGGGTGAACAAGTTAGTAACCCTCAATTTACACAACTGAAGGAAAAAAAGGTTCCTTACAGAATCAAAGCCTGTATTCATTGCAGTCTGCCCAGTGATTCAAAGCCAAAAAATGTTCATTTCCCCCTCTGCACATACTCCCATTTCTAGAATGATGGGAAGGCTTAAATTTGAACAGACTGTAAAGCTTGAAGAGCACAGCTATTTCTGAGCTAGTCCAAAATCCCTGCATTTTGGCCATGTGCCGACAAACAAATCATTACTGAGCTTCTTTTGGTGATAAAAGGAATTCATATCATATACACAGTCCAGATTACTGCCAAAAAATGGAATTGATTTTACTATCTCCTTCCTGCCATTAAACTGCAAAATTAGCAGTCAAGGGAAAAAAAAACCTAAAGCTCAGCTTCTTAGTCCTTTTCTTGCAAAGGAGGCAAAAGGAGGCATTTTCTGGAACAACCATCCTCCCTTGACTCCCTCCTGCAACATCTCATTGGGAAGAGCAATAAACTGTGCTTGTTGAAAGCCAGAAATCTACAGTGGAGGGCAACACCAACACCAGTTCACACTTGCAAGTGAAGGAGACTACTGACCTTGAGTTCTTAAGGCAATGACTGAAAGGAAAGAATACCACTCTTCTGCTCAGAAGGCATATGGTAACATTTCCACTGTGACTTCTTCCTTGCTATCTCAGGACCCACATATTTTCTCCTCTTCAGCTGATTGCAGCAGAAATTCACAAGTAATTCTACACCATAACAATATAAGCAAGCACAATCTTTTAGGACACATTTTCAACTATTTCTAAGTCCTGCCCACAGAATCATATTTTGAAATGAGAAACATACTGGGTAAATAATATCACTTGCCTAAGACTGTGCAAGACATGAGAGCCCAGAAGACAACTCTGATACTCCCACTTTTAATGAGCTATGGTATATCCTGAATTAAGTGCTTCAAGAATAACTCTTGCCTTTGTAGATCACAGGCCAAAGGGATTTTCACTTGGCTGATGTTTCAGATGTTTTTACATCATCTAATTCATTCAACTTCTTTTAAAGCATCTCAGATTTGATCAAGTAATTCTGTGAAGTCTTCAGAGCATTTTTTAGAGTATCTTTAATAAACGTCCTGGTTTGTAACAAGCAAACTTGTTACAATCAGCAGCTGTCACTCTTCTGCTGCATATATGCAGCAATGCCTACAATCAGTCTTTCACATTAATTGAAAATCATGACTTCTGGATACTCAGACTCTAAAAGGTCTGGACACTTAACTCCATGGAAATGCCAAGCAATTGTTCCAATTTTAATCCTACCCCCTTTGCAAATTCACAGAGTGTTAAAACTACCAAAAAACCAGTCCCTCGTTTCTATGAGATGGAAATTATCTAACAGACATATAAACACAATCTGAGCTGAGTAACGGTACCAGAAAGTAAAATACATCTGAAGGACAAGTGAAAATATCCAGAGGAACCAGCTTTACTGGTTTATTCATATTCACTTCATTTTGTAAAGTGTTACAGCTTCTTTTGTGATAAAAGTGACAGACATGAATGTAAATGAAAAGCTAGAAATCAGAGAACCAGGCAACACACTTCCAGGGACAGATCATCACCTAAGCAAGAAATCCAGAGCATATTTTAGTAGGGATCAAAAAGGTTTAATACCAAGACTAAGAGCACCAGAGTAAACAAAGAGCAAGAAACCCAAGAGTTCAGTTGCACAGTGCTGATCATTAAGTAAGTCTAACAGTAAAATTTCATTTTTATAGCAACGACATAAAAGGTAAAAAAAGTTTACATTTAGTACAAGAAATTCTCATCTGAATGCAGTCCAAAAATGTCAGATCACATAGCCAAAGATCCTGTTACAGAGAAAAGTGCAGTAAAACCTGCTCTAGGAAATGCAACATACTTCTCTTGTCTACTACAACAGCTTATCCTTCTCACACAGACTAACAGCTTCTATCCTATCACTCTCAAATCTGTTCCCAGACATGCTGCCTAAAAATGTCCTTACTATGGAAAAGCCTGTCAGAAGTCAAGTCATAATTACAGAAAAAGATTCCAGAAACATCATTCTCACTTTTGACTAAGTTGCATTCAATGGACTTCAGCAAAGTCCATTTTCTTGAGGTCTGCAGTCTCTTGATGTCAGTTTAAAGATTTCTAGAAAGTTTCAGAGTTTGCACATGACTGCTCCCTGCACAGGGGACAAACAAGTTCCTGCTCATCACTTCAGAAAGTGTCACCAATCTTGTTCATTTGAGCGTGCAAACTAAAACATAAATGAAATCTGAATGGAGCCACCTTTTACTCTAAAAAGTGGCCACCTTCTCCCTCACCCCATCTGACCAATGCCCATCCCATCCCCCAGCAGAGACCAGCAGCTCCCAGCCAGCTCCCCCCAGTTCATGTACTGGGCTCCATGTTAAAAGGTCTGGAATATGCCTTTGGATATCTGGAATATCCTATCTGGGATCAGCTGCCCTGGCCACGTTCACTCCCAGCCTCCTGTGCCTCTCCTCACTGGCAGATCATGAGACACTGCAAAGTCCTTGATTTAGAGGTAGTACTGCCTAGCAACAACTAAGACATCAGTGTGCCATCAATGGATTCCAAATCCAAACCATAGAACTGTACCAGCTGGTAGGAAGAAAATTTTCTGCTATCCCAGTCAAAACTAGGACAACAAGCAGCTGCAATAAAACTCTCCTAAACTCCAGAAAGTGCTCAAGTCTTCTGTATTGGAGTTTCTTTTCAGACACAGTCACCACCCAGTTATCCAGGAGTCTAACTGACCATGCACATACCTATGTAGTATTAAGCTCTGGAGTTAATGAACTCCCATATCACAAAGTCCAACTGTCTGTGATGCCAATTCACCACCAAAATGTCACTAGTGCCCTAAACCTACCATCACAGGAATTTTCAAAGCATGATGCAGTCTGAATCTGTTCTAATATCCTTGCTTCCTTCAGCTGCTGACAGACACTCCCCCACTGTCTTCTTGATCAGTGCCCTGACAAAATTCTGTGCCTTGGTAGGGACACAGGCAAGATAGCTCAGAAAAAACAAATGTCTTGATTAACACTGAGTCATGGCACATTATATAACATGGTATTTATACATTATTTTCTTCTTAAAGCTCAAGCTACAAAAGGTATGTTGTTGCATTTATAACACCACTGTTACACTCCACATGAAACTGAAGTCACAAAGTCTAGACGTGACTCTGAGTTTTTGCTTGTTTATCTTGATCTCATCAGATGAATGATTAATAGTGCTTAACATGACATTCAAGTAATTTTATGTTCCTTGGGGCAGTGTGCCAGATTCAGTAACTCGAGAGCTTTCAGCATAATGGCCAAGATACGTTCAAGGCTATCATATAAAAACATTATTTTTCTAATCACAGCTCTGTAACATCCTTTTCAGCTGGCCAGATTGCTTTTTCTCAGCAGCCATTCCCCTGTGTCCATTCTGTCAACTGACCTTTTATCAAGCAGCCTTTCATAAGGAGGAAGCAGCAATGGCTGCCATGCCATTTCTCCTAAAAGCCTCTTGCACATTTTTCAGAATTGCATCAACTTATATTCTTTGAGTTGTAAGAAATAAACTGGAAACAGACAGCATTATAAAACTTCCCCTGACTTCCCCTAACTTCTGCACATACCAAGTTATTTTAAAATAACAGCTTTGTTCTTTAGAATTCACGTTCTCCCTGACAAGCTTGTAAACAGAGCCACACCACAGTTTCCAAAAGGCTGACTACATCCACCCTCTAAGCAGGGTGTGCTGAAACTGGACCAAAAAAAGTCTTTCATTAGCACAGTGCCAAAAACCTTTTAGGCCTGCTGGTCAAAATGTCAAGCACTTGGAAGTTCCTGGAGCTCAGTGTTTTCCTTTTGTAGGTCACCTTCTTATACAAGATACAGTCCATTTAATATTGGAACTTGAAAACAGCTTTACACAACTGGTCATGGGAGACTGCTTGCTGGCACTCATTAAAAAACAAGCACTAACATTCAAAACTCATTTAGCAAATAGTCCTAGGACAAAGTCACATTTTTGTGTCAGCAGCCTTGCTAGCACACTCTGATTAGAACTAGCTCCTTTTTTAAATATCTTCATATGAGAAGGATCTGTTGAATCTCTGAGCAGCAGCAACTACTGATTTTTCTGCTAAAGCCCAAGGCCTCAATGCTCACATGTGCTCAGAAGTAGTTTGGAGGAGACTCTGTAGAGATTGTTTCTACTGCAGAAGAGTCTCATGTGCCATTTTCTGCTCCTCTGCCCTTGTTAATCCTGATAGCAGAAAAAGAAAACAAGCATGCTGGGCTTATGGAAAAAGAAATGCTCTGCTACAAAAATAAACAGAGCTTGAAAGGGTACTGCTGAACTTAACATAACAGCAGAGTCAATCAATCTGAAACAGTTGGAGGAAGATGCAAGTTAACTCACCAGCACAACACTATTTTTTTCTCTTATATCACTGCAAAAGGTCGACACACCCCCCCACTGCTGCCCAAACCAGGGAGATAGGATCTCCAGGATAACAAAGGCAAAACCTGTGGAATCTAACCCCTGTCCAGGGAAACTGTTGTGCCAGTGAATTATAAACAGAACTACTCCCTCTCTCTCCTAGTTTCAACACACAGCACAGCAAGCAATGGTTACAAAACCTGCTGGCAGGCAGCAAACTCCAGCACCAACACTTCCCCACCCAAAGCACAGAAACTCTTCAGAAATAGGACACAGCTGAATCCAGCTGCAACTCAACAGCCATCACCTAGGACAAATTCCTTGGTACTTCAGAAGGAGTTTTCTGGGAGACAGAGCAGACACAGAGAATGGCCATTTCCTACATGCTCCCAGCCTTCTGGGCACTGCCCATGCATGGCTGCATCATCAGTTTGTCTTTTCTGCACATTTCCAGGCTCTGACAGTCTGTTCATAACCCAGGCACATCAGCTGCCAGCAAGGCAGGCTCCAGCATCTCACCAGCTCAGGCCTGTGGAGCCAGGAAACCATCTCTGTAAACATGTCCCATTGTCTTCATACTGTCTAAGTGGGAATACTTGGGAGATACTCTGCTCTGTGTATCCAAAAATGCTTTGCTGTACAAAACAAAAAAAAAGCACTATATTCCAGCACTTACTTCAGTGACTAGCAGTCTGAGTAAAATTCACATTACTTCCAGTTCTTGGAACAGCAAGTGAAGGAGAAATGCAGATGTTAAGATCTTTTAATCTGAAGCAAAATGTCATCTCACATGCTTTCAAAGAAATAACATTTCTTTCCAAGACTTGCAAAACTGAAGGAAAGGAAAAGGTGATAAAGAAATCTACAGAACAATGACATTTGAACACGATTAGCTTTAAAACAAAAGGAAATGTGCTTTAGTGGGACCTAAAATTTAATTTTGCACTCACACTCTACTAACAAAACCTGCAATGCCAGGGAGGAAGAAGGCAAACACAGAAGTAAATGCCAAGATTTCAATCATAACTCCAAAGAACCAACAGAAAAATGCCAGACTGAAAAGAAAGCTCAATGCTTTGAAACTTGCAAGTAGATCTACAAAGGATGAGATTTCACACATTCAGAATTGACAAATATTATCTCCAGAAACACTATTCTTAAGACTCAAATGTCTCCCTTTGACCTTCAAGACTTCACCTGCATTTTTCACTCAGCTGGCATGCACCAGAAAGTTAAGTAGACAATTCCATTTCTTTGCATGCACCCTTCTGCAATACCAAAGTCTGTCTGGAGTCTGCTTTTGTAGGTAATACATTAACAACTTCTGTAACAGAAAAGGCTTTCAGTAAGTTCTATGATTCAGGTTAAAAGCCTTGAGTCATTTGCTCACCTTCAATTACTCTAAAAATTCTCTTTTGTACCTGAAATTCTGTTACATTCTCCTGCCTTCCTCCTTTAAGGCACTTTGATATTTATGCTCTAGAAAGACTCCTGAAGGTACATGGAGATTTCATGAAATCTGTCAGAGGTCAACTAAGTTCTCCTGTCCAAGCCCACACTCCCTGAAAAGCAATCCAGAGAAGTATTTACCCAAATTTCTCCTGCCCATTCAGACAACTTGAGAGCTACACAAACCTCCTCCTAGAACCTTACTGCAGGTTATCAAACACTTCAAAGCAACAGGTCTCCACCTCATGGACACATTTTGGTCCAACTGCATGGAAGATGAAAGGAATCATCATCCAAGCACAGGGAAAGTCCATGATTGGAACAAAGGCAAAGAAAATGGTTCTTTTGTTTACCTCCTGTCACTGACAGGTTAAAGTACAAAAGGAAAGAGTCAAGCACAGGGTTTGGGGCTGCATAAAGAGCCCATTCATCACATGGTAAGAAATTCACATGCATTTGATTGTGTCAGCTTAACAAAGTCTCAGTAGGAGAGACTTCTTTAGGAACTAACACTCCTGGAATTACAAAGGCAGTTAAGACACAGAAATGCTAGGACAGGAGAAAGGATGCTGTCCCAAAACAAGGCAATCCAAAATGTTACAGGGGGGAAGCACCTGCTGAAAAATGCCTTATCAGCACTTAGTGTAAACCAGAAAAAGGAAAAGAGGTTTAAATTGCTGAAGGAATGAGAAGAATTATGCAGCTTGCTTGATCCTCTTCTTATCATCAAGTGCTTATCATGCAGACAAATGGTTACTATTTGTCTCCAAGTCACACAAAAGGCTTACCACTCACCTGCCACTACACTAATTCCACATTTAAAGACAGCAAGATGTGTATCTAGTCCTTAAAACTGGTACTGGGAAAAGGGAATAATCTATGGACATATTTGCACTCCAGGAGAGAACAGAGTTATGGAATAAAATACAGACTGAGAGGTTCAAGTATAAAAAGGATATTCATGTTAGATGAATTCTATCTTCTCATAGGAATCATTATGAAAATGTCAGATTAACAGCACTGGTAGAAGGATGCAGCTGTGTTATTATTATTATTATTATTATTATTATTATTTTGAATAAGCATGCTCAATATGGCTAGTACTTCTCTGTCACATGAATGTACTGAATGAATTTACAGAAAGCAGGAACTTTAATTTTTAGTTCACAGCTTTGCAACCTCACAGGTAGGTTACTGGCACCAGGGTCAAAAGCCTCCAAAAAAAAAAAAAAAACAACAAAAACCCCAAAAAACTTACAGGAGTAAATCTTATGTCTTAATATCTTCATTTTCTTAGCAAAAAAATCCAATCTTTTATCATGTATAAGGACCAATATTTTGGCCCATCAAAATTCAGAAGTACATAGCATACAATGCAAGCTGTGAGGAAGATGGAAATTAATTCTGAACAACATAATGTCATGCTTCCATGCCTTCCTTCTTAGAAAAGACTATTAAAATAATTCACCAAAAATTCAACAACTACTACTGCTTAAGAGCTCAGACTGCTTACTTCTACAAGTGGAGCAGAATATACAAGTAGGGAAAGGAATCTTGTAAAGAAGAGTTTGGAGAAGATTTCATATAAGAGTAGCAATGATATAAGCAGGCTAATAGGAGGCACTGGGAAAATAAACAATGTCATATTATCACAGGATAAAAATAAACATATTTTTACACTAATGCCTCAAGTCCCAGGCCCAGTACATTTTAGAACACATATTTATTATGATAAAAGCTTTTCCTAAGTAGAAGCATTTAAGAGCATATTAAATGATGATGGTGGTTCTACCATCAAGACACTACACAGGATTTTTACCATCAACTCCATCGTGGCTGCATTTAGCACTGGAACACTGATGGAGTGGGCACTACTTGAGACCTTTTACAAGGCTATGTTTAGCCTGAGTGCCTGAGCACTGTTGCCACCTAGCCAAGAACAATATCCTTACATTACTGTTATCTAAACATGAACCTCTTCCAGGCCAGAGGAAAATCAGCTTTTTGAACTTGTAAGTCACGCTAATGAACTAATAGGTGTCTCTGCTGAGACAGCTGCACAGAGCCAGAATGCACAGCAAAGCACAAGAGTCAATCTGAGCTGACATTTGAGCAACAGCTGTGCTGAGGCTTACACGAGGCAGAGGAAGATGTATTGCATGATGTTTTTTCCAGATTATTTGGAACACTGCAGAATATCACATAATAAAGGCCATTTGGCAAGACAATATTGGTACTTTTGACAGCAAAGTGTTTTGGGATGATCCATTAGAAGCATCAATTATTCAGCCTTTTAAGACAAAAAACAATTTAAAGACATCATACTAACAAACCAAATAAATCACAGAGGACTGGAATAAAAGGATGAAAAAATAATTTTAAAAAGTGGGAGGCCATATATGCCAGAGAAAGTGATGCAGATAAAGACAGAACAGCAAGGCCCAAATGGCAAAACCAAGTTTCTGTAACAGCACTTTAGAAGACCAGGAAAGAGAAAAGAAATCAAACACAAGAAAGCCAAATATTTGTAGTGAGCCAAAACCAAAAAAATACAAACTTTTGTTGTATGGATGAAAGCAAAAAAATCAAAAGACAACATGTGCTACAAATGCCTGAAAGAGAGAACAAAAGTATTTCAACCATTTCATTGCCAAAGTGCCAGAATTAAACACTGATTCTTCCAGATAGTTCCTATTTAGCTAAGTAAATGTACAGAAAGAATTAAAGCTCATAAGCAATTATGGACTTCTACCTTGGTTATTCCATCCACAGGTTACCGTTAACTCTTATTATTCAACCAGGAAAGTCAGAGACAAGAGAAAACAGCCTTCAAAGCAAATGACCCTAAACACAACAACAGATAAACAGGCAAATCCAAAGTATCTGCTAGCACAACCCAACTTATCTTTTTCTAACCCTCCAGCCAAGACTTTGCACCTTAAACACATACTCCACAACCTTCCACAAAATGGAAAAAGACTGTGGGTGTTTCTCTTATGATACTGAGAATGTCCTAGAGAAGTTATAGCAGTACAACTGTCAGTGCATTGGCTTTGCTGACTAGACACAAATGCCAAGCCTGACTTCTCCCCCACAAGAATGCTCAGAACTAAATTCTGTAAGGACTCCAACTCATCAAGCTGAGCAGGCAAATACCAGTTCTCATGTCAGCTGATCCATGACAGTGGACCATGCACATACCCAGAACTCGTGGCAAATGCAATTACAGGCACAGCCCAACATACATTAAGTAGCACCAGCATGTTTTGGCTGCTGGCTAAAACCACACTGAGCTGATACAGTAAACTCATTAATCCATGATAAATTGGATAGTGAGCCTAAGATGAATGCCTCTTCCACTTAACCATGCTGATATCCATTTGAATATATCCTGGGAGAGGCATTAATTACAGCTCTGGAACTCTGTAACCAGAAGGTACTTCAGTCCAGTGCTTGGACATTGTCTTTGTAGAACACCTAATTAAGCTGCAGATGCCTTTCTGCATGCTGTAGCTGCTAAAACTTACAAAGGCTCATGCACCAAAAACTTACTGACATTGCCACTGGCTCAGAAAATTTGGGAGCCACCAACTGTAAAGACTGGGAGTCTGTCCTAGGCAAGTAACACAAGGTGCTCCCCCATCTTATTGCTCTTCCTTGAGAGTCTGTTAATGACTACTGTCCAAGATAGGATGTCATGCACTGCTCAGTCTAATTCCAGCAAGAATGCTTGCAAACAGATTTTTCTGTCCTAATATTCAAAAATATACCAATTACATGTAGCAAGAGCCAATACTTCTCTTTTCACTTATAATTAATTGAAAATTACAGAAGGAAAATCTTTTTGTATGAGCAGCATCTCAGCAGAACACAAAACAGTACAAGTGCCATCTCTCTGAGGACAAAATAAAAACATAAAAGCTGGTAAAATTAGTTATGCCCAGTCTTGTCACCCAAGTTCCCATACATTCAACTGAATACTTCTGGCATCTTCCTGGTATTATCACAGTTATTTAGCAGGCATTAAAAGGTTGTAGGCTCTTGGTTCACACCAAAATTTATTTAAAACACTGAAGCACTTACGACAGAACTCACTTTTCCTAGCAAACCTAACAGGCAATCAATCATGAGACTTACATTTTCCTGGTCAGAAGAGAGTGGTTGCTCCTCTAGAAGAAGGCTCTCCTGAGAGCTGTCCTCTTGCAAGGCTGCCTGTGTTGCTGCAGTGTCAGACATGTGTCCTTTTCTGAGCCGCAGACCTGGCTCGGGAGAACCAGCATTATCGGGTTCCGTTAGTTCGTTCATGAGATGCTGGAAATCTTCTCAAATATTCTCTTTCCTCTTGGTTCAGTTTGGCTGATGATGTCTTGGCTCTGAAAGACAAACAGTTTGTGTAACTCAACTGAAGTTGGAAAAAAAGAGTGCAAGGAGAGCTTGCTTACAAGCTACCAAACAGCTATGACAACTGCTTTTATACGTGCCTCAAATCCCACAGGATCAATTACACAGATTTCTACACTGCTGGATAATGAATTCTCATCTTGAGACCACTAACAGTTTCATCCTGACACAAGTTAAACACAACTTTGAAAGGTGACAGAAAGTAAGCTTCATACAACAGTAAATCTACAAAACCACAGTCAATTTTTATAAATCATTTCTACAAAACTGCAAGCAGCAAGCTGTTAATATTATTTAGAAACTAACTACTTATCGCAGGTACTCTATAATTATTGTACTTTTGCAGGTATGAAGCTCATAGCCAAGCTCACTCATCTAGACTAGGTTTCACCAAAACTAGGACATTAAGTACTGGTAATAGCAATCAGGCAAAGCTCAAGCAGAGCTCAAGTAGCAACTAATTTTAGACAGACTGCAAGGAGGGCAGTAGTACACAGAGTGATTATGCTTCCCTGGCTTAAATTAACATGGTCACAATCACTGCCAGGAATGGGTTTGTACCTTTACTCGTGCAAGGAATTAGAGCAGACAGATTTAAACACTGTTCATTCCATCAGAGCAATTAGAAACAGGTAAATCCCACAGAAAACAATAACCTGTGATTTCTACTCAGAAAAGTGACTGCATCTTAGACTAACAACACCACAAAAAGAAGTCAGGGTAAATTTAACTCAAGATGCTAAAGATTTGATCAAATGTACAGAAAATTGATGACAACTGTTAATCTGAGCCCTCATCAGGAGCATTATTGGTTTTGTATATCCCAGTTCAGAGACCTGTTTGGCAGCCTTGGGAGGCACAATCTCCAGAGAACTTGGCAATCTGAGTGCCAGAAAGCATCAGAATGCATTATGAGAATGAAGCCACAGCTGAGGCTTCAGAACCACTCTGAATGACAATTTATTTGTTTTTGCACTAATCACCTGGTGTCATTGTTATTACTGCAGCACCTAAGTGCCCTGATGTGACTAACACACAACATGAAGACAGCCCATCTAACAAGTTTTAACTTGCCAGTATGCATAATTAAATTGGAATTTTAGTGCCCAATAAAAGACGTTGAAATTTTTCATAATGTAGGAGGGAAAATGAAAAATATAAGACAGGGAATTGATATTGGCAGTTTTGTAATAAAATGTCACCTCCAAAAAGCCAATAAATAATGTATTCTGTCCTTACAGGAACTCATTTCATTTACATATGATCACTGCAAGATAATTCTCAGCTCTGACAAATGGGCTATAGTTAATTTTGCTGCAGCAGTTTGTAATATTATATCCCCTCAGCTGCCTGGCAATCCTCAGAGGACAGAGCTGCTAATGAGCCAGTAAGAGGCTTTGCAGAAATAAATGATACCTCAAGTTGTCCAAATTCAGTATGGCACACTGCTTTAACCACCCAGGATGGTAAGGTGACAGTGTGACAGCAGAGCAGGTGGCATCCCCACCTTCCTGCTACCTCCACTGCTGCAACCTCCATCTGAGAAGAACATCTAAAACAGCCACAGCTGTTTACTTGGTAAACACAAGAGCCACAGGACAATTAAGAGGAAGTTTAACAACATTACACAGGAAGCTCAGTGAAGAAGTTGAGTGAGTAGATTTTAAGAGCAGGAACAAATATTCAGAAAGCCACAGAACTGAAATCTTGACTGGTTTTGTTATATTTCAAGCAACCCAATCACAATTCTATTCTTATGGAAGAAACATGAAGACATAATCACACTGCCATTTGGCAAAACTGATGTAAGAAAGAAAAAAGTAAGCATCAACAACTACAGTTTGAAATGAAGCTAATGGACATCTTAATTTAAAAATCAATCTATAAGAGACAATTTCAGTACAGGGTTATGCTGGTTTTGGATGGGATAGCTGAACACCTGACTGCCCACAGGAAGTGGTGAATGAATTCCTTGGTTTGCTCTGCTTGCATCCACAACTTTTGCTTTACTTATTGAACTGTCTTTATCTGAACCCACAGGTTCTCTCTTTTATGATTCTCTTTCCCATCCCACTGGGGCAGAGTGAGCAAGCAGCTGTGTGGAGCTCAGCTGCCTGCTGGGGTTAGACCACAACAAGTACCCTGAACCAATTTGAAGCTGTAGCTAAAACCAGAAAAAAGCAAGCAGAGCACCTGCTTTATACACAACACTTGCACACAGGCACACCCCCCTGGCTGCTATTCTACACATTTCCAACAGGTAGTCAGTAGGAACAGGCCTAGTTAGCTCCCCAGATTGGGCAATTCCATGAGACGTTTAACCAGCAAGTTTTACTGGTTCTTCTTTCAGCAGATTTAAGCAATAGTATTGCCACCAATATTGGCTAATGCCTGTCCTTACATCACCTCTGGGACACAGCACAACCACACAACAGGCTGCACCACATCTGCCAAGATGCTTGCAAAAGACTCTTCTAACACAAAAAGTACAGGAATGCCAAGGGACTTTTACATCAGGCCTTGAGGATTTACTTCACCAGCAGTTGCTGCCAAGCACTCACTAAGGTTAAAAATAAAAGATGTATTTCACCTCCAGCAAGTCAGATTTGCATTCAACAGCAGAGCTGATCTTCAGAGCTCAGCAGAAACAGAAGTTCTTTCTTGAAATTACAGTGGGATTGTTCAGTGAACTAAGATGCTTCCATGTCATTCATGTAGGATCATCATAGTGCTAAATATGCTTGCCCAAAATGAGCATGCTAAGGTAAGCAAGACAATAACCAATCCAAAAGCATCATTACTGGGTTTTACTTATTTTTTAAAATGTACTAATGACTGAATGCAACTGGAAGGTACCAATACTGAAGTGCAAATAGCCTGAAATATTTGTTCACAAGTGAAAGAAAGCGGTGAAGATTATGAACAGGAAAGGCATAGGTGGTCTTTAAGTTCTATCATAAAGTTTCTGTCACTCACACTTCACTGAAGGATGACCTTTTCCTAAGAAATTAGGAAATCTAAAAATGGTCAGTAGCATCGAATCAGAAGATGATGGTTGAACCATTGTGAGGATGCTTACTGCCCCACTCTAAGACTGCACAGTTCACAAAAACAAAAACTAGAAAATGGAAAGCTATAGAACACTTGAGGTCTTGGAAAATATTGTTTTGTGTCTCATTGAGATTATAAATCTCATAAATGAAGCCCGTCAACATTTTTTTTGTAGCATGCAAATTAAAGGTTTCATTAAAATTAGCTTCCATTTAAAGAGGAAGTTGCCATTATGACTTAAAATCTACTTAATGATTGCATACATAATATCAGCATGTAGATGAATCAGTGAGTTCCTGCTGTGCTTAAAATAAGCTGAGAAAAGCATCTACAGAGTTTGGTCTGTTGGGTTTTTTAATACAGAAAACTTCTAAATGCTCCATCAGCTTTTAGAAAGGACTTAGCAGTTAATGCAAGCAGGGTTCTAAACACAGCCTAGAAACACAAAATGAGGCTTTAGTCAATTCAGTGCTGCTGCCTTGCCACACAGCCCTAGAGCAGCCAACCCACAGGAGCACAGCCAGCCCCAGTTTGAGGCTCAGCCCTGCCATCTTTCCAAATACAACTAGAAGGCAGTATTATTTCAGCATTCACTGCAGTTGTGCAATGTCACAGGAGTCAACACCCACAACTACAGCATATTTAGGACACTGCTTCACCCCTAGAGATGATAAGGAAAGACTAGTTATACAAACTTAATCACCACAGGACAATGCTATTGTTCTCTGGATGACACTCCCTAGGATAAGCACTGCAGCCCTTCTAACCTCCCAGAACTCACCTGGCACAAGGACTGATTTACTGCCTAAGACAAGTGATGATACATGGCAGTAAAACAAAGAAAACACATTAATGCTAGTGTTTGCAATTAAATTTCAAAGATCTGCCACTCCCTTTTGAGTATAAGAGTCCTGGATGGTCAGACTACCTCCCACTGCCCCTAAACAAAGCAATCTCTCCAGCACTCCACTCTTGTCAGTATGTTCATTCCTGTAAGCAGCATGAGAATGATCCTCAAAAGGCATTTAGTTCTGTCTCTAGCTGTTATTTGGAAGCAGAATGAAAATTGCTTCCTCCCACAGTCCCCTCTTAGTTGCTTTACTGGCAGAAACTTTCCAGTTCAGGTAGGCAATGGCACTCACTGTATGCTCTTTCCTTGCTGATCCTCCCCCAAAGCATCCATTAAAGCAGCATAAACAATGCACACACAGTGGATGATTCCTCCTAAGATTGGCTCCCTCCCCCTAACAGACCTTAAGTTATCAAAAGAACAAAAGACCACCATGAAAATTTCAGGCTACACATTTCTCAGGACATTCATTAATGTTTAATGTTTAATGAAGGGCTTGAGTGCCCAAAAAAATCTCCTAAGAGATGCTGTATCAATCTACAAACTGCCTTGCCTGTGTCCATGTGCCATGACAGCCACAGCCATGCCAATGGCAAAGCTGATTGAACAATAGGATTTCACCAAATCCCAAGCTGTTCAGGCAAGCTCTCAGTAACAGAATAAGCACAATTCCACCCCCAGAACTGCCAGCACAAGCACAAATGGTAGAGCACTTCCACTACAACCCATGGACAGTCTGTCACAAGCAGTAGATCACAAATAGTATTGCAAGGTCAACTCGAAATAAGGGACTTTAAAACTTTTACAATTTTTATTTATTTATCAGTCTTTCAACGATTAAGCTTTTTCAATTCAGGAGTTAAACATTCATAGTTATCATTCCAAATATTCTCTAAAGCTACAGTCAAAACCAAAGCAAATGAGGGTATGTATGAAAGGGAGGAAAAGGAAATTCTCATAGAAGACTTTGTTTTCTCAATGTACCCTAAAGGAAAAGTAGGAATCAGCCTGTAAAAATTCTTTGGAGGTCATCTTTAACAATGAGGAACAATGAGGAAGTAATCCAACACCTCTTTTCTTCGTGTAATTTCCCTAGATAAAGAGGCATCTACAAAACAAAGATTAGACTCCCGCAGAGGGTCAGTGGCCAAAAAGCTGTCTTTGTCACTTGGAAACTGTCACTGGACTGCTCCAGCCCCAGCTATTTCACAGCAGGCTGCAGAGGCAAACAATCAGACACATTCTGATGCATTTGGATCCAAAGAAAGGGAACAAGCCAGCAGCCTGCCTGCATTATCAAAATGCTTCCATTTCAGAGGATCCCACTACATTGTTAGAACATTTGTCCAATTTGTACTGCAAATTGGACTCCATTTTTTTAACTGGGCTGAGTTATGTCAGAGGTTAGCCCACCCCCAGTGCACAATGTCTGGTCCTTACAGACTGGATGACTGCTGTAAATCAGTTCTACTCTTCAATAAACCAAAACCAAGTGAATTGTTACAAAAGCAGCACAAAACTGAGAATAGAAGGTCAAGTTCTTTTCACATTACATTCCACAAATATCCACAGCCCAGACCCAGAAAACTTGTTTTTGGTCCATTTTTTATTAAATGGCTGTTTCTCCAACTAAGAAACATCCCATCTTTTGCTCTTGCATGATTTGATTTCTATGGCATGCTACTCACACCAACTTGCTTCATGGCTGCCAAACAAGAAAAAGATGCAGTTCTTCCATGTTAGTAACACTTGGGATCACAGACTGTCTAAAAGTGAAAGACTGAAATTAAATGTCACTCTCCTCTTAAGTGAAAATTCAGAGTACATACCTTTAGCTACTGCTTCAAGGGCATTGAATTCACAAAACTGTTGGGTGAAGATGAAGAAACCAAAGTACTTGGAGCAGGCACTAAAATCCAGAGCTAGACCAGAAAACTGAGGTTACATTCCTTTTACCCCTCTACAGAGAGAATCTTTGCATGGGAATGTAAAGAGCACCAAGACAGCAGCAATCCAGAGTTATAGGAAAATCCCTACCCCTCCTCCTAGGAAGGCTGAGTTGCAATCTCTAAAAACTGAATCAAGATCTTTTACTGCTCGAGAAAATGCTCCAAGGCCTGGAGCAATTGTACAAAAACAAACACTGCAGCCCTGCTTTTAAAACCAAAGAGGAATATATACGTTTCAGGCAGCAAACTTCCAACAGCAAATCATTAGGAGAGCTGCCTCCAGTGCTTCTTACTGGCCTGCATGGACATGTCTTCATTTAGATGCCATCATTGTGCAGATTTAAGGTCTGGCTGGTGCCCAGAGGGGACAGCTCCACTTTCCCCTGTTTGGGCAATAAATAGCCCCAGAGGCACCCTGATGTTTGTCACAAGCCCTTCCAGGTGACTGTGGAAAACCATTAACCAGGGGAGGGGAATGAGATCATCATTTGCCACCAAAGACGCAAATTCTGTCAAACACAAACTGCACTGGCTCAAAGATCTGCTGGGGAAACAGCGTGGACAAGGTGGCAAAGGGCAGCATCCCACCCCCAAATCTTTAACTGCATATATTACAGGCAGTATTTTCCCAACCTATGGAAAACTGGCAGTTATCTGACCTTTAATCATTATATAGGCACACACCATGGCCTTTATTACCTATTGACCAGGGGCAGACCACACCTGGCACAGCAAACCAGACACCTCACCCAGATCACTAATTTTAATAGAGGCAGGGCTGTAAAAAACTGACACTCTTCCCAGTTTTTAGAAGCACCTGCTCTCTAGTCTTATTGATAATCTTGATAAGCTTTACTCATGAGGTTTTGAGCTTGCTCATCAGTGTTTTGTTTGGTTTACCAAACACTTGTATTCCCATATTACTAAAAAAAAAAAAAAAAAAAAACTAACAAAAAAAGCCCCAAAGCAATGTTACTGCTTCACTTGCCCTCAAAAATGGCATTTCTTCAGCTCAAAGCAGCATATAACCCTCTCCTCAAAAGTCATAATGTTGTTTTGCTACAAGTCAGACAATTAAAAAAAAACACTGTAGAAATATCATTGACATCCACAGAATTGTATCAGTCTAGAATCAAAAAAATGGGGCATCATCTTTTAGATTCCTTCTTAAAGAAGCAGACCCACCATAACTAGGCTGCATCTAATTTATGCCAATTAGAAGGAGATTTAATCATGTGACTGAAGTTCCATATAAGACCAGGTAAAGCTACTTATTAATTACTTCCTTAATGCAATAGCAAGGGAATAAATGTAGTTTTAAAAGACAAATATTGTTGGGAATTAGGAAAAGCTAAATGTGAACATTTAGTTTCCTCTACATTTAGTGTCACTCCTTCAGATAAAAATTTCCTTCCTGGTAACATAGTCCAAAATCATCTTGATTTCTGAAACAAGACCAAGCACACTGATATTGTAAGACACCACTGATGCAATATAGAAGTAGAAAGGTTAAGCTAATCTTTTACTTTCTACTCTCCTATGACTAAGGAGAGATTTCAAAACATCCAAAGTCTACTTATGAGAGTACTGCTAAAATGAAGTAGGGCTGTAGTTTGAACTCAAAACATATCTCCAGATCCTAGACCAAGACACTCACACAAAATGTCATCTTGCTGTGGTTTGTTTGACCAAAATACTTTCTGCTAGTACCACTGTGTTCCCCAGAGAGGTTTTTGCTACTGTCTGTGGTCTAACCAGTACAGCCATCCCAATGTAAATTCTAAGTTTGTATCAGTTTAAGATCACAAATATGTTTCATGTTAACCTACAAGCAATCAGGAAGAATTTTGTGCAGATACATGCTAGATGTCTTTCATGACTCAACACCATTTATTGATGCATTCAACCATTTGTGATCCATACGTCTCTTTTAACTAAAATAAAAACCCTCAAAACCAGAAAAGCCCCCCAAACACACAATGGAGTTGAGGAAAACACCTGCAAATGAGCTGGGCAATGAGGACCACCTACCTTCTAATACTTTCAGTGCAAAAAAATATATAGTGTCCCTATTTTGAAGCATGCATCTGCCATCCACCCTTTGTAACAGAGCTACACAGCTTCACAAGTACAGTGGTGACAATCAGTACCACTACAGGAAAATAAAGATTCTTTTTTCTACCAAACTATTTACAGAAGATAATTTACAACATAAAACTTGGGCAACGGCAGATTTAGGAAAAACCTCAAGGGAAACAGACACAAAGTTTACACTTAGAAAAATCTCTATTACAAAACAGGAATAAAGGCTAATTTTACATAAACAGAAAAAGTTGGAAATCCAAGTTGCCATAAACATGGGTAGAACAGAGCATTTACCCTAATTATGAAATCACAAAAGAAAACAGCACTGTGTGCAACATTTCCAGTAAGCAATGCTGGATGTATATCATAGTTAAGTACTGCTGGTTACCCTCACACCTGTAAAGGTCCCCACAAAGCAAGGTAAGACAGAAAAGACAGGATCCTAGAGGAGCAGGATGCAGTGCACAGGAATACAGGCATGGGACATGAGACAGGACACAGCCTTGCCACCAGGAGACCCCACAGCTAAAGAACTCATTCATGCACAGTCAAAAATGCAGAACTGTTGCTGGGCAAACCTGACTTTAGGGGTAACAAAGAAATTGTAACTAACATACATAAAAGGGCACCATATACAAGAAATTCAGAGATGACCTTAAGTTTTAGACCAATGAAGAAGAAGAAAAAAAGAGGAATAAACCATATTAGAAAAGATACCAAGCAAACTCAAGTGGATCCTACAGGGAGGAAAAAGAAACAGGCAACATCAACATCACACTCCTCCCAACACGACTCCTAGGGCTGATAACCTTTGTTACCCTATCCAGCAGTCCAAGGCTGCTGCCCCAAAAACCCAGAGCAGCAATTGAAGGGTGAAAATAAATCCCAGAGAAGGGACAGAAACCAAAAAGCCCATGTGTTACAATTTTAGCTGTGTTTGGCAACATTTCCTTGTATGTAACTACAACATTCTTCTTAGAATCATTAGTCAGATGTTCATAAAGAAAAATTGAGTCACGCTGTTAAGATTTCCATTGTACCAGCAATAAATTCTTGGCCTTGCTTGCATGCATGTTACTTTTATAAGCAGACACATGCACAAGGGGTATTTCCTCTTTGACCATAAACAAGAACATAACAGCAAAGCAGAAGGAATGCAAGACTCCATCCATTGTTGTCTTCACAGGAAAATTACAATAGAATAACAAGGTCTGAAACAGCCCCAGGAGAAACAATCAAATGGGCCACCTGAACTGGTACCATTCTCTGCCCAGAGAGGGAACTCTGTGCTGGGGTGACCTGCCAGTGTTGTTTTGTACCTAAGGGCCTTTCACACATGTATACACCTTCCTACAGCAGCACCTAAACACAACACAGCGAGCCTGGCATTCACTGTCTGTGCTTTCTGTCTGCACAAAGAATCTCTAGGTATCATAGCAAACACTCCATTTCTTCAAGAAATCTTAAGAACAGGAAGGAAACATGGCTGAGTTGATAAGCCTTCACAATCTTAAGAGTAGGAAGGGTAAGAATTTCAGTTTATTTCCTGGACAAGGGCCCAGACAGGAGGAACACGAGCAGAAAGCAAGAACTGGGTCAGCAAACTACTGAATAGTCATTTGTCCTAGTTTTCAAATACTGAAGGTGCAATTGCCCTACCTCAACTGTATCTGCAAGAGGTGTTAATAGATGTAGAACTACACAAATAAACTGTTCTGGAAAGGAAAAAAAAAAAAAACCTTAGGCTGACCAACACCTACTGTCAATGGAGTTAGGAAATAAAGGATCTCTTTCTAGGATAAGTTTGCTCTCTCTTGTAAGAAAAATAAGCTACCTAGTGCCATTTTGATGTGAAGACTAACTACTGTATCCATGGGTGTGACCAAGATGCAACACAGCTCTTCAGATTCACCTGATGGGCACAAGAGACACAGGCCAAGCTTCTCAGCAGAGACTGAATGCTACATATAGAAGCCAGCCACTAATTTGTATGCCAAAGATTTACTCAGCTGAGTTCTCTCCATACAGGGATCAGATCTGAACAGAGAAAAAACATCACCTTACCCACTTGTATCCCCAGGCACACTATTATGGAAAGCATCAAAGGTTCTTCCAGTATTGACAGCACAGTAGTGGCACACAGGATTTTGGCAAAAAAGGAGACACCAACAGGCTGTTAGTCCTAAGGAAAGTGAACAACCAATGCTGTGAATTTAATACATTAGAAAAAGCAGGAGGAAAACCCTGGGGGACCTTCGACCTGCCCAGATAACCAGGCAAGTCTGACCAATGCAGATAAGCAAGCAGCTGATGCTAAGTAAACAAGTAAGAAGTGAAACAAGCCTTGAACTTATGAAACACAAAATCCAATAACTATTTTTAGGTGTTCATGTGTAATAGTTTGTAAGTTTTACATCACATTCTACAAATGTACTAAATTATTTGAGAGGCTCCCTTTGTGAAAGAAAGCTTTATGTGAAAGCAAAGGTGACCAATCTAAACTGCAGTTAAGATTTCAACACAGCACAAGGTTTTCTAATCTCTATGTCTGCAACAACAGCACCACTCCAAACAACAGTAAAAAAAGTGAAGATACCAACCACTGTCCACCAAGGTAAGGCCACACAGAGTTAGCAGGTAAGGCTGGGCAACCTCAAACACAGAAAAGTGCTGGTTTTGACACAGCAACAGACAAATCTCAGAACTTTTTGCTACAGGATGAGGATTCACAGGGGAAATGGACAAATATACTGAGTAAATCCATCAACAGGTATTAAGCACATCAAGTCACCTTTAGCTCTAAAGATCTTTGAATACCAGTGCATGCCTGTCTTATGTTGCTTGCACATTGCTGTTTAGAACATGTTTTCTTCTTTAGGGGATGGACATCCTCACAAAAAAACTCCCTAAAAGAGTCCTCTCTGAGGAAGGACAGCAAAGGGCCTAATGCATACAAACAAAACAGGAAGTAAAATTATTACAAGACAGAAAACAAAAGTCTGTAGAAGAATGGATGAAACATAAAATTTCCTAGGGAGACCAGGCAAAGCACCCTAAGAATACCAATAGCTCTCCAAAGGCATCCAAGAAGCCAGCAGGCACTACCCTGAGAGGCTCTGGCCAGAGACTTACATAAGAGGACAAGGGGACAGAAAAACCCTTCAGCTGCCAGGTTTCTGCCTTCTCCCCTGAATGGTCAGCTTGGCTGGGACTGGTAGTGGCCCTGCAGCTTGGCCAGGCTTCAGACTCAAAGGGTATAACTAGAAAGGTCAGGGACAGAGCACAAAGGCTGAGTTGGAGGTGTTGCAACCTGGCACATTTGGCACCCAGAGGTCAGGATTCCATCCTGCAGCCAGGGACACATCAGTGACCTGTGCCATGACCACAGCCAGGGCACAACTCTCACACTTCCCCACCACCTCAGCACCAGGGACACACAGAACCTGCTGAGCACAACCAGCCCAGGGCTTCTTGGTGTCACTGCTTCAGGGACTCTTGTCACTTGGAGCATGGGTGACACACAGGGACAAGAAAACTGAGCAAGTGAAGCACAAGAACATGAAGCTATTTCTGCAGCAGGGCTCGGAGGCACACAGGAGGGTAGCACACAGCCTGCTTGGATTGCACACAAGAGGCTGCTCAGAGAGCCTCAAGGGCAGAAGCCTAAGCAGCAACTCCACAATGAAGGCAGAATCCTGAGCCAGAGGTACTTTTACTAGTTTATGCTATAGTTCTCCTGGAATTTCAAATTTCAATGAAATTCGACTTAAAGAAGTCAAAACACTCAGTATGCCCCAATTTTTATTCTTACATATAGATTAGATAAAATCTTTTAACTATGATTTTTAACTTCTGTCAGGGATTGTGTTTAAACTTGTCACACAGCAATCTGATGTCACTGATTTCCACTGACAAAAGTCAGAACAGCAGGTGCAAATGGAAAAGAAAAAACAAAGCAAAAAAAACCCCACCCCATACAAAAAAGCCCCACAAAACCCAAATTCACAGAACTGAAAAACAAACAAAATAAACCACTAAGAATTCATTGCTACAGTTTTCCCCTTCCCATTCAGAAGTCCCACTTGTCACATCCTCACCCTGTTACAGAAACATTCAAATTTATGGCAAGCCTCATTTTTGAGAAATACAAAACAGAGCAATGAAACAAATATCCACAACTTCCACATGTAGTGACACACAGCAGTTATCTTAAACACTGCACTGATTTTCCCCAACACACCAAGTATTCCTGACTCTAATTTGTTACTGCTCTCTCACAAACAGCTGTGCTACCTGTGAGGAAGCCCAGACCAGTTTCTCTCACCTCAAATTCCTCCCTGGTTTTTGATGTTTGTATTCAAGCTTAGGAAGGCTACAGTCCAAGATACCTACAAGAAAGATGTGCAATCAACATGAAGGCTGTTTCTCCAAGAAAACTAAAAATTAGAGAATAAATTTACATAGAGAGGCAAAAAAAACCCAAAGCATATGTGTCCTACACAGCACCTTGTAAACATTTACATCACACTGGATGACAAAATGCATGCCTACAATTAAATTAACATCCTTCCATTTTTGTAGGCTCACTCACCCAGATAACTTTGACTTAACTCCACACATTTACAGCTAAATTGCATAAAGATGCATCAGCACAAAACCAAGGAAAGCATGAAATTTTCAACCATCTCCACTACATAATTCTCTACAAAATGTTTCAGCTTAACTCCAGATACCATATCTTATCCAAACTCTCTGCCAAACCAATCTCTGCCTTGGTACTTGTTAAAGCTGATTTACTACTGTCAAATACATTAATCTGCATGTTAATCTGCCTCAGGTCACTTGAAGTTAGTGAAAAGGGACCTTTGTCAAGCCATATACAATGTTGCCTTTGGTCCACACGGGAGTTTGAAATCAGAGCTTGGGAGAGATCCTCTATGACATAAATATTACAGCATGAAAACACAAGGAACACAGAAGACTTTTCCTGTAATCCATTTCCATTTTCTCTGCTTCACTTCATGGCATGTTGTTAAAGCCTAAAAATTTCCCTAAATGAAGGCTGAGTTTATCTTAGGATCCTGTGTTGCTGGAGCTGTAAAGCACCAGCATGACAGCTTCAATCTGACATTCATTGCACTCCAGTGGAGGAGGAAGGCTTGTAATTTATACAACCTACTTCATCCATACTGCAAGTAGTACACAAGACAGAAAATCTGGCTCCAACATTACACACACTACATTATGTACAGTGAGTGCTGGTAATATTTCTATACAAAGCCTTACATCCAACAGTTTAAAACCTCCCCAGCTGCATGGCTTCCTTATTCAACATTTCCAACAGAAAGCAGAACTGGTTTTCACTAGCAGCCCACTTGCTTCCTAATATAATCAATTCTCTAGACAATAACCAGATGACCCAAGATTTCAGTACAAATAAACCACAAGTTCAAAGATGAATAAAGACTGTTGGGCAACCCCTGAAGAGAAGCAGTTTTAACATACATATCCTGCATGTTTGCTTACCAACTGCATCACCATAAGCAGCACAATATATTGCTACTGGTGTATTACCTGTCAGGTCCCCTGAAGAAGCAGTCTCAGATGCAAGCAGCAGCAATGAGTATATCCCCTGCCTTTCCTTTTTATGTTTGTTGAGTAATTAATTTTAAGTGCCAGCAATTCTCAACTGCTCCATCATTAGCATGACTAAATGTCATCCCATGGTAGGAATTATACGACTGTACTTTGGTCAACCCCAAATACCACCACTGTTACCTGTGACTCTGAATGTTGTAACAAATAACATGCTTATGAACTGTTCATTTATTACAAAGACATTACTTCCATTACTGTCCAATTCATGAGTCCTTTGGCTTGAATTGAGAAAGTGTTACCTCAAAACAGGATCTGCAAGAGGGAAGCACTGAGCTTTTATGTCTTTAATGTTTTAAAGTCTACATGTGATAGTCTCTCAAAATGTAAAGTGATTTTGGGTGGTAGTACAAGAACTACTGGACACATCACACTTACTGCTAAAAGAACAGGAATGAGGACTTGTGCCTTTTCCAGGATGGCCTTAGCCTACAGAAAAGACTCATGTGAGTCTTGCAGGCAGATAAGCCCTCAGGCACTTGTACAATAATGAACTATTGAAGCAGAGCCAAGACATGAGTTTTCAGAGGAAAACAGTCATGGGTTCTGTGATCATGCTTTGTTTCTCACAATGACTACTGTGATGTGTAACAAGGGGCTGTTTGATCCAGTTAACCAATCCAGAAAAAGTCAGCTGGAATGGGCTTACACAAAGGAATGAAAAACTAATGTGCTTTGAGATCATCTTGCACCACCTTCCCAACAGCATTTTAAGACTCTGCTGCTCCCAACCAGCGTGCCCTGGTCACTCACAGTCCTGCACAGCTGTACTGCCACATCAATCCTGACCTTATCTGAGTATTGGAGATTCTGGAGTATAATCTCCAACAGTCTTGTACATCACCTCCCTTTGCTCTCACTGGCCCCTACCCTGGAGTCCTTCCAAATCAGTTGACACAACTGGCATTTTCAACAGCATCATGTGCTGCTGGGGTGTTTGGGACACAAACATCTATGCCAGGGCTCTGAAATTTGGCCAGCTTCTCTTGCTGTCCATCAAGGGTAAGCTTAACTTAAAATTGAGTGTGCCTTCAAGGCAGAATAGATCCTACCCTTAAACTCTAGAGATTAGGTTCAAGGCTAAATTAGAAGAGTTTTACAAAGTAACTAAAATCAATAGACACCTCCTCAGATACTTTAGCAACAAGTAACTTCCTACTAAATCAAAGATTTCTTTTGTAACACAAAAAGTTTTAACATTTTATTAATGACCTTCTTTCTTTACAGTCCTGGTTGATATAAGAATGCCAGAAGAAACACCTATGAAAAATCCTAACAGAGAGGAAGGAGGCTTTACCAAATTATACTCTGTATTTCTGGGGGATGATCTAAAAATAGAACAAATAATTGGTATATATTTATATTTAAATAACACCATATTTATATTTAAATTTCTGCATCTATACCAAAAGTGCATTTGAAAATTGTCCCTTGAGAAATACCTTACAAATCAAGCCTAAGCTACCTAGCAACTTCCTTCCCTGCATTAGTGAAGCTTGTAAAAAGGAAAGGATTTTTATAAGACATCTATTATTGAACTAATTCTGTAATACTTCAGATTTCACATGGTTGCCAATTATCAAAACACCACAGAGCAGGAAGTCAAGGAGCAGTTGCACTCAACCACAGACATTAAGATAACCATGACACAAGCCTTTTTCAGCATCCTCCTAACTTAGGAATACATATGGTCAGAAAGCCACTAAGTAAAGGTTTTGTTGACTTTGTTATGCTTTTCTCAACTCTTAAAACACTCACCTCAGAAAATAAACCATTTTGTTCCCCACTGAAGGTACAGCAGGCAGAAAGCCAATAGCTGGCACTCTGTCACATAGCTACTTTAATAAAAATTATGAATAGACTCTTACTTCTATTTCTATAATCATGTTCCCTTAAAACAAAAAACTATTTGCCTAAAAGATTAATATTGAGAACAGCAGAACATTGCTGTGACCAGCCTTACAATGCCATATGCTATTCTGGGAAATACACAGACACACAAATAATCCTTAAACTAACACAATTTGCAAAGCACATTGTTCCTCATGAGCAAATAGGCTGTATCATCCATAATGTCTGAAAAAACCAGATTCCACCACCACTAACTTACCTCCACAGCTTTATTATTTGTCTACATGCCCACAAATACCACCAGCAATGGAGACCAACACATAAATTAAAGCACTAGGGGAAAAAACCAGAAAAAGTGAATCCTTCAGTTTAGACCAGGGAATGGCTCAGTTTCAGGAGCAGCCCACCAAGAAAAGCAGTGCAGCATTCTTCATGACAAAACCATACCTAAGCTGTCAGCTGAGATGCTGAAATGCATGTGACTCCTCATCCCAAGCCCTGCTAGCCAGCCACTTCCTTGTTCCTTGTTCCAAATGCTGAAATCCCTTTCCCTGCAGCTAAAAGCCTGCCAGGACTCTCAGGACTGAGATACAGCCAGTCTCAGCTATTCTTATCTTAGCACTGCTTTTTCAAACATCTCCCACTGCTGTCCAGGGGACATGGACACATTTCTAGTACAAGCAAGAGTTAAAGATTAACTTAGGGAATTTTGCCACCAGCTAAAGGAATTTTACCATTCAGATTTAATCTAAATAGCTGGAGTTGGATTTGCTTTCAAAAGACAGCTTTTACTGCTTCTATTCAACTATCTCATTTCCATCACAAGCTCTGCATTTTACAAAAACCAGCAACAATATAGAGATATATGTGATCTTGAAGTCCTTATCATGGTTACACCTCTCAAAATCTAATATCACCTACCAAATAGTTTAGACAAGAAAGCAAAGGAGGATAAGTAAGTACCTTTAATGAAGTCTGCAGAATTACATGAAGAAAATATTTCATATAGCAGGAAGGCCCATGGCCTGTTCCCTCCAGGAGCCTGTTATTCAAACATCCATAAACATCCAATTTACTAACACACACTTATGACAACATTTTGAGAAAAATCAAACCTGACAAGTAAAAAACATCCATCAGGAAGGAGCTAAAACAGGAAATTTGCCAGAATGCTGTCATTAAAACACAGAAAAGCCCACTAAAGGCTCCTAGCACCAAAATGACCCTTATCTAGAAGTGGTAGAACTGCTTAACACATCCAGTGATGGCCTAAAAAATTCCACACCACACAAATTGCCATCCTCTAGACCCAAACAGAGCAGCACAATTGACCTTGGCTTCAAACTAAGAATGGCAGACTCTGCAACCCTCTAAGCAGATGGAGCCAACATGCTAGGGGAAAAGAGTATTTAATTTGGTTGAGGAAGAGGGAAACTGGATGAACAGATATGAGAAATTGCTTTGGTGCATTTGAGATAAAGCAGCCTAGTGACACCTTATCTTTGAATAGATGCAGATGATCACAGATACCCTTAGAAAAACAACTATTCCACAACAACAAACCACTTTGGCAGAGATAGACTCTTACAGGATCTATTCAAAGGCAGGCAATGTTGCAATGTTATGACATCTAGATCTGCTGTATGTTTGTTTCTCACCATTAGGTGAAAAATATGATCATTTAGTATTTTGAGATAAAATACCAGCAGAAAGAAGAGAATAAAACAGGAAAAAAAAAAAAAAAAAAAAAAAAAAAGCAGCCTTTCCTGTAGCAGCTTTTCAATGCACTTAGATGTGCTGGCAGAACACTGAAATACCCACTCTGAGTATTCAGATATGACTTTCAGCCCATTCTGCTGGTAAATTGTCTCTTCTCTTGCCTACTGCTATCTAAAGGTACCTCAGAGCTAATGATTACAGCTCTGCCTGTTCCAACACTTTCCTCCTGTAAATAGTGCCTGACTATTTTCTGTTCTCACAAGGGCTTAATTAGTCCTGTTCACAGAGTGCTACAGCAGCTGGCACATCCCAGCAAACTCCATTGCATTTTCACAGCTATTGAAATCCATCTGAACCATGCAGCAAATTATTGTACATTGACAATTATGTGTCCTGTGAAATTTACACCCAGATATGTGCTTGAAGAACCCCTTCTGCAGTACATGTAACCACAGGACAGCCCTGAGATGCCCCAAAATCACAGACACACATGCAGTTCACAGAAACCTAAAGAATCCTGCCTGGTCAGAAAAAGAGACCCTCTCCTCCAGCAACAGAGCAGCACAGACCTGCAACTCCAGAATACATGTTAAATCAAAAGCAAAATGCTATTTAGACAGGTAATATTTGCTTTTCATATTTCTAAGCACCTTAATTTTGCCAACTCACTTAAAAGTTCTTTGCTATTTCTCAAATCAAGTAGCAACAGCATAAGCTGTGTGGCACCTCCTTTCCTGCTTATCACCACACCAGCTGGAACATCCCCATGTGGTGGAGCAGCCCTCTGGAAACAAACTCTGCCACCTTGTCCTGAAAGGAAACCCTGAGGTTCATCATCAAACTGGACTAAGACTATATTTTTATGTCAAACTATTGGGATAAACTTTGTAGAAAATATATGCAATCACTGGCTAAATTCAGTTCTATAGTTTACATGATGGTAAAAGTCTGCATCTCTCACTCCACAACACAGATTGTTCTCTTCAAAGCTCTATAACAGGAACTATGTCAAAACAACTCACCTCCTGCTTCTTATTAGCTTACACCTAGCATCCTACTTCAAAAGTCAAATGTTCCAGTAGTAGGAACATATTCAAATAAACAAAATTTTAAATGTTTTCAGAAATCAGTTTCCTCAAGAATCAGAACTAGCATCTTATCTGCTTCCACATTCTTGAATTTTGAAAACCAGTTTCTGTGTTACACTTGTCTTGACAGACAAGTTTGTGCTTTAAAAAGCAGAAGCACAGTCACCACATTAAGCACAAACAGCTGAAATACATCTTGTAAAAAGACAAGGCAGTTAAAGCAAGCTCTATCAGAAAACAATAGTTTAAAATCATAGCCCTCCCCTTAAACACTGTCCCAAATACTTTTCATAATCACCACCATTATCTTGTGACACGTCTTTTCAAATCTATCAATGCTGTCTGTCAGAAAATTCACTGAATGACTCAGACAGACACTTTCAAATCATAAATACTCAAAACGGCTATTTCCATTTCTGAACTGCTTCTGCTCAAGGATTTGAATTGCTGATGGCATAATAATCCAACGAACTCCTGAAATTTCTTTATCAAGATTTTTTTTTTTATGCACAAATAGCATGTCCACTAACAAAAGCAAGGCTTGTTGCTTTGCACGGTGTCTTGGACAATACGGTTATGCAATCCAAAACCTGCAAAACTTGCAAAATTTTTAGTGCATAATATTGAGTATCTTTCATACATGAATGCTTTACACAGCTCCTTGAACATGCAACTGAAGACATGAGATAACAGCAGAGATCCAAGCATTAAAATCACCGGCATTACATGCCCCGCCAATTCCCATTAATTTTCCTTCATCACAGATCTACAGAAACCTTTGCCTAGAGCAAGAACAAGCTTTCCAAAGCCCAGCCTTCTAATCCTGCATCCAGGAGTCAGGTTTCCAGTCTGAGCCTCACCCACATTGCCAAAACCACTGGTCACTAGCCACTTGCCAAACTCGTAGCAATGTCACCAGCTCACCAGCACTGCTCCAAGTCCATTAGGCACAGACTGGAGTAAGGGGGTGATGGAAAACCTCATGGGTCTGGCTCTCTTGTCTCCAAGATAATTTAAGCTCCTATACCCATGGCTTTTTACAATCTCTATTTGAGAATATACATACAATATATAAGAACCCGTTGGAGAAATGCTCACTGTGAAAAGTTGCTTGAAGAAGTACACCAAATATAAACTATTATCCTTCACACCACATTATGCTCTCATATCTGATTTATGCTCAGAAAGCATCATTTTGAAAACCTGAGCTGGGTTGGGACAAGGCTTTTAGCTGTTCCACCCCTTATTCTGATTCAGTTTCCACATTAGCAACTATCCTCTATGGCTTTCACAGCAAAGCTGCCAACAACCTTATTCACAACCATATTTAGCTGTCAGCTCAGACAAGGGAATAATTTCTGTATGTTATCAACTAATCTTACACTTCCAACACAACAATGACCTTCTTTTAAGTTGCCTACTAACACACACTAATAGCCTACATATAGGTTTAAGTGTCACAAAACAGATTAAGTTCACACATTATTAATAAGCTATGCCTATAATGCAAGAACCACAGCGGGAAATCTTCTTAACTGCAACTGGCTGGCAACCCTGCAGGAAAAGAGAAAAAAAAAAAACTAACTCAAAACACAAACTTCCTTTCTCCCATAAACAAGTCTGGTCATAGCCAAAGATAACAAGGAGAACTGGCCATGTTTCATGATTGTGCTGCACCCATAACTCCATGACACAACGCCTGCTTCTGTTGATGACAAACATATTTTCCTCTGTTACAGCAGCTACCACAAACCTGAAGTAGTCTCAATAAGGTTCTGCAACAAACAAGCACCTCCACACTGAAATACTAGAAAAAGGCCTCTGAAATCTGAGATTTTTACAATTCTGAGAGTGCTGTGCAGCACGCAGCTCTTCACTGACTTCCAGAACAGACCTGTGAAGACCAGAGCCAGAAATTCAATAGTCCCTGACACTGACTACAGCAAGGGAGTGAAAACAAGAGTTTAAATTACACTCTAAGACATCAACTCTCGAAACCAGATTATGCCAAGAAGGGTTTGCCCAGAGGGTTTAGCCAGCTTCATAAAATTCGATCAGTTTTTAAAGATCCACAACATGGTTGCGATACACTAGACAATTCAGCTGCCCGAAAAACTTCAATGCCGCAGGAAGAACACAAAGTTCCTTTAAACGAGGGGTAACATCTAAAAGCTTTTCTGCTGTGTGACAATTGCATGATAGTTTATATACACAAAGTGACAAAGTCCGTATGGCAAAAAAAAACCATAAAGTTATCATTTAATATTAATGGTCTCAAAACAAATGCCCACACATCTACTGAAACCGCAAAATCAACTGTATTGTAAGGCTAAGAAAAACACAAAAAGAAACTGACACTGCTTGAAAACCCCGGCAAAGAAGAGCAGCTGTCATCTCTTCTTTGTCTTTCAAGCCATTACCATATGTTTCAAGGTCTTTGTTGTTCATCTCAAGTAAACAAGAGATGAATACCTGACTCTCTCAGGAAAAAAAAAAAACAACAAAGAAACAAAACAACAAAACTTTTCTAAAAGTTTCTTCTGGTACCACTTGAGAATATCCAAACTCTGGTTACCCTAATATCAAATATTTATATTAGGTTATCGACTGTTGGTAACTGCAGTGTTTATAGATATATGCACTTAAAAACACTCCGCTGGCAAAAAGAAAAAAAAAAATTTAAAAAAATGTTCCCATACTGTGCAAGCGGAGGAGTTATTATTTATATTGCCTCCGTAAGAAGATTTCAGGCGCAGCAGCAGCTTTGCCTGCCCTGACAAGCAACAAGTGCACGGAAGGCCATAAACAAGACCCACTTACGGTGCTCTTGACCCACTTAGAGCGCCCGGCCGGCCTCAAGCCTCCCGCCGCACCCGGCCATGCCCCGAGCTCCGCCGTGCCCCGCGGGGAACCCGCCGGCCGCGGGCGCCGCTCGCAGGGCCTAACCCGCCCCGGCCCGGCCCGGCCGCGCCTCCGCCGCTCCCGGCCCCGCCGCCCGCCCCGCCAGCCCGGCCGGGCCCGCCGCTCCCTCCCTCCCGCCGCCCCGCACGGCGGCCGCGCAGCCCGGGCGGCCACCCCCGGCCCGGCGAGCGGCGCCCGGGCCGCGCACACCCCGCGGAGCGCAGCGCGGCCGCGCTCCCCCGGCGCTCGCTCACCTGGCAACGGCCGGCGGAGGTGCTGCCGCCGCCCCCGTCCCGCGGCCGCCGCTGCCGCCGCCGTCGCCGCCCGCCCCGGCCCGGCCGCCGCCTCCTCCGGCCCTACGGCGTCACCATCGCACGAGGCCGCCGCCGCCAATGCGGGACGCGCGGCCGCGGCTGCGCGCCCGGCGCCGGAAGGACGCGCGGAGCGCCCGGCCCGCCCCGGCCCGCGCTCCCGCCGCGCAGCCGCAGCCGCGGTGCTGCCCCTCCCCACGGAACGGGCTCTGTGGGGAGAGAGGGCCGAGGTGCGGGTCCGACCTATGTGTGTGTGTCTGTGTGGGCAGACAACACCGTGTTAGTCAGACCAAGGCACTCAGTGCCGCGTCCATCTGTCCTTAAACACTCAGGGCACTGAGTGCCGTGTCCATTCGAAACACCCAAAACACTGAGTGCCGTGTCCATCTGTCCTCAAACACCCAAAGCACTGAGTGCCGTGTCCATCTGTCCTTAAACACCCAAGACACTCAGTGCCGTGTCCACTCTGTCCCTGAACACCTCCATGGACTGTGACTCCACCGGCTCCTTGGGCAGTTTTTGTAAAGAAGTTTTTCCTCATGTCCAACCTAAGACATCACTCTGTGCTCTCGTCCTGTCGCTGCACCCTCCTGTAGTTGTAAAGAGCCATAAGGTCTCCCCTGAGCCTCGTTTGCTGCAGGCTAAACACCCCAGCTGCCTCAGCTACTCCTTGTAAAGCACGTGTTCCACACTCTTCACCAATTTCATTGCCCTCATCTGGACTTACTCTTAGCACCAAAAAGTTCTTCCTGAACTGAAGGGCCCAGAATTGGACACAGTACTTGAGCGCAGGGGGACAGTCACTGCCCTGGTCCTGCTGGCCACACCACTGCTGATCCAGGCAGGATGCTGCTGGCCTTTTGGCCACCTGGGCAAAACAACCACTCTGTCCCCAGCCTGTATTGCTACATGGGATTGTGGTGGCCGAAGAACAGAAGGGATTGGCAAAGAATGGAGTTTCCAGTCCCCAGCTGGAGGGGGGTTTCACTTTTCACCGCTTCCTGTGTGCCCTGAGCAGACAGCAGCGTCACCATCTTTTCTCAGAATCTGTTTCAGGGGAAACCCCAGCACGTTATGACAGAGATGCCAGCTGTGGGAACAGCCCAGAGCCATCCAGGCACAGACAACACACTGCAGGGAAGGTTCCCAATAGAACGCATACCAGAAAGGACAAAAAGAATCATGATCAGCAGTTGTAAATGCCCCAATAACAATAACCCCCCTATTATAATACAATGATCATACTATGCTCATGCCCTCCATCCATCAGTCTTCTCCTGCAGGACTGAAGCTGTTACTAAAATGTCTTGTTTCCTAGCTCTGTTTAAATGACAGATGAGATCTATAATTTTTTTGCACTAGAAGAGAACACTGAGAGGGGACCTGGATGGGGGTCTGAATGGATCTGAATGGAGGTGCCAAGAGGATGGAGCCAGGCCCTTCTCAGTGATGCCAAGCAATAGGACAAGAAGCAAGAGACAGACACTGATGCACAGGAAATTCCACCTGAATATGAGCAAAAACTTATTTACTGTATGAGTGACCATGCACTGGAACACAATATCCAGAGAGGGTGTGAAATCTCCCTTCAGGGAAATATTCCAGAACCATCTGAATGCAGTCCTGTGTCACATGCTCTGGGATGGCCCTGCTCGAGCAGGGAGGTGGGAGCAGATGATCACTGTGGTCCCTCCCAGCCTGACCCAGTCTCTGATCCTGTGATTCTGTCATTCTGTGGTTGCACACCCCCTGTGTCCAGGGCAGCTGGAGGAGGTGAAGAGGCCCCACAGCACAGGCTGACCTCCCTGCTCTGGGCATGGCACTGGGCAGGGAGGTTACAGCTGGTACAAGACCAGAAGGATGATAAAAACCAGACAGTGTTCCCTGGCCTGGTGTCACAGGAGCTCCTGGCTCGGGTGACAGAGCCCAAACTCCCGTGTCTGGTGTAGAGGCACAGAGGGGGAGCACCAAAGAGAACAAGAATTGCCCTGTTAAGGAATGGGAAGTGTTGGCTGAGCAGCAGGAAAACCTGTGTGACGTGGAGATTTCACCTCCCAAAATAGTGTCCTCGGGGGAAATGGTGGAAACCCTACACCTACTTGTTTTAGAGTGAGACCAGTCAAAACATGAAGGGAACACTGCTCTGTTAGAGGACAACCTTAGCAATTGCCAGGGAGAATAACTGGATGATTTGGAGAGCCTGTCTGTAATTTGTGTGACTCTATGTACTTTAATGCTTTGCTGAGCCACACTCCAATCAACACACCTGTCCTCAAACCCAGAAATTTTAGCTCATATCAGTGAGTGTGAGACAGTTAACAGAAGCAAAATTATCCCTGTAAATCAATATTTGAGTTGTTTGGATCCCTAATACCCACAAACAATAAATGCAACCTTCCCATTCCTTAAAAACTGTTTCTAAAACTATGATTCCCTATTTTCTCCTTTAAAATATGTCCCATCTCACACATTCATTAAAGTTTTTGTTATTGTGAAGGGAGCAAGGTGGTTACTGAACATTACAGTTGCACTCTAACGCGTATTTATGTTTTCTCTCATCAATCAAAATGCATTTTGACAGCCGTTGGGCAGCAGCATGGGGAGCAGCAGCTGCAGTGGCTGCTCCAGCTCCACCCCGTGCCTGTCAGATGAAGTATTTCCTGCCCTGTCTTTCAGGATTTCTTCTGCAAAATGGTGCTAATGATTGAAAAATATTTTGAGCTTCATTGACGAAAAATATATGTAAAAGCTGCATGTCATTTTCATCTGTCATTTCCTGTCACCATAACTTAATGTGTATGCAGCCAATTAAGAGGGAAAATGAGATAGGAATACTGATTCAATAAATATTAAATAAAAGGAATTTGGGTAATTTATTCTGGTTCAAGAGCCTGGAAATCAAAAAGCAAAGCTGTACCCTGCATTACAGCAAAACAAATTTTCAAAAGCAGAGTTATGTACTGCCTGGGCATTTGCAGCTTGCTAGAAAATGTAGCAGTAATAAAATGTTCATTGCCTTAATTCCTCCAGAATGTGTTTGTCCTATATACACAGCCCTGTGATTTGTGGAAGTTGGCAGGTCATTACTGGTTAACTCTGTTGTTCCCAAGCAGGAGAAAACAAATGTTCCCGTGGCAAATGAAACTGAGACTGGCCAGAATCATCACAGTGAATAAGAGAGAGCTGCCACGCCAAAAAACTGGTCTAGGTGTTTGCTCAGGCCAAGAAGATGCCAAGTACTTGTGCAGTTCCTTGAGGCTGTGGACAATTCTGGGTCACAATTAGCTCCAACAGATGTGAGTCTACCCCACATATTTTCATTTTTTTTCCCCTGAAAGGCAGTGTTGTCCTTGCATGGTAATGCCCCATCCTGCCCATCCCACATAATCTTGATGTTTTGGGAGTCTTGTGAAGGGCTGACACATGCTTATGGCACTCTGGGAAGAGCCACAAGAGAGATGATGATTCAGAATAAAACTGCCTTAGGGTAAGGAAGAGCATGGACCTTTTTTTTTTTTTTTTCCAGGATGTGTGTTACTGCTGCAAGCCTTTAAACTGGATGTTTAAAGTACTGGAATTATTGGAAGTTGGAGGGGCTTCAGAGCCAGCTTGCATTGGGTGGGTAACATGGAGAGCTAACTGTGACACTTAGGGCAGGTGTCCAAGTGTCACAGGGCAGGATTTAGTATTCAGTTCTTTTTATGACTGTTGCATTTTATTACTGCTCACAGGGAGAGCTCCTAACCCTGTTTGCTTCCCCTTTCTCTCTTTCTATCTTCAAGGAAATGCTATCATATAGGTTCATAGCTTTCTGAATTCTAATGAAAAAAAAAAAAACAAAACAACAAAACCAGATCTCCATTGTCATTTAAACAGGGCTAAGAAACAAGACATTTTAGTAACAGCTTCAGGTCCTGATGGATGGAACACGAGTGTGCTGTGATTATTGTATCATACTGGGGGTTTATTATCGTTATTTTGCCATTTAGCACTGCTGATCATAATTCTGTCTTTCCAGGTACGTGTTCTGCTGAGCACAGAAATCTAACCTTTGCTTATGTCTGAGCTGCTTATATTTAGATTTCAGAGCTGGTGTGCTCAGAAGGTGGCCCAGTCCCAAAGCCTGGAGCTGGGACAGGATGCCCACTCGACAATCTGTGCATCCACAAGCCTCTGCAGACAGGGTGTTGGTGCCAGGGAGTCAGAGCATGGCCAGGACAAACATCTGCACCAAGGAGATGGATGCATCTCTGTGTCCCAGGGATTAGACACAGCCTGTGAGAAGGGGATCTGATATTATGTTCACATCTGCCATGTGTCTGTCCTATGACAATCCCTTCACAGCCTGCCCTTCAGTGAACCTGACTATCTGCTAGAAACTATTTAACCTGAAATGTGGTTAAACAAAAGCTAAATGAAAGTTAATGACCATATAAGCACCTGATTCTGGAAAAGCCTTGTGAGAGACACTTGAGAAATGCCCTGTAGTCACTGGAAGGTATTTCCCAAGGTCTCCTTGGGATGTTCTGTGGCTGTGTCAGCAGATGAAAATACTGTCTATATTTCTGTAGCCACAGGTGAAGAGGAATTGCTCCCACAGTGTAATTTAAACCTACTGGGCTTCTCCCTGGATGGGGTCAAGCGAGCAGAGAGACTCCTGCATGTTTGATTTCATATGACTGAACAAGATCTGCTTCATTTGTGCTTTTCTGGAGTCCACAGGGAACAAACTTTGATCCATATAGAAAGTTTAAGTTACACCAATGCTGCATGTCTGGATTCAACGTGGCTGTTTCCTGAACTGCAAAAGGCAGCAGCTGCTCTGCTACACTGAGCAGGCACAGACATTTTGGGGACAAAGAATGTGAGCCTCCAAATTATTCAATTGGCCTCAAGTTCAGCAGTGTTAGAAGGTTCATTTAAATTTTCTCAAAACCCTGACAACTTCTTTTTAGCATGATTAATATCAACTGAAGGTTTCTGTTCAGGCATCAGCTATTGCTTAGCTTACCTTGCAGCAGAGCATACTGAGGCCTCATTCATTCCCACTATAACTTGGGCAGTAGCTGC
Source organism: Erithacus rubecula (assembly GCF_903797595.1). Classification (NCBI taxonomy): domain Eukaryota; kingdom Metazoa; phylum Chordata; class Aves; order Passeriformes; family Muscicapidae; genus Erithacus; species Erithacus rubecula. Next base: position 2,947,678 of record NC_136686.1, read on the forward strand.
CAGCTGGAAAATGATGACAGATTTGCATCCTGTTCTGCTCTGTTTAGGAGCCCATGTTCACTGACTTGCAGTAACAGTATATTTGCATAGTGCCTTTAAGCCCAAAATGTTTTAGTTTTACATGACTTAAGGGTGGCCATTTCTATCAGCCTTGAAGTGCAGCGACTTCAGGGTTGGAATGTGGCAGCCCACAGTATATAATAGTTTACTGTGTGAGGATCTTATCCATATGAAGCTGCAGACAGAATTAGAGCAGGCAGAAACCAGGTTGACCTCCCTAAGCCTTACTTCAGCTACAAGATCTTCAATTGCCATAAATAAACAAGCCCTGAGCTGACCTTCCTTGTGTAGCACAGTCCTTCCTCCAGCATTGTCCCAGAATAATGCTCTGGGTGCTGCAGACCCTCCAAGGCTCCTGCTGAGCCCCCCACAACCCCTCCAACCCTGCAAGGTGCTGCTGAGCCTCTCTGTGCCCAATTGAGTGTCCCCCACACAAAGTGGATGCAGCTGTCTGCCTGCCAAAGTTAATTAGCAGAGCACTCAATTAATTAGACCTTCAATTAAACATTTTTTTCAACCATATTTCTCAAATATCCTTACAGAAAAAGGAGGTCTCCTGTTCCTTATTTAATACAGTAGGAGGCTGGAGGTTAAAATGCAAAGAAATTAAGGAACTATCTGAAAATTACAAAGCAGATTATCAGCAGAGCTCAGAATTAAACTTAGCTCCCAGCCCTACATGCTTTTCTATCACTTTGTGCATTAAACAAGTCACAATTTAAAATCCACCACTTTTTGATTTCCAGGGGAAAGAAGCAGTTCTGCTGCAGCTTTATTTTACTTCCTTTGGATTTGTATCAAGCCAATCTGGCCATGCTCTTATTCTATACTTACTACCACCCTATGGAGGTTCTTTTATGTGTGAGTTCCATTGAAATTAAGTTTGAAGCTAGAGTTTAGTGGGATCAACTTTTTGGAAATAAAATTCCCAGAAAATCTAAAATACTGACACCTGGGTCTTGAGAAAAAAAAAAGGGGAGGAAAGAAATCTAATGGTCACTTCTCTCCTATCGCTCTATGGTCCCAGTCCAAGCAGGCTGCCAGAGGTCTGGAATGCTAGGACAAAAGGCCAAAACACATCTTTTTTTCCATCCAGACAACGTTTTAGGTGGAAAAAGGACATATCCAGGGACACCCAGATGAATAGCAGCCCTAACAGTGCCAACTTTTCCGCTCCCAGAGTTGTTTACACCCACAGAATTGATTGTGGTGCCAAACCGCAGGGAGAGAGAGTGGTGACTCCCTAAAATGTGTGGTCTTTATCAGAAAGGCCAGATGAAGTAATTTTGAACTATAAGACACATTAACAATGCCTGAGGGTGTCATACACAAAGAGCTGACACCTTCAAGCACTGATGCAATAAGGATGGACAAGAACATGAGGTGAGGGTAGTGGGAGGAAAGGGGTTTTTTTTCAGATCTATCCAAGGTAGAGCAAATTTTATTACTGGGCTAGAAACAGAGTATCCCAGGAGTGAATAGCTCACACATTTGATCCAATCTTGGGCTCAGTCCAGCTCCCACTGAAGTTTAATGGGAGTTGGATCAGGCCACTGCACTCACATTTTTTCCATGCATGGAAAACTATTTCCGTTACTTTGAATTACAATACCACTGGCTTTGGATTTTATATAATAAAGTAAATCTAGGCCACTGTTTATATTCCAAAAAACTGCATTCTGGGATGCCAGCAAATATATTGCCTGTTGGATTAAAAAAAATAAAATAAAAACTGGACACATTGGTTTAAAAAAACAACAGCTCCTAATTATTAAGCATAATTTCTCTTACTTGTGCTTTTCTGGAGTCCTCAAATATTTGAAGTATGAAAGGTACATATAAATTCTTCTCTGGTGGTTGAAATGGTGGAATCTGTAAAACTGCAATGTTTTATAAGAAACAGAGGTTTAATATAAAAATAATAATCTTCATGACTGGCTCATTGCTCATTGGCATATTTTAAAATTTACAGGGAAAAGAAAAAACAGCACCCTTGCAATGTCAGTAACAAAGCGGATGTACATTAGCAAACCTTTAGATTTTGAGAGTTGGCTTCTCTTGATGGTTCTGACTGCAAATGAACTCTGCAGATGCTGAGAGGTACAGGAAATGTCTTGTGCTACAAACAGCATTTGCTCCCTGCTTCATGAATTGGATTGTACTAAAATCCCAGTGTGGCAAGGTTGATTAGCAGACTTTGGTAATGCCTTCTGCCCTGGTACAGTTTTATTACAGTCTTTTATTACCAAGGAAAAACACAGAGAAGACTTCCACAGTGGACACAGACCCACACTCTGGGAGCAAACCTTCCTATACTTAGCTGATACTGGGGAAGAATACTGCCCTGTGAAACACAGAGCAGCAAAAGAAACAAACCTCACCAAAAATAAAACAAAACACATGTGTACACAAGCAGCAGAGGGGAAGAAATGTCATTGAGGGGTGTTTAATGTTAAAGAGAAACCATATAACTGTGCTGGTGGTGGTGAGGATTTCAGAGATCTGAACAAGGTGACCACCTGCATCCACTTCAGAGAGGAGAACCGGCAGCAGGATGAGGAGAGCAGCCACGTGCATGTGTGCAGTGCTTCTTTCCACTGACAAAATACACTCTGCAACCATCCCTGACACCAGCAGCTTTTCCTCTCTATTGAAAAATTAATTTTCAGCATGGGATTTAAAGGAAAAGAAAAAAAAAGATCCCTCACACACATAGCCACGTGGTTTGGGCTGGGCAGACTTCCCTCAGGCCAGATGGTACAGAAGAGCCAGGTGCTGGCTTCATGGGCACACCCAGGCTGTGCACTGGTCAGCCACAGGTTGACCTTCCTTCCTCACAACAGCAGGCTGTGAACTTTCCTCTACCCCACTGTGGTCTGGGGAGCATCCAGGAATGTGGATTTTAAGCCACACCCTCGTAGCCTTAGCTAATGTGACAAAGCCCTCAGAGGGACCAAGAATCAGTTCCGAATTTCCCAGTGAAGGATTTAAAATCTGAATAGTTAGGACTCACCCACATCTGGCTGTAATTTCCAATATGCAGTACCTATTGCAAAATGCTGAGATTTACTGATCAGAGAGAGAAGAAAGAACCCACTCCTCTTCTTCTCAGTGGCATTCTGTCTGTAATGGAACAGCACATGCTGGTGTGCTTTGCCAGCACCTCCTCAGCTTCTTCACCCTGACTGAAGCATCCGAGGGGAGATGCACCCAAAGACAGATCCCCCAGCAGAACTGAAAGAACATCAAACTACCTGGGGGAAACTCCAAAACCCAAACGTCTCTTAAATAAGCTTCTTTAATTATTATCACCATCTGTTTATTTATACAAATATAAAATATATTTATATAGATTTATATAATATAGATTTGTTGCTTTGGCGGCTCCATTCATTTACAGACGTACTGGTCGACGATCTCTGTGCACTTTTTACACTTGACGTAGCAGCACCAGTGGAACTTGCAGTGGCAGCGCTCCACCTGCACGCTCTTGAACTGGTCGTAGCCCCGGCCGCAGCACATCAGCTCGCAGCCGTCCATGCCCTCCGAGGTCTTGTTGCAGAGCCGCCCCTGCGTGCCCAGCGAGCCCGTGGTCTCGTTGCGCAGGCAGTAGTCCGGGCTGGGGTCCACGTACACCAGGTCCTCCTGGGTGGGCATGTTGAAGCGGTTGTTGACCAGCTCCAGCTTGCCCTTGCGGCTGATCCTCATGGCGGCGGCGCTGTCGTACTTCTCCTTGAGCAGGTCGCCCACCTTGCGGAAGTCGGCCAGCTGCAGCCAGCAGGTCTTGAGGCTGCACGAGCCCGAGACGCCGTGGCACTTGCAGGCCACGTCCGCCAGCTTGTACACGGCCTGCGGGGAGAGGGACGGGTCAGGCAGAGCCGCGCTCCCGCTGCACCGGCAGCTGCTCCCTCACCGCCAGCCCGCCGTGTGCAGCTGCTCTCACCAGCCCACAACTGCTGCTGTTTCGCCCTTCAGAGGAGACAAAGGTCTGCTCCTCCCCCTGTTGTGACTGCTGTGTTCCCGTTCCCTAAATATTGCTATTTCTGCCCAGACCGCCTGCAAACACTTCCTCACCCCACCTTCTTTCCCTCTGGCAGATTTCTGACAGCAGGGCCAGGAGCAGGAGCCCTCTTTGCGTGGACTCTGGGAATTCCCCACCTCACAGACCACCATGGTGTGGCATGTTTTTCCCATTCAGTGCTGCAAAAAGGGAAGACACCCGGGAACCAGCCCATTTCCTATTGCCTGCACCAGGACTCGATGCTGTTGTTACAGGGACACATCTGCATCCTCTGGAAATAAATCCACACCCTCTCCCTTCACCTCTGCCGAGAGGAGCTCGTGCAGGGGCAGTGTCCAGAGAGAGGCGGGCAGGGGTGCTGGTGCACACATGGATGCATCCCCCTGGAAGGCAGTTGGAGCCCTGGCTGCCTTCCTGCGCCATCTCGTGCCCAGCTCTCTCCACTAGCAGGGCTGTCACCAGGCAGAACAGCCAGCATTTCAACAGCACACACGAGCTTCCCGTGCTGCCTTTTCCCAGACACTCCCAGCTACATTTTCAGGAGACTGCGGGGGCTGGAGATGCATCAAACCCCTGGAAATCCAGCATCAAAGTTAGCAAAAGGGTCTTGAAAATTCAGAGTGTAAAACCCTCATCAGAGCAAGCACAGGATGTAAAGGGAAATTTTTACTCTCCTCCTCTCCACCCTAGCTGGAAGGTGAGAGAAATACTGAGGAATAAAAACCAAGGAAAGTAAACTGAAATGCAGGTTGGGTTTGTTCTTCCTGTTCACTTCAGAGACAGGCACACCAGTGCAATGCTATCAGCTCTCTGACACTGACAGAGCTTGCCAAGCAAGAGCTGGGCATGCCCTCACCATCAGAGCTACTCTGTGTTACAGCAGCTTGATCCCCCAGCCCTTGGCTCCTCATCCTCTCACCATCAGGCTCACATCTGCTCTCCCAAGACCATCCTGCATCCTGCAGTGCTTCTGCCAGATCCTGCATGCCAAGCAGAGAGGTTTGGCATTGGCTGCAAAATTACCACCAGCTGCATGTGATGGGGGAGAGCAAGGAAAATGAGAACAAAACAGAGTGCTCTGAAAGAGATGGTGATGTGTCTCCCAGCTAGGTTTTCTGCTGAAAAAAAGCAGCCAAACACAGAGGTTCTTTTTTGCCTCACTCACTGACACAGAAAGCTTCCCAGCTCTCTGCTTTCATGTGCCAAGGTGATTAAGGCAATTGAGCACACTGAAAGCAAAAGCCTCTGCCTACAACAACGTTCTGGACCAGCAGGGAGAGGTCAGAGTTCTCCTGCAACAACTGGTTGCTCCTTGCTTAGCTAATGTCTAGTGCTTTTGACAGCTAGTGAAGATTCAATTTGGCTTAATGGCTAAATCACATGGAGGCCAATCCAGCTCCTGAGAAAGTCAATGGAGTGAGTCCTTAAAACTGAAAAGCTTTGGTTCTGCTCCTCAGAGCTCAGTTTACCGAGGCAATCCCTCACGGTGCAATGTAGCAGCTACAAGCTGGGAGTTAAGCACTTGTCTTGGATCAAACTACCACTGCAGAGGACCAACCACACTGTTACTTAAGGATTCCTGCTGTACAATGACCAGACAGGCTACAGCTGAATTTCCTGAGCACCAGACACTTACTATATCCTCACTGCACTGCCAGCCTGCTTGTTATAAGCCTGTGTTAGCACTTCTTGCTTATGGTTCTGTCAAATCCCAGGCCACTCATGCCTCCCTTGCCCTTGCATGTGTTTTTATGAAGTATTATGATTCTTCCTAATCCTGGGCTTTGTTCCTTTAGAAAAACACTGCAACTCAATCCCCCTCAGTGAATGTCATGGGAATGAATTCACTCTGACTTGGCTTTCGGCAACTGATGCTCAAAACATCTGGCCCGTGTGGGCAGGAACTGCTGTGGGGAAGGCAAATGCTACCAGTGATCACAGGTGAGCATGGTGGAGCCAACCATAGCCTCAGTTGCTAAATGACTCTCCCACTCTCCCCCTTCACTGACAAGATGAGGAGAAAGCAGAGGAAACTGGAGAATTCCTCTCTGACCAGGCTCGGGTCAAGGTAAAGAATAACAGACCCCACATGCAGTTCTGAGGGCAGGATCTGATCGATGGCCATGCCACTTAAACAGGTTGAAAATGCCTCTAATGGAAGGGCTTAAAGCCCCTTCCCATAAGCCCAAGTTCTCTTCCAATTCTTTTAGTGCAGGAATGGGAACAGGAAGAGAATTAATGGGTAATTCCTATGTGGTCAATTAGCCAGACCCCCTTCCAGGCTCTTCTGGCAGTGGCTGGAGTGACTGATGACTGAAGGCTGCCATATGCTGGCTGGGTAAACAGCATGGAAGGACTGACTGCCACAGTCTGCCAGACAGAGTGACAGATAAGGAAGGGGGGCAATAAGAGAGGCTAATGGAGACCAATTGGAAGAAAAGACAGATGGAAGGAAAGGACATCTTGAGATAACAGCCAAAGACAAACAAACAAGAGCAATAAAGCCAGAAGCCACCAACACAAGGACTAAGACGTGGAGTGAAGGGGTGATGGGGTCAGGACTGCCTGAAAGATAAAAGACCTTTAATTCCCTCCTGTCCCCCCCCAGCTCTTTCTGAGCACCACTGAGAGGAGGGACAATCCTCTCTTGAATCTCAGCATTCAAGGAGAACTTTCTCACTTACAGGAAACTGAGTGAAGGGACACACCAAAATCTGCCTATAAATTAGAAGGGATCAGCTGAAACCCTGGCTGTGAAAGCAGGGCAAGGCTGCAGTGGGATGGCAGCTGGTGGTCACTCTGCACTGCTCACTGCTGGGTCTCCAGCAGTCCTCTCTTCCAGCAGAAGTTTCTGGGAATGAGGAATTACATATGCACCTTCCTACTTACAAAACCAGTATCTCAGAAGTCTAGGAATGCAGGACCAGACAGGACCTCCTGGGTTATTAAGTATGATCTCTTGTAGGCACTGCTTCAAGTAACATTTTCCCTAAATGCATAGGATGCCCTTTTAAAAGCAATTAGGTTTTCAGCCACCATTATTCTGATTGCCATTCCAACAATAAAATACCCTTTTCTGATTTTCAACCTATATGTATTTACTTTTTGCCCATTTGCTATTGTGCCAAATTGGCCTTTTGCTTAAAAAGTACTTTTCCCTCCCTATTATTTCTCCCACAAACACAGACATCAGTCATATCCTCTCTCCACTTTCACTTTACTAGGCTAAATATGGCAAGCTCCTCTAGCACACTTTCTTAAGGAAAGATTCCTGTCCCTTGGGTCAGCCCTAACAAGCCTTTTCTAGTCTGAGGTCATTTTACTTGGGAATATGAGAACACACAATACTTTGGGGCCTCACGAGAGCTTAATACAATGGCATTAGTATTCCCCCATGTTGTATAAAAAGACTTATGTCTAGTGTGTTACAGGATATTTACCACCTTCCAAGCCACATTACATCTGCAGTCATTTGCAGCCAACTGCTGCGACCAATTCTTTCCTACCCTTTTCCTAATGACTAAAGATCTATTTCATGCAAGGCCTCAAATGTTGGTCTTAATGTTGTTTTACTGAGTGTCTGTAGCTGCTGTACAGAATTCAGATTCTCCTCTGTAGTCATAATAACTGGCATCAACAGCAAAGTTCATCAGCCCAATCCTAGCACTTGTGTTGAGGCTGAGAAACAAAAATCCTAAGGGCAAGTCCTTGATGAGCTCTGCTAATCAAGCTCAATTAAAATCAAGCTACATTCTTTCACACAACTTACTGACGTCTTTCCTTGAACCAGTTTCTTATCCATCTCAAAGCTACTGCAATTTTCATTATATTTCCCAGTTTAACCAAGAATTTCCCATGGGGAAAATACCTCAAATGTTTCACAGAAGTTCACATAAATGAGATCTATCAGATCTAGTCTGCTTTTAGAAAATCAGTGATGTTCTAAATTGTGTGATCAACCTTTAAAAGAGTCTTCTCAAATTATTTCCTATTTTCCTCTGAGATATCCAATGTCCCCCACTCTAAGTCAAAGCCCCAAGCAATGCATTCATTCACTTTGGGTACCAAAACTTCTCTGCCTTTAGACTCAGCCCTATCCTCACTGGCTGTCTCCTTTCTTCCAATTTGCAAAGTTTAAAAAACTTTTGCTGTTTATTTTATTAGCCTTTTCAAGGTCTGACTCAGCATGATTTTTCCTGTTCTCACCTCCTCTTTCCCGTTCTTGACCTCTGAGACAGAGCTTTTTGTTATTTATTTGCTTTTTTTCCTCCCCCTCCATTCTTAGTAGGCTCTTGGTCTATCCCTAACAGCTTCTCTGTGGCAGTTATTCATTCAGTGAGGTCTGGATATTCTTCCTATAACTTTTTTTCTCTTGTTGGCATGCAGACTTGTAATGGCTTTAGCATCTTTGACTTGAAAAAGTTCCAGACCTCCTCCACCTCCAGTTCCTTAGCTGAGCTTATTAATCAGCTCCCTTAGTTTATCAGAGTTTTGTGTTCTGTTTTTTTTTTTTTTTAATCCACAATCCTAATTCATCCTAAACACTGGTTTATACCTCCATTTAATTTAATCTGATCTAAAATGACTCGTGTTCATTCAATCTACATTTCTGTAGTTCAGCTGGCACCTCAGACCAGGGACCAAACTCTGTCTCTGGATCCCTCAAGGCTCTTGGAGTCTCATGATCACTCCTTGTTTTAGGCAGGGTTCATGCTCCAGATATGCAGCAAATAATGCAAAAAAAAAAAAAAAAGAAAAGTCACTTTCAGGCTACTACTCCACCACACACACTCCCATTTCTAAGTAAATGCAGAACCTCTGCCCATCCAAGAAAAAAAAAAAAACAAAAACTAAACCTAATCCCAAAGCAAAACTCACTGAGTTATACACCTTTCAAGCCCAGTCTTTCACCTTCTGCAAATTTACCCCAATTTGATTTTGCAAAAGAACCAGGAAGTACTGGCAATGCTTCAACCTGACACATTGATTTCACAACCAAAATATTGAATAAATCATCTCTGGTGTCAAAATGAAGCTGAAATTACACACAGAGAAGACAGACATCCAAGGGAAAGGCAAAGATAATTCAGTAACAATTACAAGTAAGAAAGGGCAGAAAACTGATAAGGAAGCTAAGGATATTAGTTAGGAATGTGCAGAAGAGCAAGACTAAGTACACTTAATGGGATTTTTTAACATGAATTAGAAATAAAATTAACCTTTGAAAAGCTTACTTCTAGGGAAGAATGATAAAACCTTAAAACACCCTGGGGAAAATACATGAATGTTCAAGTTAGTATTCCTGTTCTACTTTTGGAAAAAGGCAGGATTACACAGCTGCACTGCATATGAATGATGCTACACCTTCCAGGCTATTAATCACAGACAGAGGAATTGTGTGAAAAGCAAAAGTGCATACACTGAATGCATACAAAATGGGAAAAAGCAAAGGGTACACTAAAGTGACAGGAAAATTATTTGATGGCTGATGAGAACCTCTGAAAGTGAGAGAATCTTCAGTGCTCAATCTAGTTTGTCAAGAAAGAGCGGTGAATAAATTACAGTAGATAAATACTTGTATGCCAAGGAAATTCTGATTACTAAGAGGGTCTTGGATTTAGCTGTAAAAGTCAGAAAAAGAACTGACTAGAAGCCAGTGCCAGATAAATTCAAATGATCATTAGGTTCAGAGCTGAAACAGTGATTAATGCTGGTATCATACTACAAAGGGAAGAGATGGACCCTCCATCCCTAGGGGTCCTCAGACCAAAACTGTGCATCTTCTCAGAAAATGTTTGTCACCTAAATGCAAACTATTTACTGTGCCCAGTACTAAGGTAACTGAGCAAGACCTGAGTTTCAGAGATAGTCAGGCTCCTGGCCTTACACTACCAACAATCTAAAAGCTGATAGTAGAAGCAAACTCTACATGCCAAAAGGTTCTTCTTTTTACCACCAGCCTGTCACTCTCAGAGCTCTGGGAAGCTGATTTCTTAGACATAAACCTTAAAAATGGGCCATAACAGCACCTAGTTTATTTGGAAAGGGTTTAAATGCCTGCATATGTGTGCCATACAGTATCTCAACAGACCCCAAAGTTCACTGGCTTTAGCTGGCATCAAAGGCATTAAAACCGGAATACTGTCAGTGTTGTCTGTAATATTCACAAAAACAGAAAATGTGATTGTATGCTGACGCTGGGGCATCACCGGCTTGGCTCCCATCAAAACCCCATGGAATCTGATATCCAGCTACCCCCAGCCTCTCCCTCTGAGGAAGAGGAAGGGCCAGCACCCCTCTTACCCTGCGGCCGGCCTCGTTGTTCTGCAGGTTCATCAGCATGCGAGCCTGCTCCTCCGAACCCCTGACGTAGTTCTTCTCCCTCTCCTTGGCATCCACGAACTCCTTGGCGAAGCGGTAGCCGTACTCCACGTTGTCCCCGCAGCCGCCCCACAGCCAGTCCCGGGGCAGGTCCTTGGGGCGCGCGGCGCGGCTGCAGCCGCACGAGGACAGCTCGCCCTCGCGGCACGCGCGGCTGATGGCGTTCACCACGCCGGCCGCGCTCACCGCGTACGTGAACGCCGTCTCGCGGCTGCCTGCGACACAGGGGACAAAGCGTTAGCGCCAGGCGGCCTCCGCGGCTTTCCCAGGAGAAGTGGGGGAAAAAAACCCCTGTTTATTGAATAGGCAAAGCACTCCCCAGCACAAAAATGAGCAATAGCAAACAGCAAAACCTCTCGCCGCTCCAAAGAGATGACAAATTCAGCAGAGTCCCCTCCGTGGGTCACAGCCCGGCTCTGGCTGTTCTCAGTCCCTTCTTGCTGGGAAATGTCACAGCCCAGGCCAGGCCTGGTGGGCTACATGTCCCACTGCTCCTCTGGATTTTCAGTCCAGAGCAGGTCCAAAGAATTCCAAGAAAAAAGGGAAAAAAACCCCCACAGTTCAGGGAGCTTCTTTGCCTCAGCTAGCCAGAAAAACTAACCAAGAACAAAAGGAGAGCTCTCTCCCACTGTCCACTGCAGACAATACAGTCTGTGTGAAGGATGCAGGGGAGCAAGTGCAGTCTCTGATAACAAACTCTGCACCTCTTCTCTCCCTCTTCACTTCTGTAATCAGTCTAAAAGCTGCAGAACTCAATATTCAACACCAACAGAACAGACAATTGGAGATACAAGCATCATAAAATCACCCCAAGACATTTCATTCTATGTCATTGAGGAAACCCTCAAGCAGCAGGAGGGTCGTTCACTAAGCTGAAAGTACAGCAGCTGACTTAGCCACTGTGTCTGGCAATAATCACTAAGAGTAAGTAACAAGGTTGGGTCTGTGCAAAAGGAGTACCCTGGTTAAGCCAGGGGACATGAAGTCTTTGTGGGCTTCTCTTCACTGAGCTTAGTTTAGTTTACATTAGATCAGCTGAAAATTATTGGTAGACAAAGTGAAGGAAAGTCATTTTTACACTGCAACATCAAGGCAGGGGCTCTTCCACTGCCTGAAGAACCACAGCACTGGAAGAAGTAAAACTCCCACGTAGACCATAATAAATGAAAAGACTTTCCATTAGCAGGTTTACTAGGGACTGCCCTGCTTGGCAGGGGAGGTATAGGGCTGTGCATGCCCTACACAGCTCAGCAGCTGAGCCAAGCAGCTGGATCAGGTCTCCAGCTCGGTGTTCCTGGCAGGGATTCAGCCCCAGTGTGACCCGGGCACCAGCACAGCCAGAGCACTGCATCAGTGTCTGCACAGGGGGAGAGGGAGAAGGAGGCAATCCACACCTGCACTCTCACCACACGTCTAATAAATGGCTGAGCCAACACCTTCAGAGCCATTGTGCTCATCACCAAACTTGGAGGTGATAAAGAGAACAACTGCCAAAGCTTCATTAGAATAAGCAATCTAATTGTGAAGGGCTACTTACACCAAAACCCAGCAAGATGCTCTCTCAAGCAAATTTTAATGACTTCAAAGGGAAGATCCTCAAAGAATAATTTATCACCAGCTCAGGAGGCTCTCAATGCCAGCTCCCCCAGCAGGGCTGAGCTGACACATTTGGTGTGCTCTTGTTCCAATTTGCACGTGCTGACAATCCCTAATTAATAGCAGCTTATCACCAGCTTAGTGGTAATGACCCAAGACAAAGGCAAGGCTGGAAATGGCATCCACCTTGCAGAACAACTTCTGATTTTTTTACCCCACCTAAATGAGAGATGAACACTAAGGATTTCTGCTTTGGAACACAGCTGATAGAATGCTACAAGACACAAAATACAGAAGGGAGGTCCTTACCCGCAGGTCATTAGAAGAGAACTATGCTCACCAAACCTCCCTGGTCCAAGAGATACAAGGAGTGACTCCTAGTTAAAGCAACTCAGATCCGAGTGGCCCAGAAGGGAGTTAGGGTATTTCTTCAGTAACTAAAATTAAGCTTTTACTCAGCTAGTTTGTTTTGCATGTTATAGGTAACAGTCCAATGTACAGGTTTGCCCGTGCCTGTACGGAGAAAGCCCTAAGGACACACCAATCATCCTTTTAAGGACAGCAGTGCCCTGTCTATAGAGATTAGGAAAGGACCTCACACTGTGACAGCCCGCGCAGCAGAGCCTGCATGACTCCAGGTGCTTAGCATCCTTACAGCCTGACTGAGATTCCTGAAAACACACCGCGATTTACACTTCTACCGTCCGTATTTTCCCTTCTCCACCTGCCAGACGGAGCAGCACAACTCAGGCTTATCTGGGGTGCAATTCCCGGCTGGGTTCGGTCCCGGAGCTCGGCGGAGCTCTGCTGCCCTCCTGTGCCCGCCCCGGATCGCCACCGGAACGGACCCGTCCGGGAGACCGACACCAAGGAAAATGAAAAAAGTTTTGGTTTCAACTCGCTGCTTTAAAAAGCATTACCCCAAAATTTGCCGATCTCGAAGAAAAACAAAGGGAAAAAAATTCCCTTTGTTCTCTACTTTTATGACTGTCTTTTTTTTTTTTTTTTCCCCTTTTAGCAGTTGAAAAGGCAGAAGAGATAAGATCTTTGGCTCCAGAAATGACTGCACTAACCTGGAAACCCCAGGCTTGCATTAAGGATTCCTCCAGAGGAGATATGTTCTCTCCTCCCCTGAGGGAATTCTAACATGACCTTTTGGGGTGCTCAGTCCTCTCCCCCTTCATAAATGTAACAGTATGGAATGTGTCTGTATATAATGTATAGAGCTACATATACACACACACGTGCAGTCCAAAATCTGTATTGACAGAACAGGAAGTAACTTCGGAAGGATAGTTTTTTGCATCACTAGATATTGTTATTGAATAAACCACATTTAAAAGCTAAGAGCAAGTCTCATAACAACACAAACACTAGGAGAAAACAGTGCTCCAAAGCAGCCTGCTTTAGTGCTGCTCCAGTACCACTGGACTGCCTCACTCCCGTGAAAAACACAAAATGAAGGTGTAATGATTAAACACAGACCAACCAGCTCTCCTGCTCCTGAGCTAAGTCAAGTTCTGTGAAGGGGAAAAGAAACTGATCTTCCAGGTTTCTGAACACTCTCACACAGATCTCCCAGGCTTTGGCTAAGTCAGGCTCTCCTCCCCTCTCACAATCCAGAAATCAGGTAATATATGCCATGCCCACATCGGTGGGTGGGCACCGAGGGCTGTTGGCACACTCTGCACCTTCTGGGTCCTTCTTATCTCCTTTCCCCTCCCTCTCCACAACAATCTGGCATGTCTGTGCACTCTTGCAGATATTCTGGTCTCCAGACCTTTCTCGTGCCATTGGCACAGAGTACAGAAAAAGGGCTGTGGTCCAGATTTGGGGCTCAGAGGTTGAAAATAGGAGACAGACACACAGTATGAACCCAGGAAAGAATGACTTTATATCTGGCATAACCTAGGAGATTGAAAGGCTTTGTCATCTTCCCCAGTGTGGAAAACATATTTGCTGAAATGATAAGCAATGACTCATTACAAAGCAGGAAAATGTAAAAGCAATGAAGGTGAAGCTATAAAAAAGAGGAGAGGCAGCATTTCCTTCCACAGCAGCTTATCACTGACACAGATAACAGCCATGAATCACCAAAGATCCTGGAATACCCGAGGACACCTGCAGTGACATTTTTCTTTTGTGCAGTCTCTTGCTGGAGTATAAACATCTGAATGTCCTCTAACTGACCAGAGATTAGTTCCAAAACTCTGTTGGGATAGGTTTTCAAAGAGTGGGCAACTGCAGGCAGTCACTTCAGACACTGCCATCAGCAGATTCCTACCACAGATAGGGTAGATAGCCCCAACAGGGCTCAACAAGCAAATGCACACAAACACACACAATCCAAGGAGCAGGACTGATGGCATTACCCATTACACACCTCTATCTTCACCAAAATACAAAGAAATCCACTCCCATAACTCATAGGATCAAATTCATTTTAGAAAGGAGAAGTCCTCCCACTTGTACTAGCCTCTCCAGGTCCTTCTTCCTCTACACATTCTGATTCTTCCTGACAGCTTTTCATCCTTCAGCTCCGATCTTTGCTCTCTTAGTTCACCCTTAGTTCTCTAAAAACCAAACACTGCTCTTCAGGAGAAGTTACATGCGAGGCAGTGACATCAGAAAGGAGGTCTTTTTCCTGTGGTGGATGAAATTTCAGCTTTCATCACCCGAAGTTGTAACAATCTGGGATTGCATGCAGCCTCATCAGGCCACCACCCTTCCTATCACAAAGTGAGAGGTTAAGGATGCACAGATGCCTTGGATATGTGACAGGAACTGGAAGTGTGGGTAAAGAAATGGCATTTCCCAAGGGAGTACCTCAGAGAACTGTTGGGGCATGAGCCGGGCAGAAAGGGAGGAGTTAGAATAGTTCTGGTGGGCTGAATTAGGAATTCTGCAAGACGGAGTAACACGTGCAGAAATATCCCTAGAAATCCCTAGGATGACAAATGAATTTCAGGATCAAATGGAGGAGATCACAGGACTTTGTGCCCTATCACCTAAACGCCCCAGAGGTATTAAAGATGCATGTATTGGAGTCCTGCTGCCTATGCAGTTTCCTTGAGAGTGAAACCAAAACCAGTGCAAGCACTACTGGGGGTACAGGAGCTGAAGGTGTTTTTCCATCCCAGGAGTTCACAACCGAGAAATAGTTCTGATTCTTCTGTGTAAATGATTGGCTTTGTGGGTGGGAAACAAAACCTTCGGACAGGGGTTGTGGAGAGTGAGTGAATGTGTGTGTGTGTGTGTGGGGGGGGCTGTTTTAACACCTTTTCTTTATTGGCCTGGCTGTCGGACATATCAAACCCAGCCCGGATTTCTCAGTTTCTTGCCATCAGATGACTGCATTTCAAAAGGAGCTGGGACAATGCAGCTAAGTCACACCTCAATTCAAGTGCAGCAATGGCCTGTCAATGTGCCTCTTATTGGGCAGGAATTATAAAAATCTCTTAGGTTTACACAGAGAGTGGAAGCACGGGGAAGTGGGGGAATTTCCATGCCCAGAGAGTCTGTATTTCCCACATCCCAGGCCTGCATTCCCTCTCTGAGATGCTGGCACCGATAACACGGAGCCATTGTTCCTGCCTCCAGCTTCTTCCCTCATTACCTTTAAAGCAGCACACCAGACAGAGGCAGCCCCCCTTTTCCTGACCTTCTCATGCTCCCCCCAAAAGAAGCTGCATCCCGCTCTTCCCCCCGCTGCCCCAGCTGGCTCCTGCTGCGGCCGAGGTGCATCGGTGCCACCAGCCAGGCACAGGCAGCACCGGGGCAGCGCCAGGGAATGGGACAGCTCGTTAAAGGCAGCTTTGGGAGCCGTGTAAAGGGGCTCATCACTCCTGCCTGGGTATTGAAGGACGGGACAGAGGTGCAGAGCACAGCCCAGCACTTTTCCGTACTGCTGGGCGTACTTCTGCACTTCTAGGTGCTCCTACCTATTTTCATCACCCTCCCAAAGACGGAAGTGTTGTCCACCGTGCTGCAGTTCCACCGCCGCTGCCGAAACTGGTACTGGCACTCCTTGATGGCGCTGCGGGCCCCTTCCCCGATGAACACCATGTGCTCCTGGTAGAGCTGGCAGAGCTTGCGCTGCCCGGGGGACAGCCCCGGCAGCTGGCTGCACACCGGCTGGGCGCCGATGATGTACATCTCAGGCCTCTGGATGGGGTTCATGGCCAAAGACCTGCGATGAGAAAAACATCCCAGGGAGTCTGGAGGGAGAGGCCCCCTCCGCGAAGCGCCCGACACCTCTCCCCACCCGCCCAGCCCAGCCCCGCTCCCGGAGCCCGGGCGCATTTCTCATGTCAGCTGCCTCCCTCCACAGCTCTGCCAGATGCGAGCCTTTTCCAGGGCTCTAGCGGGAGCAACACTACTCGTTTGTAAGCCGAGTTTAAACACAGAGGACACCCGGGATGGGGAGGGGGCAGAGAGAAAGCTCGGCACTTTCCCTGCAGAAGAAAGCCAGCAGCTATTTTACACCGCGCCAGCGAGCGATGCCTGCCTTTGAGCCAGGCTATTTTCCGCTCTTCGGGGGAAGGGGCTCCGCGGCTGCTCCCCGGGCTTTTGGCAGCGGGTAGGAAACCTTACCCATCCACTCCCTACACATTCCCCACATCCTAAAGCCCGGACGGCATTTCAGCGAGCCCGTACAAAAGGATCCCAGTAATGCCTGGAGGAGAGGGGCTGCGTCCCACCACTGCTGAAACTGGGCAGGGACAGCGGGAGGAGGGGGGGAACCTGGAGAGAGAAGCGAGCTGCTGCGAAAGAAGCCCGGGAGTCAGGGAACTTCCCGAGGAGGGCGCAGAGCAGGAGCTGCTGCACGGCCCCGGACGGTCCCCGGACAAAGGCTCCGCCGGCTCCCCTCACTTACCACCAGGAGTTGGCGTCGGCCACCGGCGAGGTGCAGCTGCAGAGGAGCGCGGCGGCGAGGGCCAGCCTCGGCCCGGTCATGGTGGGCTGCCGGGGCAGCCCCCGCGGAGCCGGCCGCCGGGACGGGGCGCCCTGCGGAGAAACGCCGAGGAGAAGAAGAAGAAGAAGAAGCCCTGGAGCGGGGCCTGCGTGCGGCGGGGGCGCGGCGAGCTCAGCCCGGCTGCCGCCCCCTCCCACCCCGCAGGACCCTCCCCCGGCCGCCGCCTCCCGGGGGCTCCGGCGGCGGCCCAGCCTCCCGCCCGCCCCCGGCCCCGGGGCAGGGGCCGCGCTGCCGGAGCCTCCCGGTGCGGCCCGGGGGGAGCCAACAGCCGCCGGTGCTGTTCTCGCCCTGCCCGGATCCTCCGGGCCGCCCCCGGCTCCGCTCGGCCTTTGATGCGCGCCCGGCCCGGCGGTGCCCGCAGCCCCGCAGGTGTGCGGGAGCCGGCGGGGCACATCAAAGCGCCGCGCCGGCCCCGCTGCCTTTGTAATGCACAGGCGGCTCGGAAAGGAGCTGCCCCCTCCCCAAAAGCGCCTCCCGAAGGGCCCCACGGCACGGCCCCAGCCCCGTGCCCCGGGCGGGGGCTCCGCGAGGCTCGGCCGGGCCGCCAATAGAGCTGGCACCGGAGCCTAATGGCTTTACGGGCAGGAGAGGTGGGCAGGAGAAAAGCTTCAAAGTCTCCTCTTGCCCAAACACCCTCTCCCTTCCCCACTGGAATCACTGCTGGTCTCAAAGGCAGGGCCATCGAGCAGCTCCTCAGCCCTGTCCCTCTCCCGGACACCGGCACTGTTTGTGTACTTCGGACGGGCTCCTCGCACCCTGCCTTCCTCATGTCGTAGGGAACAGCCGCCTCATCACACCATCGCCTGCCTCCATCCCTACAAGGCTTCCCACTGTCCCGTCCTACCCTGCACCACACAGTTCCCACCTCTCCTCCACGGAAAAATGCCCCTGCACCCCATCCTCCTCACCAGGCTGGTGTCCCCCCAGCCCTGCCCCTGTACAGAGTCCCCAAGGGTCTCCTTGCAGGTCTCCGTGCGGGTCCCCCCAGGCTGCGGGGCACACGAGTACCCAGCCTTGCCGTCTGCCCTGCCAGCAGCACCCGAGACATGAATCACCAGCCTCGGCAGCTCGGGCTGCTCAAGTGTATTTTTTATGGAATTCCTCGCACCCGCCACGGTGGACTTGCTGTGTTTGTTTGCAGCACGCTTCACTTCCTCCCCCATCCAGATGTGCTGTACCTGCAGCTGGTGGCCCATCTCACCTGGCAGGCAGATGTGGGGCTGCAAGTGCCAGAATTAGCCTCAGGACAAAAAGCCTTGTGTGACCCAGCACCTCAGTGGGAGGGGAGTTTTACTGCTTGGGCACAGCGGGATCCATGTCTGAAGAAAACAGGGTGACTTTATTCACATCTTCTATATCCTCCCTTTTCCTCCTCCCACAGCCCCGAGTGTGACGGAGGGATGGCGAGGTGTATGTGTGTGTAGCCACGCATACATGTTTTGGGTCTGTTTCTATAGGGAATAGACAGAATGGAAAGTTTATCTCCGTGAGTCTGGGGAGGAAGGAAGTTGTGTATGGATGAATGGCTTTTCCATGACAAACAATGAGTCTGCACAGACATGGTGTGATGTCACCTAAGAATTTCCAAGCCAGCCTTAGATACAGAAAACCTTTTTGCTGGCAGAGATGAGAGCGTCCCACCTTTCCATCTCTGGCCAGAGCCAGAAAGAAGAACCAGGGCAGGGGGAAAAAAACATAAAAGACCTCACTGTCTCACACACACACAAGGCATGTGCCATGTAAATAGATGACATGATGGGAGAAGTGCATCTCCAAGCTTTGCCCTCACCCTGCGGATTCTGAGAAAGGAGTAAACCATGGCGAGCTGCCCGGGTGCCTCTCCCAGCCAGGAATGTGAGACAGCAGCAGCTGATGAGGCAGCTCCACAAATACAGGTGATGTCAATGTCCCTGTGAGCTCCTCTGAGCACATGTGTGCAACTGCAGCACTCAAGGGGCAGCCAGGACACACCACCAGGCATGGGTGGATCACTGACAGCACCGTGGAAACAAAAACCTTGCCAGCCAGGAAAGCCTGGAAGATGCTCACGTGAAACTTGGTCCAGAAGCACATGGCACTAGTTAAATATCTCATTTTAAGCATTAATATGCACAGGCAGACAGTGATTAACAACAGTGAAGTGTTATGAATACTGCTGGTAGCAACCTGAAAGCCAATGAGCACAAGCAAGTGCTTGCAATCTTATTTTGAAACATGAGACACAAGCATTGCTGTATGGGATAAGATTGGTTCTCCAGCCAGCCTAATATCCTGTCAAAGGTGGCAACTAAAGGAGCTCCTTCAGCAGGAGATGTCTCAAACTCTGAATTCTGCCTCAAATTCACTGCTAGTGAAAGGAATTGCCATTCAGCTAATATGTGAATGATGGAAGCAAGTCCTTTTCAAGGTGCTGGAAATAATTTCTTCACTGGCTGTGTTTATGATCTCAGATAAAGTGATAATAGCAGCTGAGGCATTGCTACAGGGATTTGGGATCAGCCAGTAACTTCCACACCAAAAGCCAGAAAGCACTTGGCTGGTGGTCTGAAGAATATGGTCCTCCCCTCTTGTGCCTGTTTGTACTTGCCACCAAAATCCTGAATGAGAGGTTTTGATTTTATAAATAAACAGCTTGGGTTATCTTCTAAGCCCAACTGCAGGGCTGGTTCAAACAGCTTAGTGAGGTTGTTTGCCCAGGCAGGGCTGGGTGGGAGGCATGGGTGAAATTCTGTGAGGATGAGAGATGGGGTGAAGTGGGGCTGCTGGAGGGCTGGGATGAATGGGTAGGGAGGAAGCATTAGGTAGGAGAGCCCAACCTCACTGCAGGCAGACCACCCCTCCTGGCCATCATCCCTGTCCATCCTTACTCATCCAAGCAACTCCCACTTTCATCCCAAAGCATCCTTCCCCTGCAGCAGCCCACTCACACCAACTCAGACCACTCCTGCTACACTAGGGGATGAAGGAGCAGGAGGAAGAACTCCAAAACCACAGGTTGCTCTTACTTCTGTGGAAAAAGGTCCCATCCCACCCCTTCCAGTGGGCAAGGATCACTCAAACAGCAGAAGTGAACCTGCTCAAGCACTGCAGGTTTGATGCTTCCACCCAGAGCATCAAGGATCACCTGGGCCAAGTAAGGAGCTGATACCTGGAAAAAGGACCCTTAGATTAAAGTCTAATGCCTCTTAGAGGGCAAAGCAGTGGCAGCAAGCCTTCATCTTTGTAAAGCCTTGGCATTCTGCTGCATTCAACAGTCTGCTGCCCTAGGCAATTGTCTACTGTGCTGGCTGCCTGCCTGAAATTTGTACCTGTGTTTGCCTTTGTTCACTTTTCAGAGGTGACAACTGTGCATGAAGAATAAATTTACACATCCAGTCTCCAAAGTCAGAGCAAAGCAGCTGGAGAGCTATCATGCTTTCCCAACACTGTCCCTGCCATGTTTGCTGGAGGGAAGCTGCAAGACTCCAAGAAAGGGAGGTCATGTCCATGAGATCATTTGCAAAGATTTGGCAGACCGTGAAAAGAGTTGAACCCTTGCTGGAAGACAGCCCTGATAAATGAGAAAGGGAGAGTTACTCATGCAAATTCCTTGTCCTACCCTTACTGTTCCTTAAGAATTCAGGATGTCCCCAAATGTGACACAGATGACACAGATCTCTTATCGAGTGCTATAAGGAGTGCTGCAAGAAAACATAACTTCCACATAACTCCAGTGCTCCTCATTTCTGCAACTTGTCTGATTCCTTCTGGTCTGGGCAGAACTGGACATACATTCTTCCTGTAATGATCATCTTTTGAGTTCCTGTTTACTCTTGCAGCTTGAGTGGAGTTCAGTGCTTGCTTTTAATGCCTCGCAATGTCCAGTGCATCCAGAAACAATTATTGCTTTCTCTGACACAAGACACTCACTCAAGATGTGAAGGATATTCACTGAAGCAGAGTCTCTTCTACTTAAGGAGCCAGTAGAGATGCACTACCCAGTGTCAAGGTTTAACCCCTCTCCCTCCTCCTCCTTCTCCCCCCAGCTTGTACTGCTGAGCAGAACACCATATGGTCTGGGATATCCCTCTGGCCAGTTGGGATCAGCTGTCCCAGCTGTGTCCATTCCCAACCCCTTGTGCACCCCCAGCCCCCTCCTTGCAGGGTGGAGTGACTCTGTGCAAGCCCTGCTCAGCAATAACCAAAATATCCCAGAGTTATCAACGCTGTTCTCAGCACAAATCCAAAACACAGCCCCATACCAGCTATTATGACGAAAATTAATTTTTCTTCAGCCAAAACCAGCACACCCAGGAAGGAGGCTTTCCATGTGCTGCTCCAAGGGGAATCCCTGCCCTCTGGTTCTGTGCCATGAACCTGCTGCTGACAGCATCAAGAGATGTATCATAACGTCCTGCTATCCATCTGCTTCTGGCAGACAGGCTTTAACCACAGCTCTTACTAAGACTTCAGGAATCTCATTAAAATCACATACTTGCCCATTCAGCTGAACCAGTTTCAGAGGGAGTGTAGATTAAAAAAAAAAAAAAAAAAAAAAAAAAAAGAAGAAAGAAAAGAAAAAAAAAAAAAGCCAAAATCACTTGAAGCTAATTTGCAGTCTTCACACAGAAACCTAAATCATCTTTTATCTCACCACTCCCTGACTAGTCTGGTTCTGTGCTGCTCCTCTGTTGCCAGCCTGTCATCTCTCAGCTGTACTGGTGTCAACCTTCCCAGATGTAAATGTTTTTATTTAATTGTATTGCAATTATTACTTAACCAGCAATTGGAGCCACCTCCATAGGTCCAGCCACAGCTGGGGTGTTACAGAAGGTGTAATAAAACCTTCTTAAAGTATCCCAGCACATCAGTCCTTCCTGTCTGCCCTTTTGTCTTGACATTGCCTTGCCTCACTGAATTGTTACACACTGTCTCTGCTGGAAAGGCAGATAATTCCTGCTTATATCCTGCTTGTTGCTTTTGGTACTTACAGACTGGGTTTTATCTCCTGATGTGCTCATGCACTACCTTTTTCTGCATCTCATCACCTGTCACCCCTGCTGACAGATCCAGATTTCCTTTCACCACTACCTTGCCCTTTCATTTTTCCATGACTCCCCTGGCCAATGACAGCCAGCCTCACTGTCACCAGGGCATGTAGAGCAGCAAATGCCAAGATATACCTGCCAGTCTCAGCATACTCAGTGACAGCTCTCCCTGAAGTGCCTCACCAAGGAGAGCAAGAATGGAGGAAGCTTGCAAATAAAGCAGAAATACTCCATAACAAAGGTGGCCAGATATTAAACATTTCCACCATTTAAATCCAGAATATGTATAAAGGATAATTATTCTATGAATAAAACGATTTCTCGTTCATGAAAGATACAGAATATATGTATAGCCTAATGAACATTGTCATTTTCAACACAGTATTTCATGACAGGCAATGAGCTCACTTGGAGCAAGACCATCTCACCTGCTACAAGAAAAGAAGCAAACTCCAAAGATTAATCAGGACATGATCCTCCCTCCTCTCAAGAGGATTTAGTGGTACTTGTACTCATTCTCACAGCAGATTAAATCCTAATGTTGAGCCAACCTGGTCCCCTGAGACCAGCACAACACGTCCCACAGAAAAGTGCAAGAGACTCAGCAGAAGCTGCATATGCTGAGACAAAATTGATTTAGATTTTTTGAAATCGAGAAAGAAGCAACACAGACCCATCCCTGCAGGTATAGAGGTGTCTGGAAACTCTCCACATTTATGATATTCCCATGGACAGATCCAAGCCATCCGGTTCCATTTTACATGAGAAATCTATTTGCATGTTGGCAGCCTCAGCTGAGAGCCAGAGTCCTACACCAGGACATGTCTAGCCCAAATTTTGCACTTCTTGTTCCCACGACTACTGTAATACCAGGCTGCAGCAATCATCCATAATCACAATCAGCATCCTCTATTTATATGGGAAAGTCCCATCAGAAATTAGACCAGTTCTACTATGTATAAATATAAATCTAACAAATCACTAGATAAGTATATTTGAAAGAAGTACCAAGCATTATCCTCTGCTGACCATTCAGCAGCTTATTTAAGATGCCCAGGGTGTCCCAGTTTCCTTGCCAGACAAGCACCCCATCTCCCTAAACTGCACCAACAATTTCATCCTCAGAAAATGTTCCCCAGGCCACCTCAAAGGAGCCATGGGGGATCAGGCTGAAACACAAGCCCAGACAGGATTAGGAAGCCCATGCTGCTGCTCCCCAACATCAGATTTCCAAGAATGAAAGACTCCATCCCTTAAGGCCATCTAGCTAACATCTAGCTTCCCCAAATGCCAAACTTACATGAAGGACTTACCATCCTAGAGGGGAGTAAGACATGAGGAGAGTGAAAAGAACATTGATCCCTCCTTTGTTTCCCAGAGGCCAACCCTGGGAGCTGGTTTGCTACCTGCTGTATCTGACCATGGCACAGACCCCTCAAGCAGGGACAGGAGGGCAGCCCTGTCCTGCTGGGGAGCTGATGCTGCCTGCAGGGTTTGTATGAGAACTCTCAGCTCAGATTATGGTGGCTGTGTGCACACATTAGCCTTCCTTGAAGGTCAGGAAGCACAAGAACACAAAGTTCTCTGACAAGAGCAAGGAGGCAGAGGAAGGCAATCCAAGTCAAAGCAACTTCTCTGCAGAGATTTTAGGACAGGCCAGGGGATGGAAACAGTTGGATGATTTTAAGTGTTCTGTTCCTCACTCTTGGAAAGTGTGGAGCACCTTCACCCTCCCTAAAGGGGTGTCCAGCTCCCCCAGTCCCAGTGGAGCCATCCCAAACTGAGATTTATGTCTCTGCATCTCACAGGCCTGGAGCTCATTTTTGCCCTGAATATATATATTCCTTTTAGCTTGTTCCATACTCTGTAATAATCACATCAACTGCCAAAGGAAATCAAATATTCAAAGTACAGTTAAACTGTTGCTGCAGTGGCTCTTAATTCTGCAGGAGTGAAAGACTGGAGGAAATGGAGATGCACTGTTTATTCCTGTGCCTTGGACATTCTGCACCTCAGTGCAGGGACCAGCATCAGACTGGGTCAGACCAAGACCCTCCCATCAGTTAAATCACTGCCAGCAAAGTCTGACATGTACATTTCCAAAGGAAACAGTAAACCATTGGAATAAATCCAAATTCATTATAATTTTTCTCCTTCTTAAGAGGCTCTTCAAAGAGGTTCTTACAATGTCTAGTCTAATAAAAATGGCCAGCTTTCCTCCACTCTAGACTTGTAAAACAAGCACATACATCCCTCAGACCCCACAACCCTGAGAGCTACTATTTTTCCCTTACCTTAAAGGGAAAGAGAAGTGGAGGAGGGGGTGAGTGAGAGGTTAAAAACAGTAAATCTGTGGTGCAGATTTACCTCCATTCAATAAAGCATTAAACCTGAAAGTAAGTATATCTCCACTCGTTTTTTGCTGAATTGGGATCAACATTTAAATCTACATGGCTTTTTCCATTCTTTCAACCATCAAATACTTCTGCCATCAATTAAATGTTGTTCCTGCTCAAATACAGTGGATTCAAATACAGAACATTTTGGGAATAATGCCCAAGTGTGTAATTGTACCATCTTCATAGTTTTCACAGTTTCCAAACCAAAGAAAAAACCATTTTTTTGAAAAAGCATGCTTACTATGCCTCATATTTAAAGATAAACCTATAATAAAGGTTGAAGCACTATAAATAAAGCCCTGTCTATACCAGGAGATTACACCAATTTAACCAATTTCAGAACTTATCTTCTATACTGTCACACTTCAGTGAAGGAATTTCCTGTTAATTCTTGGTGCAACAGATTTGAGCTAAACCTATTCAAACTGTCTGGGAAATTTACTGCATATAACCAAAAAGGAGATAATTTTATATCTCAGCTTCATTCTAGCACCAATCACTCATGTGCAAGTTGAACTGCAGAAAATAAAGGTATCCTGTTACAGATCTTGTTTTTAAGTTCACTGCCACAGGCTGAGGGCACAACAGAAAATGAACATCAGCCTCTTGGACAGGAACTACACAGAGCTATGATGCTGCCAAAGCCCCTGTGTTATCAGGGCAAGGCCTGAAGTGCAAGAACACAATAGCAAAAAAAAAGGAAAAAAAAAAAATTCGTGTGCTAAAAAAATTTATAACAAAGCATTAGTTTGAAAGATGGCTCTGTGGAAAAATTACCTGATTGGCAACAGATGAAGTTTCCAGTATTTGTGCTAGCATTTGCTGCTTTGTAAATCCTTCCCAAAAAGGAAAAAAAAAAAAAAAAAAGAACAACTGGAAAAGTAACTGAGCTGCTAGTGCACTTTACTCAAATTTGTTCATTTTCATTGACTTTCCCTCAGTTTTCAAAGCATATTATATAGATATTTTAACTGCCAAAGCTATCCAAAAGCTTTCCAAAAAAAGCTGTGCTTTTTTCCTGCTTCTCTTGCCAACACGAACTTTAATGTGACATTTTGGTGCAGACACTAGAATAGCATCCATCTCCTCCTCCCACAGCTCTGCCTGCCCAGCAGGGTTAACAAAAATTAAAACTTGCTCTACATCAACACAGCCAGTGCAAGTTACCACCAGACCAACTTTCCACCCATGTTGAGGCTTTTTGAGCACATCCTGCACTCCACCAGTGGCAATCTCATCCTCCAAAGAGCTCAGCCCACACCTAGGCTTCAAAACAAGCAATCAGATTTCAGAGGTGCCTGTGGAAAACTGGTGTTTTTCCTTTCCTGCTTTGGACATGAAAAATGTTGTAGACACCAGAAACTCCAAGAGGTTAAATTATCTGGAAAAGGTAGCTGCTTATCTAACATCTAATCTACTCAGAAAGCAGTGTACAAGCCCATGAACAACTGGCACGAGAGAATTTGGCCCTGAGTGGTTCTGAGAGCCCCACATTTTGCAGCCCTTCAAATACAGATTTAAAAGTCACTGTTCCCACAGCAGGTGCAGCTGGGCTGGATAAAGCTGCCCCATTCAGATCACTACAATCCTGCAAAGTTCAGGAAGGCACTGCGATATTCTGACTCCTAATGGCACCCAGTTTTCAACCCAGTTTGCTGTGGAGGGAGTGTGGGTTGATGTCATCTTTGAAAGATCATACACCTGCAGTGTGAGAGACTGTCAAAAGGTCTCAGAATCACACCTGAAGAAGGGAACCAGCAGGCACTGAGTGATTCTCATTCCTGGTGACAATTCAGAGGGAAGGGCTTTTTCCTCAGAAGCAGCCAGTGCTTGGAAGACTGAGGCTTTGTCCTCTCCTGTACCCTGGACACAGGGTGGACATCAGGCCAGGTGCCCTGCAGGGACAGAACTGCCTTCCCTCCCCACTCACACCTTTATCCTAATGACACTTTCTGGCCATAAATACTGCATAATCCTCCAGTGAAAACATGTAAATATTGTCATTTTTCAGCCCATGCTCTAGACCTTGTGCAGAACTTACCAGACACAACTGAACAGTATACAGGAAATGTTTTTTTAAAAAATACAGAAATGTTTTTCTTTTTCACTTGAAACTAAAGGGAAAACACATAATGGGAGAAATCCCAAGTTCTTTCAACTGCCATTCAAGTAGCAAGAATTAAAATTACCTATTTTACACTACAGTCCAAAAGAATATTTACAATCCTGGAGATTTTTTCCCCAACCTCTTGAACATATTTATTCTCTCTGGCAATATGCTATTGAGTAAGTCAACTGAACAGGACTAGGGAATTTATGAAGGTGGAACAGCTGTACCTCTGGTATGCAACCTTGGCTTTAGTGGACAACTACAAAGTTCTTGCAAAGAAAAATGTGTTTGTCCTGCAAAAAAAAAAAAAAACCAAACCCAGAGAAGAAAGGAATTGCTCATCTTGCAGGAGAGGGAAGCATGCTGCATTGCACAGAGGGGTTAGAGGCTTGCTTGCAGGTGTGGAGTCAGAAAGATGCTGTATGAGGATATGTGCACCATCCTTGCAGCAGGCAAGGTGTAGGATGAAAGAGGGAATTGCCTGAGTCTCTACACTGCAGGGGAAGCAAGAAATCCTATTAAGGATTTATGCTGTTCCAGCAAAATAACTTCCTCACTGGAAGCAGAAGCCAGCTTTTTCACTGTCTTGACTTTGCTCGTGCTGACAGCATGCAGTTCTTCAGTCAAGCCCAGTGCCAGCTTTGTGCAGAGAGATTCAGCATCAGGAAATGGGCTAGCAAGGCTCCTACTCCTGCTCTCAGCCATCATTTCAATTGCCTCCAAGATGCACTTCCAAGACTCTGAGTGAACAGCCCTCCTGTTTCTGAACACTTGTAGAAAGAAGTTATTTCCTACATGAATGGGTTTGAAAATAGAGTGATGTGCACATTCAAAAATATGTTCTAGAGAAGGCATGTATGGGAGATGTCTGTGCGTGGTGTGTAATAATTACAATGTGTTTTCATTTACACGGTGTCTCCTCCACGCAGAAGGGAATGTAACAAAATATAACCAAAACCACATAGCCTTACAAATAAAGGGACACAGAGAGAGAGGGAGTTTCATACAAAGGTTAAACAAAAAAATCTGTTTAATGTCACTTTGGGGATTACAGGAACTGGAGTAAAACAAACATCCAGAAGAAACTTTGAAGGGTTGCTTCAGGAAAAGCACGTGTGTGCCACCACATCTGCATATTCAATATGTCTTGCTGGGACAGCTTGGGGAAAATAGGAAGCTGGAAATTTTCAGTGTGGGAATTAGATGGAAGAATGTGAACCATTCTAAACAAAACAGAGTGAAGCTGCCAGCTGACTTGCTAAAATGCCAGTGCTCTCTAGGATCCCTTGAAACAGAGCTGAGGACTGGCCTTGCTGCTCAGGGAGTGGGTATGGAGCCAGGAGATCTGGGCTGGATTCCTGGCCCTGCAACAAGCCCAGCATGTGACCCAGCTGGGAAGTCATTCAGCTCTCAGTTTCCAAAAGCTGATTTCATGCCTACACTTCTGGGCACCTAGAGTGAGACAGCGTGAGCCCAAACATCCCAGATTTCAAACAAAGTTAAGCTGCAGGTACTCATTCCCCATCCATGAAGAACACACAGCCTGGGACTCAGCTCCATCACAGATGAAGCAGGGCTAAAACCTGCTTCAAAAAGCTCCAGGTATTTAATGATTAGACATCTTTTGCCAAAGGAGAGGTGCTATGGATATACAAAGGACTGTCACTGAGTTACCTGTTGCTTCCCACTTCCTGTGGCAGCTACTGCCATAAATATTTTCACAAATTTCAATGTATATGAAGATTTTTGTATATGCTTTCTGCTTCAGGGCATCAAGGAATAATGTTCTCACTGTTCCAAAAGGAACCTAAAGGATACACATCAGGACTGCTGGCAAAAAAGCATGGAACAGCAACACTGACAAGACTAGGAAAATACTAGATCTCAAGGATGAAATAGTGGAAACAAAGACTTTTTCCCACACAATTTAGTCAGCATGTATGCTGGGGAAAAAAAAAAACGAAACAGAAGCAAAGCCATATTTCTAACTTACACTTTTCTGCGTGCACACATTTTTTAAAAATTCAGAACCATCAGAAGTAGAGAAAGTTGTACTCTCATTGTACACGAGGAGATCTGGTGACACAAAGTAATTTACATTATACTGTAGGCAGAGGTTTATTATGGGTATTTTTAATGAAAAGTATAGACACAAGTTGAAAGAACAAGTGTAAAACACCCATTTATATTTCTACCTCCAGCATGGTGGACTCTTTACTTTCTTCCTGCCCTGTTTGTGTCTGCCCTTAGTTTTACCCCTGCATTTCCAGAGAGGATTTCCAAGATTTTTGTCATGCACAGATAGATAACACATGTTGGTTAATTTAGCTGCCTTAATGGGGTTTTAAAGTTTCCACATGAACCCAAGAACAGAAGCAAGAACAAAAGAAATTTCTGAAAGGGATGTCCCTTTGCAACCATTTTTCTGTGCATCCATTGTAGTTGAACCAGACAACTTTCAGGAAATAAGGGGAATTTAGCACAGTTTCTGTGCTTTTACATCTAGGAATAAAATGTCACAGTAACTTCCTTTGGCCACAAGCAATCCAAACCCTCCATTAAGTGTAACATTGTATTTTGTGCCTTCAGCCTGCCTTCCTTATAAAACTCCGTGTTCTAATTCTCACCTTTGTGCCAAGCTCGAACTATGAATCTCATTTTCACAGCATGTTTCCAAAACAGTATTGCCCTGTTTTTCAGTTTTTCTCCAAGAACTTACTTCAGAGCCGGTGCTCATATGGCAGGTGACATAACTTGGTCCAATTCAAGTGAATTGCCAATTTCAGAATGCCATTTACTACCTGAAAATGTGCTGGTGGCCACAGTCCAAGAGGGAGGAGTCTATAGTTAAAAGCAATGCTGCAGTAATGCATGGGTACAAAAATCTTGTGTTTGAAGAGCCACACAGCTACATTAGTAACCTCCCCAAACTGAGCTTACCCTCTTGTGAGTTTACCTTCCATTCTCACTTTGGCAAGAACATATCAATTACTTGTCCCTGGACCTCACTCTGAGTGCCCCTTGCAAGGCCTGACTGGAAAGCCCAGGGAGTGATGTTTTTTCTTCCTTGCAGCTTCTGACAGGGAGCACAGGGAGAAGCTTCCCTGACAGCCAAACACCCCTTACCCACTGGCCAGTAATGCTACACCTGCCCTGACTGCATGGAAGCCTTTGGCAGAGAGAAGGCTGCACCTTCTGCCCGAGCTCAGCCAAGGGCTGGAGCATCTCCCCATGCCAGGGTGAACGTGCTGACTGTCAGTGCAGCTACACACACAGAGCATCCACCTACCTCTGCTGGGTTTTGGGCTAAACCTGTGCTACAAAGGAGGATTTCACAGACCTGCTGCTGCAGCAGGTACCACAGCATGTCAGACACATGTTTCTGCTGTGACTGCAGAGCTGTCCCTTTTAGCTCCAGCTGTAGAGGTCTCAGAGTTCAATCCCAGGAATGGCTTATGAAAGCAATTACCACCTGAAAGGTCTCTTTGTTTTTGTGCCACTGCTTTTAATAATAATGATTGCATCAGATATTTTCTGCCATCTTGATCTTCTTTGGTACTGCCAACTAAGAAATGACAAAGCCCAACACTTAAAATAGCACCCAATACAATGAATGCAAACGCTTGGGTTTGAGGTTTTACATCCTGCCCTCCCAAAGCACTTTCCCTTTGATGATTTTAGCCACTGAGTACCAAGCTCCACAAAAGCCCTGAAGGGTGTGACATGCACGGCCAAACCAGGGAATCACCTGCAGGCAGGGGCCAGGTTGACTGCTCTGAGCACCAGACAGTCCTGTCCCACAGGAGCAGACAGACAGACAGACAGACATGAGAGGCACACAGCATTTGAGGGAGTTGTCTGGACAATCACAAATTGCTTTGATTCTTCAGGCAATCCTTTCATTCATGCTTGGTTCAATCTGTTACAGCAGCAACAATTGCTGGCCAATTTAACAGCAAAACTGGGAATATAATCCAGACCTCCCACACTTCACACTCTCTGACCATTCCCCCTCATATCAGCAGAGTTATGCTCTTGTCAGCTACTGACTGACAAGTTAAAACAAGACCTGAAAAAATTACCCAAATCCCAAAGGCTCAAATCTATAGCTGGAGTCTGCACTGAGCCACTAGCTCTGAATTTTGCCCCAGCATCTAACCATATATCCAGAGTACACTGTATTTTGAATCAACCACCTGATTCCAGGAAACCCATGGCAGATGAGAATTACTTTGTGTGGAACAAAACACGTAATCCTAAAATACAGCCTCATGTAGCACCTATTAGAGGTATAAAGCCTGCAAAACACAAAAACCCACTTCTTTTTTTTTAAAAGAAAATCTTCACAGTGACTTAGTCTTCACAACAAAGCTCAATAGGCAAAAGGATCCCAGCATTCCAATTTCCAAATAACCCTCTGATCAGTTACATTTTCTTTATATTCTCTGATAAAAAAAATGAAAGATCACAACCAGCATGAATTCCAAAGGGAATCCATTCACTGAACACCCTGTGCTGATTTGTGCATGTGTGTATGCATGCACACAGATATGCACACATGCAGTGCAAAATCACAGAATCATTGAAGGGACCTTGGAAGGGACCTTGGAAGGGCCACCTAGTCCAACCTGACCTTTAATGTTTCCAGGATTGCAGCAGCCACCACCTCTCTGGGCATCTTGTGTCAGTGTTTCACCATCCTCAGTGTAAAAAATTTGTATCCAGTCTAAACTCACTCTCCTTTAGTTTAATTATTGTCCTATTGCAACAGTTCCAAAATTACCCTTTTGGTTTCATTCATAAAGAAAAAAACATTCCCCTAACTGAATTTGAAGAAGCCCCACAAAACCAACTTTAAACCCAGTTTAATACCATGGGTTGTATCAAACTTAGTTGATTTTTTTTTTTTGTGGTCACACTTCAATTCTGATGAAGAAGGTCTGGAAGCCAATTTTGAAGGACAACTGTAGCTCCATGGTGTGTGGCTGCATCTAAGTATAAACAGATCAAAAGAGAGAGAAAGGCTAGCTGGGCATGGGCTTTATTGTCCAAGTGTTTTTGTGTCACTTCTGTCCTGCAGTCTCAATGGCCACTGGCCACAGGTAAAAAAGAAGCCAAAGGTTAAAAAGATTCCTGTGGATAAATTCACAAGATTTTCACTCCACAGCTGAAGCCATGAAAATGGCACTTGGAGTAGGGTAGCAGAAGAAAAGAAAGGATAAGGAAGGACTCTCTGTTCTCTTAAAATGACTAAATTGTGCCAAAAGTTGTCCTGCAAACCTGACAGGCAAAAGTAACAACAAGGCCAGGTTGAGATGGGAGCTAGAGAGAGGACCTGGTGGGTGTTATACCCAACCATGCAATAAAAGATGCAGGACAGACAACAGTGCAGCTTTATCAGCACAAGCTGCTTCCAATCATAGAAGCCACGAGTGAGTTATGTGGATCCTCCTGAACCCCTGCCAAGCAAAACTGTACAGTCTCCACTGAACACCGGTGTAACTGGAGGAAAAAAATGAAGCATTTATCTGGCAAGTGCTTTCTAGAAGAGAGTGTGGCTGTCAGGAGCAGCTTGAGGGGCTGGAATGCTAGAGATGGTTCCAGGGGGATGGAGCAGCCATCAGAGTGCATAAGAGACAGGCAGGGATTTTTCATAAAATGCAGTTTTTCACACAGTGATTACCACCTCCTATTTATACCACATGACATCATGAAGAACATGGCACATAGTCCTTTACTCCTGGAAACATAAAGTCAACTGAATAACAATGTGACAAATTGTCCCTTTTCATGCACTTTGTTTTTTGTAAACCTCTATTTCCAAACATCTGTCACTTAGAGAAATAAAAATCTGCTGGAATAGCAATTTCTGTGCCTTCTTCTCCCCAGACCAACACTACAGTAGATTAGGATTATGAATCCAAATTCCAGGCTGTTCCACTCAACATGTAAACCTTAACTGTTCACAAGAAAGGACAGATGGTCTAAGTATGTAACACATGAGAAAGAGAATTCAGTCTCCAGAAAATGCATCATCTAACCTCTGCTGGTTAGAGGCATTACAGACACAATATGCCAAGACACAAAGGAAAAAGTATTCCAGGTAAGCTTTTCTGCCTTGAAGAGCACACCTTTTCCTACTCCCCTTCAAATGTGGTTTGAAAGGCTTAGGGAGAGGAAATACCACATTATTTCCATGGTAAGAGTCAGTAGTTGAGTTTGGGACAATACAGTGGAAGCCTTCATTAGCACTCTTTGAGAACAGCTCGTAGAACTTGCCTGTAGCTTTGCCAGTTATGAGTAATGCAACAATCACTGAGATACACCAACACTTGAGTGTCACATTTCCTTCACACATTGCCTGGTGTCTACTGGACTCAGCCTTCTTGTGAGCAATCCCACTGCCTCCAGAGAAGGAATCCCTGCCACGACAGGTCTGTGAGATGCCACACCTTTCACCTGCTCCTCACTCCAGGGAAATCCTCCATTTCAGTTTCTGAAACTGATCTGAGCAAAGCTGATCTGCAGAGAAAAATTATATATCACCCCTAATTTTTTGCTTGTTTACCCGGTGGTTAACCAATCTCCCAACAGCACAAACTGCAAAAATAATGCTACAAAGGTAATACAGCTCCATAATCACTAAAACCAGGTCTAGGCATTGCTGGATCACCCAGGAGCACAAATTTCATCGGGATCAGGCCAAGGCATGTGATCAGGCTGCTGCTGATTGAGGCAGGATGCGGGGCCAGCGCCAATCCTGCCCTGGCCACGTGCCAGGCACAGGGGTGCAGACGATACCTGATCTGGCTGGAGCTGAGCACAGTGACACCTGAGCCAGCATAAAGCCTGCTAGTAAAAAGTTAACCTGTCAAAAACTTCTTGAATTAACTTGAGCAGGCAGGGTGAATGAATACCAGGTCAGCGCTTCACATCATGTGGCCACCCCATTTTGGAGCCAATAATGGGAGCTGCACTGCTGGCTTTTGTGTGCTGCCAAACCACAGCCTCATGTCGATAGTGATGTTTATATGCATGGGGAACTCGGTGCAGGATCAGGGCCTCAGAGTCCTTCAACTCGCCTTGCCTCCAACTTAAAGCAAAAAGGAAAGAAAAAAACCAAAAACCCTGACGTTTAACCTCTAAAGAATCCACCAGAATACTGCTTCTGTAGCAGATAAACTTAAATGATAATTAAAATAGAACCTATTCCTTCAATTAGTGAAGGCATCAGTACAGCAAACACATCAGTAACTTGGATGATTTGTGCAGTATTTTAGCAAGCCAGACAGTATTAAAAACACACCCTGTCATGTGAAAAAAATGCAAACTTTATGTTTTCTTTACTAAGAAAGTGCAGTCCTGCTCTTCTGAAACTGTGCTAAAAAGCCTTACCCGATCTCTGGAAGAACTTAAGCCATTTTAACACTGCTGCAATACTGCCCAGTGTACAGAGGTACATGGGTACAATTACACAAGGGTAGAGGCACATAGGAGACATGGTTTTCAAACATTCTTTCTTGAAATTGCTGGAAGTCACTGGAAATTGCTTGGTTTATGTGAGTACTTCAACAATTTTCAGAGCTAGCTCAAGCAGGCCATTACCCGAAAACCATTTTCAGAAGATTTTCCACTCCCCAT
Organism: Erithacus rubecula; assembly: GCF_903797595.1. Taxonomy (NCBI): domain Eukaryota; kingdom Metazoa; phylum Chordata; class Aves; order Passeriformes; family Muscicapidae; genus Erithacus; species Erithacus rubecula. The sequence goes on from NC_136686.1 coordinate 2,981,888, forward strand.
TACAAAGGCCCTAAAAATGGTCCGTGTAGAGATGTACAACAACCTTGACAGCTGCCCAGAGGGAGGTGATCCTGCCCTGGTGTACTGCGCCCAGTTTTGGGCTCCCCAGCACAAGAGAGACCTGGAGCTCCTGGAGAGGGTCCAGTGAAGAGTGACAAAGGAGATGAGGGGACTGCAGCATCACTGCGATGAGAAAAGGCTGAGAAAATTTGGCTTGTTCAGCCTCAAGAAGAGATGACTGACAAAGGACCTCATCAATATCTCTTAAGTATTTGAAGGATGAGTCAAGAGGATGGAGCCGGGCTCTTCTCGGTGACACCAATAGGACAAGAGGCGACGGGTCTAAACTAATGCATAGAAAATTCCCCCTGAAAACAAGGAATAACTTGTTTACTGGTGGGTGCCATGCACTGCACCAGACCGCCCTGAGAGGCTGTGGCATCTCTGGACACTCGAGAACTGTCTGGATGCCATGTGTTGGAGCCAGGGGTGCTCCAGGTGACCGCCGCTGTCCCTCGGGCCGGGCTCGGTGACCGCCGCTGTCCCCTCGGGGCGGGCCCGGTGGCGCCCCCGGCGGCCGGCGCGGGGCAGCGCAGCCCGGGCGGGCAGCGGCGGGGGCGCCCCGCGGCCCGCGCTGTTTCCAGGGCGACGGCTCGCCGTGTTCCGGACCGTACCATTGCGCAAGCGGCGCGGGTGAGGGCGGGCGGGGGAAACAGGCCGGGCCCGGCGCCGCCTCCTCCCGGCTGCCTCCTCCCCCGCGCCTGGCCGCGCCTCCCCCCCCCCACCCTCCCGCGGGCCGGAGCGGCGCCGGGCCCAGCAGCGCGCGGTGCGGAGCGGAGCGGGCGGGCCCGGAGCGGCGGAGTCGGTACCGGCGGCGGGCGGGCCGGGCCGGGCCGGGCCGCGCCACCCCCTGCCCTCGCTGCCTCACCGGGGCGGGATGCGGGCGGGCGGGGCCGCGGGCTGTGAGCGGCGGCAGCGCGGAGACAAAGGGAGGCGGCGGCGGCGGCGGCGGGGCTCGGCGGCCGGCGCTGGGCACGGGGCGCGGGGCCGCCGCCGGGGCGCGCCCGCCGGGATGCGGCGGGGGCGGCGCGGCCGCGGCAGCAGCGCGGCGGCGGCAGCGGCGCGGCCCGCCCGGCGCGGCGGTAGAGGCGGCGGGGCCGGGCCGGCGGTCGCGCAGTCGCGTCTCCCGCGCCGCCCGCGCCGGCGATGTGGGGGCGGCGGCGGCAGGAGGAGCGCGGCGCGGAGCGGAAGGCGGGCGGGCCCCGGGCGGAAGCGGGCCGGGCCCGGCGGCGAGGGGCAGCAGCGCGGCGCCGGCGGGGGCGGCCGGGCGCGGGCGGGCGTGCGATGGAAACGCACATCTCGTGCCTGTTCCCCGAGCTGCTCGCCATGATCTTCGGGTACCTGGAGGTGCGCGACAAGGGCCGCGCGGCGCAGGTGTGCACGGCCTGGCGGGACGCCGCCTACCACCGCTCGGTGTGGCGGGGCGTGGAGGCCAAGCTGCACCTGCGCCGCGCCAACCCCTCGCTCTTCCCCAGCCTGGCGGCGCGGGGCATCCGGCGGGTGCAGATCCTGTCGCTGCGGCGCAGCCTGAGCTACGTGGTCCAGGGCATGGCGGACATCGAGAGCCTCAACCTCAGCGGCTGCTACAACCTCACCGACAACGGGCTGAGCCACGCCTTCGTGGCGGAGATCAGCTCCCTGCGCTCGCTCAACCTGAGCCTCTGCAAGCAGATCACGGACAGCAGCCTGGGCCGCATCGCCCAGTACCTCAAGGGCCTGGAGGTGCTGGAGCTCGGAGGCTGCAGCAACATCACCAACACCGGCCTCCTGCTCATCGCCTGGGGCCTGCAGCGCCTCAAGAGCCTCAACCTGCGCTCCTGCCGGCACCTCTCCGACGTGGGCATCGGGCACCTGGCGGGCATGACCCGCAGCGCGGCCGAGGGCTGCCTGGGCCTGGAGCAGCTCACGCTGCAGGACTGCCAGAAGCTCAGCGACCTCTCGCTCAAGCACCTGGCCCGCGGGCTGGGCCGCCTCCGCCAGCTCAACCTCAGCTTCTGCGGGGGCATCTCGGACGCGGGGCTGCTGCACCTGTCTCACATGAGCAGCCTGCGCAGCCTCAACCTGCGCTCCTGCGACAACATCAGCGACACGGGCATCATGCACCTGGCCATGGGCAGCCTGCGGCTGTCCGGCCTCGACGTCTCCTTCTGCGACAAGGTGGGGGACCAGAGCCTAGCCTACATCGCACAGGGCCTCGACGGGCTGCGCTCGCTGTCCCTCTGCTCCTGCCACATCAGTGACGAGGGCATCAACCGCATGGTGCGGCAGATGCACGGGCTGCGCACCCTCAACATCGGCCAGTGCGTCCGCATCACCGACAAGGGCCTGGAGCTCATCGCCGAACACCTCAGCCAGCTGACGGGCATCGACCTCTACGGCTGCACCCGCATCACCAAGCGGGGCCTGGAGCGCATCACCCAGCTGCCCTGCCTCAAGGTGCTCAACCTGGGACTTTGGGAAATGACTGAGAGCGAGAAGGTCAGGTGAGAGGAGGAGGAGGGTGCCCCGAGACCTCCGTCTCCTCTGGAGGGACTCACTGACTGACTGACTGACTGCTGCAGAGGAGGAGAGAAAGAGAGAGGGGCATGCACAGAGACATGCTACCCACGCACTCTGGCACTGCAGGGAGGAGCACAGAGAAATGAGGGGTATGTCCTCGACCCTTCTGTGCTGCCTGCCTATCCTTGCTGTGGAGGAGGAGGAGGAGGAAGGGGGGAGCAGGAGGACAGAGAGAAAGCACCTATCCATTTTCCAGGTCATGCCTCAAGCTCTGTGCTAGGGAGACAGAGCTCTCCCTTCCCACAGCATCCTTCCCTGCAGAAGAGGTAGAAGCCCACACTCTTATGCACTGGGGCTAGAGACACCCCTCTTTATCCCCACTCCCACATTCCATCCCCTCAAGCACTAAGGATGGATAAAGACAGACCCTTGTTCTGCCATGTGTTCAGAATAGATTATTTTTGGTTTATATAAAGGAGAGTGGGAATGGAGATGGGAACAAAAAATAGTAACAGCAGAAAAGGCTTCCTAGCTACACTGGTGTACCCAGTCATCCTGCACTGGGCACAGACACAGCTTGTGATAAAACAACCATTCCACCTCTGTGCTTGCCCCTCCCCTGTCAACACATTTGTGACACAAATACTGCTCCGTAGGTACATTGATTTCCCCCCCCCCTTTTAAATCTTTCTTCAGTCTTCAGTTTCATGTTATTCTCTGCTGTGGGTGGATACAACCTCCCACTATTCCAGTTCTCCACTGCACTGAGACTAGCCATAGCTACAGCCTCCCCTTTTGTCAGTATGTTTCCCTGTCATCCTGCACTATGGGTAATGGAAAAGTCCAGGCACTCCATTCTCTCTCCCCATCTCTCCATTGGAGATGAATACACCATTTCCTCCTTCTCCTGTCTCTGTGGGGACTGGACACAGACCCCACTCTCTTAAGCCTTCCTGTGCACTGGGGGACGCTGAGAGTTGCTGAGACTTGTCTTCCCTTTCATCATTCTCTTTTTCTCCCCTCCTCCTCCTTGGCAACAGGGATAGACATATCCAGCCACATATCCATTCCTCTCTGGGTCGGGGGGGTGAGCAGGTAGAAGGGAGTTCTAGCTCCTCTCTACCTGGGGGACATGAGGAAAAATCTCCAGCTTCATTTCTGCTTCATTTGAGATACTGTGACCTGTTTTTATTTTTAAATGCATAAAAAAAATTACTGCTACAAAAACAGCCTCTTACTCTCCCATCCCTTGCTTACATCCTGTAATTGATCCCAGTTTTCCTCACTCATTCTCCCCTTTACAGTATTCATTTTCTTACATGGTTTTATTTTTAAAGACATATGAAGTTGCTGTTCTTGTGGATTTTTAAGTACATTTTTTTTCTGCTGAATATATTCTATATATATAAATCTATATATGATGTCTGGCTACCTCGTTTTTAATTTGTTACTTTTTTTTTTTTTTTTTCCCTCCTCAAAAGCCCTGGAATTCTTACAGGAAAGAGATTTTGAGACTGAAACATTTTTGTGCCTAGACTGGAATAATGCCCCTTGGGTTTGTTCTTATTTTTGCCTCTCCTCCTCCACCACCACCCCTTTTTAATTTTTTTTTTTTTTAAGTTTTTAATTCTTTTTTTTAGGCTTGCCCTACTGTGTCCCACCTTCACATTCTGGTTGTGCCTCTCCCTTCCTCCTCACTGGGAAACTGGGGACCCAAACTGTGCTTCTGCATTTTTACTCTTCTAGCACAAATATGTAACGTGAGAATCCACGCTGAGGATTGGGCTACTGTTAACAAAAGTGTGTAAAATGCAAGTTCATTTAAAAAAAACATATATATATATATATGGATATATGCAAATGCTTTCCCCTCCCCTCCTAAGCCACCTACAAAAGGTCACTATGCCAGGCTTCCTGTTTGTAGGTGGAGAGGAGCAGAGCTGGCCTAGGGGCCCCAGGGCTGCCATGTGAAGGGGAGGAGACTGAAGTTCATCTGTCTTATCTCTGTTCTGTCAATAAAATGGAGCTGGGTCTTTAGATTATTTTTTAATTATTATTTTAAAGAGGAAGAGTAAGTTTGGGTTTTTGGGTTTTTTTTGTTTTGTTTTGTTTTTAAATATCTTGGCTTTTTTTTTGCTTATCTGTTCAAAATCTCAAATCCTCCACAGTAACAGGCCAGACCACGGAGTTAACGCAAACCCAGAGACCCCTATGGATTAATTGTACTGTTTGTGAATTTGTATAAAAAAATAACAAAGATCCTCTTAAAACATTTTATATTCTTACAATAAAAGGTTAAACATATTTATATAATAAAAGAGGAAATATGAAGTATGTTTTTGAAAAAAAAAAAAAAAAAAAAGCCGTATCTGTGTTGTCTGTGCTTATTGAAGATGTCTATCTGTTGGGTTTGGTAAGAACAGCCTTGTGGCCCATGGTGGGATTTGGGGCTGGAGGAGGAGAAGGAAGGAAGGGAGCCTGATGCCTCCTGTGCAGGATGTTGGGAAACATCACCACGAGGAGTTTGTAGGGAATGGGTTTGGCAGGACCAGCCGTGGCTGTGAGGATGCTGGCAGCATCCCTGGGGACAAACCCAGCTCAGAGGCTGAGGTTAGACAAACCTAAAGTGCTGAAACTTGCTAGCAGCTGAATCTACTACTTGGTGACAAAGGACAGCGTTTGGCGGGGGGGGGGGGGGGGGGGGGAAATGCCTGTGTTTAATTTTTTTTAAGCTCCAGACAAACTCCATGGCAGAGGATTTTTTAGTGATTTAAACTGTGGCCCTCCCCGGATGAAAGATCCATCAAAATAAAAAACATTTCCCAGCAGTGACAACCACCAAAAATCCTTGCCCTTGCAGACCTGGAAAATCTGAAACGTCTTGGTTGATTTCCACTGCCCAGCCAAAGATTAAAGAGAAAGTAAGTGGGACCGTGTTAAAAAAAAAAAAAAAAAAAAAAAAAAAAAAAAAAGTTTGAATAATCTAACGTGTCCTTTGTCCTCCACCATAATCTTTCTCCTCAACGTTATGACTTTTCACCCGATGCGGTCCCTTTTCAGCCTCCCCGACGCGGGGTGTTTCATTGTTGCCGGGACGGAGCTTAGCGGTGTTTATAGGGCAGCCACAAAGCGCTTCTCCCCCAGCCCGGCGGCGGGGCTCGCAAACCCGCTGCCCCCTTCCTGCCTCGAAGGAGGGGGAATGCGAAATGGTGGAAGAAGGCAGAGCCATTGTTCTGCAAAGTTAAAAGAGGAGCTGTCCTTGCTTGCTTGCTCAGTCATGCATACTCAATCTGGCCGGGCCCGGGTCCCTATGGAAAGGAGGAGGGCGATTCTTCCCCTCTTTTTAACATTCCTCTCCAGGCCTGGCTGTATTTAAGCTGCTTTCCTCCGCGCCGAGGAGGAGGGAGGGGGATGGTCTGAAGTTCCTGTACATTTGCATTTTAAGCACTTCCAGTGCTGAGCAGGCCACTTTGTTCCCGCTGCGGCAGCCGCGGCTGGCTGCTGCTCCAGGTGGGATGCTCTCCCGCAGGAGCTGCCCGGGGTGCCCGCACCTGCCTGCCCTGCTCCACCCCTGCCTCGCGGCTATTTTGGCTGAGGCTGGACCGGGCACGCTCCTGCTGCCAGCTCTACCACCTCACCCCTTTTGTGCACTGCTGCATTTCAAAGGGGAAAGCAGTGCCTGACTCCAACCCTCTTAAAAAGCAACACCATCCCCTCTGCATCCATCTGGGCTATCTCTGGACTTTGGGGCGTGTGTGGTTCTATTCCCTCCTTTCCAAGATTTCCAAGCTTTCTGTTGGGAGTCCATTCACAAAAGCTGCATTGTTCGCTTTAGGGAAAGCCACCACAATTGGATCTAATTGAGCCTGACACTATATCCATCTTCCTCTACTTGGAGGGAGGTGTTGGGGTCTGTATTTCCTGCATTAAGAAAAGAGTTTACAGTAACTTCTTGATGGAAAAAGAGCATGTATGTATGAGTGTTATAAACAACAGGAATTCCAGATCAGGTTCCCATAACAGCTGAAAACGTAATTGCTCCTGGGGTCAAGCAGCAGCCCCAGCCAAGGATTGGGAATGATAAACCTCTCAAAGCAGGTTTGTTTCTGCTGGGTTTGGGTGAAAATGGCATCTCCTTACTAAGCCCCATGTTCACATGGATAACAGTGGGACATTTCCTGTTTCAGTATAATATGTCTGCTCATAAACTCCATAATCAGAATTAGGATGGAATTTTTTTTTTTTTGTTCCTAAAAAATCCCTTGAACTTCTTCTCTCAACTCATGAAAAAAAAAAAAGCCAAACCAAAAGCTTTGCCCACATGGCTCAACATCCTCTTTTAAGGAGGACACAAGCCGAAGGAAGTTGCCAAAACCAAAGCCACCCTGAAGCCCAGTTCACAGGCACCCTGGACTGTTCCCATAGATGGAGCAAGTGCTCCTCATCCCTTCCTCTCATGCTCCATTGTGACAGCACCTCCTTGGGCACAGATGCACGCCAACAACCAATTACCACATAACTTCTCAGCATAACCAACCACTCTTGAATTTTTGAGCATGACTCAGTTGGCAAATGGGGTAGAAAACCATAAAAACCACTCCACGACTTAGAAGCGAGCTGGCAGTGTCCTGTCTGTGTCAGTGAGCCCACAGTGCCCCAGCAGTGGCTTTGGTGCCAGCTTTCACAGCTGTGCCCAGCAGGAAATGATACTGCTGGGCTCCTTGCCCACACCTGCACAGGGCAGGGCACAGAGGGTGGCCCAGGGACCTGCTTGATGGACCAGCAGCTCTGAGGAGCAGAGGAGCCACGCTCAAGAGGCAGTGGCAGGGAGCAGAGCAGAGCAGGAGCGATGTGGAGGGGGGATGGAGCCACTGAGCAGGAGAGGAGGCAGCCAGGGACCGAGGGGAGCAGCTGGGGATGCCAGCTCACAACAAGTCCTGCGTGTGCGTGGGGTCCCTGGGCTGCTGCAGCAGCTGCTCCCCTCGCCAGACCCACGGCTGGCTCCTCTCCCTGGGAGATGGGAGGAGAAGCAGGCTCCACCTGGGTCCTACTGCCCTTGCACTAGCACATGGGAGGTCCATGCATGACAGATTTATACATTTTATACCTTCCTGCTGCACGCTGCGGGTTGGGCTGAATCAGTTTGTCATGGTGGCTCTGGGGTCCTTTGTTCCACGGTCATAAATAACGGGGTCACGGGGCAGCTGTCAGCCAAACCACCTGGGGCCTGTGCTGTGGCCAGAGGTGATCCCTGTGCCAGGCAACACACAGCTTACTGCTGAACCTGCCCCTTGGGGGTCAGGCAAGGGTTAAAACGAGACCTGGGTGGCCAAGACACTCGCAGATTTTGGAACCAAAGCTAGAAATTAGCACAGGCTACCACTAACAGCACAAGGGGAGACATCCCTGGATCTGGCAGCCTCGCTGTGTATGTGTGGGGGATGCTCCAAGCAAAGTGAACCCTTTTTTGTTTTCTCTCTCCCTCCTCTACCTTAAATGCCACTCCTTCAGCCAGCAGCTCTTTAACAGTGCCTGCTGTGGAGGAGAAAGACAAATGCATAAACTCGACTGGGTGGTGTGGGCTGGACCCCTCAGGACATCAGGGAGGCCCCGAGCCAGAGCTGCTGGCTGGGCTGCACTGACACTCCCCACCCTGGCCAGCCAGCCAGGCTGTCCTGCTCAATTCCCCAGCCCCAAGCTGCACGGAAGAAAGAGCTGGAGAGGGTTCATCAGGCTCCTGTGCCAGAACTTAAGCCTCCAGCCACATTTGGCAGGGATGCTAGTGCTTCTCCCCCTTCTTTAATTAAATTTACCATATGCACTAGCTCAATGACAGCCCAAACTGAAATTGCATGATGGAGATTTTGAAAGATCCGAATCTCATCTGTTCCTGCAAGATGAATGGAAATGGGATTTTCCTAAAATCTGGGGTGTTTCTTAGAAAAGGTGTCAAAAGTTTAGTACCAGTGCCTGGACACACACCCTGAGCAAGTATTTCCACATGAGAGGGTTACTGAGACATAAACCAAACTCATATTCTGCTACAGAAATTAACTCAGATCTAGAAATGGGAACCTCCTCCTAGTTATTTTCCTTCCTCTGAGTCTTGTTTCTCTGGGCACCATGTAGTGATTTCATGAGGAAGCAATTTCCCCTCCCAGCTTTGGGGAAAAAAAATAAAAAAAATCCCAAACAAATTTTATCTGAGCTTGGTCCTGTTCCTCCCCATCCTTTTCCTCTTTCTCCCCCCAGGTACCCCAGCTTTACAAGCCCTTTAGGGGTTTGGCAGTTGGCACACAGCACCACAGGGGCACACAGATCCCAGCTCTGCAGCCTCCCTCCTTGTTCAGTGAGCTGAAATGCCAATAAATCCCTGCCATTATGTCCCTTGGTGACAGCTGTGGTGGCACACCTGGCTCCCCAGCTTCAGGTGCATCCTTCAATGCCATGAACTCCTCCTGCCACACTGGGTAGAAGTCCTGTGAGGCAGTCAGACCACAGGTGAGCTGGCTCCCTCTGCTCCCCAGAGCTCCTGGAGCTGCCAGGGATGCAATGCCCGACTTGGCTCCAGCAGATCTCCACCCACTTGGCCAAGGCACCCTATGCAAATCGGCCAGAGGTGAGGGATAACGAGATCCCTCGGGCTGCTCGTCCATCTAACACCCAGAAAAACCAGGAAAACAGATGGAGACCACGCTGCTGCCTGAGCTGCTGGTGCGGTCTCTGCAGTCACATGGGCTGGGTGGCACATCCCCATCCCCATCCCATTCCTGTTCCCAATCCTGATTCTCATCCCCATCTCGTTCCCATTCCAGATTCTGATCCCCATCCCGATCCCAATCCCCATCCCATTCTCATTCCTGTTCCTGATCCCCATCCCAATCCTGTTCCTGATCCCAATTCTCATCCCTGTCTTTGTTCTCATTCCTGTTCCCGATCCCCATCCCAATCTCCATCCCTTTCCCCATCCCCATCTCGATCTCCATTCCCTATGCCCATCCCTTTCCAGATCCCTTTCCCTATCTCGATCCCCATCCCTTTCCGGACCCCGATCTCTTTCCCCATCCCTTTCCTGACCCTGATCCCAGTCCCTTTCCCTTCCCAATCCCTTTTCCCCGTCCCAATCCCGGCTCCCCGCGGGTGCAGTGCGCGTTCTGCCCGCCAGGCGGCAGCATTGCCCGCCGAGTGCCGCGCCCGGCACCGCGCGTAACGAACGGCAATTAACCAACGGCAATTAATTAATGGACGGCAATTAACCAACGGCAATTAATTAATGGACGGCTCTGCACCCCTGGCATCAAGTGGAAGGGACGAGGAATGGGATGGATTAAAGGGTTCACGTGTCCAGCCCTGGACACGAACTGGCACAGTGCAGCCAAGGTGGGAGGTGCAAAGGATGGGGAACCTCAGGCTGCTCATCATCATCACCATCATCATCATCATCACCATCAGCATTTGGTGAAGGGTCCAAGGGTTTGCACCATAAATCAAACTGGAAAGCCACACCTGGCGCAGCTGAACTGGGAGTCAATGATAGAAACACAGGTTTGGGTTGAAGTGGTCTCAAAGACCATCTAGATCCAGTCCCCCTGCCATGGGCTGGAACATTTCTGCTATGAAGTGGGTGCCTAAAGCCCTATCCAGCCTGGCCTTGAACACTTCCAGGGATAGAGGATCCACAGCTTCTCCAGGGTATCTGCTCCAGGGCCTCACAACCCTCACAATTAAGACTTTCTTCCTAGTAAGTAATCTAAACTCAACCTCTTTCAGTTTAAAGCCATCCTCCCTCGTCCCATCACTACACATCCTAGTCAGAACTCCCTTTCCAGCTCCCTTGCAGCCCATCTAGGTACTGGAAAATGCTCCAAGCTCCCCAGAGCTTGCCCTTCTCCTGTCTGAACAACCCCAACTCTCTCAGGCTGTGTTCACAGAAATGCTCCAGCCCTCTGATCTCTTCCATGGCCCTCTGCACTCACCCCAACAGGTTCATCTTATGTTGGGATGTGCATCAGCACTCCCCATCATGTGGGAACATCACACCCCAGCCTGAAGAGCTGCCTCCTGGAAACCACCCCTCCTACACTCAGCACTTCTGCCCTAAAACAATCTCTTGACATCTGTACCTTGACAGCAAAAAAAATTTTTTTTTTTTTTTTTTTTAAGCACGAGAATGGTAACGGCGCAGGACCAAACTTAAAATAAGGCTTAGATTATTTATTTCAGTTTTGTTGTGCAGGGTTCTGCTGTGTTTTTGGTACAGTTACTCCACTGGACGCCTCTGCAGTGATTAAAGTATCTGTATGTGTGTGTCCTTTCTGGCACATAAATTTGAACAGTCTTTTTTTTTATCCAGTTCTCACACTGCTGCTACAGGTACAGTGATGGTGTCTTTTTTGGAAGCAACTACACCTTATAATTTACAGAATTTTCATAATTAGCTTCTGCAGACTCATTACACACACACAGACATCAAAAAGACAAAATCAGCAGTAATGGGGGAAGAGAGGCGGAAACAACTTGACTAAGGCAATGTCCCAGATCCCAGTGTGGCCAAACAGTGCCTGGTGTCCACCCCTTCCATCTCCTTCTGACCCAACAAATGCAGGGACACTTCCAGCACAACAGGTACAGCTCTGCCTGCAGCCCTGCAGCTGCTCCCTGCACATCTCCACCAGGATTGTCCCTGCAGCAGGGACCACCCGTGAGGATCAAAGGCACCACACGGTCCCCAAGGCTGCAGATGTCACCCTCGTGGGCTCCCTTCCCCAGTCACCTGCCCAGACCACACCGAAGGCCAACAGAGCCAGGGTGACTTTTGCCCTGCACACCCAGACCACACAGCCCAGTGGTGCCTGGGCTGCCAATCCCTTCCCCTCACCTCCACTGGGCTCAAATGCAGCACAGCAGGGGGAACATGGGGAAATCTCTCCCACCACACCTGCCAGGGAGGCAGCGGGACAGGGGAGGCTGCATGTGAGCTCCCACCCTGTCCCCAGTGCCAAAAACAAGCATGTTAAAGCTAATCTACCCCTGTCTCAGCTCAACTGCTTTTCTGTGACTAAGCCCCTTATAATGGTTTTACTAAAATCCCCTTTTGATGGAAAAAATCCCAGCTGGAAGTTTCGGGCAGCGGCACAATGTGCAAGTCTGCGTGTCCCTTTCCCCAGCTTCACAAAAGCCTCTAATCGAGTGGAAAATTTGCTGGAGGCCAGAGGTTTAGGCCTGCAATTATTTTTTAAGGGATTATCAGGAGAGAATGGCGGTACTTACGACCCTCCCTCTCTTTGTGCTCTGCTCTGTGCCGCTTTCAGATGGACTCAGCCAGAAACCCAAACCACCGCAGCTGGATTCAGCAAAACCAAGGGCTTGCCTGGGCAGCCTGCCTCCTCTCTGTCTCACAGGACAGATCCCAGACTCCAGGTTAGATGAGTCCCACTCCAGCAGCATGCAATGAACAGAAGTGCTTTTCCACAGAAGCAACACTCTCAGATTTTTTTACTTTTTTTTTTTTTTTAAAGAAAAGCCTGAGAAAAAGCAAACTGTTCCAGCCCCGTGAGCCTCAGAGAAGTGAGAAACCAAGGAGCCAGAAGGGATGAGGTCCATTGGACAGGCTGGGCTTTGGCTCTGCAAAGCCATTATGTAGGAGGTCTGACACAAGTTACTCACAGCAAGCTCCAAAAAAGACTTGGCACTGGAGATGTGCACACTGTAACACCCAGCTCTGGAGGGCTCTGCTCCAAGGGTGGGTCCTGGCACTGGGGTCCTCGGTGCTTCTGTGGCCTCTGAGAACAGCCAGACACCACTGAGCATCCAAAACACCTCCTGGCCTGGGCATGGAGCCACTGATGTCAGTGTGGGCAGCCAGAGGAGGGGCACTGCTGGCTCCCCTGCCCAAGGGCTCTGTGCTCTGCTCTGAGCCCCCAGGGCTCACACCTGGCCCAAAACCAGGGGCTGCTCCTCTTCCATCAAAGTGCCACCTCCCCAGCCACAGCCAGAAGGAGCAGAGGTGTTCCCTGCTCCTCAACAGCAGCCTAAGGAAGCCCTGCTTTAACTAATCCCTGCCTCCCAACCCATCCCTTCTGGAGAAGGAAGGAGCTAACCACAGGAAAAAGGGCTTCTCCTCACTGTTCCCATGCAAGCCACACCAGAGTGGGGATGGTTATTCCAGACTTGGAGCAAGGAATGAAACATGTGAAGGAAGAACGTCCAAAGACCTCTCAGCATGTTGGCAGCTGGTGGCTAAAAGGGAGAAGCAGCTCATCTTTTGAAAGATGTTCAAAACAAAGTGGCAGCTGCCACTGAGGTTTTTTTGTTTTTTTTTTTTTATCTTTATCTACACGTGCTGGTTGTGCTTTAAAAACACCTGGGCATGCTGAGGGGCCAGGATGCTTGACTTCTGGATGCTGGTCAGACTCAGGCACTTTGGGGAAGGAATTTTAAGTAAAAAAACTCAGTATCCAAGGGGTGTTAAACCACAAATAATTAAAAAACCCCAGACAAGCACAGAGAAAAAGTCAATGAGGCATCTGTGGAATTATGATGCCTGAAGGAGTTGGGTGGTGCCTAAGCTGGGGATTTTGATTTTGCAATTTTGAATGCTGCCTAAATGTCATTTGGCTTTGTTTTGGTGTTTCCTTGGATCAGTTTTTTTTGCCCCTCTCTACTTCATTCTCTCCATCCACATGGACACTGTTTTTGCAGGATTTTAAGACAGTCAGATAAAAAGACAAATGGCCAATCCTTCTCAAAGTTGCTCATTAAGGCTGATGTGCTTTGAGACACTCTCTGAGTCTGCTCTCCAGGCCAGCTTGTGAACTCCAGTGTCCCAAAATAAGGAATGCAGTCACCAGTAGGCAGCAGCATAGGGTGTGACCTGTGTGATTCACTAGTGGCACGAGAAGGGCAAGCTCAGGTGAAGAGTCAGCTCCAGCCCCAACTCCTCTCCCAAATAATGGAGCAATGTGCACAGTACCACAGAAGATCCTTTACTACCTCCAAGGAGCAGATCCTCCCCCAGCCTGCTCTCCTGAGTGCCACTGGTGAGCCTTGCTGCTGGAGTCTGCTGTCCACAGATAACCCTGAAAAGCCCTGCTTACAGCATCACTGAAACACCATGCACTTCCAGAGACCCAAATTCTGCACAGAGGTAGGATCATATGTACTTGCATAATTTCTGAAAAGGGTTTATCTTTTATCTGCAGGTATATAGCCTGCAGGCCCCTTACTCAACCACTTCCAGTTTACTCCTAATAATTTTTCTCTCTGCCCACCTCAAATTTTTTTTTCCCCAGGTTAAGATGTGTTTTTAATGCTCTCAACAGAAAAAAAGCTGACAAGTTTTCTGTTTCAGACAGCCTCTCCTGGGATGAACATCCCTTTCCCTGAATCCTGGCACTCAGCTCCCTGCAGATGCACCTCAGGTGCTTCAACTCCACCTCTGTGAAGAGCCCAGATATCATGCTGCACTGTACATGTGGATTTCTAGATGTATACTAACATGTCTGGAAAGTATTACTATCCTCACAAACATTGGTGAGATTTGAAAACAGAATCTCAACAACATGAAGAGATTTACCTCACCGGGATGTTACAAAGATTTAATACCTTTCATTATTATAATACAGAATATTATTATTGAATAATATTACAATGTTGTTAAGGTTTAGATTACAATAAAGATGCAACTTGTCACATGTTCCTTTCTGGCCTGCAGAGGGGCCCTGCAGACAGCAGGGTTTCCAAACACATCTGCAGTCACTGCTCTGGAGCTGAGCTGTGTCAGGCTGGGTGTTGAAAGGGCTGTCTATATGTTCAGCTGCATATTGCTACAAACATTTTAAAAAGCTGCTGTTTCCAGAAAGGAAGGACAAGTTATTGCAATTGTGAAAGCTGGGGGGTTTCCAGGGTTGCTGGTGTGCCAGCAGAGGATCCAGAGCCAGGACAGACAATCAACACAGCAGAATCCACAGAGCCTGAGGACCACCTACACAACACCTGCGTGTCTCACCCACCAGCTGCTGCTCCCTGGAGCACATAATTTGGGCATGCACTCATTGTGCCACTCCTAGCAGCTCCTGGCTTCACCAGAACAGTGTCACAGGCTGCCTACAGCGACGTGCAGGGCGAGGAGTGCCAGCCCCAGCTCAGGGAAATCTGACATTTACCACGAATATGTGGTGTCAGTGCAAACCCAGCCCACAGCTGGGAACTGGCAGCACATGCTTGAGCTATCACACTCACAGAGCAGGAACAGAAAAACTGCTCTGCCCACAACCACCCAAAACTGCAGGCAGTTTAACTCAAAGACTCAAAAGGAGGCACAAAGAGAAACCAGGGGTCAGGCTCCAAGAGAGACACAGATTCTTCTCTCTCTACAGAGTTGAATGCACCTATCTGCTCACTCAGTCCACAGACCCTTCACACTTCAAGGATGGGAGCATCTCTCCTTTATGCATGAGCTGCTCTCAAAAGCTAAGGCTGAAATCCTGGCAACAGTTCCCCACTTCCTTTAAAAGCAAAAGAAAAAAAACCCACCCAATACAACAAAGAAAAATAATCAAAAAACCATCCTGAGTCAAGAGTCTGTTGCAGCACAGAATAAAAAAGTGCTTGGTCTTCTTCAGGAACAGATTATATTCCTTATTTCCATGGCTGAAGGTGGCCATGAAATGGGATTCAGCACATGGATGCATTTCTGGAGGATCTTTATTCTAATAAATATGCAGGGGTAAAACCTCTGTCAATACAAATCCTATGGAAAATATTGCTCCTGTAGACAAAGAGAGACCAGTTCTGTCTGTGTACTCAGGCACTGCATATATGAAGATATTTTAGAGGCCTCTATACTTAGCCATTGTGGTTTCAATCTTTCCCAGGCCAGGGGTAGCTGTGTAAGCATATAGTCAGCACTGGCTAAACAAGTACTTTTGAAACCATACTATTATTACCAAATTAGGCTCCTTTTTTTTTTTTTTTTTTCTTTTGGAAGGGGGGAAAAGGGGAAAATCTAGACTTGAAGATAAAATCATAAAACAGCTCACAAAGCAAACAAGCAAACAAAAAACCAAAAAAACCACCAAGAAAAAGAAAAAACTCCCACCACCCTGCTAGTCCTCAGAGTACTCCAGCACTGCCCAAATCTGAGAATCTGGAATTTTATTGCTGACCCCACCTTTGGTTGACCTAAGCATGTCTCTCCTACCTTTTCCTCTCCCTTGCTTTCTCTATGTGCAAAAACAAGAAGAATCTCTTGTGTAAAATGCACTGAAAGACACTGGTGGAAAACCCATGTAAGAGAGCATCACAAAGGTGAATTGAGCATCATAAAGGTAAATGATGTGCTATTAATTAGATACACTGATAAAACATACTGGGAATTTTTTCAGTAGAAAAGGCATTAAGGAAAATAAGGAAGATTTGTGAAGAAAGAAATGAAGGCTTTGGATATGACATAATCAAGACCTATGATCTTTCTTTAATCCAAGAGAGTCTTAGATTAAGGACCAGCAGGTATTTCCCCCTTTGATGTGAGGGAGTTCAGTGATGCCTACTCTACACAAAATTCTCAAAAGGTGCTGAGCATCAGCTGGAGTTTTTTCTCCACAGGCAAATCAGCTGCCTGTAATTACCTGAAAAAACATTCATCCTCTCCTTCCCTAATCCCAGGGTTCTCATCACATCCCACAATTGCTCTGGTGACTCAATTTTGGAGCCATATGACATTTACAACACACAGTCTGAAAAACACACCTGGATCTGAGATTTGGCACAAGCTTCCTGAAGGTTCACCAAAAGGTTTGTGACCCATCACAGCACCAGGAGCAAGTTACAGCTTGGGCAAATAAAAAAAGTGATCCAACTTGGAAGCTTTGACCAAGATGCACTTGGGAGAGTTTCAGCTCAGTTTAGGAATAAGCTCAGCTCCAAACTCACAGGCTGGAACAGAGAGCAGCCAAAGGATCTGCACTCACCTGCATGGCAAAGGGCTCAACAGAGGTGACAGGGACTCACAGCAGCCCTGCCACTGCCAGCACAGACCAGCCATGGGAACACTGCAGGTCAGACTTCTGAAACAAATCCCCCCACCAGCCTCACCACCCCTGCAAGTGATTTGCAACTTTGAGCAGCCTTAGAGCTTGCAAATGGGATTCTCTCTGGATGAAACTACACCCCAGACCATGCCTGGGGAGGATACTCTGTGCATTCTCCACATCCATGGGATCAGACAAAAACTAGCCCAAAATAAGACTCCCCCACCTCACAGTGCTCTTGCATGGTGCCAGGTGTTCAGCACACCTGTGCCCCCTCCAGGTCTGCTCCTCCCAGCCCATTCTGCCCCAAGAACTGGAATGCAGAGGGGCAGCAGAACCTGGTTATTTGGGATATCTGCTTTTGAGCACCCTCTGCTGGATATTACAACTCTTAATCCCCTGCAGGGCAGCGATGCTGGCAGGCTACCTGTGATCACCCAGCAAGAACACAGGTATGGAGGGTGATCCATATGGGGTGTGGGAGCAGGGAGCCTGTCCTGGGCATCCCTGGGATGCCCTGGAATACACTGAAGTGTGAGTGGATAAATCCACTGAAAACCACCAAGAAAAGTCAAACCCAGCAAAAGCCACACGACTGAGCTGCTTACAACTCACTGAGCCTGAAGGAAACACACTGCTGAAAAAAGATGATGGGAACACCTGAAATGCACTGTTCCCCAAGAGGATGGAGCTGCCCAGGCTCTGATGATGAAACTTTTCATCCTGCAGAGGTCACCTATCCACCACAATGCTGGAGCTGGCAAAGAGGTAACTGAGACAGGCCAGACAAGGTGGACAATTGTCACCTTGAACCTACAGTCCATGAGGAAAACAACAGCAGCCTCACATCCTACATTTCAGCCTTCAGGTGATTAGAAAGTTGTGGCCACCTCTGATCCCAGGAATCATTCACAGCAGAGATGGTGTGGCTCAGCAGTGACTCCTCTGAGCTCATGTCCAGTGCCAGATGTCCCAGAGGAAGGCACTGGAGGTTTATAGGGCCAGGAAGAGCACCTGGAAGACTGTCCAGGAGAAGGAAACCCCATACCTTCTAAATGAGCTAGAATAAAATTAAACTGTAAGATTTTTATCACCCACATATCTAACCCTTTCTGCATTCTACCACACTCTCAGTCTCAATTATTTATGTGCTGTAACAAATAAGTAAGTTTCACGTGTGTCAGATGTTTTATTTCAATTTCATTGGAAACCCTGTATTACATTAAAGTATACACAGGAATGCCTGGTTTACTTCCCTGTACTTTTAAGTTTATATACTTCTGTCAGGTTGCTTTTTATTACTCTTCACTCTAATGAAGGATGCACAATCTTTTTTTCCAGTCTTTCCACACCTCCAGGCATTTTCATCACCTTGCTCTGTTAAATATTTGTAGCAGGGTGATCAGAAAAATAAAATACCATGCATTCATTCAAAGAGTCCCAGACAATCACTTGTCCTTCCACCAAGGAGATCCCACACATCCCTAAGGCTGGCAAGGGACAGAGATGGAGGCAGCAGGGCTGGTTTCAGCCTCTCACCCTGCAGAATCCCTCATCCCTGCAGGAGTTAGACACTCCCATCCCATGCCATCCCAGCCAGCTCAGCTGTGCCAAGGCAAGCCAAAAGGCATTACCCCTGCTAGGAAACAAAGCCTCCCACTCATTCCCCAGAAAAGTTAAAGGTACTCATTCCTGAGGGACTGTGCAGCTCTCCAAAGACAGCTCAGAAATAACCTGGGAGGATCCCAGATGAAGGCTGGGTGTCTTCTTACATCTGTCTGGTTTCCGAGATGGAGTGTAAACAGTGGCACATTAGCTCAGATTAATTACAGGCTGCCGGTCGTTTGCTTTCATGTAGCGAGCTCTGGGAACATTACACCGCTGATAATTAAACAGTGCCTTGCCATCAAAGGGCTCCAAACCACCCAGCAGAGCAGGCAGGCTGCTCAGGCAGGGCTGCTGGGGTGGCACACAACAGCAGCTTAGCAGGACACAGGAACACAGCACGCTTGTTGAGGAAATGAGAGATTTCTACCCAGACTACAGAAGAAATTATCACATGTTTTACATTAAGTACTGTACAGTCAGACCTGGGCAGGATTAGCATCGGTGCCAGGAGACCTTCACCATTTGCACACAAAGTTTTATATCCCATGAGAAAGATAATTTCCCATTATATGACTCCCTACTTTTTTTTTTTTTTTTTTTTTTTCTTTCCCCTGGAACAATGACACAGGAATGAGCCATTAATGACTGAGGAATAAAACAAAGTTATCTCCTACTGTGTTTTCTGCAGGGTGAGAAAATACAGAACCAGTGACAGAAAAACTCATGGGAGTGGAGTTAATTTTCTGTGTCACCACACACACCACTGCCCCTCACTTATTTGAGATTTTGTGCCCAACAACAGCATCAATACTGGGGTATGATGATCAAACCTCCCTTCTCTTATGTCTTATCCTATCTAGGTTGCCACATCCCCATTAATTTCCATTTCCATCCCTGCTTTTTCTAGTCCCAAAGCTGCTTTCCTATTCTTGCCCCATGCCCTTGAGTCAGGGTCAAGGTCAGGGAATACCATGGTTGCTTTGGCTGGGATGGCTGAATAATGAATTGCCCCTGTAAGGCTGGGCTGCTCCCCAAAACTGCAGCCCTGAACCCATCCAATGTTCTCTTAAATCACCAAAATGAGAGGTCCATGTGGCAGCCAGAGGGAGAGCAGAGAGTTTTTCCTGCCCACCACAGCTGCTGCCTCACAGTGCCCTGCAGAGAGGACTGGGAACCTGCAGTTCAGGAACCCAGCATCCCAAAATCAGAAGCCCTTTGCAGGCAGATCTAGGGACTGGGGATAGTAACACACTGAAACACACACCACATCCCTTCAACATTCCCAGAGTAACCCAGAAACTCCACCTTGGGCACCAGCAGCACTACAGAGGGACAAAAACCTGGTGCTGTTCCTCATGAGCACACACTATCACTGGATTTCACACAGCCTGCCCTCTGTGCAGGGACAGTGGCCAATTCAGCAAATTTCACCTTCCCCAGATTTAAGGCAAGGCCACAGATGCTCTCCAAAACCCACATGAGACATGCCTGGCCAGGAGGAGACCCACAGCAATGACAGCCACAGGGAGAAGGGCTTGAGGGGAAAAGAAGAGAGGGAGCAAACCTCACACAGGAGCAACACTGATTTTTGAATGGTTAATTGCATGTTACTGTGGCTTAATTAACAATCTGAAGTGAGACACACACTGCCATGCAGCACTTCCTCACCTAACAGAGGCATCTTTTTGACACATCCTGCAGACTACCATTGTCAAACAATGCATAAAAATTAAACAAAAACCATTAATATTAAAAGCCATGAATATTAACTCTGCACCCACAGCATTTCATACAGCAGCTGCAACATGCTGTAAGGCACCAAGCAATAAAGTACAAGCAACTCAAGGAGATAGAAAGCTACCAAACTTTTACAATATCTGCCAATATTCAGCTACTTACCCCCTTCCTAGGAACCGTGGACAGTCAAAACAGCAGGACCAGACACAGAGCCCACAAATGAAGCTAAAAAAAAAAGAAGTACTGCTCTGCTCTCTCACACTCCTGAGTAACAGAGAGGATAAACCACCCCTGGGCTGGTTTAAATGGCAATTGCAATCCTCTGCAGTCTCTGCTGCTCACAGGTATCAGTGCCCAGGTGAAGCTCACTAAGGAAAGGAGACACTCAGGCTCAAGAGAAGTCCCAGAGGCTGGGTTAACCCTGTAAATCTCAGCTCCCAGCCCTCACTCTCACAACTGAATCCTCCAAATGAAATCTGGACCCCTTTCTATGCATGGGATGCATATCCCAGAGCCTTCAGATCTCTCATTTTAGACCAGGACCCCAGTGTGGCACCAGATCTCTGCCAGCAAAGCTGTGTGGCTTTGGTCTGCAGGAATATTTGGGGGCCTCTATGTGCTAGGCACTACAAAGCACGAGACAGAAATTAATCCCCAGCAACTAACTCCTAGATAAACGTAAAATCTTACACTGAAGAGTTTTCTCACCTCCTTTTTGCAGTAGGATGATCATATAGCAATACTGGCATTCCTCTCACTTAGACTGGCATAAAGGAGAAGACTGGAAAACACATTCAGCTGCCAGAGATGTGACTGCAGCATGTCAGATGTGCAGGCAGGTGACCCTGGAGAGCTCATGGAGGAACACCAGGGGTTTCCACCCATTCCTGTGCCTGAGTATGTCCCTCAGAGCCCCAGCAGATCCATGTCACCAATGCAGCCACACTCTCCCTGCTGCTTTTTGGAGATGACAGCGAGCTCAGGTGGGCTGTCCACCCCTGGGCACCTCCAACCCCAGGAATATCCTCCTTTTTCCTAAATCACTCCCATTGCACTAGCAGAGGAAGACAAGCCAAAAAGCAGAACTAGAAAATGCAAAACCCAAGCCCTGTTTAGTCACCAAGCTGCATCTGTTCCTCACACATTTTGTGGAGGGATACATTTCTGTTCCATCTCCAGAGAAAGCCCAAGGTCTCCAGTTGTCAGCACAGTGCCAGTGCTGGGGCTCTTCTGATATATTTAGAGCTTGCAGCTCCTCTGCTCATTAAGCCATGATATTTGAGCTATGACTTTCACTGCTGCTTTCAAGGTAATCCATCTGAACAAGCTCTCAGATTGTAAATCTGGTTACTGAGCAAGAAAAATACGGTTGCCCCAATATGGTTTGTCACTGCAATGAGCTTGGCTTTTTATTTGGAGAGCTGGTTTTATGTCTGTCTTTCAAGGACAAAAAACTCCTGATCAAGACTAAAAATGTGGGTGAGACAAGTGACCAATGCATCTGACCCAAGGCTGAAAATAAAAGCTGGCTTCCCACCTTAGTTTCCAAGTAAACTCCACCAAATGACGCAGCACCCCATACTGCATTTCACAGGCAGTACAGATATATTTAGCCCAGAATGCCCCTCCCAAAGCACAGTGTGGGGCACAACTGGCTGAGCAGAAGCCAGCCAGGAACACAGGGAAACAAGCCAGGCAAACCATCCTCTTCTACTCAGGAGTGTGGCTCTTGTTCACTTGCTTTGTTGAACATAAACAAACAAGCAAAACCCCAAAACAAGGAAACCTCGCAAGAGCAGTTTTATTTTCAGGTCAGGCAGCAAACCCAACAGCTGTAATTAGGTCCTGGAAATTAGCAGTTTGATTTATTTGTATTGTTGGGTGTTCTATGTATTTCCATCTGAGAGTCAGAAAAAAACAGCATCTACCCTTTCCCCAGAGGCTTGTGAAAGAAAATGGTGCAAACATCACACGAGCATCACTCCAGTGAACATGGAATCTCCCTTCATGGATGTGAAATGAGGAAAACAAGCCTTGAACAGTGACACTGAGGTGCCTGAAGAAGCACATTGGTTGCTTCTGGGATGTAGGAAAGTGCCCAAGGGAGAGGAATTTCAGAGGTGTGGAGACAACTAACTTGCAAATGACTTGGTGTATGCCAGAAGACACCTCAAGAGGCTTCCAGGGGATCACCCCAGGGCTGTGGGAGGGTTAGAAAATAAATGCAGCTCTAGGAAGCTGAGGTTTTACCCTCAGGGGCCCTGGGAAGTGATCTCCTCCTCAACCTCTGATTTCTATCAAATCAGATAACAAACAGACCAAATTATTGTGATCAGAAGGCAGTGGCTGCTCAGAAGCACCCACCAGGCAGGGCTTTGGCAGCAGTGGGTGTAGGAGGTGATGAACCAGAGATGTTTCCAGCCAGAAAGCTACAGGAGGGCTGTCCACCTTCTCCAGAAGGAACAGGGCATCCTCTTGGTTTCCAGATGGGGCAATCTCCTGGCCTCAGATGAAGAAATTACACACTTGGTCATAAAAGATGTCTCAAATGAGGAAAATGATCCAGAAATGAACCATGAAATCACAGCAAAACATGCCAAAGCTGAGTGAACAGGAGTGTCCTATCAGGACCTCTTTAGGCAGCTTTGCCTAACAGGGCTGGCTTTAGTTCAAATCCTGGGGAAACTCTCACCCCAAAGGATGAACTTGGAGTTCTGAGCTGGCCCGAGCACAGCATGAGTCCTTAAGGAGCCCTCAGAGCAAAACACAAAACCATTTCTCTCATTCTTTTCCTCATCCCCAAAAGGGAGGAAAGGGTAAGATTTGTGGCCATGATAAAACTTTAATGTCTATATGACACTACAAGCACAGAGACCTTTGATTTCTCAGCCTTGCACTGCCTCATCCTCTCCTGTGACAATGCCAGAGTGGAGTGGCTGTCTCCCAGACTTTCACTCCTTTCCCCTCCAGTGCTCTCCTCAGCCCTACAGCCATGTCCTTCCCTCAGCAAGAGAGGCCAAGCACAGCTTTCTGCCTCTGTTATCTCTGCCCCAGACAGCCAGGAGAGGAGGCTATGATTTAAAGAGTGAGACTGGGATATGATTGCAATCACTGGCCCCTGGGCACCCCACAGCAGAGAAGTGCTGAGAAGTGAATAACCCTCCTCCTGCAGGAGAGCTGAGGAAACCTCTTTTTCTTATCCGACTTTAAAAAGCAATGGAAGATTGTTCTCTAATAAGAGGTAAAAAAATTATTTTTAAAAAATCCTGCAAGTAATTCCTGTCCTATAGATTGTGTCTGGATCACTGACAATGTCACCCAAGCACATAAGAATGACAGGTTAATAATAATGATCTTTTCATCCCTGACTGGGTGAGTGCAATGCTTGGAACCAAATTTATGATGCAAATATTTGAAGTTAAGATGTCAAAATTCAGGTCCCTTCAGCAGTGTCTGCTCTGGCATGCTACCACTGTAATCCATAATGAAAAAATTGTTAAAATACAAAGAGCACGTTGAGCTCTTCACACACAAACACCACTCTTCCTCTAAATATTGGCCAAAAAGGTTAATGTACTCACCTAGCTCATCACTAGTGATTTAATGTTTCTAATAGCCCCACCATACCCATGGGAGTTTCTGTGAGAACAGGCTTCTCTCCTTCAAGAACAAGTCTCCTGCTCATTTAGATTAATTGATTTCACACACAGTTGTTTATGTGTGTGGCCTCCCTTGATTTTCTGAGCTCTCCTCGCTCCAAACAAAACAGCTTAGGGATGCAGATGGAGCCAATTGCATTTGGGAAGAGGGGAGATAACACCTCAAAGCCAGACAGAAAAGGACATTTCTTGCTTCAGAGGCTTTTCCCTGGATGATGCTTTGAGGCAGCCTGACAAAAGCATGTTTCTGGGGAATACCATAAAACTGCTTCACAGACACCACTGCACAGAGCCCGGCAGGAAAAACCTCCCCACAATGGTGGGAAGGGGGAAAAGTAACTTCTGAGGACAAAGATATATGGCAGGCTGGGAGATTGCAAACAATAGGCAACCAAGAAACTGTCTGAAACTTTAAAACATCCTGATTTCATAGAACAGCTTGTAGCCAGGCTGGGAGAGCACCAGGATCCTCATTTGTGCATGGAACGTGTATTACCAAATGCTGGGTCGGAAGGAAACTTTTCTTCGGAAAGAAATCTGGATATAAATTTGAAAGCACAACACAGAGCAAGAAAGATTAACTGCCCTCAGCCTCTCCAGCCATGTGGACACACCATGGGTTCAATCTGCACTGAATTACAAGCCATCACTGACAAAGCATTGAAGTAGCCAGCCAACAAAACCAGTGGAAATTTACTTTTGTGGATCTGGTCAGAGAATAGAATCTCAGTTCCCCAAGGAAGGGCTGGGATTTCAGCATCTGCCTGCATCCCAAATAGGGATGAAAGGTCCAAATATTACACTATTTCTTAGCATGAACAATTCCAAATGCTCTTGATTTGAAAATGCAGGGGTGGGAAGGAAGACATTATTGATAGAAACAAAACATTCGAAATGTTTTAGCAGAATTTTCTCTATTTACCAGCACTGTACAAACATAGGAATCCTGTCTTCCATTTTGGTCCTTGCTGTGCAAAAAAAACCCAAAAAAACAAAGATGTGGAGAGGCTGGAGAGGGTCCAGAGAAGAGCCACAAAGATGACCAAAGGAGTGAGAAGCCTGCCAGTGAAGAGGGCCTTGAGAAAAGAAGGCTTAGGGGAGATCTTATCACCATGTTCCAGCATTTAAATGGTGGCTACAAAGAAAATTGAGACTCCCTTCTTACAAGGAGCCACATGGAAAAGATACAGGGTACAAGTTACTCCTGGGGAGAATCCAGCTGGGCAGAAAAGGAAAATTTTGCACAATGGAAACAATCAGCCATTGGAATAATCTCCCTAGGGAAGTGGTGGATTCCCCACACTGGACACTTTTAAGATTTGCTGGACACAGTGCTGGGCCATCTTCTTCAGACTTTGTGCTTTTGCCAAGAAAGGCTGGATCAGATGATTCTTGATGTCCCTTCCAACCTGTTACTCTGTGATTCTGTGAAAATGAAATGTGGATCCAAAATGAGAGGTTTTGGGGTGTTGACCTGAAATTTAAACTCTCGTCCTGGATTTCAACATGAAATGACATTTAAGTCGAAATGTCAATTGGAAACAGAAATCATGAGGTTTTGAAACATCACTACAGAAAAGCATGTTTTTCTTCTGAAAATTTCAATTTAGATCAAACCATGCTTTCTTCTGGGAGCTTTTTTTCATTTTACCAGCTCTGTGTTTGTTTGTTGTGCTGCCTGAGCATTGGACATTTGCTTCAGGCATATGGACATCTGCACTGAGTTTATCCACACTGGAGATTCCTTACAGAAGTCCAGGAATACACCTGCACCAGGCTTTCTTAGGAACCTGAACTATTACAGAGTAATTAGCTATTTTAATTCAGGGAAATGGTCCCAGGTGTCAGAGGAGCAGCAAACAGAAACTCACTTTGCACACAGATGAGGAGTGGGGTCTGCAGATACTTCTGGATGCCCTCCAAAGCATCTCCTCTTCATCAGCATCCAAGATTACACATCTCTCTCCAAAGGTTTAGCTTTGCAAAGCCTTGGAGAGGAAAAGGCAAGTGGGCCTCTGGAAGAATTTAAATGCCTCTAAAAACTCATTACTTATTTAATATTATTCCTTTGCAGAATCCTACAAACAAAAGCCTAACTCCAACCTCAGTAGTGCACAGAATTTCTGTGCAGATGCCTTTAGGCAGATGTAAAACTACCAGCACACTCTGCTCTGTGCAGGAACAACCAGGCAAAGGCTGCTGTGGAAGCAGGGACAATGGCAGAAAGCAGAATTTCCCTAAAACCTGCTGCCTCACACCCATGGGACAAGGACACAGCAGGACAATTTACAGGGACTAGTCACAGATGCAATGCCTCAGATTGCCACTCATCAGGAGAGTCTGGCAGATCCACCCAGCACAATGCTGAGGCATGGCAGAGAAAGCCTTGCCAAAGCAGGAGTGACAGCACCAAGGGATTTGATGTGATGATGCTGATATTAAAAGCCAAAGGTGTGTGCACATGTGGACAGAGCAGCTGAAGGGAAAAGCAAAATGTGTTTAGGTGGAGTCACAGCTGTTGACTGAGCAGACCAGCAGCTTTTGCCTGAACCAAATGGAGAACAGATTATGTTCAAACAGTTCTGGAGCTTTTAATATCAGCCCAGCACCTGTGAGTTGATGGACTTTGTGGATGTCAGTCTGTTGGGTATGGGTGTTGCTTTGGAGCTCTTTCAATCCCACGTTGAGTTTAGGAAGCTGTGACCACCCCCATGGCAGCCTCTGACACCTGTCCCAAGGTATCAATGAGCCACAATTTCCACAGGACTGGATCCCACCCCTGCTCCAGCTCCCAGAACACACATCCTCTTGCTCACAGCTCTGCTGGATAATCCTTCCCTGGCTGTGGACAAAGGATTTGGGTTTTGTGAGCATCACCACCTCTTCTACCAGGAGGAAGAATGAGTTACTGAACCAGCTGGGAAGAAAGAGGGTCATATTCCTTGCTGCCTCAGGGAGGTGCAGGAATTGTAGAGGTAACAGGGAAGCTTTCCATGCCTGCTCCATCCTGTGGTGGCCACTTCCACCTGCTCAGCTGGGCATGGACTGCACCAAGCACGAGGTTTGCCAGCTCAGATCTCACCCAGGTTCACCAAAAGCAGCAACAAACTGACAGAACTTTCTCTCTAAAGTATTTAAAACACATTTCCTAGTTCAGCCTTGTCCATAAGCTAATGTAAGGCTTAGGCAGCACAAATTAACTCTGTGTAAACTTAACTGCTATTCCTATTGCTTCTAACTTGGTTTTATGCTTGACTTGAAAGCATTACCTGGCCTCTCTAAGTAGAGTCTCATCCAGACTTTCAAGGTTACCCCACAAAACTTTTTTTAGTTCAAGAAATGAAGAAAAAAAAAATAAATACACACTCCTCCAAACACCACAGTGTCAGCTGTGCTGACAAAGATGGTCACAGCTGTGCCCACAGAAAATGCTGTGGCTCCCCTTCTTTCATGTGCTATGGCTTGTCTAACACAAGCAGCCAGACTCAGACAGTAAATTGTTCCTGGAGTGTGAGTCTGACCTAACTGGCACCATTTTCTTGGAAGATAAAGAAGTTTGTATGTGTCTTGTAGATAAAAGTTTGGGTTGTTACCTGCAATGGGGTTTTATACTGGGGTACAAGTGTTGTTGTGCAGAAATACAGACCCCTACATCTCCTCAGCATGCTGTGGAGGAGAACTTTTGAGCCTTCCAGCAGGCTCCCTGGAAAACAGCAGAGATGCTGAAAGAGCCTGTGCAGCTTCAGTAAAAAGGGAATACAGCCAGAGCTACACTTAGCAATCTTACCCAGCTGAAAAACCTCCTTGCCATTCATAAAAAAAATTATTGGAAGTTCATTTTAAACACTGGCAGAACTCCCAAGCAGCTAGTTAAGAATAGGTGGAAATGGGGAATAGTTATAAAAACAGAAGAGAAATTGGAACAGGTAATTGGTCATAATTCACAGGAGCTCTCACTCCACTCTACCTGTACCCCAGGCTGTGAAATCTCCACAGGTGAATAACAGCTGCAGCCACCCACAAGGCTGCAGATGTTGCTGACAAACCTGGTTTGTGCCCACCACACGTGGGAGAAAGAGCTGACATTCTGGTCTAAAACCAGAAACTTCCATAAAGAATTATGGGCCAAGCCCATGAATATCTGCATCATCTCAGTGTAGTTTTATGAGATGCAAATCTGGGCAAAATTGACAGTGATTACAAACACAGGACACTTCTCAGCTGTGACACAGAAATGATAATGGCAAAGTATTTACTAAACAAAACCCTGATATGTTGTCAGGACCAGTATTTACAGTAACTATTAACAAATCTGGGCCATAGAATAAAATAAAGAAACCTGGAGAATTGGTCGAGCTGCAAAAATAGAGGGGGGGGGAAGAACTTAATTTTCTTTTGTACAGTATCAATTTATTATGATTGGAGGCAATTTTGAAGTACTCAGGAACACCTCAGGGAGCAATGAACTCGACAGACACAAAATTATTTTTTCTGAAAAATGTTCCATTAATGAAGACATGCTTGGGCTCATATGTCTCTCTCGACACTGTGATACATAACAAAAGCTCAGAAAGGTTTTCCAGCTAAGCAAGGGAGATTCTCATTTAATTTGCTTTACAGCTCCAACTTGTCCATAACAGAGGTGCTACAATGCTTCAGGACTCAGTTAAACAATGGTCCCAAACCAGCCAAAAAGCTAAATACAGAACAACTGGAAAGGGAAGACAAATTTAGAGAGACCACTGAAATATTAGTATTCCTGTGACTTTTGTTAACTCTCTGCCCTCAGTGATGGACAAAAACAAATCTGAAACACATGTTCCACCCAACCACTTGAGTCTCCCTCACCTCCAACCGAGATGGGAGTTTGCAGAAATTTTATTTTCCCTCAAATCCTTCAAACAAACCAAGACTTAAACTTCGTATGTGTTCACATCTCTCTCTACGTATAAAGACACAAAATGTTGTTCTGGTTTTCTTCTCCTAAGACAAAAACTATCAAACCCTTTGAGCCTTTCCCACAAGCTACTTAAAACCACAAATTAATTGGAACCAAGAGCTCTTGACCCATCCCTGCACGCAGCAGTGCCATGAGCTCTCTGGCCACAGACCAATTCCCAGGAAAATTCACTCCATTTGGGTATCCCTGGTACATTCTGCATCAATTCACCTCATTCTGTTCTGCTCCAGAGGCCAAGATGAACCTTTGCAGAATGGACTAGTCACTTGGAGTAATCAAGTCCAGACTACTCAAGAATGCCCAAGTATCCGAAATAGCTGAACCTCAGGGAAAAACAGGACCTTTGACAGCATTTAGAGCTGAACACCCCAAATCAGCACTCCTGAAAGCCCTGGCCTGGGTTACCTTTGCTCTGAATATGAGAGTATAAACCCCAGGCCACCGGGTTAGCTCAAAGAGGGGCAGAGGAGGCCAGGACTCAAAACCATCTCTCTCATGTGGCAGACCACAGCATTAGCTGCAGGCATGCCTGGAAAGAGAGATCAGTCAGGGGTCCCTTGCAGGGTTATGCAGGACACTAATGGTTTCATCCCAATGGTTTTATTTAGATGGAGAAAACTGCCAGGTTGGGCCACATTTACTGCCCCAAACTCAGAAATCCTAAAGAAAGCAAATTCTATCCAGCCTGACAGAAACAGCAGCACTCCCTTTCCTCTGCTTCTCCCTCTCTCCTCCTCCTTCTCTGAAGATGAGGGGCACACCACCCACTTCTCAAGCAGACTCACACAAAATCCAGCTTGGGGATGCCCAGCTCTGAACAAAGTGAAATAAGGAAGATGCCTCTGCAGGGAATCACTTCCTGCTTCCCCAGTGCTGGATCCCTACAGGAGCAGAAAGAGGCACTGTCCCTTCAGAGCTGGCCAGGGAGAAACTCATTCCTGGTCTCCAGGAGCAGCCTCAGCCAGGGAGGAAAACTGTGGGCTACAGTGGGACAAGGGGAGATTTCCTGAAGCCTGCTGCAGAATAAACACTCAGAGATGAGAGGACAAGGGACCCTCCAGTCCTGAGCGCCGTGCAACCAGATTTAAAAATAAAACCTACGAGAGGGATAACTGGCTTGCCCAGGACCTTGAAAGAGCCAGCATCCGCTGAGGAGAGGGAGAGAGCAGCAAACCACCAGCCCCAGGAGCCAGGAAATGCAGCAGCAGCAGCCAGAGCCACAGCCCAGCCACAAGAGAACAGGTCGGCTTAGCAGGGATGAAACTGGCTGGGGAGTTAAATTTAGACAGGTAAACATTCCGAGGGGAAGAGCTGGGGTTCACACAGCCCTGGTGTCTGCCTGGCCAGCCCCTGGGGACAGCCCTTCAAAGGCTGCTGGGGTGCTGAGGCACCTCAAACAGGGCTGCTGGGGCCAGTGGGCTGGGAGCACACAACTCTGTGGGCACCTTCACCCCAGTATTTGCTCCGAGCATCTTCCTGCCTGGCAGCATCCCCAGCAAGCAGGAGAGCTGCTGAGAGAAGCATGGAGGACACTGCAGAGTAAGGAAAGGTGCAAATCCTGGGGATTTGCAAAAGGGACACAAAAAGGGATCTCACCAAGGAAATGCACCAAGGGAAACCCAAGCAGCATCAGTGTGGCCATTGGGGTGTTAGAGCCCTTTTGAGCTCCCTTTCAGAGTGGAAAAAAAGAGTAAAAGAACTGAAAACAAGGAGTTAGTCTTGCAAACTCAGCCAGCCTCTGAAGCTCAAGTCATCTCCAGACCCCCTGAACTGGAGGGGACACACAGCACCTGCCCCAGCCCTGCCTGCAACCCCCAGAGAGCTCAGTGCCTGTTTTGCAGCTCCAAGGACAAGGATCCATCCCCACAGACAGACACACTGCAGCCATGGGCAATGGGCAGTGTGCAGTCACAGGGCAGGGACAGCATCCCCACTCTGGAGAGCTGCAGCACCCAGTGAGCACCTGCCCCAGGGACCCTGCAGCTCCACTTTCACACAGCAAGGCTTGCCTGAGCTTAACCCAGTCCTAAGGCAAAGCTTGGAAGGGGGCAGTAGATCCCAGGGTCTGCTCTCATCTTATTCAGTCTGTACAGCCCCAGCCAGTTGTCTCTGCAGTGAGTCCAAGAACTTGCACTTCAGTAAAACATGCCTTCCAAAGAGACAGCCCGTCCTTGTTGGAAGGTTTTAAGAGCTGGAGAAGCAAATGCTGCCTTGGTCGTTTGTTCTGAGGGTTAATCACCCTGCTGTTAAAACACTGCCTGTTTCTAACAGAGCTTGAATGCCCAACCACATGCCTTAAGTCCTCCTATAGAATTAGAAAGCTCTCTGAGCACCAGCTACTTTCACACCATGCTACATCTTAATGTTCCTTCTGAAATGCTGCCCAAGTCCTCATTCCTTAAATCTCCCGTTAGAAAAGGACTTTTTCTTAGTCTAGGAGAAACTCTCCTGAGCCCTCTCTGTGCTGTCTTCAGTTTAAATAGTCTGTGTGCCTTCTCCCAGGAAGCAAAGCTCCCTTTCTATGCAAAAGTGGAATCAAACCACAGACTGCCCTGTCTTACATAACATGCCTTGGCTGTCCACATCCTGATTTTACAAGCACTTTGTTTAAAAGTCTCTCTGAAGTGCTCAGCGTGCGTGTGTGTCCAAATTTATCTGGAAATGATGAAATGGTTTTCACTCGAACTTTGATCAGCTGCTAGGAAAAAAAAAAAAATCTTATGAATAGAAACAATTTATATTCATTTAAATGAGCAATCATGCAGTTTTCAGAAAAGAGTTGGTTTCCCTGTGTGCCTTGAAACCCAAACCCAACAACTTCAGGACAAAAGACTCAAGATGTGAAGCAGTCCAGAAACAGAGGGGCCCACTGGGCTAGAGAAAAGGACAAATAGCTCAAAGGTAACTTTAAATTACACAGTATTTGATCTCTTTCTAAAAGAAAAAGCTCCTGGAGACTTCACTATACAAGAATGTTAATTTTTCTTTAAAACATAGGACTCCCAACTTTCTAGACCCAGCTCTTTCCACATTTCTACCTTTTTTTCCAACGGATATAATGAATTCTGGCAGACTGGGAGGGAAAGGGCTGAGAAAGAAGACTTCTCAGGGCTGGGAACCTGCAGCCACAACTTCAGTTTCAGCCTTCCTAAACAGAGATCAGCCACATGTGGAAGGACATTTTCAATGTCCATGCATCAGAGGCAAGGAAGGGACACAGGGGCTGCTTACAGCTCCTGAGAGGTGTGCTAATATTGAAAGAGCCTGGAGGGACTCCTTTCCAGAGGGAAGGGATTTGCTGCAGAGATCCCTGGGCACAGAAACATGAGTGAGCAATGGAGCCTGTGAGCAGAGGAAACACAAGGCTGGAATGGGGCCACACACTCCCCCAGCTCTGCCTCCTGACCCTCACTGGCAGCTCATCCCATACACTAGATGCTTGGGGTGGAAAACATTCCACCTGAATTCCTGCACAGCACAACCTTCACCTTGGCTAAACCCAGGTGTCCATGCACAGGGCATTGGTTTAGGAGGAGAATATCTCTCTCCTGCCAGCCTTGTGAAAGCCCACTTCTTTCTCTTTTGGGACAAAGAGCATGTACCCAGCTTGGTTCTCCATTTACACCTGCACCTGTGTGACACAAGACAGGCATCAGCAGAAAAAGGGGTCCCTTCAACTCAGGTGTTGATGCCCAGCTGCAAATGTGGGAAGGAAGGGCCATGCCAGGCTCACCCTGAGCACTGGTGTGATGTGGGGAAGGTGGGGGAGGCACTGCAGATGTGCATGCTCCAGGCAGATGGACAAAGATGAGGGCAAAGGAGAAAGAGACTTTGTGTGTGTCCAATGCTGAGTGGCACAAAAGCCTCAAAGGGCACCAAAAAAGAGCCCTCCACAGCTAGGCAGATAAGCAAGCATTGATGCACACAGTCCTCGTGTGCAGGTGATGTGGAGCAGAGAAGATTACACTGGAAATGTGCAGGTGCACACCCAAGGTTTTGGCTATGAAGAAATTGAAGTAAGAGCTTAAGTACCAGTAAAGGTGTAAGAAACAGCTCTGTCACAAAAAACCCCAACCCCAAAGGTGAACAGGTGAGTATGTGGGGGCAGGCAGCAATGCAAGAGTGATGATGATGATGATGATGATGATGATGATGATGATGGTGACACACTGTAGGGCAGCCAGGAACGCATTAAGACATAGGTGAAAGTTGGACAGAGACTTACAGGGACACTCACCCGGATGGCAGAGGAAAACTATCAAAAACACAGGGCAACAAAGTGCACCAGAGCACACAAAATGCCTGTGGGGAAGCTGTTTCACCCATACCACTAAGGGAAGTATTGCACCACAATTCCCAGAAGAAAAACCAAGTTTCATAGAAGAGCGTGTCTGTCCCAGACACAGCTGGGATGCTCATGCCCTGGTACTGTAAAACCGGGCACACTTTCACTTCTCTCCTGTGCTTCCAAGAGCACAGGGACCCTTTCCCCCCACATCCCACGGTTCGTGCGGGCACACACAGCACAGGAGTGACAAGGACTGTGTGTCTGCTCCCAGGGAAGCCGCTGTGCTCACGCCCGGGGAGAGGATCCTCCTCGTCTGACAGTAAAATCCCCGCGCTCCACCTCACCGGAGTAACATCTGTTTGTCGAACTCCAGTCTGCCATGCCCGAGGAACATCTGTGTCACCAGCACAGCGCCCGCCGCCCCAGCAGCATCCCCGCACACCGCGGTCACACCGAGGGCGGCCCCGCCATCGGCCCGGCCCCGCGCTCCGCTCCGGGCTCACCGGGGAGCGGCTCGGCCCCCGACGAACCCTGCCCGCCACCGGGGCTGCTCCGGCACGGCGATCCCGCCGCTCCCGGGGCTCCTGCCGGGATCGGGCGGCAAAGCGCGGCCGCGGCTCCCGGGCTGCGGGAAGCGGCAGAGCCCCGGTCCCGCCCGCGCCGCCTCCCGCCCCCTCGGGGGCCGCACGGGGCCGGGACGGGACGAGCCGAGCCCGGGGGTCCGCAGCGCCCCAGCACCTCCCGCCTCCTCCCGCGGGCCGGGGCCGCCTCCTACCTGCATCTCCCGGGCGGCGGCCGCAGGTGAGGGGAGCCCGCGCTGGGCGCGGGGCTGCGCGTCCCGCTCGGCCGCAGACCGCGAGGGGACGCACCTGCCCCGGGGCCGCCGCCGGGCCGAGCCCCTGGCCGCTGCCGGAGGGAGCGGGGACACGCTGCCGGCGCTGCGCTCCCCGGGCCGCGCTGGGCTCCGGCGGCGGCGGCACCGAGCGCGGCTCCCGGCCCGAGCTGGCGGCGGCGGCGAGTGCCGGGCCCGGGAGGTGCCGGCGGATCCCGGGGGCTCCGGCCGCCTCCGCCCCGCCTCCCCCCGCCCCGGCCCGCCCCCCGCGCCCTGCGCCCGCCCCGCCGCGGGCACCGCCGCTCCGGCGCGGGGCGACCCGGGGGCCGGCCGGGCTGGCCCGGGGCGAAACGGGGCCCGCGGCCGTCGGGGGCCGTGCTGGCCGTGGGGACAGAACGCCGCCCGTGCCGCCGGGCTGGCTCCCTCCCCGCGGGATGCTCGGACACGCGTGTCGCTTCCTGCGCATCCCTCCCCGGCTGTCCGGTCCCGCCGGTATCAGCGTCCCGGAGAGCTCCGAGCACCCAGCTCGTGTGGCTCCCGGCCCGGGAGACAACGTGCTGGGAGCCAAAACCCCTCCGGTACGGGCAGCGGCGCTCCTGGCCCCCGCCAGCGCACGGAGGGCTTTTGACCCGGTGACCCACTGCTTCATCTCAGCAGGGATTTCTGCCATCTGCCTCCCAGTGCGGGTGGGCGGCTGGCTGGCAGCGAAGGTGCGAAGGAGGCAGGGCCCGGTCGGGGATGCTGTTGAAATAAACTAGCCCGGTTCGGGATGTTGTTGAAATAGACTGGCACGGTTCGGGATGTTGTTGAAATAGACCGGCAAAGTTCGGGGATGCTGTTGAAATAGACTAGCCAAGTTTGGCTCAGGAGACGGTGCTTGAAGCTCTTGATGGGGCTGGCACTCAACAAGCACATCCATCCCTCGCCTGCAACACCAGGAATCACACTGGGGGCTGTCCCCCACCTTCCTTCCCATAAAACTTCACAGATTCGCAGCCAGATCCCGTTCTCACTTTTCCTGGCAGAAGCAGCAGTAGCTGCACAGGCATTAGCAGGATCGCCGCGAATTTCTTTTGGTGTGACTGCAGGCGGTGCCAACCCCCGGGACTGCTGGGCAGCTCCGTGCACAGAGACGGGATTTACACGCCTGGTCTCCGAGCTCGGTGGCAGCTCTGCAGCAGCCAGAAGTTACACTTGTTGTGTCCAGCATCTCTGGGCCCTAACCAGGGGCATCCAAAGCCCCCACACAGCAGGAGCTGCAGAGCTTCACACACGGTGCAAAGAGCACCTTCTGCTCCTACTCGTACACGGATTCACACATAGAAGGATCCAAATGGAATTACCTCGGGGAGGCATTTGGCCCCCTGGAATTCCTCGAATTTGTACTGGCTTGAGACAAAATGCAGCCTGAGACACCCACCCTGACACAAGCATCTTGTTCCAAACAGCTCTGAGCATCCATTTGGGTTCAGAGTGGAAATACATTTTTAGAGGAGCAGGTAAGTGTTTGAATACAGGCTACTCATTATATGTAATTGAAGGCTCCAGCTGTCTTAATTTATGACCAACTGTGCCAGTGTTTCCCATCACTGCAGCCATTAATGATACTTTCTTTTAATGGAATAGGAGATAGAGGAGGTACAGCTAGAGGTAAATAGTAACCCAGTGTTGGTGGCAGGAAATAAGGAGCCATTGTCCTCAGTGCTGTGTAACCAGAAAGATAATAGTTGGTACAGCAAATGCCAACTAATTAGAGGGCGAAGGATGTCTTGAAATTGCAGCTGGCTGCAGGAACTTTTAGGTGCCAGCTTTTTTGCTCTGAGGTAAAGCCTGTTTGCCATATGGGCTGCTGTTCCCTGCTTGTCTGTCCAACTTCTAACTTGCACATTAAAGCTGCACAGAGGAGAGGCAGGGTGTGCTCTGGGCAGCCAGCAAACAGCAGGGACCCCTCCTGGGGACCTGGAGGTGTGAAGGGGAGTGGCACAGAACTGAGGCTTGGTAACAAATTGCTTGGTCTGTAGAGTAACGTGCTTTTCCACTTTTGGTGCTACAAGGGACAGCTGGCCACAGCAGGTCAGAGATCCTCATCCATCCTC
The DNA here is from genome assembly GCF_903797595.1 of Erithacus rubecula. Taxonomy (NCBI): domain Eukaryota; kingdom Metazoa; phylum Chordata; class Aves; order Passeriformes; family Muscicapidae; genus Erithacus; species Erithacus rubecula. Next base: position 3,017,657 of record NC_136686.1, read on the forward strand.
ATGGGAATCCTCTTGGGGCTGGCACTGCTTCACACCCTGGGATGGTGTCTTACATCAGGGTTAGAGGGAGCAGATGGGGAAGGCAGAGCTGCTGGACCACCAGCAGAGGTGGATGGGCAGCACTGGATATAAGTGTTCCTTAAAATCCTCAGCTGTGGGCCGTGGAGATTATTCCAAAAATAAACCAGGTTATTGAAATACCATGCTGGTCTCAGCATAGTCCATGAGCAAGATGGGAATTCCTGTAGCTGTAATCCATCCTTGATGTCTCCACTCCTGCTATGGTGGGATGAGAAGGGCCATTAAGAGATACATACGTGTGTGTCAGGGCTTGTTAAGTGCCAGGAAGGGCAGGAGGGACAGCTGGGGTGTGCATCTCCAAAACTGGGTGGGAGTGATTTCCCAGCTGGCCTGGCAGGGCTTGAGGAGAGGTGAAGTGTCCTGAGCCAGCAGGAACGAGGTGCATGGCCCATCTCAGATGTCTGTGTCACAAGGGGAATGCCTTGGCAGTGCTGCCACTGCTGAGGACAAAAATCCCCACAGAATGAGTTGGTCACGGTGTTGGTGTGGGTGGGTGATGACAGGAGACCATCAATTGCTTGACCTTACTGTGTCCTCTCTGCTGAACTTTCTTTGTTTTCTTCCTGGAAGGAAAAAAGGTGATTGCCTTCTTTTATCCTAGTCTCTCCCATGATATTGATTTATCCTCCCCCAAAACAACATCCTGTGGATGTCACTCCATAGTTTTTGTCCACTGAAGCTATTCCTCCATCTACAGAGTAAGGCAGGTAAGAGAAGGGCACTTGTATTCAGCCAGAGTGATCTTTACTAGGTGTTGGTAGGGGGCCACCAGCTGCCAGTAAGGAGGGGCTCCTGTCTCCTCTCAGCTGCCAAAGGTGTTGTCCATGTGCTCTTTACACATTCCCATATGATTAAGCCTTGCTGATGCAATAATGGGCAGCCTCCACAACTGGATCTGGGCAGGATGTGGACTCCAGTTCATGACTAGAGTCTGGGATGTGACTAATATTGGTGGGAGACACTGCATAGCACACCCTGGGAAGATGTTCCATCTGCACCATTGCAAAAAGCATCTTAACCCATGCAGCTCCCTGGACAGCACAAGCTGTTCTATTCCTCTTCATCTCACTGGAACATTCCTATGGCTCCAACTGTCCTCATGCTCCTCTTCTACTACAGCAGGGGATCTTGTGTCTCTCCCCTCACTGATCTCTGCTAGCAGTGACCAGGAAGAGGCTGGGGAAGTGCTCAGATGGAAATACTAAGCTTACCCTGCAGAGGAGGAGAGCAATTTAAAATGTATTAAGGAATATAAATCCCTCTCAGCTAAGGGCAGGACCCTGCAGAATATATTGAGAGGCAGGACACCTTATCACTAGAAACTCAGCCATGTGGCTCCAACTTCTCTTAAGGCAGGTATAGCTCAGTCTAGCAGTTCTGTGGTACTCATAAGTTCTGATCTCTTGGGAAGTTTCTTCCATCCCTGTTGCACCTGCACAATCATCTTCCCCCTGCTCAGCTGATCCTGTGTGCTCTCAGCATCCAGGATAGAGCTGAGGCAGAGATGATGCCTATGCTGGGACAGCTTTCAAGGAGGAGAAATGTTCACTGTGCTTCTTTAATTGATGTGGACCTTTTATTGTCCTTTACCACTGGTGGGGACAATCCCTGTGCTGGGATTACTACCAGTAGTAGAAGCTAGTGAAAGGAAGTGAATTTGTGAGGAACTGGACACATTTCCAGCAGTGAGATTGTTATGAGCCAAGGTAGAATTTGCAGAAATGGGGGAAAAATGCAATCTTGAGCTCCTGCCAAAGGAGAGCTCATTCCAGACAAGCTACCTGATCTGACCTGCCTTGCAGGTGTGAAAACCTTCATTGACCCACCCCCAAATTCTCTACCTGCCCCTGCAAACACAGGAAAGCATCGCCTCGTTCCCGGCCCCTGCCCTCGTGGGAAGCAGCCAGTTTCCTTGGGGCATAAAGCTCATGACCTGAGAATCTGTGGCACTCCACAAAAGGAAATATAGGCTAAACTTCTGAAACATTTTCTCAAGTTGACGTCTTTCAAAAGGATGGAATTGTCTGCCCAGGGACACATGGATGCTCCACTCCTCGAGTCAAGAGGCAGGACCTGACAATGCAGGGGAGATGTCACAGCCCCTGCAGCAGGGAGAGACAGCGAGGGGGGAGAGAGGAAATACATTAGATGACTTGAATCATTTCCAGCTCTAATTGCCATGATTTTGCAGTAGTTTTCCCAGCCCCAAGTATAACATTAACCATCAAAGCACGATTTCACTCACGGTCAATTAAACCAGGATTCATCTGGCTTGACATCACCAAGAAAAAATCCATCCTGGACTCAGGGACACCCTGCTGAGAAAAGACAGGAGCCAGACAAGGGCTGGTCACTGGTCATCCTGTGGGATAGGCAGAAGATGCTGCCTTTAGAGGTGGACATCTCCAAGTATTCTCTTCCCTTCTGCCAGCACAGGACACAAAGGGAATGCAGCAACTATGTGATGTGCAAACACCTTTCCTTACCTCAGTGATCACTAGTAGGGTCCCTGGAATTGATCTTCTGGATGGTCCTGCTGGCTGGGGGTCTGCTCCAGAGGTCAGATGGAGACAGCCTGCAATGCTGGCTGACATGTGCAGCCCTTGCAGGGCCAGGCTACCTCTCCACATTCAGTGGCTACTCTGTCCAGCTTGCCCTCCTGGTCCTCCATCACAGACCTGGGAACCCATCCAGGGGTTCAGTGTCTGGAGCTGCTGAGGTCCATGGCGTGGAGCCAGGGGATGGCTCTCCCATGGCTCCAGTTCTCCTCCTTGCCACTCCATGCTCTTCCTCCACAGTGCAAGGGGTGAGCCAAGCCACTTACTGGGATCAGAAAACCAAGAGATGAAATAACAAGAAGCCTTGTGAAGACCCTGGGGTTTAAAGGATGCAGCAGTAACCAGGCTGACCTGGCAGCTGCCTGGCTTTCCTGTCTCCATCTAAGCTGGCAGCAGGGCTGGGGAGAGCACAGAGAGTTCAGGTCTCCTCATTTAGCCCTTTAATCATTAGACAGGCACTCCCAGCAGCGGGTTCTGTGGTCTGGCTGAGTTAAACTGTAACTGCCCCCCTTGGTGGCCCCTGCCAGGATCCCTGGCTCCAGGGACCAGGGCACAGCAGCCTCCCACCGAGTCCCACCAGGGACTGGCAGGGACAGCCCGAGCACAGGCTGCTGTGGGAGAGCTGCTCTGCATCCCATCATGGCATAAGGATGGATAGGACCCTGCTGGGTTTTGTTCCATGGAGCTGGGAGAGCTCCCCCATCCCTCCCTCCTATGGACTGATAAATATCACCTGTTCTGTGGCACAGCTGGCCAAGAGGGACAGGAGATGGCCCTGGAGCCACCCCAGGGTCCCAAACCCTGTGCCTTGCCACATACAGAGCACAACTCCCTGGTTTGGGGAGGCACAGGGCAACAGTCACAGCCAGACAGTGAGGTAATCTGCCTCAACTCCCCTCTTCTAGGACCAAGTCCCTCCATCTCTTCAACTTGGCTTAAACCCCGAGGTGAAGAGCTGTACATCCTTCCCAAAAGTTTATTGGCATTAATTATAACAACTCTGGATATTCCCTTCCCTTCCCTTCCCTTCCCTTCCCTTCCCTTCCCTTCCCTTCCCTTCCCTTCCCTTCCCTTCCCTTCCCTTCCCTTCCCTTCCCTTCCCTTCCCTTCCCTTCCCTTCCCTTCCCTTCCCTTCCCTTCCCTTCCCTTCCCTTCCCTTCCCTTCCCTTCCCCTCCCTTCCCCTCCCTTCCTCTCCCTTCCTCTCCCTCTGTAATTTCTTTCTTCACTTGCTGAAACATTTTTCCATTTGTTTTTCCTTTGGAAGGTAGACAGGCCCCTGGCTGGATCTAGCACTGATGAGGTGAAATGGGGTTATTATCCTGATAATCACAGGGATTTACTCCCCACAGCAACTTCAGCTAAAGGAGGAAACAAACACAATTCAGACATGACATCCAGCTTCCCATGGAGCACGGAGATGTGCGGGGTCATGCCCCCAGCATGACAGAGGCACAGGGTGGGCAAAGAGGGTCCAGCCTCATGCAGGGGGGCATGGAGGGCAGCACCCACAACCCCAAATCTGGGTGAGAGCCACTCCCTGGGCTCGCTTGGTGCCTCTGTGTCCCTGCTGGCTCGGGCACTCCCGGCTGCCTGACGCCCTGGTGGCCCTGGGGACACGCAGGTGACACAGCCAGCTTCTGGGGAGGGTGGCACTTTCTCTGTGGCCTGGCAGGTGAAGGGGAGGAAATGAAATGTGCTGAGACACCAAGCCAGGAGGGTGGGACCAGTGCCACCAGTGCCACCAGTGCCACCAGGCAGAGGCTGGGAGAATTGGGAACATCACTGTGCAGAACAGCACAGTGTTAGGACTGTGGGGCTGCAGAGGGGGGATTAGGCAGGGAGATGAGATCTGTGATATAGTTAATGTGTGCTGCCTGGGAGGGATGTCACAGCCTGGGGACAGGCACTATTTACAGCCATTGAAACCATAGCACATTTCCTGTTTTTATTTCTGGGCTCCACAAATCCCAGGGACAAACTGGAGGGTGTCAGCGAGGCTCTGCAGCTCCTGTGCTGCTCTGACATCCTCCTGCAAACCAACCTGGTGACAATAAAGCCTTTGTATGAAAACCACTGTGTTTTTGAGGCTCCAAAGTGCCCTTTGATGACAAATGCCTTTGCTGAATAGTCTCACCTTCACAATGAGAGCTGAAGGGAACACAAAGGTAATCCCTGGACACTGTAGCTTCTAAACAAACAAACAAAAAACCAAATATATAGCATGGGTAATATATGGGCTTACACAGACACCAGCACTAAAACATGCCAAGTAGGCAGAGATGGAAACTATAATAACCAAAGCACCAAAGTGCAGTCACAAGATACAAAGAAGGAAGAAACCACATGGCAATTGATGGTTTTCTTCTAAGGCACTCAGATGTTGTCATGAACATGGTCCAGGCACCAAATAAAGGGCTGTGCATGGATGCTGATGCTCCCATGGCACAAGCAGCCCTTGGCACATCTCAAGGGTTTGTCCATGGAAAAAGTGTGTGTTTGTATGTATTTACACATGCAAGAAACTAAAGATGTAGAAACCAATGAATTCTAGCTCAGAATCCTGCAGTGTGCTCATGCAAAGGTAAAATTAAAGACATCAGAGTTCCCCCATGTAATTTAAGTGCAATTGTGTATGTGTTCTGGATTTTCTGTGGTTGACATGCTGAGGTGATGACTCTGAATTTTCAGCTTGAGACATGGATTTTCCAGGATGTGCACAGCACCTACCTGCTAACACCACTTGTGGCATCTGAACTTACACCAAATCACTAAATGTTTCATCATATCCTGGGACTGTAATTAAATACACCTGCAAAAAACCAAAGAAAAACTCCCCAAAAAACCCAAAGCAAAAAAATCCCCAAACCCAAAGAAGCTGACAAAAAGGGAAGACACCATGATTCATGCCCCAAAACATATTTGCTCATGTGCTTAAGATCTTGTTTTTTACTCTGGCAGGAGTTTTTTGTGGATTCAATTCTTGTTTTTGAGCCTTTACCGTTCACTGAAGCTACATTTTTCTTTATTTCCCTCCAGCAATGACAGATAGAATTCATTTTGGGTTTCTATTTTTGGTAAATGTAGACGAGGACCCTCTTTCCATCACAGGGCTTCAGGGGCTGTGTTTGGAAGAACCAGATGTCATAGAAGATTGCAACCTTGTGTTTTGACTTCAAGATATAGTTTGTATATTACTCCTTTTATAGCAGCATGAATAACATCAGACACAGAGATCTGTGGAGAGCAAACAACCTTTTATGAGGTTCAGAGGGACCAGAGCTGCCTCTTCTGGATCTTCATGAGGATATAAAATTGGGTTTTAGGGGGGACCACATCATTCATTGTCTGGGAGTTACAGGAACCTTCCCAAGCACACAGTATCTGAACCCCCAGGCATCAGAGCTCCATTTAGAGCCTGAACTGCAGCTGGTAGATGCTGACAGAGCAGGGGCAGCTGGCCTTTGACACATCTTTGGCTGATTTGCTCTGTATTTTCTTACATTTCCTCAGCTCTTCTGTGTAGAGAAGGTGTTAGCAGTTAATAGAGCTGGGTGTGCTTCAGGACACCTGGACAGCCCAGAGCAGCTCAGGTTTGGCTGCAAGCTGGGCAGGAAGAGGTGGCTGTCAGTGACTCTTCACACATCCTCACATCCTCCCAAATGATCCGTGACATCTCCACTGCACAGCCGGGCTGCAGCACACCCACAGCAGCCCCAGGCTCGTCCTGCCCCAACCTGCCCAGATAGCATCTGCAGATTGCACAGTAACGATGAGCACGAGCAGCAGGGCTGTGCTGAGCAAGCCTCTCAGCAGAAAAACAAACCCAGGGAAGGCTGGCATCATCCTCTGGAAGCCCTGAGCAGGGAAGAAGCGCAGAGGAAAGCTCTGGCTCAGCGTTAGGCTGGGTCACTTGGCTGCACGGACCCAGGGCTGGTTTCACAGTGAAGTCATTGCTCCTGCCTGTCACTGGTGCAGAGGAAGGCTCTGGGTCATCCCTGCTGGTATTTGTCTGCAGCTCCATGGGTGGCTTTGATCTGCTCTTCTGACAGATGTACTGCTGCTGTTGTCAGGAGTCATCACTTCATTAACTAACGGGGGAAATTAGAACCTCCAGCCACAAGGGTGAGGAGCAGCCTTTGCCTGGCACCTCGGGCACTGTGCCTGGCTTGGGCTACTGGGGGCTGCAAAGGCACTGGGTGCAGCACATCTCCAACATCCACCACCTGGCACAGTGCTTGTTCCTGCGGCTCAGTCTGAAGCCAGCAGCTGCTGCCTGTCCCTCACACCAGGCTTGTGGGCTGGGTGAGCAGCCAAACCCTCCCCAGGTCCATGAGGAACCAGGGGTGACAAATGTCAACCCCTCCCTGCCACACCATCCTGATGGAAGATGGGAACTTCCATTATATCTTGCTGACAAACCCCAGTTTTATAATTTCCTCTGGGTCTAGTCAGGGATCTAATTTGGATGCAAGGTGTCATGTTGCTGCCAAACTAACAGAAGAGGACCCTTCAGAGGGCACTGGTAGGAAGCTCAATAACTGCAGCCACGGAGGGTTTTGAATGCACAAGGGGAACGTGTTTATTCTCTTTTTCTGTCCTCAAGACAGTGTTTCACACTGCTCATATCACTGGGGCAGGAAAAAGAGTCATCTTACAGTATTGTACTAGAAATGGTCACAAGGGAGTTTGCAGGAGACACCAACTTGTTCCCAGCTCCTCCTGAAGGAGCAGCAGCATCAAGTGCTTTGGGGTAGCAGTTCTTGTGCTTTCCATGCCTGCCACATATCTGAAAGCTGTCCAAAGTAACCAGCAAACCCCTCGTGTGTTGCCACTTTGGATTAAAAAATAAAGATAACAATGCTGCTTTCTGAGACGTGCAGAAAGTTGGCAGAGCTGAAAAATTGGGCACTGCTGCCCCAAAGCATTTTGCTGGTTTGTCATCTGAGGAGACAATGGGAGTCATGGAGTTCCTGCTGCTGAACAGATTGCTGCAAGTGAGCTGAGCCCTGGCAATGGGCAGGCAGTGTGCCCCCAGCCCCACACAAATCTAAGGCAAGGATGGCACTGGCACAGTGCTGCCAGCTACCACTGTCCTCTCCAGCCTTGCTGAGCAGCAGAAAGGCCACAGTCATGCATCATCCTCACTGGAGATTCCTGGTTTTCCCTGTTGTAGGGTCTCCTCTGATGCAGACAATCGAGATACCAGCAGGAATTCCCACTCATCCTGGTTCACTTTGCATCTTTGGAGCCCCAAGAGTCTGTAAAGACATGAGTATTCACCAGCTGTGGCTGGCACCTTGGGAGCAGAGCCAAGCCCTCCATAAACCTGTTTAGAGTTTGGTTACTACATCAGCTACGTTCTGCTAAAAATGCTTAAACAAAATATGGAAAGAAAAAGGGAAAAGAGGACATAAAGGACAATTATCATTCTCATGGATTTATAGCTGCCCAAATAAACTCCTTTGTAGAGTCAAAATTATCAAGGAGGAGTCACTCAGGTGTCAGATTGGGTGAGAGAGCAGCAGTGCAGACTCTCACTTGTGATGCTGTGCTACAGCTGAACCTCCCTGGCTTTGCTGGGTGCCATGAGCCTGTGGAAGTTCCCTGTCTGCTCCTGCTGCTCAGCCCCAGCTCTCTCTGAAAACCACCTTATAAAGTCACCAGCTGGATTGGGAAAACATACCTGAATCCAAAATATGCTGCTTTATGATGAAGGATATCAGCAGAAGTGACAACAGTTCAAAATATCCTCAGAAAGAACTTTCTTAAACTTTGATGCTCCATCCATTTACCTTCACTTTAATGTCAAATCATATCTCCAAGTCTTGGAATTCCTGATAAGCCTCAGGCACTCTACGGTGTCTGATCACAGTTAATGCTCAGCTCTGTGGCTGAAGAAACAGAACTCCTCTTTGCTAGGTGAAGAGCTGGATTATAAAACCCACCAGAAATAAGTGGGGGCAATTACAGGTTAGAGATATGGGCATGGGGAAGTGCTGGAATGCCAGGGTGCAACAGCACCAACAGCAGCAGCCCTTCTAATGCATAAGCTACTACTAGCATGAGGGACAATTTAAAGCTCCAAAGTAATGAGAGGCTTGTGACAGAACTGGTGGTCTTAGATGGCAGCAGTGGTAGGGTTTGTACAATCACCTGTTCAAAGAAATCAATTAATCCTGCACAAATAATAAATGAAGCATCTGGCAAAAAAATAGTTACATAAATACCTCACTGAAAATTGCATCATGGCCACATTAGGCATGAAGTCATGTAGATTTTTCAATTTCCAGACCTTGGCCATTGCAGGTTTGGCATTATTGAAGCATGGTTTCCAGTGGGCAGCTCTGTATATTGATAGATGATCACACAGATGGGCACAGACACATACATGCACACGTGCACTTCAGGGCACTGGGCTACAAGAGGATACACTGCTTAGAGCTAAAACCAGCTTCTGTGCATTATATAAGAAAGGTTAAGAGCGTTCATATACATTCCAAGACTTGTGGTTCCCCAAAATGGTGTGCCCTTACAGAAAATGAAGGGTTTGCTCAAGATGAACGAAAATCCTTCCAGGATAGGTTTTGAGCTACAGCAGCCACCCGTCCTTTTTAGCAATACAAAAAGAAGCCAAAGGTTTTTTTTTAACTTGCATTGTCACATTGTCATAGATTTGTGTCCATAGACGTTCTTAGAGCTGAATTCCCACTGAAGTAAGTGACAACTTCACACAAATGGGCTGCAGTACCTGGGCCTAAATATTTAACTTCTTAGCCAACCTTCTAGAACAGTTTTAATGTTTGCAATTGTAAACATTGGGAAAAGCTACTGCTCCTGTACTTAAAACCAGATGGACTTAAAGCCCACGCCCTGAGAATCACTTGCTGTAACCCCACAGCTACACCCAAGCTGGTCCCAGCTGTTCCACTGACATGTCATAATACATCACCAGGATATTCAGAAATAAGGTCTACCCACACAAGGTGTATGGTTCTGTTTGCTAGATATGCAAAACAGTTGTTTCCACCTAATTTTAGTGTATCCACCTACAAAACATTTAGTTTCCCAGGTCATATGCCCTACTTGAGCTTGAGGGTTTTTAGAGACATTAAAGAAAGAGGGCTTTGGCCATTTGCCTGAGATTTCTAAACATCCTGAAGCCCAGTGAGAAGACCTACTTGATGCCTCAAAATCCCAGTCTAAAGGTCACTAGACACATACAGATCATTAGCACGGGCAATTGGCTTTCATTACTGTTTTGGGGTAATCTGGTAATCTTTGGGCTGGCTGATGCACCCCTACTGCTTCAATCCACATAAGCAACAGGCATCTGCAGCACAAGCACAGCAGATCCTGTCAGGAATAGGAGATCCTAAATATGTAGCTTCTCCCAGTGGATTGCAGATGTGGTTTCAGCAGTTTCCCTGACTGGTGTGATTTAGAAAAGCAGGTTTTCCCAAGTCACCATGGCCCATGTTTCATCAGGAGCCTGGGCAACACAGGGGCTGTGCACACCCCTACGAACCTATCTGCAAAGGAAAACGTTTCAAATCTATGACCCCAGGCTGACCATTTGCTGTTTCCACTGCTGCCTTGCCTGTTCAGTGTCACAGTAGCTGCAGACTGCAGTCAACACAGACAATTCTGTTCAGATACCTCGTGCTTTAACTGCACAATGTATTAAATGTAACCTGATAATGCACAAAAGGCATTTGCCATCTTCTCTTTTCAGCACGAACAGTGTTACTGTCATGGGTCATCCAAAACATGAGTCAGCCTGCTAGGACACAGCCCTGCAACTCACCAGGCAGCAGAGCCAGCGTGGGCTGCAGAGCTCAGCTCAGCTCTCCCTGCAGATGTGCTGCTCTCCCTGCAGATGTGCTGTCCTGCTGGCACCGACTCAGACTCCTGACCTTTCACTACTCCTTGAAAAAGGACAAGTCCTTCAGAAGTGCTGCTTGTGCCAGTATCAGACTGATGGGTACCTTGTTGTGCAGTAACTGGTTAAATTTATGTGGCATGTGGTCTCATTCAGCTGATCTGGACTGTGCTGCAGAAGCCAGGCACACCCTGGCCTGACAGGATTCACGAATCCCCTTCTCAGCCAAAGATGTCTGAGTGAACATAAACCAGACTGGGAACCAATGGCTGATGGACTCTTCCTTTCAAAGCTCCTGAGACCCTTAATCCCCACGCATCCTTTCTCCACACACTACTTTACATGCCTGATTGAAGCCCAAGTGATTGAAATCCAATCAGCAAAGGGAGGGAAAGTCCAGGCACTGAGATCAGGACGCCTGTTCCGGCTGCACAGGCAATCTCCTGTACTGAAACAAATCAGGACCTCAAGAGCCTCATGAAATGATGAATCCAGGAAAAGCAGAAGCGACAAAGCCAGCAAGAAAGCCCAGAGAAAAACTAGCTGTAACACACAGACAAAAGGAGAAAGAAATTGGTTAGAAAGTGTCTCAACCTGGGGAGGTCTGTGCTGTCAGGGCTTCAGGATAGCTGCAGAGGATCTGGTGGAGTGTGTTTAGCATGGACATTGTTCTACCAGTGGGACCCAGTGTTGCAATGCTATTCTCTTTAGAACAGTCAGAAACACCAGAAAAATGAGATTTTTACAGTGACATTACTCAGGCAATTTCCCATGTCATCAACACTCATCTGCAGACTGGACACTGGGCAGAGCCCATTTCTGCCAGCACTGCAGGGAGCACAGCTCATCCTATGCCACAAAACCACGACTCTGCTCTGCTCCTGAGGGACAGGACCCACATCCAGGTTCCACCAGGAACATCTTCAATGGGACAGTCTTGCTGGCCTCTCCTCAGCAAGGCTTTCCAGGCACGTTGCTCTGGAAGATGCGATCCCGATGCTGACTCAACACTAGATGCACATCTGGAATTCAGTCTCACATCAGCAACTTTTAAGTCACTGACTTGGAAAGCAGGCAGGAGAGATAAAGGGGACAGCTGACTGTGACAGCAGCTGTTTTATCTCCACTCACCTGACCTGTGAGGTCCAAGGGTATGTGGGACACCTCTGTGCTTGCCAGTCCCTCACCTTCACCTTGCAGGCAGCCCTGGCTGTGTCCATGAGCATTGCCAGGCACGTGGAACAGCCAAACCTCAGCAGGCTTGTCCACTGGTGCTGGTGGGCAACAACTGGGACCTCAAGCATCATCTCAGGGGAGCAGCCCTGCAGCCATTCAGCCCTCCTACCTGCTCTCCCATCCTGGGAACTCAGGAGAGGACACCAAGCAACGCACACTGAAATAAAGACACAGCACAGAATTTTTAAATAATTTTATAATTTCCTGATGAACTTAGTCTGTGAATAAAAAAAGAAGACAAAAAAAAAAAAGAACAAAGTGTTTATATTATCAAGGCAAAGTTGAATATAACACATTTTCTTTGCAATTTCATTATCCTGCCAGTAACATGACTCCAGCAATAAAACACATACAAGTTGAAGGCAGCGTGCGCACTTGCATCACGGACACCAATGTCTCCCGCTGCTGTCATTCCCAAAAGGAATTCAAGTACACTAGATGCCATCCCTAAAGCCTGCCTCCCCCTTCACTAAAGTGCAACACGTCTCTTCCAAAGCAAATGAGGGATCTGTGTCTGTGGAATGGATGGAGGATCCCAGAGAATTGAACTCCACAGATGATCTGTGAACTCGGTGTGCAGCTCTCCTCATTCACTGCCTTGGAAGGAAACGGCAAGATACTGTTTTAGTGGGCTTGGAGCAGCATGTTGGGCTAGCACAGAAGTTATTCCCCTGTTTGTGGTCCCATTGGATTCATCCTCCTCCAGCATCTGAACAAATAAAGGCATCTTACACTGAAGCATTCCCAGTTATACTGTAACCAGTGTGTAATGAGGGGACAAATGCAGCCACCCCTGGGCAGGGAGGAAGAGAGGACTTAGCCTTGTCCATGAAGAGCTGGGAAGATGGGGAAGATCTAAAAAACCTTGTCTACTTTTAAAATTTGGCTTTGAATTTGGTTTTTAAGATAACCACATTTTACAACAAATAAGAGTGCATGTGACCAATAGATCAACTTTTTTGCCAGTTTCCAAGTGAAAGAAACCAGTGTTTTGAACAAAAAGCCTTACCAAAGCACCAAGAGCCTAATGAAAATATTTACTTAAAAGCAAACCACATTGACTTTCAAGATCTGAACTAAGCTTGCAAAATGGGGACAAACAGCATATGGTTAAGTTTGATAATAAAAATACATTCATGTAATGCAATTCTTATACCCATGTTCATTGGTAAAGCAATTTGTCAGGGTTCTTTTTGTTAACCTTACATGCCAGTTTAGCTTCATGTTGTTGTCCTCAAGCAATGCAAGTCTTGGATGCAACCAGAGCAGAAAGTGGCTGCTGGTCCATTCCTGCCCCATAACAGGCTTGCACCAGAGGCAAGGAAATACAACTTTGATGAACTTACACACAACTACCTGCACTACCTGATCTGCACTTGCTCATGTCCCTGGCAAGGGGTGGGATGGAGAAAACAGAAAACTTGGCTAAAGCATTTGGCCCATTCACATCAGTGGTCCCCATCTTAGGGGACACATGCTGTTGATAACTGCTACCAGAAAATTAGACCAGACTTCAAAAATGCTGTTTAATTCCACCCATTTCTGTCTTACACGTGTACAGTATAAACCTGGGAAAGCAGGAATTTATACAGGGTTTGTAACATTTCCTAAGAGGCCAAGCTGCCTTGGACCTCAAAAGCCTGTGAAAGGCAACTGGTTATAATTATAAGCCCACAAATCCTTTTCTGTACAATCCCAAGAGGAGGAGTCATGGCTTTGTTGCTTCTTTACTTGAATTCCTTTTAATGAAATTAATTTTTATATATTTTTAAAAACACATCTTTTTCAGTTCTACTACTATCTTTGTTTCAATCTGACAACAGACACACATTGTTGGTAACTGCCCCAGCCTTAGGACCACACAGACAATATCGACAAGCAGAAAACAAAACAGGAAAAAAACACCCCTGAAAAAGTCAGGGGAGATACTGATGACAGGGTTACAGCACTCACCACACACACTGGAAAAAGTCAGGATTTCTGAGTTTATGCTTTTGACACTAAAAAGTTTTGAAACAGTTTTTTCTCTCTTTTTTTTTTTTTTTTTTTTTAGTTTTAAAAATAGTCAGCGGACACAGCCATTTTGTTCAGAAGGATCTGCTGTTGCGTAAGGTTCCTTCCATTTCTGTGGAAAAAACAATTAAAAACATCATTTTGTTTAAAAAAAACCCCCTGACACTCCTGTTCCTCAGCAGGCAGATGAGAGGGGTGAGCAGAGTTGGCCTTGCCAGGCACGGTGCCCCTGGTGCCCCGTGCCCAGCCCTCCCACCCTGCTGGGGCAGTGCTGCTTATCCACAGCCTCTCCAGGTCCCTCTTCCAGCGCTGGCCTTGAGCTGAGGAGAGGATTCCTTTCAGGATCAGATGCCTTGATTTTACTCCTTCCCTTCAGCATTCACTGCAGTCCTTTGAGGGATATATGCACTATGTATGCAGTGACATTTTTTAATTAAAATGGTATCAGTGCACGACTCCACATCCTTTGTAAGGACCCCTGCAGTGGCAGCGATTGGCAATTAGAACAGGACTGGGGACTCAAACCTGTCAACCCTCATCAGATGTAAAAATTTCCCAACAAAGTGAGCACTAGCAGCAGAACAGGTGGGAATTAAAGGGCAAATGAAGAGATGCCCCTTTGGTTCAAAAACCAGGGTTATCTCTACAGGATTTATGACATTTCTGCCCCCTTGTGCAAATTCCAGAGCCCCAAAGTACCAGGAAACTTTCCAGAGAAGGGATGTTCCAGCTGTGCAAGGAAAAACGGTGCATGAGGCTCTGCACATCATGTCCTTCACCTTCTGTCCCCAGGACTTGGCAAAAACTGGATACTCCAGAGAGGGTTTGGCATTTTCTGGATGAAAGCTGGTTAAAGGCAGTCAAAATGAGAGAGAATACTTTGAGAAGCTTAGAGCTTCATCTGGGAGCATGCCAGGTAGTTCTTCTTCCAATGGCAAACAGTACTCATGTTCTCACCCTGCAATTCTAGTGTTATGTCCTTTTAGTGTTTTACATCAGGTTGGATTCAGAGGAAAATAAGGACTTGGACTTGTGGATATCGTGAACAACTGTAGTTGCAGTGTCAGCTTTTACAGTGTACATGGGCTTCAGGCCTCAGTTATTTTTTAGCCCAAACCCTGCCAAAATCACCTACTTAATTTTCTACAAACAGCTCCTTGAGTCCTCACATCTCTCAGCTTCTCTACAACAGCTCGGAAGAAAAAATAGTAATATTAAAGCAGTAAAAACTTTCACAGCTCCTGTAGCAAATGCAACTTCATTCAACAGGAGAAGAAAAGCAGATTTCCCCAGGGTCTCTGGGAAGGGTCCCTGATTTCCTAGAGCTGCTGCACATCAGGACCACTGGGGTAGGAAACTGTCTGCATCTGCCTGGCTGCTGACACTTGGGAGTAGGATCTTAAAAGAGCAGTGGTGGGTTAGGCAACTGGATGAGCACTGCAGGGTATGCACACATGGCATGTGCCTCATATGCAACTCCATGATGAGTTATGAGAATAAAATCCCTTTGTTGCCTTAAGGCCAATGGTGTGGTACTCCATAAGAGTGAAAAGAAAAAGCTTTCAGTGGCCAGCAGTACCTCCCAAACCCCAAAGTTCCTCAATCTATTCACCACAGGATCTCTGTTAACACAGGATCAGAGAGATTACCTGAAACAGTTCAATGAGGATCAAGCTGGATCAAGACTGTTCCTAAATGAGATCTGCTCCCTCCCTGAAAGCACTTTATAGAGGTCTAAGATCAATCTTTAAGATGGGAAGCCTACAAGACCTAGGAGATAACAGTGGTTAACAAGAAAAATCGCCAGGGCCCAACAATTCAGATGGAAGGAACAGCAGGTGTGTGGCTGGCAGATAAAGGACCAAATGGCCAGCGTGAAAACCAGCCAGGCTTGACAAATCCTCCCTGGGAAGAGCCTGGGAGATGTGTAAACAGTGAGCTTCACCTGGCTTGATGCACAGATCCTGCACACGCTGCCATGACAGCACCAGGCCTTGGGCTGGGGCACTTTGGACTATAGAAATACAGCCACAAGCCGAGTTGGAGATGCTGAAGAAGCAGCAGCAGTTCCCTGCGATGTGTGGGCAATGCAGTAAAGTCAGGGAATTGAAATAACAGCCTGAAGTGATCGCCCCTGGCTCCCATCCCCTCCCCCTGCCCCTGCCTCCAGCAGAAACGCTATCAAGGAACATCTCAGTAAGAGGTTTACAAGCAGGAGCCATTTGAACCATCGATAAGGGAAATTCCACAGCTTCTCACAGAGGAAGGATTGTTTTACAGCAGGGAACCGGGGCAGCTGGAGATTTGACCATATAAGTTAATGAGAGAGTCAGGAGGGGTGGCGGTGGCCCATGATGCTGGGCTGATGGCTCTGATGCTTTTACAGGCGGCATTAAATTCCTTGAGTGAGTAATTAGGGGTGATGAAGAAAAAAGCAAGAGGGAAGATTTCAAAACAACAGCTCCTATCAAAACGTGCTGACTCAAATAATGGGCCCAAAGGGGTGGTTCTGGGAGGAGGCATGGCCCAGCAGTGTGTACAGTCACTGTCTGCCCGCCTTCCGGCATTCCCCCTTCCACACATTCAGGTTCCCATTACTCTCCTCACACATGACACAAAAAAAAGCTTCAGACACAGGCTGCTATTACAGGAAGAACTAAAGCTAGTTCTGATTTGCAAAGCACTGGCAATTCCAAAGTTGGAAAAGGAGTGATTCACCTCTTTTTTTGAGACTTACTTTTTTCTAGACTCCCTGGCTATGAATGCAGCTCCTTCTGCTGAATTATTACAGTAGAATCAATGGGGATGTGATTTATTTTAAATCAGCAAGTTTTCAATAGAGTCTACAGGCACATAAGGTTACAGTTTTGCCCAATTTTCAGTGCTTGTTTGGAAAAAACTACAGGGTACATCTTCCCTTAGTCAAACTTTTGGAAGCAATTGGTCACTTCTAAAGATAAAAACAAGGTGTGAAAGACCAACAGGGTGAGCTGTGCTGTGGATCTGAGAGAACTACAAAAAATGCAGTTTTCCTGAAAGGGCCTGGAACATTTCCCTTAGCACAACAGCTTAGTGATTAAGCTCAAAATGTAGTAAGCCATATGGAATTAAACTGCAGGCTCTGAATGGGAGGTTTACAGAGAGGATTCATAATTAGCTGGTAACCAGAAAACCAAGATTTCTTCCACTGCTGTGTTGCAATTTGGTCTCCTTTTGCCTTCCCCTTGCTTTCTGAAGTAATATGAGCCAGTCAAAGGGAGCAGATCCTTTAAGGAGCACACAGGGACATGCTACAGGGTTCTGTCCTGCAGATGCCCCAGACACACATAACCACTGGCAGCCTGGAAAAAATGTGTCTCCCCATTAATGCATAGACCAAGAATGAACCCCCAAGTCCTACTCACTAAATAGGATTTCTGACTTGCTACCACAATGACAAACTGACCTGAGATTTCAGGTCATATTACCTATCAGCAGGAGCTGTAATGAGTGTCAAAGGTGGGTGGGAATAAAACTAAGGCCTCTCATATACACAGAAGAATTGCACTGGTTTAAGTAAAGCTGTGATTTTACACCTATCTACTCAGCTGGGTGCCAACTCCAGCAGAGATGCTCCTCTTCATAAGGGTTATTGCCCTGAACTCAGAACTCATTCCTTGTCAATGTAAGCTAAACCAAAATAAATTAAATTATAATTACAATAAGAACTGTGTTACTGATTTACCTAACTTAGCTTTAAAATTATACTTTGAAGCTAAATGATGCAAATTTTTCATTTACAGAAAGCCTAAGACTATTCTGATGACAGCTAGTGCTCACAAAGTTATGGGCTGAAAAACTGGACAAACTATACAAGTTAAAGCTGGGAACTGACCTCTTGACCACACCTGTTCGAAGGGAGAGAGCTCTCTATAAAGTAAGAACTTAGGAGACAAAGATCTATGATGAGAAACCTCATCTAAAACCCCCCAAAAATCAACAGATGAAAAAAGTTACTTCAAAAAATGCCCCACCTAGCACTTCAGAGTCACACCAGTGAACAATAAAAGTCCAAGTTAAGTAAACAGAAAGTACCAGTATGCCTACCTTTTTTCCCAGCTGCTAGATGAAATGACTAACAGGAGCAAGGAGGGAAACTTTCCTTTCCTCACTCTGTTATTTAAGAAAATAAGAAGCATTGAGACAGGCAGCAAGACCTGAGCTAGCTGATGCTGGCCAGCCATGAGGCATAATCAGAGCACACTCAGGCTTGGTTTTAGCACTATAAAATTCAGGCTTTCAGCTTTCACGAAAATAAAAACAGGAAGAAAGAAAGAAGATAAGAAGGAAAAAACAATATATTGATGGAAGGTGAGGGCTACTGTTCTGCAACCTCATGGAGAACTAGAGCTGCTTGTGTTCAGTGGATCCCCTCTTCTTTGCTCAGTAGACTTGGAGAGCTCTGCTTAGCTGTATCCATAAGTCACCACCAACAAAGTCAATGGGGAATTGGATTCTAAAGCAGAAAGGCAGTGAGAAGATGAACACAAAAACAGCTGATTAATCATAGGCTGGAAGAACCTAGAGAGCACGTAGTTTTTAGAAGGGGTTTTTTTGCCTTTGTTTTCTGTGTCAGAGGTGCACCAAAAGTTGCTCTTTCACACTGCTCTCCACTCCTGTGGCTCCGTGGCTGGTGGCAGAGGTCAGGAGGATTCCTCCAGGGCGTTGACGACCTGCTCCAGGATGTCGGGGCAGTGATCCGCGATCTGCTGCAGGATGGCGTTGGCGAACTCCTGCAGCTCCACGCTCTCCCTCTCGCCCTTCTCCAGCTCCCTGTGCAGCTGCAAGAGCACACAGACACAGGTCAGCCCCTGCTCTGAAATGGGGGACAGCCCTGCCCAGCAGGCTTGCCTGCACCACCACTTCAGGAGGCAGCTAACAGAGGTGACACGTGCTGGGCACTTCCAGCACCTGCGTCTTCCCTCACCTGGAACCAAAAGCTCTCCATCCTTTTTGTTTTTCATTCTACAGGACCAGGTTTGTGACCTTCCCAGGAAAGGCCATGTCCACATGACTTAACTACTCCTACATTATTCTATGATAAAGATAAGAAAATCTTCCTCTGTAGAATGTTTTTCTGAAGGCAACCATACACTCCAGCAGCTTGCCAATATATTGCTTTACATAGTTCAGCTTCTATTAATGAACAGTTGAATGTTTCATAGGTCATTACTTGAGAATTATTCCTGATATGAAATCAATAGGAACGTCACATAATTATACATAATCCACCCAGAGTTAACCAGTATTCTATTTTTCCTGAAGAATTACTAATTTTCAGAAAGTCTCTTTCCTAACTCAGTCAGAAGATGACTATACACATTTGCAGTGGAACATGCACAATTTCTGTTTACTAACTCTGCATTTCCTGTTGGGTCATTCGTTCTTCAGATCACTATAATTGGCTCAGAATGGGGGACAGATTTTCAAACTTTATATTATTCACTCTGTCTACAGTTTATAAACAGTTTCTCCAACAAGTGGTGTCCCAAACCATGTCACACAACATATGCAAACACAGCTTTTAGCTTTGAGCCTAATGCCATTGCCAGATTTAGGGGCCCACAGAGTCTTAATAAAGAGCAGGAAACATCTGCCTTCAGTAACCTGTTTAGCTGTTCAGCAATTGATAAAGTCCATGCTGGCCTGTGAACTGTGCAAAATCCCAAGAAAGGCTGTAATTTGTGCAAGCATTTTAGGGATTTCTGTACTCACAGTGGTCTAAGGACCTCAGAGAACAAGGAGAAGCAGCATCCCTTACTAGGTCAGATGATATGGACAGACAGACTGGATAAGCTCTCAAGCAGACAGCCCTGCCCTATACTATATTCAAAAAAAGCTCTTATATTTTTAGTGATAGGATTTTCTTCTAATGAAGTATATTCCCTATGAATATAAGACAAGTCCCAATATATGTAGCATACACTTAAGATGGATTCTGAAGTTATTTCCAGCTTCTGAAGCCAAAGATCTTTGTCACTTTGAGCTGCTGCGAGCAACTATTTAATCTTATTTGAGACTTCTTTTAAATTTCGTGTGGTTTTAAAAAATTTCATATTATCTGTCAGTTCTGTAACAATTTTTATTCCTTACTGATTAGTATTTTTATTGGAACTCTACTATGTTAGTACATGACATGGAAAGAATGTCAAACTGGCCTTTTTCATGCCTGAAGCGATAACTGTTCATCAGTATACAAATTTCTTGATCTGTGTTTTGCTCTTCTGTAACACTGCTCAATGCAAGTTTTAAAAAAGAGAGAACTATTAGGCAGCAGCACAGCAGGGATCATTTTACTGCTGTAAGAGCACAATGCAGTGGCAAAGGTTAGACTTCTACAATTAAAATTCTAATCAGATACAACAGTATGTCTCTGTTTAGTGATGGTATCAAGCAAAGCACAGCTGATTGTTTCTGCAAGAAACACTGCTTAAAAACAAACAGCCTAAGAATAACTATGGAGTAAATAAAAATGCTTTTTAAGGAAGTTATGGTGCAGGCTTCTGTAGAGAGAAGTGTGAGAAAGGAAATTAAAAGGGCAAGCATGCTGCACTGTTCCCTTGACTAGGCAGGGTAGCATATAGTAAATTACTGGGGCTCTGCGTGCTGAATGTTAGTTTAATGTGTTCTTATGTGCTTTGTTCCTACTGGCTGCTGTACTCACAGAACAGCCATAGGAATCTGAGAGGGGCTCCTGCCAAGAATCACAATGCAAAGGCAACCTGATCCTGCTCTGTGGAGTGACATGAGCTGGGAAGTGGGGAAAAGAGAGGGAGGGGAGCACTCTGGGCTCGGGCAGGGCTCTGGGGGAAAAGGGGGAGCTCAGCAGTAACCCATAATGGCTCAGGAATAGCAGGCTGTGGATGGCTGATTAGCCTGGGTCCAGCAGGTATTAGTCAGGAACGTGCAATGGATGGATAAGCCTAGGAAAGGTGCAGTCAGCCAGCAGGATTGAGACAGGAGTGGTGCTGGATATTAAAAGCCAGGAGACTGGGATTCAGGAACTGCCTCTGAGTGTGGGGCCATGAGCCTGGTGAGATGCCAGGCCCCAGCAGCCTGCAAACCACCCCACCACTGCTTCACTCCTGGGAGTGCTCTGAGCCCTGAACTCTGAGACAGGGCTGCCTTGTGCCTTCCTGGGCCAGCACAAAGGCTGCATGGTGCCATCCACCAGAAGGATGGGAGGCCATGAAGCTGGGAGAGAGCAAGAACAGTCGTTCTCCTTTTCTTATCTGGCACCTGCAAGGGTCCTGAGCTCTCGTCCACAGGAGGAGAGCCAGGAGAGGGCAGTGTTAGCAGGCAAAGCAGAGGTCCTGCACCACCACCACCTGCCCAGCCATCATCCCTCTTCCTGACCTGTCAGCCAAATCCTCCAGGTGAAGCCCCAGGAAAGGACAAAGCAATTAAATTAATGAAATATAACAGCATCTGCAAGAGACTGAACTTCAAAACTGAAAGAGAGTTGGTGGCCAAGGGAGAATCCTGAAGGATGTTTTCTTCAGTGGGGCAATACTGCAACATCAGTGAAGTCTCAGTTTCTTGCTCTACTAGTCAGCATTCATGTAATTATAAGATGCCTTATAAAATCAAGATAAGCCCAACAAAATAAGATCATGCCAAAGCTAAATCAAATGCAACCAAACAAAAGTAACCAACTCAACCAGAGGAAGAAAGTACTTCCAAGAAGAGAGTTTTTGACCATCAGGAGTCCAAAAGGAGATGGCTCTGAATGCTGAAGGCCAGCAACAATACTTTACAAATTAGTGCAGACAGAAAGTCTACACAGCTGGCTGGCAGATGTCTGTGATGAAGCATCTTTGGAAAAATAGCAATGATAGCCTTGAGTTGAGTTTGCTAGCTTCAGAGCATCTAGATTTAACAATGTGATTCCTGCTTCAACTAAGACATGTTAACTGACTCTATGGCTGGTGGCAGCATTTCTGGATCAGGGATATCATCCCCATTGACATGGCAGCAGCTGGGAGCAGCACATGCCAGTCCTTCACCAGGCAAGGGGAACATCCAGTTCTCACAACTGGATTCACCTGCATGTTTGGAAATCCAGATTTTAGGGAAGTTTTTTCTAAAAGTATTAAGATCAGTTCTGCTCCTGGCTTCCTAGATTTTTCGTTGTGAATGCAAGCTGACTAGATGTTATCTTCCCCATGCCATTTTTCCATGAAAATAAAGAAATGTAAACAATGCTTTTTTGTTGGCATTTCCAGTTGAGGATATGAGGAGATTCACATACTTGCCTCACAGAAATAACCAGAAATGAGCATGCAAAACCAGATATGTTTTTTGTCTAGTGGACGACAAGTAAGAGTAGACAGGTCAGAAAGAAAAGGACAGCAAGGACCTCAGAAGTGCTTCACAGTATTTATCTTTGGACAGAAGAACAGAAATGGCCTTCAGCATCTCAGGGGAAAGAAAGTTTGCAGATAATCTGCAATAGGTTCAGACACTTTTCAACACTGCTGCCTTCCTTCCTGGGTTTAGAGCAAGTTATGATAAGAATAATTTTCCATTTAGAGTTAAACTCCATCACTGAAAAAAAAAATCCCTAACAATTCACTGTGATTTTAGCTTCTCTGTTCCAAGATATTTCAGAACTTATTTAAAGATTAGTAGACATTTAGAGTCATAGGAATGATACATAAGAAGGTAAATTTATAGTTAAGAATTAGGATGCTATGGTTTTATATGAAAACTGGGTGAATTGTGCTGCTGCTCTGCAGAAGCTTTGTGGCATCTGGTTTTCCTATAATGCAAAATTAAGCTAAGATTCTTTAAATTATTATTATTTCTACTCCCAATGTGATTTTTGCCTCATTAACAATTCCACAGAAACACTGATGAAAAAAGGCAAACAGGGATAAACTGGTATCTCATCTTGGGCTATGGACAGTAAACCTGAATACAGAATATGAAGAGTTTGTACAGCAGCACAAAAAGAAAGTTGGTGGAGTACTTCTATATGGATACAATAGCAGGATATAGAATTATGTTTCTCCAAAGTAAAGTGCTTTGGGATCAGGTTATGGTTAGTCCAAAAAATACATTTAGACCTTAAAGTAACATAAGTAAGCATCAATAAGAAATTACACTGATTTAATCTAAACCTTTGTTTTGTCTCAAGTTAAACTCCACTCAGGCAAATGGTCAAGAGCTTTTGCATCTACCCAAACAAACCACTGTAAATATGTGTGTTTGATGCAGTGAGAGCTAATTACATATAAACCTTTATTTCTCAACTAAATACCTACAGAAGAGCCAAAGAAAGGGCTACAGGTATGGAAATCTAGTCTGACGAATTTCAAAAAAGGAAAATTTTTTACTGTAAATCCTTAAATATTTCTGCTCTATGTGGAAACTTGGGGTTTAGGTAAGCTCTTTCAAAATATTTAAAAAAACATGCATTTTAAAATTAAAGTAAAATTTCAAATGAAACAGTCTTGTCTTTTTAAATAATAGCCACAATGCTGTAACACTGCCCATTTTTATTTGTGTATGGAATTACTAATTTTAATCAAAATACATACTATCCATCATCAACACTAACCATTCCTAACTTGGAAAGAGAGATAAATCCAAGCAGAATCCACAGCTCAGCAGCAGGAGATGCTGCACAGAGCTGTCACAAGGACCACAGTGTCTGAGCAAGGCCCAGAGTGAGAATTGACTGCTAAGAGCAAAACTTGAGGAGAGGTGAGCTGCCCTTGAGAAATCAAGGGAACATCTTGGGGCTGCACCTTCTGCTTGTAGGGACTGCTTCAAGTGAGACCCCTCTCATTTTCTCACACCACACACACACAAAAAGCTTGATGATATCCTGAAATCAGTGTTTGTCCTTTTATATCTCATTTGAAGTTAGCAATTGCTAATGTTCCTGACTGATAGTATGTATTTTAATTAATATTAGCAATTTCATTGACAAATAAAAATTAATGATGTCATGGCATTATGGACATGGCTAACTTACAGACAACATTTGTGATTTTAACCAGTATTTAAGAACTATGAAATTGTTCTCATTCTCACCCAAACCATTAAATATAAAAGTTTAAAACACTTTAAAATGTAACAATTTTAGAGAGTTCCCATATCCATTGCTTTCTCAACCAAACTCAGGAAATAGATTTGAACATGAAGAAGGATATAAATTGTTGCAATTATTACTTCTAATTTCTAACAGAGACCAGAAGTGGACTGTTTAACTTTAAAATACATTATGCATTCCCATAAGATTACAAATTAAAAACAAATGACATAAATCAAGGGGGGGAAGATAACAAGCTAATAGAAGAGCAGCCAGAGAAGAAAGACAAGGGTTAACTCTGAAGTAATAGAGTAATTTAGAATGACTAAATGCAAATCATAGCAGAGGAATTTCTTTACAGAAACTAAGTAAGTTGAGTAATTCCTCATAGATGGCACAGAAGAACACAAGCAGAATCTGAACAAAAAACTACACAGGATGTTTATAAAATGGTTATTCGTAATTTAGAATAAAGTTTACCCCACTTGCAATATTGTTTGTATAACAAATCAAAATATGTGTTGAATATTTTCATAATTTAGCAATCAAATATGCAATTTTAAAATGAAATTTGACAGCCACAGGTATAAGGCTTGGCGTCCTTTTGTACAAAAAGCTTCCCATTGCTCTGTGGAGACTGGAATGAGAATTAAGTGCAAGGTAAAGTTGCTCCTTGGAACCAAGCCACGACTATTCAGCTGACACAGCATGTTGTGACTGCTACAGCAAAGTGACATTATCACCTTTTCCCTTCCTCTGCTTCAGGCAGCAGAGCAGAAAAGGCATTCCTGATTTCTGGGAGAGGATTAGTAAGCAGGAATCCCTAGAAGGAACTTTGGCTGAAGCTTTGGCTTTGGAAGAAGCTGGTTCACAGGGAGAGGGAAGACAATCCTGCACAACAAAGCCTCTTTGATGATCACAAAGACTTTCCAGAAGTCCCTCTCTCTCTGTCCCTCACAGCAAAGCAACCACAGGAGCAGCACTTGGCATTGGGGTGAGACCAGCTGCCACAGCAGGTGACTTCTGAGAGAGCCTCTGATGGAAACACACCTGGCCCAGGTCTGCAAGACTGCTGCTGATGCCAGGTCACAATGCAAGTGCTGCCAGAAACACCTCTGGGGAAGGAGGGAGAGGTTGAGTGTGCAGGAACAAACTGGCAGGACCCCCAGCAGCCTGAGGAAGCCAGGACATGCTGGTCAAGGCAGGAAAGAGCCTCTGATGGCAGGGAGCCAGGGGAAAAAGTGCCTCCTACTTGTAGGGTTAGGAAAATTATTTTAATTGTATAGATCTTCTGTTGGTACAAGTATTTTTTTGCAAATATCACTGCAGGACCTATTGAAAATAAGAAATTCTCCATAATATGAGGTTTTGCACATTTACAGGTTTTGAACTTGAGGTGCTAAGAAACACTGCTGATAGTCTTAAGCTATTAAAAATCTATCACTACTATGATAGATTAGATACCAGATAAAACCCACTTGTAGTATCTGGCTGCTCTGTTTCCTTGTCTCTTTTCACTTTCTCACACTGCTGCTTCTCAACCCCAGTGTAGTGCACCACCTCTGACACACTGAAGTGAGGATTTCCAGCAAATTCCAGTTTCTACTCCATTCTTTTCTTTTGTACAGGTAAGAGCAAAACAAAGCCCAAACTAGAAATAAAAGTGTGGACCATGTCATTATGTTCTTAATGCCATTTCCTTTCATAGAGGACTAAAATCCTGCACTTACAGGCAAATGTCTGAAATGTGAAATGGAGCAGTAGTTCTGCAGAGCTCAAGGATATTAGCATAATGATACCTCTAGGATAAAGAGAAAGAAAATATGGTATTCAACAGAAATTGCATGGATAATGCAATTATTTATAATGAATGAATGGAATTTTTATTTCTTAAGTGTCAAGACTTGGAACATTCTTCTTTCCTTCTGGTAACTTCAATTTTTTTAATAAGAAAAGTCGAACAGGACATGAACTGGTTGAAGGATGAACTGAACAATTCCAGAAACAGTACTGGGTAGCTTATTTGGAGACACTGGGTCAGAACTAACTCAAAGGGAAATTTCCCCCACAGGATCCTTTACTTTAGATCCTTTACTGTCCACAACTTAGTCTAGTTTATTATTTTAGATTAGATTTTGAGACACCATATACTCCTAAGTACTGGCTTCAGTTCTTCACTACAAATGGACCAAAATTTTACTACAATAAGTCAGCCTTAGAAAATGTGTTTGATAAAATGCCAGCAAAGAATGATAAAGTATCTTGGCCCCACAGCTTGATTACAATCAGTCTTCCTCAGGGATGTGGTCACAGCCCCAAGCCTGGCAGAGTTCAAGAAGTGTCTGGATAATGCTCTCAGGCACCTGCTGTGATTCTTGGGAATATTTTGTACAGGGATAAGAGTTGGACTTGATGATCCTTGTGGGTCCTTTCCAACTCAGCATATCTGTAATCAGTTGAAGTCACTAAGGACTATCACTGAATTTAATGGTAGTGTCAAGATACTATTATAGATAAGATGCACCAATCATTAGTCAAACTTTGAGACTACAAAATTATTTATGTGGCAAGAAATTCCCCTTAGATCCATGGTGTTGATGCTGGCAGATACTTTTCCAACAATTATTTGTACATTACTTTCTGTGGGTTCCAATGGATGCAATGAAGAGTGAAAAGTTTGAATTTACTTCAAAAAACCCAAAATAACCAAACCAAACTAGGTAATCTCATTGGTGAAAAGTGGATACATTGGCATCATGCTTAAATATTATTGGTGTTGGTTAAATGTATCCTCCCTAATCATGTTAGCACTTCTTAACATTCAAGGGGATTAATTTTTTCCCACTGAAGCTTGTAAAGCATTATCTACAGAAGATCATATTAGAAGGGACAGGAGTGAATTTAATGCACTGGATTTGAAGTAATTTACAAAACTCATTAAAATTCCAAAGATGCAAAATGGGTATTCTGTGATGGGCTTCTGCAAATCTGGAGAACTGATTCCCACCCCCCATGGGAATACTTTAAGCACAAAGGAAACTCTGCAGCTAGAAACAGAAAAGCTCTATGGCTTAGATGAAAAGTCTGCTTTGTAAATTGAAATATATCATTAGTTTGTCTTTTGCAACTGAAGCTTCTTAAATACCATCTGAGTGAGTCTGGGAAAGCAGAAGAGGCAGCTACATTTTATTTTAGCTGACATTATTTATGCCTGGGAATCTTGAATGGAGAAGTAACTTTAAACAACTGTGGTGACATCAGTGCAGAATTAAGACAATAATGTGAGAGGATATAAAAATAATTATTTTCTCTTTCCAGAAAAACTTAGGTAATTCCCTTTTCTCACAATTTCTCACAATGCTTTCTTTAATGTGTAACCCATAAATGTTGCTAATGGACTAGCAAAGATTTAATGGGAAATGTTATTTTTGGGCTTACTATCCAGAAGAACGTGACAAAGAAAGCCTTTCCTATTTTCTTTACCCACATCTCTTGATCAAATAGCAAATACCACCTGTCCCCACAGATCCTGACCACATATGAACACCACCACAGATATAATTAATGAGGAAATTTATCTCAGTGATATCCAAACTTTGCCCATAGCCACTGTAATTTTCAGAGGTGCCTCCCATACAGGCTACAGGTTTTGTCACCCACTGCTTCATCCCAATCTGACAGACAAGGTGGCTCAAAATAATATGCTTCACATTTTGATTGATATCATAGGAGCTATAAGGCTTCAGCAGAGGAGGATGGCATGCATAAAACTGAAGAAATCTTAATCCTGTATCAGTGATTACAGAAGCCAGGAGGCTCTGAAGGGAAAAGGAATGTGCCATGCCTAGAGAGGCAAATGTAGATATTGAGGGAGGCACACAGCACATGCTGAATCAGTAATGTATGAAGACAGGTACAGAAAGAGAGCACGACAGTCTTGTCCCATCTCAGCCCTGCTACATTTATCTCCCTGTTATATTTATCTCCAGAGATCTGCTCCTTCTGAATTTTCAGACATGCTTCTGTTGTTTCCTGCAATTTGGCTGTTCTCTCAAATTTTTGAATCAAAATTTAGTCTTGAGTTGAAAGTTCAAGGAAATCAGTTTTAAAATCACAAATGAAGAAAACCAGAGCTGAAGTGTTCAAGATAAGCTCAAGATATGTTCAATGACCCACAAATCCCCTTTTAACTGCATAGGCCTTACACTAGCTTGTGTGCACACTGTTGGTATAAAACATATGAAAGTGAATAGTGAAAGACTTGGTATTATATTCCAAAGTCAGGGTTAAAAAGACAAAACTAGCCACATTTAGTACTCGTACAAGTTCCCTGTAGTAGTTTAATTAAAAAAAAAAAAAAAAAGGCACTCAGTAATATAGGACTAGAATAGTAAAGCAAAAAGAAAAATTGAAAAGAGAAATAAGAATGAGTTAGAAAAAATGTTGTGGGAAATGGAGAATTATAGTCCAGAAACAAGAGATAAAAACCTGCCAATTGAGGGATTAAGGAAGGCACAACATTACCAGAGCTGGGAGAAAGGAAGATTATTTCATTCGATGATTTATAACTAGATTGACAGCTTCTTGTAGAGAGTTCATCTGACAAACTCTTATTAAACCCTTTCAGTTCTATATTCCAAAACTCCTGTAAATACACAGTTGGGTTTCTGAAGTCACTGTGTATATAAGCACAGGTGTATCACATCCAGCGCCCTGAGCCCAATCTTGCTTCAGGTATGCAGGTAAGGCAGGTAAGCAGTAGAAATTACTGGCAGAATATTCTGTAACAGCAGGTAAGGACACAGCATTCATTTATATAAAGAGACTCATAAAATGTTGATCAAAATATAAATGGTTTATATAATTAAAGTAAGATATAAGATCTTGATGACTACACTGAATTATCGATAGCAGCTAAAATTTGTTAGCAGTTAAAACATGGCAGAAGTGGTATCTTGCCATTTGATTTCCCATGAGTGTGGAGATGAATAGCCCCAAGTATGGATAAAAGAGCAGATGAAATTCCATAATAAATAATAAATGTAAATGATTAAAAAAATTATTGACTCCTTTTATCAGCTGAGAGTTCATATTTACTGCCTGCTTTCACCACTCACACGGTTTCTACATTTTGTTGTGGCATGAATAACACCTAAATCAGTGAGTTCAGGTCATTGTTGAGAACTTGAGGGCAGCACTGACCTGCTCCTGGGTCATCTTGTGCAGCTCCTTCTGCCAGGCTGCCTGGTCATCCTCCAGGTGGTAGGAGGCAGGCGGGGTGAGCCCGCGCAGGATCAGGGGGTCGCGCTCGTGGCACAGCGCGGTCAGATGGCCAATGTACAACTTCAACTTGCTGCGGTTCTGGTCAAGGTCTAAGAGGGGCTGAATGATCTGAAATAAGAGAGCACAGACAGTGAGGACAGCCTGAGACCCAACAGGGATGAAGGCAAAGATCAGCCTCTAAGTTACAATCCTGTCCAGCTTCACACTCTGAACACTCTTCCCCTCCTACTCCTGTCCATAATGTACCAACCATCAAAAGGAAACCAAGGACACTGGTGAAAGGGTGCAGTGATGACAGCTGTGTGATTAGATTGGGAAATCATGATGACATGGGTGAAAAATGAAACAATATTAAACTGAATGCATTAACTCTACTGATTATCCAACGGTACTTCAGTTTAACTACTTAAAAAAAAATTCTGATAAAAGGTGTCTGTCCACAACTTGTCCAAAAGGCAATGTCAATACAGATTTTTAGCTCCTTTTCCTAACAAACATTTCATTGTAAATTAAGTATGCAAAAAACATGGTCTAAAGAGAATAGTTTTGAATTATGCCAAAACACAATTCTAAGATGACTGCATCTCTACTGTAGAGACTGGATAGACACATAACTTCACCAAAAGGTTAACACTTGATTTTTTATAGTGTTTTACATAGTTAAGGTATAGTCTTCTATAGTTTTTGAAAAGGCAATGACTTTTACTAAACAGGCCAGATTCTATATAACAAACTAAAAAACTGATATAAAAGAATCTTAATAAAGTACTATTTTATTTCATTTTACTTTACACAATCTGAATCTAATCATCGCTCCCCAATGCAATCCAAACTAGAGTCATCCAGACTTCACAAAAAGTATCTTAAGAGCCATTTCTCATTTTCTTACAAAAATATAGAGCTCAAGTGCATAAGCACCTCTACAGGGCATCCCTTTCTGTGACCTTCCACAAGAATACTGCTTCATTTGTTCTAGATGTTTGCGGGCACATATTTGAAACCGCAGTAATGTAAACCTCTAAGGTTTGCAGCTGATGAAAAATTAGGGAAGAACTGGGCTTAGGGCCTCCTTTCCATAAAATGAGGTGCTGGGCAGGGAGAGCTGGGAAGCCTTGCCAAAGTTCTGGCAACTTCTCTTCGTGTTCCCAGGCAGAGGCTGCACCTGCTGTTTGTTAGTGGGCTGGGGATATCTTTTCAATAGGACACCTCTGACCCTGCTAATGAATAAGGAGTGAGATAATCTCTGAGTCAACAAAACATGGTGCTGGCATTACTTTCAACACAGACTTTGGCTTCGACCCTTTTTAATAAGGCTGTCAGGGCTCACTTATTTTGTTTCTAACACTGTTATACATGCATTAGTTTCTACAGAGTGTGAGGATCTGAGAGGCATGGCTAAGCAGCTGACTAATGTCAGCCTCTGTGCCCTGTTGAGCTCAGCAGCCCACACCAGCACATCAGGGTCCTGCCACAGCCACGGGCAGCCAAAGGAGAGGAGACAGGCAAGAAACCTGCAAGAGAGAGAGAGTGAGCTCATGGGCTTTGTAAAAACCTGTGCAGCCTTAGGGCAATCTCTGTTTGCAGATATAAACACTCCTCTAAAAATAATGCTTTGTTATATCAGGATGGGATGAGTGGAATAGGAGGTGGATGGAGAATTGGCAGATCCCAGAGGGCAGCAATGACTGGCACTGGGTCTAGTTGGACGCCTGTCACTAGTGCTATTCTCCAAGGGTCAGTACTGGGCCCAGTATTGTTTAACTTACTCATCAATGACTTGGATGAAGGGGCAGATGCCTCCTCAGCAAGTTCACTGATGACACAAAGCTGGCAGGAGTGGCCAGTACACTAGAGAGCTGTGTAGGGCTTCAGAGACCTTGACAGGTTGGAGAGATGGGCAGGGAAGAAGTGTCTGAAATTCAGCAAAGGCAAGAGCAGAGTCCTGTACCTGGGAGGAAAAACCCCATGTACCATCACAGGCTGGGGCTGACCTGCTGGGAAGCAGCTCTGTAGAGAAGGACCTGAAGTCCTAGTGGACAACAAGCTGTCCATGAGCCAGCAGTGTGTCCTTGTAGCCAAGAGTGTCCTGGGGTGGATTAAGAACAACATTTACAGGTCAAGGGAGGTGATCCTGCCCCTCTGCCCTGCCCTGGTGAGGCCACACCTGGAGTGGTGTGTCCAGTCCTGGGCTCCTCAAGACAAGAGGGACATGGAGAAGAGCCAGTGAAGAGCAACAAAAATGATGAAGGGACTGGAACATCTGTCTCATGGGGACAGGCTGTTCAGCCTTGAGAAGGGGAATCAATGTCTGACTATCTAAAGGGAGGGTGGCAGAGGATGGGGCCAGGGTTTTGCTGGTACCAGGCAATAGGACAAGAGGCAGTGGGCAGAAAGTGATGCACAGAAGTTCCACCTGAACTTCTCTCCTGTGCAGTGACCATGCACTGGAACAGATTGTCCAGAGAGGGTTTGGAGTCTCCCTCACTGGGGATATTCCAGAACCTTCTGGGGGCAATCCTGTGCTCTGGGATGGCCCTGCTTGAGCAGGGAGGTGGGAGCAGATGATCACTGTGGTCCCTTCCAGCCCCACCCACTCTGTGAATCAGTCACTGCAAGCTGCAGCAGGGCAGAATACTGTGCTGTCCTGTATACAAGGCAATAGCAAGGGATACTTCAATAGAATCAACACAGTTACATTTCACTTTCATCACCAAGCAAAACTGTCATCAGCCAATTATATCCATCAGCTTTGGCTATTTAGTGAATTAGCACTATGTACCCCTATTTGATATAATATCTGTTACCAAGATTATGATCTGAAAGTGTATTGCCTGTGCAGGTGAAAACCAGTGATGCTTCTAATATAAAGGATGTCTTTGCTATCTTTGTTATTTGGTTTGCCCACAGAGGGTAAAATGATGGATTATCATATCTTAAGAAAATACTGTTTTATAAAAATGTAATAGTCAATGTCTAATACCTAGATAATAACTAGTCCAATCAATGTAGTAGCTGGTTTGTATTCTTTTCAGACACCACAGTGTCTTTAATATCCATCAGATGCACAGACTGCAGTCTGAAAATAACCTGTCTGGATAACTTTCCTGGCTATTCTTTGTGAACAGAAACCCTCCTTGAAGAGACAGCAGAGCTATCTAGCAAGTAAGAATGGAAGATTTTCATACAACAGCTGAATTTGATTGCTCAGGGATAAAGCCCCTTTCGAAGCACATTCCTCCTGCACCCTTCCCCCTTCTACCTCGAGCTGGAAAGAGGCCAAATGAGGCGTGTGAAAGTTCTTAACTAGCAGCCCTCGCAGAGCTGTTCACAGAGCAATCATTCCCCTCACTTGGGATCCATTAAATGCTGCCAGTCAAGTAGGAAGTGCCCTTATATCTGCGTTCCTGCCCTATCTAATTTGAGCTGGCCACTTAGCAGGAGGTACTGTGCTTCCCACACAGCAGAGCTGCCCCTGCCTTATCTCAAGAGGGTGTAAGAGCATTTGCTAAGTGGAAAAGCAGGGCAGGGCTGGGTTCATAACCCACATCGTGTTCTCATGATCAGCTCTGAGCTGCAGAGCTTTCTAGGAACACAGTGGGTAAACAGACCAAACCCAGGAATATCTGCTAAAGCAGCCCTCATTCATTAATTGCCCTGATAGGTTTAGGCCATCCTCATCAATGCATGGAATGAAGTCTGCTTAATGTACCCTCAGCTTCAGAATATTGCTAATGGCCAGCTAAGCTTGACAGCATTTCACTAAAAAAGGCAATCACTGCAACTCTGAGGCAGAAATGTGAAATGCCTGACAAATCTCTCATGCAAACCCAAACCAACTTAACCAACTAATAAAGATATTTGTGAATATATTCCAAATTCAACTTGAATTTTTTTTTTGCGATTTCGCACATTTAAAAAATACTTTGACTATGACAAATGTGAACCCAACTTTAGTTGAACAAGTCATTGGGACAAAAGAGCTTTAGAATGAAATTACACTGCTTCTTCAGTTGTAGTCCTACTGTTGCTGGACAATGGTCAACTGAAATAGGGGTAATTGAATTTTAAGTTTTATATGCTAAGTCTCTGCATTTAAATACCTATATACACAGCAGTGTGGGAATATCCAAAATACATAGGTGGTAATTTGGAAAAGAAAACCAGCAAATGTCCACAGACATCTACAGAATAAGGAGTGAATTTAATCAATGTGCAATTCACCACAACCACCAGCTTTACATTATGCCTTCTCCAGGCAGAAGGGTTAATGATGTGACCTTTCTCCCTGCCAACAATCCCTTTTTCTCTGAAGGAAGCAACCACTTCTCTTGTTCAGAACCAACTAATTAACTTTACTAATTTCACAGAATACCTTCTAAATTTCTACTTAAAAAACCTGCAGCTGCTATTTGCCATTTGCCAACTGCATCAGTCACCCTTGTAAAAGTTCTCCTTACACAACTCGCCTTACTTGTCATAATAATGCATCAATGTGGAGGTTGATCATGGATCAACAGTAGTTATCTTTAAAAGAAAAGGAGAAAAAACCATTTTTTTGACACAGCAAGGGCAATATAAAGTGCCATATGTACATTTGGCACTGGCAGGACTGCTGTCATGCTCCCTTACTTGCACATACTCTGTGTGTATATATCCCCTACAGAGCCCTGAAGGGCAGAGTGATGCTGGTAAGTGGTCTTCATTTTGCAATCAAATGATTCAGCAATTTTTCTTAACTTACTCCTAAATCTCTAAATATCTGAGTTAAAAAACCTCCCTGGAAGTACAGCTACATCAAGAAGAAAATAAAATAGATCTCAGGTGTCAAAGTAAACAATGTGAGGTATAAAGGACAGTGTTTTTGTATTAAAAGTGCTACAAAGAAGTGTAGGTAGAATAAATCTGAAAGTTTTCAAGGAATTAATTAATCTGAGAAACTATCTAGCTTGCCAGCCTGGTCTACACATTGTTCATTGTAAATCATGCACAGCGCAAATAAACACAGAATTCTGAAAAAATCCAAGCAGAAACCCCAAGAACCACCCAACACCTCCTCAAAACTTCAGACTGGACATAACAAATATGTTTTGAAACACAGTGCAGGTAGTCCTTTATGTCCTATAAACCACAGCTGTCATTTGAGAGTGGAAAATTATTTTCAAACTTCGTTACATGCAGTTGCAACTATGCTACCCAAAAAAATCTACTTCCCAAACTACAATTGCACAGGAGAAGATGGGGCCAAAGATTGTGTAAGCACATCTGTTTGTTAAAAAGAAATTATTTCAAAAGGACCTGACAAATCTCTGTATACCTCCCTGTATCTGGGTTTTATTATAGATATTGCCAGACAAGGATATTTTGCCTCTCTAGCTAAATATCTTATATTGGGAGATATGAAAATAAACTAAGATAGTGAGTGACATAGTCTGGAAGTATTTGCATGGCAAATTGAATTATGCCTTCTTGCTCAGACCATTTGTGTTTGTTTGGCAACAAACACAAGGGTTCAACAATAATATTGTAACCACTGAATGCAATGGAGTTTTATGAGGCATGAATTTGGCTCAGAATGTGCAAAGCTTTCCCAAATTCAGAGCAATTTATCACTGATGTCTTCCCTTCATTATTTTAAATGGAAACAGAAGAAAGTTCTCAAAAAGACACATCTTGACCTCAGTTCAGTTCAGCTCAGTTCACTGATACACAGAGATACTTGGTTTCTTCAGAAGACCCCCACACAAAAGCTCAAGGACTGGCGCAGTATTTAGGTTTGTTTTAAAGACAAGGAAAAAAAAAAAACGTTTTAACTCTAACCTTCATAATTTTCTCCTCATAAACCAGAACAATATATGTGAGGAGCTAAAAGAGATTCAGGCTATTTTGACAGAGCTGTCTTACTCAGTTCCTTTCTGACAGAATCAATTAGGAAATCATTTTTATATAGCGAATTATTTTTGAAATTTTTATACACCACGAACAAATCCCATGGATTAATGATTTCCAGAGTTCACCCTCTTCACCTTGGGAAAAATCCAGACCAGAAAAAAATAACAGAAAAAAAATAAACCCGGGAAAGGAGTTTTGTCATTAGCTCACTCTATTTAAATAAAATCCTCTCCCCATCATGTAGGTGAGGCAGAGAATTGCAGTGGGTTGGTAGGGTTCCTAAAGCACTCAAAAAGAGCAAGTAGTTCTAAAATATTTTTATACATAACCAATCCAGAAGTGCTTTCCATGACACTGGCAACTCTCATTTAGTGGTCTGTGGAGCAAAGTTGGCAGGGAACCACGTGAGGAACAGCAGGGACTGCTGGAGATCAGAGCTCAAATACTGATGTCAAGGGCTTGTAACTGGACCAAGGGGAAAATGAACTTTTGGGAACTTGGGAATGTGATATCTCAGCAGAGCTGAAGGGGATGTTTGCACACAGCTTGAATTTTACCTGTTTCCTCAATCCCTTCCTTTCAAAAGCAAGGGCATTCACTCAATCTCTCACCCCTAAATAAACTCACTGCACACCTCACACCCCTTTACCATTAATTTCATTTGAACTTCATTTGAACTCTTTGGCCCTGGAAGTTGTGTTAGTTACCAGGTTAAATTTTTGAATAATAAATTAAATTATAGAAAGCTGTGAAACAGGGTAGTCAGACTGTTGATACTGATAATTATCATCAAGGATAAAAAAAGTAGTGCTACAGTAAGCAAAAATAGTTTAACAACCATTTGCAGCTTGTACATGACACTGTGGATTTAAACAGAATTCTCCTGATCAAACATTTTTAGGTGTAACTAGGCAAGTTTGGATTTCACAGAATCAGTCAGATTTTATGCTGATTCCTTCTCTACAAAAATACAGCACCTTGAGAATAAGTAAGAACAACCTGCTTGTATTTGTAATGCATTCAAGCTTTCTAGCCCTTGTCTGCACAAGAGTGAATGAGAAAGCACATTCATCTCTTGCTGTGCTGTATTTTGTCTGCTGCTTGTTCCTGTTACAAGGGATAAAAGCAGAGAGTGTCTCACACTCACACCTTTGTGTGAAAGAAGAACAAGGCAGCAAGGCACTGGGAGTGTGTCCATGGCAATGCTGATGTGTTAGGGCTGTCTCCCTGCTGTCTGTTCCACTGCTAATGCAAACCAGAAGCTATTTCTTAAGCAGTGAACACAGTCAGTGCTTTTCCTGTTCAGATGAACTACAACCTCCCTGTCTGCAGGTGATAGGAATCTTGGTTCTTCTCTAACTCTGGGTCTTCATTCTGCTGTTGCAGCTCTCTACCTGCTGAAAGACACTTCCAAAGCCAAGACTTGTGAAGGTTTATCTGTCATTATCTGTCTTTTTGGAGTTGCTTGTTCTGCATTCAAATGCAAAATCCCATGAATAAATACACCTATTTATATGTATATACAGTAGTTCTTATCTGTAAGTTACTTTAGCAATCAGATGTAGTTGGAGAGCCCATAGTGAGCCTACTGTGAGAGGGAGCTGCAAATCCTGACATGCCCATCAGTCATTATGAGCTTTACCAGCCAGGAAAATGCAGTGTCTAGATTGGCAACATACCCTTACAGTTTTAATTTTAGTTACCATTCTCTGGAGTTTATTTTCATAGTTAATACACTGGAAAGCAGGTTTAGGATTGATTATTTTTCTAACATTATTCATCTCCCCTCTCCCTCAGTTTCTTTCCTCCTAACTGACAACTAAAAGGGCTTGGCTGCAGCTGCTCCTCTGACTCTGAGTGTCCTGTCTGGGAGTGCCAGAGCTCAGAATAACTGGGAGATAGTACAGACTATCACACAAACTGCAAGCAGCAACTCCCCTGGAAGTGGCCAGAAACAATATAATGTTTGAGTGCAGAATTCCTACTTGCTACAAAGACCAAGCCACTAGTAGAAGATTATGTTCAGCTGCAAATCAAAAGAGAAAATAAGACACAGACCTGGCATCATCTCATCTGGCAGAAATGAAGGATGGCCTTTTTGCAATTGTTTTGCTGAAAAGCACAAATCTCTACAAAAAGAAACCAGCCATCTGTTTTGAATGTTTTAGACTGTAAGTATCTACTTGTGTTTTTCTTTGATCTGTAAGAATAATAGGAAGACAGTGATACAGTCCAGTTACACCTCTGTTGTGAGTGTTTAATTCATCCCAGAGCTGCAGATTACAAAATTCCATCTGGAGATCTTAGTTTTATCATTCTGGGATCAGAAAGAAGATGAACAATGTATCAAGATCAGTTCTTTTGTGCTCATAGATTCTTTCTTGGACAGTGAATGCATTCATTCTGTATGAATGCATTCTTTCTGACAGATAATAGTTATTAAACAGCAAGGTAATAGTTAAAAATAATAATAAAAAAAAGAAAAGCTAGCAGAAGAATTTTTATCCAAAAGAAGAAAAGGACCAGGAGCAAAAGCTGACTTTGCCTCAAAGAAAGTATTCTTCTCTAACCTTCCTAACAGTGAATTAGTTACATCATCTTATTTGAGTGCATCACATCAGGGTTTTTATTAAAAGGTTGCCCATCTGAAAAGGGGAAGTGAAGAACCCTGATTGTCACCAATATGACAAAACAAATCTGGCCTCTCCCTCTCTCTGTCAAGACAAGTTTAAGCAATGTGAGATTATCTCATGTAGCTGCCTTCAAATTTTGCACAGGGAAATTCTCCAAGGAAGCACAAGACACTTTCACAATGCTTCTACAGACCTGGATGAAGAATTGTAATAGTATCATTATTATAGTACACAAATAGTTTGTAGATTTTAAGAGAGGGGAAGAAATGACTCTTCAGAAGACAAGAAATGACAGAAAAGAACAAGAGACAGTGGTCTAAAGAGCTTTGTCCAGCATGCTGGAATGGCAGCTCCTAGAAAATACAGATTATTTCCCCTTTTCCTGGGAAGGAATAGCATCTTGGGGAAAAAAAAAAAAAGAAAAAGTAGTAATAGAGTCAAATACAAATCTAACACAATTTTGGGAACAATTTCAAAATGAGCTATTAGAATCACCATAGTATCAGTTTAACAAGACAATTTCCAAATACTGCACAGTAATAATACCTAGCACTCATACAGCACTTTTCCCAATCAGAACCTGCACTTTTACAAAAGCTTCAGTTCATTTTACAATTAGAGAATTTGAGACAGGGAGAAAGAGAACAAGTGAGTGGTTGGAGACGATGCCAGGAAAGAATTTATCTTCTAAATCGTGGTCTAGTTCCATGTCCAGTAAATAACAATGTAATGTGAGTCAGGCAGGAAGGCCTGGTGGGTTTGACCATTTTGCATAACCTAACAATAAAAAAGACCATATTGAAAATAAATCTACTCAAAAGGCTTATGAGGTCACAGTGTAGTGAGTGACAACACTGAGAACCTCTAAAGTGTGACAGCAGGACAAGCAGCTCTGTACAAATTGTGTCTTGTGGAGAGAGGATCACACTTACGTAGTGAATGAACGCCTGTTTAATTTAAACATGGAACTCACCCTGAAAAACTATTTACTTCACTAAAAGAAATCAGAATCAAATAACATAGGAAAAAAAAAATCAATATTCTCCTCAAACTTCCCAAAGTAGAGACACTTTTAGTGTTGTAGTGATCCCAAGGAAAACTTCACAAAGATTACATTAAGCTTTGTGAGATGAGCCAAATATTTTACTGCAATGACTTAGCCCCTCTTTCCACCACAGACATCACCTCTGAAATCTGAAGTGTTAAAATTTGCAAGTGCCTTCAGTGCTCAACTCACAATGCTTGTTGCTTCTTACTTAAAAATCTCTCAAATATTAAAGAAAAATGTCACAAAGAAGAGTACTTTTGTCTTACAGTATTTTTACAATAATAGGAATTGCCAATACTTTCATCATCTTGAAATATCCCCATTTTTATGCACTCCAGTTCCACACTAGCTCTTTGACCATTCCCCTGTCTCTCCAATAAACATAATAATTATTCTCAATTAATGAATGTGTGAGTGGATGAAGCAGATTTCTGAACCACACCCACACTTTCTCCCATTTTAGGCAGCACAGCTGTGCTTCACAAGACAACTGGATGAATTTAGCAGCTTGGGAAACCTTTGTATGGAAGCTTTGCTGTTCCTTCCCCCACCTAATCTGGCACAGATTTACAAGAAGATATACCCACATACACACCTGTCCTTTTGCATGTATTAGATCTCTTAAGGTGTAAATTTATATTATTGTTGATAAAAGTTAGTAAAACTAATTAAATCATTGGCCAGGGCACTTCAGCATTTGAGAAAGACCAAAGAGCATCCTCAGGTGAAGGCACACTGGAATTGACTTGGATGTAGAGGAGGATAGAGCTCCATCTGGGGAATAAAAGGAGTCATAAGAAATTCAGACAGCAAGAAAACAAGCCTAGAGAAAAATGCTAGGAAAGACTATTTCAGGATGAAAGATGGTATTTACATTGAACTATAAACTGCAATGTAAACTACCATCCTCAGAAATTACAGACAGGGTGCACATGTTTATGAACAGTGCTCCATTTCAGAGGAGCTCTATCTGAAAATGCTGTCATGTATAGACTTGGCACAATTAAATACTAAATTCAGTCAGTTCCAGAATGCTAGAGGGGAAAAATCTTAAGACCTAAAGCATAAAAATAAAATAATGTAGTTACCTATTGTATATAGTTTTTTGGTCTCCATTTAACCTTCAGTATTGACTGGAGGTGATTGTATACACAGACCTGAAGGAACTTTAAAGCAAATGTATTGCCAAGTCCCATGCTATTAGCTACATTTTATCATTGTAATACATAAATTTAATTTAGCACATGGAGGTTCAGGACTCTGTAACTTACATCATCTTAGCTTTTACAAAGAGAATAAGGACTTTTTTTTTTTTTTTTTTTTAAATGAACATGGAATAGCACAGTAAAAACATGTACTCTGTTGGGAATAACTGGCTTGGGAAGCATTCATCACCTTTATACTTTCCCTGCTGATGTATGCACGACAATCTTGAGGCTGACAAGTTTCCCTGATGAGATGTGTGGAAGGCAAGCCTGCTGGCTGACTCATTATTTTGACTGGGAGACTCTGTAACAGCTTTCCTGAGGAAAGTGCCTCAAACTGGAGAGATAAGCTGTATTTAATGTCAACCACTCATTAATTCAGAAAACTATGAAAAACCATACTCTTAGCACAGTTGGATTCTTAAATGCATCAGCACATGGGAGAGGAAAGAGATCTCTCAGTGTTTTCTACACAAACTCCATGTCTGCTCCAGAAGGGAAATCAGAATATTCCTACCTTCACAGTCAGTGTCCTCTTCATCATTTACTTACCTCATCTCCCCTGTTTAATTTCAGTGCTTCAGCTGATCTTTACAAGCATTATCTCTAAAACTTTTAACAACATACACGAGGGCACAACCATTGCAAGAGTGGTGATTTAAAAAGAATGTGAAATCAACAGCGAGTGGAAATTAATGAAGCACTTTTATCAATTTGTCCACTAAAGAGATTTTCTCAGTTCAAACCGCAAGGCATGAAATTCAAGTTTGACACTGCCACAGCTGGATTAAATTTTTCAGATGGTTGGCTTGAAAAGAGGGATTTGATCCATACAGTCAGGCTGTAAGTCTGTAGTTAATTGAGCAAGTGCAAGAGATGAGAGTGCCTTCTTCTCTCATGAATGTTTTACAAATCTAATACAAAGCAATAATTTTCAGAAATGCATGGACCCAAGATTTCCACAGAAATTTTCAGTTCTCTTCCAAATAACTATGAAAAAATCAAATTCTTAGAAAAAAGTGCACAGAAACTCATGTGCAATAGTTTTTTCTTAAAAGGATAAGTAAAGAAGAAAAAGGTTTCATAGAGATTTTTAAAATACTGTCATCAGTCCTTTAAAATACTTCAACTATTTCAGAGAAATGTATTCTGCTTTAAAACTGCTACTCCAAGGCATAAGTGAATTCTATGTACTGTAGTGGACTAATCAGTATTTGACTCCTGGCCAGCTAGAGGTTTTTTTTTGCTAAAGAACAGGCGTGAGGAGAAAGGCTCTGTCCTCTGTACTGTCTTCCCTTTTGGAAACGAGAGTTGTTGTGGGGACAATTTGACAGCAGAAAAAAAAAATTGTGGACATGGACACAGAGAAACAAAATGCACTTCAAATGAAAAACAGCTCCAACTTCTCCTCCATTGTTTTGAAAGAATGAGGGAGATGGAACGGAGAGAGGAAGGTTAAGGGGATATACCTCTTTGCCTTCACATTTATAGATAATTCATACCCCTAGTCCATCTAGAGAATCCTGTATCGTGAGTTGTTAAATCTCTGTGACTAGCAAGGTCAGTGTGCATGGCAGCAATCTTGGCAGCAGATCTCAGCATGCTTAAAACCTTCAGGAGGAACATTATCTTCAGGAGGAACATTATCTCTGAGCAAATTCTTTACAAACCAGAATTGAAAAAGCACACACAGGTTTGGCTAGGGTGCAAACTGCTTTGAAAAAGAATCTGAAAACATTTCCTCCATGAAGTCAATGATAAATGATAGGAAAGACATTTCCTGCTCTTGTACTTGCACAGAAACTCAATTACATGCCCTGGAAAGTTCTCCCCACAACATGGTGAAACAATGGTAGGATGATGAGAAGAAGAAAATCACAAACTGCACATAACCACAGGAGAAACACCCTCATGCAGAGACATGGAAGCAATGGGAAAGGAGCACAGCCAGGTTTTACAAAGCACAGGAGCAAGGTGTGGGAGTGACTGCTGGAAACTTTTCTATTGGCAGGAGAGGTTGTTCTCACCGTTCTGAACAAAATGGCTGAGCTAAGAGCATCTGACTGGTTATGCCCAAATACCCTCCTCCTCATCCTAGAGGTGCACAGGTGGCAATGGGAGGAAAGCCCCAGGGCAGCATGGGAATGAAATAAAGAGTTGGTTAGTATTTAAAGCACATATGTAAGTACAAACAGTAGTACAAAGTAAGTACAAAAGTACAAAGTGTTTCAATCCCTTATGTGGTATTTGAGCTACCTTGAGCTACAGCTTTCTTTGCTCCCTTGTAGGCTTTGTCAGCATTCAAAATTTGCAAAGGGGAAGTGCAATCAGAGCCCCCTCCCACTCCTTCTCTTCCCTATTGTCCTTCCCTGCGGGGTCTTTGCAAGAATTTCTGTAAATGTCTATATTTTATTTTGCTTTTACATGTTATCTTTTCATTTCATCTGTGAATGCTATGCTGCATTCATTTGCTAGCATGTACTAAAGTTACATGCTGGAAATGGGTTCAGCTCTCTGTAGACTTCAGTGTAGAAACAACAGATACTCTAACATTTGTGGCAAATTAAGACCAGGAAATCAATTTAATTTTCAGTATTAAAAATTTCACTCTCCTGAAAAAGGAGAGTGAAACATCAGCATCTTCCAAAAACACTGCAGAAAATTCCAGCCAGTCAATGAGTGGAGGAAGGTATTAAATTAAGACACAAAGGCAAGTGCCCTTGAAAATGAGATTTTTTTCTGATTGTTTCTTTGTATACACTCCTTCTTACACATGAAAGGAGATTTTCCAAGACCTATTTCTGCAGGGTGAATAAGTAATTGGCTTTTGCTATTTTCCTCTTGTACCTTACTCATTATTTCTGTGTATCACCAGGCTGGCACTTAAAGGACTAGAGTGAGATGCTTCCCTTCAGATCTCACCAATTTCTGCATGAGTCAGAGGGCAAAGACAAGCATCCCTTCACCCCGTAGAGGCAGTGATTAATGATGGCTAATATTTTAATTAAACTGCAGTGGATGAGATTACAACATGGGATGTGCAATTATGCTGGCATTGTCTGTGCTACCCAAGGGATGCTTAATCTCTCTAATAGTTATCAAGCACACGGCTGTGCTTTGTAAGTGC
The DNA here is from genome assembly GCF_903797595.1 of Erithacus rubecula. Classification (NCBI taxonomy): domain Eukaryota; kingdom Metazoa; phylum Chordata; class Aves; order Passeriformes; family Muscicapidae; genus Erithacus; species Erithacus rubecula. The sequence goes on from NC_136686.1 coordinate 3,060,688, forward strand.
CACAGGAGGCTCCTGACTGCTGTGGAGATGGTAAATTGATTTTCCTTCAGTTCACGGCCCATTGAGTTTGTGAGGGAGCAGTCTGTGCTCATTTGGCACTGAGGCTGGGATTTCCTCGTGGGAAATGAAAGGAACTGCTCATATGCAATCCACAGATCAGAAAGCTGATCCTGGAGCACGATTTCCTGCTACTGAAGACAAGAAACAGTCCTGGACACTCCACATGCTCAAGCAGCAAACCTGAGCTACTAAAATCTGAATATGTCACAGAGGACTCGAGTCTCTCATTTTAGGAGAGTGAAGTTTTTGTTTCTTTTCCCTCCTCCTCTCCAGCCACCTCACAACAGCTTGGTACCAGGAACTTTCACATTTCACAAGGTTCATTCACATTTTAGGAGCTTCACACAAAGCCAACACAACAGCAACATCCAGTTCTGGTTTATAACTGCATTCTGGAATGTTACTTTTGTTCTAAGATACTGCAAGCATGTCAGGGAAAACTACTTATGACACAAAATCACCAGCCCTCACAGCAAAAATTAGTTTAAAAACAAAAGAGAGAGACATTACCTGGTCAGGGGAGGGCTTGTGGTTGGTTTGGTTGGAATGGGATGAGGATTTGAGGTGGTCATCCTCATAGTTGTCAGCCATCAGCTTCATACGGTTCTGAGTCTATAAAAAAAAGCAAGAAAAAAGAATCTCAGTCTATTAATGTTATCACAGGGACTAAAGGAAACAGAGTATTTATACAACTGCATGTTCAAAATCCATACATGGAAAAAAACAAGACATCAGTTGGTAAAAACTTTGGAGACACATTCCAGCCTGTTCCCTTTAAGGCTAAGTTAGTTTTGCAATTCAGTGGATCATCTGACTTGTGCCTACTAAAACTTGTGCTGTACAAGAAATTAATTTCTTCCTATAGATTCTTGGGATTATGGTTCAAACACCAACTTGGAGAATAATTCAATGAAAACATGAGTTAGGTGTCCCTAAGTCAACTAAGAAATCCTCAATGAAGCCCTCAGGAAGCAGTCAGTTTTAAAAAACCAAGTAAACAAGCTAAAAATAGGTTATTGCTTAAGAAGTCCATCCAGTTTCAATATGCAAATCAGTTTTCAATTGATATATCAAACAACATAAAAATCCTGAGACTGGTCAGAAAAATGTGAATTATACAAAAGGCATCCTGTCAGGAAATTTAAATGTTAATAAATAGATATTGGGGAAGAAAACATGTCATAATGAAGGCTTATAAAATTAAAACCTGGACACAGTCAAGTAAAGAATTAGCAAAGTATGAAACAAGTTTCTTTGTTTTTCTTCAACTTCTTAGGAAATTTCAAGTTCCAGAGGAGACAGGATTTTTAAAAAGACACAATAGAACATGAATTATCTAAGAATAAATGGAATACCTGACTTGAACAACACCATTCTAGGTAAGCAATTATAAAAAACATTAAAATACATTACCTGGCTGTGTCTGCAAAGGAGAGTGTTAGTGAGATAAAGCCCCTTGAACAGACTACCCTGAAATGAGGCCCCTGAGCACCTACAAACACACAAATAAGGAAACAAGGGCACCTGGCAGGATGTCCCAGTTCCCCAGCAGGGCTCACAAAGGCCATTCAGGCAGCAGTGACACTCTGTGGGCAGCCAGGAGAGCTGGGTGAGGGCTTTTCAAAACAAGAGCTGCCTCCCTTGGCATTCTTTGGGTGCAGGGTCATTGGGAACTCACACATGGAGCAGCCCCAGAACTGACTGATGGCATTTCTCCTCCCAGCTCAGAAGCTCAGCTTTGAGCTTTGTGAAATCCTTGTAGTCTAAGGAAATCAAAAGACTACCCTGACTTACCTTAGATAGGATACAGACTAAATTATCTACAGCTAGACATATGAAATCATCAGACATGCACTAAAATTAAATATCTTAAATGAAAGCTCAAAGATCATAGAAATTCCAGCTGTTGATTCAAGCTCTTCATAACTCTATGGTTTCTCACTGAAAAGTTTAATGAGCATCTCGAGGCCAGAGAATGCAGATTCTGCTTGTCTCTATTCAGACCATGAGACAGAAGGTCCAGGGTTTGAATCTGGATTTGATTTTATTTTGGAATAATTTAACAAAGCTAATAGTAAATTGAGCTTAAGCAATAAGCAATTTAATAATGCAAAATTTTATATTGTTTGCTCTACTTTGTCAAGCAAGTTCTGAATTCCAAGTCTGACTCATCATTCATAAATCACTACTTGAAACATGCTACATTAATCCTTAAACAACCAGTTTATTGTCACAGCACTTTCTTAATATTTATTGTATTTATAGTTAAGGTTGTCTCTTCAACAGTTTCTTCTTTGCAATGAGAGCAATTGAGTTTAAACCATTTCACATTTCCTTGGAAATTTATTGCTTTGATAATAAATAATAAATTCTTACATGACTTTCAGTGTGTGTGTGTAGAAAATCTATTGAGACCCAGATGTTTAGCAGAATGCTGGTGTAGCACACTCAACTTCCCTCAGAGAAAACACAGCTCTTCTCAGAGAGAGGCAACATGTCTTATGTAAAAAAAAAACAACAACCCAAACAAACTATCTTAGCTGGTAAAAGAAGAGAAGAATATAAACATTGTAGAGAATCACAGAGTGGGTGAGGCTGGAAGGGACCACAGTGATCATCTGCTCCCACCTCCCTGCTCAAGCAGGGCCATCCCAGAGCACAGGATTGCCTCCAGAGGGTTCTGGAATATCCCCAGTGAGGGAGACTCCAAACCCTCTCTGGACAATCTGCTCCAGTGCATGGTCACTGCACAGGAGAGAAGTTCAGGTGAACTTCTGTGCATCACTTTCTGCCCATTGGCCCCATCCTCTGCCACCCTTCCTGCAGATTCTGATATTGGTAAGATCCCCTCTCATTTGTCTCTCCTTGAGGCTGAACAGGCCCAGCTCCCTCAGCCTGTCCTTGTAAAAGAGATGCTCCAGTCCTTTCCTTATCTTTGTCACTCTCCACTGGACCCACTCCAGGAGCTCTGTGTCCCTCCTGTCCTCAGGAGCCCAGAACTGGACACAGCACTCCAGGTGCTGAACAGAGGAGCAGGATCACCTCCATCCTGCTGGCAGTGCTCTTCCTAATGCACCCCAGGATACCACTGGCCTTCCTGCTTTCCAGGACACACTCCTGGCTCATGGACAGCGTGTTGTCCACCAGGTCCTTCTCCTCAGAGCAGCTATCCAGCAGTTTGGCCTCACACCTTACCTCTGTCAAGCCTGGCTATGCCCCTGTCCCACTTGAAATCTAGTTCAAAACCCTCCCAATGAGCCCTGCTGAGTCCTGAGCTAAGATCCCTTTTCCCTTCTGATACAAGTGGGCCCATCTGCTGCAGGCAGCAGTGCTGTATAAACTGACCCACAATCAAAAACCACAGAATGCTGCTGTTTACACCAGTCCTGACCCCAGGTGTTCATCTGCATGACTTTCCTGTTTCTTGCTCCATCATTCCCTGCAACTGGCAGCACAGAAAGAGAACACAGCTTGTGCTCCAGATCCCTTGGCCTGTTTTCCCCAGGCTCCCCTCCTCATTGTCCTTATCCTTTTTGCTGGGACTTTGTTGCTGCCCTCTCAGAAAAGTGTAAGAGGGTAACAATCAGTGGGCTGTACCAGGCTGGGCAGTTTCTTGATGATGTCCCTTACCCATGCCTCAGGGAAGCCACACACCTGCCACTGGGTTGGGTCTGGTCAGCAAAAAGCAGAGTCCCTCAGAAATTGCAGAGGTTGTGTGCTTCTGTCACTTAAATTCAAATAGAACAACAAATTATTAATATTTGGCAGCTGGTATTAAGAAGTGGCTGATGGAACTGGGCTGATTTAGCCTGAAAAAGAGGAAGCTCTTTTTAATTATTTGATAGAAGGGAATATAGGACATGAAGCCATTGGAGGGGATAGGACAGGATATGACAAATGTAAAATGGAACCAGAAAATTCTGACTAGAGATCAGGAAAATTATTTTCATAATGAGGTGCATCAAATGCCAGACCAGGCTGCCAAGAGACTGTGGCATCTCCATCCTTGAAGACACAGAAAATGCAGCAGGACAAGTCTTTGAGCAAGGTGCTCCAATTAGTGATGTTCTCAGCAGGTGGCCAGACACAGAGGTCTACTCCAACCTATAATAAGCTGCAATTCTTATTATTTGGAATTTTCATCAGATCATTTGAGATTTCAAAGCTCAGCTTTTCAGAAGAAGCACAAGGTAAGTTCCAAAGTCCCTCCTACTTGCCAAATATGGTTGAGCTGCTTAGGTCCATTACAGCCCTTTCAACATTTAAACCCAGAACAACCTCTGCAGTGTCCTGATGATGACAAGCCTATGGGATCAGTTCACCTAGAAGGATATTTTCTATGGTCCCCCTTTAATTCAACCTGAGCTCCCACTGCAGCTGCTGTTCATTTAAGTGTGCATGTTTGTGACAAGTCTTGGCAAGAAAATGTCAAAACCAGCACTGTGATTCCATTAAAGGCCACAATTTATGCATATATCGTTGGAATTAGGCAAAAATCAAAATATGGAAGAAAAGCAGCTCATTTCCTGATGAATACTGCTAAGAATTATTTTCCAACATTTAAAGTTCAAGCAGTGTTGCAAAATAAAATATATAATATTAGAATATTTTTCAATTCTTTTTATATATAAAAAGCTTCTGCTTAGGACTGGACTACTACTGACAAACTCTTGCTTAGAAATTTTAAAAATAACTCTAAGTACATGAACTGAGTTTCTCTCCTATTGCTCCTCCACAGAAAAAAAAAAAAAAAGTCCAAAAAGGATGGAAATTTCTAGAGCAAATGGCTGCTGTAATGATTTAAAAACAAACCGTTTACTTTTCTGTGGGGAACCACTCCAACATCCTGCAGTCCTGAGCTGGTTTGTCATGGTGCTATTATACAATCCTCTCCCACCTCATGAGGTTATGGCTCAGATCCTAGGGCAAGCATTTCTACATCACTGTAAAAAGTATGAACAACAAAGTGGTTTAACCACGGGGTCCTGTGAGAAAATAAATGAGCAGCGCAGACAAATCAGTTGTGTCAGGAGTGCTTTTGTCTAAAACCTCCAGAGCTGTAAGCAGAACTAGCAATGATAGGAACTGGATGTCAGATTCCAATTTTGCTCATGAAAAATACCATGTGCCCTGACAGGTACCTTCTTCATGAATGTGCAGAAAAAATGCTGGAATGAAGAACAGTGGATAAAAATCCAAACCCAACAGGTTTTGTGATTTTTTTTTTTCCAGAAGGTAACTTCATTTCACTTTTTTTTTTTTTGGACAGATTTCATAAATCTCCTGGCCCTCCAATTATACCTTCCCCAAAGCCCCCACAGCTTGTCAAAGCCTTTAACCATGCTCTTCTTTTCTTCCAATAGTCACCATGCAAAAGAACAGTCCCAAACCCTTCAGACTGGTGTAAATTCTCAAAATTACTCAAGAGCCACCACAAACTCTCCAGCTCCTAACTGAAAGCCAGGAATGAGTGTGGAGGCCTTGGCTCTGCAGACCAGAGTCTATGAACTGCAGGTCTAAAGCTCACCATCTGCAAGGGTACTGCATTCAAAAATCCTCAACTTCCCCATGTCATATATTAGACTTTACTCAGATTTCTCCCCGCTCCCTTTTTTTGCACCCCAGAACTTCTGCAATTATCCTTTTGCCCCTTTGATACATTTATTGTTAATGCCTTTTTTACTTCCTGTCATTATTTAAGTCTTTCTTCTTCTCCACCTCTTGCTACAGCAGGCAGTTATATTAAAAGAAAAAAGCACCAGGAGAAAATATCAAATAAACCTGTTTTAACCATGAATGTGAACAATCATCATCATAACTTCTTAAAACATGCTCTCTTTGATTGTTTCATGGTCCTGCCATGATTTCACTGTACTTCCATTGGTTTTTTTTTTCCCTGGGTACCACACTTGTGCCTGTATTCTACCATCATTAAATGTTTGGTTAAACAAGGAAATCACCACAGTAAACTGTTTCTAACATAACCAGCACCTGAGAACTCTCACTGCAAACTGCACATGTACACTATTTTACCTGCCAAAACTACAGCCATAGTTAAGTTTAAAGAATCACTCAGTTCCTCGTTCATGGAGGTTTTGCTTCAAAGCACTCTCTCACCTGCAGGTTTCTAAAAGTAAATTACTTTATGTTCACTGATGTTCACTGCAGGCCACACTGGTAGCTTGCTCGTGCACCTCAACATTAAAGACCAAATTAATAGATTTTATCACAGTTAAATTAAGACATGAGAAAAACCAGAACCGATGCTGATCCCAAAGTTTAGGGCAAAGTCAGAGACAAACTCTACAATACTGCTGGTAAAGCCTAGAGGAGTGCTGTCCATGTCTGACAAACTCTTTATAGTGGAATTCCACATATAAATTTGAAACCCACAGGTTTAACTGCAGACATTGTTTATAATATATTTTACAGAATGTTTTTATTTGAAAGCTTGCATGAAGTTGTATGTTCTAATGAGAGGACATACCTTTCTTAAGCATTTCTGCAGGACAGCTAATGTTCTGGTAACCATTACCCTGGAAAGCTTTTGAAACCACGTTTTATTCATGGGGATCACACATTTCTGTATCTCTAGAGAAGCTCTCCAAGAAACAGCAGATAGTAGATCATGAGCTGTGCATTCTCTCTGTTCATCCAGTCTGCCTCACATGCTCATTGCAGTAACTTCCTCAAAGAGTTTGCAATAAGTCTGTTCCTCCACCATGAAACACAGCATAAACCATGACATCAGTGACTCTTTTCTCATTTTTTGTAGAATATTTGCGTGGGGTAATTTTGGTTTTTCTAACCAGTCTAAACAAGTTTTATTAATCCTTTAATGTAGAGTTTAAAAACCCCACGTTAAGTAAATATTAATATAATGACTGTACTTGTGACAAATGAGTGTGTGGTAGAGGCAGTGTGTCAGTGCACTAAAGGAGTTATCCCATTTTAATCTGAGTTGAATCTTTCACTGGAAGCACATGCAAATGCAACAGATGTTTAGAATGTTTAGAAACATTTTTGTCACTAAAAACATAGAAATATAATAGAAAAACCTTTCTTTGGAAGTATGGGCCGAATTCAGTATCTCTGAGAATTATACACTTGTGAAGGCTTTCAGTTCTTTTCTACTTGTTGGAAACCTGCAGTGAACCATAATCCCTGTTAGTGTCCAGCCAGCTCCCTGCTGGAATCTGGCTGTCAGAAACACAGACAGAATAATTTTTGCTAGTGCTTGTTATTTGAATATGATGCTCTGCATAGCTACCCTGAGTATATCTACACCTACCTTAAATACACTGCCTTGAGTCTATACCTACCTGGAGCATTAGGACTCTGAAAGATTGCTCAACTATTTAATTCTTTGCCCCCTTCCCATTCATGATACTTAATGGAATGGAAGACATTTCTCAAATTTGTGAAGAGATGGCACACTGATGGCTCAGTTGCCATCTTTGTTTGTAATGTTTAAAAGACACATCATCAGTTAGGTTTGGCTTTCCTTTTGGCTGTATTTATGATTAGCAACTGAGATTTCTCCATGAGCAGCAAACCAACATAGATTTTGACTGCACAGACATGAAACCCATTCCTGTTACTATGTTTTTGTACATGCTGGAGCCTGTGCTTTTGTGAGCTCAGCAAACAGCGTGTGCAGATGCTGGGGTTTGTCAAAGCTTGAAGGATTTAACACAGTTTTACCTGAGATGCTGCCTTCTCCATTTGTTGCTGGCAATGTTCCAACAATCCAACAATATTATGTTATAAAGTGAAAGACTTTATCAGTCCAGCTAATTTCTGTGTTTAAAGAGGTCGTTTTCCTGTTTATCTCCCCACATGTGATAATTACTGAGAAGCTTCATCCTGAAGAATTCATACCTCTACAAGCCTTTGAACTAAACTAAAGGAGGCAGATCATCTAGATATGGCATACTCTGTGAGACTTGACATATGTAGACATATGTGGAGGGGATTAAAAATAAACTTGGAACTGGAATTTTCCCTCTACAGGAATGTGTCTCTTGGAACTTAGCTCTTTAGGAGATGAACAAACTAAGCATGGAATTGCCCAGTCACAAAATTTTTTGAAATCTATTGCTCTGATTTCTGTATGAAAAAAAAACAGTGACACACAAAAAAATTCAAATCATATCTGACTTTGGGATTCTTTTTTGTCTTATACCATACAATCATTACAGTATATGTTCCTTTAGCTGTCTTTTACTTTCTTTAGAGATATCTCAATATGTGTTTAAGATCAGTGGTAACAGAACTGTCTTTCTCAATTACTTGTTCCACAAAAGCTGGAACCTGCCCAGTCACAGGTTTGAAAGGAAACTAAAAATAAAAAAATACCTCCTCTCATGGTTAACTACTCAGAAGCAAGACAAGTATGTTATTTTTTTGGTATCTTTCCACTGCATGTAAGTCTTAGGCAGAAATACCATGAAGGTGTGCCTTCCTGTATCTCAAGTTGTCTGAGCAAGTGCTGCACACTCTCACACAACAGAAAACACAAGAAATTATGGCCTGAATTGTTCTGAAGACAGAACAGCAAACAAAATCAGCTGCTATTTCAATTCTTAAGGCAAAGTAAGAGAACTGGTTATGTTCACATTGCAGTTTTGTGCAGATAAAACAAAACCTCTATGTTTAAAATAAGCAGGTATTTTTTGGGTTATAAGCCTGCCCTCTGGTGCAGTTTGTTAGGGCAAATCTGATCTGGATTCCATGTCATGGAAAAGAAGGGTCTTGCTGCAGAAGAGAATGTAAGATCAATTTCTTTAGTGCTGCTACACACCCTTAAAACAGAAAAGACTATTTGATTTAAATTAGCTTAACAACTGTTGTTTTTTGTTAAATTATGCTGCTACATCCACTATCAGAGTATTGTGCCATCTTCACTACTTCTTTGATCAGTAAAGAAGTGATTTCTTTTGCAGGCAGCATGGCTACCCTTAAAGAGCATGTGAGTCCACTTTACTACCCCTTTTATATTGACTAATGAAATCTGCATGGTTTGGATTTGTATTCTCCCTCTTCCAGGCAGGGCCTTCAACCCTGTAACAATCTCTTCCAGCAGCCTGCCTCCCCCGTGGTGTCTCTAGGCAAGAGTCAGCTGGGGCCAGTGTGAAAGTATGTATGTTCTGAACAGCCAGCCATATGTGTGTGCTACAGCCAAACAAAACACAGCACGGCTCAGTTCTCCTGGCCTTCCCCTGTGTGGGAGCTTGACTTTGGGCTCTTTTCACCTCTACCCAGCTGTGGATGTTAATTAAGTTTGTAAATTACAAAATCTTTGAGACTTCTTTGCCTCTGTCAAATTCGGTTGAAAATGGTCAATAAATTGAAAAGTTACTGGTTAAGAACTATAGCACAGCTAAGCAGATGGATGGCACTGTCATTTCAGCTCTTCTTTGGAGTCCAAATGAACACATTTTGTTGGAATTGTAAGATGTAGACTCTCAAGATACCCTTGCACTAAATGCTACACAGAAGTGGAATTTTTTGGTATGTGCCTTTGTTTTGGATTCTGGGAGACTGACCTGCTACAAATGCTCAAGTGATCAGCAGCAAGCAAGCCTCTCATGATTAGCTCATGTGCCTGCTAAATATTTAATAATACAGTTTATTGTCTCTCTAATCTACTTTGATACTCACCACCAAAGACAACTCATTTTAAGAAAAAAGTGAAATGCTATTTCTATAACAATGCAAAAGGAAATACCAGTCTTTGCCATGGTCCTTATCAATCAAACTGTTGAAAACTTCTAACTTCTGTACTTTCCACCTTGCTCATTTTTCCTCTCTCACTGTGTCTTTGTGGCTCCAAACTAAAAATTTAATCTTATGTTTTACAGAATAATACAAAAAGAAGACAAAAAAGCAGTGAGAAAAACAAGTTGAAATGTACTTTGGAACATAAAGTCTTTCTAAAAACTTTTATAGATTGCTAACATCTTTTACACATCAAAATGCAAAATGTATCTCAGGTTATACTAAAGTTGAAATACAGAACAACATTTTATTGATCTTGTGATTACTTTAAATTGTGCAATTTTAAACACTAAGCACTACAGATAAGGTTACTCTTAGAAAATCTTTACAAAATCTGAATGCAAACCCCCTAAATTACCTAAGTTATTTCCTATAGAACAGGCAAATATTCTATCAAATACAGAACAAATTTTGCTTGACATTGTTGATGGGACTCCTGTTTTGTTATGACTATTTGCCTGAAATTTCTCCTTCCCTTTTCACTTCTGCTTCACTCCACACTCTGCTCATCTTACCCTCAACTACCTTACTCTGTCCCCCTTCCCTCTGTTATTCTATTTGGCTCTCCTTTTCAAAATAAATCCACTTGCATATGCTCAACTTCACAAAGCTGTCTGTCTAACACGACCATTTCAGACACTCTGCTTTTGTCTCAGTCTTTCTCCTGGTCTGAAACAAGAACATTTCTCAGCCCAGTGATATCCATGAACCCCAACTGGCAAACCTCATATAGGAATTTACATACAAGATGCATCCTACTGCAAAATCTTAAAAGCTAGTCATGATCCTGTGGCTCAACAAAATCATTTGTATGCCATCTGCTCATGTGTATGTACATACACCTTTTCTAGCTGAAGGGATCTGGAAATCTTCCAATCTTTGTCTATTGTGACTGTGTTGTTACAATAAATATAGTAAAAGCACTCTTTTATCCAGCAATTTTTAATTTTAGAAAGTATATGCCAGTTTTTTGACCACAGACCTTTTATTGTTACATATTTTTATTGTTATATGACTCACCACTTCAAATGCATTTGCCTGCAGCTTCAAAGAGTTGTTAATAGCAAAACCCCCTCCCCCTCTATACATACTGTTCTTGGCAAAAAAAGGAGTTATGTACAGATACAAATTCCTAGATGCTAAAGTGATGTGAGCTGCTCAGTATCATCTCAGCACAGACTGTCTGTGACTGCCCAGAACCCAGCTCTGGGTGTACACACGAATGGATCTGTGTCTACATGATATAAACAGTGTTGATAGCAACTTAAAAAAACCCCACACAATGAAACCTCCAGACTATTTGTGATTGAAATTAATTTTAAAAGCTGTTGCATATAAAGAAAAAGAAACCCAGTATTTTTCTTTTTGTGCCTTGCTTTCATCTTTGAATCCAGGCAAAATCCTGCATGGCAACTGCTGGAGGGAAGAGTTGAAAGGGCACTTCCTTTGACAGCCAGCAGAGCTTTGCTACCCCAAACTAAATACAAATTAAGAAATTTTTCTGTACAGCCAGTTATTAGGTTTGACATGCACCTAGAAGTGCCCTGCCTCACAAACACAGAGACACTGCATTCCTGTCTGTCCACACTGTGTGTGTGTGGTCTGCACACACAGGATTCCACAGGATTCCTGTCCATCCTCAGTGTCCCTGTGCTGGCCCAGAGAGAGGAGTCCTGCCCGAGCACACAGCAGTGTGGATGGGCAGAGGATTCCTGTCCCTCCCTCTGCTCCTGCACACACTACACAGCCAAGGGAACCACAATCAACCAACACTTCTTTTGCTTTTTTCTAGTTATTCCAGCAGGGGTTGATTTTCCCTATTAAATCTGTATCACAGGTTAGGTGGTAAGGTAGGGAAAGTGAAAAAACATTCAGTTTTTCTACTGTATTTGTGCCAAAATTATTCTTACCAAGAATGAAATTCTCTTATTCTCTACAAAATTCATGGCACACTCTGTGTAGAGATGTGCCAGTTTGGCCAGATTTCTCTAAGGTGTCTGCATTCCATTATTCCTGTGTTTTGCCTGCTCTATTCCTAATCTGTTGTCTTTCTGTGATTTACATTATATGATGCCATTACATATGAGTAGAGGCCCACACAATGGGGCCAATAAAGCACTCTGTAAAGCTTAGAAAAAAAATTCTTAGAGAATTCTCTCTGCTACAGGACCACTAAAAGAAAAAGATCTGTGGAACAAGATGAGAAAAAAGGCTGTCATACCTCCAGTGAGTTTTTCTTAACAATCCTTTTACTGCTAAGTCATTAAACTTAAGATAGGTGATTCCACATGTTAAAGAGCACTGACAAAGCAGAGGAAGAAACAGAAAAGAATGAATAGAAGTACAAGAGCAACCTTGACTGATTGATTTGCAATTAGAAGACCTAGGAGGAAACAAGGAAACTCATATTTTTAGGTTCCCTTTATATCACAAACCAGCTTTCTGGCTGACAGTGGAGAAGGACTAGCTGGGTTTGGTAATCAGGAAAGGGGGGAAGAGAAAAATCTTTTTGTAATCTGATAGTGATGAAAAGGTCTAGGAAAATAAGGAATTAGTCTTAGTCTGCACTTCCCAGTCTGCAGATCCTTCCCAGCAAATCTTTGAGTTATTCATTTTTTTAGTGCAGAAGAATATAGCTCTTGGATACCTCCATATGGGATAAAGAAGACACTTGAAAGATGATAGAAGATCTGTGTATATAAGTAAATGTATTTTCCCTCGGGGAAAAATAAAAAGCAGGGAAAAACTAAACTGAGAAGGTACATTCCTTAATACTTCCAGAGAGCAAATAAACTCAAGCAGGCTTCCAAGTTTCAAACAACCTGTGAGTGTGTGTGTGTTCTTAAGGATCACTATATTGCTTTTATTATTTTTTCAACACCATTACTGTCAGCAGTTGGCAGAGGTTTGGGTTGCTAGCTGTAATAAAGGAGGCCAAGCCAAGGCTGCATCTACAGGTGTTTAGGAGATGGAGGGCACACTGGCTTGGTCATCATAAATTATGGCAATGTTTCATGTTAAAATGAAAACAGTGAGAAGAGAAACTTCTGAACTATTAACAAGATTAAGAGTGGTACAATGGTGAAACAGAATGTTAAAAAAATATTAAGTTTCCCATCCCAAACAAAAATTCACTGCAAAACAAGAGATACCTCAGTTGTTCAAACCCTGAGGAAAAACTTGCCTGGAGTCAGCTGTGAGACCTCCCTTTATTTTTTGTTTACTCAGCTACAGGAAATATTTGTATTCACACTAAGACAGACAGACATTGGTGGTAAACAAACAGAAAGAGAACAAAGGACTGGGTTCTGTGACTGTAAAATTGTACTCAAATAAAGAGAACAAAAGCTCTAATAAAATGGCTACCCCTTAATCAGGGCTGTATTCCTCATAAAAGACCACTGCTTCCTCCAGGCACCAGTCCTGGGATGAGAGTTCAACTTATATTTGGGGAGTAGAGCTTTACAAAAGTTGAGAGACTAACATTCACCTATACTGTTGATAATCTAAAATTCTACAACATGTAACACAAAGGTAAATGACTTGCATTTGAAATTGAGGGTACATAATCAGCAAATTTTTCTTATATCCAAATGATAAATTTTTGCTTATGCCAGATAAAATCAGACAGCAATCTTTTGATAGCTGAGTTTGAGACTTATTTTGTTTTCATGCAGTATCTTGGACTAATCTCTAAAATAATTTCTTGCTACTGCAAAGAATCAAGACCCTTGGTAACACACTCAAGGCAAAAAGGGCACACAGGAATGGTGCCTTAATTTTTTAAAAACCTGGATTCTTCAGAATATAACACCATGAATTTAACAGAACTGGGCAATCTGCAGCCACCAGCACCACTCTGTTTGCAGAAGCAATCACAAGTAGCTGATGTCTAATCTCATAAATCTGCATCTCATTTTGACAAACCTGATACACTGTCGTATCAATTTCTACAACTTGGTATGCAAATTAATGAAGGATTAGTATCAAGAAATTAGTCCTAACTGACAGCATCTGAGATTTCCAACTGCAGGATGAAACCTCTGTTTTCCACTGCCTTACCTATTCATTTGTCTGAGATACTGTGAACTAGACTAGGCCCAATCTGACAGTTTCAAAAAGGGAAATTATTTTCAGAATTTAATGAGCTTAATACAGTAGATGAAAAAAAAAGATCTGTAGACTGAGAAACATTTTAGTGTATAAGCTCAAATATACCTGAGATCACTGTTCATCAACTGTTCATCAACAGTTCGTTGTTTGCTGAAGCTCATGCTATGCAGTTAAGACTAAATTTTTTCCATTATCAATTTTTAAGATGGTGGGGATTAAAATTCTCTTTTGCAGACAATGCATTTCTCTCTTTTCAAGGGAAAAACCCCCCCAGTGATTTATTATGTTACTCCCAAAATAACACAGCAAAATCACAAATATGCAATATATTCTATCTTTTAGATCATTAATTTTCATTACATATTCTAGGTGTACAATTCTTTCCATCATTCATTCCTCCTTCAAGTAAAGAACACATCACTAACACATTAAGTCATACAACTGTTAATCTGTAATCTACTTGAAACCTTCTACATATTTAGTTTATGAACCCAATCAGTCACTTCATATCTCTGACCTCACCTTCTCCTTACATGTTTTTGGAACACACCTTGAATCATCTATCACCTCACCAGTTACAGGTCTTACACAAATTAAAACCAATACTAGAGCTGGAAAAGTGCCTTTCAGCTTCCTGCCACTATGTTTTAACTACCAATGTGTGAATTGTTTCTTACAAAAGATGGTTGGTAATGTCACAGGTTTGTTAGGCTTTACATCCAAAGACAAGTAACCACAAATAAAGTTTTACTTTATAGCTTTAGTATGAAACCATTCAGTGTGTTGCATGTTCCCTGAGGAATAACACCATTAAAGACAGGAAGAGATAAGCATAATGTACCAAGTCAGCACATTTGGAATGCTGATTGGGTAAAAGGACACATGTGTCTCCTGGACAATTGTCACTGTCAGGTAAAATAGTCCAGATGAACTGGAATCATTTAGTACAGAAAAACCTGCATCCATGAAATGAAATGAAATGGATGAATAGCTGAAGGAAAACAAATAGCTGTAAGGATGATGATACACCCATCTTCACCAAGTTTGAGCAAGTAATTCAAAATCTTCCTGAACAAAGGGTCTACATGATACAATTTAAATGTAATCATAAACTCACCATTTTTTCTGGTCATCCTTCAGACACAGTCAATCCAAATTCCAAGAGTGATGTCAAACCAGCCCAGCCACAAGGACCAGTGGTTGGAAAGTCTCAAATATTTTACCCCTGAGGCACATCCTGCCCTGGACAACAATCAGGAGCAGTTGTGCATGGGTCCTTCCCAGCTACCCCACAAACTATGGAAGTTAAGCAAAAGATGTACCCATAATTGTATTCCTTGAATGAATGACCATGTGTAATCCTGAGCTGTTCTAAACCACTCTTTCTGAGACTTCATCTCATGACTCATCAGCTTAGACAAATGTTGTTAGGAACTATGCTCAACATAATATTTGTAGCAGAGAGACAGAATGAATTCCATAAATAACTCTGTTGAATGTATGTATCACAGAGAACTGTTTTAATATGTTCTCTTTATTTAAGTGCAAACCACTGTGTATCAGACTGTGGTTTGGGCCACAATAACTACAGGAAACCACTGTATGGAACAACAGTGATGTCAAATGACAGTGACCATTTTTACATTGCACCAAGGTCCAGCACTACTATTCATAGACCTTTAAGGCCCAAATTAGATTTTCCAGTGCAGTCTTCTGAGGAGCCCCAAGCTCAGCAAGCATTCTCACTTCTTTAATGCTAACTCCTTTAATTTTCATTCTTTAATGCTAACAAACCTTGTTCTCCCAGGGGGAGCCTAACAATCTTTCCTGATATCCAACACTATCAAGTAGGTCACCTACAGTAATGGGATACAGGATCTCTCAACTGCTAACCTAGACTTGTCCAGCAATCCTGATTTTCTACAGAGGCAATGTTGCTTAAATAAATTCTTATAGGAGTTCATAAGCCTTATATGAGAGCTACTGTATATGTGGCACTAGGCACTAAATGCTGTTGGCAATTATCCACTTAATTTAAATTTATTTGTGCAAATTTTTAGTCCATTAAAAAGCTGTAGGACTAGAAAATTAAAGTCTCAATACATGGAGTAAATGGTGGAATATTTCTAATGGAGTGAAACAGGATTTTGAAACCTGAACTCAAACTTGGGAAATATTAATCCTTATAGTATTTTAAAACATTTTATAAATGTCTAGATAGAAAGGCTACCAAGTGCTGTACTGTCACGTGAGTTCCACAATACCTCTATAAATCTTAAAACCCTCTCTCAGTGAGGCAAAGCACCTTCCTCTTGCACCAAACCTACACAGCTATACTCTAAAACCTCCAGGCTGTGGCATGGGCTGAAGGCACTGACAGAAAGCAGACAGGGCTGTTTGCAGCAGCTCCAGAGGCCCAGGAAGATGCACTCACATGGATCCAGCAGGTTCCCTTCCCTAGCATTATGCATCCAGCCACATAACATCTTTATTTAGTCATGCAAGAGGCAAAGGGTGAAGGTAAAGGAGGAGGGAGAGGGGAAAGAGTGTAAGTAATGCCAGGGAAAGAAGAAATGCTGCCCCAGAAAAGACTGCTGACACTGCACTGAGTGCTGTTACTGTGCTAATAGATGCTTAAAAATGATGGGGAAAAAGTCTGGAACACATGGCAGGGAGAAGGTGCTTTCTTTTAATCAGTGAGGGCTCCTAGTGCTGTGCTCCAGGAAGCAGAGCTCAAGGGCATGACAAAACCTTGCTTTCTGTGCCTGCTCCCTGCTGTCAGGGTGCTGGGGTCTGCTCCTGGCAGAGACTTCCCCCTTGACAGAAACAATTACTGAGGAGCAAAGCCTGGCAGAATAAGCAGAGCTGTGATTGATAATCTGGGTGCATTACAGGCCTTCGACAAAAGCCACGATGCTTAAACTTGACAGCTGGCAATGCTTGATGAGGGCCAATTAGTGGATATATATTAACTTCAGCCAGGAGTTTCTTCTGTTTCTAGTCCAACAGCTTCCTCAATAGGAAGTGCACAGAGTGATTTCCCCCACTCCTGCCTCCTCACATGTATGCCAGCTATACTGCCAGCAGAGCTAAGAATATAGTATAAAAACTACATATTTTGGCACCTTTTTGTATTAAAGGCAGTAATTGAAAACTGAGTACCTTCTGTTCTGCCTAGTACATGAAAAAACCTCTGACATGGCACCCTTGAACTCCTGTGCCTGTTTTTAACTTTCTTACCACAAAAGTTTTATTCTCCCACTTTTACATCTATTTGCAGCCTCGTCAGTGCAAGTACATGGGTACTGTGGTAAAGAGAGCAATAAACAAAGATGGATCATAGTGCCCTCAATCTCATCACTCATTTCAAATACTCTTCCTCAGCTATAAGGAGGCCACTACCACCATACTCAGACAACTCACATACATATTGCATATATATATATATATACACATATTCCTAGACTTCCTAAGTTCCCTTCTGACAGTAGTTTGAGAGATGCCTTCCCTCACTGCAGGAAGCTCCAGACTGCTGGAACTTTTCAGAGAACAACAAGGGTTTTGTCACAAATCAGCACCACATTGAGTAATTACCTGCAGTGACTATATCCAGGTCACCTGAAGAAGAAATTTGCTTGCTAACAGGGTAATCACTCTCATCAGACACAGTTTCAAACCAGGGCAGCTAAGGTAAAGCAAAGACAAGCTGCACGCCCTCACAATCTGTATTATTTCATTGGGCAGGGTGGTAACTGAATCTGCCAGAAGTGTGGTCATGCTGATACAGCTCCACAGCAGCAAGAGGAAAACATTTGCCTGTGGGTCTCCTTTGGACCTGTTTTACATTTTCTTGTTATAAACAGAAATTACTCCAGCCAGTGGAACTGCTTGGAAAAGTTCACAACAGAGGAGTGTCAGGTGTCAGTGTGCAGAGTTTCCAGGGAAACAAGTAACAGTGGAAAAATATAATTTTTGGGGTGAGAAGCTACTCTGGAATCTACAATTCTTTCCTTTTTCTCATGATCCCATGAACCACATTTACTTGGGAAACTCGTCTTTGCAGTAACTTGGTCTCATAAACAAAGCCAGTGAAAATCTTACAAGGAAGAGGCATAAAGTAGAACAGAAAAAACACCTTTGGTGCTTGCTTAGATTAAATGTATATTGAATATTGCATCAATACTATTATTACCAGTCAATTATTAGTTATTTGGCCATTGCCAAATAATTCCTCTCCATTTGTGGGAATGTTTAATAACAGCTCCTCAAAATCATGCTGGCCTACACAGGAAGGCACAATCTTGATGAGGATATAGAAGCAGAAGGGAACAGCAGGTATTAAAGACTCCTCTGAATGGCAAGGCTGACTACAAAACCCAAACTTACAATAGCATGGGGTTTCTTGTCTCCCTTTATTTGAAATAGAAAAGAGCTATTGTTGAGTGAACAGCAAGAGTGTCTACAACAAGAACATGACAGATAGTAAATATTTTTTTCTATGCTCCTAATAGAAAAAAACAGTAATGAGCTTAAATTGCAGTAAGAGACATTACATATAATGATAAAGAAAGATTTCCCAGGACTGGAGGTCTCCTTCACTTAAAGTTCTTAAGAACAGACTACAGATCTAACTGGATGAAACAACTCAGTTGTAGAGAGCTCTCTACTGAGGCCAAATATGCACTAACAGTTTGCATGACAGAAGAAAATGTATGTTTATGAAACACATGGAGAAAGCTTAAGCTGGGTGGTTCTCTGAGCATACTGAACTATAGAATGAAAACTCAACATGTTCTTAGAAGACTGAGGAACTGATCTGAAAATAACTTTTATTTAGGCATAGACAGCATAATAAAGCATATGTAGCATTAATCTAACCTGAAGTCACATGAGTTCAAATGAAAATGTTGAGATTGTGTCATCAGTAACATGAGTCGAGATAGCTCCTAGTAACTTCTGCTATAATAATAATAATGAAACATTATATAATAATGTAAGTGAATATGGCTACTTACAAACAATTAATTTGAATAATACTCCAGGCTGTCAGAAAACACTAATGCTGTTCAGAGCCTTCTAAAAATTTTAACATCATTACTTCACATTTACGGCATGGCAGTGACAGAGATGCTGGTCAAGCCAGGCATCCAGTGTGCCACATACACACTGTATAAACACAGAAAATGACAGTCTTTGCTACACACAGCTCCTAGCAGAAAATTCCAGCTGTTCAAGACTCAAAGCCCACAGACAGGAAAACCTCAGCCCCTTCAGATATGCCTTTCCTTTACCACTCAGAACTGTGGAGTGCTGCTTTGCTCTGCTGCAGTAAATAGAGGCTGATATTAAAACTTAGCTTGATGAGGAAAGGGATAAATAGCAAGCAGGCTATTTCCTAAACAGCTGAGCAGTGGCTGTGCTCCTCCAAGCAGGCCAAAGCTCCCTGGGTCCCTGCCAGGCCGGTGTGACACCCTGGAGGGGCCCTCTCTGCACCACATCTGGACCTGGTTACACAACTGCAGCTCTTGCATCAGCCTGGCCCCTCCAGAGCAGCAGCCTCCCAGCCACTGCCTCTCCATCAGCTACCCACACAGACACAGTGCCCTGGAAGGAATAAATTGGGACCACATTAGCTGGTGACCCTCGCCCTGCAATGGTCCTGCCTGTCTGATGACAGAGGAAATCCCTCATCCAACCTGACAACCAATATGAAACAGGCAGCTGCATTTACTGGAGAGCCTGGTCAATGCTGAGCGCCTCATTAGGAAATGGGCTCTATATTGAGGCACATTCCTGCAATTCAGAGCCTAGAAACTCTAAATTAAAACAACATTGATGCCATATCCTCTTTCTAAACTGCTTCTCTTCGTCCAAACTTTAATGCACATACTTAGAGAAATTAAAGAACCAAAATGTCTTTGGCAGGACCCCTTCCCTCTCTTGTGCACAGTACCCTTCCCATGTGAGCAACCAGGAATGTGACAGTGTTGGGAAAGGGGAGAATGAATGGAATAACAGCAGAGCCCTCCAGATTCTGGATACCCTTCCCTTGATGAACATACACGTCTCCACTGATATCTTTAAATAAACAAAATCACAGGAAATCCTTTGAAACCAGTTTTTGTTTTGTGAGTGTTGTACCTTTCTACACTCTAAGAAAGGTCCATTAACAGCAAGTCAGCCAATGGTAACCAGCACAAGCAATGAAAAGTCATGATTCCAATCCTATTCCACACACTTGCATCCATTCACACTCACCACTGCAGCACAGTCAGGAAACTGCTTTCCTAAAGAAATCTGTCACAAGCTCTTCCCAGCCTGCAGTGAGATTCAGCAATGTTGGTACCAGAGCAGGCACAACTCTTCCCACAAACCACCCCTTCCCATATTGCTCAGCATTTCTGTCTGCATCCTACGCACGCAGAAATGGGAATCTTTAACTCAGCTGAGTCTGACCACCAACTGAAAGAGCTGCTTTCCCACCACAAAGCCTAAGCACTTCCTAGGAATGGAAAGGACTGAAATACCAGATACTTATCAGGGAGCTCAACAGGTCTGAAACACGAATGACTGAGGTCAGGATCCCAGCTCTGAATCTGAAAGGTTTATTCAACCTTTTGGGTTTTCAAAGTCTTCCAGAATATCTTAATTTGTGGCATCACTTGCCTTCCTTGAACAGCTGTGTTTAATACATCTTCAAGTCTGAAAGATTTTTCCTTCACAATT
Source organism: Erithacus rubecula (assembly GCF_903797595.1). Taxonomy (NCBI): domain Eukaryota; kingdom Metazoa; phylum Chordata; class Aves; order Passeriformes; family Muscicapidae; genus Erithacus; species Erithacus rubecula. Next base: position 3,081,367 of record NC_136686.1, read on the forward strand.
TCTCCTGTATATTTAAGAATTACAGCTAAACTTGTAGGAAGTTCCTGAAAGGTGACATGGTTCTGTGGAACTGGCAAACAGATGGACCCTTGTTCTCAAGATGCAGAAAAGGGTCCATGTAGAGAAGGCTTAAACTGAGGAAGCAGCACAGTTTTTTTGTTGGAAAATATGAGGCTGGTGACCTGAAACAACTGAAGAGGAGTGCAAGGGCCAAGTACACAGAATATTTGCAAAGCACGTAGAAAAATGAGATTCCCCTTGACTACATCAGTAATGAAAATCCTGTAAAATCTCACAGCCATCTCTTCTGACCCATCTCCTATTTCTGGAGCTGTCAAAGTTGGTGTGATTTGAATTTATTCAGAAAAAGTACATACTAAAACTACTGGCACTGAAAAAAAAAATAAATGGAATTTTAGATTCTCTGCAACTCATACAGGTGGTGAGTAATACTCTCTTATAATAAGCAATAAGGAGTTCTTCTATCAATGTGTTGAAAGCTGCACACAAAAAAAACCAGATACAAGATGACACATCTTTAAAACACAGGATAGAACTTAGGGAGGATGTGTCAAATCTCTGTTTGGTCACGTAAATATTTGTCATGTATGTTTTAAATATAGTTTAGATTGTTTATACATAAATATTTATTCTGCCTTGGGGATCATGTATGTATTGGAAAATACCTGTGAATTGATAATTATACTACACATAAAGCTTTTATTTATACTATTCATAGCACAGATGTGTTGAGGATATTATTTTCTTCTTTCTTCATTATTTTTTCAGATTAAAAACTTAAACAATCTTAAACAATGACAAGTCTTTATTGCTGATGGCAGTTTTGGAACCAGAATCTTCAAAGGCATTTCAACAGCCCAATTAATTATTTGAAAAAGGACTCCTGCTCCCACCTAAGATCATAATTGGTACAACTACATACCAAGAACAATTCCAAATTTATCTCCTTTGCAATTTTCATTTATTTGGGAAATTAAGTATCCCACACATACACACAAAAGCACTTAGGCATCCTTAAGGGAAATGGCCATGTCTCTTCAGGAGGAGTTTATGTTACTACTGTTATTCACAGCACTGAAATATAACAATAGGAACTACAACGTTTAAAAAAAAATATTTATCTGAAACCCAAGTCATTACAGATAAGCACAATGCTAATATGTTAAGTAAATATACACAAATTACAAGTACTTGATATTGCTGTGACCACTTCTGATTCCTGGTTTAGTGGAAAACCTGGCTGACCAGTGACTGCAATTTCAACTGTTGCTCAAAAGTAAAAAATACAAGACTATAACCCATACTTCTTGCTCATTCTAAAGCTGCATAGAACTCCCCAAAATTACTGTTCTTAAATTAAACCATAAATAATTATCTTAAACAACACAGCCAATAACCTAGTTGTGTTTGCTAAGGAAGAAGCACAGAAATCACAATGCCCTGTTTTTGTCTTATGTTCTCTGACAGCAACAGAAATCATCTGGTTGACAGATGAAATGTTGCACATAAAACTTTATGAAGATGGAAATGGTGGCACTGAAGAAGTTGATACTGGATTGGCAGCAGCATATGTGCTATTACAAGGAATGTGGCAAGGGAATAACTCAGCAAAACCCACCAGAAGTGCTGAAGTGAAAAATCTACAGAGATTTATTCAGATCCTAAATCTCTTACTGCCAGGGATGCCTTTTGCTTCCTCTGTGTTTTACTGGCAACGTGCTTTTCACATTGCATTCAGTACTGGAACATAATATTAAATGCTTGAACAGAAACACATTTTTCTAATTGTTATGCCAACACAGAAAGATCTTAGAAACAGGAGAGGCCAGAAATAGAAAGGGACCAATCTCCTCACAAGCATGAGACCTCCCAGAGTCTATTCTAGAAGCTGGCAAATGGTGCTCCTGTGACAATCAGAAATCACAGGAGAGACTGTGGAGTGTAACATTCATATTTGAGCTCTACAGCTAGAAGTTCCTTCCAATTAGGCTTCAACCTCAACAAGGCAAACACAACCCCCCAAGAAAAGTATCACTACTTTTCCCTGAATCTGTGACTACTTGTGCCTGTAGAGGATAATAACCAATGCCCTCTTCATTCACAACTTCCTATACATACTATCACACATTTAATTCTCAGGCAGTGACACAAAGAAACTTCCCTCAATGCTGAATCCAGCAGCTCCTTTGAAATTGTTATTTATGCAGTTTCTGCCCTTACATACAACAGGATTATACATTATTAGTTCCATAAACCAAGATGCTAATTCCACATTAGATTATTAACTAGATTTTTCCAAGCCCTCCTGTACCCACCTGCTGCTTGAGCTGTTGCACAAGACGGTCTTTCTCTCGTTTCAGTGCAGCCACTTCATCCTGAGTCTTCTTCTTAGAGGATGAAAGTTCTAGCAGAGCAATATTGGCATCTTTTTCACTAATGGCAGCAAGAAGGGCTTCTTGTCTGGAAACAACCCAAACAAATTACATTGTTATCCTGCAAAACTAAGAAGATTTCTCGACAAATATTTGAATATACCATAAATGCTGTACCAGTGTGCAACTGAAAAGCAGTAATAAATATTTTTGTTAGGGCTACACATTTGTTGGTGGAACAGCAAGTCAAGACTCACAGACCTCCCCTTAAACAACTGTGCTGATACCAAATTGCAGTTTAGATGGTAAGAAAAACACATTATGCTTTTCTTCCGCACTCACCTTCTCGGTTTTTAGTAACTACTATTCATTAGTACTTTGGCTGAACATTTTCCCATACTGTTTCCCTGTAGCAGGAAACTCTTACAAACAGAATTCAGAAACATTTTATACATACTGAGAAGAAAGGAGACAATCAACCTAACTGAAAAAAAGCAGTTCTTAAAGAAGCCAAAGGATTGTGCCAGGGAAAGCAACCTTTTCCGTCTTTCTACCTTAATTTGCATCTTTAGCTGGTGATGTGCAACAGGATTTCAAAGAAAACCTTGGCTTTATTGCCCAGTAGTATTGGCTTTTCCCACCTCTCATCACCTTGCAAAGAAGGAATAAAATGAGGTCCTAAATGTATGGCATCATACAGGAGTGATGATGAAAGACATACCAAATACTACACATTTCTTATCTACATTTCATCAAAAAAGAAAGTTGCAAATGTACTTTGCTGCAGCACTCAATATCAAGAAGTTTATTATAAGGATCTCAACTGAAGCCACTGTCTCAAAAATGTGAAAAACTCATATATTTCAAAAGGAAAAGGTGCATTTCCACAGATAAAATTGTTCACCATCTGAGAGAACACTGGACTTACACAACAGACTTTTTGTGTGTGGAATTTCTCTCTGGGTTTACACAGGTGTTTCTTGTACAGTCCAAGAGAGTTAGCTTGCTTTAAATGAACTACCAGCATATCAAAAATATCACAGATTCAGTGTCAAGTGTACTTGGATCCTCTCTAGATCACATCTAGAAAAACACTGTTTTCCTTTCAGAATGTAATACCATAAGGTAAAGCAAATTTTTTTAGAAACTTTAGGACAGCCATACATTTAGGATAACCATAACATACATAACATACATTTATGAAGAAATACAGATATTCTGGTGGCTTAATGGAGGCAAAGAGTAGAAGAAAGAAAAAGGTGCACATCAGATTCCCAAGATTGTAGGTGTGGGAACAATGGATAATGGGCGTGTTATTATTGCCATTTCGTTTCTGCTGCTTTTGCTTTATGGAAAAGTATCCAATTTTGGATGTCTGCCTGAAACATGAAAAATACCAATAGGGTGAAGTGACAGAACATGATCCATGACCTCTGCTTTTTTTTCCAGCTATCGGTATCCTGGGAAAGACAGGCTGGCTTGGAGATCTGGTCATTTTCACTTTCTTTAGAGTAATCTGTTTTGATTATAAAGAAACACTTATTCTTTTAATAGTAAGCCCACAATCCTTGCTGATGATTCAGGACCAGAGCCAAGAATATCTCTGTAACTCTATCTATGGAGCCATTACTCTGGTATGGAAATTGGGGGTGCCTCAAATAGCATGTAAGCCATACACCTTCTGCAATCAAATCCTTTGCTGCCCATCTCTGCTTCTTAGGTGAAAACCCCAAGGCCAGGAAAATGAGGTATGGATAGCAGTCCATCATTTTTTTCCCCGCTGAAAAATCTTTGCCACCATGTCTTAGAAAAGAACTTCCTACTGGCCAAAACTTCAGTGCTGTGCTGTGAGATGAGGGTGCTGGTCAAGAAGCAGGGTGAAAGCCATTGTGGCTTTCTGACTGTTTTCTGAGAGAGCTTCATCCCCAGGGAGGCCAGCAGAATATGGTGTGAGACAGGTGATGTGCCAAGAAGGACAAAATGAGCTGCTGTGTCCATGGTGGCAGCAGCACGTGAACGAACCTGTCCCTCAGGAGTGCTGCAGTCAGTCCTGCAGGCTCAGGCACTGCTGCAGGCTTGGCTCCTTCTGCAAAATGCTTCTCCTCAGTTCACCACATTGGAGGTCCTGAAATGTTCTCATGAGCAAGCAAAACATGCTGCACAACCTGAGGATGCAGATCTTTTCAAATGCTGGCTAGAGCCAGAGTCACTGCATGCTCACTGAAGTTAATTCAGGTATTTCAGAGGCTGGCACTAGTGTAGCTGTGCCAACATCAACTCAGCAGGGGAAAAGTGCCCATTTATCTCCTCACTGGAGCAGGTTCTGCAGCCTGAAGGGAGCTCTACAGCAGCTCACAAGAGGTAATAAGGCTGTAACAGCAGAATATACCAAAGGAAACCTGAAATGGCAACAGTGTAGAAAAATCTACTGAAAACAGTTCCAAGTTTTCCTCCAAATTGGACAAAAAGGGAGATTAGCTTTCTCCTATTTACACTGGAGCCTTTCACTGAATGTGGATCAAGATCAATACAGACTAGAGTGGTATCCAGATCAGTAGGTTAAATTCTTAAGAGACAATGGTGGCTGTAATCTCAAGATCAGTATCAACATTATTTGCACTTTTTGCAGTCTTCAAAAAACAATGCAAATAAAGATGGGTTTGCCTTTTTAAAACAGATGACTACAGAACAGTTACAGGCCAGTAGAGCATAGAGATTTGACAACATACACAAAAAATAGCGTGCAAATGCATGTCTCCTTCAACTCTTGAACAAAAATGTCTGATTTAGGGAAGATAACTGGGCAACAATGTACTATTACACTACTACTAATTACTAATATAACAGAATCAAACTGTCTTCAAATAAGTTTCTATGGTACTTGGTTTCAGAAGCCTATGTAATTCCTTCAAAGCCCTTTCCTAGGAAAGGAGAAGCTGCCTTTTGGTAAAACACAAGAGGAGGTGAACTTAAAAAAGCAGTTCTGTACTTTGCAGTACTGTTACCAGGGTCAAAGCACTAGAATATTTATCAGCTGTATAATTAGAAAGAATAACAGACTGTGAACAGCGCTGAATTAATGATGCTTCAAAACATGAAAACTATACATATTCATTAAAAGAACATGTTTACATATGTCAGGGAGAACACTTATTCCATATAGAAATGATATAAATATATTGTCCTGTAAAATTCTGAAAGTGTATGAAATAATAGGAAAACAACATTGATATCAGCAGCAGCTTTGATTTTAATGTCATGGAGGAACTGTGGTAATTCCATCGGCCCTTATTGTGTTACAGGTTCAAATCTATTTTCCTTCTGACTGGCATTAAACTAAAGTATTCAAAAGACACACACTTGAAGAGCTCAGGTAGCTAGAAGCTCATAGCAATCCAGTCAGTTCCTCCAACACAGACTGCTGCATGAGGGATGCAACATGAGGGATGATTAAGCTGCCAGCGTTTCCAATCTGGCATATTAAGATGAACTGTAATTATGGCTGTTGTGCCTTTAGTACACAAGAAAGCTTCTCCTGTTTTGTGAACTGTTTACTCATGGTAAAGGCAGCAACCACCACAGAATGACAGAGGTGTCACTCATAAGGGACTTATTTCAGTTGTCTGATTTTTTTGTCCACTGCATTTAGTGCAAGCCTACAGAAAATGCTGCTAAAAGCTTTTAATGCTTCCCTATCAGAGACATTTGTTAGCCTTACCCTGGTGAATCACCATCACACTAAGTGCATTATTTGCATATGAATTAAAAACCCTCCCATGATGTGATAACAACAGAAAGAACTCCAGGCAGACAGATTTGGATACAGTCCTGTAGTGTTATGAGAGTTAGACAGGCAACAGCCTAGAACATAAAAGCACTGGGACATGGCATTCAGTAATTTCATGAGTTGAGCAGAATGACAGGGTTTGGGTGGGTCACACTCAATAAACTCTTAAAAAGTAATTAGGAGCACAACACACACTGATTCAATGGGCCAGAACCCCTGGCTCTAACACTGTCCTTTTCATCATAAACTGTTTACCACAACAACAGTAGTTCTGAACTCCACATTCTTTCCTACTTTTTTTTTTTTTTCTCATTATAGAACATCTTCAGAAAATTAAGAAACTATGACTTGCAGTAGCTCATAGGGAGGAGACAGTCCTTGCAGAGCTCTGGTTATCAGGATTTGGTTCTTAAAAATAACTTTGAAAAAGGTAATTATACCAGTGAATGACATTTCATGATGCTAACAGACTAGTAACTCACTTAATATGCAAGCTGCCAAATTCTGCACTGGCTGTAATTTCTGCAGCATTTAAGATGCAGCCCAAAGTACCCTAAAGTGAGCAAACTGCTATCCAAAAGAAACAGTAGCTACCTCTTACTGCAAGAGAGTGGGAAAAAAATGTAACTTGGCAATAGGTACTACCTGCATTTTTTTCATTACAGCTGGGAATAATCAAACCTCAGGCTGCAAATTAATTTCCAAAGCACAGCCTTAAACCTTCAGATAAAAGGGATAACACCACACTCCTTCCATTCCAGTACTTGCTTTCTGAATCAGCACATCACCTTTCCCTGGCCTGGCTGGCACATCAGGAACCTTTCTAATCTCTGATCTATGGTCCTACAGCTACCAAAACAGAACCTGAGAATTCAAGCAAACCAAATGAGATGAAAGCAAGAGGTTTTGGTTATCAGCAAATTGAAGCTTTCTGAATGTGCACCTTTCCACTGGTCCTTTCAATATCATTGCATAACTGTGAGCACAACTGGAAAACAAGACAAAAATATAAACTCTTTGTGAATACAGGTGTTTGGTCACAAAAGGGATGTCCCTTTAATTTTCCATTATAAGGATGGCATGATAACAATCAATGTGAATTCAATGACACTGGAAGCATTACCACTTGTACTGCTCTTGCTTAGCAAAGATACTGATAACATATTTAGACTTTCCTACACATATTTCCTGTAACATGTCAATTGTTTAGAATTTCAGAACTCCTTAGTAGGGTTGATAAGCAATGCTTAAAAGTCCTTTCCCTCAACATGCTTGATAAAGTCACAATTAGTCATATAAATATTTTATATTACCTTTCCCATCAATGTTTTAGCCCTTTCTTGTACTTAAGCTTTCCATCTTAATTTTATCACTTTGGCACCACAAGTAAAAATTTGCAATTCCTAGTCCTGCTCATGTCTCAGCTCTGAGCACCCAGAATTGCAGTGCAGCCTTAGAACTGTATCTGTCAGCATAACTAGAAAGAAATCTAACATTTTCACAGAGAACTATCAAACACACTACTCATTTCCTGAACTATTTTTATTGATGAATTCTTCAGTGAAAACCTGGCTGCTGCATGTCACAGCTGCTAAACTGATAGTCCATGAGCCTTACCTAGGTGCCTGTGAAGAGTGGAAGTTCTCCAAGATGTCACATTTTAGAAGGAACTTTCAATCCTGGCACCAGATGTTATGGGAGATCTGTTCCTTTGAAGGGTAGAATTTTTTTAAAGACAACCTTCCTTGTTTTAGCAGCAGAATCTGGATGAGAGACAGCAGTACTTACAAGGCTCTCGAGCTCCCCAGAACTGGCTTTTCTGAGAAGGAAGTCCTGAAGGGCATTCTTTCTTCATCTGCAGTTTAACAGCAGTGCAGACAGAGCACAAACTCAAGGAGTATCCTTCATCCAGGCAACAGAGGCCACCAGAATACATCCACCAGATTTTGAAAACCGACCTTCTAAGTAAGGCAGCTCCAGTTTCTTTTCCTGGGACATGGGTCAGGTACAGGTTGAGCTTTAACTTAGCATGTGGTTTCACAATCTGCTTAAGCTGACCCAGGACAGGCTCCTGTGGCAAGAGATGGTTCTGCCCTCCCCTTTCCAGGTTCCTGCCCCTCCCTGGTGTCAGCAGCACTGGCTGTGTATCCCTGCAGCCTGAGGAGCCAATTAAAAGCCTGAATAAACACGAGGAACCCAGATTCCTCATCCCTGGAGGAACTGCAGAGCTGCAGCTCTTCCTGACGCTGTGACAGCGTTGAACCCGCGCTGCCACAGCCGGCACTGCCAAAACGTAAGAATGGAAAATGAATCATGGAATTCACACTGATTATAACATATCAGACAACCACAATTACTACAGTGAAAACAATTGCCTTGATGTCTTTGTGAATCTGGCCCGCCTTGAAAGACGGTAGAAAGAAATTTTGGCTTTATCAGTCAAACTTTGAGAGCAATACTGCAACCTTACTGTGGCTCCTGATGATGAGAAAAACTCTGGTTGTGATTTATAACACAGTTGTTTAAAGAGAATTATGCAGCCTTTATACTCAAATCAAACAATAGAGCATCTACCTCCTTGCTAAATGACTACCATGTTATTTCTGGTTAGTATAATTTATCCCACTTGTGCATCTGTCTCATTTCCATGGCTGACATTCTGACAGGTGATCATACCTGCCTTCCTCTGTATTTTATCAGCTCACTGGAAAACAAGGTAAAGGCATTAACTTAGTTTTGGGACCATATTCATACTATCCCTCTTCTCAGTGCACTGTGGTTCCTTTGCTTGGTATTTTGTAGCAGTGGCTATAGTATAGAATATTCATTATTTATTTTTATTTCTGTTGGGAAATCTCATTCAGCACGAGCTTTTACAATTCTCACTTTTTTCCAACAATTTCGGCTTCTCCTAAATGTCTCTTTCTCTTTACCAAATTTTAAAGCTGCTGCCAATTCCATTTTGGATACAGATAAACAGTTTTGTAACTTTCTTAAACTTTTTCCCCTTTTTTTGTGATGTAAATACCTTAAAGTTTTGGACTTCTGATTTAAATAAATGCCCTTCTTCCTCTATGTGAACCTCCTGTGTTCTTCTTTCCAATTTACTTGCTACCTAGTAGTCTCCATTTTGCAGTCTATTACTTCAAAATTGGAAACTTCACTTTTCTAGCGTGGCTTTTTTTTCTTTGAATATAGGTTTCATCAATTAGTTATTACTACAGCCGAAGTCAGTTTTGGTGACAATTTTTTCTCTAGTGTCATCACCACTTACAACAATCCTGGAGTCTTACATCCTTACATCTTGGTGATCCAGTCATTATGCAGTTAACAAGCCTGGCAGTTTCTCTGATTTGTATCCAATAAATAGATATATCCTACAAAAACACATTTCTCCATGATTACTTACATTTAACACAATATCATACCTTAAATCCATAGCAGGATACCATCCACTCTCTTAGTGCAACTTTTATGATCCTTACATTATTGTGACTCAAAGCAATGCTATAATTTATACTCCTTTTTATTTCCTCAAAACCTCCAATATAATTAATATACAGCCCCATTTCTTTCATTTTCAGCTTTCCTAAACAACTTGTACCCCCATTCCAGCTCTGATTATTTTTCTATTCCTCACTAACTGCTATTATCCCTGTGATATCCAGTTTTATGTTACATACCAGATGCATAGAGCTACTTCATTTAGTTGTTCTTCTACAAACATCTAAATATTCTTCCACATGTATCATTCCAAAAATTGTCTCATCAGAGCTATGGATTGCTTTCATTAATTATTGTCTATCTGGCTACCAACCTGGATGTGCCCTGCCTAATTTTCTACTCCTTCTTCTCTGATGGTTCTTCTGTACATTTGTTAAAGCTTCTCTTCCAAAATCACTGTGTCTGATTTCTAAAAAATATTTTCTTCAAGGTCAGACCTTTCAAAATTAATTCTGCAAAGGATGTATTTGGGCTTTGGTGGTAGTAACAAAAGCAGCACCAATGCTGAACTCTATTCCATCCTAACCCTGACTGTACCTGCATTTCAGTCTTCTCTGGTTGCTGCTGCTGCTGCCCAGGACAGGGGTTTAAAAAAGGAGCACAAGAAATGCCAAGTGTCTGGATAACATGAACAGCAGCATCAGGGGAAAAAGAGGCTGGAAGCATTTTCATTAAACACTGAGGCATCACTTTGCCTCCTGCTCCTGGTAGCTCCAATGACTGCTGCTTAAGTAGTGCCAAAAAAAAGTGTTTCTAAGCAAGCTGGAGTTGTTGAAAGGGTTGAGGACAGAAATGGAGCAGGTGTCAGGAGCCATGGATAAAATTTGGATATACTTAGTTCTGTAATTGCAGCAGAAGGGGCCTGAGAGGGTCTCATTTAATTTCCTTTTTCAGATCCGGGTCTGGAAGCAGGTGTAGCTACTTGCAGTCCCTGAGTGCAGAAAAATTGTTTGAATGGGCATGACAGCATTTTCTGATGAGTTCTGAAGATAACTTTCCAGATGCTTGAAGCAACTGGCATTCTACAGTGACTAGGGAGCATCCTACCACTTTCCTTTCTGTTTTTACCTCTATCTAGTGCCTGTTCTTCATGAGATGAAACCAGAGCTGCATGCAGTAAAAAGTTTAAGAGACTGAGCATGTGTACTCTGCTCCAGAACAAGCACTCTTAAGCCTGATCTAAACCATGCAAACAGACCTTTGACAACCCTTTATCAGACCCTGCTAAGCACTGTAATGATACACTCCTATTCAAAGCCTTTTTCATGTACAGATCTAAAGAGTTTTATTAAAATAAAGAGAAGCTCAGCCATCTTAAAGTAAGCTGTTAATGCCTGTTTTGTAATGAGACACCAGGTACATGAACCTTAAGTAACACATAGAAAATGAGAGAGCAAGTCATTCACATGTGAACAAGTTGGAAAAACTTCAATTTAGCACATTCTAGCAGCCAACACCTTTTCAAGTGAACAAATCTGAAGCTATGTTTATGCTTTTGTTTTAAAACAAAAATCTTGCCCAAACTGCCTTACTGAAGAAACATGATCACAGATAAATTTATAGATGTAACTCTTAGCATTTTAGAAAAAGTAATAAACCTCCAATCTCAAGGCTATGAAATAGAAGAAACATCATTAAACCAGCTTGTATCACATGAGAAACTGGCTGTCATGAAAACCTGCTAATACAATACATAAATGAAAATTCCACTACCTTCTTCTAATTAGCTTCACTTTCACTTTTCACTAAGCAACTTTCACTTATTTTGGTAAAGTTGACCTTTAATTGGTTGTACAATTGGTAAGAATTATATTTGGAATCTACTTAGTTGTTAAGATATATGGCATGGTTAATTTCTAGCAAAAAAAAACCCAACTTGCTGAATTTTAAGATGTTTAAATTCTATCTGCTTTACAAAAAAAAAAAAAAAAAAAAAAAAAAAAAAAAAAAAAGTAAATAAAAAAAAAAAGGGGCAGAAAATAAATGCAAGGCAGGGTGAACATGTGGGATGTGGACAACTTGTAACCCTGACATTATCCCTAAGAAATAGGTATTTTGGACATCAATAAAAATTCTGAGCATTTTCTGAAGAGTACAGACTAATGAATTTACAGGGAAAAATCAGGATGCTTCACACAGAAAAAAATATTTCAAAAACTGAAAGAGCAGCACCAAAATGCTAGATTTTAAAACTGAAAACTGCCAAATGCAAAACATCTAAACAAACAATGCCAACTGGAATAGAAACATGGCTTAGTGGAGCTGAGAGTCAGGAGCTTCTCTTCACTCCTGTCGTTTGTGATTTGACCAAAAACACATCACTTAACTACCTCTGTAAATGCAAATGCTACTGTTTACTAAAGAGCACATCTGGGAACATCTGTAAAACAGGGACATTCTGAGCTGAAAACAGTCAGGTCTCTTTTTTTTATTGTTTATTGTTGGCTAAAAAGGTGCACACTTCAAGATGTCTTATTTCACTGCACTGAGATTCTTCATCTTTTCACATGAGAAGCTACAAGGCTACAAAGGGAACACCTGAGCAGACACAGAGCAGAGTGGGCAAGACAAGTGGAACTGGCAGGCCAGAGCAAACCTGGCTGCATGGATTTATGGCAGCTCCCAGTGCAAGGCCCATCTGGTTGGGAAGGGGGAGGCTGGGAGACCAAGTGCCGCTCACATTTTTGTCATTCCTGCTGCGGTATGGCGCGAATAAATCACAGGGCTGAGGTCACAACAGCCAGCCCATAAAGTGATTCATGGGCCCAGCAGCACATTCCCCCAGGACTATGTACTTTATTACAGTAAACCTCAGAACAAGATACAATTTCCTGTCTCAGGGAGCAGCCTTTAAATCAGGACACCTGGACAGCCCTGCAGCCCTTACAGAACAATGGGTCTGAGCTGCGCCGCCGCCTCTCCTCGCTGGCCCTGCTGCCCTCACCCAATGCCACCTCCAGAGAGCTCCTCCTGCTGCACTTACTGTGGTGACAACACCATGCAGGCAACACACTGATATAATCCTATTCTTCAGCCACAGCTCCCCACCCAAGAAATAAATACTCTCCATGTGTTGTTTTTTCACTCCATTTTAGGTCTCCTCTGCGCTGTAAAAATTTGACTCAAAACGTTAAGGCAACAGAGGAATTGAAAGGGAAATCATTGGTTTCTCTGTTCGCAGGCAGACCTTGCACTGGAAGGGTTTTTTCTTCTTTGCAAGCTAAAGAATCTGACATGCAATTTCAGTTGTAATGTGGATGTTCTCACTGGGATCAAGGGCTGCGATCTGAGTTTTGGATTTGGCATCTGGGAAGAAACTGAGGTGGTGACAGAGATGATGGTATTGTTAGACTCCTGAGAAATCTCCCTCCCAGCTAAGAGTAATGTTGCTCTTACACCACAGGTTACTTTTCCAGGAGAAAAGATAACTCATTTTAAGCCACAAACAAAGCAGAGGGTATTTTCCACTCTCAATATGCTGTGGAGCCTTACTTCTCTAAATATTTCAACCACACCTTCCAGGCTGCAGAGGAGCAGCCTGCCCTGGCTGGCTTGTATTCCTTATTCTAGGATTGATATTCTTTATTCCAGCTGTCCCTCAGGTAAGGGTGAGCCATGTGCTGGATGTTCTTCTGCTGCTCTCCTTGGAAGAAACAGGACACTCCTCAAATGGGAGCTTCCCACGTTCACATAAAACAGGACAGAAGAAAAACTTGCTTTGCCTCCTCCAGATCCATAGTGGATCACCAAAACCAGAGCTAAACTTGGGTGTATTTTTTTTCAGTATGCATCATTCATGATTAAGAAAAGAGAAGGGAAGCTTCCTTCCCTTCAATCATTTAAAGAGAAGATTTTCCTGTAGCTTTGATGACAGTAAGGCGTTCTGTAAAATCACTACAAACAGTGGAAAAAATCCTGGCAATTTTTACTCTTCAAATTCTTTTGGATCTTAAAACTACATCCATGACAAGGTAACATGTCTCTGGGAAGCTGCTTCATGGAAAACAGACACACCTGAAACATGTTCAGAGGACACAAACATAAGAAAAAGTGATGGGGGAAGTTTTGGGAAAATTTAGATGAGAATTCATCAAATATTGCATGTTAAGAGCGTTACTGAACCAGTCAAACTAAATATAAAAGAAAAAAAAAATCTAGGTAAGGAAAGAGGAGAAGGAAAGGATTGATAAAACAGATGTAAGCAGCAATAAACCCATCTGATTCATCCAAGACCTCCTTGGATGAATCTTGGATCCAAGACCTCCTGAAACTATTTGTTTCACAATTACTTTTCCTAGAAGTGACAACAGTTGTGTGGAAAATAACTTCTTCCACCTGCTTATTTTGTTTTATGCTACTTAAAGGATCTCCTTGACTTCTGTGGATTGTTCCAGAGCTTACAGTAGGCAGAATTAAGGCTTATTGATTTTATCCAGTCTGCTTTCCTGTGCAGAATAAATATTTACATCACACCCAGTTGCTCCTAATCATTTATTCTGGGGGGCTTAGGAAAAGGACATCCACTGGGGACTGAAAGCCAGGAGGAACTGGCTCCTGTCCTTGTGAGCTTACCCCAGTGGATCCTGTCACAGTCTTCTATCTCCCTCTGAACCCTTCTATTCTGAATAATGATCCTTGTTTTGACTGTCTCTGCTTGAATAAACTGTTTTAATATTACTATTATTTGATTTTCTAGGTATTAGGACTATACAGTGTCTTGGACAACTATATCAACTATCCTATAAAACTGAACTAAAATCTTCATTATATTCATACTCATTAATCCCATTTTTATATAGCCAAAGTCCTGCTGCTGTAAAGATCACAGTTTTTTCCATAACAAGGCCAAATCCTTTCCAAGTCTTTCCTTTCCAGATAGTGAACAGTAGACACCACATTGCTCTTATTTATATGCTTCATGTTCATAGGCACTTTGTATAAATCAGCTTTCATTAAGAAGCAATTTAAATGGCTACTGTCACCATAAGGGAACACTACACTATTTTCTGTATCACCTGTAATGTCATTTTAGACTTGCTTCCAGCTCACTGATCAAATGATTATCAGCATCAAGCCCAGCACAAAATCTATTCAGCTCAAAAATAAACTTCACTAGAGTTTTAACTGTAATGGGAAAATGCTGACAGCATTTAGGGTCCTTTCCAACCCAAACTGTTCTGTGATTCTGTGATAATGTTGGGAATTGGTCTTCTACAGAAGATTAATCATACTTAATGAAAAAGTTACTTATATTAAACAAAGTTGGGTCTTTGTTTGAGATTCTCTCTTTAGAGATAATCAAGAAACCATATCATGTTTTTTTGACATTACACATCTTACACAAAGTAATTTGACTGGCATTAATTAAAAGCCTATGTTATGTTACCAGAATATCCTATCAGCTTACTCATTACTCTGCTCATGAACTGCAACAGTTAATCAATTCATTAGCCACCCTTTGCCTATTATTCTGCAACACTTCCAGGACTCCAGGATTTCCATAATTTCTAGAATTTCACCAGAATTCCAGTATTTATTAAAGTTTGAAGCAGCCAAAATTCCCTTTAGCCAACTTCTCTAGTGTTCTTAGATACCAAAAACAATGGTATGCTACCCCCAACACGTGCAACTTCTTCAGCATTTCCTTATGTTGGAAAGAGAAATATGGAATGCCACAGTCTTTCTAAGAAGAGAGGCAAAAACATTTCTGTTCAAGTCCTATTTTATCCCAATTAATAATAAAGGATGGTACAAACCAGTAAAATAACAGTTTAGGCATACTACTATTTAGGAAATACCTCAAGTGGCCTAATAAAGTGAGAAAAAAAAAATCTTTCTTGGTTTTGTTTTTTTCAGTGATTCTAATTATGCTGGCTATTTTACTATCAATGGAAAACAGTACTTTTCAAATAACTGAACAGGGTTTTTTGAAATTAATTTTTTTTTGACATTAAGAAAAAAAACAGAGGTCATTTAATCACTACAGCAAATACAAATGGTCTCCTCTCTAAAACCAAAGATGAAATTATCACTGACTTGATATACTAAGAGCTGTATGAAGGGACAAGACTCTCACTTTTTTCCAAATGGCTACAAATATTCAATGAAAGTTCCCGAGAAACCTTCAGCATTTCATCTATCTGCTTAAAAAGACATATAAAATCATACTTACTAAAAAGCTCTGAATATTTTAATGCTGCAAAGTGAAATTTGCAGACATTGAGAAATGTAACTTCAGCTCTACATGCTTGTGGGAATGCTTTATGCTGTCTCAGTCTTCTGTTAAATGAATGCATACAGGTTTGGCCAAAGACTTGTCTTTCATTTCATCTTGAAAACCTTATTCACATGAAATAGTAACTCATTCAGGGATTATGGCAGGACAGCACCTTAAGTTGCTTAGCAAAATCAGACAGAACAGAGATTAGCACTGGCAGATCCTTAAGAATATTTTGGCTAATCATTTGCAGCAAAGTGCTTAACTGTGACACAGAGTGGCTTCAAGGGTGGAGTGAAAAAGCAAGTTTTGATTTTCAGGTTTTGCCCATAATGTGTCATCCCCAATTGTATTTCAAAAAATCTGACAGCTTACATTCTATTATTAACATGATTTTACTGCAAAACAAAGTAAGGAAGCAAAAGGAAATGCAAGTTGTTTTTTTTTCCCCTCTAACACATCTTGCTTATTTACTCACTGGTGCAGCAGGAACAAGGGAAGGATAAAGGTAAGTAGAATATGTCTTCTCCCCTTGAAGGTAGTACCCTATATAATCTTCTATTTAGAGGTAACCTTATAGAAGCAATCTATATAATCTTCTATTTAAAGATAACCTTATCACAGCTGTGTCCATCAAGACTTTCACTTGTGCCATCTGACCTGAGAGCTCATTTGTGCCAAGGATGCCATGAAAAGCCAAGTGCCAAACTCTCTGGCTGTTCCAGGTGATGTTCTCAGGCTCCAGTAAACACCAAGGGAACATTTTTTTTTTGCCCTGCAGACAAGCACATCCTGTGAAGGTGTTACCTGGGGTGTGGCATGGCAAGCAGAGCCCAGCACCAGACCTGGTGAGGGGATTAACACCTCTGCCTTTGATGTGGCTGCAGGGCTGCTGCAAGGGAGCCCAGTGTCCAGGCTGCTGGGATGGGCACATGCTCACAGCAGAGGTCACACTGAGGGGAGGAAAGCAATAACAGCCTGGCTAGAACAGACACCTTCTTCACAGAAAAGCCACTCATTTATGTTTTCGGTCTCGTACACCTCACTGTGAAAGATTTTCAACAAGTTAATTTAAAAATAGAGCAGGAGAGTCAGCTCCAGAAGCAGAAATAAAGTACACACACTAAATATAACCTATTCCAGCCTGCAGAAAATACTTCTGAGAGTAATGGCTGAAAAGATCCTCTGGGAAAAAGAATGTTTTAGAACAAGGGGCTATCACACTGTAACAGCTTTACAACATTAAAGTCAATGGCTGTTTTTCATTAATATGGCTGGTCAATATTATTTTGTTTAAATTAGCATTTCACTATTTTTGATGTCTTGAATTAGCTGCCTAGCTGTAGACATTTTCTTTTCCTTTTCCTCTAGCTGAGACTGCTGAAAAGAGTGAAAGAGTGAAGAATTCTTCTACAGAAGAATGTTTAGTTTCTATTAAATCCTTTCAGAGCAAGAAGTGACGTCGGCATAAACCAAAGCAGAAGGAAGAAATAAAATGGGAGCTGAGAAGAGATCCCAGGCTCCCCAAGACAGTCTCAAAGGGTAGCAGAGGATGACTGTGACCTCAGAGAGCACAGATTCCTCAAAAAAATAAGATTTATGACTGATGAGCAATGCAACCAGTATCAGACAATTTGTCTCCCCAAAAAGACACAGACAAAAGCTGTGTTTAGATTAACATAATCTCATTCATTTTCCATGTACTTGAATCACTCCAAGCCCTCAAATACTCTGCAGTTCTCCAACTATAAAAAAACCAAATTAAAATCCAACAACTTCAAATGAGGGTGCATGACACACACCCAGACATACATGGGACTTCAAATAAACACATCTGAATGAGACAGTAACTCTTCTTAAATCTATACAGCATTTTCTTAAAAAATATGAGAACTTTTTCAGGTTCAGAGTAAGTGAAGGAGGTAGATCCATGCTACTCAGTAATTTTGGGAGGGGAGGGTGTGGGTAGAAGAGAAGGGGGTTTTCAGTGCAATTTGGTTACAAAGCTTGTTTGCACAGGGCTGTGCTGGCCTCATGGTGGCTATTCATAAGAGATCCCCAGAAGAGCTGTAAAGTCTGCCTATAGCCCAGGTGCTCTAATTGCTGTCTGTCAAAACAGAGCTGTTTTCTCAGCAAACATTTCAGAATGCCCAATGCTAAGTTGATTAGTTAGTGGGTTTCTGGGGAGGAGTATAAGGATGATGGCTGAGAGACAGAGAAAAATTGATGACTCAGACACAAAACTTGGATTTCATTAAAACACTCCAGAGAGTGTTTAATTTCTCAAAGAGAATTCCTGCCACTGAAAGGGAAGCAGGTACCAGGAAGGAGTTATTACCAATAATGTCTAATCCCCACTGCAAGGAACGTCATTCAGTTTAAGAAGCAGAGAGGTGTTATCAGTACAGAATGTGACTCAGCTGTCCCTTGAGCATGGCTGTTCCTACACAGACACTATTCCCATGCCAGAGATGTCTCCCTTTCAGTACACCCAGTGCTCTCCCAGCAAGCTGGAGGTTTCTCCTGAGCACAGGAGCTTTGAGGGGCTCAGAGTGTGCTGATTCCCCATCCACACTGCTCTGGGTTGGTCATGGGGAAAGGCAGACCTGGCTCCCTCAAGCTGCAGCAGCAGCAACCACACAGAGCCCATTGAAAGCACAACATGAGCTCATCTGGAGGATCTGGACACAGGCTGAGCCTGTTTAATTGCACAAGGTGGCTGAATCCTTGCTGGGGCATATGGCACAGCAAGGATTCAGCCACCTTGTGCAATTAAAGAAACTCTTCACAGACCCTGAAAGTGGCAGAAGGCATTAGTGGTGTGCCCAGGCTGTGACTTACAGCTTCCTACCTCTAGAGCCTGGCTAAGAAGGCAGATGGAAACTCATCCACCACCACAGCAGCCCCTGACAGTCCCCTTCAGGAAGGGTTTGGTGAAGCAAGCTCATAATGGCTGTTCCTGTACATTATCTGCACTTCTGTGTTTTCCATTAGTAATCACTGCTCCTGAGCATCCACAGTATTAAAGCAACATCATTTGCAGTGCTCAGGTTACATCAGTGTCAACGCTCTGCTCCAAGTCCTAGGGTTTCAGGGGTTTGGAATTTTGCCATTAAACTTCCTTCCAGGCATGGCAAAGTGGGGCTCTGCCTGTCCTCATTTCCCAGTCACCTTCATATAAGGATTTTTACCAAAATCTCTCTGCAAGCATTTAAGATGTTTTTGTTTTTCTTGAACTAGAAATGTCTTATTTTATTACTTTTGCTATTTTACTTGATGACTGTTAATTGTGAAGTCTCAAAATCTACATTAAATGATACAACTAAAATGCAACACTTGGCTAAATCCAGTGCAGCATTAGAGTTCCTAGTGGAGTGCATCTCTTCATTTTAGTGTTAGCTGACATATCCAAGACTACAGAGGGCAGGATAATGGGTAATGTAGCTCAAATACAACCCTGTATGTGAGCTACAGGGGTAGTTCAAATAGTAAAACCAAAAATAGTAACAATTCATGACCATTTAGGAAAAAACACTGAATTGATAACAAAGCTTAAGCATTGCAGTAATTTGAATAAAAATTCTAATGATGCAATGGATTGATATTAAAATTTTTGAGATTTAATACTGATCAACTAATTTAATGTTTTTTAACAACACCCTGAAGAATACCAAACTAATACTATTCTGTTTTTTTCAAACTAATGGTCATTATAGAGCAGTCTGGGAATGCACCTGTGAAGCAGACATCATGCCAAAAGGCCTTCAGCAAGCTCTCTGGCCCACTTGAAAATGCATTTTTTTTATGTTATCACTCTCAGCATTGCCTCCATCAGGCACTGGCTGCACAAGTAGAATTCACCACCCAGAATGGCATGCACAGGTTCCCCTCACAGCTACTGAGCCACACACCTCCCTCTGGAATCAGAGCTGGGCAAAGAAATGAGGAACACGTCAATCAACAGGAGAAGAAGAGAAAACCTGCTTTGTTCCCAGTTCCAAATAAAAATCAAAACTACTGCCATGAGAGGATCCACCTGCAAAAGTGGGATCTGCAGCCCACAAGGATACACATTGAAACCAGGCAATTGCACACCACCAACTGCACCAAGCTGTGCACTGTGAGAACTGAATGATGATAGTGGGACAGGGTGCTGATCCCTTATTGACAGCTGCTTATTGGCAGCTTGTTCCAGAACACTGCCCACAAACTGGGAGATTTTGTCTCTGAACTTCAAACCCACACTGTAGGGTGCCTATTGGAGTATTCAGGCAATATGATGTATTTTAGGATGATTTTCATTTCCTGTGCAGAAGGAAATACAAAACTGGGGCTCTTTACTGACAATACTCAACAAGGTTCTCACTTCATATAAAGCTACTTAAAGCATTTTCTTCTTTTATTGTCTTGATGTTCCACTTATAACCTTTATGTCATTCAACAAGCTCATACCAGGTCAACAAAATGCTTTCCACTTTAAGAAAGTGTAGAAGACAGTTCTGCATTTAAAAAAGGAAGAACAGGTGGACTCTGCAAAGTCTCCTCTGTGAATCCAACCCAAGGTGGTGTTTAAAAGTTAGTCCTCTGCACTCTGAAAACAAATACATCAGATGTAAGGAATTGCCACAGGAAATATTCTGTTCTTCAGGGTTATTTTCCAGATTAACCATTGGTTTATTGATTGATTCTTAAGGATTAAGCCTTGAATTTCTCCATTTTGCTTCAAACCATAGTGACCACAACTGTGTAACAGAAGCTGTTCCTCATCCAGAAGGATCAGGAATGGCCTCTGAAATACCACACAGCTGAGCCTGGACTGCTGTGGTGACCAAAATCAAGCACTGCCAAAATTTGGAGCTAATGAAGAGCAGTCAAGTGATCAGCCAGTGTAGTGGACTTTGTAAGTGCCAAAGGGAACTTTTTAATAGGATAGGAGATTAGGCAATGCAAATGCAACTTGATGGAAAAACTGGATCCAATTATAAATACAGAATTTTATTAAATAGTTTCTAGCACATGTTGAAGAACAATAGTCTAACTTGTTGATTTCTGTGCTAGAATTTGTTTTTCTTCCAGCTAAGTTGCATGCAGACATTCCTCCTTTTGATTCAAGGGGCAACCACACTACTAAAAATTATCATTCTGTCTCCTTTTATATCAAGTTCTCAAATCAACCAAGGTTACCAGGGTTGCACATTCCATGATAATACAAATATATCTGAAATTGAGCCTACAGCTGGCTCCTGAACTGGCACAGGACCTGAGGGCTCCAGATTTAACACAGCAGTGTTCCAGAATCAAATACATCTCTGTAACACAGACACACTGTTAGACCAAGACCTTATACTACCTGCCAAGAAACTACAGTATTAAGGACTTTTGTGTCTCTCAAAAGAGACAAAATAACAGACTTCATGTGGCTATTTATGGATATCCTTTCAATCACAGCTGAGGGCATAAAAAGGTGGACAACATGAATTACTGAATTAATGTCTTATCATCTAAATGGCTGCTATCCACACTGATCTTTCTAATCCTGTTTTAGAAGGGTCACCAAGGTAATTCCTGTGCAAGCAGAGACAATCATACCATATAACCACTTTCAAGTGCAGTACAGTTTCTCTTCTTCCACTAGCTACCAGAACATTTCCATAAATGACACTGCTCTGCTGTCTAACATACCAGAATTCTAACCAGAACCAGACTGAGGCCTTGAATGAAGAAAGATTTTCTGAGGCTTGATGCACAAGACAGGGATTCAGAACTACTCTCCTCAAGTTTTGAATTTGTAGTTAGGAAGAACATTTCCAGTTAGAGTCACATCATGCTGCAAGTCGTGGTAGCATCATCCATAATATGGGGAACAGCAGAAAAGAGAATTTTTCTTATGAATTTCCTTGAATAATATGGATTCCCTTGTAGTGAAAAGGTAATAACCTCCCAAACGCTCTAAGACTCTTAACTAGCATGCAAATGGAAATTCCTCCATACATTCAACAACTTTCAGTGAATATTACACAGCTCAAAATATTGTACACAAGAATCTGAAATACTGAAGGCAGCACCCCTTACTAAAATTGAATAGATCCATGATTGAGCTCCAGTCATTTCTGCAGCCCCTCAGGTACAATGGATACAAATTCTCCTGTTCTTACACTTCAGCAGATGAAAGGATCTCTGTGATAACCTTTTGCACCCTCAGGTTGCTTCCTCTGGATATAACCTGCACTGCCATTTGTATTCACATGAACAGTAGCAAACAGGATATGGTGGGGAAAGCTCACCCTGCACAAGCTGAGATGCCTCACTGCTGCAGCCACAAGACAATAAAAGAGATTGGTTGAGATTTTTACAAGTTCTGACAGCCAATTCCACTACTGCTGGCTGGCTCATAGGATTTAAATATCTGCATCTCAAGTTTTATAACTTGCCTCCCTAAGGAATTACTAAGCTTCTTTCCAGAGACTGTTTAGAAGGGAAACCATTCACTTTGGAAAAGACAGGTCTAATGCCCTTACTCTGGGGGCTCTGGTTTTGGTTTAGTCCTCTCTGTTCCCTGTCAGACACAACAAGAGTGAACCTGATTGCTGTGAATCAACAATTCTAATCCATAAAGTTCAAACATCAGGATGCCAAGGACCCGGCTTCACTCACAAGCATTACTGTGTCAGGCTCTTATTTCCTGAAATTAATGGAAAAATCTGAGGTAAAGCAAGATAAAGTTACAATAAAGAGGAATAAAAACATGAATGCAATTGTAGCAAAAGGCAATCAGATAGATATTTCCATTATAGGGAAACCTAAAGCAAATTTAATTTTTAGGTTGCAAAGATTCAAACTGTGTGATCAAACTTCTTAAAAGCTGCTTGTAGGTACTTCTGAAAGAACTCCAGATCTGCTTCCTCCAATTAAGTCTTGCTGTTTTCACCAGCAATCAAGGTAATTGAAGCGACCTCAACTCCAACTAACCACTTAGATCTGATCCACTTCGACACTTGATAATATACAGAAACTTCGCAGAAAGAGGCATTCTCAAGAGAAACAGGATTAAAGCCATATGAAAAAAATATCTGTAGATTCTTAGTGTTATACCACACCCACCTATAGGACAAACAGAATTCTGCTGCTTGTTTTTTTAGGCAAAAGTTCATGATGTTCTCAGCATCTTCCTTGAACGATTCCAAATTCATTTGGGCTCAATGTTATCTCCTTAATTTCACTACTCTGTGTTCTACAGAACACAGTCTGTACTGTCAGCCTTTCAGACCCCACTGCCATGCTTTTCTTCTGGTTGCATTTCTTCAGGTCTATTATAACCTGTAACATTGCCTGTGGGCCCAGTCACTCATATTTTGCCAGAATTACAGTCCTAAAACACATTAAACAGCACATCCCTATCTAAGCTCATTCCAATATCCACTTATGGACCTGTTGTACAGGAATCTGTCTGAGCCACATTTGATCCTGCAGTGCAGCATCTCCACAGTGCAGACTTCTCTGTGGCCACAAAATCTCAGGACCTGCTGCTGCCTAAAGAAGTGTTTTCCTATGTTTGAAGCATATTTGACACTTAGATAAAGAGCAGAGCCTCTCCATGTAGCTTTGACCTCCTGTACCAGCAGCCTACATCTATACAAGAGTTAAAACCCAACATGGAAAATAAATTCCCTCTTCCCATGAAGAAAATATTCTTTGTCACTCAGCAAGTGGCACGGTAGTGCATTAGTAAGCATTGTTACGCTGTTGTAATTTCCCTGTAATGAAAATTTTAAATATCATTTGATGCTCTATTGGGTGTCCATGACAAGGTGCTGGCAGCAGAGGGATTGCAGGAGCCTCTGGGAGAAGACCCAGGGCTGCCCTGTGCTGGACATGGCCAGCTCCTGATGGCTCCAGAGCATCCACTGCAGGATCCCATTCAGCCCCTCAGCCCAGCTACTGTCATCTCTGGGAAAATGTATTTTAGAAAGGGCAAAACCTTCCACACATGCAAAGGAAAGGGCATGGGGGGAAAAGGGTGAAAAACAGCATTGGGAAGACCAAGATCAGAGAAGGAAGAGGGAAAAGAGGTACAAAATACAGATCTGCTACAGCCCATGGCACAGCAGATTGCTGCCCTCTAAGAGCCCACAGAGAACAGATCTTTTCCTGAAGGACTGCAGCCCCATGGGGAGAGCCCACACTGGTGCAAGGAAAGAGCTGTGGGGCTGGAGAAGGCTCTCAGAGACAATGGATGAAATACTGTGAGGCTGCTTTGCTTGCTCTGCTAGATTTGGGGGGAAAGTCAGGATTTGGTGACACACTGGAACAGGTTTCTCAGAGAAGCTGAGAATGCCCAGTCCCTGGAACTTTTCAAGGCCAGGCTGGATGTGGCTTGGAGCAACCTGGTCTAGGGAAGGCGTTCTTGCTCACAGCAGCGAGGTTGGAACTAGATGACCTTGAAGGTCCCTTCCAAACCAAATTCTCAGGGAAACTGTGTACTGACCATCCCATCCCATCCCTCCCTGCACTGAGAGAGCAGAGGAGTCTGGAGTTCTGGACTGAGGGGGAGTGTAGGAAACTGGACTGGAAAGGTGATGTTGTATTGTTTGGTTTGGTTCCCCACTACCCAAACCTTTAACTGGCAATACATTCCTTTCCTCCAAGGTGAGTTTGTTTTGCCCATGACAGTAATCATCATCTCCCTGTCTTTACCATAATGCATGAGCCTTCTCATCCTATTTTCTACTCCTGTTGTGTTGAGGAGGGTGAGTGGCCCTCAGCTGAAGTTAACCCACTATACACATATTTTTATCCTGGAATATGGAGAAATGAAAGAGCTGTCACCATGCAACCTGCACAGAAGGAAAACTGCTGGATGAAGGAAGATGCAGCTGAGCTGGTAGGGAACATCAGGGACACCTGCTCTTCAAAATGAGATTCCCAAAAAAGCAATGAACCACAGCAGGGAAGTGCACTCAAACAGTTCACTTTTTACCTGTTCTATGTATTCAGCAAGGAAATGTTATTTCTTAAATGCTGCCTTACCCAGCACCTCTGCCATGAACAATACTGAAAACTGTGGTGTTAGAAATTAGCTTCAATTCTAGTATGATACAAGGACACAACAATCAACTCTTCAGTTTTAACAAGTACTCTTTTTTTCTCCCTGCCAAAAACATTTTCATGCTGTCTTTTTTCCTACTCAGCCAAAAGCAGCAATGATTTTGGCTCTATGCCATCACAATAGTCAGCAATACCAAGAAACTTAATCACAATGGCAGCAATGTCAATAAAGCCCTGGAAGAAGCCAAAGGTTCTGTACAACCTTATTCAAAAGGAAATGTTTCCTGGGCTTAAGTACTTCCCCTTAGCTCTACAGGATGGTATAAAACATGCTCTCACCCTATTCCCAAACTTCCTTTGGAAAGCAGCCACCTGGGTTTCTGAGGATGATCTTTCAGGATTGGAAAATCATTGAAGATCAGTAAGAAACTAAAGCAGATTAGAATGGTGACCATGCAGAATCAGCAACTCTGACACACCCTGACTTGTGAGAATAATCAACAGAAAAGAGAAGGGGAGAAAAAGAAAGACTGAAGGAAAAATTACTTCTGGGTAGAAAATTACTTGGCATTTTCCAACCCACAATCAAGTTAAAAACCAGTGCATTCTGGTTTTTAAGACTCATAAGGATAATGAGACCAGGATGACATCAGCATCCTTCTAAAATGTACACATTTAGTTGTTTTTCTATGGCAAAAATTTATTTTGTGTTCTCTCCATCAAAATGGTTTCTATTTTAGACACATACCACCAACAAATGAATGTAATATAAAGCAAATCAGCAGTAGTATGTCCTTACTACATAATTACAGAATAGATGACTGAATTTTCATCTGTTCAGGCAAGAACTTCTGAATCTGGTGCTCTAAGACATTTCAGGAGAAATTCTGACAATGCTGATCTGATCAAAACCAAAAAAATCCCTCCTTTCCTGTGAGAGATTCAAGAATGCCATTTGGTAACCTTCCACTATTTCTATGAGAAGAAAAGGGAACATTTTAAGGTAGAATGACTACAAGAATCTTAGCAGCTCTGCTCAGTGTCACTGCTGGCTTTGAGGAACTCTTGAAAAAGGGGTTCATGGACAGATTTCTTTTTGAGATTAGTGGGCACTTAAGAACTGCATCTCATTTTATCCTAAAATTTTGATTTTGAACAAAACAAAGTAAAAAATGAGAAAACGTATATCAATTTTAATGAATTTAAAAACTGCAAACCACAACCACAATGCATACAAAAGAGGCTGCATTTTTGCAAGTCATAAATAAAAGTACAGGGTGCCAACTCCTTGGTACCTCTTCCACATACACCAGGTTAAAAATAATCCCCTCTCATGAATCACCACATTCATGGTACAGAGGAGGCACCATGAAAGAAGCAATTCCTTTGGTAGCCAAGAAAGTTGTTGGAGCCCTGATCATACCAGATTATGGGCACTGGTAGAGCTAACAAAGCACAGCAGTTTGCCAAATCTAATATGAAAGTGGTAGGTACTTTGACTGTATAAGCAGGACTATTTGCATTCCCATGTTTTCAAATACTGCTACAAGTCTATGTGAACAAGGCAGATGAAGTAAGAAATTCTGAAATTCCTGAATTTCTGCTCTGAATAGAAGGGCATATGGAAATATCAAATAAATTGTATGAAAATATTTATTTTAGTCTTTCTGACTGCTAACAATGAAACATGCAAATTATATTTTTGTAAGGTTTTTACATGGTTCTCAACATCCCTCACATCCAATCCCACCCATTATACTTGTAGTCATTTCTCAAGGCTGAACTTACTTATTTTTTCCTTTTTGGATTGATTTGTACCTACAAAATATATCCCTGCAATTGACATGGGCAAACTCATGAATGCAGACATTGTTACAGTCACATAGACACACATGCAGAGACAGCTTGGGCCTATGGGCTTAGCAAAAGAAGCTGTATCAATTCAAGTCATATTTATAATGACAAAATTGCATCCAGCCTAAGGGTCACACTAACGATTGTGCTGAGTTAGCCCTTTCTGGTAGGATCAGAAGGGGGGTAAGGGAAGAAACACCTTTTACCAAAATAGTTAAAATGCTATAAAAAAAAGTCAGTCTATGCAGCCTGGGCCTTATAAGGAAGTGTTTTTAAACATTTATTTCTTGAAACACAAGGTTTCAATCAACAGCCACTGGAGACTCTGGGGTCACGATCTTCCCTCTCAATGTTCTGCACAAAGGTCAGGGAGGTTTTCCCTCTATGAATGAAGCTGCCTCCCAAACACTTCAGCTACGGAATAAACAGCTTCTAACCCAGCTTGCAAAACTCAGCATTGCTGTCTACAAAAAAGACAAACTCTTGCTAAGACATTTCACGCTCGCACTCTCTGCAGACTCTTTACAAATTAAAGGCCTGTAAAACCTTGGACCTATATTAAGTCTGTCAGCAACAAGTAAGTTGAGAAGAACACCATATGTCAATGTAAGAAGCCTGGTGAGTGCCTACACTGTATTCCTCAGCTACCCCAACCAGCCTGAAGTGCTTCCTACACCTTGACATGGCAGTATATCCACACTGTGCTAGCACAGATATATAATGAACACTCATGCTTGGCATTAGCTGGGCTCGTGTCAAAAGTAAAATATTGTGAGGTTACAAGCAATCTGGAATATGTTCTAATGAAAGACAGAGGTTTAAAGAAAAAGTAAGGGAAAAAAAAAGGCTTTGCAGCATTTAAAGCAGTGAAGGGAAAACAAAGCATAGCCTTTAGGATGTATCTCAAATCCTGATTGGAATATTTCAAGAATCAATTTTTACACTAAGTGCCACCAAAGGTCAGAACTAAGATGAAAGGGCTGTGTTCTGCACAACCTCAGATGTACTTTCAAAGAAGTTATTGTGCATCTTATTGTTCATTTGACAAACACTCTTGTTGGTGCCACTACCACTGTTTGGGTGCATGAGCCCCACAGAGCTGCCCTGCTGCAAATGTCACCGTACAGATTCCTTTCACATCTGCCAGTGATAAGTTACAATACTGAAACTTGTCCAGGAACGTATACTTGTTAATTTTGCTTTAGATGGATTCCATTAAAACGTGAAAATCTTGGCAAGGACGGGGGTGAGACTTGCCCACTGTCTGGGTCCCTTTCCCACCCAGCCAACAGGGCAGACTTTTTAGTTCATTATCACCTCATCAGTGCTCCTGTCAGCTGCCAGCAGTGAGAACTGGACTAAGCCACTCACTAATTCCTGGCCCTCCTGCCTCCACTGAAGCAGCAGTAAATCCAGAACAGATGGATGCTCTTTAACCCTCTCAATCCAGACACTTACTTTAATCAGTCTAATGAACCCACCCAACTCAGAACGAGGAATGAGTGACAGATGCAGGATGATTGTGGGAAGGAACTGCTACAGAAAACACCACCCCAAATCTTGAATACTCTGCTGATAAGGGAGGCAGCTGGCCAAAGGCAGGAGGCCTCTCAGGTCATGACCAGGACAAACCTTCTGTCAAGAGGAAAAGCTGAAAAGGGATGGATTATAAAGCAGGGCAAATTTATTACACATGGAGATCTCAGCACATCACTCAAGCCATGAATGAAGAGCAGAAGGCAAGGAGTGGCTTTTGGTTCTCCAGCTGAAATTGCAGTTCAGGCTAGTCCAGCAGCTTGCTGTCAGTCATCCTCTTCCCATGACATGAGACATAAGTTGCAAACCTTGCCTTGTGCTGTCTGAGACTTATGGATTGCCACTTCAGTGCACTAAGCCAGCAGAAAACTAACTTCAGAAAAATGTGGACATTTTATTGCTGTGCTAGTGTCCTAAATTAGTGCAGTGGAGTTTTGTGAGCTGCAGACACAGTGCAAAGGAGGACCTGGGAGAGGGAGCAGGAGCACATGGGTCTGTAGCTCAGCCTGCCTTGCAGTTAGACCACAGCTCCTCATGTTCCCAAAAATGTATTTTCAGTATTGGCCGGCAGACCACAGAGCACAGCTTCATTCACGCAGCAGGGCAGAACCAAAAACTGCATGTCAAGTTTGAAATGCTTCTTAATGGGGATTTTACTGTATCCTAACATCAAGAGGAACTTTTCTGTTTATTTTCATCCTAGTATATCTCAATAAGACCTAAACAACTGTGAAGAATGTGGCTAAGTATAATACTCAGAAAGAATTTTTTTTTTTTTTAAGATTCTCTATATGATTTTGGATTCCCTGGCCTGCTACAGAAGACACAAATTAAAAAAATCAGCATTACAGCGCTCTGGCATCTCAGTTTTATACACTTAGAGGCTTCAAGAAAAACCTCATCAAGTTATGACAAAAAAGTAAGAAAAAGTAGCTGTATATTAATTTTAGAGCTTGGAAACCTAAAGAAGGTCTTGGCTAAGGTAAAATTACACACCTAGAAGAAGTTATGAATGCCATTTAGAGCACCCACTTTCAGTTCTGCCATTCTGTAGCATCTTATATATAAAAAAGGAAAGACACAGGAACAAATTCAAAGTGTAGTAACAAAATGATAGCATATCTGCAAACCCAAAGTCTAGGCCTGGAAAAAATCCCAAAGTGGTAGCTCTGAATACAGATCAGCACATGGCATGAATTATAAAGAGCACAAATGCAGCTTAATAGCACTTCTCCCAGTCAGGCTATTTTAACCTCAGAAGTCCATATGATTGCAGTTTCTCTCTTTTGTATCTTTCCTACATGTATTTGAAATATAAGAAGAGAAATGAAGCAGTCAATTAGCCTCTTGCCCTGTATCATGTAAACAGTGAGTCCTGTTTGGGCCTAACTGAAACCAGTTTCCTGAAACCAGGAGAGGTTGACAGGCACAATATGAAAAATAAAGCTAAGAAAAGTAGATTTGTTTTATCACTTTTACAAATATGTTTGATTAACCATTTAAAAAACACCCTGCTCTTGCATCTTGCACAAGAAAAGTGTGTCCTTCTCTTTGCATTTTTTTTTCAATTATAAGCCATACACACAAATTTTAAGGTAAATCTCTCAAATATTTTGCATTTACTTCTATAACTGACAACTTTAGAAGTTATGAGTGAGAAATATATAACATCCCAATTATTAACTAATACAATTAATTCTGTGTTAGTGTAACATTCCAATTATTGACTAACACATTCAATTATTAAGTAACAAATAATTTTGTTAGAATTTATAATTTTGCTCTTTAGCTAACATAGACCAACATTTGCAGGATTAGACAGTGATGTAGAAGAGAACATGTGTAAGAGAAAGACTGTTTTTTGGCAACTAGCCAATGAAACCAGAAATCCTAAACAACTTTAAGGACTACTGAAAAGCTTAGTAACTACAGAAAAACACATTCAAAGCTAGCTTTTCCTTAAGGATGATTACTGTAACAATAAAAAAGACGAAAGCATAGCTGAGTTTAATGTGACTGTGAAATAGACTGGGAAAATACTTATGCATATGGCTGTGACAATTCCATGAATTTTCAGTGAAAAGAAAATCGAAGACAGAAAAATTATCTAGCAAAACCAGAAAAAAAGTTAGAAGGACATTGAGAATCTACTGTTCATCGTTAAATAATAATGTGCTAAAATTACACAAGAAAAACATACTGATGTAGGTTTATTTTTTTTTTTTCCAAGTACATAGTTCAGCCATGCAATAAGCTATCAAATACACTGCAGCATCCTCAAAGGAGACAGTGAAAGAGTCAGGTACTAGCAGTGTTTTAGGAATAAAACATTCTTCCATAATATGAAGAAAAAACATCTCATTAAAAGACCCTTTCAGCCTCAGTGATGGTGACTACTCATTGGTGTAGAAGTCTTTTGGGACTAATCATTCCAAAGTTTATAGGCAAGCTGGTGATCCAAAGTCATGGAAACAATAACTCCTAATCCCAGTGAGCCTGGGAAGCACTGTGTTCCTGAATGAGGAGCAGAGGGCTTGGCAGGGAATGTGACCTTTCAGTGGGGCTCAAGGAGATGACAGAAGTTCTGTGCAAGCTGTGAGGTCTTGCAGCACAGAGTGTGCTTACAGTGTCAAACTCTGGGATAGCAGAAGTCATCTGGAAGGGATGTGAATGTCCTGTCAGTGCAGAGAATCTGCCAGAGCAGACTGCAGTCTTGTCTTTCCAAGTGATTCTGATGGGAATTGTGATGATTCAGTTTTCCTTGGTGCCTGCCTTGGGATTGCACTGCCCAATCAATGGTACCCAGTTTCACATGAGCTGCCCTAGGGTGTGAAAGACAGGAGGCTAACAAAATACAAGGAAGTTCCCTGTATTTCTGAAGAGGCACCTGCAAGTGCAGTGGGGTAATCCAGAACACCAGGAATGGCAGTGAGCTCCTAAATTCAGACAGCACAGTGCTGTTCTCCTCAGAACCAACAAATAAGGGACCAACAGGTGCCTCAAAACTGGCAATGAGTTCCTTTCTTATCCAGCATATATCTTGTTTGTAAAATGGTGGAAGCCTTAAAAAAATTTTTTTTGGAGTTCAATGTAAATCAGAGACCATCACTGCTAGTCACAGAACAAGGCTCTGAAGACCAAGCAAAAAAAAGGAAGTGGAAATTTGAAAAACAGAGAAGATAGGACAGAACCTCACTGTATCTCCTGTTCTTTGTCCTATTCAAAACAATCTTCTATCATTAAAAAGAAAATTAATTTTAATACTGCCATTTAAACAACACTTGAATAACAGCCCGTTGTCAATTCACAACAGCAAATGAAATCTTATTTTGGAAGTATAAGATACAGTTAAAATACCTGAGGGTGGACTAAAAGTCACTCTACTACAAGCAACTTAGTTTATTCATGCCATTTGAATTTTTCTGTGTTGACTTTCCCTTATTCCTAAATAATATAGTATTTTTTCCCAAAGGCTTATTTCAGGAGTTAACATGGACTTGGCAACTGCTTTAACATTCTGAGATGGGAAGTGCTATATTTTGTCAAGTATAATAATAAGAACCAAGGGCCACAGCATAAACTGGAATTATAGAAGGCTGCACAATTCAAAACAATAATCAATTCCTAGAATGTGGACACCATTGTAACCCAGTGCAAACTCCTCCTGCTCATTAAAGCTGTAGGTGTGCATTTCCAAGTCCCAGCAGACTGTGACAACCTCAGCTGAAGGGCTGGGAAGTCAGGTAATGAAATACTTCCACTAGGCTATCCTAACTCTTACCTGAAATCAAAACACATAGTTAAGACATAAACTAGGAAAATGGGCAGTGCATGAATTCCAAAGAGGAAGGGGAGCTTTTTTCTTTTGTGCATTCCTACAGTTAATATTTTTTAAATATTTATTCTAAGACTTGTAGAATTTCCTTGGGAATAGAGTATCTGAAGGATAGATTTTGTCCTTTACTATACATGTTCCAGACCAGCCATATCAGTATACAGAATAATAATGAAAATTTAACTCAAAATCTGTGACTCTTGGTGATGAGGAGTTAAATTTTCCATCATGATGACATTTCATGATGATTCCATGATGATCTGGTGTTTCATGATGATAGTCTGCTGATTTATGTACAACTGCTTCCAAACTGACTTGGCAGGGGGTAAAGCAACTCTTAAGAGCTGAGGGTTTTATTCCATGCATCAGACTACAACTTGACAGCTCTTAAAAAGTATTCCAACCTTGAAAATACATTAAATTTTCATTAAATCATTAATCTGCTACAAAACTTCCATAGCTTATCAGAGTCTACAGAAAATTAACTATACTTATTTTTAAAATAAAAATGACCTATACATTAGGCAAATCACACAAAACACAAGTGATGCATGCACATTGCATCCATGGGAGTGTCTGCATCACAGAAATGTGTAACCACAGCTGGACTAAGGCAGGTGTACTCCAAAAAGTATTAGACATAACTTACTACACTACTTACATATTAACACCTATTCCCATGCTCTGTGCTGCAAAAGAGGCAGAAGCTGCAGCAGCTGGGAGCCTTGCAAGGAAACCTCACTGGGATGTCATTCCAAGGGGCTGTGCCTGACCCAGAGCATTGCTCTGTGGCCCTCAGGCTTCTCTTTTTTGGGCCAAGTGCCACACTGACACCCTCTGCAGCTCAGCTCCAAACACCTTTGCCATTCCCCAACAGTTTACTTGCATTTCTGCATAGGTGCTGGTTTCTTTTGGCTCCAAAGACAGCCTCACCTGCAGGGTTTCATTTTTCTGTTTGACACCGTTGCTGTTGATTTTCCCTTACTGCACAAAAGAACTTGCTCCAGTGCCTCTTTCACAACTGATTCTTTGTAGTAAATGAAAGCCTTAATAATTGTATTTTGATTGTAGAGTTGATTAATTTTGACTTTGTTTAATTTGTGGCATTTGCTGAGATCTTTGGGGCTGAGAATTAGAGAGCACACTGTACCACTGTACTTGGACATAGGGGGTTTGCCAATTTATTTCTTGCCTCATTTGTCACAAAACCTATGAAACTGCAGTCCAAAGCCAGCTTCATATTTTTAAAGGCAAGGCAAAAATGTATTTGTTTTTCTTCTAAATTAACATCTTCTGGCTAAATTAATCTAGTTTTCAAACTCAAAACTAGAGCCCTTACTAGCAATGAGACTTTGGTAAGCAAGAAAAATCCAAAGATCAGCTCAGCAAAACAGAACAGATTGCTTCTCTCCTATTTTAGCACTGAAGCTGCAAGAAATGCTACTCAACTTTAGGTACAGACATATAGAACAAAAAATTAGGATGTAGAAAGGATTGTATGGGAACATACTAGAATAGAGAAATACATGAAGAACTATGTATCTTACATGTGCAACATTTCCCACGAAACATTTGTGCCTCAAACTGTTAAGACATCAAAAACCCAGAACCTTCAGATTTTAAATTCCTGACATCACTGAAGTCCTGTGACCATGGGTGAACAAGTCACTTCATGTTTTGCTTTTCAGTTTACTCCTTTGAGGAACAACAGTGGCATTTCTCCATTTTTTTTAAAAAAACTACGACTTTGAAATGCAAAATCCTGTGAAAAGAACCGAACTGAAAAATACTAACATTTATAGTTGCATTATTAATATTTTTGATGAAACTGTGGCTAGATGAGATAAAGGCTTTTTCTAAATATAAGAAGATATCCCTGTCCTAACTCTTTTAGGTTTCCTGTCTAATGAGGGCTTGAAAGGCAGCAAAATTTTTACTGCTACCTTGAACCAATAAATTGAATTTTTTTTTATTCCTTTCAATAAAAAAGAAGAAGTTTCCTTGGAATGGAGAGTACTCCACATGAATTACCTACAAAAGCAAAGTTTCTCTTTAGAAACTGAATCTGCAAGTCAAAGATAGTATCAACAATGGACACAACTGAGCCCACATCACACGAGGAAGAAGCTCAGGCACTTAATACATTTTTACAGGACACATTTTTCATTCTTACAGCCATTCAGTAAGGAAAGTATATGACTTGTGCTGAAGAATCACAAAACCTGCTAGATAACAATCTCCATCCTCAATTTCACCTCAGGTACCCCTGAAGCATGTTCAGCTGTATTTAAACTATTTGTGATAAAAAAACCATTGGACTCGTGATGCAAAAGCATTCCTAGAACCCCTCTTCACTGTATTGAGATGAACTTCAATTCTCATCTTGTTCCCCAAACCACCTGAACACTCATTATGGACAATTTTAACAGCAGCAGGCTTGAGAGAGTCCTCTAAGGACCTTATGGGACAGATGTTTCCATTTCAACAGTAAACTACTGTTTATTCTTTTCCAGCTACCTACTTATTCACTTCATAGTGACTGAATAAGGAATACAAATCCTACTTCTTGATGAGACAGCTCTGTGAGATGATGACACAAATCCTCCTGAGATCAAGACTGCTATATTACCAAAACTATGACTTGACATAAGGGGACACCTGGTTTATCATGATTTAGTTGCAACAAGTTAATGTATCTGCCATTCAACAATTTACTATTTTCTAAACATTTACATATATCTTTGACCATTTACTCCAATTATTTTCTGATTAAATACCTCACTGCTCAAAGCAACTTGCATTCACATCTGTCTCAGTGGACTAAAATTTTTATTCATGATATTAAACTAAACGACCAAACTAGTTGATTCTATAGCAAACACAAACTATATAATTTAGTTTAACTTCATATGCAAAGCTTGATTCCTAGATTACATAATGGAAATAGACTAGTGTGATCCTGTAGTTTTCAACTCAACATCAATTTTCAAGCTGTAGAGTGCCAGAAGATTGAAAAAGAGCTGTAGGTCCAGGGAAAGCTACAGCCATATCTATTTAGTGCTTGAAGTGGGCTTGAAAAGGGGTTTAGGCAACACCAAATATAACATTGTTCCAAATAATTTTTCAGAATTCCCCATGTTCCTATATGCACTAGCTTCTAGTACAGCAAGACAGTATCCTGCAATCTGCAGAAAACTATTATAGAACTACTGAACTGGGGAGAACTGACCTCACAGCAGAGACAGCATTGTACCTCAAAGAAAGACACTTTGACAGTGCTTAGTATCAGCTTTTAGGATTTCTAAATGAACAGTTCTGGTCAATTCTCATGTTTTTGACCATAGTTACATGGAATCACTTTCACTGCATACAAGGTATCACCAGACAAACCCAAACCAAGAAACCCTGAGTCCTACTGCTATGGAGCTTTCTCCATATTCCACAGACCTGCAGATGATGCTTCTTATTTTGTCCAAAAGAAATCAAAGTATTGTTTGGGAAGGGAAGAACACAAAAAAAACCATCATGAATATTCCCATACAGTTTAAAGACAAAGACTGTATGCACTGCCAACAACTTGACTCAGTTCTCCAATTTTTCTTACTTAATTCCCACTTGCTGTCCTACAGGATTGCAGGGAAGCAATTACTTGCTTCAGAAGCTATTTCTGTAATTAAAGCAAATTGACCTCACTTTTTATTTAAAAAAAAAAAAAAAAGGAATTTCTGTTCCAGTCCAGAAAACAGACTGGAGTTAGACTTTGCCTTACCTACACCCTGCAAAGCTCCACTGTTATTTTAAAGGCAATAAAAGAGTGACTTGCACATGCAGAGTGACCATGTGAGCACATCCACCCTTTGTGAGTTCCCTCCCTGTATTTTGAACTATGTTGATGATGTCGGATGGGATTTACAATTGCTCAAAGCTACTATTGTTCACACTACATTAAATCTACAATACATGCAATGAGATACCATAATATTTTCACTTGGAACTTCTATTAACCCACAACTTGACTGTATTTAATGAAATATGTAGTGCTCACAGAGTTGATTTATATGCATTACTATTTACAGTTCATGTTTATAAAAGAGGAAAAAGCACCCTAAGGAACTCATGGTTCTTTTGACTTCAACAGAAAGTAAAAAGTGCCTGATTTGGTTTAGCTCAGTAACACCCCTGGAAGCCCCAGAATCTTATAGCTGGATTAGGGATGGCGACAGGAATCACTGATGCAGCTGAAACAGCCAGCACAGGAAATCTACTTTTGCTATCAACCCTGAGCCAAAACACTCCTGCATATTCTAGAACAAAAATCACAATTTATGCTTCTTGTATATAGAATTATACACAAGCAATGTCTTGGCACGCAGAAAACTTGGAAATGTATTTTTGTCAAGTGGTGTTCTAGAGCTAAGTGATGTGAAGGATTCACACTTCAAAGGGAAAATTACACAGATTCCCTAGAACAGATAACCTTTTCCCTCTTACAGAACTTTTCAGTATTTAATTATACAAAATAAAGGCATACAGAATTAATTAACAGAAGGCAGTATATTGGTGCCCTCAGAGCTATCTTACAAGCAATCTGTTCTATATGTCTGTCCCTATTCCTCTACCAATTTAACACTCTGTTATCTATAAAAACCCAACATAATTATTTTCTCTTAGATAACATGATCTGCATACAGGTTATGATAAAACCAAATTTTCACCAACACTATGCCCTGTGGCCAGTAAAGAACACGAATTTTTCTTGTGCTGCACCTGTTCCCTAAGACAGGTTGCAATAATGAATAGCAAAACTGAGAAAAAACAAGATGGGTATCCATCCTCTAGAGTCAGGATTCTACAAGCCTAAAAAATCATACATTTTAGTACTCTGTGTATACATATGCCAAGATCTATATTGATGAGATCTTAAAGAGCAATTTCTGTAAGAATGTTACAGTCTCTTAACAGAATATGAAAGCATGACAAAACCCTTACATTTCATTCTCACATGATAGAGGTTTAATTTTCTTTCACCATCTAGAAAACTATGCCACTGAAGGGATCACTCACACCAAACCAGTCCCTGGAAAAATATAACCAGAAAAATAATCTCACACAGAAAGGCATGGGAATAAAAGCATAGTGCAGCTAAATTCTCCACAAGTTAATGACTGAACCTCTTTCCTTTAACTCCTTCCTACAACATCAGTAGTTTTAGAAATTACTGAGTGGAGCAAACTGCTTTAACACCACCTGGTGTAGTTTTCAGCAGTTGGTTTTGCTTCCAGGCCTGTCATGGCTCATTAAGATAGTATAGTACTTTCTGTCTGCAAGATTGTTCTCAGGGACCATAGACTTCAAGCTAAAATGAGATACAGGGACTTTATCACAAGACAAAACAGGACTGTGACATATCACCAAGGTTTTAGTACCTGAAAAGCTACAGAAAGAAAAGATTTTCAAGGTGGGTGAAGAGTAACAACAAACCAGTTAGGAAAGGTAAATATAACTTCCCAATATTTAAAGAAACAGAGTAGACCACAACAATCTAATTCTGTGTGTACTCATATGGAGCATTTTGTCTATACAGGCTTTGCTAAAGGTTCATGTCTTTGCTTTGCAGTTCTATCACTCTATGACACTTTGAAATTCAAGATTCACTTATATGAAACATCTGATTGACCAGTTTAGTACTGCTGCCCAAAAATGGGCTAAAGTCTTCTGCTTGCCTCCACGATTCAGGCCAGCTAGTGTGAGCTGCACTGGAAACAGTGCTGCCAGAACACTCGTGCCTCAGAGTGTTCAGAAGGCTCAAGGACAGCACAGGAAGGATAACAGGACTCGTTCCTTAATTGCCAAGAGAAAAAAAGTGCAAAGGAGATTCTGTTTTCTCTTGAGTTTTCACCCAAATTTAAAAAAATAAAAAATACTAGCAAAATACACCACATTTGCAGGTCTTTGTTTCTTTCAAGATCTTTCAATAAACTTGAGCCTCTAATGACATACAATATATCAGCTTCTCTATTGAATTCTGTACCACTCACTTGGAGATTAACAGCAGTTCCAAGGTCAGTCATGTCAAATTATTTAAACATGAGGTCTACATTGTTTACTAATTAGAAATGGATCATTTTTCATATTTCAGACTACTTCAACTGAGCAGTTACAATTTACTGGGGCGACAATATAAAATTAAAATTAACAGATATGATTAAATATTTATGCTTAAAAAGGACAAAACATAATTGAAAGGACAAAACAATGGGAACAGGACATTAGCATGTTAATTTTCACTGTGTGCCCAGAAAGACATTTTAAAAAGAAAATTCCAAAGCTAATAGAAGGAAAAAGGGACTGACACAGATGCACTTGTTCAGCTTTGCCCCAGACAGTGAATCCTACAGTCACAGAGTGCCCTCTGTGGGACTCCAGCTTATTTAAGTGCACATGAAGCAATCACAGGAGAAGTTTAGGTACCACTGCTGCCATCACAGGATAGTCTGACACACCAAGTGACCCCTGGAGCCTGACAAAGAGCCTGGAAAACCACACCTTGCTGATGTGAGGGTAATGTGCTGCTGCTTTGTGGCACTGACAACCAACACAAAGAGATTTCAAATGGAGACAGCTGCTCATCTGCTCTGTAGGGCTGTTGATAATCCATATGCATAAACCATAACTTCTTTAAAGACCAGGAAACTCCTTAGTTTCCAAGAAGACACGTGCAGATGAGCTGACAAGTTATTGTTGGATGGACATTGATATTTTCTTTTTTTTAGTTCTGTTCACCATGGGTGCACACAACCTGAAGTATTTTTGTTTGGTTAAATTGTTTGCAGGGCTTGAAATTACTTCACACCTCATTTTGGATCAACCGATTTTACTTTTCTGGCAAATGAACTGTGTCAATTAATCAGTTTATTTTGGATTACTTTCAACTTCAGCTTCACACTCATACCTCCAGACAATGCTGCTTTATTGCTGAGAAGATGAACTTTTCAGAAGATAAAAAAGCTCAGCTTCCACTGACTTAATTTACAGTTCTCAGTGTTCATGTGCACGCCTTTGTATTTTTCATCTGAGAGCCAGAAAATGAAGATGTGGATTTCTCCATCTATCAAATATTTTTAAGTCATATCATGCAGGAAAACTGTAGCAGAGATATGGGTGAACAGCCTTCCTGCCCAGGCTGGCATCTCATTTTTATGAGCAGCCCTCCTGTAGCTCTCAGCAGGCCTTTTAGCTCTGAGATGAAGAAAGGAAGGCATACAGTAAACAGCCTCATTAAGCTACAGGCCTGGCTCATTTCTGATCACCACCTCCACTCCATACCAAAGAAACACTATCTGTGGGATGAATTCATGTCATTAGAAACTACTGTAAAAAATACTCAAAAGACTACTAGTGTACAGTCAGACAAGAAATCAAAAGATGTCTTCTGACAGCTTGATTTTCAAACATAAATTATTTTCTGTGATACCAATAAATTCATCCGCAATATCCTTGATTACTTTTCAAGAAATAAGAGGATAGTAAATTATTCTCAGACATCTACTAATCCTTCTGTTGTGAGCCAGCAGGATGAAAGATTCAACTCTGAAGTGCCAACTCCATTATGTAAGTCTGCATACCTTGAATTATAGGGCTAGCAGCAATTGCAATTAGCAGGAGAAGGCATAATTCAGGAAAGGGCTGTTGGATAGTTTTCCAGGTCTGAAAAAACAGCTTGAGAAATGCCCCAACTGGGACTTCTCAATCCTGAAGCACATGACTAGGAAGACCCTTCTGGTGCTTCTGACCATAACAAAAGGTCTGTCTATTAAAAAAAACATGCAGACACAGTGTCTGTTCCCCTTCCCTCTAAGTGCAGCGTCCACTGCTACAGATTTGGCAATTGCATGAGCTCAGCCTCAGATTAGACTGTTTGTGCTTGGTTATTTTCACACACTGCCAAAATTTGCTGACAACACCAGGGGAAAAAAAAAAGGAAAGTAAAACTGGCGATTTTCAACAGTTTATAACTCAGCTCAGCCTAAGCAGGTTTTTATGGGACAAAGAACAGAGATTTCTCTGTAGACAGCACTTTATTCCTGCCTAATTTAAAAGATTTGCTGTGAATGATGGAAACACTAGAACTTCTTAAAGAAAACATAACAAAACAAAAATCCTAGCAGTTCACTAGTATTTCTCTACAGTAGATCAGGTTTGGTGATATAAATAGAGACCATTATCTGCCCCTCTCATAATTATTCGCAATAAAGTTTTTTTAAAGAAAATGAAAATATTAAACTTAAAGGAAGAGGGCTTCAAAATACATAGTGTTTCTTTAAGGAGTGAAATTTCTTGCTTGGAATAATTCACACTTAAGCTATTCTAGTGCCACACAATTCCCTAAGGTGTGTGAAATGATCTTCTCAGGGTTACAGAGTTAGTAATAAACACAAATTCTACTCTAAGAAACAGTATTTTAAGTATGTATTTTTGCTAGCATTATATCTAACAACTTCCTACTAAAACCCAGAGGTAACTTTCTGGAGTGCCCTTATTGCTTTAACACTTTCTTTCACCCCATATCTAGAATCTCCTAAAGCTGCATTTCCTATGCTATTTTTCTTGTCTGCTCCCCAGCCCCACTGACTGACTGCAGGGCCTGGGTTGTTAAATCTTCACCTCTATCAAATCTCAAATTTAATCAGTGCTGTTTTTGAGCACCTCAAATTCTTCTCACTGAAGCATGCCCTAAAACTTAGGAAACAATATCACTTCATCCCTTTGAACACTATCTGTACAACAGCCATTTTTCTCCATAAGAACTCCAGAAACAGCTAATTGCTCCACCAAACTGACCACTCATTCAACTACTGTTATTTTTCAGTTGAAATTGCAGTAAATACTTTAACAACATGAGAAACTTTTTGCAAAACTAGAAAACAAATGACTGCTTTTCATAAAAGACACAGGCTGGGAAAGCAGGGCAACAAAGAATATACTGGAGTTTCTGTATATAAAATATTTAATTGACTGGAAGTCCTCAATAGAGAATTGTTTGCAAGAGAGCCTCATGGTGAGGGTGAATTTCTGAAGTTTGGATGCCTTTGGCAGCTTTAGAGAACTTTAAGACAGACCAGCTATGACTAAAACACACTCAGCTAGTTAACTATACAAATGTAATGCTTTTTCCATCTTTCTCTCCATGTGCTGACAGCATTACCATTCTCTCCAGTGTTCTTCTTCCTTCTGAGGTACAATGGATCTACCAGTTCATGCAGTCCCTGATACCACATTTCAGTACAAAAACTTTCCAACAATAACTTACACAGCTAAGAGAGGTCATCATTTAGAAGTGAGTAGTTATATTAAAGGATCTACACAATTCCAAATACATTTCAGGACACTGCGTGTAGATTTTAATGAGAAGGTTTGGCAGAGCAGTTTGGCAGAAGAAAGTACTGTCAAGTGATTGGATATGGGATACATCTCCAGTTGCTTTGGATTCCCACATCACCTAAAGAGCTATTCTTCCCATCCCCCAATACAGCAACTCTCAAGGCAGTCAAATTTATAGCTCAATAAATTTTTTTATTAAAAATAAAAAGTGTGGCTTTTAAGTACTGAAGTCTTCCAACATCCTTATGCCAGGTCTAGCTCAAACTGTTGAAGCTGAATATGAAGCTGGGGAGGCTTGGCCCACTTTACACAGCACATC
Organism: Erithacus rubecula; assembly: GCF_903797595.1. Taxonomy (NCBI): domain Eukaryota; kingdom Metazoa; phylum Chordata; class Aves; order Passeriformes; family Muscicapidae; genus Erithacus; species Erithacus rubecula. Next base: position 3,123,238 of record NC_136686.1, read on the forward strand.
TAAGTTAAAGTTTCAAGATCTAAGCCACCTCTTTCCATTTTGTAACAGCTGTTTTTCTATCCTTTCATTAAAAAAAAAAAAAAAAAAAAAAGGAAAGGAAAGAGACCAGTGTAGAATAGTTAAATAAATAAATAATGGCTCACAAAACCACAGTGGAGGAACCACTGCTAGTCTTGCCAATAAAAATGTTCCTTCTCTTCAGGGCTGGCTAAACAACTGAAAGTGTTTCTAATGAACTGCTGGCAGCACTATCCATCATTGCAGTAAATGGACTCATGTCTCCCTAAACTAAGGATAACTATTTATCTGTAATGCACAGTCAGAAATTAGGAAGTATTTAAGCCTGAGAAATCTAATCCCTCTCTTCTCCCTACCTCTTCAAAGCTTGGCTTTATCCAGGCTTCCTTATATAAGGAAGATTAGAAAAGTTTGACTGATGGAGAACTTCAAACTTCTCCAGTGCTAATGAATCATCAGCATGAGTTTGAAAAATAATGGAGCAGACCAGACATCTGCAGTCTGATTTTAACATTACAAACACCTGATATTCCGTTCATCTTCTCCCTCTTTTTTTGGTCATTTGCTACACTGCCTTGCACCTTACCTTGAAGTAGTCCTAGGCTGCTCAAAGCAAGATGGCACATTTGTTAGACATAGAATAACTAAGTCCCAATAGATGTTTAGGATCTTGGAAGATGCTATTGTGCAAATAATAGAAATCTACTGTAAACAATCAAAAGGAAGAAATGTTTTTCATCTCTAGAGGAAGTGTAAAGTGATGTCAGTAATCCCTGGCCAGAAGTCACCTCTGAAGGCTTGGCTGATTAGAGATAGCTGATATTTGCAGAGACATATCCATGCAAGGGCTGTCTTCAGAACAACAAGGATCAGAAAGGAATGCAGAGACATCAATAAAACACGCCTACAAATAATAAAAGAAAACACTAACTTCATTTCCAGGACCTCCTCCAAATGTTTCCTTCTTTCAGCTCGTAGGTTGGTCAAATGGGTTTCCTTCTCAGCCAAAGACTGCTGTGTAGAGGACAACTTTGCTTTCATTGACTCCAGCTCCTGTTTGACCTTCTCCATAGCCATCATCAGCTCTTCTACCTAAAACATTATTGGAGAAGACAGGAGGAGAGAAAAATTATGCAGTGAGATGAGGTGGAACTTACTGAATGTGACAACTAAATTGGAACACAAAGGTTACCAGGGCATGGGTGCTACCCAGCACTTGTGCAGGCTGGAGGCACCATCCAGTGCTGTGGGCAGATGTCTACACTTCATCAAAGCAGCACTACAGCTTGGGAATTAACTTATTTGGTCACTGCAACATAACCATTACAATACAAACCTTCAGCTCTTCTGTATTTCTGTACCACAGGGATAAGAGGATGGCCTGCATATGTTAACACTTGCCCACAAAAATGCAAGATATTAAATGAAACACACTGATAATACACCAAAAGGATAAAAAATGTTCATTGTAAATTATGCCTGAAGACAAACTACATGTGCACTTTAAGAACAAAGGTAACATTTCTAAAGCAGGGAGAGGAATGGGTTCCTGTGAAGATGTGAGGATATTCTCCTGAAAATACCATTTGAACAATGCTTTTAGGCACATGTTGGGATTTAGCAACACAAGACATTGAAAGAGTTGCAGCAGAACAATGCTCTTATCTTCAGCAAACTGAAAAGATTCAGAATCAACATGATTATAAATTCTGCCAAATATTTTACACAAATGAAGAGTCATTTTATTTTGCACTCAGAAAAAGTTCTGTCTCAGGTAAAATTAATGAATTAATTTATTAAACAAATTAATATGCAAAATCACAATACATGCTTAAATCTAGCTACATATAGGATTCAAAAAACCTCTGGATGTGCTTTAGTAATTTTATAATACAGCTCAATGGCAAACATTACTTCCAGTGATTTCTGATATGAGAAATCCATGTAGGTTTTCTCTTTCCATCGCAACCAAGTGTTGATAAATAATTCTATAATGTGCTTTTGAAGGGAGAAACTCATATGCTACTGCTGCACAAAATCAAATATTTGTATAAATTTAGTATGCAAACACAGCACTACATTGCCTTTATATCCCTCCATAACATTCAACTTTTGATGCATCCTGGACGTGAATTATTGAATTTACAACAAGCTCATTTTCTACTTACAAGTTTTTACAAGGAGAGCTGAGCATGTCATTTACTATACAGGTGGTGTAGGAGGGAACTTGTAACATGCTTTAATAAATCCTGTACTCGTATTTGCAGAGCTAATGACTCAGGACAAACATGAATAATAAAAGTGTTTTCATCCTCAATCAGTGACAGAGCAAGAAACATTGTAATTGAGAATTAGATTTATAAAAATCTAGCCTAGACATGGTGCAGTGTTTACTGCAGAAAGCTTTTCTACTTCCCTTCAAATGCAGCTGCCAAAAGGTTGTATTCTTATACTTAGCAAACTAATATTCAATTATCATAAACTATTCAAATGCACAGCCAAGAATTAATCTAGTAATCAACAGACCAAAGGAGAACCTCAGTGACAATCAGTCCAAACTGGCAAGCATGGATATAATAACCAAACTTTCCCTGTTTTGTTAGTGTTTAGTGTGCAAAACAAGGTCAGAAAATCTGCAAATTTTTAAAACTAAGAGAAAATTCAACAAAATGAAACAGAGAAAATATATCAGGAAAGAAGAACTGCAGAAATTATGAACAGCAAAAATACTACTAGGATGGAAACTGATTCTTAGAAAAATTGTGAGGTAATGAAGGAGCACTTGTGCATCAGCTGTTAGGATATCAGTTTCTGCTTCCTGTGTGTGGATCAGAAATACCTACAAAGACATTTCCCTTAAAACTGAAAAGAGGCTTGCCAACTATAAACCCTGGGCTTGAACAGAAAACCACCTCGAATCAACAAGCCCCCAGCCAACTGCAACAGTCAAAGGGGCCTGTGTCAATCTGTCAGCTGCCAAGATAAAACAATCTCTGAAGTGACATCTTCTCCATAATCAGGTCTGAAATATTTCTGACAGGCTTCCTCCCACTGCCAGCCACCAAGGTCTGTGATGCTAACACTGAAGGACTGCTTGGCCTGATGTACATCTGTAGTGTGACAACTCTGAGCTGTTTGGAAGACATGAGTAGACTGGAGCCTGATATCTGGGACAAGGCTCCTAGGGAGAGGTGGCAAGGGCTAACTGCAGGGTATCTCCTAGTAGTGCTTGCTGCAGGTACTTTATCTTCTTCTCATTGCTCTGTTTCATAACTTCTAATTTTTAGTTTATAGTCTGTACTTTTGTAGGCCAACAGAAAATTGATCTAATCATGTATTAGGAATGGCTGGAATTTAAGTAGCTTTTAAACTGTGCCAACAACTTGGTTTACAGAACTGTCATTACCTCTCCAGCAAGGACCAATTGTCATGCAGTTTACTAAAGACAAAATTCACCAAAATAGTGATGATTGTATGCACAGCAAACACCTCATTGTTCAGATTCATCTATTTCAAGAAAACTTGTACAAAACAAAACATTTCATTTGGCAGCTTCTGAATCTTAGTGCAGACCTGTCCCTGTAAGCAGTCCAGTGAGAAATAACAGAGGAAGATTCACTGGAAGCAAACTACTTGCAATGCACATCTAATATAACCTATACAAAAAAACTTCACATCTACCCTTGAAATTTTGTCCCCTGAGAGCAGCTAATTATATAATAAAGAAAAAATATTTGCCAAAACCAGAGCTCTTGGCACGCTGAGACATTTTTAGAGACGTGCTGTTGACATTTTCAATTTAGCTGTGGGCAAGCTTATGCCCTGTCACTTGTAGCTCGAAAGTCTCCACCCATTTAGGAAGAGGCAAAGAGTGAACTCTTGCTACTGTTTTCTCTTTGCTCAAGTGACAGTGTATAAAGAAAAGTGCATCTTTGACTGTCTGGGACTTAGCCATGATTCAGTTCTCTGCAGACAGGCCAGAAAGGTCTTCATGTATTTTGAGCAGAGAACTTAAAGTGAAATTTATTTATTCATTGTCTTCAGGCCTTAAGTGACCTGACTGGATGACAGCTTATCTTTAAGGAAGAACATCAAGCTGAAATAAGTTTCCATTAGAGGAGAGATTTCCTGAGAGACTGAACAAACTATGTGAAAGAAGGCAAAGAATGTCAATTAGATCAGGATGGGATTCACAGCAGCAGAAAAAGTAAATGTCAAGATAGGACAAATACTTTGCATGGTATTACATCTCCTTCCTTAGGAAAAATGAAAGCAAGGTGGAGAGAAAGAGCAGTGCAATAGGAGAAGTTTATCACATCAGTGACAGCCTGTAAATAAATGATTTAGTAACAAAAAAAAACCGAATCTCTTTACAGGAGCCTATCTGCCATCTTAACCTCCCTGCTCCTGCAAATCAAAACCCAGGCTTTTGGACAGACATGGAGATACCACATTATCTCCAAATATGTAGTGGTTCCAGTAAACCTTTCTGGTCACTGGGTAATGTGAAGCCAGGCACTTGGCAAAGAGCTTGGTCAAGTTCCCCAAAAGTCAGTAAAAAGACAGCAAAACTGAGAAAGGGACTGTATGTACAAAGTATTACTGAGGCTGGAAATCCCACCAACCTCTGTACCAGCTCTTGGAATGATTTCTGGTGATCAGGATAGGAAAGCTCCAGTTCCCTCACCTGTAACATGAGAACTAATGCATGCTATGAATTCCTGAGACACGACTGACATTTCAGGCCAGGAGGAATTCTTTATCAATTGATGTGATTGTAAGTGTTTGCCTGTTAACATCAGAGCCCAAAGACTCCAACAGACAGATGGCTCACTAATGGAACCTCAGCATCCCCAAACACTTCAGATTGTTTACATTACAATGTAGTGGCAGTTACCTTCTTTTCTTCACATCGTGAGCTCTCCTGAGTGATAAAGCATCACCTGAACACAACTTTTCTACTGAACAGAAAACTGGAAAAGGCTCCTATAGCCCTTTTCAGAAGATAGTTCTACAGCTTAATTTTCTGCTTGTACTTTGTCAAAGAATCAGAGCAATTCTGGGTCATGATCCAAGCCACAAATGCATTGTGAATGCTGGTAACATTATGTAATTCACTACATGGGACTGTGCAGCTCTAAAGAGGCAATGACAGAGCCAACAGCATGGAGGAAAAAAGAGCACAATGCCATACACTTGAAAAAACACTTGCAGGGGCAAAGGCTGTATTCTGAAGTAGTGACCCATGGAATCCATGCTTACAGGATATGTGCATACCAAGAATGAGGAAAAGGCCAAAGAATGCCCTGCACAGACACCACAAAGGAAAATGTTCTAGTCTCAAGTGATAGGATATGAATGCATCTAAATTCACATGCATATGACTGCCATTAAAGATAGCAAATCAGTGGTACACGATATAAAAAATCCTTTATGTTAGGTAAGGCTTTTTCTCACCTGTAGATTATCAATTTTTACAGAAGAGACTAAGTATCTTATTTTATTTTTAATCTTTTCATGGAATGGTTTGGGTTGGAAGGGACCTTTAAGCACCCTTTAAGCCAACCCTCCTGCCATGCCCCCTTCACTAGATTAGGCCCCTCAAATCCCTGTCCAATCCAGCCCTGAACACTTCCAGTGATGGGATATCCACTTCTCAGGGCAATCTGTTCCAGGGTCTCACTGTGCTTCCCTATATACAGTCCAAATATCTTCTCTTTCAGTTTAAAACAACTGGCCCTTGTCCTGTGACTAGAGACCCTGGGGAAGAGTCTCTCTCTCGCTCTCTTTCAAGGTCCCCTTTTTGTACTTCAAGGTTGCAGTGAAACCTCTCCAGACTGAACAATCAAATTCCCAGGGTTTCCTCCCAGGAGAGGCTCCAGCCCTCTGATCATGTTGGTCCCCTCTGGACCTGCCCCAGCAGGTCCATGTCCTTCCTTGTGCTGGGGGCCCAGAGCTGGTGGGGTCTCTCCAGAGCTGAAGAGGGGCAGAATCCCCTCCCTCAGCCTTGCCAGTCTGTAATTAAATTCTCAAAGGGCACAACAAGGCACCTGACTGTTACAACAAGATCCCTATTCCTAAGCTGGAGATACAGTATTTTAAGGCAAACGTAGGAAACACAGTTTAATATTTAATTACATACCTGGAACAGAGTTATTTTTATGCTTCTGATTGAAGGAAAGAAATTCCATTTCAGTCAGTACACATACAGATACAGCAGGCTATGGGATAGCTGTTTATATTCATTATTGTGTCTCAAAAGTTCCAGGCAGAATACAAAATGCTGAAATTTCAGAGAACACAGGTACAAATAGCAAACAAGTAATTTTCCCTGCCCTGTGTATAAATTAATCACTAGAAATCTTTTCAAAACCAGCTCAGCAGGCCAACAAGTATATTTAAAATTATTTATTTTCTAAACATAGACCTGTTTTGTATAAACAAGAAATTAGCATTGGACGACAAAATGTAGTAAGAATCTGTACTTTCACACAAAATTAATTAGGCAAGCAAAGCATCTTGCAGTTAAAAGCCAGTAGTAAAAATATCAGAAGGGCTGAAAAAATAATTTACATATCTCAAAGTGTCACTCTCAGATGACAGTCTCCTATTTATCTACAGTTCTTGAGTTTTTAAAGTATTTTTTATCTCGCCATGTATATTGCTGAAATGATACAGAGACTTCAAATTTCTGCATTATCTTTTACTTGGTAGAACTGATTAGACTGCAGAGAAGGAAAAGAAATAGACATGAAAAGCAAGAAAGAAAGGCAAAGACAAGAGATCTGGCTCCGTGTAAACTTGTTTGGATCTCAGAAAAATTTCCTAGAACAGATGTTAAGACATGGAAAAAGCACAGGCCAGACTGGGGACTTAGGCATGTAATTTAACTGCCTCCAGTAACATATTACAGGGAGAAAGCACTGAGTCTAACATAACATGGACTGCCAGCAGGACCAGATGGTTTGCTTAAATCACAAGCTAATAAACCTTTACACAAAATAAGAGGGAAATGAATTATGGTTTCATCATAGCCCCATTTTTGTTAAAGCCATAGGGTGGCTTTAAGGTACTCTTAAAGACTATATCCAAGACACTTAACTAAATTCTTGGCTATTCTGAATTAAGGGAACAAACTTCAAATTCCTATAGATACTAGAAAACTGCTAGGCATAGCTATTTTAGAGCTAAAAATATCAGGTGAAAGGGAGAAAAATCAGTAAACAATAACAAGAAAAATCTTCCTGTCCCTCAGTAAAATTATACTGTGAAGTCTGATTTGTAAGGTAAGGACAGCCCTCCACCAGAGAACAGCTGAAAGCTCTGCCCCACTGACAGCAAAGGGGTGGAAAGCAGGATGGCTCTGTCCCACCACAGGCTGGAGCTCTGGCTTCAATTCAAACCTCTCTTATCCAGCACCAGTGCACAGGATGCAGTAATTAAGATGTTTCTATACACCACTTCTACCTGCATCTCAAAGGGGATGCCAGACTTGCAGCCCTTTGCCAAAGTCAGCTGTGTACAGCATTAGAGGACTGTGGCACACTGCACATGGAGAAGGAGTTCTCCTTGCAGTAAAGAGGGGAGTTAGTGCTGAAGCTGTGAAAATGGCTGGTGGATTATCTGTTCTCCAGAGAAAAGGGAGGGTCCTTTAAACATCTGTAATACACAGCAGTAATTTCAGGGATGAACTCTGTCTTTCTTTACATTACTGTGTGGCTTGCTTAAGTCTTTGTGCTTTTGTTTTTTAGGTTGTTTAGATTTTGTATATTCAGCATCCCTGATAAAACACAGAGAGTCTTGGTGTCTTAACAGAACTGGTGCCACTATTCTGTTCTTACCTTATTAAATGGGAAAAAGGAGATGAGCAAGATAAATAGAACAAAAGCCTATGGTCTGAAAACCTACAGGATACTGCAGATGAATGCAATTTTTCTTATCACTGTGAAACTGAGATATTTAGACAGCTGATGTCTCTTATTTCCATGAGCTGGTCTCCAAACAAAAACTTCATTATAAAAAGAGCATCTGATAATAAAAAGAATTAATGCTCTGTATTGCTCCTTGCTGTCTCCAGCCTGGCTCTTAGGCAAGGAAGAGCACTAATGAGATTGACCAGACATCTAACATTACCATGTTCCTCCTGCAGAAGCCACACAAATATCAACAAAGATATCTCTGTCAAGGGGTTTCTTACTTGAGTATTCATCAAGTGCTTTTTGCTCATACTCTGAGAGTGCTGAGTTTTTGTATGAAGAAAGGAATCAGGATCCACAGATGCTTGGAAAAGAGAAAATTCCTAAGCCTTCAGGACTCCATAAGTCACAGCTGTGTCCTGTAGGGATGTTTGGAGGTGGCTTTGACAGTTGTACCTCCTAAATGTGGGCTATAACCTACATAAATAAGCAACAGGCTACTGCTGGGACAACAGCACTTGAGAAGGAAACAATAATTGCCTCTGCTCAACACAAACAAAATAGTTGAGTTAGCCCTTGAAAAAAAGTCAGTGAAAACTGAATTCTGATTTCTATTGAGGAAAAGAAATCTGTTTCAGCCACTGGTATCTGAAGACTGAAACAAGTTAAAATTCTATTTCCACATTTTCCTAAAATGAAACCATTATCCAGTGAAACATTTTCATGTTTTTTAATCCACATAACCATACCAAAGGAAGCTGTCCTGTCTTACTTCACATGGATCTACAGTCTCAGGAGACTGCCTTGTGTTTATCTTCCATGGTTAGCAATTCCTAACCCTTGGGAATAGAGCCAGCAATCACTAGGAATAGCAATCCAACTTGAAAAAACCTGGATTTTTATCATCTTTTAAAATCTCTACAGAGGCAGAGACACTAGAATGCAGCACATGAAGCACATCCTGTGCAGCACTGCATACACTTATTTGGCACCATTTATCACATCCAAACAAAGTTCTCTAGATCTATGGTTAATTCATGATACTCCAGCCACAACTCTAAACATGGGCAACAAAAAATAAATTGCCCTTTCTTAGGTTACATCTACTGCTGCTAAGGTAGAAGTGAGACTAATTGCCCAAGGATATCAGCAGGTTTCTTTAAACAGTTTTCTGCAGACCATGCTGATTTCCATTTTGGTGCATTTTAGACAGTTTCAGGTTAACTAGGATATGTCACTATGGCAGACAGTTTAGACCTAACTGAATAATATTCAAAGTAAATATTTAATGCTGTGTTACACAGCACAGCAAAGACTGTCAATTTATAGAGCACAGATTGATTTTCCAAAGAGAAAAATTCTGGGATGATGTATTAACTCACTACAAGCAGTGAAAAACGTTATGCTGATTCCATATACAACTTTAACACTCTTTTCCCAAAAGACATTAAGGATCATGAACATAAATAAATGAAAGCACATGCAGTGCCATGTGAAGGTTGAACATGTGGCAAACTGAAGAGGCACAGTCTCATTGGCAAACTCAGAAAAGTTTCCACCTCTACAAACTCGTGGAAGCAGATCTTCAGCATTTTAGTTAACAGAAAGCAAATAGCAGAACCTAACTACAATAAATAAAAAGAGCTTTCACTATTTAGAGGCAACTGAATTCAGACTGAAATTCAGTGAAGTGTTTGAAGGAATACAATGGTAAACAGCAGTACAGGAAAGTCTGGAAACTTGTGTGTGAGTAGGAACTATTTCAAATAAAGAGGTATTTTAATTTGATGAGCTTCAAGCTTGTCACTCTTTTGTGTTTTTCTACATAGGAGAATGCTATGGAAAGGAAAACAATTTATTTGCTTGCACTTCATAGACTGGGGGGGGGAAATCAATTATATCAAAACAGAACATGTATTTTTCAATTTATGAATCTAATATTGAAGTCTAAGGAGCTTTTCTAATGCTTTAATCTACATGCTATTGTATCACACATTTAAGATCACAAAGAAGGCAACTGGAAAAGAAATTTAAAATGAAAAAAGCACAGGACTAGCTTAAACAAATATTAACACAAGAGTTTGCATGGGTCCTCACAATTCCAAGGAAGCAATAATGTAACCAAGTCTGCAAGAATTTGATTTTCTCTTGAGCCACAACAAATAAAATGCTGTCTAGAAGTAGGTGCTTAAGAAAATAATGTAACAGGCAGAGAGAAGCCAAGATAGAATTTTGTCTGGAATACCTGACTTAGTAAAAGGCATAAAGTGAAATCAGTATTTCTCTATTAAACAATAAAAAGGGATAAAAATACAGACAAAATGATCTTAAAATCAGCACTTGCACCAAATTTATATATAACAGTTTCCATCAGTATTTCTCATTTCATTAAATGAAAAGGTGAGTTATATGGAGAAATGCTCAGTGTATATTTTGCACAGAGGCTTTCAGTATCCCCAATTCTCCTGAAGTCATCAAATATTGACTATTTTGCAACCTTAAATGAGAGCAACAAATTAAACAAAAACAAAGTCCTAATCTCTGGAGGAATTTAAAAGACAGGTAGATGTGGTGCTTAGGGACATGGTTTAGTGGTGGGCTTGGCAGTGTCAGGTTGGAGTCTATGATCTTGGAGGTCTTTTCCAAACTAAACAGTTCCATGATTCTAAGAGATTTAGAAGGTTTTTTTGTCTATAGTGTTAGAAAAAGATCTCTGCCTCAAAGTCATTAGGCATGATTTTCTATTCATCATTTCTTTCTCTATTCATTCTTCCCATCTGGAGGGCAAAAAAACCTTCCACCCTCCAAAAAAAAGCCCAGCTGAGAAAAAAAGACAGAAAAAAATTCCACTCTTCCACCTCTTTAAATGTACATTACTGAATGCAGAGGGAATTACATACCAAATCACCTCTCCCTTGCAGGGAGTGTGACTCAGTACAAATTGGAATATTTTTAAAGGAAAAGGTTATGCAATCCATTTAAATATCTGGGGAAAAGAAGTAACATTAGGGAGATCCAGTGCTCCTAAAAACTACCCAAACATAATCACTGGCAGGGACACAATGCACAGTGAACTTCAGTTACTCAAAATGTTTTCTCTAACCAAAGCAGAACAATCAGACAAAAGGATAAAGTAAATCTCTTGGAAAACAATGGTAAGATTATACTTTGACACTGACTTAAAAAGGTTTTAAATTTTTTTATCAGTAACACAAATGAAAATATAAATTTTTAGCACAGATTTTTACTTAGTATGAACTAAGTACTCAAATTACTTTGCACATGTACATATATACACACACTCAAGAGCCAAAATGATTTTGGCAGACTTTTACAGAAAAGAGCTTTTCAGAAGATATTCAAGAGAAGTTCAGCCAAAGAAATGTAAACTTGCTAGGAAAAAAATCTTAGAAAAAATCTCCAGCACCTTCACTCCCAAGCCATACCTTGGATTACTGCCTTGATTTCCAATCACTTAGTCCATCAAATTTCTCATTAGGAAATACAGAAGAAGAGACAAAAACATTCATTAAAAGCAAACTGCTTGTTTACATGCAGCATGTATTACAGAGCAGTCAGAACTCTGATATTTCTGTGGTGCTCAGAAATCATCCACAGGTAAGTGGTTCCTGTAAAATTCCACTTTATATTTTTCATTTACAGAGATTGCAGGAAGCAACTTACTGTGTCTGAAATTGTGCTGTGAAATAATTCCAATTATTTCTCAACATATGTGACAAAATATTTCAGATCTATTTCAGTAACAGAATGCTCAGCAAAAAAGATAGGTATTTTAATTTATTTTGCATTTTTAGAAGGTACTTGATAGGATAGCATCCAATATATGATAAATCTGTTGTAAATGTAGTTTCTATTCTATTCTTACAATGAATTGTAGTCTAAATAGTATTTGCTAGAAAGTTAAAATCAGAATGGTGTTCTGATGGCAGTGCAAATAATGGTTTCCATTCAAAACTTGGTGAGAAGGCTGTACATTCAAACCCTTGCAGATCTCATATTTACAGTAGGGAAACAAGAGAGAACTGTGAGGGAGGTTCTGGTTGAGTTATTAACCTATTTAATCTTTATTTTTCCTTAACAAACAGATACCAATTTTGAAGTAGGGATATGTGACAGAGAATTTCAGGAGTCTTATATCATCATATTTTACATGTAATGTATACCTGAAATCATATTAATCCTGCTGAAATAATTTATAGAGACAGCAGGAGAAAGGAATGAGCATAAGAAAATACATTTAAACAATACATTACTTTTACAATGTTAAGTCTTTTATTTTCTCTCTAAAAAGGGAAAGCATAAAAATCTGTAGTGTGTAAGATAAAAAGAAACAGTGTATGAGCACAGATACAGCTATTTAAAGATTGACATACTTAACTTCATTTAAAATGTCCCACCAAGAACCATAACTTCAAAACACGTTGATGGAAGGTGTCAAGGTCAGACTGCCAAGTTAAAAATTTCAGTTTCAGTAGCTACTTAAGGAAGGAAGAAATTTTAGGGTAATGTCCATTATTTTATGTGTTTATTTGCCATTACATTTTAATGTAATGGTTAAGGAGTTAAATGTTAGCTGATACTATACAGAGAGTGCATTTAAGCAGGAGTTGATATTGATGAGAGAAGAGAGCTGCACAATAATCAGCAGGAATGTTATTTAAATTTTTAACATCTTCTGCTTTTCAAATTTGAAAGAAATAAAATAAGATAGAGAAATGTATGTTGTGGTCAGGCAATGCACCATCTCACTCAAAGAAACAGGAGCCAATTTTAAAGGCTGTAATAAGTTCCCGGTAAGAATATTTTCAGTAATAATACTAAGCAACTCCTGCCCCCCTTCCTCACATGTCCCTCAAGTTCTGCATGGGGATTCATGAACCAGGACAGTAAAGTGCTTCACATGAAAAAAATCCCTTCAAAAAAATAGACAGTTATTACCATGAATTAGGCAATTGCTCCATTTCACAGCAAAGCCCCAGAACGACCTTGGTGGGGAAACAGCAGGGATGTGCACTCAAGCATGGGGAAGAAAGTGAGTAATGAAAAAGAGAGCATGAAGTATCTTAGGTCAGAAAACATTTGTGAACTATGCCCTCCAATAAGGAAGGCTAAAAATGCCAGTAATCCTACTACTGTGCTCCTTGAGACAAGAACCTGTCACTATATTGTTTGACACTGAGTCAGAGAACTTGTTTCACAAAAAGGGTCCCACTCTTCCATGAAGATGAAAGCATGTTTCCAGCACTGGCCTGGGAATGGTGCTGATTAGGACTCAATCCATAGAAAGGACAACTTCCTGCTGCAGGAGAGGGGATGGCAAAATGCCCCAGGACAGTGAAAGGGTCCATGAACAAGATAGGGCATCTGTCAAAGAAAACCTCAACAGTGTTTCTTAGAGAGCAAAACTACTGCTGCATTTCCAAGAAGGGAAAAACTTCCATGTAATTCTTTTTTTCCCCCAGAGGACCATAATGTTAGCTTTTCTAAAATAAACTCAGATTTGATTCACACAGAAATAGTGCCTGAATGTACACTTACCATCTCTAATAAAAAATCCTTTATGATAGAAGTGTTTATCTGAGAAATCCTACCTTCAGCCTTATGGGAATACTTGGGAAGAAGTCTGCATACACCTTCTGACCATCCCCAGAGGGCTGAACTAGTGGGGCCCAGCCACATACCACATACCACATATCCCCACAGCTGTGAGGAATTCACAAGGCTGTTTAAATAAAGGATCCAGCAGGTGCACCATCAAAACCAGATGACTCCTATTAGAAAAAAAGGCTTGAAGAACTTTCAATCCTTCCCATCCCTGCAGGACTGCCTCATCTGCTTTCTGTATGGCAGAGTTTCTGCTATACAGATCAGAAGGGATAATAAAACTATGCCAAATTCAATGGGGGCACTGCTCCCAGCAGGAAATGCCTGATTTTATTCTTGTGAAAGATAAAAGAAAGAACAGGTCTAAAATCCTGAAATAAACAGAAAGCTTTGGTCAGCAGGAGACATCTTGCATACACAGATTGTATATTAACACAGTTAACCCACTGTCACAGCTGATACACACTGACAGGATATTTTCAAACACTGGATTATAAAGAGCAAGATTTTAATCTATAATGGATATACAAAAATCATGAAATCCAAGGGAGCTTTGTGGACACTGTAATTCAAATTTGAAGCCTATAAAATAGCACAACACATCATGAGATGATAGAGGGTGGGATTACACAACACAAGACTACAGAAAAGCACACTAAATATTAAATACTGGGGCAGAGGCACACACAAATGAGATGTCCTCATACCTTGAACCACCTAAAGCCAAAATGGTTGACCTCATGCACTGATTCATTAAAAAGCTTCAGACAGGCAGTGAAGTGGCAGAATGGTAGAAAAGGAGATAAACAAGAGAGGAAAGAAAAAGCATGCAATTAAAAGCAAATTACAATCAGTTTGAACAACATCAGCATTTTAGAAATCACACACATCACTCACACTTGGTCTAAGAACATTCATAACTTGTTACATGGTTTGTGAAAGTTAATGGATTTGCATTGATAGTATATGGAACATGAAGTCTTGCATTTTAAAACTCTGTAATATTACCTGTGTTTGTCTTTCAAAATTCTACAGAGAACTTCCACAGGACATAATTAAACAAAGAGGACGTTCTTTAAAAGTAATTGAAGGAATATTTGAAAAACATTTGAAGGGAAGTCTCTGCACCTTGGAAAAACAGCTACTTTAACTGATACCAGAACAAATCCTATTGGACAAAGTGGGGCACAACAGGTCTCCCAGTGCTGACTAGAACAAGACTCTGCAGATCCTTGGCTGTTTTGCTGATTTGTTGCTCACATTTTAAAAACCATAACTGCTCTGAGGTGGCAGTTTAGATGTGTTGCAGTAAGCCACTGCTGTCATAGATGTCAACTTTTTCTTCTTCCAATACTGATCCTCTCATTCCAAACTCCTTTTGCCTCCTCACTTGTGTGCACTGCTGCATCCAAATTAATTTCTTTTTTATGCTATTATGTACCATATTCCACCAATCTTTACCCACATATCTTGCTTGTCTTGGCTCTCTTCCTCTCTTCTCAATCTCTTCCTTGAGCCTGATGGTTTATCGATATTCTGCCTGGGCATTTCCCTGCTTGCCTCATTTTTAAGATGTTACACCCAATAGCAACAATTATATATATAATATATAAATATAATTAAATCCTTTTATAATCTTTGAGCACCAGCTTCCAGGTGCTCAAAGAATAATGAAATGATCTCTTTGTCTTGTAATTAATTAATTAAAATATTATAACATCCTAGATATCAAATCACATACAGTTTGATAACTTCTGTGCCTTATCACAGATCCCAATGCTTTGTTAGATACATTTTCCTTTTAAGATGTCAGCTTCCAAGTGGCATTCACTACCCAGTTAACATTTCTATTTAATGTAATTTTTTAAAAGGCTACAAGTTTGGAAAGAAAGCATTCTTGACAGTGAGTTCCATCACTCTGTCTGGGATCCTAAACTACAGCAACCAGAATCATCCTCATTACATCTATCAGCAAACAGCTGAGCTTGACTCTAGCTCATAGAGAGACAATTGCTATCTTCAGGAAAACTTAGATTTTTACTTCTTTTTCATTAAAGCATGTGATACAAGAATACATGATAAGAAAAATCTCTTAATATGTTTTGAAATACATTTGGTCAGAATTATTAAGTAAACGCCAAAGGAGATTCCTCCATTTAAATGTAACTAACCAAATGCTCCTGTTTGCTTATTACTGTAAATATAGTGAAAAACATTGAAGAGGTTCACAAAAAGTAAGAGTGCCAGTTTCAGCTACTGCTTCACAAGCTTTATCAAAATCTCATGGATTTATTCATAACTTAGGGTATGCTTTCTTGATGATTACTTACCTGAGCTAAAATCAGGCATGCCCATGATTCTTCAGAGTCATCAGTGGCACAAAATCAATTAATCCAAGTTGAAAGTTTCTATTAGTGTCTTCAGTACACAAGTATGTATTTTCTGTGTGCATGCTTGGCTCAAGCCAAGGGATTTGTCTTATTAGCCAGCTGCTTTGCAAATGCAGGGAGATTGTGGTCCATAAACACAACCAGGCTAATAAAAACCATTGTCTTTCAAATACATTCAATGAACAAGACAGTAAATCTAAGTATACCTCACACACAGGAAGGCAACTTTGACAGGCAAGACAGATCAGAAGAGTTACTACTTAAACCAGTATTTCAAAAGCTCAGGATACCTTATATTTTGATTTTAATTTCAAGGAAATCTTACCTATGAAATACAAGTTACTATGAAGGCTTTGCAGGTTTTATGAGTGCTGTTACCTAACAGTGGAACAGACAAGCTCATCCCAGCTGTGTTTCACACAGGAAAGCAGGGAAGTTAGTACTTTACTGCCTGGTTACTGTCCTAGGAGGGCTACTAGTGACTTTACAAGATTGCAGACCTGTTTCTCAGCATTGATCCTGGCTGACTCCTCTTGTGCTAGCACCATTTCTCGCTCTGCAGTTATCTGAACACTTTCTCTGAGTGCCTCTTCCAATTCTTCAATCCGATCATCCTTTTTACGCAGGTTGTCCTGGAAAATGATGGGAGACTAGGTGAAGACGACTTGTTTGGAAGTACAGCCTTTTAACCAACCAAGTTTTAAGCCAATCAAAATGTGCTTCTCCCTCCCAAGGTGCAATTGCAGGCAAATAATCTTCACACAAAGGAAAGAATGGTGAAGGGATGCAAGAGGAAGAGGAAGATCACAGTAAAGAGAAGGAGAAAGCCAGTGAAGCAGGAGGTCAAAGCAAGAGTGCTTTGCCTGGTGTGGCTACACCACAGTCTTGTCAGATTATACAGCACAGAAAAGCAAGGATGGTTGGAAGTAAGGATTAGTAAGCAGTTCTGAGGAGGCAGAGAAGCCAGAAGTGGCAGGAAGGTAGCAGGCATTGAGAATTGCCCATTTGCTTGCACATTCAGCAGCAGGTGTGGTAAGAAGGGAAACAGAGCACTGCACTTTAGAATTTGCCATTTCCAGGTTAAGAGGGAGAAAAGCAAACATTGACCCAACAGAGTTTTCTACTGTTCAGATTAAGTCTTAAATAAAGTTTTACATCCAAGGCTCTCTAGGAAATATGAAGAACTCATCTGGGCAGACTGAATCTCAGCCATTCAAATATCAAGACCCCCTAAAAACTTAGGGAGTTGCTCTTTGACTAAGAGCATCTTCACAGCTGTGAATTCAGCTGTGCCTCATATGTTCAGAATGCTGAAGAAAACTTACTGCTCCTCAATAATATGTTTTATTGGTTTCTACAAGCAGCATAATTTAAAACAATATATATACAAAACGATGGTCCTGTTATTTGCAAGGGAGACTCCTAATTTTAGTCTTGCAAGGAAAGTTACTGTGTCTCTCCTGCTACTGCAGAATCAGCTTCACAGAAGGCTGCAAAGCAGGCTGTGCACACATGAATGTCCTAGACCATGGCTGCTTAACAAACCCACAGCAAGGGAGCAGCTTGATGGAAAATTTCTGTATTTCTTGTCTTGTAGACCAGTTTAGATCATAGGGTTCTGATGAGATATTAATGCATATTGAAGTTAATACATGGCTTTTTAGTCATCTCAGTAGCAGTGGAAGAATCAAAGTTCTTTTATTTGTTGGCATTTTGCACTTTGTCAGATGCACCCCTTTGGCTTCTGTCCTTTTGTATTTGGGATTTGTAATTTTTCATTTACACCGAAAGAGTTTTGTACCATATAAGGAATAAGGAAAAAGAAGACTGACTTGGAAAATTATTGTCCTTGCAACCTTCATAATGAAAAACTTAGTCATTGGAGTTTAACAAATGAATCTAACTTCTGTCTTGATTCCTGCTTTCTAGGACCATATGCCCAAAGACAGCTGTATGAAAACCATTTCTGACAGTCTCAAAACTGCCCCTTTCAATCAGTGTTCAAGCAGAGATGCAAAGCTTTGTAGCAGACTAGTGCAGGACACCTGGCACCACTGCCCTGTTAAAGAGCAAAGCTGGTGTTCAGCCACCAGCAGGAGCAGCAGGACTTGTTAGGCTTCACCAGCAGAGCAGCTTTGTGATGATGGTTAGATTCCAAGGTGGATTCACAGGGCAAGTAATTGCTGTTTTCTAAAGAAACAAATGGAGAGATCTACATTTCAAAAATAAGAGTTGCTTAACATGTTTTCATATTTTCATCATCTTTAAGGAACACTGATAACATCTTCCAAAACTATTTTATGGTTATAAGTGTAAATGATGTCTCGTCAAAAAGATGAATAATATTACAACAAGCTCTGCAAGGAATACTTAGCTAGGAAATATT
Organism: Erithacus rubecula; assembly: GCF_903797595.1. NCBI lineage: Eukaryota > Metazoa > Chordata > Aves > Passeriformes > Muscicapidae > Erithacus > Erithacus rubecula. Next base: position 3,141,573 of record NC_136686.1, read on the forward strand.
TATTTGCCTATCTGCATTACAAAGTAATTATGAACTTTACTCCTTGATATATCATTCATAGACAGCCAAGTGAATGTGTAGTTCTGTGCCAATTAACAGAAGTGGCATTAAAAATGGAAACTCCTTTAAAATAAGAATGCAGAATAAAACATTCTAACATATAGGTATATCTGCTCTTCATTCCAGACAAATATTTCAGAGGTGAATTCAAAACTGTATTAAACATGACACTCTAAAGTGCTCTATTCAGACAGGTGAACTCTTGAGGGACAGGAGGCAGAACTGGTGATACCAAAAGCACAGTGCTGCATTACCTGCATTTTAAAAGTCTAAATTGATACGTAATTACTTTTCCTAATATAATACATTAACTTTTACATATATGATAGAGGGTTACAAGTTAAAAATCCAGGCTGACTTAGAATGAATTGCCTAGAAATGGTGAACTTTAATACCAATAACCACCCAGTAAGGAAAGACTGAGTAGAAGTTTTTCCTGTCTCAGTCAAACCTGGCTAAAAGATGTGCAATTTTACTCTTCTAACAGTGTCATGATGTGCATAACCCCCTGACAAAACCACATAAAATGACTGGCAGGAGCAGCAAGTTGTTGCTTGGTCAGGCAGCACCTCCATTAGTGCAACACAGTCTCAAAACACTCTTAAATGTTTCTAGCTCATTGATTTGTGACTAACTGATCAGTATTTGAATGACTTTTTTTTTTTAATATAAGCTGCTGACTCGTATTAGTAGATAAAAGTGAAGTGAACCTTTTGACACACCAGGATGTTTTTCCACCTGTTTGGCTCTGAAATCTAAAGCATGACAGGTTCTTGCAGACCTGTGCTGCTGCTGCTTCCCTCTGTTTAATTACATGAAATATTCTACCTTTATTGTGGTAAGAATTAAACTCTGGAAAAAAAAATCTTCTATCAATTTAAACTACAGTTACAACATTTTTTCCTACAGTGACTATTCCTCTGAAGCAGTTATACCTTTGAGCACCACACCAATGGCAAATCTTCCAGTATTTTGATAAAATATCATAATGATAAACAGTAAGAGCCTCTTTTCCAGAATCTTACAAAAACGACTACTCAGAAATAAGGAATTATTACTTACCTGTACAGTAACTGCATTCTTCAAGGTGTATTACTTACCCAAATACCTCCATGGCCCTCCCTCCCCTACCCTCCTGCATCCCATGTGCATGAGATTGCACAGCAGAGATGGAATTGGACAGAGGAGACAGCTCTGCCTTTATGCTCACTGGTGGCAGCACACAGAAAATGAAAAACCCATTCAACACAGTGGGAGTGCCAAGAGTTCAGGCACAATAAAATTTTTTGCTACCTATGCTGTGATCCAGTTGCTGATTTGCATGCAAAACTAATTCCATGCATGCCTGTCTGAAAGCCTGAAAGGAAAAGGAGGTGTGACTGATGCACATTTCTGGGCTTTGCCTTTCACTTCAGGAAGGAAGTGGTGGGATGGCCAAGTGATGCATGTTAAAATGATGTATCAGTTTAATCTATCCTGCATTCATGTGATGTGCAATCTGCCATGAAGTTTTATGGAAGTGCATGAAATAGGATACATGCTTTCACCAAGGTATTTAGGTTCAATTAAATCTGAGGTATCCTGGCAAACTTCAAAACAGTTGTCTTGAAGTACACAAAGATCTTTATGGCCTAATTTCACTCTTGGAATTAAGGTGGATTTTTCTAGTCAGCTCTTGGGGAAGATTAGTTAACAGTTTGAGAAGGCAATGAAATGATTCTTTTAACTGCTGAAAGCATTTCTAGGACTAGAGAATTGCCTAGATACTGAAAGTATTTTATAAAAACCCCTGTAAATAATGCAAAAGCACATTTTACCTGTGCCCTTTCACAGACCAGATGGGAAGAATGCAATACTGGAAGTGTTTTGCACTAGGAATCAATTACTTCTTAAACAGTGAAATCATTACATCATGACAAGCCTTTATTCATGTGAACTTTTGTTTATCACTTATTTCCTCAAGAAGCCATAACCTAGATAAAGAACTTAATGACCTCAGTGCATTCTAGATGGAATAAAACTCCCCCTAGAAAGAAAGCCTTTCCTTTGTAAACTGACCTTCCATGGGTTAAGTGGAACCTCAGAACTCAGGACCATCAGCTGCCTCAAGTACTACTTAAAGATTCCTCATGGATACAATCATTCAGCTCTTAAGACAACAAATTCCTCAACACTATTTGGAGACAGTCCATTCACAAATGTTAAGATTTTTTTTCAAGCTAAAAACATGAGGGCCTGATTAACTGTAACTCTAAAGTGCATGCTGGTTAGTTAATAGGAAAAATTAAAATCTTCAAAGATTTCTCAAAAAATCTGTAAGGCTCCCTTGCTTCCTTTTTTTGGTCATAAGCAGAACCAAATAGGAAGAATAAAAACTGGTTCTCCTTATAGTCAGCCCATTACTGAGGACTTCTGCTTTGCAATCTCAGGAATTTACCAAAAGACACCAAAAGACTCACAAAATTAGTTGAAGGTGAGTTTCTGTTGGTTGAATTACTGAACCCAGAAGGAAAGATGCTATGCCAAACACCTACACCTCTGAAGAGGACAACTGGTGAAAATAAATCAGTTAGTTAAATAATGTCTGCTCTCTGAAAAATATCTGTAAAAACCTGCATGTCTTCCTAAGAAGGTCCTGAAGCTCTAAGAGAATATATAGTGTGCTGCTACCAAAAGGAGATACTACTCTTCCATTTGATTTCAGGAGCAATCAATCATAGAGCCTTAAAGCTCAGAGAAATATGGTGGATCTCCCTCATTCAGTTCCACATGCTGATCAACTACTTCAAATCTATGAACAAGAAAAGCACACAAATTGTAACTCATAAATGGGGAAATACCTCCCACACTGATGAGACAATACTTTGACTTTTGGGGTTTTCAAGAATATACATCAGGTAAATGCTGAGGGCCAGAACCCCAGGATACAAAACCCAAATGAGAGTTATGACAGAATCTAGCTCAGAAAGAGTGTTTGGGGTCCATCTGCAACTTATACAAAGCAACAGAAGTCCACCAAAAAAAAAAAAAAAAATCATGCAATTCATTACCATTTCTTGAAGAAAGTGGCAAAACAAAAAAATCTTCCATACCTCCAGAAACTTATTTGCTTGAAAAGCAGAATGAAAGAAGAGTTTACAAACTCCTAAAGAAGGAAATACCTTTAGGGTAGTGTGCAGCTTGGTACCAAGAAGTAGCATAAACCCCAAAAAGTTCAGATCCAGCACTAAAGACTGCAGATAAAGTAACAGAGAGGCAAACTACTACATAAAGCTGCTACAATGCATTTTGCTGGGCACCAACAAGCAGTGGAATTACAATAACTATGGATGCTAACACTGGCTGTCTCGGTGCTCTCAACTGGTAACAAAAAACCAATGTATTGGAGGTTATTGGAGGTGCTTGGGGAATCCATCTCTGGCTGTTAGGCAGAAGCTGAGTACATCCAAGTATTAGGTTTACATGAAGTTCCTGTTTCTCACAGAGCAAGATGAAGAGTGTTTCTTGTAAGTACAGTAACAGCAGATGTAATTATCAGGAGTTGCTGAATGAAAGGAGCAGTCTGAGAGCTAAAAAGTATAATCTGCCAAGCAGGAGCTCCTTGATCAACATTTCCTCATCTTTGGAGATCAGACCTGAGATACACAACGATTATGTCATTAGAACATGTCAGCATCTGGAGGGTTGTATCTGCCAAATAAGACACATGGATCGGAATTCAAGCCTGACAAGTTACATAAATACAGAAAAATAACTACAGGAGACAAAAGGAGAAAGACTGAAGTAGAAGAATTTAATTCCAGTAGGAGTTGAGAGGGAAGTGCAACCAAAGCTGGCCACAGCACTGCATGTGCTGTATTGAAAACATGAGGAACAGCAGAAGGTGATGAGTACATTTTTCTGAGAATATCATAGTAGAAAAAGAGAATATATACACATCTAGAGTTTGTGTACACTTATGGATCATCAATTGCAGAAAGAACAAAAATATATTTACAGTAAAAAGAAAAAATGGATAAATATTATTTCTAGATGTGATTGGTTTAAGATAACCAGCCCATTAGGATAAGCATGGTAAAAAAAAAATTGTATAGAAGTCAACACTTTGTGAGAAATGGCCAGTGAAATTTTCTTTTTGAATAGAAAGGTAGAAAATGGAGTGATGTTTTGACTACACAGTCCCTGGAGTACAATTTTAACTATACTGTCCCCTGAAAATACTCAAGAGTGATGCAGGACTATGAATGATGCTGCCAACAAAAATAAGTGCTCTTCTGTACATGGGAAGGATGCACATTAAAATACATTTACATGGGAAAAAACCCACCCAAACCCATGAAAGTTGGAAAAGAAATGTATCAACTCCAGTGATAGAGTGCAACAGACAATAACCACACAGATACAAATTACTATCAATGGATCTAATTTAAATGAAAGGGAAGTGAAAATGAGAGGGGAAAAAAATCCTAGTGGAAATGTAATGAAAAGTAAGGCCTAATCTTTCACATTGTCTTTTTCTTAGAAGCACATAAAAGCCTTAATAAAACTCATGCATATTGCTATTATTGCCTGACAACCCCTAAATTGTATACAAAAACTTGTAAATAACTCCAGCCATTCATACTTTTTCCTTCCAAGATATTTTATGTCTTACCACCCAGGTGTGTTACCTTCAAAAAGCATTTCCAGAACATGCAGTAATTCTGTTCAACATCAGGAGGAAAGTGAAATACAGAGCCTGTGATAATGGTACAAAAGGATCCTAATCAATACTAGCTGAAGGAGGACAGAAAGGAGAAGGAAAAGCTCCAGACACTACTACAAGCCCAGAGAAAGGGAAAGGCAGCAGTGGTTATTCCTGTGGGAAACTGGCAATGTCCTTTCCTGATAGCTGCCATCTCTCTGACACTTCTTTCCTGTTGCTGTAAGCTGGGTGCTCCCAGCACAGCAATCAGTTATGAATCTGGGGCTTGTACAGGCACTTTTCATTAGCAACAGCCCAGACAGACCCAAGCACCTTGCCAACACTAACAACCAGGTTTACCATTTAGCAGCTGCACAGGGTGCCAGCAGCTTTCACATCTTGCTCCTGCTGTTGCAAATTACCACATTTGTAGTTTTTAAAACCTAGAGGGACAACGTTTCTATCAAACCACAGCAGGTCACTGCACGGACTATTGAAATGGGACCCAAAGCTGACAATACAGCTGTGAAAATGATCTGAAGTGAGCAAAAGCAATAGATACCTCTAATTGTTATGGGGTTTGGTGGTTTTTTTGTTTATTTGGATTGTCCTTTTTTTGAGGATGTGCATGTTTTTTGGAGAGGCTAATTGGAGAAATGCTACTGTAACAAGATTTGTTCTTCTCTCATAAATCAATACAATGACTCCAAGGCTCCTAAATTGATAAGGGATTACAGAAAAAAACAGCAGCAGTTCTAACTAACTGTGCTATTAACACGAAGCTCAAATCCATATGTTATTCCCTTGATATAGCCTTATTTGTCTGAACTCTCTTTGTAAATGTCAGTCCTGTCATCATCATTGTGCTAATATATCACAAGCCACAAGACCTGCCTTGCTTTGCTCATTTTCATTCATTCAGCAGACAAGACCATTAGAACACCACACATGGGCAGCTATAAAAAACACTTCTCTTGCTTTCCCTCTTTTTCATAGATGAATATAGGACAAGAATTGCTACTGATAAAAACACCACTGAGGAAATGCTTACTAAACAGTTATCCCACTGAATCTCTTCCACTCCCTCAATTTTTAAGGGAATTCCTGCAATCATCTCTGTTTTTTCATTTTAACCTCTGATGCCTCTTTCTTGATATGCATCACAGTGGTGCAGCTTTTATGTTTGTGCTATGAACTGCTTCCTTTAAAGCAGCCATCTATCAAGATCCTATTGCTAACCACCAAACATTTTAAGCTAAAAATCCCTTTCACCCCGTGATACTTTCTCCCTATCTTCAAACTAGAGATCAGTAAACAATTTCTCATCTGATTTTTCACACCATCCAGGAACACCCCAGTGCACCCACAATCCTCCTGAAAGCCAGATGCATCAAGTGAAAGTAATTTCAAGGAGCAGATCTGCCTTAGTACAACATGGAATTGAGCTACAAAGCAGAAATAGACATACTAATTTAGGGAAATGATTGGCTTAAAACATTAAAAGCTGTTCTCAATATCTTTACTAGTAAATGCCAGATCTACTGCTCCACTGTATCCAGAGAATAAAGATACATTTGAAGACAATGAGAATAGAATACAGTACAGAAAATGTAAAAATTTGACAAGTCAGAAAGAAGTGAGCTTAAATATACTGAAATTATGTGTTTGAAAATAAAACCTTCTCATTTGTGAATTTGCAGCATTACAATGACAGTAGCTTTTAACAGGCAACTTATAACATCCATAAAAATCACCATTAAAATTAACGGGCTTAAAACCCAAAAGAATAAGAAAATGAAAACACATTCTGAGAGATTCTCACTTCTTTGTATGAAAATTCCAACTGTTTCTATAAAATAGTGAACTAGTTCAGAGGAATGGAAAAACAGTTATTGTTTTCCTTTAGCCTCAAATATTCCAAAATAATCCTCTATTATTCTCAGTCTGCAAAGTGGGAAAAAGTACTCCCTGGCTCTTGTCTTCACTCATTCTTTTCCATGTTTAAGTATTTAATTTTATTTAATATCTGTCTGAACAGAAGCCTGTCCTTATGTTTACTATTTTCTTCCTTGCCTTTACCTCTCCTGTGTTTCCACATCCATTTCTGGGCTGGATGGTGGCATCACTGTACATTATTCACACATCCAGTGGCACAGCAGCATTCTCTGGTTTGCTGTTTGATACTTCTCAAATGGCTTTTTAATAGTCCTCCTAACCAACAACATTTTCATTAAACTATTTGTTCTAATTCTGAGATTGCTCTCCAATGGCAACAGAGATAACCAGAACCCATCAATGTGCATATATATTTAAGACTGCTTCTCCTGACATATATAAATATATACTTATCCTGAAATTCATCTGCTCCTTTATCCATGGGTTCCACTTATGAGATAGTTGTGAAGCTATATAGATTACCTTTCTCTTAAATATCCTGAAAGTATCAGTAACTATAATTTGGAATTGCACAAAAATGTAGTCTCATTTACAGAAAATATTGCATCTGCCATTTTTTAGCTGTGCTCTAGAAGGACATGGACACCCTGTTGTTGGGACACTGTGCTCCTTCAGCTTTTATTTCCTTGCTTTTCATCCCCTGCTTTGGAAAACCATCTGACCCCTATGATACCAAACTTTAGAAGAATTCAAACACAAGCAACAAAAGCAACATAATGTTTTAAGTGAATTTTGTGATGAATTTTAACTGACTACAGATATCTTTTAAAATGTTACTATCATCCTCCATTAATTGTCAGTAACAGACTAAGTGATACAAATACAGTTAATCCTTTCCCATGCCTGCATTGAGATCTGAATTAAAACAAACCAAATTAAGGAGATGAAAGGACTGGTGCTGAATTTTAGTGTGTCACAAACTTGTCAGTTCTGAACAAAACTGCAGGCTAAGTCTCAATTCCAGTTAATATTTGCACATCATAGTAAGAGCAGTTGTTCTGATACCTCCTAAGAATGTGTAAATTTTAGACAAAGAAAAAAATTTAATGGGAAAAGTGCTGATGAAAGACTGAATAGACTGTTGTCTGTATTGAAAAAAAATAGTTTAAGGGTGACACCAATTTGGGCAGTTTAGTAAGCAAGAATAAAGAATAATACTGATTTTGAATTAAATTAATTAGGCTTGGTACTATCTGAAATGAATTAAATATTTTTAAGGAAATGCTTAAGTATTTGTTCCCACAGTATAGAAGTAAAAAAAGAAAAAAAAATTCCACATGTATTATTTTTTAAAAATAAGTTCTGAATTCTGCCTGAGGTCCCCATCATTGCCCCATCTCCCTTTCTTTTTCTGTTGTGCAAAAGACGAATAAAGGAGAACAGCAATTTTATTAAACAATGGGACTATGAAATGAGCCATGGAAATTGGGCATTTTTATTCTTGGGGAGAGATGAGTTAGAAACCACTTTCAACACAGCAAGTAAAAAAAAAGTATTATGAGAGAGATGGAAAAAAAAAATCAAGAAGAAGGAAAAAATGCAAATTTATTACCATTTCTCAGGCTCATGAAATAAGACACCAAAATGAAAAGAGAACTGTTCTTCCCTTTCAATGTGCTCCTATTGTTTTGCTTAAATCTGGCCCTCAATGTTTTCTACTCTCAGGAGAGACCTCCTCACAGGAACCACACCATGCTGTCAACAGCTCCATTAATCTCTCTGACAGCTTTTAGGAAAGCAGTTTGAACTCAGATACTAATGTTGGGGAGAAAAGCCTATGCAAAAAACATCCAGTGGTTAAGGCTGCTGGCACAGGTTCAGCTGTGCAGCCCTCACTGTGCTCAGTTTCTGGCAGATCATGAAGAGTACCAACCCTTCCCTTTGCCAAACAGGCAAGAGCACAAATAGCAGGTTTCATCTTCCACTGACACATCATGTTTCTGCAGAAAAGACTGGGTGAAAGTGTGTCTGGGGAATGATATTCCTGATGGATCACAGAAAAATGTTAGGATGCAGGGAGACTTCTTTTCCTCTTAAAAACTCTCAGGCAATATAATGGCTTTCACTCAATACAAATCTCAATCTGCAGTTAAGAGAAATACTGGGATAATTGGGAGGCTGCCTAATGTTAGTTGAAAATAGTGACTTCCATGAAATCTTTCCAACTGACTGTTCAAAACTGTAGAGCATTTTTACTTGACATAAGAAGACAAAGTCATGTGGTTCATCTTTTGTAAAAATGTGAAAGCAATGAATTCATCTAACCTGAACATAATAAATGTATGGCAAACTAAACCAAACCATAAAGTGAAAACTGATAGAGCAGATGGCTAAGTGTCTATGCAGGGAAATGCTTCTCCATTTCAACTGCCAGGGCCCTTCAAGATTCCTTTCTGTAAATGTTGTGGTAACAAGTATTCTGAATGGAGCACTCTCTCCTGCTCAGACACAAGAGAAGGTAATTCCTTAACAAGGTATTTAATGTCATACACATTGATTATGTGGAATGACAGATTTTGTCTCTGTAAGAACTGCCATGTCAAATTAAGAACAAGGTCATGTATTTATTCTGATACTCTAGACAGAAAAAAGCTGCAACTTCTTTCTACAATTAACTTCCGAGAAAAATCCTTTTTCATGTTCAGAAGTGTATATATTTTGTTGGTGGTTCAGAATGCAATATTTCACACACAAGAAAAATCAAATTATCTAGACCTTGCAAATATTCATCAGAAAAATGCCATCAATAAAACTGGAGACACAACTGTCCCCACAGTTTGCCTGTGGATCACAGCTCACATTGTAAGAATGTTAATGCACTGGAGCCTAACAAATCCAAGAAAACTAAGAAATGAGAGAGATAAATATAAAGTTTTTTAACAGTCACCCCTACTACCATATACTTTTATGCAGCTGTTGGGAGAAATAGGTATTGGATTTCTATACAGAAAAGTTGGAAACTGGTATTAGAAACAGACCCAAGTAAATACTCCTAAGTTTTAACGTGTATGAAACCTTTTCTTGATGAGCTTCCTTTAAGTAAATGGAGAATTACTGTCTTGCTGAGTCCAGCAGGCACACATGTGAAAGCATAAGAGATAAAAAGGACTAATCTCAAGATGCTATTCTCACCTTGTTGAGCTTACTTTCTGGCAACCTGTTAGTAAATTTTCATGCTCTTCCTTGAAATCCACATTGTACTTTCTCATTTCAACAGAGACAAGAGGAGAAACCTTTTCTGTATGACACAAGCTCATGCTTATGTGCACTACTGTCTTGCTAGGGTGGAAATCCAACAGTGCAACTTTTACATGAAAACATAATGCCACAATAGTGCTACTTCATATTATGCATTTCTATCAGTGTGTAGTATTTCTCCACTGTGCAATGAGCTTTTCAGTCCTATTTTAGTGTTGCTGAATGATAAAAATGATTAAAGCACTAATTCTGTGAAAATGTCTAAGCCTTTCTTCAGTTAGAGAGCATTAAAACTGAAGAATAACTGAGCCATGTCTATAATTACTGTATTGTTTCACACATATGTAATGAAATGAGGCTGTCTAGCCATCATTATCTATGCTGTAAAAGCAGATGTATCCATGAGTGCTCAGTTACCATTTTTAACTCCCAAAAGGGGGTACAATTCAAATTAATTCCTCCTCACCTCCCTTCAAGAAACCTCCCCTCGCTCTAAGTGATGAAATTTGTCTAAAAGGTCATAATTTTTGGAACTTCTCCCAGACATCCAAGAAAGATAAGAAAAATCTCTCTTGACAGACAGCTGTGACATGATCAGAACTAGAACTGGCTTTTTTCAAAGCATCTGCCAGGGTTAAGTACATGCCTGTATCTACACTAACAGCAACACACTGTGCTGAAAATCACAATCCTCCAAATACATACAGTTGGTGAACACTATCTTCTGTAAAGTATTGTAAAAGCTGATGGAAATGAAAATTCCTACTGGAATATTATATCACTAATGAATCATGATGCATATTGATGCCTCTACTGCATATGTACATCCTGTTTTGTAATGAAAAGCCAGATGTCACAGAATCTCTGAGAGAAAGAGCTGGAGGGAAAGTTGATTCCAAAACTATTGGCTACTACTGCCCAAATAAAAAAGGAGGAAAAATTTGCATACAACTATTTCAATTAGAATTTTATGAAGTATAACTGGTCTTTAGAGCCTGTATTTGTTCATAATTGCTGCATTTTCACTAACAAAAGTCCCACATAACAGCGAGAAGCAGACAGTAAAACACTCAGAACCACATTTAGCTAAATTACTGAGAACATGTAACAATATTAAATTTCATCCTATTTAGTAACTGACAAGAAAAAACTCATCATTTCAAAAAGCACTAAAAAATTCCTTTAAAAATGAATTGCAAAGTGAATTGGTATAGTTTCAGTGACTGATGTCCTGGAGGACAGGATGAGGATGACCTAGACCTGAATGTAGCCTTAAGTGAAATTACAGCCACTTGCAAAAGTGCTGATGGCACCTGCTCTGGCCCAGGGAATATTAATGCTTCCAAGGCTGGGCAGCACAGGGAATAATCCAGGACAGGAAGGCCAAAACCTCTCCATGATGTAATTAATGGCTAAAAAGGACGGGAGAGGAAGAAAGAGAAAAAGAACATTTTGATCTGAGCTCAGTGAGCAGATACATGTTTGATATGCCAGACTGTTCTCTGGAAAATCCCTGCAGATGCAAGATGGTTTTAAAGAATAGATTTCTGCCAGGCTGAAGCAGAGCAGCTGACTGTTTTCTGGGCTGTAACATGTTGAGCTGTACACTCCACTCATCTGGCAGGCAAGGCTGGAATCTGCTATGGCAGTGGGCTACATGGAAATCAGAAATCAGCCAAGAACTCCACACTTGAAAGTCACTCATCCCAGGAAACACCTAACATATTTAACCAGAATGACCAATTTGCTTCAAATCTGATGATGCCTAGAAAGTTTTCAAGAACATCTTGAACTTTAAGCTTGGAAAGGTTTCCTTTAACCATTTCTTCAGAAATTTTTTGCGCATTGCCCAAAAGAAGTTGAGAGATTAATTGGGAAAGCAGAATTTGCTTTACTAACAGCCTAATGAGAATGCATCATAATTTTCATTATGGCACAGTATTACTGCCAAGAGATGCCCACCCCACCCTCAAATCCAATCATAGCATACCAAGAAGAAATTCTTCAGTAATTTAAGCTCAGATGTACAGGGCTCCACTTGGGTTTTCAGTTTTTTGAGTGCTGGCACTGACTGTGTGCACATGCTGTGGTGCCTCATAACAAACAGTTAACCACAACAGACTACATTAGCTGGAAGGGACCTCCAGCAACCACCCAGCCCAACCTCCTGGCCAGCGCAGGGCTGGCAAAAACTTAAAGCATGTGGTTGAGGGATTGTCCAAATGCCTCTAAAACACTTGGCAGCCTCGGGGCATTGTGGCTGATATTTAATGAATTTAGAACATTCATTTGATGAGAAGGTATTTGCTTATCTATCATTAAGCTTTGCCTGGATCATGGTAAAATTACTGAACATAAAGCTGCATATTTGTTTAGATTAAAAGTTGAGCTCTTTCCACATATCTTTCCAATATGACAAAAGAAATAGACTATCACAAGAAACAAATAGCATATACTTGCATCTACCATTCGTGGATTAGGAATATACATTAAATTATCTCAATTTGGTGTGGAAAAAGAAAAGAAGAACTAGTAAGTTGACTTGCTTTCTACAGTTGCTCATTAAAGCACTCAAACACATCTTAGACATCATGTGGACATATAGTTTGTCAGCAGCAATTAGTGACTGATGGATACTTGCTGCAACACAGATTCAATAGTACACCAACCCACAGAACAGATACCCTGGAAACTCTGGAAAAACTCTAGAAGATGCTAGAGTGATAGAACAAGAAAATATGCAAACTTCCTTTCACTAGCCAGCTTCTGTAGTATCCATTCAAATAAAATGAAATTCCAGTAAATGTTACCTTTCTAGGACTAACAGCATATCTGTTATTTTTCACAATAGTCAAGCTTTAGTCACTTCAAGCAAACATTTTTTACGCCAACCCAACAGTTTGTTTGTTTTTTTATCCTGCTTACAGACCAGACACTCATCAACCTCTCAGATCTCTGGAGAGTTGTGGCTTAAAGGAACCCAGGAGGAAAAGACAAATTTGGAAAGTCATTTATCCATCTCACTAGAATTGAGACATTATGGTTTTCATTCTTCCTCCTCTCCCCAAAATACCAAATTTCCATCATCAGAGATCTGTGAATAAATGAACATTTTGTTACTGGACTCAGGAAGAAAGAAACCACGAGGAGAGGAGAGAGGAGAGAGGAGAGAGGAGAGAGGAGAGAGGAGAGAGGAGAGAGGAGAGAGGAGAGAGGAGAGAGGAGAGAGGAGAGAGGAGAGAGGAGAGAGGAGAGAGGAGAGAGGAGAGAGGAGAGAGGAGAGAGGAGAGAGGAGAGAGGAGAGAGGAGAGAGGAGAGAGGAGAGAGGAGAGAGGAGAGAGGAGAGAGGAGAGAGGAGAGAGGAGAGAGGAGAGAGGAGAGCACTCTGTGCTTGGGAGCATGTTTATTTGACTGGATTGCAGATGGTCAACCAAAGAACATGCAGATCATATATTTTTAAGCATTTCATGATGTCTTATTATTAATTCCAGCCAAAACCACCAAGACCAAAATTATCCCAAATTGGTGCTTGTGTGTCCTGACCCCAAAGCCAACAATGGTTGCATTAAAAAAAATGTTAAATATCTACAGTCCTCTCAGTTTAATTTTTTTAATCGATTACAAGGCAGTGCCCTTTAAGAGGCTAGAGAGAAGACAGGTCTCCACAACCAAGAAACTGAAATGTGGTACTGGGTAAATTTGACTTCCAGGAAACCAAAATGTTGCAGTCCTTAAGAGAGGGAGGCTATAAGCAGAAGGCTCTTCTAAAGGAAGGAGCTTTTATTGAACCTGTCACTTGTCATTAAACACTCCATATTTTACCTTAGCCTGATATTTTCATTAGAGCATACAGACCTTTTTCATCTGTGAATGAAAGCATTCCCTTCAGCCTTGTGCTGAATATGGGGAAAGGCTCTCTAAAATCCAGCCCACCCAAACAGGACAATTATGTTCACAAAAGCAAGAAAAGCACTAGGGAAAATCAAGTAACATTAATACCATGGTAACTTGCACATTTCAGTGCTGACTATCACATCACACTTCAATCTTAAATTATTCAATGCATTTAATAATGTCTATTTTTAATGTCAGAAAAAACTTGCATGTAATTATACAGAAAGCACAGACACCAGTGCAGAATAAAACACAACACAAGCAAAGTGCAAAAGAGGGTGTACTGCTCTACAGAGATCCCTAGTTGGAAAATCTGAATAGAAAAAGGTAAAGATACCCATGCTATTCATATTTTTATATCTATGATATCTCAGCTGCTTAAAACACTTTATAAGTAAAGAATTGGATAAGAAATTTCAAGGGCAGCTATACATTCTTCTGATATGTAGCATTTTTTCCACCATTTTTTCTGAGCAAAAGCTGCCTCACTGCTGTACCAAAGCTGTACCATCTCCTTGATGTACCAGAAACTGGTGTGAAATAGTTTCAACAGGACTTAAAGTTCTCAGTAACTGAAATATCACTCTCTGTCCATTGATATGTAGTACAAAATTTTAGAGAAATTACTGTTTCTTAAAAAAAACCCCAAAAACCAACTGGTTTTAGTATGCAAATAGATGCTGAGAGAAGACAATTTTCAGGCTTTTTCCAGCATATTACATATGTGAAGAAGATAGAAAAATCAAAAGGGAAAGAATAATTGAGGAGGGAGAGCTAGAAAAGGAAGCTGTCCCTTTTAATATCAGGAAGTGCTACAAAAAAGCAAAGATGGTCTGATGGAATGGTGTCATTCAATAAATACTCCATCCATGTAATTGCAAGGCAAATGTCAAGCACCAGCTGTCTATTCAGACTTGAAATATAGATTTACTCAAATGCAGATTAGAGATCTAACCAAATACTGTAGTAGTTTTAGGAATTTTTAGAGACATTTCACTAATACCAGGAAGATTGTGTTATTTAAACATACCTGCCACATAACAAAAGCCTTGTGAGTTGTCATAGCATTACAGCCACAAAAACCCATCAGCAGATGTAGAAATCCCACATCCCCACCTTTTATAAAGGTCTGCAGTTATGAAATCATTTTGAGACACTTGGAACTTAACAATTTCAGGATCCTTTACATACAAGACAGGAGCTGAAGGAGAAAACCACAAAATGGTACAGCATCCCATAGAACAAAATAAAGGAATATATGTGTGGAGAGAATTTATCTTTACTAGAGAACCCTTAGGATGTATTCTGTCTTCACTGTAGATGTCTTAAGACACGTAGCTGATAAAAAGAAACAGGATTTAACCTAGGATAACAAAGCAAAACACCAAAGAAATGTTTGCTCTTTAAAGATTGACAAAATGAAAGACTACAGGGTAGGGTACAGTTTCCATGTTTATTTTCACTCACCAAAAAGAAGCTATTTTTGTAAATTATAGAAAACACAGGAAAAATGTCTATTATTTCCACACTTAGCATAATGGTATCTTTGCTGTACTCCATGCCAGTAGTTGAAAATTTCTATGAATATTTTTATTGACAACTTACCGTTTGATAAACCTCCTGTAGCTCATCTCAACACACAGCACACTGAAAAATATTTGACTTGCTTTTATACCAGTGACTTTCTTATGCCTGGGCAGATTTGAGGTAACCAGATAACTCTGTGGGGCAGCAGCATGATCATTTCAGTAATAAAGCCAACTGCCCAGTAAGCACATCAACAATTCATGAGGTAAACAAGGATGACTACACATAGAGAATACAGTCCTCCAGTTACCCCACAACAATTCCAGCTTTCTGTAAGAATACTTACTTGGTTATCTTTCATTTACTGAAGAAAAGACCCCAGTATAAGGTAGAAGCAGCTGGGAAAATACACAAAACAGCTAAAGAAAAAGGCTGTTAGAAGAGCAGAGAAGAAAGAAATGTCACACCAATCTCAACACAGAATTGATACAACTATTTTAACAATGCACTTCATAACCAGGTTGACGGTTAAAAATATATTTTCCTCTTATGAAAATTGACTGAGCTATGAAGGCAACTGAGAGAGGCTGCTTTCTCTGAAATGCTGTAGGATAGATGTGTCCTTATAAACAATCAGTAACAAGTTAGGCAGCAGCTATGCAAACAGATCAGGAGGTAGAGCAGAGACCTGGCTCATTACCCCAGTTGCATTAATTCAATCCCCACGTTACCTGAAGCTGCTGGGAGCTGTCATTAAGGTTATCCTCTCGTCTCCTGGCCTCCTCCAGCATCTGTGCACTCTTCTTTTTCTCCACTTGCTCTTTGTGCTTCAGGTTTGCTACTTTCTTATTCTGATCCTTAACTTGCCTGCAAAAGAGAGGAGCACTCAGAGTGTGGTCCAGGGTACAGTGGGACCATCAAGTGCCACCACTTCCTTAGTGGGACAAGGTCACCAGCACCAAACTCATCCTCAAGCATCATCCTCAATTCAAACAAAAGAAGGCTTCATTTTGCTCATTACTATTAACCTAAACTAGAAAATTTCTGAAACAAAGGCATTATTTATTATTTGGTATAAACTATTAATCAAAAGAGGCACCTGTCCTCTTCTGACTTTGGGAAAGAAAACTCTTCTCTGTTCACACACACACACACGGAAAAACACAGACATCTATCTAATAACCTGTTTTTCTTTGGGTGCCACTGCATTAAATGTGAGGAAAACAGGAGGAGTGAAAGGAAAAACTACTGCAACATGACTTGAATATGGAGGATTACCTACAAGAACTAGGCCATCTGTTTCCAGAAGTAAAACAATTTCTTTTCAACCTCAAGATCTACCTGTTTTCTTGATATTTTGATGGATTTCCTATAATTTCTTCTTACACAAACAAGACACAACAAGTAAGAAGAAACCATATGAGCATAATTTCTTTTTCACTTGCACCTATGGACTATTTTGGATGATCCTGGAAGCTACCATTGCCTGCAAACAGGGTTTGGCCTTTCAGGACATTAAGACACATGGAGTATTGAATCTAATTACAGACCCTTTAATCTCAGCCTCCTGACCACAGAGAACTTAAGGCTAGACTTTTAGTCCAATCAAAACAAAACAGGCTAGCTTTGCTTCCTCAGCCCTTTTCTCCATAATTATATCTGAAGTTTGGATTTTGGAATAAAAGACAGATTCTTTGGTTGCAAGATTTCCCCAAAACATCATGCAAGTAGTACAGACAGCTCTTTAATTTACTGTTTAGAAAACAGAATGGTATACCAGCTTCAGATCTCGTATGTTATCCAGACAGAATGTTTCTTCTGTATTTCAGAAATACTTTTAGAACAGATCATAAACAATCCTTCTTTAATATTTTCTTCAGAACTCATAACAAAAGTATGATCAAGAACATATCTCTTTGTGATATATTTATGTTCAAATTGTGTGGCATATGACCAGTCAGTGTCTTGAGTTCCTCCAAAAACATGTAGGTTCAACTCTGAGCTCTGCTTTTTTCCAGTGTAAGCCAACTGAAGCTGGGAAAATTGCAAAGACAGCAAATTTTCCTTGGTGCTAAAACAAACTATTAGGGTGAAAAAGTGCTGATGGCCTCCTGAGACCAATAAAAAAAGGAAAAGTCCTTTTCTGATGATGTTAAAAAATTACTGGCATACTTAACTACCCTGTCCAAGAGTTACAGCTGATTTGAGTCAGGATGCTTTTTAAACACAACCAGTGTAATTGTTGAGTTATTCTAACCCAGTGCTGCATGTTGGCAATGGGCACATTGCCCAGTTTGAATGCAGACTTGCTCAGTGATTAAACAACTTATTGGAAATATTATGTTGGCACCAACTCAGCTTGTACAATACATGGTTCTATCTGTCCAATAAAATAAACACAGAAAGTACAGCTAAGTTGACACAGAAAATGAAAATATGTCTGTCCAACAAATTCAATTCCATATGAGAATTTTTACTCATCTTTTAAATTAAAATTACAGGAATTAAGTATTTTTAAAACAAATTTGCAGAGCTAGATTCACATATTGGGAAACTGACTTTTATTACTACAACCAACTAGTTAGATAAGAGACAAGATTAATACTGCCCCAATCCTCACCAAAATATGTCTGAAATAGATAATGTCCTACGTGGTCAAAAACATTTTCAAACAAAGTACCTATTTCAAAGGATGGAGTAGCAATAAGGATATGTACTACTGGCATCCCCCTTCTCATGACTGAACCAAAATTAATGACATTCTAATATATTAAGTAGATGTTTTGAGACAAAGACAAGCTTTACTAAAGTTCAGTCTGGAAATTACCTAGTGCTTGTAATATTGAGATCAGTCTTCATAAAACCTTCTACTAGACCAGGTTGCTCAAAGCTCCATTTAACATGGCTTTGAATCATGAGCAAGACACAACTATCCCTCCATATCTTTGATGTCAAAAAGGAACAAAAGTTGGGCCATAAACGTTTCAAATGATACAGGTATCTGTGGCATTAGCTAAAATTTCCCCAACTATTTAATGACATAAATCTAAGAAGGTCAAATGAAAACCCAAATCTGTGAACCCCAAAAGGCTTGAAGCCATTTGATATATGAAAACACATTTCATCTCATCTCAATGCCTGTGGTACCAAATGAAAATTCTCACTCTTACAATACCTCATGCAGAAGGTTCAGCACATACAAACCCACAGCCTTTGGATGTTTGCACCATGAAATTCTGTGAAGCTCTGGAGATTTCCTACTGTGGTTCTGTAAAGAATGCTCTTCCTTCTCTGCCATATAACTTTCAGTCTTCAAAGCCAGTCAGAGAATCATTTTTTCTATGTAAACTATCTTTTAAAATATTTAAATACATACTCATATTTTTAATATCAAGAGACCTCAAAAGGTTGTTATGAGATATCACCCCATTCACTGCTCAGTAAGACAGTTTTGTTGCTATTTTAAACACTGCAATAATAATAATGATTGCTATAGAACAATTTCATCTTCACACATTGAACAATGTGCAGAACTGGACCACATAATGAACTGGAACAATAAAACAAAATTCAGAAAGTACGTGACTTAAGTGAGCATGCTGCAACTGGTACATTTTATGAGGAGACAGTCAAGAGGAAATTTTTTCATAATATATGTGCACAAGGAAGCTTACTAGGAAAAAAGAAACAAAGAAACAAAGCTCTGCAAGTCTCTCAGTTTGAGAGCTTAATTTTGTAAGCTTAATGTTCTTTCAACTCTTGAATGCTACAGCACATATCTCTATCAAAGGGACAGTCAAGTTTTAAAAATATCCTTAACCTCTATGCATATTTTTATTAAAACTGAAAAAACCTACACAAGATTAAAGATAGTGAAAAGAGAATGATTTATGTGTAATGATGGCAAGAGCTTAGAGGTTTATGAATGTTTTCTAGAAAGCACTACTGTCTGCATGTACAGCAACAGCAAACAGCCATTTGCAATGTGCATATGGACTTCACATCATAAAATAAAGAGTTAATGAACTTCTGAGAGATACAGTGCATTAAATATTACTATAAATACACATTCCTACGGAAACATCTTTGCAAAACAGGACTACAAAAGAGAGAAAGAATTTTGGTGATTCTAATTAAAGCTGGAGAGGCAGGTCACATTCAGTGATATAAAGCTTTGAACAGGATACCAACAGCAAAAACAACAAAACTATCAAAAGCAAAAGTACCTCATCTCAGAAGATGCTTATTCTCAGAGACACCTCAAATCAAATAATAAAAACATTACAGCCATATATAAAAGAAGAAAAATCTAATGAGAATGTTTATGTTGAATTACGGTGAAGAATCCCACTCACTTTGGAAACAACAGATTCTTTTGCATTTTTAATAGCAATTTTAAGATAACTATTTTTTTCTGAGAGTCCAGCTCCTAAATCATTTTGCCCTCAAAAGTGAAAACTCTTTTCCATTATTTTGATTTTTTTTCTCAATTTCACAGTATGTCACACCAAGCAGTGTTACAGTGTAATGTATTAGATAAAAGGAAGTAGAATCAAATTCAGGTTTCTGATTAAAAAATATAAACCCCAAAGTCTTTCAATTAATCATGCCAAGATTTTCAGAATAAATAATTTCACATCCTTTGATTTTGGGTGCCCAATTTAGGCCATGTGCAGGATGAAAAAACCCTCTAGAAACCAATAGTTCATATCTATGTCTTTACTCATTCTTTAATGAAGCAAAGATGCATCACTTAAAAAAGCCACACTTTTCCCCTTCTCTATGAAATTCCTGAATTTCCTGTGGTGAAATACAGCCCAACACCATGGGGAATCAAGTGAAACAATCACAATAAGCAATAAAAAATTTCAAGTGAGAAGATTTCACATTTTAAAATGATCTCAAAACAGGAAGACAAATAAAAACAACAGAAGACCAGTGGAGCATCAGATACTCCTGAAAAGTGGCAAATCACTTTGTTACCCATCAGAGTGCTTGGGAAGACCTTTCCTCACTAAGAAGACCAATTTTTACACAGGTTCTTTCAATTATTAAGGCTTTTATGAAATTACTTTTGTCTGTACTAATGTCAATATTTTTTGCATTTTAACACCAATCTCCTTGTCTTTTAACTGTGATGCACATCAGAATACACACAGCTGCTAATTCTCTCCTCCTAAGGATTTTCATACTGTGCATTAATGTAATGGAAGCTATTACCTGCATCTGCTTATATTTTCTCACAATTTCAGATGTTATTCTTGTAAACTAGAAGTTGATAAAATGCTAACTGAAAATGTGGATAAGTTAATTTGAATTTTACTATTATATTTTAACATCCTTTCCCTTCATATTTACGAGGCTAACACACAAAAGTGTTTTTAGAACAATCCAAGTCAAGCAAGCATTTAGAATGCTTTTGAATCACCACAAAAGCTGTGGTGTACACAAAAATGTACACACACATGCTGCATTTCACACAAAGAATCACAGCCCAGGAATAAACATGCAGATCTTGTGCACTGCTATAGGAACAGCTTGTTCTACTCATCTGACTCAGGCACTCAGTAACATTTCTGTGTCTGTCAGCCATGTCAGGATTGCTGAGCTCCAGCCTTCATTGCTGTAGCATTACCACCACCCACAGGACACTCCACTGGTGCTGCAGGTACTAATCCTGATGGACACATGAACTCCAAATGCTTTAAAGAACTCTTTGCTCCTCAACATGACTTATGATGAAATAGTCAATATGACTGAAAAAGTTTACACTGAAAACTGGATGCAATGACCTAATCCACTAATTAGTTTTGAATTGCCAAAGTTCATTGTGTTATGAAATATTTCAATGTAGAGTGCAGAATTACAGAATATTTCAAGTTGTCAGGGACCCATAAGGATCATGGAGTCCAACTCCCTGCTTGTTGCAGGATTACCTAAAACTAAACCATAACCCTGAGAGCATTGTCCAGACACTGCCTGAACTCTGTCAGATGGTTCCAGCATTGCCTAAGATCTACTAGCACTTTGTAGTCCTAACAGACACAAAGAAGTGTCCAGATTATGATATTTACCCCAAAATTATCTGCATTACTTCTTTGATTTTAAGGTCGGCCCCCACAAAATGTTTCAGCTGGCTATATCCTTAACCATAATTCTGAATTTAAAAGATCATTAAACAGTGACATAGCTGAGTTGTTTGGGTGTTCTTGCTTTGTTTTGCAGGCTTTTTTTCAAGTTTTGGTATACACAGAAAAAATATGGGGCGTATAGCAGAAAGAAACCAAGGAAAAACTCTTCCCATAAGTGCTACTTTATTTTGAAAAAAGAAAAAAAAAACTGTTTTGAAAGGTTTTGACTTGGCTTTTAGTTGCTCAAAACTCAATTCACCTTAGTTAGGGTTATTAACCAAATCATGGAGAATAATGGCAGTGTTTGGAAAGCCTAATTGCTTAACCACAAGAAAAAGCAAGTGATGAAAGGAAGATAAATAAGCAATGAAGGAAACAGGACTGAACACATCACACAGCCCCATCACCACAACTGGGTGTGTGATTGACAGTCAAAGGGAAGTTGTCAAGGGTTGAACAAAGTTCTTCCATCTTCCACATTCAAAAATTAGGATCAGGGGAATTATACACTGCTGGAGATATACACAGAATTTTGTATGGCTGGGTTGGGCTTTTTTAAGAACTGTGTGTGTTACCTGGGCCTTTTCCTTGGCTTTGGCTGTACTTAGCAGCTTCTCAACTGTTTGTCACTACCTTTCAAAGCTTAACAAGATCAAAAATCATGCATTAAATTACTACCTAAAAGAAAATAATTTCACTATTCTGCAGAATCTTGGTTTAATATTACCATCTCTGTTGCACATTGCAACCAAGCTAAAAGACCAGTCACCACACTTAAACTGCTTTTGTTCAACTGCAAAACACTCAGCTACCTCTTCTGCCTGTGAACTTCTCCCAAAACCTTATTATTCTCTCAGCTCCTTGCTGTTCTTCACCACTTATGAGACAAGGTAAGGAATGCCAATGAAAATATTAACAGAGCCTGAGAATTTAACTGGGCTGCTGCATGAGACAAATTGTCCCATGGTGGCTTTAAGAGATAGGGGGCAGACTTCATTTCTTGAGGCTAAGAAACTTTGATTTCTAAAAACAAATCATGTGTTCAGGCCAGCACTGAAGGAGGTAAGGGATGAAGGCTGTGGGAAACTAGTTTGCCCCACATTTTAGGAACAGGAGCCCAACAGTGTCTGAATCAAGAGGTGTTGAAGTCAAGATTTCAAGCAGATCTCGAATTTACATTGACCACTGCCTTTCTTCAGTGGTAAAAATTATTTGCATGATATAATTTGCACATCAGCCAGCACATCTCTCCCTGCAGCTGAAACAACAAGATTTTCCTCCAGAAGCAGCTGATGGGAAGATATGAGATAGGGGAGCACATGCCATATGAATCTAGAAACTCGATACAATAAAAAAAAGTTATTCCAATCCTCCTATAATTTAGAAACACCTTGGAAAAGAAATCTATCATCTGATTCATTGCCAACAGGTGAGGTTTACCAAGTAATAAGATGGCATAAATTATTAATGCTACATGGAATGTTTCATGAGGGAAATAAACAACACCAGAATTAACCAGGGTGCTCTCTAGTCATGAGGCAGAAGCCCAGCTACCTATAATGGCCAAGTCAAATGTAGCTGTCTTAATATTCTCATAAAAAAAGAAGAAAAAAAAAAAAGAAAAAAATTAGTAAGAAAAATGCCCCAACCAACTGGCTAAAATTGAGGGATTATCAGTAGAGATTAAACAAAGTGTCTTTGTTTTAGTGCAAGAAGTTCATATCAAACCAAATAAACCAAAGGTTTGCTTTTGGACAGGGCCAAGTAAGACACTAAATATGTCTGGTAAACACTGACATCACCTCATATTTTTGTTAATATCTAACTACAGTTCTGTAGATAAAATCCTTTGCACCTATTTATCCAGCTAATGTGCAGTTAAAAAACCAAGACTAATAAAATGAATGTGCAGCTTCCCAACTAGTTAAATTCTCAGCACCTCCTTCCTAGGAAGCAAGATCTGTGATGAAAATCATGAATACTTTACCATAAATTCATAACCGGTATAAGATTTTAAATCCAACTTCAGAGATTAAATAT
Organism: Erithacus rubecula; assembly: GCF_903797595.1. Taxonomy (NCBI): domain Eukaryota; kingdom Metazoa; phylum Chordata; class Aves; order Passeriformes; family Muscicapidae; genus Erithacus; species Erithacus rubecula. The sequence goes on from NC_136686.1 coordinate 3,165,063, forward strand.
CAAATTAATTATACATCAGGTTTGATAACTACTTTTGAAAGCTGACAGCAAGTGAACTGAAAAGAAACCTTTAACTTTAAAACCTTACAACTTTTAGATTTTATTGTTGCTAAGAACATTAAAAACACAAGCTTCAGGCGAACTCTGAAATAAACCTCTAACATAGTGGTATGGGTGTTCCTTTGTTAAGAAAAATACTAATACTTTAAGGGCCTTAATAAAAGCATTCAGTAGTTCAACAAATAAATTTGTTCTGTTGTATTTTATCCCTGCTTTTGTGAATTGAGCAAACAGATGCCAAGCCAAAAATGACATTTATAAAAGGGCTGATTAGGCTTAGGTGTGGATTCCTTTTCCCTGCAACATGCTGGGTTAGTTGAATTTGGCCCTAACAGTGTGGGAAGAAGTCCCAATGGTGCTGTTCTCTGTACCTTGAACTCCAGCTCACAAACCAACTGCCCTGAGAACAGATCACACACAGCCAGCCACTCTCTGCTCAAGAGACCTGCACCATTTGGCTGAAAAAAGTGTTTTCTAAACAGCAATAAAATCTTCTTCATGAATGGCATTTTACTGAGGTTACAGAGGGAATTTTTGTGATCTAAGATAACAGTGGCTTTTTTAACTGCAGTCCCACTAGCCAGAAGACAAAACAAATCACAATATAGTGTTGTTTTCTTTCAGATGAGCATGCCATCTTTTACTTCCTTCTAGAACAATACTCAATACAAACAACAATTAAAAACAAAAATCAAATGTCAAAGTTAGCTATTGTAACCAAACAAAAAATGAATGTAAGCAGAAGAAAATTTTAAAACTAGGCATTTAAGAATCATGCTAAATTAGCCTGAAACATCTATGTGCATGTAAACAAACTATGAAGAGAGAAAAGTCCTTTCTAAGAATTAGCTAGAATTTGGGATAACAGTTGAATATTGTTCTGTCCTCTTGATAGCTGTATGGTAAAAATGCCAGATATGTCTCACACATTTAAGCTGACAAATACTGAAAATCCAGTCTTCAAGCAAAATTATTAAACTAAGCAGTTGCTAAGGACAAAACCAAAAGCACAACAAATGCAGTAACTCAGTGCATGAGGATTTCTGATACAAAATTTATTCACAAGAAGATTCAGAGCCTTGCTCTTAGAAAAGGATGTAAGGAAGTGATGCTAGCAGGACCATTCTGAAATCTGATATAATTTAGCTTATCTACTTAAAAAAAAATTTCTAGAAGAAGCATTTTAAGACTCCATACAGATGTGAACTGAAAAGTGTTTATGCTGTTAGCTTATACAAAATCTGTTATATAAAATGTGATCCAAAGCTGGCCATTGCCAGAGACTATACCAGGAAAAGCATAGAAAAGGATGGGTATGGTTGCAAAGCCATGTCATCAATCTGTACCTTACTGCAGCATCTCCCTCACCATGACAATCTGAGATAGGAGGGACACAGCTCTGCTTTGGGATCCACTGCTGAGACAATTTCTGGCAGTGAACACAGGGCACAGAGTCTCTCTGAACACACATCCCACATATTTCTTTTGGGTGCTCAGCAAACAGTTATTACAAGTTATCTCCTCTTCTGAAACACATTCTGAATCCTTGGCTTTGACAGCCCACATCAGGTCAGTATGAAGAGTGCCTGCTGAGAGGATTTATTACAGACTTTTGACTGGCTGGCACATGGGGCACAGCAGCATTATTTGTAATAAATATTCCCCACACAGGGCTGCACAGTGTTATCTGATGGTGCAGATGGGTTAGTCCTCCTCTGACACAGCTGCAACTCTGCCTTCTCAGTCTGGCACACACAGAACACAGACAGGAATATTCTGCCAGTTAAGTGAACACCAAGGGGTTTCTGGAGAACTCAGTGAGTGTTGTAAAGCAACATGTGTGAGTTCATTACAGGTCTCTCTAACAGCCCTGGGAAACCATGGACAAGGTTACTGTCTTATGAATTGAGGGATTTCCACCATTCCACAGCACATGGATCTGATACAGAACAAGTATGTCCATGAGTATTATGAATATATGCTTTAATTTTTAATATATGATGAAGGGCACATTAAAGAGCTGCTGGTGACAAGATGATCCATGTGTCAGATATCTGAAATATACTCTCACTGATACTCTCAGGGATCAGAAGGTTGCTAAATAAATTAGCTCTAGTTTGGAGTGTGCAGTCAGAAAGATACACTCTTTTTCTATGCAATTACACTACTTCAGTGAACTACTTCTAATTTGGTGACCTGGAGACAAATGAGTCAAAATTAAGCTTTTAATTGACCTGATCTTCCTCTCAGGGCAACTGCCTTGATGCAGGATGTCACTGAGAGATTTTCTGCCTCCCATCAGTGAACTAATTTTCCAAGTAGTTGGGGAACACTCCTAATCATTAGGAAATATTAGCAAGCAACAGCCTTTGCTGTGAAGAAGAATACTACTAACACAAATACAATATATTTTCTATAAATTATTGATCTATTTATATGAATTTATATACATTGGAGGCTGAGAGATGTCAACAGTGTTGAAAATCTAATTCATATTAATGAGGCTATGGTCAAAACAGAATATAGAAAGACAAGAGGAGGTTTCTAGTCCCTTTTTACTTAAAAATAAAATTTCTCTACCTCTTATTCAAGAAACAACTATTCCAAGACGTGCAAGAAAACACACAACATACTTCTGCCCCTCTGGAATTTTCATGAAATCAAATTAAATCAATTTGAAGATGGAGTTAGGTTTTTTTTTTCCTATTGACTGCTTTCTGCTTGTGCAGACTGAAGTAAAGAAGAAATTAGCAGTGTGCAGACCCTTTAAACTAATAAAAAAGATTAAAAGCCATGTTGCTTTAAATCAAACTCACTATGGCCCAAAATAAGGCTTTCCTTGCAGATATTGGCTAACTAAAAAGAGGTATTTATATCTATTTTAAAAAATTATAAAGAAACAAAAATGGAGATGGGGAAGATTGCACCCATAATGGAATTCATGCCTGCTCCTGAAATTTGGAACAGAAAGTGTTTACCCCTTCTATTTAACTTTAGAATACTTTTGCAAATGTCTGGCTTTTGTTCACATTGTATGGTTTTTGCTCAAGTTACAATAATGTCTGAAGTTTGAAGCTCTTAAAAATAGAAAGCAGCCTCCTTCATCTGTATTTCAGCTGTCATTTGTTCATGTGATCCAAGCATACTGAAAAGTAACATAGAAATAAGCAGTCAAAGGAAGCAAACTGTCAGAAACTGTGCCATGCCCCAGCTCTCTGAGCACATCTGCATATTCCTGATTAAAATGGGAAACCTCTGCTGGAAGCAGGAGATACTAGAAAGGGAAGCAGGCATGTCATGAACTAAGGAGAGAAAAACCAGTTATTTCCATTTCTCTGCTACTTTTTATATAGTGCCACTGCATGGTGCTTCCAAAAGCTCTGCCTGGTTGCTTGTGCTGTGGGGAACAGTCCCTTTCACTGGGACATATGATCATGAAATATTTCCTTTAAGAAGAAATTAATTAAGTGCTGCAGCTATATCTGTGTTCTACTCCAAATACAACAGGAAAATCCATTATTTTCACATTCCAAGTCAGTGGCCACTTGTGCAATATAAAGTGTCATTTAGCAGTATCCTACTAAAGTTTTGACTAACATTTAATGCTTTCTCTAGATTTTTTTTTCCATACAGGTAGACTTAAAGCAAATGAGGAAAAAAAAACAACATATGAGCAAGAGGAGAAAGTGCCAGAAGACATTTCACACTGATTTGAGGTATCAATCCTTTAAAAAATGCTGACATTTCAAATAATGCAAATATGCTTGTTCTCATACATTTTACATACATTGCTAGGACTTAGTAATAAAAAAATCTATTACTAAGCCATTTATTTCTAATTGAAATTGCTAACATATTCTGCTGATTGATTTGTGAAAGTGAAAAATTACACACTGAAAAGTGAAATGAATCTAAGTTTTAAGTTAACATTAATAAATTTGGCACAATTACATGAGAATCCAGGGGCATCCTCCAAAAGCAAGAATCCTACCATCTGAAAACTAGGCATACACTTGTTTTAAAATACTGCAGACTCAAGGAACTAAACTGAAAATATAATGTAGACTATTATAAAACAAGGCAAGCTTAGGGAAAGATCCAAAGATGAACACAAAAGTGGTGCTCCCAAAATAAGGCATTTTCAAAGGTACAACATCCCAAATGGAGTGTGGGAAGAGTCCTTATCCTTACAGACACTTGTGGGGTAAAGCTGCATTCATTTCAGCACTTCATTAAACATGGCATGAACAGCTCAGGACACCAAGAGTCCAAGGGCTGAGCAATACAGGAGAGGAGGAACTAGCAGGAAAACAGCTTCACTTTTCTCTTGGGTTGGCACCTCTTGCTGTCTTTGTCAAGGCTGGCCCTGAGCTGTAATTTCTAGGATGAAATGAGTCTCTTGTCCATTTACAGAGAGCAATTTGCACCTCAAGTTTGCAATTCTTGGTTACTTTTGGTTTTGTATAAAAATAATTAAGTTACTTGTAACAGTAAAGTTCATTCCAAAGTGCTTGAAGGAAGGAAGCTGGAACTAAATCATCCCAAGCCTACTGCCACCCCAAAACTACCGAGGTGCTTGATCCCAATTTCAATCAGATCTGTTCAGTATTGTAAACAGATACAGAGGAATGTTCCACGTAAAAGCAATTTACATTGGTAGGAGTGTGCTGGGTCACTGAAGGGATAGGAGGCACTTTATCCCTTGGAGATGGGAGTTAATTACTCAGCAAAGAGCTAAAAGTGACAAGTGGAAATACTTTGTTCTCCAAGGAAGTGAAAAAAACCCATTTCTTTTAATTAAGAAGAATGGCCTATCTGCTGGATAAGCAGGAAATTAAGTAAGTTACTGAGAGCTTGATTAAATCTGTCTGAATTGCCTGGAGTACTTCAAGAAGATTATCTAGAAAAACTGACATATTCCAGTATGAAAGGGCCCTCTATTGCCTGCAGATGAGGAACACATTATGCAGAAGGAGGGAATAGTTGAATACACCACCCTGCAAGAACAATGAAATGGAAGACAGCCATAGAAGAGAAAGGGAAAGGGGGAAGAAAGAGCTTTCTAATTTAATTTTAGCCTAAGAATGTTAAGCATGTTTTTATCTTGCAGTATCTGTAATAGCCTACTTGGGATTTCATGGATAAGAAATTTTGTTTTCATTTTAGAGTAAAGTGATTAAGAATGATTTCCAATTAACTGACTGATAGCAATAGAACTGAATCTATAAACTGTACAACTGCAACAAATATCTCTGCTTATCTAACATATTTTTCACGTAAAAGATGAGGAATTATTTGCAGAGATGATGCATAGGTCTGTTAGGGAGGCTAGTTTCACAGGAATGAGGGTGGAAAACGTGAGCTAAATGACCACTGAAGTAATGCTCTCAATTGGTAAGTAAAGCACATCTGAAACACGAGGGTTTGAACACCCTCACCTGAGGCACACCTTGTGTGTAGGTCAGAAATGGAACCTGAACTTCACAAGCAACACAAGAACAAAAGGTTCCAGTTCAGGCACTGGTGCAGACTCAACTCCACTGGTGTGACCAGTAACTTCCCAGCCAGCTGAGAATCTCACAGCAGAAAAATGCTGCCTCAACAAGTGAGCTGAGAAGAAAACACAGGGTCTAACTATACTCTATTTTATTTGCCCAGAGCCTGAGCAAAATAAAGGATGTGACAAAAAGGGATGTGAAAACTGCAAATGGAAGATGGTCCAAATGATGAGACATAAGAGCAAACTTGGTAACTACAGAGGTGAAACAGCAAATCCCCTCCCTATCATATTAAAGGATGGGGTAGAATGGGAGAGATGTATTAGGAATCATGAAATAAAAATGTCTCAGTAAATTGCTAGACAAATCTACTAAGACCACTCTGACCTATATCACAGTGATACTATATTCCAAAAAGCAGCAATTCTTTTAAGAATTGTTTAAAAACAGAATACATATAGAAATTTGCAACAAACCCAAGTGCAGTGGACCCTGCTCTCCTCCTCCATCCCCACAATTTTTCTTCTTTCTTTCCTTACAGCTGTACAATGCTATGAGATAACAAGACCATTTTTGTTTACCCTGTTTTATCAGATGACTATTACATAGAAATTATTACCAAAAACACACAAAACCTCTAGAGCTTAGCCATGAATACAGATTAACTTAGCACAGAAAGCCAGAATCCTGGACTAATTCTGTTTGCAGGGATGTCTGAGGATCATCTGGTTCAACACTGTCCTCAAAACAAAGCCAAGGGAGAGCAGGCTGCTCCTAGCTTTGTTCAGATGAGTTTGGATTATCTCCAGTGCTGAGGACTCCACAATCTCCCTGAGCAATCAGTACCTGACTGATCAGTGTTTTCCTGTCAATTATCTCAATGGGACTTATACTGGAACAAGTTGCAGTTTGTGTCTGCTGCCTCTCAACCTTGTACAGAACATGTCTGAGAAAAGCCTGACTCTGCCTTCTCTAGAAATTTTGGAGGTGTATTTTGTCTCATCATCCACTGAAACATCACTAAAAAGACATTGAACACTGCTGATTCCCCTCTCAGCCAGTCATCTCATCAATTAATCCTTCAGGTTGGTCAGGCATGATTTGTCCTTGTAAATCCCATACTGGCTGTTCCCTATCACCTTATTTTCCTTCAGGTTCTAGGAGGAGGATCTGCTCCAAAAAAGCTCCCAGCACATGAAGTTAAACTGAGTGGCCTGCAATCCCTCAGATCATTCTTCTCATCCTTCCTGAAGATGGGAGTGATGTCTGCCAGTCAAGAGGAACCTTCCCTGACAGCACAAGCTTTTGGAGGTAACAGAAAGAGTCCTTGATATGACATCAGGTTGCTCCCTCAGCATCCTGGTGTTCATCTGATCCAATCCCATCAACCTGCACATTTCTAATTTCTTTAAATTAGGAGAGACCTGCAACTCAGGCAATGATTCACTCCTGCACACTTCCCCATTATGATCTGAAAGGAGCCCTTACCATGATAAAATGATGAAAAGCAGATACTGAGCCACTCATCCTTTTCAGCAACTCTTTAAAAAGTCCTGCCCAACAGCATTCTCTTGTCACTTATGGAACCCTTTGCACCAAGACTATTTTACCACAGACACATTCACTGCCTGGTTTTTAGAATTTCAACAGAAATAAAAATCTGCCATTTGAGGGGATAAAATTTTGCACATAAGCTGTCCATTAAAGAGGAAAAAATTAACCTTCAGATTTTATTCCTGAGACTAAATGTGATGTGACTCATATGGGTTAGTCAAAATGTTTAATGTTGCATGAAGTTTGAGAGATCATTTTGTTTAATCTTCTGATGATGACATGCTATGTAATTTGTTAGCTCTGGGATATAGGAAGACACATTTTAAAATGTCTTCTAAAAATAATACTGTCTTTTGATGTTTCAAATACTATGGTAAAAACCCTCACCTTTTTGTTATATCTGAAAAAAAGGGAATTGTGAAGGATTTCTCACTCAGAGCATCTGACTTGAACCTCTTCAAAATTCACAGCATACTGTGACACACAAAAATCCTCTCTAGTGCCATGTCACTTGTGTTTGCAGTGCTACCTCAGCTCAAAATCCCACTGGTAAGCAGCACACTTTGTGAATATGTGTGCTGAAAACAAAGGAATAACACAAAAACTACTCATCATTCTATCATATAATTAAATTAATTTCAGTAGGTAGTAGGCAATGAATCAGATCATGGGAGACTGCAGAAAAATGAAAATTCTGAAATTATGTACAGCTGTGAATAATTTTGCTTAATTAAGATGCAGTCAAATGAGGCAAGAAAAGAGGACCTTTGACAGAAAAGGTACAAATATCACTTTCAACAGAGGAGAAAAGCTCTGATAATCACTATACCTAAAGCAAGTATGAAAGGCTACACCAGTGACTTGTTTAAGGAAAACCACAGCTCTATTTTGTGACCTACTCATCACCACCAGGCCTGATGCCTTCATTTTTCCCTTCCCCACTGTCATCTCTAAGATCCATATTTCTTCTCACTCACAAGGATCATACAACTCTTACAAAAAGAGTACTTAGTGTAAATAATGCCACAAAGCCATTTTTGCACTAAGCAGAATTACAGGAAACATACAGAGAATAGAAAACAACTACAAAGATTGCTGTTTTTTGAAGACAGCCAAGGAAATTTAAATGGAAACTTCTTTGAAGATGTTTCTGTCTCTGCTGAGCTAAAACCACTGCTGACTCAACTTGCTTCAAATTTCTAACACTTCCTGACACAGTTAAGGACCAACAGTGTGGCAGAATGAAGACCTGGAGTCTTCTGAAGGTAGGAAACCAAAGATCCAGCCACAGTGGCAGTGAAATCTCTCCTGACTGACCTGGCAAAGGCATTTCCAGCACAGTGAAAAGCCCACAGGTACCACAGACTACATGCCTGCCACTAAGTACTCTGCTGTTTTGGTTTGGCTTTTTAAAGGAATTATTGAATAGCACCCTGAGTTTCCTGTACTTGCTGAACGTTTTATGCAGTATTATCTGCTAGTTTTTATAGAAGGATGACATTTTAAATATTTCCTTGGTGGTTAGATGTGTTCTGTTTAATATATGTTCAGCACTCTAGAAAAAAGACTGAAATAACCACCTCAGATTTAGTATTTTGTTTTCACTTTGATTTTACAAGGCTACACTTGAGTTGCCTCACTGACATTTAATTTTACATGGACACTCTTAGCAGACTTTTACCTGGACTCATGCCACCACCCTGTACTCATCCAATCACCAAGCCACTTTGCTCGTGAAAATAAAGTTCACAGTATTTCATTGTTACTTCCTAGAGCATCAGATTCTCTTTGGTACAGCAAAAAATACAGAAAACTTTCTTCTAAGAAGTGGATTACTTGCTTTAAAATATGACAGACACTACAATCAATTATGTGATCTAAATTAACAGAAAATCTGACAGTAGAAAGCAGAACACTAAAACACAAGTCTCCTGTGGGATATCTCCTGTCCAGTTAAGCTGCTTGTTACCTAGTTTGAGGCTGGAAATATTATTTCTGCATTATCAATATAGCTTGTTCTTCCCTTGAAAAACAAGCAGCTGCTCACTATAGCACCTGATTGTCAGTATTTTTTATCTTTATCTCAACTTTCATGACATATATTCAAAAGAACGGCTTAGAAGAACTGAAGCATATGAATTTATGTGGGTTTTTTTTTTTTTTTTTGGGGGTTTTTTTTTTGTTTTTTTGCTGCTGCAGGTAATGACATCAGTATAGTGTTATTTGGCCTGTTAATTTGAACTAAACCACCATTAGGGAGTTCTTTATGTGAAGCTGTCATCAGCAGAGATGCTCAGCAAAAAAACTTCTTACAGAAAACTGCTTTAATCCCCTTGCTTTCCAAGACTATTTTATTTACTATGAATCAGCATGGCATCCACTCCAGATCCTAAAGACTTCTGGGCAGTAAGTGCATGTCACAACAGCAACAGTGATGAGGATTACACGGTTCTATTCTGATTCACTGAGTTTGTCAGGAGAGAGATGATGAAAGCTTAATGGACAGATCAAAAAACTCAAAGGTACTGCACTGATTACTGTAAGCAAAGCTGCTCCTGATGAGAACAGAAATAATTCAGAGGATTTCTTCCTGTAAGAAGACAGACATACCTAACATGTTCTTCACATACTCAGTTCTTTTCCAGGAGACACATTTGCTTTGATGTCTGAAAAAATGGCTTTACATCATTCAGAGAAAAATACAGTTGTGTTTCCCATAGTAGCTTCCAAGGTAGAATGCAACTTCAGAGAATAGCTACTGCCATATGGATTGAAGCCAAAACAGCTTTGACAGCTGAATTCCATGACATCCAGGACTTTTCCAGCCAAAGCACAGCAAGCTCCACTCATGGTGGTAACAGGCAAATACAGACTGGCCCACAGAGTCCTCTGCAGCAAAAGGCAGAGGTTATTTCAGAGGAGAATGCTCACAGGGCAGGAAAAGCTTCCTGGTAGTTGTGTTTTTTGGGATATGAAGAGGGTCATTCAAGGCCATACCTCCTCTCCCCAGTAATTACAAGCATGCCAGTAAGACACACTGAGCATGGAAGGTATTGATGGATGACAACAACACGATTAACTTCCAATCTTTTTCCAGTTTGTGGGAGGAAGACAAACACGCACCCAAGGCCACGAGTGCGGTGCCTGTGCCAAGCCAAGGTCACGACGCTGACACAATCTGAAGGCGTCAGCAGCATCACAGCACTGGGGGATTCCAGCCACCACCACATTCTTCTGTGCTAACCATGAGCTGCAAAGTCGGATGTTGGTTGATAACTCAGAATTCCAGTCATTAAGTAGTGGCTTTCTGGGCAAAGACACTGCCTGAAATAATTATGATCATTCCTTCTTCAGGAGTCACGGATGGTTTCTACTAACAGACTTTATCAGCAAAGACTAAAGTCCAGCATGGTTACAGAGCTTTCAAAGGCAAATGATAATGTACTCTTATTATTTAGGCTACAGACATTTACTCTGAACTACTCTATTGAATATGTGGTTAGCAACTGCCTTTAAAATATTGACAGAAAAATGAAGCATGGCTGAAAGACTCAAAACATATTGTCTCTTAGTAGCTTTTTTCAAGTGATTCATCGTTTTGTGTCTTCAACAAATTCATCCTCTTGCTAATTTACTTATCTTTAACCCTCAGCACTTGGTTCTTTCTGACAGCACAGCACATTCAAGCTCCACCAAAACTAGTTCTGCAACATCACTGTAAGGTTTCAAGCACAGATGCAATGATAAAGATCCAGCAGTTAGTTTGTACCACCAGTATTTCAAAGGAACCATTTTGCACTCCACAGCATTTGTATGTATCACAGAACATGGCTAATGGCCAATCTCTCCTCTTCTTAAAGTGACAGATAAAACCAGCAATATTTCAACTGTCTTGCTTCAGCTTCCTGCTCCTGGAGTTTTCTCCTTTTAAATACTTCATTGGTTAGTTTCCCCTCTTCTTCCCAGTGCACAACAGCATTGATTTACAACAGTTTGATATAAATTCTTTCCTTCTAAACATGTACCCTATTCAACTCATCCTCCTACACAGACTTAACCAAATCTCTGATCTTTTATTTTGTGATCATGTAATTTGATGTGCAATCTGCTGTAAGATCTCAGTTTTAGCTGAATACAGTCTTATAAACACCCTTTTAAAAGTGGATACTGACCTTGAGGTGAGGCTGAAGGCAGCAGCAAATCCAGGAAGGAGATGCGAAAGAGAAAGAGTTAAGAGTTTGTGAAAACAGAGTCCAGAGATAAAGCAGTTCAAGAATAAAGGACAAAACAAGCAGATATAAATCAGGTAATGACACACAGACATACAATCATTCACAGACACAGAGCTGCATGTTTTATAGACATCTAAAAAAAAAAAAAAAAACCACCAAGAAAAAGAAATAAGAGAAAAAAGGACCTTTAGATTAGATTACACCATTTCAATTAGAGGCAACTTTCTGTAGAGAAAATAGTCTCCAATATGCAACACTTCTTGGAAAAAGAAAATAAGCCATCTGACAAGAAAACTCTGGATTTACATCATATCATTAACAAGTACCCTTCTTCCAGAATTCTAACAAACATTTTGAAAATACAGAGTTTGACAGTCTGAGATGAAACCTGGTGTCTTCCTTTATGAGATCTTCTAAGGGCTTATTTTCTCTCCATGTGCAAGACATGCAATTTTTTCACTTTTCCTGCAGATGATCCCAACTCATCTAAACAAACTAAATAGAAAGGAAAAAACTCCAACCACTGAGTAAAGTCCTTGAAACATAAAGACTTGTTAAAGCTAAAAGCTCATCTTAATTTTGACATTGAAGTCACCCCTTCCAAAGAGAAACAAAATCAGCAGCTGCCTCTTCTTCCTGCCATATAATTCTCCTGTATAAGGTGCAATCTAAAAACAATAATGACCAAACAGGTAGTTTTTGACAGTTCTCTCCAACATTGCTCAACAGCAGAACTGACCAAGACAAAATGCTGGAGTCCCCTGTATTACATGAGGTCCCATAGGTTCATTATTGCTTTTTTTTTCCCCCAAAATCTCTTCAGTCTCTTTCATAGGCATCTGCTGTCAATTTCACTGATAACAGCAAGGTAAGTCAACAAGGAACCATAAATACACATCTTTTCAATCTGGTTTTAAATTTGATGATTTTCAGTCAATAGAAGAGAGGCAAAGGAAATGCGCTTCTGTCTCCAAAGTAGCAATTTGGCTTTTATATTTTTTTTGTACTTCTCCCATGGCAAAACTTCACTCTAAAAAGGCAGGATATGGCCTGGATAAATATATTTCTATAGGACAGGCTAACTGCTATATTCTCTATTACTCTTGGTATGTGGAGGTACGTAAATGAAATTTGAAGTCCTTATTTATGACATAAATTTTACTATCAACTGTGTAGGGTACTGAATTTGTACAAGCAGCTGTTGTTGGTCTGTAACAGATTAACTAGTGCAAAGGTACTTTTCTTTGGCTTCTGAACCAACATTCTTCAAATCAAGCTCTTCAAGGACAGCTGTTGTAAAGACTGAATTATTTGGGGATTTGGGGAGTTGGGGACAGATGAGACTTGTGAAATGCCAAATATCACATCTCAGTGTTTGATCTTGAATTAACTTGAATGTTCCAAAAGCTTTGTTAATTCATACAGAAAAACGTGTAAGTAACAATTCTGACTGAAATCCAAGACTACAAACAAATTTAACAAAGGGAACAAAAATGTGAAAATAAACAGTTGGTTAAATATGGGAATAAATATGGTAAGGAGAAAAATTTAGGACTTCTCATTTTGTGTTTCAGGGATCCTTTACAATTCCTAGTTGTGTTGTAATGATGTGATATTGTTTCTTCAGTTTAACAGTGAAAAACATACAGGCTACAACTCAGAACAGCACAGTAGAATTTAAATTAACCATACAGTTCTTCCAACTGCTATTAAAGGTAGCATCTTTTGCTGGCACAGTATGAAGGCAAAACAGCATGTACAACACTCTGCTGAGGTCACCTGCAATTTCCTGTGTGCTACAGAAGTATTATTTAACTAGCTGCATGGGTTTTCAACAGAGAATAACTATTGCTACATCTCCATTTTGTTATGGAATAATTCTTTCTTCCAAAGAAAAATACATTTCATGTAATGTCTATAGCCCCTTTTCAAAGTTTTTGTTACAGAAGTACAAAATGATTTTTAGCAGTGTGGATTTTTAGAATAACCATAATATTTACCCAAACAAAACCAAGGACTGTGTCTGACAGCACATTAAAATTAGAAGAAAAGTCTGTAAGTGTGCTATCACTCAAAGTAAAATCAAGGCAGGCAGCTGAGACTGCCAGCTATTGGGAAGGAAATGGAGACCTGCCATGGACTGGAGGTGAAGCCTCAGCTCATGGGCTACATCAGTGAAATTGAACAGAGGAGCACAGCACAGCAAGCACCTGCCCCAGGCAGCAGCCCCAAGCAAGCAGGACCAGATACATACCAAGACATGCTCATTACAGAGCAAAATCACAAGTTTTAGTTTGCACTCTTTCCCCTCCAGCAAGAACACACACTTGCAGCAGCATTCCTTACAAGATCCAGCAGCAGCGCTCCTGCCCAGCCCCACTAACTGTGTACTCTGATGCAACAGTCACACAGGGAGACAAGACAATTGTAATGCCAACTGGCAGCCTCAGAGAAACCCACTTTCTTTTAAAATACCACCTCATTAATTCTAAAGACAGAGCTGATTTAAATCTGATCATTGAGTCAAGATCAAAAAAATGAGATGCGAAAGCTTAAGCATTTTCATTAGGAAATCTGTATTTTAAAAGCTGTTGGCAATTCCAGCCACAATTTTTTCTGCATGTTTGTGTATTATAGGGAGTAGAATGAGCCTGCTACATTTGTCTCAGATGTACTTAGGATGTAGTTTATGTAATGATTTTCAGCCAACCTTTGATTCCCCTTGTTTGACAGTGAGTGATTGTGTATATTTATTACCCTGTCTTCCCTTCAAAGCAGTCTGACAGGGAACAATAGGCATTTGAGCTTCCTTGTGTCTGTCAAAGCAGAAAGGCTATTTGTATTTACTCCTTTTGACACGTTTTCTTGATGAAAAGAATGATAGCTGGTCTTTTCCTTTTTTCTAGGTTGGTATTTAGAGGGATAGGGAAGAGATGGAAAGGCAGAGACAGAAGGTTTGTGTATGCATCCATGCACACATGTATGCATGGATCTAAGAGCACAAACCCAGCCACAGATGGCCACAATAGAGCATTAAAATTACTATTTCACTGGCTTGCTGGCAATTACTGCATATTCCTTTTGTTCTTTCTGTACTCCAGGACAATGCCAGGATCTGACACTTCCATTTTCACTGTATCAGTTGTATAAAAGACAGCTTTGGTGGGGTTTTTTTTACTCCTTTCACCCTAAGTTGTTAGTATGGATATTCCCATATTGCTCGAAGATGTTGACTGAAACAAAGCTACAAAACAGCTTTTAAAGAGATGTAGTGAAGGCAGGTAACAAGGAAACTGATATGCAGACTAGGTTCATTATTTACATGATGCTTTTTCTCCTGATGTTTATAATTATTTTAATTATATCACAGTTCTTACTCTCTACTTATCCAACAGCTGGATTAGGAGATATCTGCTAAATAAAATCCATTATTGCTACAATATAAGGCAGATGACAATTCTTATACCCATTACAGATAATAGGCATGAGAGGGAGTGCTTGAAAACCACCTTGACTTAATGATAAAAACAAGCAGGACTTCAGCACTACAGAAAATTTGGCAGGAAAAGATGCCTTCAAAAAAGTCCACAATCAGTGCTTCTTGTTACTGGCATTTCTCTAGTGCAAGGTCCTTCCTGGAGGATCCAAGGTCAGATCCTTAGTCTCAGATTAGCAGACAAACCACCCTTTTGAGACAGCCCACTGCTGAACCTAACAAAGGAGATGGTCTGCACTCAGTTCCATGGACACAAATCATTCTGCTTAACATTGCCAGTCTGCTTGAACACAGATATAACACCAGGCTGAGGGGGCTCACTGAGGGATAACACAGTGAGCTCATTCAGACACAGCCCTGACCTCTCACCATTCCAGGGGCTGCACTAATTGGGGTTCTTTGACCTTGTGTTTTAGAACAGCTGCTTCTGCAGCATCACAGAGTTTCAGTTTCTCCCAAAACACAGGAAGAGGGAAAGAATGGGGAGTAAAGGACAGCTAAATAAAGAACAAATTGAAGGATATCCCATTATATGAAAAAGGTGAGGATGGATTGAGGACACACCGTAAAATCACTGTGATGGGGCTTTTATCTGGTGCTCTCTCCAGATGGATTTGCAATTACTGGCAGTGTCTCTGTGTCTCTCTTTTCTTTCCTTAGATGCAGATTTCAAAAGTAGTTAGTGAGTCTGAGTGCTGCTCTTAAGGCACTTGAACAAAGATTAACTTCCAGAGGGCAGACAACTGCTTTCTGAAAATCAGCATACAAATGTCTGCTATTAAATACCTGGAAGGAAATGTGCCTGCATCTTTTATTATTATCTATTTAAAGAAGTCATGTAGATATGAAATGTTTTTTGTTTTCCCCCTGTGCAACTTGATATGGGACTTCAGGTGTGATGCTGATCTTGTATGAAGATAAAGCAAAACTGAGAAGAAATTACTTCTTCCTTTCCTAGCTTGGAAATTATGCAAATCTTAATATTTAACAGATCTGTGTGCTCAGAGGTGGAGCTGGGCTAACTACACATCTGACCACTTCTTTCCATTACAAAACCCTGTCCTCAGCTGCTTGCCAAATACTAAAAAGTTGTGCTGCTATTTCCCATGACAGGTTCAACCTAACTGGGGATTTTTGTGGAGAATTTCAGCTGTGTCCTTCACAAAAGGCAGTGATTTTTATGGAAAAAATTTCTTCATACACGGTTAAAAACTATAATTTCACATAAGGTGTCAATTAAAATTATAAGGCAACCTTCATTTTGGAATATCCTAAACTGTGAGAGTTTTATTAGAATTTTAATGTTCACTTAGCTACAGATTTTTCAGGGAAGTGGATGAAAAACACAACAACAACGGATTCTGCCTTGTAATAATAGCACACAACTATAAGATAAATATAGTTGATTTGCTTTTATTTTTTATGGCACCAGAATGGATTGAAGTAATTTAAAATTATACTTAATTGTTTCAGGTTTTCCAATGCCTGAATCAGAGTTCAATTTATTTTTGGAGGACTATAATCAGTTAAAAGAATACAGTATTATAGCCATACCATCTCTCAAGGTTAATTTTAATGGTGATGATTATGACTTTATAAACACCTTTCTTTAATTTGACAACATATCTTTAAATTATTTATATGCCTTGATGTGATTCTCGCTTAGGAATGCTCTAAAAAACTATTTAAATATTCACAGAAACAACAAACTTGAAAACCAAAGAATTATTGCAAGATATGAGTAGCAGTTTGAAAGTATTTCAGCTTCAAACTGTTGACTTAAGCTTAGGGCATAATTTACTAGTATAGTTTCCTTTACACTATTCTAGCAAACTGTAAAGTTGATGGAAAATACAGCTAATTTCTCTCTCCATCTATCCTTCACAGAACACTACACAAACATATCTGTCCTAAAGAGCAACAAAATAGGATACTGCATTCTACTGTCCATATTTTTCAGCACTCCTCTGAGATCCCCAAATGCTTTTTAATCTTTTATTTACTATTGAGGAGAAATATTTAAGATGACGAATATACCTTTTGGCTGCAACAAATCAAAACTTGGAAGGTTTCTTCTTGAAAAGGGCATCCTTAAATTCTTTTCAGGAAAACTCTCCAAATTCTCGTTCTTAAAATAGCCACTAATTCCAGCTGTCCTTTAGAGGACTGCTGGTATTCCACAGAGTGCTGTCTTCCTTTGTTCCAAGGCAAAGTTTCCTTCAGGAAAAAAAGAAGCCCTGTGTCCTCACAAGAACCACCTACCTTATATAGTGAGTGTGCCAAAAGAAAATCAATTTTAAGCCTGCAGCTGGAACCAGGACTTCCATATATATTCACTCAGACCTCACTTCTGAAGAAGCATATAGAGACACTTCCTGCCACCTCTCCAGTACAAAGCCACCTCTTACTTGCATAATATGTGCACACCAATAGAGCTGTGTATAAATTACTCTGAAGGCTCTGATGGCTATGTCTGACATATGCAACATTACCTTTTGCTTGTTTTCTTATTGCAGGATAGTCATCACAATAAAACTCAATAACAAGTCAATACTGACCTCTATCAGTGACACATTTTAGAACACTGAGTTTTAGCTGGTTCAGGCAGAACTGGCAGCAAGAGATTAGAACCAAAGGTAAAACACAGCAAGATAATTAGAATTAAAAAGCAACAGCTTCTGTGGAGTTTAAATCAGGGAAATCAGTAGCAAACTTCCTTTGGACTGTGGCCAGAACCAGCGCTTGCACATGAGCGGGTCCTGTAGAGCTGGGGAAAGCAGCAGCATTGCAGCAGCATTGCAGCAGCCCCAACAGCAGCAGCAGCGGCCACATTCCAGCCCGGAGGAGGAAACAGAAGCCTTAGGACACTCACTTTCCCAAGAAGTCCCACACAAACCCCCCCAGGTGCTGCGGTGCGGGCAGCAGCACCGGGTAGGGAGGGGGCAATTGGCGGGAGCCGTGCGTTCTGAGGAAAGGCACAGACACCAAATCCCCGGCACACACACGGGAACGACACGGCTCGGGGTGGGGAGGGACACGGGGCAGGGGAAAGCGGGGGAGAAAACACAAACCGAGAAGTTACAGAGAGACAGCAGGTTATGGAACAGCAATACAAAAAGCAAACGGTTAGTTACAAAGGAAGTGAATAACCAGACAGGTACAAAACCCTCTACAGCTCTACAGTAGGGGACAGAAACAAAACTTACAGGGCTGCTCACCACAGAAGGAATGTGGGCTTAGGGCCCATCCTTCCCATAAGAGAAAGCAAAATCCTCCCCACAGAGAATAGATACCAATGTGCTTGTGCTTTCAACCTTGTGTTGAAATTTTTCAACTTTTGCAGAACATGTATCATACTTAATATATTTGTTTGAATACCTTTCACCTGAAAAATAATGTCTCCCACTCAGTAATTGCAACAGCTACTGAAGAGTGGAAGCATTTCCCTCTTTATGTTAACTTAAGCACAAGGCAACTTTGCCTGGATTTAAAAGGTTAAAAGAACAGTTTTCTGTTTTTAATTTCATCTTCCTCTCCCTTTTGTCTTTTTCTCTGCTCCTCTGTGCCTACCTCCCTAATAGGCAACACATCTCTTCTGTGGATGAAACCCTGATAGCATTTCTCCCTCCCTGACAGCATATGGTGTAGCTGTCACATGGAACTGGCAAAAGGGAAAACTACAGGGAAAAGAGACTCTCTTTTGAGAAATCCCATTTTTTAAAGAACAGTTATTCTCTGCATGTGACTTTCTTCTTCTCATCTTGTTGCACATGGAACACTGACTGCTCCTGATAGGCACAGCAATATTTGCTGTTTAGCCTGCTGACAATTGCTTCTGCAGGCACTAAGGCTCTTCTTTGCACAAGACAGTTTGATCAGCTCTAAAAGCATTAGAAGCCAAGATAGTTTCTAGCTCACTCTGCATGGACCACAGTTTAGGAAAGACTTAAAAATTATCTATTTTTTTTCCCCCTGGAAACCAAGGCTCTTCTACCTCTAAAACAAGCATGTAACAAGCCTGGATATATAGGCTCAGCCATGAAAGAATATTTTATAAACAAACATTGTAGATAACAACAGGACCAACTCATACATGAAATAGGCATGATAAAATCTCTGCTTTGTGCAAAAACTCACAAGAAGAAAACAAGATTTCAGGGAATACATAATTGGGGGTGCAGCTGAAAACAACTAGAGTCAAATAGAAATTCCAACAATTATTCAGAATAAGAGAAATTACCAGTCAAAACCTCACCATAAACTATCTGGAAGTTTCTATCTCTTTCTCCAGTGCTGCGTTTATATTACAGTTTCACCTGAAAAATCATTTCAGGTGTTGACACCTGGATAAGTCACCACACTAACAGCATACACATCAGATCTTTAGATCATGAAGACTTTTTCTATTTCCACTTAGAGTGATTACAGAATATGAATATTCTTGGATTTTTCTCCTCCCCTTGATTTATTCAGCTGCTGGCAGTCACATGATAAAAAGCAGTCTTTTCTTTTACATAGTTGAAATACCTATTCTAATTACTAGAAATAAGACAAAAAAAATTCTATCTTATCTCAGCACTGGTAGAAAAGATAAGTTAAAAAGAATAGAGGCCCACTCAATTTTTTTCAAGACTGAAGATCAGGTGGTAAGAAGGAATGGATAAAACTGAATAGTCAAGAGTATTTACCAAATTGTTATAGAATGGTATCTATTTATATGGGGGTTTTATGTTTACATAGTAAGACTTTAGTCTGTGACTGAAACATCAAGAAACTACCATGTAATAGGGAAAAACAATAACTGCTTTGCAGATGTCTAGAAATGCATCTTGACCAAGAAAAAGCTTGCTTTCTAACTCTTTGAACATGGTACAAATGCTTCCATCTATAAAAGAGGAGACCCATCCTAATTTCTCTTCTTTGTTATTTTTCCTTTGTAAAATATAAACTTTTTTGTTTATATGACACTTGTGTCTATTCAATTTTGATGCTGCAAGTCAAATCATAGTTCATTTCTAAATGCTAATGTAATAAAAAAAATCAGCTTGCATTAAAAGTGTATGTAAGAGGATTCTCTTCCTGCCATTTTAATTTCCTCTAGGAATCAGGCTAAGGAATGATGCATATTTCTGATTTCTTTTCCTAAACAGTAGTTACTTCTCCACAAAGAAAAAAAAATAATTAAGAGAGTATGAATATGTTTCTTCCCCCTATCTTACTTGCTGTTTGTACCTGTTCCCTGGGAATCTTGCCTGCCCTAAAGAGGATGGCACAGGGAATGTCACACCTGAGATGGGGACCCCAACAGGACTGAAAAAAATCACACAGACAAATAACTTGCAGCTTTTTCATGTCTATACTCATTCAACAATGTCAGCCTATTGCCTGAATGCTCTGCTGATTGCATTATGTACCAATGGGCTGAACAATGCATCACTCATGAAAAATGGAAAGACATTTTAGAAAAATATATTCTCACTTCTGGGTGTTGGCGCTCATGCCATAGGCATGAAGAATTCTGGTTAAATAAAACAACTTAAAAAAAACTAACAGGATGTTCCAGTCACAAAAAAAGAAGAAAACCAGCTGGCAAGCTGAACTGTGGTTCCAGAGCTCTGTACATTTCAAGGAAAAGAGAATTGACTCCTTAGAAAAGAGTTTTTCAAATCATTCAGAGGGGCCCATAATTTGACAATCAGCAAGCCATGAAAAATAACCACTGATTGCAGAACTTTTAATGTCCTCCACTTAGTTGCCCTAATCTTCCTGACACTAAATTGTAGAGTAGTTAAATAGTGAAAAGACAGAAATCAGAAAGACTATTCTGGCACAAGACAAATGGAAATAATCAAATTTCCATTTTGCTGCTCCAAGTTTGTGATTTTTCACTGAGAATGGTAAAGTAAACAAAAAGCCCCAAACAGGTACTACTGCCCAGAATTCTGCTCTTGGCCCAATGTAATATGAGAATATTACAGAACACAGAACCTAATTCAGGTCCTACCCAAGATCTACGACCTATAGTTGTGATGCAAATGTCATCAAATCATAATAAATTATAATTTTTTTCTTGGGACATTATAGCTTGAGCCTTCAGGCTCCAAGAGAAAGATGGAAAAAGTTGCAAAGTGCTGAATCAAGTTTTTCCTGTACTAAAACAAATCTGCTCATCAGATTTACCCGGGCCAAAGTTCACCTGTGTCCCTACCAGTACTGAGTTGTGAGGCCACTTTGTCAGAAGAATCTGAGTAAATAGCATCATAAGCTCTGAAAAGTCATTTTTCTTATTTTTGTGAGAGCCATGCCTAAGGAATTTATTGTATCAAAACAACGAACTGTGTTATAAATACACCAAAATGTCATCAGGTTTTTCTACCCTTTCCCTTACCTATCTAGTTGTACCTACATCAGTCCTATTTTTGAGTAGCCAGGTAATAAAAATCACATGGTAAGACACCCTTTTCCTAAGAGTGCAGCACAATAAAGGACCAAAGATAGAAAAACTCAAAGCAAACTTTCCCAAAATAGACACTTGAAGGTTTTCAAGACAAGAAAAACAACTTATCTCTATCTATCAGCCAGCTCTTTTGGCTCCTTTTCTAACTTGACACCACTCTCACCTTTCCAGTTCTGCTATCTTCTTGTCCTTGTCATTCTTCTCGTTCTCCATCTCCTTGAGGATCTCCAGCAGCCGATCCACCTCGGCCTGAGCCTTGCCAGACTCCTCGCGGTGCCGCGTCACCTCCCTCTCCAGCTGCTGCAGGCGGTCGCTCAGCTCGGGACTGGCCCTCGCCTCCAGGCTTGCCTCGTGAGCCTGGCACAGAGAGATTCAAGAAAAAACACTTCATTCACTTGTTTCAATAACTAAATCAATATGCCAAGTGTCATACTTCTGCACAGATGGTGCTGATGTGTTCAAGCCCTTGCTAGTTCTGTGAGCCACACAGACCAGGGTTAATCACTATGGCTACCTACTGAAATTATCTTTGCTTAGTTATCCAGTAATACATTTTTCACAATCAGGCTCTTGGGACAAAAATTACCTCCAGACTGATGATGACATGATCTGAATGAATGGATTGTTTGGGGATGTTTTTAATGGCTTGGTTTGTTATAAAAAGCACTAATTTATTAATAAAACTAATTCAATAGTGTCTAGCATGTAAGAGACAGGAAGATGCAGTATTCATGTTAAAAGTTAAACAGCAGAATAAGGATTATTCTTTTTCTCTCACCCTGCCCCTCTGCTCTTGCATCTTGAACTGCAATTTGATATCAATTAAAGCTATTTCAGAATTGCTCAAAATTGCTTCAGGGAACAGCAAGTTTGATGGAGTTATTCTGTTGATGAGGATTGCCTACAAAACCCAAGGCCTTGATCTTCTCAAAACGAACCTACAACAGAAAATAAGACTACAGACTTTTCTCCCCTCTGTGTGCAGCTGTGGAAAGTTGTTTCACAAGCTGCCAATGTTCTGCTCCAAAGCACACTCAGTCTAGATCTGATAGTATATGACTCTGTTGCTTTTAAAGGTAATTGGAGAGAACTGCAGCAGTAAAAAACTCAGGGCAGAAAGCAGCTGCTTCCAAAGAATCAAATAGCAAAATTACATTTGGCTAAATCTGTTTAGTTATTCAGTAAAATAAGACTGGAGGAAAATATCCATTCATTGACCTCAACATTTTTGCCTTGAAGTGTCTAGCTTTTAATTAGCTTCTTTAAAGCCAAGGCCACATTCTAGCAGAATCCAGGAGACTTGTGGAGCAGAATATTCTGGAACTGTGGAATGTCCTGATGCCTGTCTTTAATGGGACTGACCTTGGGATGGATTTGCGTTTCCCAAACAAAGGAAAGGTTCATGTTCCAGGGCCTTAGCCCTGGAGCTCTTGGCTGAGGGTCAATACTAAGCTGCTGTGGCTTCCTTTTTTAAAAAACAAGAATTCCAGAATCCTGATTAGCTGGACAGTATTTTATTCTAGAACAAGATGCCCAGCATCCACCAGGTCTGCCAGGCAGACATCAGCAAGAGTGCCCAATAACCAAAAATTATGGAAAAGCAGAACCCTTTGCTGAGGTCATACACTTAGGAACACTTAAAAGGCTCCCTCCTTCTAAGTGACTTTCCAGCCAAACCCTGACACTCCTGTGTCACTGAACTGTAAGCCTGGAAACCCTGAGCTTCTGACTTGGACCTGGCCACAAGTGCATCCCTGTGAGCCTGAAGGCTTTGGGAAGCCTTTTAGAGTAAGAGCTGTCACTGCTTCCAGATTCCTTACTGCCCCATAAGCACTTCAAATCACACACCCTTGGAAAGGGCTCTCCACAGCAAGTGGAAGGGTAATTAATGCCCTGCCAAGAGGATGCAGACTCCAGGAGGATGTGGCAGCAGTGAGACTGACAAGTGTGTCAGCTCCTCCAACAGCTGTGAGCAGCAGGGGACACACTTGGCTTTGGAAAGAGTCTTGGTGGGTGTTTACTGAAATGCTTTTTTGGAATTTCCAGCCTGTGGGAAATCTGAAATACTTGATTTCATTTCCTTTTCAACTGCACCTTAAATTTTAAAAAACTCCTCCAATCCTTCCTCCCCAAACACAGGGAATTGGGAGTACTGTTTTGGGGGCACCTATATATCGACTGAGGGCATCTGTATTCTCCTAAGAGAAACTATGTATAGAGTTCAGTCTGGTTTTCACCAGGCAGAGCCTGACTTCTGCTGTACTGGATTTAGGTATGTTTCCAACATCTCAAACTGTTTGCTTTAACAAATACTCCTCCAGGCTCTTTAAAGTCATCCAAAATACATGATCAGATAATCACAAAACTTCTTTTAAAGGAAAGCAAAGTTAGTCTGTTAGCCTGGCTTATTAAACTCACTAATTCAAAAGAAGTTATGAGACCTAATGCAATTTGAATGTCAGAACAGTCCTGATTTATTTTACCCTGCTAATAAAAGCATCTCCACAACAACCCAAGAGACACTACTGAGAAGAGGAAATAAATTTTCTTTTCTAGAGAATTAGCCAACAAGTCAGTGTGTCTGGTTCTTATAGAAGCAAAAGGCTATTTACAGGACATAAATTATTAGTTAAGACACGTAACACATGTTATTTGTATATAATGCACATAAGTATGGATACTTTCACCTAACACAAAGAGAAGGTTATGTGATATGCTGTAAACTGGAGACCACTTCCTGCACTGTGAGTTACTGACTGAGTGACTTTGGTCCATTTTGTGGGTTTTGTACAAAATACGTGTTTCATGACCGTATCTAAAATCCTACTGGATTCATTTATTGTATAAGAGAGAAAATCAATGCATTTAGAGGTTTCCCACAAACTCACATCAAGATCTGGAACAGATGAAACTGGCTACCTTCCCAATGCAACACTGAGCAAAACAATTCATCTTGGATTTTTTTCCTTTAACCAAAAAGCTAAACACAAATAATGAATTCCTATATTCACAGTAAAAAAAATCCACATGCAACTTGTCCTGCCCACCAAAACTGTACAAAAACTCCAAAGCAGAAATTTTGTTTTTGAAGCAGAATCAACATATAATATGACAAATGCACCAAGAGATTCTCCAGCATTAAGAGCCTATAAGAAGTCTATTTTCATAAGTTTGACTCTCATCTCTGCCTGACACAGTATTTGTAAATCTGCTGACTTTTAACACAGTTACAAACAAGTGTGATAATATATACAAGAAGTATGATAAAAATTAAATAAATTTGAAAAGCAGCTTACTGAGGGTGAAGGGAACACTGCACTTTCTCATCTCCACAGGCCACTGAGTTTAGCTGATTAAAGGCTATTTAAACCCTTTATTAGTTTCTCCTGACCCTGTCAGCAGCTGTGTTCCTGTGTGGTATCAAACAGGTGAATTTAAGAGCACAGCCAAACTCACACATTTCATCCTGCTTTGACCTGTATAAGGAACAGTCACATTTCAGCTGGAAAGCAGCACCCTCTGAAGCTCTGTTTTTATTAGCAAAGCTCATCTGATCAGTATTAATCTTTGCCAGTGTGAATTCAGTTTCAAATTCTAAGTGGTTCAGGACTGAGAATAGTTTAAGTTTACAACTCTGGATATGCTCTCCCAGGTCTTAAGAGGGACTATAAACTAAGAGGTGGTTTAACAGCTTTCTGCTTTCCTGCTCTCAGCCATCATTTCCCATCTGGAATGTGGTAAGTGATGGGGTGACTGCTTCAGGTACCTACAGAACATAAGAAAGAGTGATTGTTCCTCCAAGAAATAAATATACTCTAACTTCTATTGCTTCCACAGAAAATCAGCTGACAAAGCCAACTTCTACAACTGAAACAAAGATGACCAATGTTTCACAGAAATAACCAATATTTACAGATGGAGAAGAGTGGAAGACAAAACACATTAAAAAGAGTTTTCTAAGTTGATATTTCTCGTGCCAAAAACCTCTTTTTTAAGAGGTAAGATAATCTTACACAGCTTAAAGTGTGCCAGAGACAGGGAACAAAACAATAGCACAGATCTAATTTAAAGGTTCTGAAATGTAAATAAAAATTCCAAACATTATGACCAAGACTCCAAATCAATATTCCTAAAATATTAACTAAATCAAACAGCAAATAATTCACAGCAAACACTTTCTACTTTTACCTATGAATTAAGACAGTAAATTCAGTTTAACATTTCACATACAAATGCTGCCAAGAACTTTTGGCCATGAAGTAAAAGTTCCCAAGAACCTGAAATCCCATTTTAATCCACCCTCCTACCTCCAAGGGCACCTCATGTCTCCTAAAAATAGTAAATGCACACACAAATACAGAAATATATTATGATTATTTACTGCAAAAGACAAACACTTGACCCACTTTCTCTACTTTTCCTACAACAAAGGCAGAAATTCAACTGATAAAACATTTGTGCTGTCTTCTATTGTGCCTTTATTAGTTTTAACAAAACTGTAAACTTAAAAAACAACCAGACTTTCTCCTCCTTTAGTTCTAAGGCTCTACACACCCCAAACTATAAAAAAGCTTTTTGAAAAGGCTACAATGGAAGTAAAAGGCTCAGGAAATTCTCTGGTATACTATGTACTGTAACCTTGAGTCTGTCACAGAGAATTATTTATTCTGTTATTTAACTATCTCTACATTGTTAGTCTTTGTTAATGGAAATGCAAATTTTTGACATTGAATAACCAAGTGTTCAGTTACAATCAATTCATGAACAAATTATTTTCTTTATGAAGAACCACAAAGACAGGAAGACACCTCAAGAGAGGCAACTTCCATTACTTGAACAAGTGATCTCTTCAGGGAGATACAAGTTCCCATGGATGTCATTAAACATTAACAATTTGCTCTCTTTGGATTCAGCCCAACCCAGAGTGTGCAAAGTCAGGAGGGAAGGGCCCACAGGACATCTCTCTTTGTGAGTGCATTTTAACCCCCCCACCTGCATCCTCTGATCTGGCCCTTACTCACCTGCCCACAGGCTACCACAATTCTACAGAAACAGGACTCAAGTGACATTCAGTACCAGTTCTTGGATATTCAGTGTATGGCTTTATACATTGTTTATTCTGAACTGCAACATGACATTAAAATAAACAATTCCCCAATTTTCTTTCAGTCATGCTAATCACAACTAATCACTTCTTACCACCAGTGGGAAATGAGGATGCATTATTATACCTGGTGTGCAGGGGAAAAAGCAAAATGCAAACATATCCTGCTTTAGTCACTCAATGTTTTCCTACTATTAAAAAAGTATTTTATCATCTTACTTCTCTAGATGATTATCATGTCTCATATATATCTGGCTCACTCTTGGAGCATTTGTCACACAATATTGAAAACAGCAAAACTCTAGGAGACAGAAATTTAGTTATGAAATGCTAGACAAATTACCTCACAAGGAAAAATGAGAAAGACCACACAGTGTGACATTGGCTGCTTCCTAAATTTTGGCTACCAGAGAGTCATAGGATGGTTTGGGTTGGAAGGGTCCTTGAAGATCATCATGTTTCAACCTCCCTGTACCTTATCCTGTGTGTTATCATACTGGAGAATAAATACACAGTTTGCTCCCATATCTTCTATTGTCTGACTTGAGAGTCTCAAAAACTTTGCATTTTATTAAAGATTTAGTATAGACAGTGCTGTCCTGACACTAATTCTTCTGCCAATTTGCACCAACTGCAATCTTTTTGTATTATATCTCATTTTCTCAACTCCTTATCAACACCATTTAGCCAGGTTTACAGAATTTCTGATACGGGATGCCACAAAAACTGAACAATTGCAAGCCCCAACAATTCCCTGATTCTCAGACAGTGATTGTCAGGATAGACAAGTCCATTTACCCTGAATATTGCCAAGAGTAACACAGGTATCAGACTCCTGAAAGTGCTGTAACACCATTTTTTATGCACAGAGCCACAAAAGAAATCTCTGATGAAAACCACCTTGGATTACGTAATTTACAGTGCCAAGATATTATTATACAAACACTCCTTGACAGGAGTGCTCTTTGACATCAAACAGGAGGCTGGAAATAGGATCCAAGATTAAACTGACATTGTACCAGTGAGCTGAATGGTTACACAAGTTTCTGAGCAATCTTTCAGTTGCTGCAACTTAGTTGTTATTTCTAATGTGCTGCTGTGCCCAGTGTTACACAACACTTTCACACAAGAGGCTCGATTTGCATGGAAATTCCACCTTCTTGCTCTGAAAATGCACATACAATGGAGATGACAGAAAAGCTACAGGACATTTCAAGCACTAGCAGCGAGGGGAAACAAAACACTGACACAATATTAAGCTGTCCAAACAAAAATGCAGTTAGACCAAAGCACTGGAACAGTGAAGACATCTCAGAAAACTTTTTGGAACATGACAGGCCAGACACCCCACTGCTTTTTGTTTGCATCCATACTGTCCATACCCACTACTAATGGAATTCACCAATACACTCTGTTGGTCCAACTATAAAAGCACAGGTGAATACACATGCAACACAAAAAGTTAAATGTGCTGGCAACAGCCTCTCAGATTGCCAGGAAACTTACTAGCTTGGATGGATGACTCAATAAAACTTCAGGGTGCTAAAGGGAGAAAGAAGACAGGAAAAGATGGAGAAAATTTGGGATAGCAACAGTGTGAGAGAGAAACAGAAAAGATGTAACAAGAAAAGAATTTAAAATAATAACTGCAGCATTAATTTACTAAGACAACAGAATCTTAATTAGTGGTTATAGCATGCATTACACTAAGCAGCTTCTGGAACATGAGAAACATGGAGAGTTACCCTCAAGCAAGTTCCAAATTTCATCTTGATTTTCCCAGCTTAATAGCTTTGTCCAGCCCCCACATGTTTAATGTATTCCTTTGACTGGCTTTACAGATGACTTTCACAGATTGAGAGGAACTTTAATTCCTAGTGCTCCCCTTGTATCAATTTCAAGGCAGCTGAATGGTTTAGAAAACTAATTCAGTAACTGACACTATCTGAATGCTGAATACAATTTCTGGTTTTTTACTTTTATTGTTACAAGAAATCCTGATTTCCCTGGTAGCCTTTTTCTTTCTATGTTAAATACATAATTTATTGTCCCTTCTTTGGAAAAAAAAAAAAAAACATATCAGCTGAGAACAAAAACCAGACTCATCTACCAATGTTATCTGTAATATTTTCAGCTCTGGGAGAAAAATCCATGTTCACAAAATAAAAAGCAGCAGAGTCTGTATTAGACTAGCCAAGCTAATTCTTGGGAAAGACAGAATTTGGATCAACACTTCATTCAGTCTTTTTTCCCCCTGTTTTTTGAAAGATACTATTCTCCTGAATTTGAAGAAAAAACACCACAGCAGAAAAGAAAAAAAAAACAAACAACCTCTGAGTGAGCCTGTTGAATGTAGAGGTATTTTCCTGGCAGGAAATCACTACTAACATTTTCTGTTGAAAAGTTCCTAGAACTGCAGCAAGAGGAAGTTTGTTAACATATGGTTTGGACTCTTTTTACTCCCTAAAAATAAGGAATATATCTATAGGGAAAAAAACTATGCACTGGAAATGAAGATGGACAAAAATTCACTCACTTTTCCTGGAAAAACCTCTAATATTAGTTGGTCTCTCCCATATTAGAAAAACCAAATGAAATAAAGTATACTGGCTGGGAAAGACAGTCAGAACATGCTGGGGAAAGAGAATTCTTAAGAACAACAACTAAAGGAAAATTTTTACACTATAAAACTAATACATTAAAATAGCTGTTTGGACATAGATTTTCCTAAAGAAAAGAAAAACCACCACAGAGTATAATAGCACTTCACAAAAAAAAAAAAAACCAAAACAAAACCAAAAAACAACAAAAAAACAGGGAGAGAACCTCCTATATGTGATTTGTCTCTAATGATTCCATCTAAGCTAAAATGAAGACAGGACACCAGGCCATGTAAACTCAACAGGGATTTATGATCTGCTTTCAACCTTCAAAATCTCCCTGCATCTCCTGCTGGCAGCAGGATGGCAACTGAGCACAGAAGCAGTGAATGTAGAATAATCAGAACATTAACACACAGATTTGCATAACCATGGTATTATTGTTTGAAAAAACAACCCCAATAGGAAAACCACAGCAGTTTTAGTCACTAAGCCAAGGATCAATACAAAACAGCTATTAGTGAGAAGAGGAATAGCAACAATAACAACAACTGGATATTTCAAGTGAGACACTGGAGACTGACATGGACTAAAACCAATAACAGCAACTTTTCAGCACCCTTGCCCTCCTCCACTCAGTTAATATCCTTGTTTAGTGTAAAGTCAAATCCCTTTTACAGAAGGAGGGGAAGCTTGCAAGGTTCATGATTTCTCTGAGGCTCACTGTTTTGAGGTTAGCAAGAGTTTTTTGCAAGGACTAGCCAAGTCTGTTTTATTTTACAGCAGTCCAGTTCAGGTTCTTCTGCCAGCTTCTTAAATTCTAGGGCTAATAGATTTGACTGCAAGTACTCAACCTGTTCACTGGGAACATGAGGCAAGGGAAGCAAAACTGATGTTAGACACATCTCCATTCAAACTGTGAGGGAAGAACCTAAAAGAAAAAGCTTTTAACAATTTTCTCTTAACGAGCTACATGAGAGCTTGTTTTCTGCACATCTCATGCAAATCTGCACTAAAATAATATAATAAAACTCAAAAGAATGAGCCTCTAATTCAGTTTTAAACTGAACGCTCTTAAGTAGCCATTAGTTTTAAGGTTAATTATGACAATTTTGGCAATTGTTAACAATGCAGAGGTGCAAAAATGAGTTTTTAAAGCTTTAAAATGGAGCTGGATTATCTGTCAATTATTTCACTGATGAGAAGGAAATAACCTCAAAAATGTCAAACTGCCTGAATAAATATCTGCAATGCATTTAAAAAGTGAAAGCCTTAAAATTTTCTTTTCTTCTATGAAAGCTGCAATAAAGCCCATTAAAAATTAAAAACAGCTGGAAAAGGGTTATTAAAGAAATATGCAAACTTACTATAGGCATAAAACACATTCAAGTGAATGTTAACTATATTTTCTTGAGTGACCAGGAGTTAGTCCACATAGGTAATGGTAGGCTATTCAATTTTTTTTTGATTGTAGAACTGAAACCATCCTGACCATTATTTAAGTAGCTTCTTTAAATGAAGAGATGCTCTTAACAACCTCTGGCAAATCTTAGCTACAATAGATTTCTCAACTCATTACCAGCAACACAGGATGAAACTACAACTCTTGGCAGAGAATTCAATGAAAGGGTCCTTCATAACACATAAAAGTCATATACAGAAATGTAAAGGGCACCTCATGAAATTATCATATGTTAATTGACCTCTTCAGATAATGATCTCTACTCTGGATTATTACAAAATCTTGGATACTCTTTTTTACCAGCACCTCCCAGAGGGACCTTTTGAGTAAGAAGTCCAGTGATGTATGAGGCCTTTATTTATTTTCCTTGTCCATTTAGCAGACACTCTGCTAAGTACAGTTCTGAAATATCCACTGAAAACAGCCTGTGAGACCAATTACATGTGTACAGCTGCCTTTTCTTGCCACTGAGCTCTGTTGATGCTGAGTAACAGAACAGTTGATTTTGTGTGATAGAATGAAAAAGGACAAACATGGGTCTAGACATGCATGTACTGAGTTTTATTTACACTGTTCTCAGGTGCATTAACACCTACTCTGCACTCACAAACAGAAATCATAAACAATTCTGAATTGATTACTCCAAATCACATACTTCATGGGTGGTGTATTCTTCCCATTAGTTTTTATGCTTTCCTCTGGGCAGGGCCAACCCTGCACCTGAATTTACACATTAACAACTATAAGCATTGATAATTGATATGTGAAATGTTTAGCTGTTATTTTTTAAGCTGTTGCATCAATTTAATGGCACTACTGCTGCTATGAACTGTACTGAAGCAGACTAAGCCTCAAACTCTTTGTACCTGTTAACAAAAAAGCCAGCAGCACTGTTACTGCATTGAAGTGAAATCAAAACTTAGCACAAGTATCTGAAAGTTACACAAATATAAACAGGCACTAAGTTTACCTTTTTCAACTGTGTTTCCATCTTCAAACATTCTTCCTTTTTCTGTTCTAATGCAATTTCCAGTGTTTTGAGTCTTGAATCTTTCTTGAGTCCTGATGAAGCTAATGATGAAGCATGTTCCTTAAGATCCAGTAATGATGTCTAAATTAAAAAATGTGAAATAATTATCAAGTAAGTGTAATAGTTAGCTCCATTCCTGTCTTTATTTTCTTCCTACCCCTTCACACTATGTTCAGGATCTAATTTAGAACATTTTTTTCAGGTTGTTTGCATTACTGACTTAAGACAGCTTGAATCAATTCAGGCTTTCAGGATCAAAATAAAACCTCATCTAAATTAATTTCAAAATAATTTTTAAAGATGGACAATTTTGTAAACTGGAACTTGTGCTCCAGTGACAGTGATATTTAAGAAAAACTCGTTTCCAGTAAAATTGCATTTAAAATTATATGTGGTTAGAAGATATAGCCACTGAGAGAATTGAAAGCATTTCTGTATACAGCTTCCATGGGGTAAAACAGATTCATAAAACCTTAATCCAAAACACATCTCAACTTCTTTCTTTATGAACAATTTTTGTGTTTGCTTTTTTCCCCTGTCAAATGCTGATTTCCATGTAGACAAAATGTTAGTACTTTCTGGGTTCATATTTTTGTATTGTTTTACTTTGAGTTCTGAAAAAAAATATTGTAAGTACACAAGAGAGGAACAGAGAACATTTATATTTCTCTCATATAATTAAGGTAATTTGTCTAGCCAACTGGCTCATTACCAACAATCAACCTAATTAATCAAAGAAAGACTGGAGAGTCTAAAGAGCTGGCAGTGCAGTTTCCATAAAGGAACAAACATTATCCTCATGCTTTTGGCACCCACAGCTTTGATCAGCCTCTGCTCCTTCCTCCCTACATTCAGACTGGGACAAGCTTGTTCCCAGTCTATCAGCACAGCTCAGTCAATGCCATCACTGACCAGCAGTCAGCCACTACTAACAAGATTAACTTGGGATGGCTGCTATCCCTGAAAAGGTGGTTCTGAAACTGATGCTGTGCAAATTCTCCAATGTTGTACTCTACCACATCAGCTTTGTCGAAGGACAATTACTATAAAGGAACAGTTTTCTTCATCTCAAATGTAACACAAATAGAGACAACAAATAATTCTTTCACAATAGATTCGTGTTGCTGGTCAACCTCTTTCTCTGTGAGATCTCCTTGTAAAATGCTGACTCTCTCTTTCAGGTCCTTTATGTCTTTCTTGTAGTTGTCGATCTCTTCCTGTTTTTCTCGTTCATCTCTGTCACGCTGCTCCTTTAAACGCTCAATGGTCTTTTCCTGACAAAAGAAAGGAAATCCCTCTCAGTCAATTCAGCTCCTGAGGCTTTTTATCACAACACTTCTGACACACTTTCAACGAGGAGAAGCAGTGTATTGCCATTTTCTTTTCTTGACACTTGTAAAGATCCTCAAGGAGGAGAAAACTGGAGAAATCTATGGATTTGTGGCTGTGAAATACCAGGATTTCTGGATCCCTGAAAGTTCAGTGCTGTTACACTGCAACCCAATTCATCTGGTTCTGATTATCAAAATTTACCTAAACCAGAATGTATTACATATTGCTTCCTGACTTATTTAAATCTTACTTTTCTAAAATGTACAGTTAAATCAGCGTTTTTTTAGACAAGAAGAGGTGTACTGCCTATGTGATGCTGGTCCTTACATACAATAAGAAAAGGCAAGAAAATAACTTTTTGGTACACTAGACATCAGTGCAGCTTTGTGATATCTTGGAATATGAAAGAATGCAAGCAAATTCCCCAACCTCAGGTAAAGTTTAACCATAGTTCATAGAATCTAACAGACTAAAGGAGCTGCAGCCCTGCTTCTCTGGGAATCAAGAAAAAAAAAAAATACAGTTATCCCAAGAAGTTGTCTCACCAAAAGAGAACAGGATGGTCTGTCTGTGAGCCGGTTATCTCTGAAAATCGAGCAGTAAAAGATGCCAATTTATCAGGAAAATCCCAGCGGTGCCACGCCGGGAACGGCGCCGCGGTCGCCTCAGCGGCGCGTCCTGCAGCGCCCTCTAGCGGGCGAGCGCCCGCCGAGACCGCTCCGCCCTGGGAGAGCACCCGGGACCGGGACCGGGACCGGGACCGGGAATGGGATGGGCGCAGAACGGGAATGGGATCGGGATGGGCACTGGAATGGGAACAGCTCAAAACCGTGCTTGGCACGGGGCAGCACTGCAGGAACTCCCCAGCGCTTCCCACACTCACCTTCTCTGCCAAGGCTTCTTCCAGCGTGGTCAAGGCGGTGTCAGTGTTTGTGGTGTCGGCCTGCAAGGATTTCACTCGATCCTTCAAGCTACTCATCTGCTTCTCCTTGTCTCTCAACTGCTCCTGAAGGTTTTCAATCTTGAACAAAAGGAGACAATTTTAAGACAACGGCAAGGAAAACCATCCAGAATCATCTTAGGTTGTATTAAATGATTAAAACTATTCTTAAAGCAAATAAAGCCTAGTACTTATAAGCCTTCCTCAAAACATCAAGTGATGCAACCAAACCCATCAAATAACAACAAGGAATCACAGTAAACTTTTCTACAATCAGGAATAAATTCAGAGCAAGTAACTTGTGAACAGTATTCACAACAACAGCATAAAGAAAACTTATCATTACCAGTTTCTGAGGATGCTGGGCACTGTGTCAAAGAAGGATGATCAACATATTAACAAAGAAACACATTAACGAGGGAAAGAAAGTGAAAAAACCCTTACTACACATGTAAACTAAAAAACCAAAAAAACCCACTTGATAATTAAAAACTTGTGACGAAGTATTGTTTTAAGTATTTTCTTTGGTACCATCATCATACTTTTTGCAACACTGGCAAGTTGCTTGTGCATCTCACATGGTGGCTTGCTACATGATAGACTATCACAAATTGCCATTTCCTGGATGGAAAATGTACCAGCCTTGTTTTCTGTGAGTGTAGAATTTCATCTGTTTAGCAGTTATGAATATAACTTTTCATACACTGAGAAGACTTAATGCCAGCCCCCTTCCATGCATATATACACATCAAAACAAACTGACACATTAACATAACATGTCAAAAACAAATTTTTCAACAAAGGAGTAAAATGTACACAGATTACTCAGTTGCTTCTTTTTTGTGCTGTTTTGAAATGTTCTTGCATCAGCAAATGCACATAATAAACTAAGCAATGACATGTGACATGTAAGGTATCCAGCTCCAAAACACTGCAGCAAGACACTTTTTCAAAGACATTTGTCAGAAATGCTGTGACCAGACAACCCTAAAGGCTACCTAATCCTGTATTTATAATGATAAATTAAAGCATTAACTAGCCTTTTGTTTCACCTGTTAGCAGGTGCTTATTTACTGGAAATACAGCAACTATCCTCAGGTTTTACTCTTCAACACTGGAAAAACAGAGTTTCTGTGATTACATAGCAAATTATTTTACTACCTTGCTGTATGTATTGAAATTACATCTGGAGCACAATAGAATATGGGGATTGGTTTATCTTTAACATATTAGAGAAAAAAAGTATTAGACCTTGAAGTTATGCTCAAAACTGAATTTGGGCACACTACAAAACAAAATTAAAGACCATCAAAAAACCATAACTAGAGACATATCATGGCAGTCAGAAATAGCTGTAAGAATTGAAAATTCCTTTTTTATACACTCATATCAGTTGTTTAATGCCTTGTAGCCCATGGAGCTGCACAAAGAACCCCACCAGCTCTGACTGAAACGTTCTGCTGCCCACGTGCAGGCTGCCCAGGAGTGGCTGCTTTTGACTTGAGCAGCTCCCAGTGCCACCAGCTGTCTAGACAGGCTGCCTGTTTGGACAGCTCACCATGAAAATATACTACAAAGAAGGCTGAGTTATTCTTAGACTCATATTTACTTCTGGAGGAAAAACACTCTGGCCAAAGGCTGTGGCTGGCTGAGAGGGGACAGTGCAGAGTGGCTTTCTGCTGGGAGCAAACCACAAGAGGCAGCTCAACAATTCAGCTTCAGCACATATTAAGGTGCTCACCAAAGCATCACAAACATTTATTTGCACAAGCCCAGTGTGCATTTTCATGTTTCAATTACCCTGTTTGCTGTGACCGGAGTAAGATGACAGCACTCTGTATGACTGCTGCACCTCCCCACTGCAACTGCACCCTCTGCTATTAACAAACACCCAAACCATAAATGTGACGTGGATGAAGTGTGAACCTGTCTATTCCTTCAGTCTGAGTGCATATTTTTCAGTCTGGAGCAATGAATGGTGGGGTTTGTTATCACTGAGGGAACTGCAGGTATGCCAAAATATTGCCAGTCATATTTAGGCACTACCTAAAAAGCCCACTGTAGCTCCAGCTGTGCATTTTGCAGGGTCAGATAACTGAAGGACCTGATCCTTAGATTTCAGAAAACTGGAACTGGCATTATGGGTCAAAACTGAAATATTTCTGTAATAATAGATGCAGAATTTCCCCAAAGAAATCACATTGAATAGTAAATTGCCTTCATTCAATTTTTCTCCTAATTCTGGAATATTATAGCAAATAATAAGTATAGGATCTCCACAATTATATAACCTGAAGAAGAAAGCAAATACTCTACACTCTGTCCATGTAATTAATTAATAAAGAAATTTGCTCCTATATCCCTGAAAGTAGTTTGAGAATCCTTTTAAAAAGAACAGACAATGCATTCCTAACGCACAAAAAAAAAAAAAGCAGTTCTGAACAAATTCTCAAATAACTGATGAAAATGAAACAGGTAACCAGAACAGGGTCTCTGCTACTCATGAAAAGATGAAATAAACCTTAATGGAATCTCCAAACCCTGTGGAACAAAGAGTGACACAAGAACTGAATGAGCACAGTTTATTCTTGAAATACTCAGAGAGGATAAACCTCCTCAGAAATGTTCCACAAACCTAAGTAATATATTTTAATTATTAACAGACTTTTTTTCTTGCCATATTTACTTATTTTGCAGTGTAAAGCCAGCAATCTATGGCTAAATCAGCCACATTATCCTTAGTGCAAAGATACCCAAGGCTACACTGGCATTATCTGCTCTGCACGCCAATTTTTCCATCAATAATGATTTACTGGAATATTTTTTCCAACATTACCAGTTGTCAGGCACTATCATGCTTCAACTTGGGTGATTTATTCTTAGTTGTGTGGAACTAATTATTTTGCCTTCCAGCCCTGCAGCACAGAGTAGAGGCAAGAGAAGCTTCCTCTGGCATTCTGCTCCAAAGGCAAGGAAGCATTCCACTTCTTGCAAATACAGACTTGGTGAAAAGCCCATGCAAATGCAAATTAAAAACAGCCCAGGGATTCAAACAAAACATCTAGTTAAATAGCCATCAAGGCCAGAGATGCCCAGATTCCTCTGGTTAGAGGTTACTAGACCCTGTGTATCGTGCTTCAGCCAAGAAATTCTTCCACAGAGACAGTGTCCACCCTCTTGCCATGCCCTGGGTCATGAGGAAATTGAACACTTCAAACACAATTTCTATTCTATCAGAATAATTCTGAATAAATGAAGTGGGTTTGTGAACTGGTCATTAGACCTCTTCCACAATCAATCTAACACTTGGTAGTATTCCTTCAGAGCAGTACAGGAGCAGATGTGCAAAAGAGCATCACGGAGTTCTGTTTAGCCTTGCACTTTTTTGATCCCAGCTTTCCCCTGGGGAGCAGCAATGTAAACAGGATCTCAATAATCAGAGGGGTTTCAGAAGGTTTTTGCTCCATTCCTGTGGCACAGCCATCCAAATAAACAACAACTTCACATAAGCTGCTACTTTTCCAAACAGTTCTTGCTTGGTTTTATAAAGGCACTATTGGTCACTCCAGCTCCAGGGTCAATGACCACAAGGAAATGATGGATTATCACCAATCACAGGCAGAAATGTTTCTTTCACTGCAGGAATACAAACATGGGGACAAAAAACGCATTTTTGGAAGTAAGAGTGGGTGAGTAAGCAGGCATGTGATGATAGAACAGCTACACCTCTGTCTAGGTCAAGACATGCCACTCCCTTTAATGTAAAGTAACTAATATAATAATAAAAATTTGAGAGTCTGCAGTCATACTTGAATTGCTGGAGTCCCACAGTATTTGAGAAGCTGAAAAAGATGGGCTTGCATCAAAATCACCTACTCAACAAAGCTGTACTATTGGATTTCTAATTATTACTGCATTTCATGTCATGTTTTGGAGAACATAATGGAAGTCTGTAAGATATTACTGAGGAGTTTTCTGAGATTAAGCTCCAGTTTTATTCATGTCACACTGAAAACCTCACCATTATAATTGTCTTCCTACTGCAAAAGTACCACTTGAACAGACCTGCAAAAATGAATGAATTGCAAAAATGTTCATTTAATTTAGCTTTAACAGATTCTGTGAGTGTGAGAAGCAAGATCTGTTACATGAATGAATGTCACTCATAGTACTGTACTGAATCACTACACTGAAACTAATGTTCCTGCTATT
Organism: Erithacus rubecula; assembly: GCF_903797595.1. Taxonomy (NCBI): domain Eukaryota; kingdom Metazoa; phylum Chordata; class Aves; order Passeriformes; family Muscicapidae; genus Erithacus; species Erithacus rubecula. The sequence continues at coordinate 3,203,040 of NC_136686.1, forward strand.
AATTTTAAAGGTTAAATTCCCAATGTGATGCTTTAGGCAATGCATGTCTTTTTGCAAGAGTGAGATTTTTAAGTTGTTTTCAAGTTCAGGACAGATCAAACAATTTTCTTTTTTTTTTTTCAATAAGATTTTGGCAAATGCAAATCAGAGTTTCTTCCAAAGTTCAGCTACACTCAATGTTTTTGTTTTTGTTGTTTTTTTTCTTTTAGATCCAACCAATTGATATTAATGTGGTTGTCAAGTTATATTCAGAGACTCTTGTTCTACAACCATCATACTAAAAGCCATCCCAGGGAACCCTGGATTAATTTTTATTTTGCTTCCCAATAAAGTTTTCTTTTTACTGCTCCTCTACTTCAGTGCTTACCTGGAACACTACTGCCTTTGCAGCATCACACTGGAATATTGTGCACTTTGGAAAAGTCCTGATGTTGCTGACTTTAAAATAGTGGGATTTTTTAACACCTCAAATTAATACAGGGAGTTTTAGATGGGCTAACAGAGGAACATACAGTTACCTTAAGAAAAAGAACCAGGCTAGAAAGGGTGAGGACAGCAGCACAGAGGAGGACAGGACTAAAAGTGAATTTTAAATGGCTGAACTTCAGCATTCTGGCGCATCTTACACAATCAGACATATGAACTGCTACACAGGGTCCAGTTAAAATTCAAAACAGCTCTTAATTAAAAAAAAAAAAAACAAACAACAAAGTTGCTTGCTTTTCCAGGTGATAAAATCTTTCTGTCATTACTCTTGTGATCTCCAATCTGCAAAAAGCCTTTTGAAATTAGCATAAAGCTCTATAGAGTTTACCTTTACAGAAAAAAGTACTTTGTTGCTATGCAGCTTAGAAAGGAAAAAGACCTTAGTTTTGTGATTTTAACTTGAAGTAAAACCTTAATTGTAAAACAAATAGATGGTTCACAAACAGACACATTGCTACTGCTTCAAAATGAAGCAACTTGCAGGCAGAGAAGAAAAAAATCTAGGAACTGCAGGACACTTGATGAAATCAATGCCTTATTCTTGACCTAAGCTTGCAATCAGCTCGACTTGAAAAAAGAATGGTGTGCAGGAAGAAGTGCTGATTCAAGAAAAATTGACTTAACTTGTACAGACAGTTAATTTTTTTGTACCTCCAGTAAAGGAGCAACAAAGAATTGACACTGATCCAACAGACTATTCTCTTTCCATTGCCTTTTCATACAAGGGTGCTTTGTAAGTATATTTATACCAGCCAGAAAAACAGTCAATCTATGTTTACATAAATAATCTCTAAGGACATCTATTTCTATCCCTTTGTCCTCCTTTCTTTTGCATACCCAGCCACTCTCTGGTAGCACCAGTTTGCTGACAGATCACTACAAAACTAAGAATAACAATCACCATAAAGTGAATTTTAATTCTAACATCTTCTAAATAGTAAAGGCTTCTTCTGTACTGTCACATTCCCTATACCAAACAGTATTTAAGTAGCTCTTTGAAATTACATTGTCAGAAGATCACTATCATGTTAGCAATCCTCCTCTTCTGCTAATAAGGAGCTTGAATTTCCTTCAAACCTAACACAATCCTGTCACTAAAGTTTGCTTTTTCTGAAAACTCATACTGAGAGGAGTTTTCCTTACAAGCTTCTAAAGATACTCCACCACAATTCAAAGTAGGGGAAGAAAACAACAACTTAGGACCCCAAGAGTTAAAACTGATTTTTGAGTTGGTAAATGTCCTGAAATTCACATTTTCAGGGGGAGACAATGTATATGTTGTTCTTAAGCACTGTCTCAGTTCCAAAGCACTGCCTAGAAAATATTACACGTTAGAATAATGTGTAATAATGTAGCAATGACTCACATCCTCAGACAGCTGTAAACCAGTTAAATTTAGTTGTGGAATTGCTTCATTCTGAGGAGGTTCAATAACACCAACAGCCTGACCCAGTTAAAAGCAGAGTGTCTGAATCAAAACCCTGCCATGGACACAGGTCAGTACAAGGCAGGGGGTTTGACCTGAAGGGAAGCCAGTTGGTTGGCTACAGATTGTTAATTACACAATCCATTAAAAATTCTCTATCATTTGTTTATCTGAGAGCTTCTCTGGGTGAGCCCTTTTGTTGATATGCATCAGGTAAGAGACTGCAGTCATTATCCACCACCAAGATTTGAACCTGGGTTTTCATCAAGACAATTTGTTGGTTCCAACTTGAGTCAGATATTTTCATTCCCACAAGTAATTCAAAACAAAACACTGCTATCATAAAGAGCAAAACAAAACAATTTAAACTCTGCTGCTCCTCTTCAATGAAGTCTAGATATTGCTCATTTATTTCATATACATTAAAATGTCATTATAATGAGAACCATAACTGAAATCATCTGGTAATTAATTTCCCCACCTAATTACAAATAACATCCATTTGGTTGAAATCCTGGTCTAATCACACAGAATAACATCATGCTAATTCTCCTTTCAGCTGTGTCCTGACATTATGAAGCAATCTCTAAGGCTGTATTTTCCAAAGTTTTACTCCTATGTCCTACCAAACACAAAAGGATTAAAAACCCAACAATTTTGGGTTTCACTCTTATTCCAAGTCTCTGAATAGGCTCTGACAAAATGTTCACAGATTTGACTTAGGAAAGTTAATTACAGAGAAAACACAAATACTATAAATTGGAATTATTTCATATTGATGGATCCCAAATGTTCAAAAAAAAAGAAAAACCAAAAGTACTTTATTGTGCAAGGCTGATAAAACAAGGGGGAAAACTGAACTTAGTAACCGTTAAGTTAGGTCTGATATTCTGTTTTGTAAGAAGCAGAATAAAACTAAAGTTCACAAGGTTAACACTTAAAGTAACATTTTAGAAGTGCAAAGGATTCTACACTAAGAATTAAAACTTCTTTACTTGGATAAACTTATTTCATTGCTAATTACTGTGAAACAAACAATCCTTGTTGTATGGTGACTTGATCTCTGTTACTCAGCAATACTGATGATGCTTTTCTGACGTGCTTGAGATTTTGGTTTTGGTTCTACACAGAGTAAGGCTCCTGTAACACTGACACTTCCCCTGCTAGAGAAACACAGTACAGTGCTACACATCACACTCTCATAGCAGGAAAAAAGGCCAAGAAAAGACACAAAGAGAGCAAAGGATGAACTCCTCAGAGCACTGAGATAGCCATGAATAGAAATCAGGCAGCAGAAAAGACCAACCATTGAGGCAGACCAATGGATAGGATGGGAACATGGGATTTAATGCTGATTATAAAGGAAATCCTCACAGCAAACTGAACTCCATTTACATGATCTTTTAGGCTCGCTCAAGCAGAAGGCTGTACAACTTGAACAAAGATTTTAAAATAAATTAGATTCAGACACTGAATTGCTTTGCCCAAATCACTGATTTATTATGATCAAAGATATGCTGTAGGGTAAAACTGTTCTAATCCTGAGGGAAAAGCTCTGGAAAGGAGGGATGCTTCTAATCCCAGTGTAAAACATGGTCAGTCAGCTTCAATTGTCCTGCTCCATTCTCCTGGAAAGGATATGGAGTGATGAATAGCAAGGGATTAGGAAGTCATACTGTAAATAGTAAATATGAGTGAGTGTATTTTTCAGCATCTAGCTCTCACTGCTCTTACAGAATTCCTTCAAAACACAATTACAGGTGACTAAATATCAAACTCTCACATTAGTTACTGGTCCATACTCACAACCCCCTAAAAATTTTAATAACTTAATGTATTTAATGAGTACCATCACTTGCTAGAACCTCTTTATCATGCAGAGTAGCATCCTAAGTATGAAATGCATGTTATCCTGAGACAAAGGGACCTTGGTTTCTCTGCTGACACTACTCCATGCTGGCCAGTTTTCTTAGCCTTTGGGTAAAATCACAGATTTGAAAGCTGTTAATACACTTGTACCTTATGACAGTCCTAAAGACTGGATAAATTGGTGCAGAGACCCAGCTTGGAAGACTGTTTAACACAGTGGGTTCAAAATTCACTCCTGAATCCAGGAAGCTATTGATTTAAACTGAAAAATTACTCTTTCCCTGTTCTAGCAAAGATCCCTAAGTGGATTAACACAATCACTAATGTCTGTTCCAGACAAAACTCAGACAAAACCCCCAGGGGCAGAAAACGCCTGGTGAGCAAAGTGCTGGAAATTGTGATGCCTCACAAGGCAGAGAGCAAAGAGAAGCCATGTGGGGAAGACTGATGTAAGCAACCTCAAAAATGGCACACACCCTTGCTTTTCCTGCCTCTTCCATCATGTGTTTGTCTTGCATGACATTGAATGCACCAACAAAGCTTATTGGCTTTATCTTGGAGAAAAACTACACATTTAATTCAGAATGAAGGCAAGGGGCCCCAGAGTTGGCTGTCCTCCCAGATCCCTTCAAGAAACCAAAATTTGTCAGTCCCCCTACCTATGAGTAATGTCCCATCTTGCCAATCAAGAGGTTATCTCAAGGCCCAAGAAGGACATTATTATTAAAATGACTTCTCCTCTTTGAGGGATACTAGAAAAGTTCCCTCCATATATTTTAACAGATTTGCCAGATTTGCTCAGTTGTGGTTCCAGATCACACCAGGAACTGCAATGGGGTTTTCTTGTAACAGAGCTGCTGCTATCAATCTTGTGACACTGTTAGAGCAGTGTGCATCAATTTAAAACCCTTCCTCACCAGGCTGCAACAGCTAAACTACAGAATCAACATCAGTAATGGCACAGCCCTGCTTTCTGTATTTGTGTGAGCCTACTTACCTACAAGGGTTACTGCAGAAAAAAAAAAATAAAATCAAGCACTTCAGTTACTAAAGTCAACAGGAGAGATATTTTAGTAACATCTATATAAATATACAGAATATTCCTTACTTTATTTTTCAAAATAAGAAACTGCCTTGCTATCTTTCACACAGAGCAACATTTGATTTTTTTAAAGAATACTAGCATACATCTGGGAATACAGGTACATATCCTACATATAATCCAGATGTTTTTGTTTTTATTGTGGCACCACAAAATGCTCAAAAAAAAAAAAACAACATAAAAATAAAGAAGCACACTTAAAAATTCTAAATAATAATACAGGCAGGAATAAAACCTTATTTTGAATCCATTAGGTTTGTCTGCCGTGGATGCTGCAGTAGCAGCTGTAACTGTGCACTAAAAATTACTATAACACTATAAATAGTATATTCCTTGGGTAAGTGCCTGAAGAACCCATTGTCACCTCTACCAGTGAAGATGCCATGGAAAATCCTGTCTCAAGATAAGCTTGTGGACCTGTTAGGATCAATATTTCAATCAGAAAAACGTATGTTATTAAATGGCTCAAAAGAACCAGAGACACCAACTCTTTGGGATGTTCCTGAAGCTGCTCTAACATCCTTTGTATGGTAATAAGCCACCTTTAAAACTGAACCAGCAAGGAGCTTAAAAGTGATATGAAAAAACTGTGTTATTCTCCTGCCCTAATATCATCTTATTAATGGAAGGAAAAAAACCAAAACAACACAACACACCCTGAGCTGGGCTGCAATTACTCTGAAAAGTCTTGACACATTGTCACAGAAATGGAAAGTCAAAATGGAGGGGTAAGAATCCAACTTTGCAAGTGGCCATGGCTCACTGTGCCATGAAATTAATTCTGTGTTGTGTCCTAATTTTCCACGTGGACATTAAACAACTACTTTACTTGGATGGCAGAAATGAAAAAAAAAAAAAAAAAAAAAAAAAATCACATAATATTTATGCAAAATTTTGAGAGACATCAGAGATTAGAAGCCTGTCAAATTTTTACTATTATTCCTCTAACTGAAGATAATACTGTTATCTACCCAGATGGTAAAGTGATTTTAAAAGTATACTAGTGAAAAGAGAAGCTACTGCAGCACCTTGGACACAAAGGGTAACCAAGAAGCCAGAATAGCTTTTAGAAATCTCTGAAATTTCAATTTTGCTTTGCTCTCTGTAACAGAAGGGTGTGACTGAAAGAAAAGCAGCAGCAGAAGAGGTCTGATATTCCTTCAGGGACACAGAGACCCAAGTCCCCCATGGCCCTCCAGGCCACATCTTTGAGGTCATGTCTGTCAGATTTAATAAAGAAGCTGACACAAGCCTGTGGGGATGTTTGGTCTTTTTTGTGGCATTTAAAAACTCTGAACTGGGTTCAGAACCAGTTCAGTGGCATGACTTGAGACCAGGAGTAAAAAGAGCAGAAGTACAGCTCTGGTAGAGACTGTTTCAGGAAATACTCCTGTAATTGGGCTGGATAAGCCCCAAAGTTCCTGGGCCAGTCTTTGCCCTTTGCTGCTGAATTATTCTTTGCTGTCCAGTTCACACAATAGAGACTCAGACACCCTTCTAGTATGACCAAGCCATGGCCTGCAGTGTGGACACTGTGGGACTTGTAAGCACTAAATGCCATCCTAGAGAGGCTCAAAAGCACATCCCAAAGTCCAGCCTGTATTTTATGAGTTCTTAGAAAACCATATATTCATTCACTTGGTAGGCAAGTTCAAGGTCACACCTTGGATGAAATGACCATAAACTGAATTAGATCTTTGAAAATGTAGTTTCTTCTCTGAGCTCTCTCATCTCCTCAGGGCTGTGGCAGAGGAGCTCTCTGAGTAGGTAAATCTACTTCAGAGAAGAGAGAATAGAAAGAAAATAAACTTTAAAGAACAAACCTGCACTTCAAAGTCAGGAATATTAAACTAACACTGCTGTTGTAGTAACTATGAGCACCACTGATTTTGAACAACTGAGTCACACATTTTGTTTGCAACCCCTCTTTCCTGCCACACAGTATTTCTAATCATTAAGCATAAGATATTTATTCTGATTTCAAAGTTTTCTGGAAAGCAGGACATTGATTTCCTGTACAGAAAGGCACTGTTTCTTACTCAAATTTTTCCTAAATTCTAATTAAACAAGCCAGCACAGCCAAAGTAAAAAATAAATATCTGTCCTTCCTTTATCACAGGTCAATTATCACACAGAGCTGCCAAAAACACTGCTATGTTCAGACACTACAACTTGCATTTTATTTGCCTGCAGCTGCAATGCACAAAGAAGGGATTGATAACCCTTCTCCCCAAGACAAAACATGACCTACCCTCAAAGCAAGAGGTGACTGATCCCCTGTTATGTTTTTTCTTTCAGTGTACTATTGCTTATCTTTTTTCCCAAATGCTATTTCCCTAAAATGCTTTGATTGCAAAATAATGATTTTTCTTTTCATCCTTGTCTACCAGCACAGATAGACAGATGTAGCAAATAAAGAGTAATGAAGAACAATTTAATGTTTTCCAGTTTCAGATTTCAAATTTGCCCAGCATGGACCCTCTTTTGTTTTCAAAGATGCTCTCCCCGGATTTTAGTTCTAACAACTTAAAATGAAATTTTATGTAAGATCTATTTTCAGTGAAATGAAAAAAAAAAAAAAAAAAAAAAAAAAAAAAAAAAAAAATCCTGAAGCTCTATAAACCGAAGTTTTTGCATTAAATTTTCAGACACAAAGCCAAAGTCTCCACATTTCTAGCACATGCCCTACTTCTATTGTCTAAAATAAAGGTACTACCAAGCAGCATCCCTGTATGAGCTTAGAACTGGAAAGACTCCAGGATTTAAAATATGAAGCATGTGGTTTCCTCAGCAACCTGGAAAATGTATTTTGGTGCCTACTGGGTATCAGTGATGATGCCAATTGTCATGTTAATTTTTCAGATCTTTGTTGTTCATTACCTTATTCTGTGTCTTTTAACTGATCTCCAATCAGCCACTAAGCTTTCATTGCTTTATTCACCTTGATTTTTGGATGACTAAAAAGTATACTTTGTAGTTCACCAACTTTAACTAATACAACCAAAATAATGGTTCATAAAACAAACCATGAGGTGACCTGTGATAATGAATCCAAACAGAGATCCTAAAATAAAGGGTTATTTAGGTATAATTATTTTAAATAATTTTTTGTTTCAACAGCAGAAATTTAGGATAGCAAAGTTTTGGGCACCACACCAAACAATTCCTTGTCAGGGTAACCAGAATAGGTGATTATACATCTAAAACAGTCACAGAAAATAAAAAAATCATGAGGTCCAAATACCTATTCAATTATGGCTAGCTGAAGAAAACTCCAGACAAACTACCACCTATAATACCTATGATCTCTGAAGATACTTTAAACTGGACCTTCAGATCTTCTACTAGAATATAAGACTAAACCTCAATCTGTCTGAACATACCAATTTGTAATCAGAAGGAAAAATAAAAAGAGTAATGTGTATGAAGGTAAAAGTTTAAAGACTGTTTTCTTTGGTTTTTTTTTAAATGGCAATAGAATTCTGAGGTATCCTGAAAGATCTCAAAGATATCACCTGGATAAAGCAGAAAACAAGATGTGCACTTTAATAAGATGCACTCTTGAAATGCAAAACCAGAAAAAATACATCACAGTTTACAAGGATTAAGAGAAAAATATTTATATGAGAGGAGCTACAGGCTTCTGAGTTTCCAGGCAGAGGGCAGAAATATCTGTGCAGTCATAAAAGGACAGCCATATGTACCAGATAAAAATGAGACTTCATATTTTTTCCCTAGCACCTGAAACAGATTTTATGCAAGTTCTCATAACTTCCACAATACTACATAATAAAAGATCAGACAAGTCCTTCCTTAGGTATTTTCTCAAGATCTGCTTTTCTGTGGAAAAATGTTAAAGAGAACAAGGAAATGCAAAGCCCTATCTATAGAAAATCCCACATCTAGTCTTCAATTCCAGGTCTGGACAAGTAATTAAAAGTATGAGTTGAAGACATCAATCCTTAAACTTTAAAGGCTGAACTTTCAGTTATTTACCCCAGGCTATACAAAAAACAAAAAAGAATTCCATATTGTAAAAGAATTGTCACCTGGATTTTCCACAAGAATATTCTAGGTTAGCTAGTTACAGAAACAGGAAAAATATCTTTGAATTTACAACCCTCACAATTTAACTGTTCATGTTAAAGAAAATGCCTCCAGCAACATCAAGGCTAAAGCAAATTCAAATCTCTGCATGAGATTCTAGTTAGCAGCAGGAAATAAATATTTTTCTGTAGATAGGTAATGTGTTTTTTATACAGAGAAGCTGAGGATGCTCCATCCCTGGAAGCATTCAATGCCTGGTTGGATGGGGCTTGGAGCACCCTGGCCCAAAGCATTTTATGGTGCTTTGTTTTGGTTTCTGGGTTTTTGTTTTGTTCCTGTTGAAGAAGCTCAGAGGCAGGTTTAGAGAACACCACAAATTGCAGTTTTTTATGGCAGTGTTATCCTCAGTGGAACAATGCAGGCTCACAGAACCTCAAAGCCTTCACCCCTAAAATCCTGGGTCTTTTCCTTCCAACCTGAAGAGACCAGGTACTTTTACTTGAAAGCAGCAGGGAACAGTTCTGAAAAAACAGGTCAGATGCACAAAGACACCAGATAAAACTGTCTCAATATGTCTCAAAAAAACCCCAAGTATTAAAAAAAAAGAACCTATAAATGATCTAATGAAAGATAATTCTCAAGTGTCAAGTAGAGCAAGAAAACGTGTGAAAAAGCAGCCTAAGAGTGAATGGAAACAAAACAACCTCAGTGACATTTAACATTTACACAAATGTCAGACTCCCCACCTCTTGGTTAAACATTCAGCTGGGATCTCAATCTGTGTCTGGAGGGTGCACAACCAGTTTTATGAAACAAAAAGAAACACAGCACAAAAACCAGGAATCTGTGTTTCTAAAAAGATTAACAATCATAAAAATGAGACCATGAGGACTGGGAATTAGGGCTTCTGCTCTGGAATTATTAATGATTTATTTATGGCTGAAATCCATGCCTGAACTTCCATTCCCACGTGACATTTTCTGTAACAGTGCTGAACATGACCTAAACCCTCATGATTTACAGTTAGAGACAAGAAGAAAAGGCGTTGGTCAGGCATCAGAAATTAATCAATATTCTGAACTATTAATATCACAAGAAGTCCATAGAATTTTTTAAAGGTCTAGGGAAAAAAGTGAACAAGAAACCTCACATCCTCAGCCTAACACACTGAATAAGAGCTCCAAGAACAGCTTCTCCAAAGATACAGAGAAAAAAAAAAAAAAAGTTCTTCACATGAAAATTTCTTGCAGTACACACATTTCTTTTTACCCTGTGTAGAGGAAAATTGGGATATATTGTGTGTGCAATTTGCCAACAAACATCCACAATGACACCCATTGCACTAGGACTCAGTGCCCTTTGGGAAACTCCTCCAATTTGTCTGACATGGTCTACATGTTTTTTTACCCAAACCTCCCCCAGTTCACCACTAAGTCTACATTTTCTTATCCAAAAAGATATGAAGGATAGTCTGATTATCCTGTTCTAGCACTTTCCAAGAAATATTAAGTATGATAACACAGCATTTCTAACAAAAGTTACACAAGGTTCTTCACAAACTTTCCAAGTAGGTTACAGAGAAATCATCCTAATTGTTTCTACTGATAGAACCCTCATTCATCCAGTCACATAGGTCATGATCAGCCAGTGCCCTGTGCTTCAAACCAGTGTGGCTTTGGTTAGGTGCTGGGTGGGAAATTATTGATTTTTCAGATGATGTGCCCTTATAAAAATGACTCAGTCACTGGTAATATTAAAATCACTGAAAGGCAACAACCTCTGTTTTGAGTTCAAACTGAAATTCATCCTTCATCATATTCCCACTACATCAATGGACTTGAGCATTAATCTTCAGAATGTACATTTGAGTTCAGACTAGTTGACAGCCTGGGAAGCAGAGATGTCTCAGAGGTGTTTATCTGACTTACCTTCTTCTGAAGAACGTTGACTTTGCGTTCCTTCACCTCCAGCATGTCCTTGAGGTCGTGGATCTCCCCTGCCTGAGTCCCCTTCTCCTCTGCCATCTCCTGGATCTGCTTTGTTTTCTTGTTGAGCATTGTCTCCTTCTCCTCCAGCCGTAACCGCAGCGCATCCACCTGAATTCAGAAAGGCAGAACAAGCTTTGCTCAGCACTCAAGGAGAGAAACCTCAGACAAATTCAACTACATTTCCACAGGGGAAATATTACAAATAGATTCAGAAATCTAACAGCCCTTTCTTTAAGAATTCAACAAACATAAGATTGGGATAAAACAGTTATCATAAGTGACAGGAGATTAATAGTACAAATAATCAACTGTTACTTCCAACTAGATGAGAATGATGCTCCTTCTTGGAAAACCTCAAATCATACTTCTCACATACAACTCAGCTTTCTATCACACACAATACTGAATTTTTTTTCCTCAAAGTAGAAGCCAACACAATGTGTTGTGGAGAAGTTGCCTCACATGCAGGGAAACAGACCCCTCTATTTGAAACATTACTAATAATCAGAGAATAAACACTGACTCGTTGTCACTTTATATTCTAGGTTTTAACCACAGTAGTAGCTGAGCCTGAAGGCAATGAAAGGAGAACTCTTTGCAGCCACCTCAGATCACAACTGGAAAGAGGTTACCTCAGGATGGCTAAGAATATTTTGGCTCAAAAAGCAAAGTAATAGTTTAAATATAACATGTTTTCCACAGCATTCAGTGTTATACTAAAGGTAAAATTGAACAAATGACACAGTACAGGATACTGTGGGTGCAACTTGGACACACAAACACACTTAGAGCTCCCATGGCCTGAATGAATTTAGAAACACTTTGGGAACTCTGTGGTGACCTCAAACTTCAAAACTGCATGTTGAGCATGTTTTACTTTTCCTTCTGCATTTCTCTTCCATATGTGAAACAGAGCTCACAAGACAAAGGAAATGGGAGGAGGAATCAGAGCTACCTGAATATAAATTTGATGAGAAGAGTAAGGTCACCACAGAGCACAGACTAATCTCCAAGACTATTGTGGAATAGGAAATCCAACACCACCAACTGCTCATGATACCAAAGAAACTCACTGACCCCTATCCACTCAGCATTCAGACAGAGCTCAGATCTGCCAGCTTGGCTGCTAATCTTATTTGACAGTATCAGATTTGGTTCCTGTTAGCTGAATCCATTACAGGACATCAGTCACACAGAGTAAACAGGCTGATCAATTAATTTCTTGGTCCTCCTGCACAGCACAGACTAGCAGAGACATGAAGTGAAAGGATGACAATCACTGGACAACCCCAGCTGGGGCAAGAATTTAGGAATTTACTCTGCTTATGGCATTCTGAGCAACACTTAGTTTAACATGTTATTCTAATTCCATTTGATTTTGAGTTACCAATTGAAAAGTTGTCTCTGAGGCTCTGCATTTCCAGTGTCCCCTCAGAGCACCCTTTGGTGTTTTGTCTGCCTTCCTTCCCACAGAGCAGTAAGCACTTGCCAGCAGGGACAAGAGCTGCCCTGCTCTCCCCATCAGTGCTGCAATCCCACTGCCACCTCTGTGTCTGGAGCCTTCTCACTTACACTTGCATTATTAAAACCACATTCCTGACCTCTCACCCAGCAAGTGGGGCAAGGAGTGTGATCTGCAGGGATATTAGAGTACCAGGTCTTACCCAAATATGATTTATAGGATGGATAGTGTTTGTGATGAAAGGTTTAGCAGGTGGATCAGGCTTTGTCCTCTTTTTTAAAACAGACAGGTCTATAGATTGATTGGGTATGTTCTTCCCTGGGAATCTTTGATATTAAAACTAAGAGTCACTTTTATTAATTCTTAAAGGGAAACTGAAAATCTCCCTCGCAAGAAAATCCACATCCTCTCAACAGTTGCAAAATATTTGAGACAGTCCAGATGCCTACAGCACAGTGTTCAGTGAAAAGAGAACATCTGCAAACAGAAATTTATCCACAGAATGCTTTCCATTTTCTGATTGATCACTCCCTTTGAACTCTGTATTAACTTATGGTTTGGGGTAAATTGCATTCCTGGCTTTATTTGTGTGAGGTCCTTGCCTAGGAAACCACAGAAAACACTTTTAAAAGTATTTTCAAAGGCTGGCAGGACACACAATCATCACCTTAGCACTATTCCTGGCAGAACACTGCACTTGTTTATTCATGTCAGCTCAGTTTATGCATGGCATCCTCCCACAGTGACAAGAATTGAAGTCTGTGGGAGTCAGGTGATGCCAACTTCAACAGAGTCAGCTCAGGATTTTCTCAGTACATGGAAATGATCAGGCAAACACTACTGAGGTGCTGACTCCCCCTCTCCTGAAATTTGTGTCTTGGATGGTTTTGTGCAAGACCTAAATTTTTTCAGTGTAAGAGTGATATATGAAAAACTGCATTTGGAACCACTGATTTGTCTTCACAGAGTTTTCCAGTAGCTGTAAATAACATTCTATGTCTCTGTTCTCAATGTGTCTAGCCATATATTAAACATGTAGAAGTGCAAATTTCTAAGGCAAATTAGTCCATTAGTAGCTCCAATTACTACCAGAATAAGCACAATAAATGAAATAATATTTAACATAAATCTCATCTTAAGCCTGTTTTAGAATCTTGAATTCTGTAATGACAATCTTAACTTTCAGAATATTCCAAACTATAGGGAAACCATTTAAATTTTCACAAGTCTACAGTGAGTTTAAGATCTCACTGTGTTTCTCACTGTGCTCCTGAGTTTCAGGAGCTTGTGTTAATAACACTGAGATTGAAAACAAGGGTTTCTTTCTGAATTTTATCATCATCTCCACTGTACAGTAGCAAGTAGGTTATTTTAACCCTGGTGATTCCCACTTGGCTTGAAGAAGATGTCAGTGATGCCCAGAAAAAACAGCACACTACTCTTCTCCTGAGTGATTCTTCACATTTACCTGTCCAAACCATGGCTGAACCATAATTTAGATCAGTGAACCAAACCATACTCAGTGGTATCAGAAGGTAAAACCTCCCCTATGCTACATCCAAGCCCCAATTGCTCTGTAACAGCAAAATTCTCAAGTTTAATTCTCTGTAGGTGTGACTACAGAAGAGGCAGCAGAAGGAACAGATGGAACACCAATCCTGAAATGTGTGTTCAGAGCCTGCAAAGGTTTCTAACAGAAGCCAGCCACTTCTTACAGCAGATGCTCAAGTAATTCTATGTCAGCATTCAGAATTCAAAGATCATTGAGAAATACACAGAGACATGAAATTAAAATTGGTATGTGAGGTGAGAGTTGCTTTTTACCCACTGTAGCTATTGTTAGGTGAAGTCTCCAAGTATGAATACATTTTTAAAAAGGATCATTTTGGTGACATTACATTACTAGCTGGCAAACATACATAAATTCAAAGAAAGGAGTTAGGATTTTTACTGATAGCATAGTCTGTAATTAAGACCTTATGTTTATTGACTGATTTGAATGTAATGGTAGCTCACAAAACTTAATTTAATTCTATATTTTTGAAATTGATCTTTCTTTTTAACTAGATTAGACTTGACTCTTCACCTCCTTGTACCTTATACCCAGCTCCCATTTGGACATTCCTCACTAAATGGAATCCACTCTCTGATTTAGCAGAATCTACTGGAGCTTCAAAATGCCAGTAAAAACCCCAATAAAGAAAGATCCTTAGAAAAAATTATGTTCTAATGAGACATTCAAAGCAAATAAAAACTTCCACATGATTAATTTTTCTACTGAATATTAATCTAAATTTATCATAGGAACAGACCAATTACAGAACCATGCCAGCTTGGGCAGCATACAAAAATAAAGGAGAACATTCTCACTGGTTAAAGCAACTTCCCACTGAAGCCACAGAACTTCTGGCACTGACCTAAGCTGAAGGGCTCACTGGGTGAAAACTTTATATGGATAAAGCCATAATTCCAACATAAACACTGACTTATTTTCTGTTTTGTTTACAAAGTGACTGCACAATTTCAGAGCTATTTTTAAAGGTTTCTACACCTATTGAAAAGCTAACCACAATATCCTCTCCACCCAATAACCCTCAAGATAAACACCCCACAAACAGCTCTCTGCTGTTTGTATTTCTAGGGTGGCAGGTGGCAAATCCATTTTTGAGATATTATATCAACACTTTTCCCCACCTGTGAGAAGACTAAATAAGAGGCAGAGGCTTATGGAGGCATTCTCTTTTCTTTAAAAATGTTTATTTAAATATTACTGTAAAAAGCTGATCCCCTATGAAGATGTCTGACAATGTGTGTCAGAAACTGCATCTCTCTTCCTCCTCACAGCTCTCTCAGGGTGTCTTGAGAGAAGCCAATTGTGTTTCAACACTGACCAGTGCTGCCAAGAAATGGGGCCAAGCAGGACCTCACATTCCTACCTCATTCCCAAAAAACCCTGTATGGGAAAGTTATCCTTTCCTTTAAAAAAGCTAAATCATCACAGGATGCAAGGACAAACATCCCAATACTGTTTTCTGTACTTAAGAGGATTACCTCTGAACACAGAGAAAAGGTAATTGTGCAATAATTTAATTGTTGGGCTTTCTGACAAGAACTCCAATAAGGGTCAAAAAGATGTTATTAACTTTCAAAAACTTCTTGGAAGGAGCAAACCAGTTTGATTTGTGTTGCTACATGAGAACGTAATTTGGAAGCAGCCAATGTAGAACAAATATTCTCAATGATTATTTAGTAACATTACAAGTTACAGAGCAGAATAATTTTCTGTATTAAAGTACTTTGGCTTTTAGGTAAAATAAAATTAAGATTAATTGAATAACTGTTCAAGAGTATCTATCAATGGTATATAAGCAAGTCTTCTTGTTTTAAATATTCTGTTTTAATTCTGGACATTTTAATTGAATAAATATATTTACCTGCCACAACAGCTATAATTACGACCCTCTAGTGGAGTCTTTCAGCTTGTTAATAAAGTAAATTTGTTCAAGAACTTCATCTCTCATGGGTAGAAAAGTATTACTATTTATTACTTAAAAGTGAGAAATGTGTTTCTACTTTTGTAGGTTTGTCACAGTACTGCCCATTTAACATATTTATACTCTTTTCAATCATTGCCATAGATCAAAGCTTTTATTTTACCTTTGAAAGTGTTTATTTACATAACACCTACTTTCAATGATACTTTGAAAATTTAATATTTCTTTTAAATAGACATGTACTAATCTAGTGTACACTCCTGAACCAGCAAAAAGGAATGAACAAATTTAACAGGGATTTTATGACTGTAAATTGGAACACTTTCCCAGTTATGCCCACTAATGCAATATCAACTTCTACATAAATTGGAGAATAAACAGAAATGCCATCCTGGAACATCAAGATATTTACTATGTAACCTCATTCTTGCATGTCCACCCACAGATTTACCAGTTTTGGCTAAAGGAAAGCTAAATTAGGGTAAGAAGTTCATATCAATTCTCTTATGCTCTTGTAATAAGGAACCTTCTACCAGTGTCACCCACAACTTTCCTGGATGCTTTACTCACAGCTCCTTTGGCTTTGACTCTTTCAGCTGGAACAACAAACTTTTTGATGCATCACTGCCATCTTTTGGACTTCCACTAACATTACAATTTCCCAAGCCAGGGACTGAGATGCTGTCTGCACACAACATTCCATGCTTGCTCTTAAAGAAGGTCCAGAAGCAACACATTTATTTATGCTACACTTATTACCTGTTTGATGTTCAGATATACTTTTGGGTCTTATATAACATGGGAATTTATTAAGCACTTGTCACAGAAAAACAGGTGAGAAAATACTTTTCCATGACCCTGGAATATGCATCCTAAACCATCAAAGCCCATATTTGAGGCTTACAAGAGTTCCTGACTTGCTGACAGTAATGGTGAAGCCTCTGCAGAGTGTTTGCTATTGGATTCATCTTCCTTTTTCTTATCTCCTCTAGCTACAAGGTCACTGCAAATAAATCCCCCCAGCTCAGACATTGCAACTTCCAATTCAGCCAAGCACTTCTGCACACATATTTATCTTTAGATCAATCCCCTGTCCTAGAGAATTAAACCTATAATCAAAGATACAAAGTGCTCAGAACAAGCAGTACTGGAAGGCTGTGGGACTGTACAACCTAACAACACAAGAAATAATGGTTTTCTCTTTTATTCTGTGCACAGTCAGCAAGGACAGGACTGCCCAGCTCACCTCTGTCTGCAGGATGGCAGCTCTTTGCTCTTTAGCTGTGAGGGACTCTTTGAGCACCTCAATGTGCTGCTTGCTGTCAGAGAACTGGTTGGTGAGAGTCTCCAGCTTGGTCTGCAGGGCCAGCAGCTCGGTGTCCTTGCGTGACAGCTCCTGCTTCACCTGGCCAATCTGCAAACACAGAAAGGAGGGGAGGGGAGAAACAGTTCACACCTTCCTTACAAAAATTGCTATCAACACACATAACTATCAACAACCAGTTTGATGCTCTGAAATTATCCCACAGAACTATGAAGGCTTCAGTTATCCTGAGTGAAAGGCTGGCAGAAATTTGTGTCATGAGCAAAGGATACAAGGAAGAAGAGGGGGAGAAATGCCATCAGTTTTTCAAGGGAGGTTCTTTTGTTATTCATCTTCCAAAGGACTGACCAAACCCAGTGTAGGTAAGGTTTTAATGAAGATGAAACTGCTGTACTGACAAAATACTCCTAGCCTGCAATATCAGAGCACCTGCAGGTCTCTCAGCAGCACAATGTTTGCTTTGAAATGTCAAATCAGCAAGTTGCCCTCCAGCTCCTCACCTATCAATCCAGCCTCATGCCTAGAGAGGATGGAGTCACCCTTACTTTGCCCACTATTTGCAAAACCAGCTTTTTATTCTATGAATCACACTTCAGTTTGTGGAAGGTTCTAGAAGCAGATGCAAATATTAATCAAAATAACATGAAAACTGTCTGTGGAATTGCATCTTGTTGAGAGCAATTGCCTAAATTTAATTTAGTGAATTAAATCAGTATAGAAATGCAAATTTATTTTAACAAATGTAGGTTGGATTATTATTATTTAAAAAACAAACAGTAAAAACAAGGATAAGAAAGCAATTATATTAGCTAAAAATGTAATTTAAGTGCAATCATCATTCAGGACAATTTTTATTAAGTCTGAGAAAAAAAAAAATAATAAAAGATGACAGGAACCTCTAAATGTAGTTTTAAGTCCAAGTTTATAACAAACTTTCTGGTTTGCTTCCTGTCTCACAGAATAGCCCCAAAATACATTGTCCAGTGCTTCAAAATAAAAATTAAAGGACAACACAAGATTAAAAAATTGTCCAAGTCACTGTTCATGTTGGGAAAAAAGGCACATGAATGAAATAATAGCATAATTTACAATTCTTTTTGAAGTTTTTAATTAGAATAAATGCATATACTTATAGAAATAACCAAGAAAAAATGTTTGGGTAAATGCAGCTTTTTACTGACAACACTGTTTCAATACTGGGCAATTAAATGAAAAGAGTATCAAAATATGTAATCAAGGATTCCTGTGTTTCAGTGTGAAACAGTGTACATGAGGGCATAGGGAAGAAGGAGGACATGCATTTCAAAAAACCTCTCAAACTCATTTTATTAGATGGAACAATGAAAAGGTATATAAGAATTTATGAACTACTCAATTATTTCTTGTTCACTTCATTCAAACCTGCTGGGTTGTTTTTTTTCACATTTTACTAAAAGCAAATATGCACAGAGATGATTCTGCCACCTATTTCAATTCACCACAAAGACACTGATGTCAGCAGCACTATTACTGTCAGGCACAGGACAACTGCTGGGAAGAGCTGAATTACTTACTGCTGGTTATCTTTTCTAGAGTATCTAACAAAAAAGCCTCCTGAAAAAAAATCTCAGATGACACAAACTTTTTCAATTAGTAGGGAGCCTGAATCAGAGTAAAACTTTCTCAAAGTGACAGATTGTTTTTGGGCTCATCTCTGAAGAGATGTTCACCACATTTCATTACATGAAGATTCCCAAGTAGCACCCTGGGATTCTTGTCTCTAGACAAGATTCTTGTCTCCCATTTCAGAGCTGCAAGTCCAATGTGCCAAAGTTCTTTAGTAAGAATGCAGCACACACCATCCACTCTTGCAAGAGAAGTCGAGACAGCATCAAGTGCTCACATCTCTCTTCTTGAAGAGAAACCATGTTCACATTTCTGAGTGAAACTGACTTCACAGCAAAGGAATAACCTAAATTCATGCTGCTAAAATCGAGCAATCAGTTTCAAAAGCATTCAACATCCAGATTTAGTTATTTTATGTGAAACGATGTTAAGAGGGTTCAACACAAGTTTTCAAATTAGTTTTTTTTACTAGGAGAAGCAAATCTCTTTGAAAGTCTGTCCCCAAAATGGGTGCTGAATGCTTTTGAAAATCTGCTTCAGTAGAGAAGAGTAGGTTACTGCTCAAACAGCTCATACCATTAAAAAACAGCAACAAAACAAATACAGATGTTCAGCTGGAGAGTGATGTTATTTATGGACACCAGAACCATGAGAAAAAACAGGCAGCTACCAGGCTGAGCAGGCTGTTAGTTCTACTTGTTATATCCAGTCATGAAGGAGGTAAGAGAAGAAAGCCAGAAGAGCTAGCAAGCCTCAGTGAATGGCCACTGCACACAAAAGAGAGATCTTACTGCAGAGACCTCAGTCTGGAGACCAGCCACTCTTTTTTTCAGGTCCTCCCCTTGAGCCTCTTTGGCACTTAGCTCTTCCTTCAGTTGCTCTACCTGTCACGACATTGTTATGCTTTTAAATAGTTATTATTTGTCAGCTTCCACTCAGCCTGTTTCAGTCCAAGTAACTGAAAGTGACAAAGAACTGAACAGAAGGATCAACACTGGTCACTCATCTTCTCTTCCATTCTTCATTAAGTCTTCTCAAAAGTTAAATGTCTGTAATTTCATATAGGCTGCCAGACAAGAATTTGATTATGAAACAGAAGATATATAGTTATGGTTATGTTTACATATGTCAAGTATGTGGCACTTATCCCAAGGGTTTTGAAACTGCAGTTCATAAGGGAATTATGACAGGAAAATGAACATACTTCAGCATAAGAAAAATAATGTTAATTGTCAAGCTACAGCCACAAATTACTTATACAAAACAATGCTGAAAAAAACAAATGCTGTGTAATTGCAGAACAAGGTGGCAGGATTGGAGATGTCCACGAGTCATGATCAAACAGATACCAAAATGGAACAAATTATCTGCAGGAAGATAAGAGAGCAGACCAGGAGACACAAAAAGGTCGAGAGATCAAGTAGTTGAACAGATCTATAAATCCACAGAAGGAGAGGACAAAGGAAAATTTACGAGTTGCTAACAATGAAGGAAGAAAATAAAGAAGAAAAGATGGAAGGAAGTGGTGGTCTAATCTCCTCCCCTACTCCTAATCTGAGCAGAGTACTCTTCAACTACTAGGAGCAACCCTGTGAGATAAAGGGCAAAATTCATGTCAGCATCACCACTGTAGCAGACTCTACTCTCATGCTGACTCCACTACTACAAGGAGAGTGCAATGGAAAGTCATTATTGTGACAGCTCACACTCTTCTCACCTTTTATATAATGACAAGGCCAAGCAGCTATAAAACAACAACTGCAAAAAGAAATATTCTTTTGAATTTTAGACCAAATAAAACCTGAACCAATAATGGATTAATAATGTCCAAAAGTAAATGGAAAGGAAATAAACAGAAAGGGAAGGGAAAGGAAATAAACGGAAAGGGAAGGGATAGGGATAGGGAATCAGGTGTGACAATAAAAAGAGAACTTGGGCTACTGATCTTACTGAAACATCATCATAATATTTTCAAATTAGAATTTGGAATTTTCTTACATACTTTTAAGTTTTTTTAGTGGCTTCACGGCAGGTGTTAAATGAATTCTGTTTCCCAACATTTGACTGGGAAGCCAGACCATTGCTCCTAACTGAAGCAAGAGCACTGTCTGTTCACCCAGCTCAGCTGAGCAGGGGCTGCTGGCAGCTCTCCCATACATACCTTGTTTTTCATGAACTTGGAGTGGCTGCGGTACACCTCCATTTGCTTCATTTCCTCCTCGCGCTCCTCGGTGCTCAGGGCTCCGTTCGACTTCAGCATCTGAATCTCCTCTTCCAAATCCCGCAGGCCACGCTCCATGGAAGAAATCTTTGAATCCTGACCATGATTAGAGGAGACAGGTCAAGACACACAGATTATTTGTTAACTTACTGCTGGAGTAAAACACAAGGAGATACATGACCAATAAAATTCCCTCCCTTAAAATTTACTGAGGAAGTTCTTAGAGAAATTGATGTTGAACTCTTTACATGTGAATGCTCAGATACTCATCTTTCAATTTATTTTTTACCTTTCAAGGAAAGCAAGAAATTAGTACTGAAAGAAAACATGGTTCAGGGCAGGAACAACATATAGGATGAACAAACAAAGGAACATGAAGAAAAGTTGCCTTTTCAAAGCCAGCACTAACCAGAGACATTTAATTCTAACTGAATGGACAGCCAAATGTGACTGCAAGAATGGCAAAAAATTGTGTTTGTGCCACTGGTAATTTGAGTGGGGGTCACAAATGGGGAACAGCAAGGCACCATAAGCAAGGAAAATGCATAACAATCTAGTTTTGATGGGATAAAGCAGAAGAGGGTCTGTCAAGTATTCTGACAGATATGTACAATGTATAAAATGTTCAATGGGGTAAAAAAGCCCACCCAGGAAAATAAAAAAGTCAATCAATCATTACCCTCATACTTTTATAGGATGATGAGAGATTCATTCAGTGTACCTGGTTTACTGTTTCTTTACAAGTCTTTTGTGTTTGGAACAGTAATAACACGCAGCACACAGAGATTCATGCATATCATGAGATCATGGATATGTATTTAGAAACTATCATCTCTTAAAGCAGTCTATTTTTTCTTATTTCATTTCCCCAAAATATTTAGTCTTTCCTGAAAAACAGATGTGGTTTCAAACTCTACTACAGACTTTAATAAATAAAACTTTTTTCTTTGGTTGATCAGCAAAGCACAGCTGAACAAAAAGCTGATTTTTGCATATACAGGCTTTTATTCATGAGATGAACTTTTTTAGAAGTATCACTATGAAGATCTAATTGCATCTCCTGCTCACTGTTTGATACTTAAGGTAAAAACTCATAAAGTAAATTTTTGCAACAGAAAACTACAGATAGTAAAGTGAAGTGATATTGACAACAGTATTTAGTTCCAGTGTTCACATCATTTCCCAGAAATACCTGTATTTCTCTTTTGATAGTAAAGACACTTAATGTTACCAGATGGTCAATTAATTTTCATTACTATGGACCACAAAGATGACTAATAAGAGTCATTAAATTAAAGGCTTCAGAGTAGAAAGATAGGATATAAATAAAGAAAACAGTGATACAGAGTGGAAAAAGTTGCAGGAGAAAAAAAGAAAGAAAAATAAAAAAGGAGGGATATAAAATGGAAAATATCAGCTTGCAAAGACAGTTTCCAGTTTTTCAACTCTATTTGTCCAAACCCTGTCTGATGCATTCATGAGCAATACCATATGAAATATGATCACATAAAGCTGTGTAAACCACACACTTGATTGTGGCTCCTGAGCTCTTGGCCAATTGCCATCAGTCCATTAAATACTTAAGCTAATGGCTTAAGAATTCAATCACAAATTCATCCACAAAAGTTGGGTTTATGATGGCATACAGACATATTTCTAGCTGTATGACCCATTCACTAAGTGATGTTGAGCTTGCTAACTTTGTGGATATAGAGAATGCAAAGCATTATCTCAAACTTTGATAACACAAAAAGAAAAGAACCCACATCATAAAATCCCACAAATCTTTCATATTAATCTACCATTCCCATTCTAGTAATATAATTAACTTCTGATTAACTGTAAGAAATCTCTATCTGCTGCTGCAGGCAGATAAAGACAAGTTTCTACTGTGTCTGTCTCTTCAGTGATCAACAGTAACAAATACAGTAATAATAGATAAGAAAATAATATTAAAAAATATACTTATTTTAAATTAGAAAACTGACAGAAGCATATGGTACTTGGCAGAGTCACCTTTCACACTAAAACCCATTTTCCAGAGAACAAGCCCTGCTGCTGCCCATACACAACCATTTACCTTCATCTCAATAACAGTTTGGAGAGCTTTTGTCTTGGCTGTGTCAGGAGTGTTCTCAAATCGACGATGGATTTCCTGTACCAGCAGAAATGAAAGCAGGAGTTACACTAATGGCACTGCCCCAACACAAACATCATTACTAGAAGCTTCTCTTTCTAATACAGAGCATAACTCAATGCTGCTTTCTGATGTTGCCAGTTCACACATTTCATCACTTCTCATATCACAGGAAGGATTGCCAAAAGCTCACTCAATAGAACCCCAGCCTCAGTTAAAAAGACACAGCACAAACTGCACCTTTGATACTCTCTCACTCAAAATGAACTTGAAATGACAGATGGGTCAGCTACAAACTGCATTATTTATCCCAGAGTGGCAACATTTAACTATACAGGATGAAAATCTTTCTCAAGGCTCTTGGTCTTCAGCACAGCTGAAATACATGACTGTACACCACATTACCACATTGCTCTAGAGGCTCAGGGGATGCAGACAGGAGGATACAGACTCCATATGATATTTCTGTAGATGTAAATTCACAGAAATATCATACTTCAGACTGCTTGCTAAGGGATAAAATTACAGAAAGCTGAAACAACTTGTTCTATCATATAAAGCTGGGTTTTCAAGCCAACATGTGTAAAAAGGAGAAACAATATAGAAACATTAATACTCTTTCACTCGTTGTCTTCATAAAATATTGTCCTCACAATATTCTCTAATATTAACTGCAGGAATGTGAATTCTGTTAGAATGTTAATCTTACATGCCAGAAAAAATGTTTTGGTGTCCATAGAGCACAAATTGTGATGCCAGTTAAGATAATGGATTTTGTTATGTGCCCATACCCACAGTGCCCATCCACATCCCTCAAACACCTGAAAGACAAATCCCAAGAACCATCCACAAATTTGTATTTTCAATAGACATTGTGAAGAGTTCAAATCTTGTAATGCAAGTAGCTCCACACAATTATTTGAATGAAGGAGGGAGAGTTGCACAGTGCTTTTCAAAAATACTGAAAACACTACTTGTAAGATTGTGCAGTTCTTACACAGTTCTCAAGTGAGCAACACTGAAATGTGTTGTGGCATGACAAGGGCCACAAGAATCTTGCATAAATCTGGCATAAAACCATTTGCATAAGTTGATGCCTGTGAATGGTAATAACAAGAAAATCCAATAAAGGTTTTTCTGGTTTAAAATATTGTATATTTTCTGAGAAGCTATTTTTACAAGTGTGTTTGCAGTGTACAGTGGTAATCTCTGAAATAAATAAATAAATGAAATCCTCCTGAAAAAATAAACCTGAAAACCACCCTAAATACATTTGTTTCTCCTAGAGTCAACAGAAAACTTGAGAGCCTCAGCACAAATACTACTGGCACCACACAGACCAGAGTGGAGCAATACCATTATTACTCTACTTACCTGTACCTACATTCCCAAAATGGATTTACTCAAAGAAATTAAAACAAACTCTTGTGAGCTTTTAGCAACTGAGAAAACAAAGGAAAAGAAGGTCAAAAATTAACATGCCATAAATCTCTTTTGGACACTGAATTATTTTTATTTTAGTAGTTAGGTAATTTCCACATGTGCAGAGACTGTTTCTGACCTGAGAATATAAAATCATCACTGTATGGAAATGGGACAGGTGGAATAGGTAGCAGGAGGACTGAGTGTCTGTAAAGGGATGCTGACACAACAGTGTCTGCTTCCACCACTGCTCAGTGTTTTCCCAAAGAGAAAATCCTCCCAACCTCCTTCTTGAGAAATGTCTCTATCTCCTCTATCTGAAGTGATGCTCTGCACCTCAGCAAAGGAAATGTCCTACTTCTGTTGCCTCAATTAATTCCACTGTGATTTGGATGACTTAACCTGCTGAAAAATAACACCTCCCAACTCCTGACTGCACAGGAAGGGCTTAATTTTGGCAACATGCCTGTGATCCTGAAAAAACACTACAGGCAGACTGAGGCTCTGGAACACAGACTGAAGAGTGGCTGCTGAAGGAAAGCAGTGCACAGATCCCCTTCTTAATTATGAAATACAGGCTGCATCCATGACTTTCAGTGGCAGAATGGAAAAACACTAATATATCAGATCTCTGATATACTCAGATTCTGTTGTGGACACACATCCCACAGAAAATTAAGATATGAATCTGTAAAACAGGATTTTGTGCTATAATTCAAAACATAGGGCCACACACAAATATCAGAATCAGAAAAGCAAAGCCCAGTCCTTCATTCCTTGCAAGTTATCCATTCTAATACTATCCATAAAGAAATACTTTTTCCTGAACTTTCACACATTAAGAACTTTCTTATGTAACTGCTGTTGTTTCCTAACAGTTTAGTAACAGCATCTTTGCACCTTTGAGTGCAAATTAAATTATTATAACAAGGAGTGGCTCATAGAAATCTCTGTTATGTTTTTATTGTTTTCATATGTTCAATGGCTCCTTCGTTTAAAAGTGATAGCAAAAAGGAGAACAAAATTATGGTGCAAATTGATTCCAACTCTAAAGTATGTTCACAGGCAACAAAATTCCAAAATGGGATGTTCTGCCCCAAAAAAATCTTTCAATAACTGGAAACTGAAGGCTAGAAATAGTCAGAAGTTCTAAACAAGGTGAGCACCTTCTTCAGAGTTGGGCTTGGTATTTCATCTTAATTTTTAATTAAGAATATCTATCTTTCTTTTCAAGAAAATCTACCACAGAAAAATCTGCCATGTAGTTCTGCAGGCAGCACAGTGCCTCTAGGAGGAACAATACTCTAATTTTCTGGTCAGCATAATTACACAGAACAGCTGATCAAACACACTGAGAACACTGAATATGTAAAGAATAGCTGTGATAAAGTGATTTTAACACACCATAAATAGTTACAAAGTCCATCAGGTCTTTTTCAAAATAATTCAAAATTAGAGAATATAGTTTAGAATTGAAGGAGCCCTCAAAACTGAGCAGTATTACCACTGTAAATTGTACACATGTGCATAATAATGAGGGTTGAATTTAGTCCAAACCTTTGATTCCTTCATAACCTGGCCATATCATGCATTGTTATACCCTCCTGTGTCTGATTTTGCACATAATTTAACACAAATGTGAAGGTACACTTTGAAGCAATGATTTTCTTACAGTGGGGTAGACTATATGCTTAAAAATACAGCAATTTATCTCTCAGTAGCCACAACACAAGCAGTTCCCAAAGCAATAAAGGATGTGCCTTCCAAATCCTGCCAAACTTGCATTATCAGGCAGCACATTCCACATAAAGAGGAACAAAAACATGCCATTTCATGCATTCTTTTTTTTTTTTTTTTATTTTTTATTTTTTTAATAGCTAAAAACATTATGTGTAATTAAAAGCAGTGTCATGATTCTGGCTTTTTAAAATCTTAACTGTACTATCCTTGGAGTAATCAACTATGTCCTGTGCTGGATCTTTGCATCATTCATTGGACTGGACAGTTTTGACTAAAAACTGGTTTTATTCTCCAACTTTATCCTCCAGGTCTTACTAAATGAATGTTGTACCTTTTGTACTTAAAAGTTTAGTATCTCAGATGGGTGTTCTGCCTACCTAGATTTTAGCAACCTAGTTCCAATTAATTACAATGAAATGCAAATGCTGCATCCAAAGGAAAATGATGTAAGGGGAGAGAGTGAGAGAAAAGTGTTTGTTCAGCTGAAAAGGCTTGGGGAGAAACCTGATGCCTTCTAGAATTAATTGGAGGCTGCAGAGATGACAGAAACTAAAGTCTTTCCAGAAGCAGAAGGATGATAGGCAACAGGCAAAATTTGCAGCATTGAAAATCCAGACCTACTAATATGGAAAAGATTTGACCAGGAAAACAACCAAATGCTGGAGCAGGTGCCCAGGGAGGCTGTGGAATCCCCACTGCTTGAAATTGCTGGTTTGAGCAGAAGGTTGCATGAAATAACCTGTGGGAGAGCCCTTTAATCTGCATGACTCATTTATATAAATATCTTTACTACCTGGTGCCAGAAAGGTGACTGGGTTGTATCACAATTGTTTAGTTTCAGGATTTTTTTTTTTTTTTAAAAAGTACTCCCTACCAGTAATTTTAGTTTCTGTTTCAGCAAAATGTAAACCCTAATAGAAAAAAGAATATATGAGAATTTATTTCATTGATAATAGAGTTTTTGCTACTAAAATTATACAGTTATACAAGTCTGGAAGCAGTAATCATGATTGTTCCTTCGGAAATTATTTCTGCATTTTTCCACTTGTCATTTCCTGCATTTGCAAACCCAATCAACATAATTCCCTGAAAAAACACAAAGTGACTATTCATAAAGAGGATAACTTTGAAAGATGAGTTGGCAATGCACACACATTGATAATGGAGGGTGCCAGTTGCTTTGAAGCTCAGTTACCCCTGGCTAAAGAAACTCATCTGTGTTTTGCAATTGTGCTAATCCATTGAAATGATTCTTTCTAAATCCAATTAAAACCTCAGATATTAGGACACTTCAGTTTGTTAACAAAGGCATCACCTAAAGTGAAAATTAAAGCACAGCTTCCTGCTCATCTCAGTATTTCAATCAGCAGGAAACAAAAGCAAAATCCCCCAAAACTTTGGCATTAGAGCAAAAGCAAGGTAAGATGAGAACTAATTCAAACCATCCAATTAGTTGTAAGCAGCAAGTCATTGTGTGAATTCAAAAGCTGAGGAAAAGTCAATTAAATATTAAAATCTCAATCTTCTAGAACTTCATTTACATATGTGCTATTATTAATGTTTTTCTCTTTCCTCATTTAAGGTGCAAAAGCACTCATTTTGTACTTAAATTAGCATTCAACTTGTCCGTGACATTTTTAGTTTTTCTTCCTTCCACTACGAAGTTTCACATTTGTGGAAACAAAATTCCACAAATCTCACTCCCACAGAACAAAAGTGCAGGATAATGTGACCATCTCAAAGGAAAGCATACCTAAGATGTAATTTGCAAACAAAGCAAATCATGTAACATGTATTGACAAAGAAGATCTTCTAATGTAACAAAACATCAAAAAGACATTGAAGTTTCAGCATTTTAAACTCCTAATCCCCAGACAGATTTGTGCATTGTTTCACATGATTTTAAAAATCCTATCTGAAGGGTATGGAAGTACTAAAATAACATAGTAAGAAATTTACCTGTATATTGAAATCTAGCCCATTCATGTTGAAAAAAATTGTTTTGAAATAAGTACAAGAATAATTTACCCCTCCCTGCCCCATGCTAGAAAAAGCATATGAAGAAACCTACTGAAATTTTATTAATTATTTCACTTTGGTGAGACCATAATTACAATACAGAAAAAAAATTCTGATAGGTGACTGGAGTTCTGCTTTTTTCCATTTACTCAATACTCACACATTGTTTAACTAGTGTATAAAAATCAGAAATTTGCCATGCTAGAATAAGATGTTTCAGATTTTGCTGTCGTCTGGAAAATCAGAAAACAAATACATTATTTTCCAACTTAACTTTTCAATTTTTGGAGAATTATGAAGCTATCAACCTCTGCACTGAGGAAAGGTGAAAATAATTTCATATGTGTTTGAACATTTTTAACTGTCATTCTTACCTAAGGTGACATATATAATATTCCAACTAAAATGGTATTTTAAAAAAGTTAAATGCATAAAAAGCATTATCAAGATGCAATAGCCTGTTTTCTCGAATTTTGACCTCAAACACCTCTGAATGTTTTAAAACTACCTGCAGACCAAACAAGCAATTCTAATGAAGACATAATTATTTAAATTATCTTGATTGAAATCACTTCTCCCTTTGCCATTTGCTTCTAAAAGGTCAAAAGCATGAAGCAGCAATAAAAAAGCTGAAACTCCATTTTTTACCTCATCAGAATGATGGCATGATGGTAGTAAGAGTTCCAGTTACTGAATCTATCTACCCCTGCAAAACAAAACTTCTCTCTTGGAGCATCTTATTTATGTTGCAAAATCTTGGCATGGGACAAAAGCTTTCTTTGAGTTAACTCTAATTGCTCCAATTAAAATTTCTAAATCCTCCTCTGAGCGTGGAGCAGAAAAGGGTAAGAATTTTAACACACCCATGGAAAAATAATTTGGTTGCAAAACTTGTCAGAGCTCATTAAAATCTGGCCAGACAAGGGGATGAAGCTCTCAGCACTGGGCAGAGCCCAGCAGGGCTCATTGGGTGCCACATCCCTCCCTTCCCACTGAGCTCCTTGCTGCTGCTCTTGGGCCAGCACAGGATCAAGTTTTGCTAATCTAAGGCTAAGTGTGATAGCCTGGAGTGCCTGCCTGCTGCTCTGGCCCATGGGGGGAAAAGGAAGGAGTGCCCACACACATTTAGGGCCAGCTCCAAAACCTCCCTTTATTTGTTAAGCACAGCATCCCTAACTCCTTCATTCAGTTTTGTACTCAGCTTTTTTTTTAATAAAAACATGAGTAAAAATTAAAGTCAAAACTGTAATTTACTATCTTACATTTTGTGGAGACGAAGTATAAAGCTCCTGTCAGTTCTTCCCTCATTCCACTACTGTAACATGCAAGCCTTGGCTCTAGAACTGCCTACTGAAGAAAAAAATCTTCAGGATAACAGCCTTCTTTCTGTTTCCAAATAAATGGCTGTGGACAGCTATCTATACTTACAGTCCTGTTGGACTGTCCTTACAAATCTTAGTCTGCCCATAGTACTCCAAGTGCTTGGAACACCAGGTATGGATGCAGTCATATCATATTCTGCTGAAAGTTACACTGATATTTGGGCTATTAATCTGTGTATCTGAGAAAAATCCATTTCTAACCAGTGCATCCAGGGGCTGAGGTGCAGAGAGGCTGTCAAAAAGAATACAGCAGCTTAGTTATCTTTGGAGCTATGGAGCATCACTGATAATTCTGCAACAGCCAAGTCTGGAACAAAGAGGCAGCAGCTAATGCAACTTTGGAGCTATTCTGGAAGCTGTAGTCCAGCTGCTGGATTTCATCAAATATGTCTTCCTGGTATGAAAATAATTTTGTTTTTGAAAGTTAAGTCTAGAATACCACCAACAATAATTGTCACTAAGACTGAAGAAGGAGTATTCAAAATAGCAGCCATCTTTTGGTAAGCTATGAAGTTTACCAGGATAGAGGATAGAGGAACCCACACTGTTATCTGCTGAAGTCAGGGCATTCTGATGTTCAGTGAGAAGTTTTAATTATTTCTTTTAATGAGAGAACATCTTCTCTATCAATTGCTGAACACATCCTATACTGGATATACTAACTTTCCCATAGACTTATATAAATAATTTCTTGAGATTCTCAGAAGTCAGGACAATTGGGAAAAACCCAAGAGAGTCTAATTGCTTATGAAGATACCTCTCAGCAGCTGCAGGAGAATCCATTATATAATCTGCCCTGGGATATGATAAAAAATATGTGATATCTTTTATATGAGGAACAATCAAGCAGCTGGATTTCTCAGCCTAGAGAAAGGGACAACTTGGAATGGATACAACAACCTAAACCAGTGAGTGGCACAGCTATAATCTTATCAGAACCACAACTCTGATCTCTCTTAGAATTTATTTTCCTTAGGAAATTCGTGCAATCTTCAGTACAATAACAGCAAGAGCAAAAGCTTAAGAAATAAATTAATTCATGTTTAATTTTCAAAGTCATACTGCTGGCCACTGTAACTAAACTGTCTGATGACCTTGAGCCTCAACATCACACTTTGAATTACATGTAGGTTTCCAAGCTGGAAAACTGAGGGATAACTTTTTGCTTCAGTATTATTTCCAGCAAAGATTCTATCATAAATATAACACCCTTGCAGAGTCAGAAACAGTACAAGTGGATTCTGACATCTCAGAACTTACTTGGCTAAGATGTACAAGACTGCTATTAAATTTTTTTTAATGTGTTAGGACATGAAATATAAACTGACCTCCCAAGCTTTTGCAAAGCCCTTTGAGATACTAATGCTTCCTGTAACAGCAATGAAGGAAGAGTTCAGCATGTCTTTATTTAGAGAAGAGTTTAGCATGCCTTTCCAAATACTGGAAACACTAGATACAAAACCATCAAGAAAGTAGATGCATTTCTTCAAGGCAGCTCAAAAATTCCACCATTAATATCTGGGGTAGCAAAGGCCTAAAATAACCTATGGAAATATAGATAAACATAAGAGAAGGTCAGCTGAGGAGGGTGATGCAGACACTTAACAGGTGGCAACCTAAGACAGACAACTTCCAAGTGTGAAACATGGACAACAGCTGTGAACTACATCCTACAGAGCATCTGGGTGCTCAGGCAGTCAACTGCAAGTTCCTCTGGTTTTCTGCAGCCTGCCAGAGCCCCAGGCATGAGACTTGAGTTTGATGCAGGTAAATCTCAGGTCACTTAGCTCAGCCTTGCTCAGAGCTCAAGGACAACACATGAGTACAAACAGGCAGGTGATCTCTACCTCCTCTAGGAAGTCTTTTTTACCATGAAGACTAGGATTTAAATGACTGATGGTTTCCAAATAAGCATGAATGAAACAAGAGTTCTTATCTTGCAATGTCTACTCATCAGCAGCAGGAACAAATGCAACCACATTCCTAAAAAATTGCACAGCTCCTGCCAGCTTTTCATTTATGTTGCTGGACTTAAAGCAGAAACAAATGGAAGCCATTTGAGGCTCTTCCTGAAATAGTTAGAAGAATTGGAACAGAATTATCATTGGTTGCTAAATAAAGGAAAAACTGTAGTGTAGAAACTCTGGAATCATATTATCTTCACACGAGACACTCAAGAGATTACTGCTCTAAAAAAATAAATCTGGCCTAAATCCTGGCTCAGAAATGCAATGGGCTCCAGTTTTCTTATATAAATGCTTGCAAGAGCACAAGCACTATGGGTCAGGCCCTGGAAAACATGAATAAGAGGTATTAAGACATATTTATGTGCTGCATACACTCATCTCAAAAAATTCTTCCAGGCCCTGCCTGCCTGACTTCTTAGAGAGGGGCCTTAAATCTTGTGCACACATAGAGCTTTTCAAAAAATGCTGAACCATGACACAGACACCAATGTGCAGAACAGACCATTAGATTCATATATATATATAATACACATGGCCAGCTATCAATTTGTGCCTTCAGTCGACAGATGTAAAATAATCTTTATACAGAATCTTAGCACTAGTGAATCCATGTATACACATATTTATCTGTGCATCTACACAATCCATGCTGAATTACAAGCCTTTTAGAAGTTAATATTAGAATACTTTAGGAGGCTGATTGACAAGAGGAAAATGGATTTAATAATATCAAAAAATGTCATGCCACTGGCTACACAGTAACTCGCTTTCTTTAGTTTATTTTCCTTCATTTGACTAAAATATTGGTATTCTATACAGACTACGTTTTGTTATAATTAGTTTAAAATTATTAATAGTGAAGAATGTCTGCCATTGGACTCTTTTAAGGTACAATACATAACAGTATTTTTTTTTGTTTGTTTTCAGAAGGATGGTGAGAAAGGGTTACTATGTGTACAGCAGTGTCCCTTTAAGAAATCTTTTTTTCTGCCTGTGCATTCAAGGCAGCTAATAGTTTTATCAAATACCCTTCACAGCAAGATGACTGTTTCCATGGAAACTGTAGAGCAATCATCCATTACTCCTGCAAAGATTTCTCTCTCTGCTGATGATGCCTTGGGTTTTAGCTTTCTAGGCATCACTCTCACCTCAATACAGGTAGCTACTTTCTCTCTAAACACAATAGAACAGAAGAAGTCATTTTACAGGCTTTGGGACAATTCAGCTCCAGAGTTTCCTAGGGAGACTACAGGGAAAGTGGGGCCCACAGCACAAAACGCCAAAAGGTACATGCAAGGAAGTCATAAAGAACTTTTAAAATAGGCACCGATTCTGTTGAATCTAATGTAAAACACAGCTTATAGAGAAGATGGAAGATTCTTTCCTTACAACTGTGAAATGAATAGGAGACACAGAGGGGTTTAAGACTGGAGATGAATGCTGGATTTGCCACTCACCTCTCTCAGCACATTGTTTTCTTTCTCCTTCTGTTCAAGGAGGCTTTCCAAGTGGTGCACGTGCATCTCTGCCTCCGCCAACCGCCGTGTCCGCTCGTGGTCTTCCTCAGTGGCTTTTGCTGACAGACCTTTACTCTGCAGCATCTCCAGCAGCTTTTTGATGGACTCATCCCGTGCATTCAAGGTCTGTTTCTGGGTCTCAATCCGTAGCTCCATCTCCTCCAAGGTTTTGCGCAGCAGGAACAGCTCCTTGGCCTGGCGCTCGTGCTCGGCGTGCAGCCGCTGGAAGTTCTCCTCTGTCAGCTCTGCCACCAAGGGCTCGCTGGTTCTGCTGCTGCTGTCCTGCTGGAATAGCTGGTTCAGGTCCCGCTGGATCCGCAGCTCATCTTGGAGAGCCTGGATAGTCATCTGCATATGCTGAGAGAACAAAGAAATAAAATCAGAGGACTTCCTCTCCGCTGGAGAAATAAATAAAAGGGTATGAGCAACATCCAACCTGAACCACCAACTGAGAAGAAACCACAATGCCAACAGACCCACCTCGGGGTTTTTAACCAGAATTGAGGTGGAACTGGGCTGTACTACAGAAAGTTCAAGTCCCTTCTATTCTTAACACTCAGAAGACTCTTGCTTGAGTGACTCTTCCACTTGCATCAACTTGAGAGAGTGACTGTTTCAAACAGGGAAATGTCAGCAGGTTCCAGCAACTTCTGTCTGTACCCCTCCAAATGTTCACCTGCCCTGTACAACAATTCTGCAGAATAAGACCCAGAATTACTATCTTGGCAAAGCAGAGAGGTACAGTTCTATCAGAATTTATATGTCACCCACAAAACTGAAGGTCTTCACACTAGCTCTACTTCAGCACTAACTCTACACCCAGCACAAATTTCCCATCTGACCTAGAGATGAGGCTTGAGCACGTAATGAAGAAATACAGCTACAGAAAGCTGGATAAATGCTGCATAGGGAAAAGAGTCACATCATAAAATTTAATGCATGAGGATTTTAGCACAGAAGAGAAATTGCCACCTCACAAACAGGAATATCAAATCATCATCAGTAATTTGTTGTACAAGACAATAAATCTTGTCTCAATAACTGAATACAGTGGGTTAATATAATGGGACCATACAGGAGAAGCACAGTTTGCCTACAAAAAAGTCCTTGCTTTATATTTAGGTAAATATATTTAGGTAAATTTTTCCTTCTCTGCAAGACAGAAGCATCAAGCCAATAACAGAAGTGCAAACATGGCACAAAGATTTGATTACCAGGAATGAGATGCACACGGAGTGACACATCTCCCTTAAGTGAGGCAGACATGCTTACAATTTAGTCTGAGTGAGTGTCAGTAAGTTGGACGCACTGATCCCTGGGCTCTACATTTATATTACAAAAACCAGTATCTGCAATTCAGCTACTTCCAGTCTTCACTAGGCTAAAGTACTAGAATAAGTTATGTTCTATGATCAAGCTTGATGCAGAGACATTGGTGAGGTCTAAAATGTAAAGATGCTGCAAAATTCATCTTTTCCATAAATCTAAGTACTTCATTTTACTCAAGCACTTGTAAAAAGAGAAACTTAGAAGATTTGGTTTTAAGCACTACTTCAAGAATACATTTATCACAATTCTTATGTAAAATGCCTTGAAGATGTTAAAAAGCTGGACATGGCTCTAAGAGGCCTTGCTTGAGCAGAGGGGTTGGACTAGCTGACCTCCCACCAAGCTCAACCACTCTGTGATTCTACAAAAAGACAGCAGATAGTATTTATAGCAGAGTTACCTACCTTTAATCTAAAAGGGTTAGTTTGGTTGCACAGGATGGTGCATAAAGGGAGTCCAAACCCATTTTCTTTGCAGATGTCATATTTTAGACCAAGTGTTTTCCCTCCATTTGTGTTCTGGCCTATGAGCAGCTTTTCCCAACCAAAGTTGCTGTTACATCATCAGCTCACCTAAGACCACAGGGAACAGTCTTGCTATTTGTCCTTCCTTAGGTGGTTGGCACTGACAACAGGATCCAAACTACACCTGATGGCTGAAAATCAGCCCCAGCAAAAACCAAACAAAATCTCTTTGCAGCCAGATCTGCAACTGAGTTGATAGTGTGGCTACATCAGTCTGATTCTGGTGCAAAGAGCTGACAGAGAAGAAAATGCAACCATCCTCTGTAAGATCTGCATAAACTGAAATCAGCCTAAATGCAAAGCTCTGAGGTTGGTTTAAGATGTTGTAATTACCTTTTCTTCTATTTCAATAACACAATACCCGGCAGTTACTAATTTGGTTAAACTAAAACTACATTTCAGATCATAGAATCTGTGTGACAACATAGCACAGGTGTATTAGGTGAGAGAACAAGTAATTACTCTGTCCTAAAAGGTACATTGTGTTTATATATTGGTGGATGCTCAGATTTATTTTCAAGTAAGAGATGAAAAAAATATCTGGAGGGAATTAATATGGATTTTCAAAATGTTTTCAGTGATCACTTTCTTTTTAATTAAAGATCTCAGCTTTCAGTTATTGACTGTGATTTGGAGAAATGACAAAGTGAGAATGCCAGAACCACGTCCAGACCTTGAAAGTGAGGCACTACAGGCAGGCAATCAAAACTACTGCATCTGTTTGATTAATGTATGTTGGTTGAGCTGTAAAAAAAATCCTGTGGCACTCATTAAAACATTTGCCTCATCTGTACCTACACCCTATACCAATAAAGTCATTAGGACTACAACAGCAGCAGTGAGAGAATGTCTTCAAATTTTGTTAATATTAAACAATAACCCCACTAGATATAACTGTACAATTCCATAGATGAGTTAATTCCATTTGTATTTGAGAAGCCCTACTTATTCACAGCCCAGCTGTGTGTTGTTCCTCCAGCTAACAAACAAATCCCCACATGCTTCCACCTGGCTCTCCACATACTGCTACTTCAGCATTTCCTTTCTCCCAGGCGAGAAAAGAGCTTCTTCTGAACAAACACATCATCTATTAAATGGAATTATTTCCTCTACTCAATGTTGTCTCGGAATCAAACTTGGGTTATTTATAAACATCAATGGGCCTAAATCACCACAACCAAATTCTTACATTTTTACCATATGATCTGCTGTGACGTGTCATTTCAGGTTACATTGACATTGTCTCAGACCCACAGAAATTATTTCCCCTAAATATGGAAATGCCTCCATGGCACTTGAGGGTCACTGAACCAAAATCTATTATATGATTCAAATGATGTGGAAAAAAAAAAAAAAAAATAGCAGTGACAAACAGGATTTACTGATATCCATCAATCTGTGAAATAAAGACAAGGGAGTTTGAATACCTGACAATTGGTCAGCAACTGCCCATAATTCAGTTTCCCAGGAAAAATGAAGAGGTGGGGTTAGAGGAAAAATTAGAGCTGAGCTTATGAATAACTCCCACTGTTCTCTGAGCTGCTGCTCAGTCGAGAACAAGCTTTATTATGTGAAAGGTAACTGGAAAACACACCACAGAAAATTTTGACACCCACTCTTTTCCAACATGCAAAATGTATGCAAAATGGATTCTTTTCTCTGCTTTCCAATTTTTTTTATGATTCTCAGACTAACAGAACAATATTCTTTACTAGCTGGTATAATAATTAAAATTTCATAGTTAAATCATAGTTAAAATCTCTTCCATATAATTTCAAAGAAAAAAAAAATTTCCCCCTGAAGGAGCAGGCGAGCTTTACTAGCTTCTCATCCATTTTTTAGACTTCACTTTTAAATCAGCAACTATCCTAGAAAGGCAAAATATTTTCCAAGTTCATGCAACACTAGCTATTGATATTAATTTCTAAGACCTTACTAGAGATCTCAAGAAAACTTGCAGGAATACTGTTAAAATAATCTTACCTAGAAAAAAACATGTAAAAATGCTTTTAATACCACTGAGCTTCATTATGTCATATTCTACCTAGTAAATAACAACCATGATTTTGTGAAACAGTTTAATGCAGGCAATGTAATTGAAGTCAAAGTTATTATGATGAATCTGAATTTCTTCAGATTTATTGCTTTCATCTCAAATCATGAGGATTCCCTGTTTTTTTTCAAGTAATGAAAACTAGTCTTTAGGTCTCACTACAAATTGTAATGACACCTGCAAATCACAAAGGTGTTTTATACAAGGACATGGTGCAAACACAACCTCTTACACCAGGTGCTCCTCTGCCTGCATCATTCCATGCACCAACCAGGCTCTGCATAGAGACAGAGTCTGACTTTTATCCAGCAGCCCAAAATTCACATCTCCAACTAGCAGAACACGATTCCATCTCTGCCTCCACCTGCCAGGACTCAGATTTGCATTTCCCACACCCTGGCAGATTGGTGAGGCACCAGCCTACAGTAAGAAACAGCCCATGATGGAGAATTCCAGGTGTTTGTTTCCAAAGCTGTGCTGCTGTTGCACTCCCAGGGCAATGCAAGGCACCTACAGCTGTACTGGGAGTTTGGGAACCTTGCTGCAGGCAGCTCTTTTCATCTCTCTCTGTTGAAGATTTTCCTTTTTACATAAAGTATTTAAAGATTCAGTAGACCTGACAGAAAGTATTAAAGAGAGCACAGCTTCTTATTCTAATTGGTAGAATATATAAGAACAGAAAGGCCTGAATAGCAATACTTCCAGCTAACTTAAATGTTTATCATTTCACCATTCCAAAGCAAGTGGGGGATGTGCATTTTAACTTCTTCAGTCAGAAAAAGAAATTTAATTGATACTTTACAGCCAAGACCTGTATTCTAACCCTATATTTTAGATCAAAAGGAAGCAGCCACTGCTACTATCATGATTTTGAAAGAAAGGATTAAATTGTGATATGCTTTTTTAAGAAAGGATTTCCATATTCATCTTTGCAAGACTTGACCTACCAAGATACAGTGTTGAATATTCCAATATTGTCCATTTGGGTTTGGATGCCTGATTTAGATTATTTATACTGCAGATACTGTCTGTGTAACTGTAATCAGACATACAACTTATCCCATAATTTATTCAAGAAATCTAAATGCCTAAATTAGATCTCTGGGTTCTGCAATGCAAGCAAGGCACCTAGATACCAAACCCTTCATAGTTAAATTCCCCTTAATCTCCTCCATTTAAATTCTAAGTAGATTAAACCAAGAAAATTCCTTTAATTTCTGAACATCAAGAAAAAATACAGTATATTCAAGAGAAGCCCGAAAACAATCAGGAAAAAGAAAAAGAATGTCCTCTTTCCCAGAAACCACAGAAAAACATAACATGCAATTATACAACAGTGTCACAGAAATGTGTCACAATGAGGTGGGAAGCATTGTTACATTGTGGAAAACTCAACCACTTAAAAGTTTCTCTGACACTGGGAGAGCACTGAGGACTCAAACATGAGCAAAAGAATGTAAAGTAATGGTAAGGACAGGGAGAAAAAGAGAGGTCCTATTGGAATATTTAGTGGTGTGAAAGCTCCCACCTAAAGAGAGGTTCAAGCTCTTACTCATCTTCATGTGATCCAAAGGAGGCTCCACTCAGGAAGCACCAAAATATTCTTGAGTGGATCCCTAAAAAGGTGTTCTTATAGAAAAAAAAAAGAGATTCTGCTTTGCACAAATATCTGAATATTGACTGACTTCAAAGTTCAAGCTTGCATTCCTCACATGCCAGTGTCATAAAGGGAAAAGTGTCAGGGTCCTGTTCAAATTACCCAAGAGACCCCTTAGCAACTCTCACACTCTAAGTGTATTTCCTGCTTGGGGTAACCTTACTCTTACCAAATTCTTAATCAGAAATTCCAATCCATAGGAAAAAAAAAACCACCAAAAAAAACCAAAACACCAAAAAACCCCAGCAAAATCCACCACCTAACAGGAGTTTTGCTGAAATCAGCAGATTCAATAAAAGCTTCTTATAAAAATATTACTGACAAACTTAAGATACTGACAGTTTCCTGGTCACTTCTACTGTTAACCCACAAAGCCAGAACATCCTGTAGTGATTGAATTTGATGATGCACAGGTATTTGGCAGCTCTCTGCCAATCTGCTCAGCCATCAGGTTGTTCTCCATGTAGAAAACACTGTGTGCTTGGACACACACAGGACAGGTGTGCTGCTTTTGGCTGGGGCAGAGTTATTTCTCTTGCTGGGTGGTAGTTAATGGCTGGCTGAAGCTAAACCACAACACCACGTTTCCTTTTTTTTACACTATATCACATAGTTCTGTATTTATTTTCCAGGATCCAATCCAGGAATTAAAAAAAAAAAAAAAAGAAACAAAAAACAAAGTTTTAAAAAAAGAGGCAAATGTAATTTGCTAATCAAACAAAAACTAAGGTTTGGAAGATGCCAGTTTACAGCTGATCTGTCCTTCAGCCAAATATTTTTACAGCTGGCAAACAAAGACAAGTATACAAGCTTTCAGCTACAAATGGCATTGCAGGTATGAAATGTACTTGTAGTACCTATAAACAGTGCCTTACTTTTGTTTTTAATTCACCCTGACTACAACGTTCTTTCTCTAAAAAAGAAAGATACAATAATTATATTTTATTTCAGAAGGACAATTCTGTAAGGTCTGTTCCTCAAATGTACATCAGCAGAAACCAAGAGAATGTAAAGATGCTTTTCTTGTCAGCAAATCCACTTGCACAAACCACACTCAGCTCAAAAGAGACCACATGCAAAACAGGAGAGAACATGATTTGGTCACTGTGTGAAATCACTCCCTCCCCTGCTCAGAGAGTTAAATTTCCATTTCTGGGAAATGGATTCTGCTGAATGCTCTGCAGAAGCAAAGGCCTGGCTGTCTGAGGGAGTCCCTGCTGACATTCAGCTGCAGCCCACGCAAAGACATTGGGAAAAGGGCTAATGTCAGGTGTCCAGCAGGGCTGGGAAGAAACACAACTTGCTGATTCCAGAAATGCCACATATTCCCTCTAAGATGGATCAGGGGCTTCAAAACCCTGATTTAAATGGAAATGAGTTGGTGATTTTTTTATAGTGTTAAGCTTAGGTACAAAATACTGTTATGGTTTTAATAGGATTTAATTCGTGAGAGTCAAAGAAAGAGACCTGTATTTTAAAGACAAACCTATATTGTATTATCTCAGACAGCACAAGAGTAAGATGGTAAAAAAGTGCTATAGATAAAGAGCTTAAGTTGTCAGTAATAAATCTGCCAGCTGAACTAGACTTGCACAAAATGACTCATTTAAGGGGGCAGTGTGCAGCAACCTAATTCTTTTGCTCTGTTTATAAAAAAAAAAAAACACCAAAACCCAAACAAGTCTACAGAAATGAATTAAATTCCTAAAGGAAGCAGATCAGAAACACCCTACTAAAAGTGTAACCACAGAAGAATCAAAACTGCAATGCAACCAACTCATCCAAACTATACAGGTACATCCATGAAAAGGCTGCAAGGTAAAACAAAGTGCTGAATGTGCACACACAGGATTTTATCTATGGTAAACATGAAGCAGCTTACCAGGAATAAAGGTAGGGCTGTTTCTATGGTCAAAGTATAGATATGGACAGTTCCTATAGAATATCTCATGCACAACAAAAACAGGACTTACTGTAAAAAAAAAATTTGTGCCTATTGTAAATATCCTAAAAATATATTTCTGAAATTTGTGCATGTGTGGTAAGAATAAAAGTTCTGATGAGGCATAGGCAAACCTATTAAAATCCTACAAACCACACATTTATCAGTTTTTTAGCTATTAATATAATTCTGACAGTGCTCTGATTTCTTAAGGGAATTTCAGCTCTGTCAGACACCAGAAATGGTCTAGTAGGCAACAGAACTCAAAGGAAAATTATTTTTGAAGTATATCAGTAAGTCCCAGCTACTCAGTGTTTACATTTCCAAAGGTAGGCTCTTCTAAATCAGTAGTTTACTGTGCTTCAAAAGCTTCTTCTCATGAACATCTTTCAAGAATCTACATTTCACACCCTTTGAAAGTCAACATGCTACAATCCTGGAACTAAGAAATTGGGTTCTTTTTAAGTGCCCCTCATCTTTCTTGAGAATAGGCATTTTGGGATTAGGGCAAATGTTGGGAATTTCTCATTGGAATTGACAATTTACATACTGATTTAAACTCTATTTCCCACCAGGCTGTCCAAATTGGGTTAGCATTACACTACTTACACACCATGTTTTATTTATTTACAAATATGAGCTTTGATTTTTTGTTCTTATGCTGCTAAAGAAGCAAGAGCCCTCGCATATTTGCAGTTTCATACACTGCAGTAACTTTTTGCAGATTATGTCTCCCCTGTCTGGCAAATATAAGTTTCTTTTGTCACAAATTGTGTTGATAAAATGGATCCTTGTGCATGAGGCTTCTGCAAACAAAAAATGAAAAGCCAATATCCAAACACCAAACTGACCTATATTCAGGACAGCCATGACAGAACTCATAGAGTTCAATCTTATCCCATTCTGCATGTCTATACAATATACACAATTTTATCCACAGTACAGATTATTTCTAAATTGCATCTGTGAAATTGGTGCTTAAGTGCCAAATTCAGCTTCTGTGAACCTCTCATCCCATGAAAGTAATTATAAATTATTATGGCACTTAGGGGAAAGAGAATTTTAACATTTACATATGTATGAAAGTCTAATATTTTCAAATTAATAGCATCTATATGAAAGGTGACTAATTTGTTAATAGATTAGGAGCTTTTCTACAAAAATGTATTATTAGTCACCTCAATTAGGGAGGTCAGCAAATCCATCTTTCCATTAGCTGACTCAAGGAATCAATCCAAGATAAAAGATGCTCTGCTACACAACCTTTGATCTTGTGTTCAGTACTTTCCAAATGCCAGCATACATCAAAAACACGCTCTAAAAAGGAAAAATAGCTGCTGATTTCTATTAAGAGAGTTCCATATGAAAAACTGATGCACAAGAAAGCTGTTGATTACTCACATCACCCATCTCACCCAGATTTAAACCTTCTTCTACACTAGTTGGTTTGGAGGAATTACAGTATAAATCTCAATGCACACATAAAGCTTGTTGAGCATTTCAAGATTGTGACTGCTGAAGACTGAATATTCCAAATAATTAGTTTCAGTGTAAAACAGCAAGTTTCCAACTTCTGCTTGCCCACAGCAATACAACCCTTGGTTCTCCCTGTCAATCTGGAATGCATCCTTCACCTGCAAGCAGCAGTGGGAGATCTCCAATGCTCAGAGACTATGGATTGGTGACTATAGCAGAAAGTGTTCTTTCCATGCTGTGCCTCCAGAAACAGAGTTCTCAGACAAAAGAATTAAGTGTTTGTAAGCCCCATTAGACTGAACTATCAAACCTGGACAGCAGCTCACCTGCAATTTGCAAACACGGAGATTTACTCATGATTTGTTTGCTGGCTATTTCACTGCATTTTCTTGAGGAGGGAAGACATGAGATGAAATATGGCTATAATTGTGAGAATACTGCACACAGGACTTGAAGAAATAGAGTGCCTGATATGCAGGATCTCATAAACCACATTTGGCTGTATTGAGACACATGCAAAGCTCTTGCCAATGGAGTCTTTGCCCAGTGTTCAATCAAGAAGGAGAGAACCAACAGCTGCACTGATTTTGGGTACAATGAGGCTTTGCCATCTTACAATTTTCCCTGCAATGATTAGATGGCAACATTGCAAGGCAAAAATCATCTCAGGAAGATTATTAGAGTGCAGAGGCCCTGTATTGTCCCACAGCTCATCCCCATTCCACTACAAGATGGAACCAATTTTACTGTGCCATGATTATGCTGCTTCTGCTTGTTCACAGTCTCTCCAATGTGCCTTCCCTCACTGCTGTCCAGCCACACATAATTTTAATTGTTGCATCTTCTCACATTTGCTTTATCATCAGTTCTTCAGGAACAGCAAAACAAGCTGCCTGGAAAAGTGATTGCATATGGTTTTCTTGTTTCAAGACACAATAAGGAACAACTGCAAACCTTCCTATTCAGTCAAAAATCCAAAAGGCCTGAAATAATTGCTGAAACAAGAGCAGTACCCAGGTATATCATCAGCTACTGTAGAGGACTACAGTATGTGCACTGCTACATACCAAAAAAACCCAAAAACAAACAACAAAAAACCC
Organism: Erithacus rubecula; assembly: GCF_903797595.1. Taxonomy (NCBI): domain Eukaryota; kingdom Metazoa; phylum Chordata; class Aves; order Passeriformes; family Muscicapidae; genus Erithacus; species Erithacus rubecula. Next base: position 3,246,329 of record NC_136686.1, read on the forward strand.
AACAAAACAAAAGCAATTCATTTTCCCTTCTTGAAGTAAAAACTGGACCTTTTAGAAGTTATCAATGCACTACAGTCAACCACAATGGCAGCTATTATTTTAAGACTAGTTTGCAAGATTACAGTTTGAAGTTCTCACAATTAGGACAAGTTCTTGCCACACAAGACATGCATTCCCTTCCCTCTTTGCAACTTCTTTTCATTTTCTTTGAAACATGAGGAGGAAGAAAATAGGAATCTCTTGAACAAAATTTGCAGAAGCAACAATCATGGACAAAACTCAGCTAAACCTGTGGCTTTTGACATAATACAGGATATTTTCAGCCCTCTGCCATGAAATATTGGCTACACTCACAAAGGAACAGGCTTGAAAATCTTCTTTTCTGGATATGTCAAGTCTCTTATACTAAGTACCATTCTGGGAAGACAAGCAGTTCAAATGAATTACCAGAATTTCAGGATAAATTTAGAACATGGCTGCAGCAATCACTGTCCCTGTGAAAGAACATATAAAAAACCTCTCATCAAAATGTTCTGGCACTTACCCTCATGCTGAATTGACAGCAGCACCTCTGACAGCAAAGCAGAACACAGCACATTACACTGAGTTCTAAAGGAACTTTGTGAGACTTTTAGGAGGCTGAGCAGCTTGAAGAAATAAGCAACAGAAAAGCATTAAGAACTTGGACAGTTCTGGAAATGGGAAGGCCCAGCACAACCCATCTTCATAGTGAGCATCAAATTTCTGGTAGGTGCAGTGATGGATGCAGCTTTGCAAGTACAAATTCATGTATTTTCATTAACAAGATTTTTAATAGATCCTAGAATGTGATGGCAAATACCAAAACAGAAAAGTTTTTCCATTCAGAAGATTTCTTTGCCCCAGACATCTTCCTGCCAGGTACAAGGATTTTCAAAGCAAGAGGCAATTCCCTCTGGCAGCAGTGCTCAGTCACCCACTACTGAAGACATCAGGTGCAGTAAGCTGGATTCTTAGCAGACATCAGAAATCCATCTGTTCAGAATGTGAACTAGAAAAGCTAAAATGAGTACCTCCAACAGGACTGACAGCTAGAATGACTTCTGTCAGTGATAAGCTTCGGTCTGTCTAACCTTGCACAATGTTCTAGGAACCAAGGAAATAGAGAAGAACATAAAGGAGATCTGACTTCATGGCAATAGACATAAAACTATCCAACACTAAACAGTCTTGCAATTGCCCATGGATCAAAATGGTCCAGTTGGTACAGTCTGTTTCAATAAAATCCTTTAGGGTAAACCTCTCACTGAACAAATGGCTTTCAATAAATCTATTCAGGACTTACTTATTCAGAAATTAGTATTACATGGCCTTTTAAGCAATCTGTCATGCTGTAGGCTTCTTGTAATGAGCAATGACTGAACTCTTGCTTCTCTATAGACCAGGCTGAGTTGAGAATACATAACTGTGCAAGAACTGCAATAATAGACAAATGGATAGAAATGCTGGGGAATAAAGTCTTCTTGGTTCTTCATCCTGTAACCAAGTGCTCTGCATTTAAACACTGCTCTGAGAAACATCTTAATCTGCTGATAGATCTGTATGAACAACTGTAAAGACAAAGGAGAACAGAATTCCCTGTTGTGTGTTCAAGGCATCAATCCACCAACTCTAGCAAGGGCTTACATTTGTCTGAACAGTCATCTCAGAGCCACATGTTTTATATGAGTCTGTTAGTTCAAAACAAAAAAAAAAAAATTAAAAAGGGCTTGTAGCACTGAAAATCTGGAACACTTGTCTAGTGTTAGACATTTCATTACAGGGCAACACAGTAAGCTGGCTCTGAAGACCCAAATTCTAATCATCTCTTGGACATGTTCTGGGACTTAGAAAGAACTATGGAAATTACTCTCTTCTTCATCAATCTCAATGCAAGGCCAAAGGAGCAATGGTGGTACTTGTTTAATGCTAAGTTTAAGGCACATTTCAGAACACCACACTGTGCTTTCCTATATAAATAAACTCATATGTTAATTAAAACAGAGTCTAGCTCTTTTCTTAATCTCTCAAATGGATGTCTCGATGAGCTTTACTAGACAGAAGATTCATACACCTAATTAACACAGAAACCCTGAATACATTTATTAAGAAATGACTCTGCAACCCTGCATTTCATAATCCCTGCACTTCTTTCAGATTTCACCCAACATTAACATATGTTTCACTCATCATTAAAACACTCTCTTGGCAACCCTTTTTTGAGATACTTTTGCTGCAGAGATTCATGCCTGGTTAAAGGATAAGGAGCACAGGAAGTGTTCTCCTCTCTCAGTTTCAGGGAATGAGGAGGAAGAAACAGGAAGAGCCAGCAGATCAATACCTGGCTGCGAGCCTGGTGTCACTGGCAGGATTCTGCAGTTTTTAATTATAGATCAGTTTACATGACAGCAGGCCTGCTGGCAAGAGCCAGGCTACACCTGCCTCAGAGGGGAAACAGGATCTCTGCTCAGGAGCCAGCAGGGCTCATTGAGAGCTCTAAACCACAGTGCAAGGGGGAAGGGAAGACAAAGATGCTCACTAGAAATAAGCCTGGGGCAGAATGTCACTGTTGGAGGGACAGCACCTGTGAGGTTCCTCTGTCTGGGCTGGGATGGAGACCCACAGAGCTGCAAAGATGTGCTAGAAACCACATGGTGAAGCACCTGAGAAAGGTCACACAGGAACTGGAGATGGTGCTGTGTCCAGAGAGGAGCAGTGGAGATGATGAAGGGTCTGAGCAAAAATCCCGTGAGGAATTTGGGGGAGCTGAGGCTGGAGGAGGTTCAGAGACACCTGAAGGGAGGGGGCAGCCAGGTCAGGCTCTCCTTCTGACAAGTGAAAGAACAACAGGAAATGGCCTCAATGGATATTACAAAAATTCCTTCACTGGAAGGGCTGTCACACAGTGAATCAGCTGCCAGAGCCAGTGACTGTGTCACCATCCCTGGAGGGAGCTAAAAGATGTGTAGATGTGGCACTTGGGGACATGGTTCAGAGCTGGGCTTGGCACTGCTGGGTAACAGGTTTTGTGGTCACAATCAGTAATTTGTTCACTTTTTTAATCAGATTTTGTTTTTCTGAGAAAAATCATTAAAATCCTAATAGACAATGTTCAATAAAGGACAACTGGTCAAATGTAAAAAGACATCTGATATCATATTATGCTAAAAAGAAAACCCTATTATTTGATTATTTTCATCAGAACTCATATTATGCTAAAAAGAAAACCCTATTATTTGATTATTTTCACCAGAAAAGGACATAGCAGCTCCTTTTGATTAAACTACCACAAATAGTTCAAGAAACAAAGAATTAGCAGCAATTCAACTGTTTTAATTTAAGTAAAAGCAGTTGAAAAAATAGCTAGCTATTAAATTATTTAAAATCTTATACAGAATAGATCGAAAAATTTGTTTTTAAAAAAGTAAATCACCACTTGAGCTAGTGAAGAGTGATTTATAAACTCAAACCTCAGCTACTGTCAGAAGACAATATATAATGGGGACTAAAAACATTAAAAAATTGCATCTTTCCTTGGTCAAGATTAAACCAATTTTTTAAAAAGCTCTGGATAACTGCCAAGCAAATAATGTAATTGCATTTCTGTGAGTCAAAAAAATCACCATCCCACCACTTTCTAACCATTGCTTCCCTGGAATCCTTAGGACAGCAAGTGCCATGTTTATGTATGTGCTGGGATAACCAGAATAACACACCACCAGCCCTGAAACATAACCACAATATAAACAGTGAATCAAACTGCCTCAGCAGAAAAGGATTCAGAACAGTAAATAATGAATGAAAAAAACTTTCCATAAGTCCCATAGTTTAAAGGTCTGAGCACAAGATTTATATGGAGAGGTAGTAACTCTACCAGCTGATAAACAGGAATCAGCTCTCAGCACATGTCCTTCATTAGGCTTTGCTCATTATGTATTAAACCTCTGAAACTATAAAGCAAATAACAAATCCAGTGCACTCATACTGGTTATGTATTTTAAAAACACGTTTTTTATCTAGTCTATGATTTTTAGAGTTCAGTATTTGTTTGCTGCATATTGTATTTGTCCTCTTCCACACCCATAGCTCTGCTCAGTATCTCAGAGTGTCAGTGGAATGAACTCCCTCCATAATACCCCTCCTTACTTAGAGCTGCCAGCCAGGTTTATCTCCTGCTGAAACTGAGCCACATTACTCAGAGCAAAATTTCTTATTCTTTTCTCAGCTTGAAAGTTGCTTTCTATGTCCTTTTTCTAATGTTTTACTTTTCTACAAGCCCTGCTGTGGTCATCAGCATCTCCTTGGAGATGCTTCTTTCCTCCCCCCAAAAAAGGGTAGGTATTGCCATATAGATAATCAGGATATATAACTGTGTCCTTTCTTGGGTTGTAATTCAGGATGTGACCAAAAGTATGTATTTTATCACCATCTCTTGAAACCAGGTGGGGCATCTTTCTTTTCCACAACCCATCCTCCCTCCAGGAGATACCTCCTGTTCATGACTGATAGAATTCCATCATCCCACTGGGAGATGCTCCAGCCAGGGGAGGAGCCAAGCCTTTCCTACCTAGATAAAAACTGAGATTGGGAACATCAGGGCAACCTTTTTCCACTGGATTCCAGAGGAAAACCAGACCTTTCCACATCATCCCTGGACCTTCAGAGGAAAAGTGCACCTTCTCCAGGAGCACTGCTCCAGCTGAACCACATCTGCCACTGCAGGAGGATGCAGCCACCATTTAATGGGGCTGCTACCAACAAACTGACTGATGGGGTGTCAGGTTGGATTCTGGCTCTGTCAGTGTTTGGGGTTTCTTTTTGCATTACTGTACTTTTATTTTAATTTCTCCTAGTAAAGAACAGTTATTGCTATTCCTATATCTTTGCCTGAGATAGCCTTAATTTCAAAATTATAATAATTTGGAGGGGGGGTTTACATTGTCCATTTCAAGAGAGGCTCCTGCCTTTCTTACACCTGACTTTCAAACCAAGACAACCCTGAAAAAGCTGCACTATGGCAGCCCAGACAGGATTGGTGTAAATTTGTAACAGCCCCTAGTATCTGTTTTAAAAAAAAATACAATAGGTCTAGCCTGTTGCTAATATGAGGTTTTTATCTGAGTTTTCTTCCAGAAAACAAATAATTTCCTTGAAACAAACCTGTACATTACTGATTTAGACACGATGGCACCTAAACACTAAACATACCTTAATTTTCCCAGAAGGCAGACTGATAGCCCTGCCAGAAAATGTGACAATTTATTTGGAGGAAGAATTGAACCCCCCCAAATCTCTGTGCATCACCCTCCCAGCAGCAGCAGTGGCCATGAGTCACTGCTGTCACCAGGCAGTGGCACACACAATAACCTTCCTGTGCCTCTCTGCTGCTGGCACAGGCAGTGACTCACCAGTGGCTCCACTCAGGCCAAGAATTCCTGGGATGCAGCTCCTGTGCCCACCAGGAGAGCAGCACTCTCAGCTTCACACACCCAGCAGCCTCAGCCAGGTAATAACCATGGTACTCAACATCCTGCCTCTCTGGGATAAAAGCCACTGTACTCAACCCAAACAAAAGTCTCAGGGACATTCTGATAGTATTAAAATAAATACAAGATTAAATCTTTAAAAAACTAAGACATTTATGGATTCTCTTATTTCCATCCCTCCTTACAGCAGAATCTGTGTTAGGGATGCTAGTTAAAAAGATAAAACACTTGTCTCAACCAACCACATGTTTAGGTTCCTAATGAAAAGTTTCAAAGAGTCTCCATTTTTTATTGGTGTGTCTGCTCTAAAAACATTCTCAGTGAAAAGAATATAGCACAAACAGTAAGTCACTAAAAATAAAGAACTGTGCTGACACAGCATCTTAGATAAAAAATGAAGTATTCTTCAAGAGTGATTTTAATAGAAAAAAACCCCACAATTATGTTAATTTAATCTGACAGAAAAACTCCTTTCATTACTTAGAAAAAAGTAACACAAGAACCTTGACCCCCTTCAAAACCAACAGGTCAATTTAAATATATAATATAAATAGATAACAGCTAAGTAACGAATCCAAAGCTGAACCAATGACTCCATTGATCCACTCAATCCATTTATTACCTTCTGAACATTGCTAGAGAAATGAACACTAAAATTCATGAATAAAGCATTTCCTTTCTCAAGATAGAAATAATTAAACTAGAAGTAACTTAAATTTAATTACAAATTACAGTAAAATTAAATCAAACTACACTGAAAGTTACTGCAAAAATATATTGGCAAAATACGATTTATTTAAAAATTTAAAAATTTAATAGATGTGCTGCAAAAATGTGAATCTTTGGAAGGAGCTGGAAAATGATACTTCATTATCCTCTCTTCCTTTTTACCTACCAAATCCTAAGAAATAATGTGCTTTATGTGTTTGAGTATCACCATATATTTTAGAAGTATTTGTAATGCTTCTAAAGCACATTGCCCATGTATAAGCAGTACTCCTCACTGGCAAGACTGACTATAATTGAAAGGAACAAAAAATTAGAGAAAATCCCAGTGTGTTGAGGAGTCAATTTCTTGACTTTAGTATTAAAATCAATTCTAGAAATCACAGGTAAAGCTCCTGAAATTCTCATGGGAAATAATGGAAAGAGTTCCTATATAGGTCAAGAAAGAATGAAAACAGGATTTCCCAGTTAGCTCTTTTTTCATGGATGCTAATTATATTGGAAAATCAACAAGAAACATCAGCCTCACACTGGACTTGGGCTTTCTGGCTGGCTTTCCTGAAAAAAAATCTCAATTTTAATCCCCACCACTCTTGCATGGGAGATTCCAGTAACACCTCTTTTACTCACAGTGAGTTCAGTAACTACACGACATGGTCAGTAAGAACAGAACCAGCCCAGGCAATCTATTCCCAGGAGAATGCAAGAGAACTGCCCACAGGTAGTTTAGGAGAAGAAACATCTCAGTTCTCAAAGCTCAACTCCCACTGAGTGTCCTGTGAGTGTAAAGACACAGAGTTCAGTACTTCTCTGCCTGATTCTGCTTTGTCAGGGAAGAGGCAAAGCCTAAAAATACTGTGCCTCTTCTTGCCAGGAAAACTGGATCAATTCTAATTTTTTTTATTTAATAACTATGCCTTCCTTCTGGTAGCAGGGAACTTTCTTATTCCCCAGCTCTGCATGTGAAGCTGAAGAGATGACTAATCCCTGTCAGTGACATTTTGCACAGCAGCACTGTCTGGAGCACTCGAGGCAGACGCTGATAACCCTAAGGGAACCCCCCAAATATTCCCCCCCAACTGCTCCATTTCCACCTCTTGTTCATGAAAAGCCTTCACACTCCTCCTGTCACCACCTTCCCCTCAATCATGTGGGTATCCCTGTTTTGAAGGGATACTGTAAGAATAAGAGCTCCACAAAAGTAGGTAGCACATACAGGAGGTGAGCATAAACACAGAATGAACATTTCAGATACTCTCCATTCATAGTTCCTCTTTTCTTTAAATTATTGTCCACATGTATCACCACACTAGAGGTAGCTGCATGCAGTACCTGTATATTCCATGGATTACCAGAAAACACTAAGACTGTGGATAGTTAGAATTTTTCTGTTGCCTGCACACTTCCATTAGTGTCATGCATAACAAACATAAGAATAAAACACTACTTGCAGCTCTGTGGGTCTCCCAAGGGGTAATTTTTCTGAAATGCTACAGATAATGTTTGTCCCTAAACTATACATTTCTCTCTCTGCTCTATTACAGCACACCCCAGTGACCCAGAAGAACAGACTGTGAGGAGGAACTGTCAAACCTAGAGTGCTCCCACTGGAAGAAAAAACAATTAAAAAAAATAAATAAAAGGCATGCTTTGAAAAAGACTGAGTTATATATAAATATGATGATGAAACTCATTAGAAGGTAGCTCATGCAATGCTGTCTCTGATAAGGATAAATAGAAGATGTTGATACAGGTAACAAAAAATCCTTCATAAAAAGTGCAACACAAACTACCTGGGTTCAGGTTTCAGGAAGGTACAAAATTCAAGTGTACACTGAAGAAACAAGGCAGAGGGCAGAAGAGGATCAGTGCTCAAGTGCCTTAATTTCTACAGTCTGTTAGATTACAGCCATTAACACACCCCTCCTGAGGCCAGATGAAAGACAGGATGCCTGAAGCTCACGCGGTCAGCCTGCTGTCACTATTTGTCTCATGAGCCACTGTGGGTTCCCATCAGTGACTGCTGGCACCACCAACTAACAGCACAAGAAGGACCACAGGAGCCAAGGCTGGAAGGGATCTGTGGACATGATCCATCCCAACAGCCCTGCCAAGGCAGGGCCACTGAGAGCAGGTGACACAGGAATGCACCCAGGGGTTTGGAATGTCTCCAGAGAGAGAGACTTCTCTGCCATCTCCATCTAATGAAGTTCTTCCTCGTGTTGAGGTGCAACTTCTTATGTTTTAGTTTATGACCACAAATTCTAAAGATGAAAAACATCAAAGGTTATTTATTTACTCCAAGCCTGTTGCTATTTCATAACTGCATTCCATCCGGATAGTAATTAATAGTTAGCAATCAGCTACATTCATTTAGCACAATTTAGCTATTTGCATCAAATACATTTGCTAATGAATAGATTAAATTTTTAATGAAAGTTCAGGGCATGGAGACATTTATCAGGTGCTAAATCTCAAAAATACATGTAGGACTCTTACTGAGTCCATCAGCTGATCAACCAATCCAGAACAAGAGATAACATCTGGTCTGAAATGCAGCACTTCCATCCTCAGGAAGATGAATGGTGCTTATTTTAGTCAGAGCAGCAGAACTTCTTTAGATGTTCTAATTAAATTTCTGAATGAAAGAATCAGCAACAGGAAAATTTCAATCTGTCTGGACAGCACAGAAGACTTCACCAAGGCTATCAATTATAAAAATGAATGCTGCACCAGGATGGATTTCTCCTTAGTGCACACAAACTGAGGCATAGGGGGATGCAGGGACAAAAGACCCAAAGAAGCACATCTCACCTAGAGGCACATCTTCAGTGTACCAGCTGCATCCTGCAGAGGAGATGTGGGGTACAAATGCTCTGAGATTCAGTTTGGGCATAAACAGATTAAGGAGGTTTCTCTTCTAATTCCGTGCACTGCTCTTTCATAAGCATTTCTAATGGTGTTATTTCATGTTTAGTCACACCATTTATTTACTTTTAACAAAGGATTTGTGAAGTGAGTCTTAGCAGTAGCTTAGTCACAGATCATTCCTCACTTAAGGCTGTAACAAACTGGTGAACAGAACATTATTTTGTGTGGGAACTGAAGTATGCTCAGCCCTTAGCACACTGCTCTGAGCATCCAGATGATGACCACTCTCACTGAACATGCACACACAAGGTAGAGGGTTGAAAGAAAAGTCTTCCAACCAGCAGTAGAAACAATGAAGGCTCTTCAGCACAAGGCACAGCAAAACCTAACTAATAGCCACTGAAATTTCCTAAGCACTGGTGAAGAACACTCGGACACAAGAATGAAAGAAAACTAATGTCCTAAAATGGTTGTTAAAAGAATCTGCATGAAGCTAACAGAGTAATGGTCTTGAGATGAACTTTGAAATCATACAGAGAGGTACTTTCTGAAGAGCAACAGACCTGCCTAGAAACTTAAAGAAAACCTTTCCACTTCATGTTACACCCGTGTAAGCTTTCCTACAGTTCATAAAGAAGGAAGAAAAGCTCTCTGGAATCCTGAGACAATCCTACTATAATCTCAAATAAACACACTATGAGATACTGATGTTCAACCTTCAGACATATTTCCTGCACTCCAAACTCCTAAAAAGGAAAGCTGTTCATAAAATCAAAAGTCAAGACATCTTCATGAAGAGATGAAGGTTCTAAATCTGTGAGTATCTCAGTCATGCCAATATAGTTGAAACCACATCAGGCACACCCTGCATCACCTTCTGCAAAGCCCTGTGTGCAGGAGACAGATACATCAGCTGGGAAGCACAACATAAGAGAAACTCCAGGCAGCCCTGAGAACAGACTTGCTGAACAGGAGAATCCATGTTATTCTCCTGGATTTTAAAGAAGCTGATTTCAGCTGATTCCTAAATGGCAAATGGGAAAAAGCCAACCGAACAAACCCAACAAGAAAAATAAGCAAAAGGCAAAAAGCCAGTGCCCTGCATCCTGGGGGTCTCAGTCATGATACAACAACTAAAATGTCTTGTACCACAAGGATTGCCAGTGCTCTCTCACTCTGCAGAGTGCAGACCATTGGTTCCAATCACAGCTAAGTCAGGAACTAGGGAACGTCCAAGTGTTACAAGAGGGGAAATTTCAAAATCTCTTTATTTACTTCAACTGCTTTGGTCATGTTAAGTCATCACCTGCAACTGGTATCTTACAGGAAGAGAAATCCATCATAGATTTTCTGAACTCCCTGTGCCTTGAGAACATTTATGCAAGACAGGCAGAGTCCCAAAGCAGCATGACCTGAACTGTGACCTTGGACCCCAGTAGAAGATGGCATCCTTTTACTAGAGGTACAGTGTGAGTCTGCCTGTCTGGTACTCCTGCAGACAGAGAGGAGGGGGTCACTAACAGGGAGGCTAAGCAAGAAGCAGGATGTTACATTAATGACTCTTGGTATCCTGCAGACAGAAATTCAAGATAAAGCCAGGAACATGAGTAACCAAAAGTGCTGAAGGGGATGGAGACTGAGGCAAAATGAGTCATATGCTTCCCAAAGAACACTCAAAACATGCCAGGGAGGGAACACAAACTGAGCAAGTGACTGTGGGCAACTGGCAGCCTACATATAAAAATCAACAGATGATACTCAGGTAAACCCTGATGTCTGCCCAATATTTCAGAGGCTAAAGTATGAGATATGGTGGGCTCCTCTATGCAGTAGGCTCATCAAAGCCCTTCATGAGAGCAAGCCTTCAGCTTGGGCTTATTTATCAGGAGCTTTCTGGGCAGAGGAATAACCCAGGAGTGCTTTGAGCTGATCAAGTTGAAAGCAAATATGAACAAGTCTGAAGAGCTCCATAAATTTTACAGAATAATCCCAGGAGAGAGGCTTCTCCATCCATCCATCCATCCATCCATCCATCCATCCATCCATCCATCCATCCATCCATCCATCCATCCATCCATCCATCCATCCATCCATCCATCCATCCATCCATCCATCCATCCATCCATCCTCCTTTGGTCCATACTGATAAAACTTACAAAACCTGGTGAGCTCCCTCTAATCTCAGTGCTGTGACAAAGTTATTCAAGGACAGATGTGAAAAAAAGGAATTTTGCCTCCATGTCAAGATTCAAACACACTGATCCCACTCAAGGTTGTATGGAAACAGGACCTTACAGAGAGACTGCCAAAGGACTGAACTTCCTGCTAGACTCAGTGCCTATGAGTTGGAGGAGGAATCATGAGTTGGATGTTTACACAGATCTCAAACATTAAAGATTACTCTCATTCAAGGCCCAAACTGATGGATGTGTCCAGAAAATAATTAAGTAGTTTCCCCTCCCTTACTTGAAAGGCATTAGACTGGAAGTCTTTGTAAACCAAATATTTCCTCAGGGAGCTGGTCCTCCAAGAAAACATAAGTATTTGGCACTCCTGCTGGACAAGGGCATAATGGATGCCATTTAAAATAAGTCAGCTTCAGGAAATGAGACAGACACATGAAAGCAAAGAGAAAGAATGACTTAAAACCAGCTAAAGAACATTAAAACAAAGTCTATGCAATGCAAGCTGTTGCTCATCCTGTGCCACTGAAGGTACCATGCCAGCTGTGTGCTTGAGAGGCACACTACATGTTTCTTTTACAATCTACAGACCCACTAAAAAAATTGGTTGGGACCTGGTCCAACCTCCCACTTAAAGCAGGGCTGGTAACTAGATCAGCTCAGCTCCTCCCAAATATTTATCCTTGTGCCATAACCCATGGATTAGCAGCTTCATATATATTTCAAGCCTGACACACACTAGCACAACTTTCCTTTTAGTTGGTTTAAATAGGAAATAAGTTGGACAGCATTTGTGCAGAGACAGTCAAAAATTTCATTCTCACTCATACACACATGCAGTAATTCAAGCTGGAATTCCAAAGCCTGTGTGTATTCCATATATGTAACAATATTAACCAGAGAGCATCTCTGTTCAACTAGAACTGTCTGAGGTAGTTGTAATAAATTAAAGTTTTAGCCTACAGACCTGTATTACATAGCAAAACTGTGTTCATCTTAAAAAAAACCCCAAGAATTCTCACACTTGATAGAGAGCACAAAAGTAGCAAAATGTAAGAATACTGAGTATTCACATTCAGCTTATTTTCTACCTTTGTTTTTCACAATTTATTTTGGTCAAAACCAAGCCAGTGCCAAAGGAGCAAAGTTACTACATGTAAAAATGTTCAAGTCCACACAACAGCAATTTCCAAATAAAAACAAAAAAAAGAAAAGGAAAAAAACAAAACTAGGAAAAAGATCAGTTAATAAATATTTATGCTTTCTAGACCACAACAATACTGCAGTTTTCACCAAAGATCAATAGTACCACATCTTTCAATGCACTATCTCCTAGTTTTGCAAAGGCCTCTGGACTCCCTTAGGAAACCTCATTTCCTTCTCTCTTTATCTGTTCTGAACACAACCAACTTCTATGCAATGGAAAACAGACACCAGCTTAGCAAAGAACAGGTTTAACCAACCTAACAGGCAAGAGGAGCTGAAAGGAAGGGAAAAAAATCATTAATTTACTAGAATAATGATCAGCAGTGGTGGGATCTGTAGGAAAAGTATCTGCCCATAAATCAGGCAGTGCAAGAGGAAAATTATTTGATGGCAAGTCAAAAATTTTCAGAGAAATCAGAAGAGACCTTTGCTTTCCTTCAACTAATACTTTAGGCTTCTTGATACAGATTAATATTATGTGCCTAAGACTTTGCTTCTCCCTTTCCCTCTTCCCAAACTGGTTTTCAACAAGTGTTTTCATACAGCAAGTAACCAAGTTTCTATTATGGCATGACAGACTAACTTGAAATTTAGCAGGCCAGGCTATGCACAGCTATTTACAGCAGCTATTGAGGACAAAGAATTTCATACCACTGTCCTCTTCAAAAAATCTTTTAGCCCACACTGAGTGCAAATGGATAAAACTGACCTCAAAGCAGCTGCTTACCTACTGAAGATAAATATCCTCTGCATAAATCCCACCAGGCATAAACTGGACAGTAAGCAATAATCAATTAAAAACATGTAAAAATATTGTTCCATCTGACTCACACTGCCACTGTGATCCTGAAGAAAACTATTTTTTCCAAATTCTGAACATTTGCTCTGAGACACTTGGTACTGAAGGAAGCAGATCTACCCAGTGAATGCACATTACAGCAGTAATGGCTATGAGCACTGCTATGTAGGCAAAGCATTTATTGCTCCCCTAGTATTTTTACACCATCTATTGCTTCTCCTGGATATCCCTTCCAAGAGTTCTTTATCTCTATGCCAGTTTCTTCAGACATACATATATATGTCTATACAAAAATTCACATACATATATATACGAAGTAAAAATTTAAAGAATGATGATTAACAATATAATTTGAGAAATGCTATTACTAAGAAAAATGTTGTCCCAAACCATGTTGAATTTTCAGCGCTGCTATTAGGAAACTAGTATCTCAAACATTTTTTATTTAATGTGGAGACAAACTGAAAATCTTAATTTCTTCTAACCTCATCCATGAGGCAGGAAGTTTTCTTTCTTCCACAGCCTATGCAAAGGAAGTAGTAGTCACAGAAACATTCAATTTCTTCCACCAACAGATATGACAAGAGGACTTTGCTGGAGCTCATTTGCTTGTAAGTACTAACTTAAAATTACTGCCTGTGGTATTTTTGAGTCAAGCTGATTCTGTGAGATTGTACTAGGCTGACAGGATTTTTTTAGTATTTTTTTTTATATTTTAGGGGGGAAAAACCCTCATGGCTTCCATTCTAACCCCAGCAAGCTAGTGCCTGAATTGCAGCAGCTGCATACTCCCCACCTACAAACACAAAGCAGGGCATCATCCATTTCTTTGCATGTGGATCTTCTGGAACATCCAGCTCCTGGGGCTGCCAGGCATCCCAGGTGCCAGCTGAAAAGCTCACCACTCAGACTACACTTACTGGCAAGCTAAGAAAATGCCTGTACATCAAAAAGCAGAATAAAATTTAATTTGTTCATGAATTAAAAATGCCAGAGTCAAATCACATAAACTCAGGGGAGACACATGCCCTAAAGATCTTATTCAAAAGTCACACAACTCAACCCATGTTTCTATCCTGTTGTCTAACTGGGTTAGAGACACAAAAGTCAGAAGAAGAAAGGAAGCTTTTGATCACTTGCCCATCAGCAGCTAATCTTTAACATGTGCTCAGTTTTATCTCTAACTTGCCAGAGCCAGAAGGTAACAACTGAAAAGTCTGTACATTTTGTTTAACATTAAGTTTTGTAATAGGGATTACAATGTCACACCACTAATGAGATTAGATATTTATTTAAAATTTACATGGATATTCTGAAATCTGTATAATTCATGAAGCCGTATCTAGCATTGAAATCTTCAATATAAACACCTATAATTACCCACCTGTCCATTAATCATTAATTTTTTGTTGATTTTTGGTAATTACTGCCATCTCTTCTTGCTCTACTTTCCCACTAAGCTGGCAGACCAAGAGGTACATGAAAGAAACATTAACTTTTAAGCCAGCCAGTCATATTTAGCAGTTCAAAGTGCTAGCATGAACAGTAAAAAGTGAAAATAACACAGACTTCTGACACGAGCAAGTCAATTCTCACTGTTTTAAGTGCAATCACTGAGACCTGGAGAGGACTGACTCATCCATATCTCTGGAATACACTGTGACTCAGTTGTTACAAAAACTTACATTCTACCTCCTGACCACTGTGAGTTCCCTTCCACACAAAGACACTCACAGAGGTAAAAAGATGCATGCTAAAAATGCAAACTGACTTTCAGCACCCAGCACTGTTTGACAAGCAATGAAACATCATTACAGAGGCAACTGCTGAAAGAAGAACTCCTTCCCAGATAAACACCAGCATCAGGCTAACAGAGCAATCCATTTCCTGGACTCTAAGGAGCAAATATCCTTGAAAAAGCCTCTGACTGTATAAACACTGAAATGTTATTGCTGCTTTGTGTATTAGCTGGTAAACACTTCAGGCATTTGAAGCTCACACATTTACTTTTTCTGACACCTTGAGCATAAATTGGGACAATTCTCTACCTCTTCAAGTTTCGTGTCCTTATAGAATAAATTGAGAAAAGAGGTCAGAAATTATTTGTTTCTAATAGACCTAACAAAGAACTTTAATTTTTAAAAACTTGAGCAGCAGAAGTCATACTTAAACCTAAAGAAATACAGAACTAGCAAGTCAGCAGGACCTAGACAAAGAGAGATGAATATCCACAAAGGTGTTCTGATGGACCTCCACAGAGATATCTGAATATTCCAAATATGAAAGAGAATATACTTTTAGTTTCAAATTTTTAATCAGCATCTTGAATGCTGTGAAACAGATACCACTGTTACCTCTAAGAGATTACATATGCCTCTGAGGAGGTGAAACATGGAACTAAGTTCTCTGTACATCTGAGATTTAAAGTAATAACTGAAAAAAAATTTACTAAAAGAGTTTTTCTTCTTACAGTATAATTTTTAAGAGCAAAGCAATATTCTGTAGTATACTGTTTATTTTTCAGGATACTCAATTTCTACTAAAGAAATTTTTCCCCTTTACAATTTCAAAAGTATCTGTGAATTCAAACCAAAGATCTGCCTATCCCAGCTAAACATATAATTAATTTTATTTATACTGATAAAGTGTCAAAAATTAAATTAACTACAAAAAAGTCACTACTACTGTATAATATAAATAAAACATCTAGACCCCAAGATACTGTAGAGCAATTTCTTAGGATTCTCATGCCACCCCTTAGAAAACCCTTAATCTTGTTCAGCTCCAGACAGGTCAATTGACTGCTCACAGAAAGCTCCAAATTCTGCCTTTTCACATTTGCTTGGCTGTATCACCTTATTGCATGATTTTATCCCAATATTGACTACAGTGAAATCACTCCTGTGTTTCTGAGTCCAGTAGACCAAAGACTTCCAAAGTATTTTAGAAATAGAACACTTAGAAGTTCAGCCCCTAAGCAGCTCACCAAAACCACATTTGATTGAGGAAGCAATCCAGTCTCACATGAAATTGCAAAAAAAGCAGGAGACAACAACATGAGCATCTAATAATAAAGTACTCATCATCAGTTAGTAGGAATATTTAGCCCAGCACTTCCTTCTCCACATTTCCAGAACATTTTTAACTAACACACCAAGTTCTAGCTGTAACTGTATTTCTGCAGGTGTTGAGGTGTTGGCAGGGGGGGGTCTCTGCTCCAACAGCTCCACAAGAATCCACCACAGGGCACAGCTGGACCTCTCAGCATGTGTGGGGGTGTTCAATGAAAATATATTTGAGAAGGGGCACAGAAGGACACCAGGAGAGGAGGCACCAACATGAGAGAACAAGGTCAGGGAAAGAAGAGGAAGAAGAGAAAGAGAAGGGAAGATGCTCTGCTCTGGAGCATCACTGCCAAAGGGATAATGGCCCATGGAGGATCCACACCACAGCCAAGGAAAACA
Source organism: Erithacus rubecula (assembly GCF_903797595.1). Classification (NCBI taxonomy): domain Eukaryota; kingdom Metazoa; phylum Chordata; class Aves; order Passeriformes; family Muscicapidae; genus Erithacus; species Erithacus rubecula. The sequence continues at coordinate 3,263,082 of NC_136686.1, forward strand.
GAAACAGAGAGCAGCAGAAAAACTGATACACCTTGACTCCAGCCCCCTGAATCACATCCTGCCTCACTGAAGGGACCCAGTGCACCCTGTGCTGCTTACAGGGCAGGCAATAAAGGTGTCTGGAGTGAAGCTGAGGCTGAGAAAGGAAGGATGGATTCCCCCAAGTGTTTTAATGTTTGTCTTTTTTTACCCAGTAATTAAATATTTATGTTAATCTGCAATAAATTAAGTTGAATTCCCCGAGCTGAGTTTGCCATACCCATGACAGCAACTGGATAGTGATTTTCCTGTCTTTATTTCACCCCTGGAGCATTCTCAGCCCTGTTCTCCCTTTTTGCTCCCCATCCCTCTGCAGCAGGGAATAAGGCAGCAGCTGTATGGGTGCCAGGGCCAACCCACCACAGGCATGTTAACAGCACTATCAGGGTAAAATTCAACAGGAAAATAATCACATTTAACCCAATTTTCACTTATTATCCTTAGAATTGTGGTAATTCATGACCAAAAGTATTGTCATTAAAAATGAGATATTCTTCAGTGGGGAAACTGAATAGCAGATAACTAGGCATGCTTGTACTCAATAAGAAATCTTTATTTCCTTGAGCCACATCTCCAAGGGACTGAACATTTAAACACTAATTTCTTCACAGCAAATGTAGTGTATAAACAGCAAATAAAAGATATGCATGTAGGAAAGTGCCTAGGAAAAATATCTCAAAAAAAATCCTTCAAGATACCTATCCATAGTGGATTAAATCTGTCCACCAAGTCTAACCTGACTAGTCAGTATAAATAACCAAACACTCACTGGGCAGTTTCACATTTCCACCAGTCAGGCACAGGCTTCAACCAGCAACATGAACATAAAAGTACCTTCTTTCTACATTTTCTTTAATAGTTTTATAAAGCCATAAAAAAGGCCAAAAGAGAAAAATTCTAACTTAAGTGTCATCTGTAAAACACCTACATGAAATACTGTGAATATAACAATGAATTCAACTTCAACACAGAGCCAAAGAAAAATATTGTGTACCACTGGTTTCTTTTGAGAAAAGTGGTCATTGAGTCCAAGCACACTGTGGGTATGGAAATTGGAAGTCAGCATTTACCAGATTTCATCTAGAAAGGCCACACGCATATTTAGGAAATATGGATATGAGAACATAGGCTGGAACAACTGGAATTATTCTAACATGGTGTCCTGCTCAAAGCAAGGGCAGTGGAGTCAGTTTACTCAGCTGCTTCCACAATCAAGCTCTGAACATCTCCAGGATCTGAGATGCTGATAAACCTTGGAGGGTTTAATTAGCCTAATGATGAAAATGAAATGCCTGGTAAGAACCAACTTCTCATGTTACAACTTGTGATCACTGCCAGGTCTCTTCCACTGCACATCCCTGAGAAGTCCAGCTGCATTTTCTTCACACCTCCCCATTAGGCAGGAGGGAACCACACACAAAGATTCCCTGAATTTAATTGTTATCAGACTAAGCCAAACCAGTTCCCAGTCCCCATACCATCTGAGTACCTACCACACTCATGCCAGAACATCAGGACTGCCCTGGCCTGCAGAGCTGGAGTCTGGGCATGGATGAATGGCCCATGAAAAACACCAGTAGGCAAATAATTAGTGCTGCTTCCCACCCTCTGAACCTGCCAGTCCAGCCCCACATTTGCCAGATGGTCTCAGCTACCCCACTCATTCTTTTCAAAGTGCAAAAAAGGGGACAGCAAGGTAGGGTACAGCTGGATAGAATACAACTATGCAAGTATGATACAGATTATTCAGAAAGTGGTATCAGGTAGAATACAGCCCTCAAAGCCAAATTTCAGAATTTTAACATCCCAAACCAAGATCAAAGGGAAGCTAATAGCTACACATACATCATCTGCTTACAGAGTGAATGTCTCTTCTGCTTTGAATGACAGCCCACACACACTCACACTGATAAAGTAAGTATCAAAAGCCAAAATACCCACCACTCTCTTTCATGTGGCACTGACCATTTCTTGTTGAGTAACACAGACCAGATAAGAGACTCAGAAGTCTTGGCAGCTACACCTGTGATTTCTAAGCACTTCAGAAGCACTAGTTTCAGTATGGATGCTCTCTCCACAGACAAGACTGGGATTCTACACTTGTTGACACAACACAGAGTGGTAGAAATGTTTATGTCTTACATCAGACAGGTTTACATACAGCAGTAATCAAGCATAAATGATATGCAAAAGATTATTATGGCACTGACTTTTGACTGTGAGGCCCTGGAAGATAAAACAATAGCAAAGCAACAAATGGCAGAATAAAATCAGCAGTTTCCCTTTTTGGAATTCATACAGGTATCATCCCTTTCAAAGACAGGATGGCAACTCAGCAATCCTAGTAAAGATATTTCTTGGTACAGAGTGAAGGAAAACACTTGGAACTGATAAGTAGTAATCCTGAACAATGAATAATGGCAAATATTTTCTTAACACAATTTTGGCCATTATGCTGAAGAAGATCAGGCTGCAGGGAGACTTTGCAGTACCTACACAGGCTACATGAAAACCAGAGAGGGAATATTTACAAGGGCATGTAATGAGGAGACAAGTGGTGATGGTTTTAAACTGGAAGAGGGCAGGTTTAAATTAGATATTAGGAGGAAATTCCTCCCTGTCAGAGTGGTGAGGCCCTGGCACAGGTTGCCCAGAGCTGCTGCAGATAGCTCAAACCTGGCAGTGTCCAAGGCCAGGCTGGATTTGGCTTAGAGCAACCTGGTGCAGTGGAAGGTGTCCCTGCCATGGCAGGGGGCTTGGAACTACATGACCTTTAAAGTCCCTTCCAACCTAAACCACTCTGTGATTCTAGAATAAATTACCTGCAAGCTGAAAGAGATGAATCAATTCTTGCACTTGAAGCATCAGTCCAATATTATCACTATAAACTTGAAATTCCAGCCAAGGTGTACTAAATCCTCTGAAAACGGCAATGGAAATCCATCACTGATTTTCTCTGCAGTATTTGAAATTATAAAAATAACATGCCCCTTAGAACAGCTGTGAAAGAACAAGTCTTAACTTCTCAAGAAATTGTTAAAAAAGCAAGACTTTCAAATCCTATCTCATCTCTTGAGAAAGGTCCCTGGAGGTGGAGAACTGAAGGGGCTGAAACTACACAGAAGAGTCAAATCTTTACAAATATACTCTCTCTATTGAGCAAATTCTTTACAGAAATGCTCTAGTTTCTTAAAACAAAAGCCTCTTTCCCTAACAAGAATAATAAATTTGGGAAGGTTAAAAAAATATATATAAAAATTAATTAATTAATAATTTAACACAAAAAGCTTAGAAGACCAAGCATTTCCACCATAAGAATTCCTGGCGCTAAAAGTTAAATTCTGGCCAGGAACAAGCCAAGTTCCTGGGAGTATGATCTCAGCACTGAAGGTGAGGGAGACTCTCTGAAGAGATTCACTGAGCTCAGAGCTGTAACTATTTCAGCAGGTGCAGACAGGCACAGGCAACACACAGAACCCAGGGTGTGACTGAAACAGTGTTTTTGTACCTGAGTGCTGATGGTACAGGAACATCAACAACACAGGTGTGAGAGATCACCTGAACAAACCAAACACTCTGAATCCAAAGGGAATTCAGGCATGTAAGAAAAAACAAAACTTGTGAGAAAAAAATCCAATTTCAACAGCAGACAGTGAAACTACAGAGGGAAAAATCCAAAATGAGCTAGGCAGACAGTGGTAAATCAGTTGTGTGTTCTCAACAGACCTGTTAAAGAGATTTAAAGTATTCAAAATAAATGTATGGTTTTATATATAAAACACACATGAATAAAAACTCTGTTTACCTCTATTAAATATGCTTATACGTGAAAGGAATGTCCTGACACATCCCAAAGGAAAAAATTGAGACTCAGTCTCAAGGGAAATAAAAAGGTCTCAGGAAATACCTTTAAAGTCTGAAAACAAAACAGAAGGGGAAAAAAAATTATCAGGACAGCAGTTCCTGATAAACATCAGGATTTCCAGATCCAGCTGAATGCTAGACTTGAAAAGCCAAAGATAACCATATAAATAAATGAAGGTGGAGTGACCAAATGAAGATCTTTCACAGCCTAAAATGAGGAAAGGTAGAAAATTTGCCAGGTACTTACACAAACCAGCATTTTAAAAGATTACAATAAGGAATGGGGAATCTAAATTAGTGGTGAAAGATTAAAAAGTCAGATTGCTTGCTGTATGTTTAGTTCACAAGCTCTGGAAGAGCTTATGATAACAGGAATGCTTAATGGGGAAGTAATGGGAGACTGTTGAAATCTGTAATGAGGCATTACATAAATACTCTGAAATGAAGCTGCACACTGCAAAGCCTCTGCCAGCACCCACTCCCAGGTATGTGCAGGTGTTGTGTGTGTGCATGGCAAGGGTTTGGCACTGGGGGCTGCAGGGTGGCCTCTATCAGAGGAGATACCTGCCACACAGGTAGGAGAGCCAGGAAGGAAGGAGTGAAGCCAAGCCTGGGAAAACAGGGGACAGGAATGTGATTTTTAATTTTCCAAGATGAGCCTGTTATGCCTGTGGCACTAATTGGTAAGTAACATCTCTGTCTTGATCTCAGAGACTTTTTAATTTATTCTCTGCTCCTGGTCCTGTTGAGGAAAAGGGCCAAGAGAGTGGCTTGGTGAGCATCTGCCAGCTGGTCAAAGTCAGCCCCCAAAAAAGGTGTAAGAAGTGCTTGTGCCACTGGACAAACTAAAATCTTAGACATGTTGCATGTAAGATTTATATCTGATATAAAAAACAAGGGTTTTTTTAAAAGTCAGGTCTTGAACTTCTAAAAACTGATTATAGGCATACATTTTATAAGTTGGTTAAACAGACAGACCATGAAAAAGTAAACTGTAGATCAGAATAAAATGGCTAACTATACTCTGAAAAATGAAACTGTAAGGATAGAGAAAACCCTCAGGAAACCTGGATGGCAAGATTATTGAAAAAACTAACATGGTCTGACCTGAATTGAAACTGAACAGTGAGCCAAAGGCAGAGCAGCTACAGAACTGTCATAAAGACTAAACACTCCTTGAAGTTAAAAAAAGATCAAGTGACAACATAAGGCTCACCACAAAACTCTCATACAGATATGCCTACATGTTGATTAATATTTTAAATGCACCAATACCATCTGTAACATAAAAACTTCCTCCCTCAGAGACATCTTTTAAAATAAATTATAGTCATGACTATTAGTTCAGTTGTTTTGAAACAGAAAAACTCTGTTCAGAGTTTACATTAAACTTACAGAAAAATTTGAGAAAAATGCATCTAGTAAATGTAACTAATGAATATTTAAAAATAAATTTGCAATAGAATCAAAGCTAAAGAAAAGGTGGGAGGCAAAACATATCCAAAAGGTCTATGCCCTGAACACAGTATTTGGAAAAATAACAGAATTTTATAAGTAACCTTGGATTTGTGGGAATACTGTCAAACATAAGCCTTGAAGTCATCTGGATCCAATGCATTTGACTGCAACTGCTCCCTGTGAAGCCTGCATGCTTCATGTTAAACAGAAAATAGTGCTGGCAAGAGCAAAGAGCAATTGCCATCCCTGACACTTGCACTTCAGTTTTGGAGACAAGGGGAGCTCTGATGCCTTGGGCTGTCAGGCAGGAGAGCACAGCTCAGCTGCTGATGCTCTGCAGGACCTAAAGCAAGGAGATGTCAGAAATAGTGGAAACAAACACAGACAGGTTCCAGTTTCAGCACTGCCAATGCCCTCAGTACAGTTTGTGGGGCAATGCTTTGGCTGTCTCAAAGTCCACTCAGTATTACTGCATCTTATGCAGCTGAATATGCACTGCAAGCCCAGTCACTAGGGAAGAACAAAATCTTGAGCCACTATCAAGGCTTAGACTGGAAAACTTAGGCCATTATTTAGACTGGAAACCCAAGAACACACAAGACATTATTCCAATCTATGAAAACACAGTTATGATACACTAATTCAGATTGAAAAGGACAGCACAAGGTCATCTAGTTTAACCTCTTACTCAAGGTCATCTATGAGACTAAAACAATTTGCCAAGAAATTTATCCAGTCACATCTTGAAAATCTTCCATTTATATCCATTATTTCTCATCCTCCTACCATGCAGCACCCAGTCTAGTTCATCTTCTCAAAAAAACCCACCTCATTGTATGGGAAGGCTGCTATTAATCCTCTCAAAGCTTCCTCTTCACCAAATCAACCCATTCCATCAGCCTCCTCTCACAGGGCCTGTGCTTCAGCCCACTAGTCACTGGCAGCCCTCCTAGAAGATGCCACTGATATCTTTTTCTGCATTGGGCAGACAAAAGTTGGAGAGTATTCTGCATATGGCTGAACGAGTGTGAAGCTGAAGGAAATAATCACTGCACAAACTTCTCTGCTGCCACAAAGCATCACTGCCTCATGTGCATCTTGCCCAGTCAGGCCCTAACCTCTATCTTCCTAAGAGCTTTTTTATTCCATCATCCTTGTTGAACTCATGAGCTGATTCCTCCTCCTGCCCATTCATTGTGCAGACTGAGGTTCCATGCACAGCAGCTCTGTCCCCTTAGGGTGGTGCCATCTGAATGAAGGGACCTTGTCACCTCCATCCAGGCTCCCTGAGATGTGAAACATGGCTCAGCTTGTTACAGGGCAGTGATCCAGCCCTTAATCATGCTCTGAGCCTACAAGCAGCTTCTCACACACCTGGCTGCCACCTAGACTGGCATTCTAACCAGGAATGACAAGAGTGCTGTGCAAACAGCAATGAAAGCCTGACTAAAGGCAAAGAACAGCCACTGCTCCTTCCTCATCCACAAATCCCAACATTTTATCACAGAAGGCAGTGAGATCAGGCATGATTAAGCCTTGACAAATCCATCCTGACTGTGCCCAACCACTCTCTTGCCACTGACATGCTCAGAATTGTTTTCCAACAGGACTCTTTCCACAGGGACTGAAGCAAGAAGCAGAATCCCATAACTCCACGGCTCATCCTTTGGTGTTTTGAAGATGTTCATGTTTCCACAAAGGAGACCTCTCCTCAGTTTCTTTAGTCTTTTGAGGATGATAGAAATAAGCCTCCCAGTGGCATCAAACAGCAATCTCCTCACCCCCACATTCATGCTGTGTTCTTGCACAGATCAAGTCCTCTCAAGGAAACCCTGAGTCAATTCTCATTCCATTCATGGCTGATAGTTCATCTCCCTGAACCACATCCCTGGGCACAGAGGCCTGGGGATCTCTGGTACCTAAGCAGACTGGCATGTCACACAAAATGTGACATTTTGTTCTCTCTCTGCTTGCATACTGTGGGAAGCCAAGTGGGAAGGATGAAGAAGTTGAGTAATCTGTCTGTGGGATCAACAGTAGTCTGTGCTTCACAGTAGAACTTCGAGTTCCACAAGCAGTTGGGAAAAAAAAGAACCCAAACAACCAACCCAAAAAACACCAGCCTTCTTTATTCCTTTCCTTGATATTTGCCCAAGAATGGGAACCTTCAGAAACCAAAGCATAACTGAATGAGTTTATAAAAACTGAAAGGGAAATTCAATACTCATTTATTACTTCCAGCCAAACTCTGTTCTGAACATAGATATTATGAGCAAAGAATAAGTGATTCACAAGTGTTGGCATAAGCAAGACTGATTTCATTCTAGAGTTCATTAAAAAACATGTTCTACGTAATAAAAATACATTTACAATTCTAAGATTATACATTTTAGTCTTGTTTCCCTCAGCCTTGCTCCTTAAGGAACACAGCCATGTGAAAATCAACCTCTTGCCAAGTCACTCCTTAGTGAGAACAGTTCCCTGACACTCAGTTCACCCAAAGAATTCACTCAACTCTCTAAAACCAGTACCAGCAGAAAGGGACAGAGACAAATTATCTGAGATTAATGATAGTGGAAATACAGTATTTTCAAAACCAATTCCATCCAAGAACTACATTTAACAATATTTGCACAGCTTAGGACTTCCTAACACTTGGGTTGACTCATACTGAATTGACTTTATTTACCATATGCTGATTGTGTGCTCACATTATTACAATACCAACTGCAACTCCTTTGGTGCAGAGACTGATGAGTACTAGAGGGGAAAAAACCCTGCAGAGATGTTAATTACTGATACTTCTCAATGGATCTGGAATTTCATTGCAAAAGATTAATGGGAAAATACAATGAAGACAACTACATGGGGTTTTTTTTCCAGAGAGTTTCTGTCAGGTGTTGATTTTTGGTTTATTTCCCTACAGCTTATGATATCCACACTCTTCTGTTGTTGATCTGCCTGCTGGGCATTCAGAAGATGCACAAAAAATTTGTTATGATGAAGTCAACATAAAACTGTGCTTTGAACATGAGGTTTATAGGAACTCCACAAAAAACAGGGCCCTTGTTTCCACCTTAGCCTTGTAAACAAGTACCTTGGATACATAATGTGTGTGTGCCTTAGGGCATAACCTGTTGCACAAAACTGAACTTGTGCAATTAAAATGATTCTAACATCAGAAATGGCATAAAAACAATTTTGCTACTCATCTCCCAACAGCCAGCCCAACGCTGAAGGGCAGAAAGAAAGGAAATGTGCTTAAGCCAGTGGAAGCCAGCCCAAAAGAATAAAAGAGACAAAATTATTTGGTAATAAGAAATATCAATTTTACATGATGGTACAATCATTTACTTCTAATAAAAATACTCCTCTAATACGTTATAGTTCATGTTTTAGATAAGCTCCTATCATCTTGATTTAATAGCACCTCTTAAAAGTGCTTTTAAACACACTGGTTAATAGCATCTCCTAATGACAAAAAAACCTGGTGAGATAGACAAAAGCTCTGAAAAGAACTGAGATGTTAATTCAGAGCATGTTAACACAGGTTAAAAGGGAGGATGTTTCCTACTGGAAACTAAATCTCTCAATGGCATTTACAGCAGTTTTGTAACTTGGAAGCACTAGCACACTGTCTTTCATTACTGGTAATTCAGGTTTATCATGCAGAGCACAAGGGATGCAAAGTATCAGTTATACCAGGCAGAACCTCAGCCAGTTACTTTTGAACTAACTGAGATCATAAACCACCAAATTCAGGCAGTCAGGTTCTGCCTTTTCAATTGCAAAATACCTTAACAATCACTCTGCTGTGTGAAAATATGCCCAATCTCGTCCAGAAAGAGACTTCCATAAATTAAGGGCAGCATTTTTAACAGGCCTCCCATCACTCCAAAAGGGTAACAAGTTTTACAAGTTAAATACTACTGCTGTTTGCAATATATATAACTATGAATAAAAAGGTAGGCATGGATTTCCATAGCTTAAAGAGCAACAAAAGAAGCCTGGCTAAATGGAAGATTAAGGGCAGAAATATCCATCCAGTGAGAATGAAAAAAAAAAATAAAAATCCAGCATCTTCCCCCTTAAAAAAGCAGAGACAATATAGAAATATTGAGGAACAATAACCCATTGTTATGAAAAAATATTACTTTTGAAGTCTGTTATTGGTGAAGTTCTGCTGGGTAGAGTAGAATTTCAGAAAATTAAGTGCTCAGCAGCAAACCCTCAGTTTCAGCTATGTATAAGCCTGTAAGCATATTGATGTTGTTGCTGGTACACTACTAAAATTAGTGGCCTCACTCAAGTGTTAATCAGCACAATTACATGCAGTGCATATCAAGGTGTCACAGCACCAACTACTGTCTTTAATAATCAGGTTTTTCTGCACCAAATCACCTGCTAACAAGCTCAACCTGTGAAGTACAGATCTGCTTTTCCCAGATCAATCTTCAAAGAGTGTCTAGCATTCAGCAATTCACAAAGAAACATTAACAACCGTATTAAGTATAAAAGAAAGCGAATTAATGATTTTGTCCACAAATTCCCAGACTTTCAGATTAAAGAAGTGTGACATGATACACTAGAAAAAGTTAATTAACAAAAAAAGTGATGCTAAATATAAATGAATGACAATTCTCACACAGTCAGAAGGGAGACAGACCTTAAGCCTTTCAAAGGCACACAGATCTAATTCAACCAAATGGAAAGGAGGAGAGGAATAATTATTTAATATGTACACACTAAATGGATTCCGCATTGAGAAAATACAGCATGCAGTTTTAGAAGGCAAGTCTTGAATGCATTCCCAAGTCTACCTAGAAAAATAAAGAAAAAAACCTTTTCCTGGATAGAAACTATAAATTGGAACCCTCTTTAAGTCACAAGCATTGGATTTTGAATCTTACTCCTGGAAGATGGAGGAGAGAGAAGATACCAGAAGTACAACCACTTGCTCAACTGTTGTATGGTAAATGCAAAGCCCAGTTTTAAAGTCAGTTGTAAACATATTTAGGGATTTACATCCAAAACTTCAAACAAAATAAGATGGGTTTTGTAGAAGTAATTTGAAGGTACACAATTTCTAATCACAGATACCTCCATATTTTGGAACATTCCAGTCATAGTGAAGTGAGAAAAGTCTAAACACATCCCTGCAAAGAGGATCATAAAATGACTGAGTTAATTTTCCTTCTCCCATGAAAAGTGCTGTTGACTGCACATATAGAGCAGACTATTGGTTTCTCATATGAAAGTGTACCTATGGTTTCTTAGAAAGGTCCCTCCTTTGAGTAACTAGGCACCCAGATCTATTAAAATGGTTACACATTAACAGGCTCACAACCACATGTCCAAACCTGACCCATCAGACATCAGCTGAGGGAAAACATTCAAATACTGTCCTCCAAAGCTTCCACAAACAGAATAATTTGGCTTTACTCAACAGATACACAGGCTGATAAAGATTGGGAAATTCCTCTACACTCAAAAAAAAAAACCCAAACAAAAGGACACCTATGGCTGTAAGCCTTTTGTACAACCACTTTGGATAAAATACTAATCCTCACAAGAAACATGTTAAAATTAACCTGTGTGTAAACTACAGGACGATTTCAGAAAAGTACATAAATGTGTTATGCTAATGTAAGCCACACAATATGTCACAGTTGATGACATCAAAAAATTATCTAGATTTTTATCTCTGTCCTCTCCCAAAGTTGTTCTCTCCCTTCTCATCAGAGTTACAGAGCAGCACAATCAGAGAAACACTGGAATACAGGTATTTAACTAAGCTGTGCCTAGAAATCACAACACTGTCATCTGCACTCCCAAACTGAATGAATAATAAATCACTGAGGAATCTCATTCTCCACATTTACCCAACTGAGGGAAACAAGGCAGTTACCTCCTAAATCTCTGGTGCAGGGCACAATTCCTAACAACCTATTTAAAAGCCTTTATTCTGCTTGTTCTTTCTGCCCATTTGCTCTTTCCAGGATTATTCTGAGATTCATCATTTCAGCTATTAGCATTAATTCTTAGCCTAAAGCTGCTGTCATCCCCTTCATGGATGTCCTCTCATCCAACAAAGAAATACTGAAATCTCATGCCACAGGAGCCAAAACAACTTTCAGAACTTCATGTACATTTTTTTGTTAACATCAAATCCAAAAGTATGACCACTCTTCCAGAGCATGTCTCCTCATCACTCAACTGCTTCTGTAATCAGATCCAAGGCATAAACTGACTGTGGAGGAGTAGTACCTTCCACAGTGACATTTTACTTTCCAAACAGGCTGGTGTTTCTTAGCTCTGTTGATTTTAACATTTGTAACAATTTAACAGCTTCGGTATGATGCTCTGAATCCTTCAGCAAACCAAATGTTTACTTTTAAACGTTCCCATCTCTCCAAAGAGAAAGAGACAAAAGATGAGCCCTGTGGAAGCTCCTGGCAGTGAGACCAGATGCTGCAATAGACTCTGTGGGTCCCTAACAAGGAAAGCTACACCTGTCTCAAGTTACTTCTTCTGCCTCATGGTTTGCTTCTATTCATGTAAGAACCCTCTTATAACATGTGAAGTCTAATAAATTATGCCAATAGTACAATGAAGAAAAAAACAAAACAAGTCTAACAACAGGGAAAGCCTGAGACAAAAACCTTAGGTACAAGATTGCTCAAAGACAATAAGCTACAACACAAACAAATGTTGAAAAAGCTTTTCCCTCAGTCAAAGACAAGTATTTGTCATCTGAGACATGATTCCACTAAAAAAATCAAACCATTACTCAGACAATTTCATTATTCCTGTAAGGAAAAAAGGTATAAAAGCCTCATCACACTGCATTAAAACAGGGGAGTACTTGTGTGGGGGTGTATGTACACACATATTACATATATTAATAATAAATGGCAGAAGCAATCAACTGCTATGGAAGAAACAGATCTTGTGCAAAGTACCCAAAGAAATAAGATCTTAATTCCTGAATGATGGCAGTTCATGTGCTGGCTTGCTTTATCTCAGAAACAAGTGACAAGAATCATCAGAAGTAGTCTGTGGCCCCATATTCCTTGAACTCCACATGCACATATAATTAGAAGACCATCTGTTCACAAAATTTAACCACCCAAGGTAGCTGGTACCTGATCATTTGATAAGAAGGATCTAAAAAATCTCTGAAGTCAATGTCAAGCCTACTCTCTCATGTGGAAGGCTGCATCTATGAAATGTTTTAGGCAGTTAGAGACTCTTCAGTGAAGTGCCTGCTTCTCCACAATGCTGCTCATGAGAATTTGATGACACTGTATTGACCAGGAAAAAATGCATTTCATACAGATACCAATGAGGTTTAATTCTGGACTACCATTTATTACTTGCTTGTTTTTCCAAAGCTAAGCTGTCACCCTGCTTCTCTCTCCAGCCCAGTGAAGCAGGATGGGGGTACCAGTGCAGAAACAGAAGTGCATAAAAACACACCATAGAACCTGATTACAGTGCAGATATCATAGAGGAACAGGCATTAAACAAAGCACCTTAAAATTTATTTTTTCACTTCTCTGCCACATTCATAAAGCACTGAAAAATATCTTCTTACTGGACAGCTGATCTCCATCCCTTTCTTCCTCCCTCAATAAAAAAGTATATTTTGTGCTACACCTTCAAAAATTCACAAAGTCATCACTCCATGACCTGATGCCATTTTGCATTCTTGCAATGAACTGCCTGAGGTGATTAGAAATCTACACATTGCCTTCAAATTCCTTTTGATGTTGTGAAATCAAATTCTGGGAGAACCTAACTGCCTCCAACCAGTTGCTTATCCTTGTTGGCTTATACTATTTATTTTTCAAAATGGTGATAACAATCATTAGATTTTAAAAGCAGTCCTTAACAGGAATTGTATGCAGCACAGAGCAGCAGGGACTACATTTTCCCCTCTGTTTTTAAGGGTATTCTGGACCAGTAGCTCCCAGCAAAAGCAGCCCACTGCTCATACATCTTAATCATTTAAATGGCAACAGCAAAAAGAAGTAGTATAAATTAATTTTAAAACCTTATACACAGCTCAACAAACAGCTTAAAAGCAACAAGCACCAAGCTCTTTAGGTTTACTGATGATTGTACATTACTTAGCATTCCAGTTTACAAATGAAGATGCTAAAATTAAACTGAAGAAGGCAGTCACATGGTATTTATTCCTGTAACTGTTATACTTAACTCCTCTGATTTCTAAAGCAATGATAACTAGAAAAAGCCATAATGGTGTTCTGTGCCAGTATTTTGGCATCTGATTGTGCTTGTTTTGGGGAGCACACATGAAATACAAGACTATTTTATGCTTCTGGGGGATTGGGTGGGTTTCTTTTGATTGGTTTGTTTTGGGGTTTTGGTTGAGGTTTTTTAGGGAGGTAGTTTTTTTGGAGTGTTGTGAGTTGTTTTTTTCTTTGAAGAATACAATCTTTTTCCTGGGGTGAATCTGTAAGAAGGCTTTTTTAATGGAGGTCAACTGATAAAAATATGGAATATCACCAGATCCCTTCAAATACTTAAACACTGATAGAAGGTCCTTCCTTTCTTTTCTTTATAGTTTAAATGTCACTACTGCCTTTGCAATTGCAAAACATGATCTACATTGGAATGCCTCCATTTCCCCCAAACAGTACAGAAGTTTTTAGTGTGTAATATAAAGTTTGTAATAAGAACAACCAGTATCACCACAGAAGGAAACTAAATACACTTTGTCCTTGTATTTTTTTCCACTACAGATGGTGACTCTGACCTTTCCAAGAGAACCAAGATCAATCTGAAAATACTATGCAAAAGCATAATTATGCAGACCTTGTGGGTTATGAAACTAAGTTTTGCTGAAAAGATTTTCTTTTCAAGGTCTACTGATTTATCTTCAGACAAAAAATGGAGATATAATTGTGATCCACTACATTTATCAGATGCAGCCATTTATACAAAATATTATACAAAAAAACTACAAAGCATTATCCATTCAAAGAAAAAAAGTGTAATCCTGAATAGCTATGGGACCTGATGGCAAGCAGTTGTAACCTGATTTCTGTCAAGGATCTCAAATCACCACTAAAAACATTGTTTCATTGTGTCCCCTAAACACTAGTGTATACAAAAAATACATTCAATGGAGTTCTGTACTGGAACATCCAGAGCACTACCAAGTTCATTGTCTTATTCCCCTCCTGCCAGCACAGCCTAAAGTGTCATTTCAGAGTATTTTTTTCTTCAATTACTAATTCTTCATGAGTTATCCAACATACTACTTGCAGAGTACAGAAATGTCCCCTCTAAACTCTTTTGGTCTCAAGCTTTTATCTCTGAGTATACATATATACAAATATTTATCATAAATACAAAAGTTCCTCTGTTTTACTAATATCTTAAGAAATAAATGGGCTGTTATGAGTATCTTAGAAATCTACTTTGCTGAAAAAAACCTGTTCTTTCCAAACTAACAGCCCAGTCCTGGTGGCCCACTCTGCTGACCATCTTCATACCTCTGAGGCTTCCTAGTATCACCAAACTGAAAAGTTTTTAAAAAGTTCCATTTCAGTTTTTGGCCCTGGAGGCACAATATAGGTTTTTTTTCCACGGCCTGGCAGTTCCACCTGAAGTGTTCCTCTCCTTTCTGCTTCAATCAATACCAGGTAGAGTAAGGCAACACGAGAATGGTGGATTTGGCACTGGAAAGCTGTAACATCAGCAGAAAACAGCTGTAATGGAGGAGCACCTCTGCACTACTGCCATCATCTATCACTGCTGAATGCTCACTGGGTGACAACAAAGAGGAAACCCTACACAGTTTCAAGCTACCTAGTTCATAATTTAGAAAACATGAACATTTAAGGGAAAAAAATTACTAACTCAAACCCCACAATACACAATGCTGAAAGGAATGATGGCTGCTAGAGAAATACAGCATTACAAACAAGACTTCTCAGGAATATAAACACTAAATGGTGGAATAACACACTGCCTCCCTAGGCAGTTAGGAGTGTAATATCTGAACAGACTCAACACATATTAGAGAAAGAATTAAGCAGAAAGAGTCTGCTCTAAGTTCTGCAGAATTTAAAGTAATTCCTGCTCCAGTTTAAGAGCAAAAAAAGCACAGTTAAACTACTAAGTTCAACAGCACCACTGACGTCACCTGTTTTATTCCAAGCTGATTTTAAGTTGGTGCTATTCCCCTTATGTGTTCAATGGATCAAATAGACAGCAGCTGTTCAGCCCATGCTGCAGCTCAAAGCAACCCAAGGTATTAGATCCCACCTCAGAAGGAAAAACAGCACAAAAAGAGCCCTGGGGAATAGATAATCACAAAATGTCTATTTTATTTCCTCACAGAATTGAAAGACAGAAGACAGGGTGTTTTCTTGGGTGATCACTTGACAATTTCTGAGGTCCTTACAAAGTGTTGCAACTTGATAAATGCTTCAGATACCAAGCACACTTGAGAAGGTAGTTTTGACTTATTCTGAAAGAGAACTGAATTACAATTTCATGCTGCAGCTGGGGAGACAGAAGGAACCTTAAAGCTGGCAGAATTCTAGAGAGCCAAGAGGCATCTGCCATTGAAGGAACTATTTAAAGACAATACTTTGGGATAAAAAGAATGCCTTTAATCAATGCCTATGGAACCATATACTGCACAATTAAACACCCAGAATGGAACAAAGCTTAAGTGTTTCCACCAACTAATAACCAACTCAGGAATGGGAATAGTAACAGAATGACACAGTACCTTACATGTAAAAAAAAATTAATACATAATTGAAAAAAAATTAAACCAATGAAGAAGTAAGAATCAATCTGATTTTTCAGATAAGGAATGTACTCTTTAGAAGCTCAGCCAGTCTCATAACAGGAGCACCCCATATATTTAACAGGTTAACACATAGACAACAACATTTTTAAAAGTGAGACACTCATTCTACCAAGAAATGGAAAACACTTGTGACTCTGGAGAAGAATGCTGGTGAAATGCTGGAATACATCCATCACAATAAAGCACAATGTTCTTCAAGTGCTTACCCTAAGCCAGGTGAAATTCCTTTCAGAAATATTTTCTTGGTTAAACTCTCTAACTCAGCATCCAAGGTCTCTAACCACAAAAAGACCAGAGAAATGCATCAAAGTAAAAAGAATTCTTCAGCAGTACCACACTATTTTAGCTGAAGCATAAATCTGATCTTAAAAGTAGATCAGTTGAATGTGGGAAACTTCAATGCAGGGCATTAGGCATCAAACCTGCATTGCATTACTTATTTAAAGGCACAGCCACCTTGCCATAAGCAAGTTTCAACTGAGAGGAATTCCTCTGCCCTTGAGTTTCACATCACCCCACCACTGCCCAGTTTCTAGGCAAATTATTTCTATCCTGGTGCAAAACATACTCTCTGTTTTTCCTTTCCTCTTCTGGCTTCTGATGAAGATGTTTCCAGGGAAACTTTAAACCACATACATTAAAAAAAATTATTTTTCAACTCAGAAAAATACAGCTCCCACTAAAGCATGCTGAGGAGAGCTATACCATGCCAAAACCAAACTCCTGTTTACTGGCTTCATCAATTCCTCCTTGAATATGGATAGGTTTGCATAACTGAGCAGTCATTTGCACTCTCCTCTGGGCTTCTTGCAAAGAATGATTGGTTAATTCATCCACACTGCACTGAAAACTGTCATGTTTTTCCAAGAATCTATGTCAACTACAGGAATACTTTCCATGTTTAGTTTAGAGCTCTTCAAAGTGAGCTTTCAATGACATTCCCCATTTATGAAAAGAAAGGATTTTCTGTCTCTTTAGGATCAGTAACAAAGGATGAAAATAAAGCTCCACTCCCCAGCTGCAGCATTTGCTCAGGGCAGCTGATGAATCCAGCTGTGCTGCACCACAACTGGGGCAAAGAGCACAGGGCTGCACATCCCTGTGAGAGCCACAGAGAGCATGAGCATGGCATTCCCAGGATTATATCCAAGATATCCCTCCTACCTACTGCCCCCAGAGGACCACCAAAAGGCTGTGACAGCCTCAGGACAGGTAGCATGCTCTTTAACCTCCCCACTCATCCTCTGAGCTTCACTGAACCCAGAAAATTCCCTGGAAATCAATAAGTAATATATTTATTTGTACCTGTTCCCAAGAAACAGGAAAAAAACTGAAGGCAATGGTGCATTCACTCACAGAAGGCTGAGGTAGCACTCAACCAGGCTCACATTTTCAGGTACTTTTGACAACTCCCAAACCCAAGGAGCAATTCAATCACTCAAGCTGAGGTGACAAGAACAGCAATACAATCAGGGACAATCAAGTGTGTGTAGAAGAATACAGAGCTGTGACCACAGGAAAGAGATTGAGATGACTATCAGATATTGGCATGAGCCAGCAAGCATCTTGGCTCCATGAGCTTGAGTCAATTTTTAACACTACAACTGATCTGAGATAAACTTTATATAAAAGCACAAGCACTGCACGTGCAAAAAGTCTTTTAAAAAAGTGATGTGCTGAAATACTCATAATTAAAACTCCTGCAATTATACTGGAACTCATTTTAGAAAGAGGCTGAAGGGGTAAAGAAGATATTTTCTGGTTTCCCCAACAGATCTGGGAAATTCTTTGTTCAGAATCTAAACAGAGAAGTCTTTTTAATTACAGAAAATCCTATTAAACTGATCTTCCACATGAAGGGCTGGAGTGACCAACTGCAAAAGGCTATAGAAGACACAATGAATTCAGAATTTAATTAGAACACACTGTTAGCTAACTATAATCTATTAATTAGCATTCTTAGTTTTTACAGCTCAATGTAGTAATACCCCTTTACTTTTAAATTGCACCCTTCTTACTTTTGGACCAAAGTTATACAATTCTAACAGAGTGGTTATAATTACAGGGATTGCCTAGAGAACAGCAGCCTAGAAATATCTGTAAATGTTTAATTAGGGGATAAAGGAAAGACAAAGAAAAAAAAATAAGATGGAGAAATCACTGTTCTCTAATGTATTCATATTTAGTAATTGCTTAATCCATTCTAAACCATGTATTCATGGCATTTTCCTTGCAAGATTTCCAAAGCATCCTCAAATATCAAAACTGATTTCAGAAAAAACATTATTGTACTCCAAGACAGTATCTTCAATATGAAAACATGGCCAAAAATGTAAAGAATTTTAGAATTAAAAGACTTACCTGCAACTGAAATATAAAGTGATTGGTATTCCAGATATTTGTTATCCTGGTACTGCAGCATTATAACTAAAATTCTCATTGCATTCCTGCTTCTAAAGAAATCCTACCTTTACAATAAAAATTATTCAACTTCAGGGTTTCTGCATTTCAAGATGACATAAGTAAATGAAGACAGTGTCACACACCTTAACAAGTCCCATGTTGTGATACTACCATTTGATAAGAATGCAGCTATAAAGCTAAATTACAAGTCCATGAAATTATTTCATTCTATCTCAGGAAAAACAACTTACTTTCATCAACTCAAGCTCTTTAATAAGTAGAGATCTGCAGACAGGTTCAGTGTAGCAGACTAATCACTAACCAAAAGTAATTTACTGTTTCAGACAGGCTACCTAAAAGTAGAGCACAACAAGCACTACCAGCATGACCCTTTTCTTCCAGCCTTTCCCTCTCTCCTTCACCTTCTAAAGCAATCTTACAAAAAGCATTGCCTAAAATAGCAACTACACCTTCAAAGCTACAAGATCATGGTCACATTTGAATTATGGGAACTTTCATTAAATGTGCTCAGATACTTAAAAAGCTCTGTAGGGAAAGCAATTTTGTCACGATGAAAGCTGACTTACATTTCAGGGAATTTTGGGCACTGGGTCTCTTTTCCATAAGAATAGTCTTTTTTTTTTTTTTTTTATCTGACAGTCCAGAGAGGTGCTGAACTCACATTTGGTCAGAAACAACTGAATAGCAGGACACCCATTCACAAACAAATATTTACCTCAGGACCAAGGCAGCAGGAGGTCTAGGTGGGAGAACTTTAATAAAGCTTTTAATCAGTAGAACTAACAACAAAGAGACCTCAATTTTAACCAACCTCTCCATTTTATTTTCATTTGGAGATGCTTTTAAGATGCACAAGACCAAAGACCTAGACACCTGAGAATCTCTGTTCTTCTGCCTATTCTGTAACTGGCCAGACAACCACAAAAAAGCCTGTAGGGTGCTGTAGGATAGCTGCGAAACAAGGTATCCACAGTTTATGACAGAAGAATTACAGGCATGTATTGAACAGTGTTACTTACAAGTAGCCAAGAACACAATTTATATCTGTTTGTGAAAACTGCAAGTCTGGAGGTTTTAACTCTAAATACCAGTGAGCATAACCTTAATTTTGTTTTTAATGGCAATCTGTCAACAGATTGGCAAC
This sequence comes from Erithacus rubecula, assembly GCF_903797595.1. Classification (NCBI taxonomy): domain Eukaryota; kingdom Metazoa; phylum Chordata; class Aves; order Passeriformes; family Muscicapidae; genus Erithacus; species Erithacus rubecula. Next base: position 3,282,866 of record NC_136686.1, read on the forward strand.
AGTTCAGTTATACTGGGGGTCACCAGTTAGTACATTCTGCATCTCAGAGAAGTTCCAAGAGATAAACAGCACAGAAATATTAATTATGAACAGAATAAATACTTTCAAAAGGAAACCCAGTGGTTACGATCAGTCACATCATACCCAAGGAAAAATGAGCACTCGGGGCACAAGTCTGACAAGAAACATCTAACAACCGGCCTGCAAGCTGAAAACACATCTTACCCACATCAATTACCCAAGAAAAGCACCAATCTAATTTAGATGCTTAAGTGTAACATGCAAATCTATTAAAGTCATGTAATCGTGCTACCACACTAACACAGCAGTGACATCAGATGACAAACCTGGTTTTCTTCTTGCAAAACTCGGTATTGCTCCTTCCAAATGGTGATTTTTGAAGCTTCGTCCTTCCTCAGAGCTCTCTCCTTTTTGAGCTCGGGACTCCAGAAGGTCTTGATGCTGTTCATGGAAGAACTCAGCTTGCTCTCCTTCACCTCCACATCCTTGCGGAGCAGGTCGTTTTCCCGCAGCACCTCCTTGAGCTGCGTCTGCAGGTCCATGATGGTGTTATCCCTGGCCTGGCGCAGCGAGTGAGGCACGGTGGACGCCATGCTCACCGGGGGCAGATGGTGCTCTCCAAACGCGATGGTGTCGCTGGCAACGCCGCTGCTGGCAATGTTGGGGCTGCTGCCCATGGCAGTCATGCGGACGCCGTAAGGCAGCCGTCCCCCCGAGCGCCCCAAGGTCATGGTGCTCTTCGGGGTGTCCGCACCCACGTTCTCGTGGTCGCTTAGGTACATGGGGCCGGAGGTGGCGTAGGCAGCGTTTAAGGACTGGATGTTCTCCATGGAGAGGGTTTTCCCGCCGCCGGCCGCGGCGCTGCCGCCCGAGCCGCCGCCCGTGCTGTTGGTGCGGCGGTGGCCCAGGCGCGGCGAGCGCGGCAGGCGCGGCGAGCGCCCCGGGCTCTGCGCGCTGGGCTCCGCCTTGCCCACCGAGCGGGCGCTCCCGTACATGGCGCGGCTGCCCCGGGCGAGCGGACAGGCACGATCAGCAGCCACACGGCTCCGGGTGAGCTCCTCGGCGCTTGGAAGTCAGCTTAAGGCCAGTCACAACTTGTAACAGATCCGGCTGTCCATCGCTGAAGTCATGTGCTCACGATGTTCATACCTGTATCAATAAAAATAACACATTATATACCTAGGTTATCACCAAATATTTGTCCTACGTTAGATTATATTCTACTATATTTATACTTCTCCAGTATTTTTCAATTCCTCCTAATAAAAACAGCAATGTTTCATTTAAACCCTTGCATAAAAAGAAACTTCTATTCTTGCTTTTCTATTGTTATATTATCACACTAAAGAGGCAAGGAAAAGAAAATCCATCAGTCTTCAAGCCATCATCGTGTTGGCCATGACAGAACCCTTCAGATGTCATCTAAGCTTTCTTCCTATTTCTAATTGGCCCTAATGCTTTACCCTTCTCAGTAAGGGAGAATCGGGATTTTACAACCACTCAGTAGTACATCTTTCCTTCAAACACTGCCGGCTTCCATAGGAAACGGCTTCTAAACCCTTGTGCTGTGAAACCATCCTCCAAATGGGAAAGAAGGACAGACTGAAATGACTCTGATTAGGATCTCAACCAGCAGGTTCCCTAGCATTGCTGTCAGCCCCTCTTCAAATGCAGAAGAAAAACCAAAACCAAGAATATTCATGCAATCATTACTGACCACACAACTTAAACGAGCAGAGATGCAAAGCTGAAAGTGGAGCCATGACCCAGCAATGAGACCAACAAGGTTAAGAGGAACAGGAGAATCACAGTTCCACTGAAAACTGGTTCTAGACTCTTATTTTCTCTTGAACTAAATGTAACTTAAATCTTTGTTCAGGTTAAGAAAAGATTTCTATTGAAATACACTTCCCATTAACCAGCTGAAATTAATTCCATTAAATAATATTTCACAACAGCAGGGACCTCTTAAAACACAGAACAGTATGACATCATCCTGCTGCTGTTCCTTCTCCCCTCTGCTTTTCCCTTAAATACAGACTGGTGGCATATGCAATAGAATTCCTTATTTTTGCAGTGCAATATGATGCTGTCAGTGCAGGCAGGAAACTCTTCAGCACAGGGGCTCTGGGCTGGGATCACAGTTAATAACCAAGATCTAGCAGAGAAGCAAGAACTACAAAACTGCAAAACTTATCCCACTACACAGTTCTCACTTTTTTCCTCCACTGTTTTTTTCCAGAGTAAACTATTTCATGTTTCTGCTGGGCTCAACTGAAATCAAAACCAGAACACTGAAACATTCTTGATCCCATCAGATGAAAGAATACTAGCCAGTGTCCAAGGAGCAGCAGCATCCAATATATCCCAACATCTTGCCTTTCCCACCAGCTTTCATCTACCTGCCCTTCTGCTCAGAAGTCAGCTTGCCAGATATTAGGAATACATTTCTCCAAGCCAGCATGGTTGTGAGATAATAACTGGACAAACAGGTTAAAAATCAGATTTAGAACAACAATACATTTACCGAAGAATTGCAGAAACAGTGCAAGTGGGTGGAAGGAAGAGACAAAAAAAATAGTAATATTGCAAAAAATACTGGAAAAGCATAGGAAGAAAAAGGTAAAAACCAGGAAGAAATGAGAGAGCATTTTTTTCCTTTCTGAATGAATTGGTATAGGAAATGATACAAAAAGAAATAGTTTCAAAATGTTTAGCTTAACTCTGAACATTAAATGGAAAACAAGGCCAGGGTAAATCAGCATTTTGCCAATTTCACACACACAATTGCACAGAAGATACAATGGCATGAGGAATTTTACAAAGTTTATGGAAATTGATACAGCTTTGTGAGCAGTTCTCAAGATGTTCAAGTGCTCACTTTGTTTTTTTTTTTTTTTAAATGACAAGAAAAGCTAGCAACAATATTGCTACAGAATATTTTAGAGCACACATGTAAAGAAGAACCGGCCAAGGAAAAACAGCCACCAGCATTAACTGAAATTATCTGCCAAAGCAACACCTACAGATGGATTTTTTTTTTAATACAACTTACATTTCTTCTATTTCAACTACATATCCTTATGCAAAACAGGACAGAAATATAAACTATGCAACAAAGTCTACAGTGTTCCCCTGAAGTTGCTTCAATAAGCAAGACACTGTGCCCCAGATCTGGAAGAAAAACATTTCTTCCAAACAGAAAGGCTATTTCAGAGGAGTCTCACTGTTTGAGATATCAAAATGCTAAAACTGCTGCTGTGACACCACTTGAGCACTCAAAACAAGCCAGATATGATTTCTTAGACACAGCAAAAAGTACATTCCACCGAGAGCTTGCATTCATTAGGATTCTCTTGAAAATTAATCCAAATCACAGCACTCAATTCACTTGCTAAAAACTCACCACAGCAAATCAGGGCAAACACTCATTAACAGCTTTAGATGAGTTAAACTTGAACCAAAAGATTAGACTTGCACATGTTTCAGTTGAAGGACTTCATAATTGTGAATATTCCAGCTATTAACTAAATACATTCTTCCACACATGCAGCCAGTTTCAGTATTTCCACTGATACAGATCTGCTGCAGTTCAAGATGAAAAAAAAAAAAAAAAATACAAGATAAACCTTAACTCTTTTATTTTCCCCCTATTTTTTTCCTAGCAGCATTTAGCACTGACCACATCACTTTATTGTAGAAGCAGATATGAATACAATCCACACCAGGAAAAAAATCTTTCACCAAGAAAACAGCAAAGTGAGGGAAGTGACAAAAAATCTTTTCTTATTTGCAATATCAGTGATGAAGAAGAAAGAATTCCAGTTTCCCTCCCAGAGTCCAAGCAAAAGTATATGGAAGATTTCTTCCAGGTAACATCACAACCAGCAAAGTTAGTTTTTCAATATTCTGACTCACACTAGCATTTTACTGGGAATCTCACAAGTACAGTCTCTTATCTTCCATGAGGCCAACATGCAGCACTGTTACTATTTTCCTCCTCTACTGAGACTAAATTTAGTCATAAATAAATCATCCCTTAACCCTGCAAGATGGTGGTAACCACAAGGAACAATGTCCAACTGTGAATGTACTAAATGTACTAACCATCTTCCCTTGGCAAATTCTCCTGTAGATTTCAAAAACCTTTGTTTTTTATGCCAATGCAGGAACCCTTACCCAAGCTGACAAAAAAAAAAAAAAAATACACTCCCAACATAAAGGGCTTAAAAAAACCAAACAGCTGAAACAAGTGCTAAACCATTTTTCTTTAAGAGAGTTTGAAGAACTTCACAATCATGAAACAAAATTCCCTTGTTCACTGTACATTAAGGGAACAAAAACTTCAAAGAGCATCCCATATGCAAGGAAAATTTAAAAATAAAATAAAAAAAAAAATCAGCCCAAGTAAAAACTTTATATATATATATTTATAAATTGGCATAGCACCTTTGCAGGCACAAAGACCTGACCTCCTCCAGCATAAGTTGAAAATGCTATCTAGTGATTATGGAAAAACTTCCAAGAAGGGCTACCAGAAAAAGAGCAGGCAAGAATTACACAATATTGCAGAAAAGGGTTTGGAAAAGAAAAGTAAGGAACACATTTTCAGTGTAAAAATTTTAAAATAGGTAACAGCACATCCTGCTTGAAGTGCCAGCTGAGAAAAATGTCTTCTCAGCTCACAGGTGACTGTCCAAAAACACTCAGAGAGACACCATTAACTTTGGAAAATGTTTATAATCTGGCAACAGACATTTAAATAACTGCACTGCAGTGCAACCTGTAGCAACTCAAATCCACCTGTTTCATTACAAGGTGGTTTTCAATAAAAGCTATATTGGGGCATAGTAGAAGTGTAAGAAATTCTGGAGGGATCACTTGAACATCAACCTTGAATATAAACAATCCAATAAAAGGAGATGTGTTTAGCAGTCACACTCAGCCCCTACATCTATTATTTTATGTGAACCATTGGCTCAGAGAGCAGATGTTCCTGGCTACAGCTGACAAAAACCAGAAGATTGATTAAAAAAAAATTTCTGTTATCCTCTGGAAGATCTCTCTGCCATATAAATCAATAATGCCTTTCATGTCTCCCATTACTCCAAGACAAACCCTCATAGCACATTAGCTACTTCTAGGTAAGCAAGCAACCAAATGCACACAAACATGCTGCAGAAACACAGGGAAAATCCAGCCCACATCTTTTAAAACAAAAAGAATTTCAGAGGAACTCCTGCAGCCCTCAGCAAGTCCTGTGAATTTCTTTGCTGCAGTTTCTGTTCGGGAATGACACCAGCTGACAAACTGCAACATCTATGGAGAGACAATTCCTCAAGAGCATCAGTGCCTGATAGTCAGGAATGGGACAGTGGGATCACAGAGCAGGCAGGACAGTGCATCCCACAGCCCAGGGACTCCTCCAGAGCTTCCAGAAGACAGAACTTCCTTGTCACACTGATTCCTGTGTGCACAAGGAAAGCTTTGAATGTCAGCTTCATAATAAAAGCAAAGTCAGCCTTTACAGGAGGCATCTTAAACTGATAAAGGACTGTAGCAGACACATTAGGCTTCATTAAGAGAGCTAGCAATTGTTCCCATTTACATAATTCACACCCAAATGGGAAATGGCAAGTCTGCAGAGTAGACAGAACAGAGGGGAGGGCAGGTAGGAAAGATGGAATTCCAAAATAAAGAAAAGCTTACATTCCAATAAAACCCTGCCAGGAATCCAAATAGTGGGTATAATGAGAGAATTTACATGATTCACCACAACTTAGAGGTGTCCTAATCAAGAGAAAAATTAATTACTGCCTAGTCCACATCAGAGCTACAAAAACTACAGCTGCTATGTTACTTTTTAAATGAAGTGTGAAGCCTCTGTCTCTTAGGGCTATTTGGTAGATTTTAGGCTTGCCTAGTTTTGGAAGGTAAGATTTTCATGTTAAATTAATGACCTATTACACAAAAAAAGGCCAGAAGCAAGTTTACTCTGGAAACTGAGAGCCAGCCAATGCTGGACACAAGGCATTGAACCCATGGGGTTCAGGGCTGTTTATCTAAATGTCCTTGTGGCCTTGACAGCAAGAAAGCAATAAGGATGAAAGAAATTAAGGCAGAAATAAGACAAAAAAGAAACTGTTCATATTAGGATTGTCCCCCATTGCTAAAGAGCACATAAATAAATGCTGAAGCACTGCCATCTGTTTGCATCCAATCCTTTATAAAGCTGGGGGGATGGTGGTGGTGTTTGTTTTGTATTCTTTAAATTAAGTTCACCTACTTGCACATCTGCCAGGTTCACTGACTGTAACAGAGCCTCTTTCTGTTTCACCAAACACAAAATGGGAAGTGATACATTCTGCACAATACACACAGACAGAAAAATCTTCCCAGAAATCCCCAACCTTCTGCAGGTGACTTTGATTTTTTATCAAAAAAATATGGTTTGTAAAATACAGGTCATCAACCCTGACCCTAACATTTTAAAGGCAAAAAACAGCATGCATTTGTCAAGGGAGCATTTTGTTTCTAAACAGAAAGTGACATTCCTGTGAAACACTTGTTGCATCTGCAAGGTTAGCAGAAACAGCACCCTTACACTTTAACATGGTAACATCTTGATCCCCTGTCCTTTTCCAACACCTTTCTGTTTCCCAGTCCTACCAGGTATCCCACCCACACCACCTGCCAGTCTGTAAATGAGACACTCCACAAGGAGGACATGACACAGCACAAGCTCTGCCCCACCCTACAGCCCTTTCTTTGCAAAAGTACTTTGAACTCACATCAGGTTTTGTTTCTTATAATACCCCTAATACTTATAATAATACAAGTACTGATAGCAGCACAGCCTGCTGTCACCATCTATCTCTTTCCCAAAAAAAAAAAAAAAGCTTATTATTATTATAATAAATGCAGATATTTCAGCTCAATCTTTATTTACTCATGTGTAGGAAGTCTTGCTAGGTGCACCATGACTGGGATGTAATTACAATTCTCTAAATTTAAAGCAGATGTGAAGAAAAAAGAATTGTCACGTGCCCTTTTTAAAGGCAAAACACAAAAAGCAACAGGTATCACAACTTCAACATATCACAAATATAACCTCCTAGGGATAAACTGATTAAATAACTCTGACTCTTCTAATTATTTAGAAGATTGAGGACCTGTAGATGTTAATTTTCTGTCACTGTGTGGCTAAAGAGTTTTTAGGCTCATTTTAGAGCATTAAGTCAGTAAATCCTATGTGTTTGCATCCATGGCTGTTTCTCTCTTTCCACAGGTGGCATGCAACAACAACCCATTTCCTAAGAGCAGAAACAACATGCTAGAAGCACTAAAGCTATTTCAGAAGCCCACAAGTGCCTAGAAGCACTAGTGAACCCATGCCTAAAGTCACCATGGGCAACACCACAGTGCAAGGCAAAGCATGCTCCAACTACAGAAATTCCATCATAATCTCACCCTGACAACAAGGCTGGGCTAACAATATTGACATAACCCACGTGCTAGAAAACATCACTATTGCTAAACCAGCACTGCATTTTCTGGGATCTCCTGCTCTACTACTGCAGCTACTCTAGGGTGAAAAACCCCCACTCTGGGTTTAGTTCTGTTATTTAAAAATCCACATGCATCCCTCCACACTTACATTACCTCCAAATATAACACAATTCTCCTATGGCTTAGCCAGGTAAGAGCTGAAACAAAAACTCTCATCCAAGAGAGGTTTTCAGGGGAACAGGCTTGAAAAGAGGGAAGGGTGAGGGGATCAGAGATAACAATGGGAGAGTATCCTGCTTCACAAAGTAAGGAATAGCAGCAAGGAACTCGGGCACTGGTTACAATAGCGTGGTGAAATATTTCTATTCACACAGCAGCACACAACTGCTACCAGGAACTGAGAAAGCAGCAAATTCAAAGAAAGAAAGGGAAAAAAAATAACCAAAACCAACAAAACACTAAACACCAATGTCCCCTCAAAAAACCAGCCAGGATTTCTCTCATTACCAAGATCTGCAATTCAGTAAAAGGGAACAGGACACAAATACCAAACCTGCCTTTTTTGCTAATCAGGCCATTAATCACATATTACAGATGAAAATTTGCGTGAAGAGAATCTCAGAAAAGTTCCTGACAGGATCAAAAAGAATGCTAAAAATTATGAAAAACTAGATGCTTTAATACAGCCCAGAGAGCAGATTTTCCTCAGTCCAGGCTTGTGCTAACATCCCAAAAGTGATTTAATTACAGTTAAATTGGTTTCCCAGAACTGGTGGAAGAAGTTCAAATTATATCAAAGATCATTATAAACTCACATTTCATTCAGCAGATCCCAACCCTAGTCTAGCTGCAGCCTCTCCTGCAGCTTGATGGATTTAGACAGTTCCAAATTTCTGGATGATATAGTAGGCACAGACTTGACTATTCTGGGAACTGCTGTTCTGTGATAAAAGTTCTGAACTGTGCTTCCAGAACTGAACCACATTCAGTACAGCTGCTAAACTAAATAATCACTGGTTTCATTACTGAAATAAAAATAAAAATCCCCTATTTTCCTACCAACTCTAGTGACAGCAGCAGGGGCAAGGTGGTGATTTCTCTCTTCTCATCTATCTGGAATGGCTGGAAGGGTGCTGACTCATAACTGACCCTGAATCGGGGCACACACCCGAGCTGCTGCAGCTTCCAACACAAACTCCGTGTCAGGCTGTGGCTCAGGAGGAGATGTGTGTGCAGCCACCTACGGCTACAGACGCAATAATCTCAGGGAGCAAAGGAGGGCAGGCAGCTGGTGGAGGTTACTGCTGCAGACATCCCTGCCCAGCTGGCCATTGTTAAAGAATCACAATCCCGACCGGACACTTTCTGCGGGTGCAGCCTGTTGGATCTGAGCTCACACACCATCCAGCCACGACCACCCTGCATGCTTGAGCGCGGCCCCCAAAACGTGCTTGGACAGAATGCAAAAGACACATTGTTCTTCGGAACAGTTCTATTTTTATCCGTTTGCTTTCATTCTCTCTGCTTCCCACCACCACCAGCACCTCCACGGGCGTTTCTTTACATCTTTGCATCTCCCAGTCTCACCCATTTCCACCTTTAAACCATTTCACACCGTATCGGCGCAAACCAAAACGTGAAACTCGCAGAGCACACGCAACACTCGGGGTTAAATAAACCGTGTGCTTCCCAACCAACCTTCGGAGCCCACACCGCCAACAGATGTGGAGGGGCAGCAATTCCTGACACAGGCTTCAGGATGGCAGCAGACTCAGAAACAAAGCGCCGTGTCAGCTGACACTGCCTCGTAGTAGATGCAGTAATAGACACGAAACTAACCAGGCAGCGCTCGCAGGGAAAACACACAAAACCCAGCACGGCCACAAGACACGGCTCAGCCTTACCTCGGCTGAGGTGACTGCGATAACAAAAGCGGCGCTTCCCAAGGACGGGCTGGGCGAGGAGGGGCGGAAAAGCGCGGCCGGGAAGGCGAAGGGGCAGCGCGGCAGCGACCGGACCCCGCCCGGCAGGACGCGGGCCCGCGGGGCGATGCGGCCGCCCCGCCGCGGTCCCGGCGCCGGATCGGGGCCGCCCCGCCCCGGGCGGTGACAACGTGAGGGGCCCGGCGGGGAGAGGCCGCGGCACCCCCCCGGCCGCCCGCTGCCTCCCCCGCACCCCGGGGCGAGCCGCCCGCGGGCCCGCACCCACCTGCGCGCAGCTCCGCGGCCCCGCCGCCGCCGGCCGCCGCAGCCCCTGCCCAGCGCGGCGGTGCTCGCACGGCTACCGGCGCCCGCAGGCCCCGCCCCGCCCCGGGCTCCCCCCAGCGGACGGCGGGGCGAGCTAACCCGACCCCCGAGCGCGGCCCCTCACCTGCCTGTCAGCGCACGGCGAGGGCGCGGGCGGCGCTGGCCGCGCCGGGCAGGGCAGGGCCGGGCTGGCTCCGGTTCCGCCGGGCTCGGTTCGGCTCCGCCGCCGCTCCCGCCGCTTCTCCCCCGCCGCTCCCTCCCGCGCCCCCGGCGCGAGACACGCGCAGGCCCCGCCCCCCGGCACGCCCCGCCCCCGGCGCGCGTCACCGCCCGCGCGCGTGCCCGCGGAAGTTTGGCCGCTCCGCGGCGCCGTAGCCGCCGCTGCGGGCGGGAAGCGCGAACGGGCCGCGGCGGGGTTCAGGTACGGCGGGCAGGCCCGGCGGGGCGGGGACCCGGCCCCGGAGCCGAACGGAACCGAACCGGCACCGAACCGGCACCGAACCGAACCGGGGCCTCCCCCGCGGGCGGCTGCTGAGCGGGGCCGGGGCGCGCGGGGCCGGTGTTTCCCGGGGCAGCCCCGGGCAGACTGCGATCCATCAAGAGCCCTTCCAAGTGGGATTTGCTGCGATTTCAGGGTGTGAGGAGCCAAGAGCAGCACCGGCTTCCTTAGCCCTTTCTCCCGGGGACATTAAAGTGAGAGATTATGGCAAATGGGTTAGATCTGCCAGGCTACGCAAGGAATTGTTTCAATTAATATCTTCTTGCAATGAGTGCAGCTCATATTGTAACTATGCTATATGCATATTATATTATTTCATTTTATCTATTGTAACTACAATTTGTGTTCCAATTCAGACATTTGACAGGTTGATATCCACTGATATCCCTTCCGACTGCAGAATCAGAGTCTGTTTTAAATTAATTTCTGTAGAATCCTATGGTGCATGGAAATGCATGTTACAGTGTCTAAACCCTTCTGCCATGCCTAAGGTATCCCTCCAAAATACAGATAATTTGTACTTATACTGCTGGCTAAGAAAGCAGGATGGAAATAGACACAGGCTTGCCCATACCTCAAATATCCTGCCAATTTCAAAGGTAAATTATTTTTCATTTCACAATAACCAAGTGTCAGCTTGGAGCTAAACAGAGCCTAAGAGCCTTAGGATTTTCATCCCAGCTTAATTAGTGTGTCATTTTAATGGGGTGTTGCTGCCACAAGGGACAGATCTCCCACCAGAGTTCTGATCTTTTGTTTCCAGCCCAGATTAATTCCTTGCCTGGTAATTGCTTTGGGAAACCTGCTGGTTTTCTGCTCACACCTGGACAGGCTGCTTTCCCCTGCAAGTGCCAGACCATCACTCTTGGGTTAAAAACTCTGCTGTCTTTGCCTTGCAAGGACTGAAGTGACTTGTACATAAATGATGTGGTGATAAATCAATCTTGACAGGCTTTTAGCATGGAGTGCCCATGTAAATAATTTATTATATTTGAGTAATATTCCTGCCTGGTCTCCAGAAAAAGCTCTTTCCTTTTACTCTGCCTGCATGGATGTGAGATTCCTTGAAAAGCAAATTGTTCACTTTTGGTTTTGTTACTGTGTTACTCTTTCATACCTGGAAAAAAAAACTAGTATGACAGTTGTTTCTAGGTAATTCACACACAGCACTGCTATTAAAGAAAATGTTTGGAGGCACAACCAGCAAAATTTGAAAAATATGCAGGCTAAAACACAACAGCACATGCTAAACTAAGCTGGATTTGTAATTATTGGGAAAGCAGACCCCCAAACAACTTCCATTGATGTTCAGTGGGCTTGTGGCAGCTGTCTAAAAGGAAACAGACAGTGAGTAAGGAGGTGAGTTTCTCATCCTTCGTTACAAAAATGCAGGAATTGACCAGGTATTCTTTGTTTCAAATGTGAAGTGTATCCAAAAATTCTTAAACAGAAACACACCCCCTCTGTGTTAAAGCAGCCTTTGCATAACAGGTAAATCAACTTATAACACAGTCTGGGGCTCCCAGAGGAAAGAAAACTCCACAGAAATATAAAACTTGTAAAGGTTTTTGGATGTTTTCTTAGAGTACAAACCTTGGGTTAAGTACGTGGCATTATCTTTAGTGCTTCCCAAATCACTTACTGCTGCCTGTGCAACTGTTTGCTCTTGCTGGGCTCAGTGGAATTGCATTCATGGAAAGAATGTTGCAGATTTTCACTCAGCAGACCAAAGCCTCTCTGGGAAGGAAGCTTAGCAGACAGAGAGAGTGAGGATGAATGAAAAGGAAAAAAAAAAAAAGGATGTTCACAGCCTGTGCTGAAGTCCTGCCTTAGCCTGTGGGATGCTGTGGTGAATTCCTTCGTGTTCTCTAGCTGAGCACTGCCTGAACTGGAAAGCACAAAGCATGGAATGCCAACTATTCTGAAGTGATGCAGAGCTGCCTCCTTCCACCTCACACGTGAGGAGAACTGGAAGCTGGCACTCCTACACAGGATCAGAGCACAGGGCATGGCTCAAAGCCCTGGTTTGGCAAGGCAGAGTGGAACTGATAGGAGAAGACATGATTTAGGAGCACAATAAATTTGTGGGGAGTAATGGACAGTGGGATAGAAAGTGTGGGAGGATGTTAGAAAATTAGAAGTTCTATCCACACAGTCATGGCAGATGAGGTATTGCTGCCACAGCCCCACAGTGATGTACTTGATCTACACAAGTAGATATACTTGAACAGATTAAATTCAGGATTATCTCTTCTGGAAGACTGATTTATTTCCTGCACAGGAATTTGTGTACACACACCTTTTTCTCAGCAGTGGTCAATTTCACCACCATGCAAAAAAACAACTACTTGTAGAGTGCTGTTGGAAAGCAGTATTTCATCTCCAATTTCCCCAAACAGAGACTGGGTGGTTTTTTTTCTGATTATGGACCTAATGCCAATTCAAATTTTGAAAGACAAGATCAAAATATGGTAATAGTAAAAGCTGTTAAGTTTCTTTACCTGTTCTAGTTAGTCAAGGCAATGTTTTGGAGCACAGTGCAGCACCTCAGAGTCCACACAAGATTATTCTCAGTGACAAGCAAACTTCCTGAAAACATTACCAGCCAAACTCAAAAGAATTCCCTGTAAATAATAAACAATGGTCCCATTGCCACAGAGATAGTAAATTATAATTCCTAGGTGCCTTTAAACTGATAAACTGCTTGCATCATCCTGCATATTCAAACTTTAATTTTTAGTCTTTCTTCTTTAAAAATAGGGCATTTTTTGACACTGTTAATGAGTCAGGCAGCTTCATCCCACAGCCCTGGCCCCAGAGGGTGTCCAAGGCTCTTGGGCACTCCAGTCAATAATTTAGTATCTACTTCAGCATTAATGTTTGATGTGAGTTAAAACGTGGGGAGAGGGCAGGGCAGTGGGGAAACAATATTCCAGTGAGGAGTGGAAGCCCCTTGCCTTCCCTGCCTTGGCACCAAGGGAGATTTATAGCTCCATTTGCAAAAATAACTTCTCTCTCTTCCCAGCTCCTACTCTAATGATTTATATCAAAGTTCTGTCGTTCTGAAATGCTCAGACAATTGCTTTGAGACACTGGGCTTGGCTGTGCTGCTCTTCCCCAACTGCAAATCCCCCACATTGCTCTGAGGGAGGGTTGGGTTAAACAAGGCTCACAGCTGAAGCTGCAGGTAAAGCCTGAAACTGAACTGGCATCCTGTGTCTCCTTCACACATCATTTGAATAATAACCACTGACAACTAAATTTACACTGATAATGGTGCACACCAGATAAAAGCTTGAAGAACTTTAACTAAAAACAGTATTAAGCAATTTTGCCTCAAAATGCCACCCACCTCCTTTGCATAAATTGGTCATGGTGTTTGTAGGCAAGTGACATTTTGGTCATTGTTTCTTCCCAAGGGCTCACAGTGATTAAGATCTGACTGAGGCAGCTTGGGGGTGTGAGTGGAGGCAACAGTATTGTTCAAATTTAAATTTTCTTGGCCACACACCCTATTTGTGTCTAATTGTCTCCGTCCCCTTGCAGTGAACTCTTTGCTGAGCAGAGGAAATAGCCTGCTTAAATCACAAGTGTTTCTCCTGGTAATGTTGCTTTCCATTTGCTCTTTTCCAAAGCCAAATGTATTTACAAATTGCTGCTAACTTCTGACTGAAATGCATTCAAGTGTATGAACACTGTACAATTACACAAGTTTGGGACCAAAGAGGAGTAATTCTAGCCAACCACAATTAAGGAGAATTTTAGCTGCACTTGGCATAATTGCCAATGCTCACACTTGCCAAGGAAACAACTGGTATCCTTTTTCTGAAAATTGTTTGCCAAGTCCTCTGTAAACTTTGGATTTCTTGTTTAGGGACTGGAAAAACAACTTATTTCAAAAAGTGCCACACCTGGAATGCATTAGCAAAGCAGAGTGCTGACTGACTGGCAAATCATGCTCTCTGCTGAGGATTTTAGGCTTTTTCACACTGTTCTGACATCTCCAGCTCTCTTGTACATCTGATTTTGCCTTGTATTTGTATTTCCTGCAACAGTCTGAGTGAGTGGCCATACAGAGCTGCCAAGTGTTGGGTTCTGGCTTGGAAAAGGGTGCCATCTGCTGAATTGCTGGTACCAGTTCTTACAGTTCTGCCAAGCTCTGTGGTTCTCAGCTCTGCACTGTTTGTGTGGTACCATATAGCACCAGGCAGGGGGATTACAGTCAAAACAGCAATCTGAAATAAAACTGACAAGTCAGGGCATAGCTGAGTCAAGTTTTAGAAAGTTGTCCCTATTTTTTATCAAAGTATTAATGGATATTGAAAGAGGTCCAGGAAGACAGTGCTAAAGAATCAGAAAGAGGGAATTATTTTCTTTTTCCTTCCCTGCCATGGTCCAGTGCCTTCATATTTACTTAAAAGCAAAAAAAAAACCAAAAAAACAAACAAACAAACAAAAAAAACCCACAAAACCAACCACATTTATAATTTTTACCAATGTGATATTTGGAATTAGCTTTCTGCCATGTCTTCATATGCACTGCCAGTTCTGTTCTCTTCAGTCCCTCTATTTTCTCTCTTCTCTAGGGATGCCTGAGAGCCAGGGGAAGGACAGTGAGAGCAGCAGCAGCTGCTCCAACACTTTGGACCCAGTGGCTTCCTTTGGACAGGTCAGTTCCTTTTGCTCCAAAGGGAAATGCAAGCTGCATGCTCACACTACTGGAAATCTGCTCTGCATTTTCATTCCTTTTAAACTTGGGTACAGTAAGGCTGCAATCCTGCTACACCCTATTGTACTTCACATTTTTTCTCTGCAATAGTCTGGACATACCTTGAGTTATAATCAATTACTCTGGATTCTTCTCAAAAGCTTTTTAAACCTTAAAAGTGGGTCTCATTTTATTCTCTGTTATTCCCAGATGGCCTGAGTCATGCTTACACATATTCTCAGTACTGGGTCAGAAAAGCCAACTACTTTTAGCTATTAAAAATATTTTTTGAAAGTTGTAAAATAATTTGAATAAACAAAACTGTATCTGGACTGAAAACAGCTTTTGGTGATGAAATCTCTTCTCCATGATGGGCATTTCTACATAGTTCTTGAATGTGGCACAAGCTTGTGCATTCTCCCTTTTTCCTTATGCTTTTTCATTACAGGCTTGCATTCTAGATCAGAAAAATATCAAGTTTTTACTCTTAAGATTAAATAGAACCAAATACAAATGAGAGCAGTTTGTCAGGAGTTGGAATTTTTATGTCACACAAACAGACCAGAAGATTCTTGGTTCTGCTGAACTATTAGGGCAGCCAGTACATGCATACACAATATTTATGATCAGGCTGCAACAGCACAAGCTTTTTATTTCTCAAATCCTTAAAGATACATTTAGGCTTTGCTACATTTTGTTAATTGGATTTCTACTAGACAAACCTACACTTATAACACTTGAGGCTTCCCATGATGCTGGTATTCTCCAGTGATGGAGGCATCCAGAGAAATTGGATAATTGTTGGTCACAGAGATACTATGTTTAGAGCAGTGAAATAGAAATTTACATGTGTGTTTGTGGCTAGGATTATGAATGAAAAATAATTGCTGCAGCTGAGTAATTAATGCCTGTATCCATTAAGAGTAAGAGGAAAAAGAACAATCTAATGCACGTCCCTTGAGGTGTTTCCTTGCCTGTTCCATCCCAGTTCCAAGGAATGGCTGCTGCACAAGCAGCAGGACTGGGACAGGGCAGTGCTGTGGGAGGGGTGGAGCACAGAGTGAGACTGTGTTGCTGTTGTGTTGTTTCTGCCCAGTACCAGTACACGGCCAGCGAGCACCGAGCTATCCAGCACGCCCTGCGCCAGAGGCTGGGCCCCGACTACATCAGCAGCCGGCAGGCGGGAGGAGGCCAAAAGGTACCAACAAACACTATGTTTCAACTCTACTTTTCCCAGGAAAACTAGGGTGTAAATTGTTACAATATTCCTGTTTTTGTTGCAAGGTCATTTCCCATGCAAAGTGAGCATGCCAAGAGTTCTGGCTTTTATTGAGCCACAGATTTTCCTTTTGCACTTATAAAGATATTTCATTTTTCAGTGCTTCTACCTTTACAAATGAATATTTATCTACTTGTACAACACTGAGATGTTTTCCCTATTTTTTCCCAGAATTGGACTATATGAAACATTATACAAGTGGCTGCATTTACTGTCTTTAGTGCCCAGAAAGAGAATGCACCATCAGCCTTTTACTCACATTATCTGAACCCTGAACTTAGCTGGGTTTCCTCAGTGTAAGATGGGTATGTGTAATCTCTGTTAAAAATAAATGTGCAGAGATGTGTGCACAAGGCTGTGTATTTATATATAAATGTATTTATGTGTATGTGCTCTTCTTTTCAGGTCTGTTACATTGAGGGTCACAAGGTCATCAGTCTGGCCAATGAAATGTTTGGCTTCAATGGCTGGGCTCATTCAGTCACTCAGCAGAATGTTGGTAAGGACCTCTTGGGGGCAAAGAAGCCTTTGCTCCCTCTTGTTCCACTATGAAGGAAAATTCACTCAGATAAAGGCCAAGTTTCCATCTGAGAACACAATTGCAAACCCCAGCCTGTCCCTTACCCAGCCACCACCCCTGTCTGTCCCTCACACAGCATTTCTTACCTTGTCTGTCACTTGCACAGCCACGTGTCCCTTCCTCCTCACAGCTCAGCAGCACACTCAGGGTCTCAAGCTCCAACTGTGACTAGTGGCCAGCTACCCCACACTTTTCTAACACCCAAACTCACTGGGCAGCCACAGATGCTCCCACTCCTCAGTAATCAGTACAGCTGTAATTCATTGGGAGACATGGCCTTCTGCACTGTCCTTTCCAACTATCTTCCCACATTGCTGTTTTCATTTCAGACCTGCCACAGTCATTATTCTGAGTGGGTTTATGATTATTCTTAAGCTGGTCTAATCAAGTCTCTGATCTGTATGTGTACACTCAGTCAAGAGTAATTACAATTAAACTATTTAACACCCAGCAGTCCTGGGCCAACTTTAACACTTACCTGTAATTTTTAGACTCTAACCAGTTCATATTCTCACTTAATAGTCCCCTAATCTTTAGGAACTCATCTTCTTCTGCAGATTTCTCTTCTAGCTAATAGTACTAAAGTTTCTACAACAGAAAACTTTGGGAAAATTTTTCAACTATAACATGGTGTTCAGGTGATCTTAAAGCTTCATCCTCTTCCATATTGATAGCTGAAATAATACCTGCCAGAGGAGTGTTGTCCTTGTTTGCAGATCTGCTGTGCTTATGCTGAAGACTGGTTGTTGAAGTAGGTCAAAGCAGCAGCTTAAATTACCTTCTTCCTTCTGCCCCACCTTCAGAAATCTTTTCTTAACTCAGGCTGATAGATTCTAGAAATAGAACAACTTACTTCATTGCTTTCCATCTATTCCCACCACGGTTTTCTTCCCCCCTTTTCAGTCAAGAAAGGACTGACATCCTTCAAACTTCTACCTTTTTCAGATAATGCCATAACTATCATTCCTTAGAAATACAGGCATTCTGTCCATGATAAAACCTTGTGCAAATTATTTGCAAATTGCAGACTTCTACTAGATCATAGGAAAGAAATTACTTGATAGACAACAGTTTCTTTTCCACTATTGTTTTTATAAATTAACAGTTAAAATATCTCCCTCCAGACTTTGTTGACCTCAACAATGGCAGGTTCTACGTGGGTGTCTGTGCTTTTGTGAAAGTTCAGCTTAAGGTAGGTGGTTTGGTTTTTTTTGTTTTTTTTTTTTTGTTGGCTCTGACTGTAGCTGAGCAATTGCCTGAAGCTGTGAATCAAAGTCCTTGCATGGGTCAGAGCACAGTCCTCAGGTACTGCTCTGCATTAGGAGCCTGCTGGTGTCCTAAACATTGACCTTGCTGTGGAACAAACAGCCAAGAGCAAATAACCAGGCTTGGCAAAGCACAGCACCTGCATGTGTAAAATCCCCTTAAGCTGAAATTGTGCTGCAGGATGGGTCATACCATGAAGATGTGGGATATGGAGTCAGTGAAGGCCTGAAGTCTAAAGCCTTATCCTTAGAAAAGGCACGAAAGGAGGCAGTAACAGATGGACTGAAGAGAGCACTCAAGTAAGTGAGGATCAGCACTTGCACATTTTCAGAAGCTATGTGGGAAGGAAGGATTTTCAGTCACAGTGAGCCCTCTTGTTCCTCAGGTGCTTTGGGAATGCTCTTGGGAACTGCATCCTGGACAAGGACTACCTGCGAGCCGTGAACAAGCTTCCCCGGCAGGTGAGCACAGGGGCTGCAGAGCTCCCACTGCCCTGCCCTGCTCTTCCTCAGCTTACCAGGGTGCTGCCACTGCCTCTCACTCCTGAGGGCTCCTGAACAGCCTTCCTAACAAACAGCTCACACACACAGCAGTGTTCCTGAAGTGGCACTGCAGGATGCCCCAGCTGGGGGCAGGAGGCTTCTAGGCAGTGATGTGCCTTGTGGAGGAGGGAAAAGGAAGCCTTCTGCAACTGCTGATCCATAGACTTTGATAGCAAAGCTGCCTTCAAGCACAGTAGGACTTGCCAAACTCTGCTAGAGGCCTAGAGCTGCAAGGCAGTCCTGTCAAACACTAGGAACAGATCCAAAGGGACACCCTGCCAGGTAAAGATGGCCCAGGTGTCTGGTTTGCCAGGATCATGGACCATTAGAGGCACTGCCACAAACCTGTAAGGTGACACAGCCAAAACATCCCATCTTTAATAAACAGGAATGGTGTACCTTCCTCAGAACTCAGTAAAGGCTGGCCTTGCCCTTTAGCACAAGCAGGAAAATGGACTGGTGAAACAAACTCACTGAGCAGAGCCTTGTGAGAAGCTGTAAAATCCTGCATTGATCACCAACAGCTGCTCTCGTTTGCAGAGCAGTGTGGGGAGACCTCACCATCTGCCCTGCTGCACTGAACAATTAAACCAACACAAAGTCACAGCAACTCAATGATTAACTGGCTGAACTACTGGGTACTGAAACAGCATTTCAGGTTTCTAACTTCCTGTTTGACTTAGAGCAAATAAAACAGATTTTTAACCAGTGCTTATTTCATTAACTTGATGATGGCAATTTCTGAACCTTTTCTTTTTTCTCCTTTAGCAGGTACCCCCTGAGTTAGACTTGGTCAAAGCTAAAATACAGGACTATGAGCCTGAAATAGAGAAAGCAAGATACAGCAGCTCTGTGGAAAGGCAGAACACAGCAGGGAGACAGCACTGTGAGGTGACACCTGGCTGTAAGCCTGTCCAGACAGAGGCTGCTGTAGTGACAGCAGATCAGAAACAGCCCAATGCTCCCAGGTGAGCTGTTACAAATTTATTTTTTAAGCTGTATTAGAAGTTACTGGGCCTTTTAAAACATGCAGACAGCTCAATTCCAAAGATGCCATAAAGTACTGGTTCAGTAGATTTTCTTTACTGTTATTTCTTAATGATTTTTTTCTTGACAAAATGTGATTGCTGAGGTCCTGTTTAACTGTGTGTTTCTGTGGGGAGGACAGAAGCACAGACTCCCTGGCCATGGAGTGTGATGCCACTTACCAGAGGAAGCTGCGCCAGAAGCGGCTGCAGCAGCAGTTCCGGGAGCAGATGCAGAGAAAGCAGCAGGTGCCAGGAGTCACTCCCAGCAGCAAACAGGGTGAGAAGTGGCATTCCAAACTGGCACTTCCCATGAGAGCTGCTGGCAGGCACGGGTTACCCACAGCACAGGAGCCTGGCCAGCCTCATGTGCTGCTGTGCTGTGCCATCCACACACCTTTGAGGCCACAGGCAGGAGCATTCTCATACATTCCCCCTCTGTGTTCCAAAAGTGTCAGGAATGTCAGCTCTAAACCTGCATCCTTGAATCTGCAACTTTCCAGCCACCCTAAAGCAGCTGTTGCCAGCACCATCAACCTGCTGCATCCAAGCTGAGGCTGCAGCACCTGGCTGTGGTAGCAGTAGGCAAATACACATTGCCTGAGCTACTGATCCATTACCCTTGGCTCACAGGGAAGTCTGGGGCCATGTAGTAGCAAGAAATGGAGATGGACAGGCTGAAAACCACAGTGAAGTTGCACAGTTGCTTGTCAGATGTCATCAAGTACAGAATATTACTTCCCACATTCTGCTTCCAAGCCTTAGCTGTAGGAGAAAAAACGGGTACCTGGTGGAAGTGCTGGCTGTCATTTCAGACTCGTGCTCTGCTAGGAAGGAGCCAGAGGGTGTTTCTCTATTTCTGGTATTAACCTCTTGTCTTGCCTCCTGTAGCAACATCTGATCCTGCTGTGGAGCACAGCACTGCAGCAGAAGTGCAACAGGAGCTGGTGATAGAAGAGGAGTTCTTTGCAGGTCAGCCAAAGAGTGATGAGCAGTAAAGTGTTAAATCATTGGCACTTAAACTAGGTTAATTCAGAATACAGTAGAAGGGTGAAAGCTCTGAAGAACTGGAATAACACAAGTGTGTGATTCTGACCTTAACAACACGAACTTTGCCCGAGTGGCAGGGAGATGATCTCCATCACTATGGGGGGTTTCACACTTAGGTTCTTCAGCAGAGCTGTTACACCTATTGCTAAACCCTTTTCCTGAGGTGATACTGCACAACACAGAACTTGTGGGGAATTTGGGGTGTGCCTTTTCTCAATATAACCATGGATCTTTGGGTCACACACCGTGGTGCCTGCACACTGCTGAAGTCCAGAGCACAAGAGGCAGGGGCCTGCTGCACACTGACATAAGAGATGCTTCAGAGTTTAGGAAAAGAATGTGCTGGTCTTGGAGCTACTGCCACTCCTGTAGCACAGTACTGTGTCATGGATCCCCTTCTCCTTCCCTCCAGATGATCCTGAACTTTGGGACATCCCCTTGGAGAGCATGGGTGCCAAAGCAGCAGAGCCCTCCTCAGCTGCACAGCGGGCACCCAGGACACCCCGTGGCCAGCAGCAGATGGGCTCTCTCAGGAGGACACCCCACAGGGGGAGCCAGCACAGAGCTGCTGCCAGGCTGGCACAGCTGCAGCCCCCTGCTGCAGCCCCCAGCACCAGCTGTGCCCCCCAGCACGCCCCAGGTAGGTGCTGCCACAAGGGATGAGCTCTGTCTTCACAGGGGCTCTTGGGAGATTGCCAAAGTCCAGGGGGAAAACCGTCCCTTTCTTTTGAACCTGGCTGCAGATGCTGGGACAGTGGTCTTGGAAAACTGCTTTTTCCCATCCTGCTGTCCTATCAAGGAAGAGTTAGAAAAATAATTGAGGAACACATTTAGAGGCAGAAAAAAAATGTCCAATCCTCACTTTCTCCCTGTGTGGCAGGATGCAGCCCACTCAGGAGAAGTCAGAGCTTGAAGAAAAGGAAGCTGGAACCTGCATGAGGCACCCTGTGGGATCTGTGCCTCTGTCATGGATTACATCACAAGGCTGCAGCTGGCTTTCCAAATTGTGTCACATGGACTCTGCTGTACATTATGGTGAAGCAACAGAGCAGAGTTTCACACAATCAGCAAGAACTTCATGTACTCTTAGGTTGTTACCTATTTCAGATGCCTTTTTTTACGACCATGCTGTTATTTGTGCTCTGCATCACGAGACTTATGCCACATTACGAGTGGATATTATCTGTAAATTGTAACAGAATGGATTGTTGAAAATGAGATGTAATTCATGGCTTCTCTCTCCCTCAGTGCTGCATTCCAGCACAGAGGGGAGAGATTTTTAGTAGAATGGGGAGCAGGGGGGTTGTGGCCAGGGGACAGAAGGGACAAGCTGTGTCTGAGGTGCAGCCCTGCCCTTTGCCCCGTGTCTGCAGGGGCAGAGCCCCTCGCTCCTGAGTTGTTCCCGTTCCCATTCCCCAGCCTGTGCCCCAGGGCAGGAGCGTGCCAATCCTTTGGAACATGAATGGGAGCCGCACTGATGTTTTTAAATAAGTTCCAACCCCTTTCGATACAGAAATAAACACGAATTTGAAAAACAGACCCCGCTGGGAGCTGTTGGTGCCTCTCTGCCCTGCAGCCATTCCACCTCCCTCCCTGCTGAAGGGGCAGCTCTGGGATGGGCAAAGCCAAAAGCTGCTCGGTCCAAAGGAAGGATTTGTAGGCAGTATTGAAGAATACTCCGTGCGGGAAAGGGCGGGGTTCTGGGCTGGCGGTGCTGCTCCCTGCGGCAGGAGCGGGGCCACCAGGAGGCCATGGGGGAAAAAAGAGTGATGCCACATCTGGAAGTTAGAGGAAAACCAGGAAAATTTACACAAACCAACCCTGACATCAATTTCAGGTCTCACATGGGATCTTACTCCCATGGTTTGCCTCACTGCTCTAACTGTAAAGACATTTGGAATATTCAGCATTTATTCATCTTCCTCCTACTGTGTCTTCATCACTTAATCAGTACTTTTCCCTTAAAAGATCCTTTGCTATCCAGGACAAAGAACAGGGATTGACTTCAGTATGGAAAGACAGGACAAGCCGTAATTGACAGCAATAAATCAATTATTACATCTAGAAAACAGTTCCACATTTCCCCGTACTCGTTTCTGGCCAATTCAGTGCTGCTTTCAAACATTCCACATGTTTGAGTCATGCCCTCGCTGTTGAAACCATATACCTGCTAGGAAGGGAGCCTGCAGACCTTCCCAATTACCGAATTCAAACTGCCCCAAACCTTCACAATGAAAAAAATTCCAAAGTCTGAAACAGGAATGTAACGGCCTCAGCTTCCTTGGCTCTGGAAACAACGCAAATATTGCTGTGCCTCCCCTAATAAAGTCACTGCCACGAGCCTCTCGGGATTGGTCCCTTTGAAAAGGGCAGGAAAACTTACACTGGGAGCTTTTTTTTCCCTTGGAGGCTTGCGCAGCATGACTCATAAGAGAAGCTGTGCTTAAAATGGAAAGAAATGCCGCAGCAATTAGTGTTTAGAAATACCACATTCCTGCAAGTCTGCAGTTGGGAATGACGCTGGGAAGTTGTTCACTCTTGACCATTCCAGTTGCAATCCAAGGACTGAATTCCTGTGTTTAAGGTGGCTGAGGAGTCCCTTGTCCCAGCCCCTGCTGAATCCATCCCTCAGTGCTGCAAGCAAGCCCAGGACCCGCCAGGACACTCCCTCCCTCCCCCTCTGCTTCCACCAGCTGTGGAAAACACAACTAACTACAGCCAGGGAAGCCCAAAGTTTCAATTAATTTTATTTTTTTTATTTTTATTTTTACAGTGTACATTGTTAAATAATGTAAAGAAAACGCTTGTAATTCAGAAACAGATTTTATGTGGAAAAAGATACTCAAAGTGTAATATTAAACAAAATAATTTAACAGTTCAGTAGCATTAGTTTATTCCTCTAGACTTCAGTTATTCATCCACAGGAGGAGAGGGAGGGAGAAAAAAAAAAAAAATCAATGGTAAATAAAACCAATTCTTGCATAACATTAAGTGAAAAAACGACCTCAAACTTATTAGATCAAATTTAAATAACCATGTGCTGCATCCAGCTGACCAGCTCCTCTGCCACGAGTATTGCCCTTGTCTCATTACTGCCTCAGCTCTGTCCCTGCTCCCCTGCATCCATCCATCCTTCCATCCTTCCAGGGATTCCTGCCTGGCTCAGCCCAGGCTCCTGCTCCCCCTGGGCCTGCCCTGCTGCCACAACTGCTGCACAACGAGGGACAGGAGCACAAAGCATCTTGCTTCTTTGTGAAAATGGAAGAGTGGGAACATCTGCAGACACAACAACTCCCTGTTAAGGCCCCAGCAGGGAACAGGCTCTGAGATTAAAACAAACTTGGACAAGACACCCCTGTGATGCACCAGCCTCCAGGATGCTGGTGAGCTGCTCCCAAGCACCAGGAAAGCTGCACCCTCATCCTTCACAGCTTTTTGCAGCACTACACAAATACTGGCTGGTATTATTTTGACTTTGAAGAGGAAACCAGTATTTCTTAAATAGGAAAAGGGAGAATGACCAAAGCAGAAGATACAGTACAGGTACTAAGAGGTGACAAGTGACAGACAGTGACAGTCCTGGTACCAGCTTGAAATTTGTTAAGAGTGAACAAAATTGTAAATCCTCCAAGACAGACAGAGGAAACTTTTTGATGCCGGCTGTTTCAAGTACATCCATTGCCGGCAATGGACGTTGCACCAGGACAGTCTGTTCCTGGCTTAAATGAATTTTACCAAAAAAAAAAAAAAAAAAAAAAAAAAAGGTAAGAAAAGCAATCCCAGCAGACAAGCCCATGCCAACGAGCAATGGCACCTCTCCCTCAAGCCACATCCTGACCAAACATCTTTACAACTTTGCAGGTGGAGTCAATCTGCATCTCAAGTCGGGCCTTTCCCCAAGATACACGTTCTCCCCTCCTCTCTCCCTTCCTGACCCAGCCCTCCTGCCTCCAGAGCCAATATTGGTTAAGTCTTGTTTTAGCTTCACCTGCATCCCTCTGTCCCAGCCCACCTGGCCCCTGTCCCCACACCTTCAGCTCTGCCCTCCTGCACGAGTTTCCCCACACACAGAACGGCTCCGACCGCCGGGCACCACGCCCTGCCCTCACCTGCCCTCTGCCCACCTGGGCTCTGCTGGGAAGACGACGCTAAACTGCAGAAGCAAGAGAAGTCCAAGGCACTAAAATATCCAGCAAGCATACTGGGAGAACAGACAAGTATTCAAGTACATTAATTTATACAATTTTACATTCACATTTATTTATCTAATACAATGAAAATACAAAGGAAAAAGTTAAAGTGTCTCCAATAAGTATAAGGATATAGCTAGCTTTTTTTCCCGTTTTTGTCTTTTTAACTTTTTTAACCCTCTATATTCCACTCATTTTTAAACTACTGTTGTCCAACAACATTTATATATCACAGTGTTTCCACATCAAAACTGATGGTAAGTACATGTCCGCAGGGAACTTTTAAAATTTTTTTTTAACAATTTAAATTGCTCTAATGCTGCAGTCAAAGCTGTTAATATCTTGCTTAAAGCAGTAATGACCTATCAAGCATGGGCTGCACCACAAGTCCATTCGTGTGCCCCATCATTTCAGAGCCAGATACGATTGACTGGGGAGAGGGAGAGGAGGGGGATCTGGACAGCTTTTTCCTGGTCTTGGTTCTCCAGGAGGAGGCGAGAAGCGTGCTAAAGCCTCATGCTAGGGTTCAGCTCTCCCACCAGGAAAATTGTATGAGCTGACCCCACGGCTTCTCCTCACAGCTCTCATTGCAAGAGCAGCCCCCTCAGTGGAAAGCACTGTCCCATCACAAGGATGCTCATCATCCTCCTCCCCCTTCCGAGTGTGTGGGGAAACTCCCGCTACAGAGTTGACAGCAATGGTAGGAAAAGAGAAATTCATTCCCAGTCTGGCAAGCTACCAGTTCATTGCAGCACTAGTATTGATAGAGGCCCATCTCCCTCCCCACGTCCTGTCCCCAGGCGCAGCCAGCAGCGGCTCCGAGCGTGGCTAAGTGGTCCGCAGGTTGGAGCCTGGAGGGTTGCTGACAGACTTTTGCAAGTTGCTGATGTTGAAGCTTTGCAAAGAGGTGGCCCCCACGGGCTGGAACTGGCCGAGCTGTGGCTGTGCTGGCCCCCCTGGGCCGCTCCAGGGCGGGGGGAAGGAGGCTGCTGGGTAACCGTACTGCTGCGGGGGGCACATGGCCTTGCTGAAGGGACCTAAAGAGGTAGCTGATGCTGCAGGGATGGGCGTAGCACCCAGGGAAGATGCCATCGAGATGCACAGCTGGCCTGGGGCCGAGAATTTTCTTGCCATTCCAGGGCCCTGAAAGGTAATCCAACCATGGAGACAAGTTACACAACTGCACTTTAAAAACCACCAGCCCACAACCCTCTCCCGGTGGGTATTTCCAATGGCCCTCCCCTTTAGTTTACATCCTCCACACAAAGAGCCAGCTAGCAGCATTCCAGAGCTGCTGCCCAGCTGTGTTTGGAACCCCAGGGAGACAGGATGACGCCCACAGCTTCCCACCACAAGCCCCCAGAGGTCACCCCTCACCTCGTAGCTGCTGTGCCCTTTGCCAACTTTCTTGCCAGACAGGTTCATGGCGTCGCGGGCCCAGTTGTCCACCAGCTTGTGCAGGTCGTCGGTGAAGGTGCCCTTGCGGCTGGAGCCCATGGCCGTGGGCTGGCTCTGGGGGGCCTGGCTGTTCACTGCAGCCCCCACTGTGTTGGTGCTGCTGGTCCCTACAAACACAAACACAGCCATCAGCACCTGCCTCGGCGCTGAGCTCCGGCCAGTGCACTGAGCAACTGTGGTAATGGCACACCGAGAGTTAAAATGCCATGCAGATTAATTCTGAGCTTCAATTCCAGGACACACTCAAGTGGGAACTGCAAGGCTTCCTACAGGCATTTTCTCAGATTCAGAGTGTTTCACTTTGCAAAAAGTCATCCTAAAGGGGGAGTGGTAGCAGCCTGCAAGTCTTTGCAGAAGAAAAAGGACATTGGATTTGAGCACTGAGTGACAGTACAGGCACATGGCTCTCATCCTACACCTTTCAATCAGCAGCAACCACTACTGGCACAGGTCAAATCCACCTTGGAGGACAATGCTGGATGCTGAGTAAGGAGCAGTAAAATCAGCATCACCAGCTGCTCTGTAGCAAGTTATCTCCGCTTTGTGAAGAGAAAAACTCACCCAATTTACAAAAACAAAAAAACAAATCCAAAAAATCAAAAAACAAACAAAAAAAAAGCCCCAGTCAGAAGCAGCGACTGTTGTTTCCAATAGCTGCCATACTTATGTTCTTGAGGATAAACAGATGGGACTGTCTTCATCCACCAAACAGTCAGGATCAGCAGGGAAAGTCTGCACTGCATTAAATTTTGCTTTTTGCCTCTGAAAGCATTTTTTGCTGTTATGTTCAGATGTCCTAAGTCAGAAGAATAAGCATTTGAGATGCAAACAACTAAAACAGCTTAAAGAAGGCAGAAGTGAGAGTATTCCTCAGACAAGCTCTGACAGGTTTCTCTTTTCACTGCAAGAACACAAAACCCCTTGACATAAATGCCAGGTTTCAGTTCTGCTAGAAAGCTTGTTGAGTATTATATCCTGTGGGGGGGTAAATCAACCTAGAAGCTTTGTTTTGTATAGCCTTCCTATGCCCCTCATGTTTATAAACAGGAAACTGCACTCCAACCTAGGGTTTTAAAAGGCTGACCTCATAACATGAAGCAAAGAAATCTTAATGATTTCCTAGGATCCTAAATTCCCAGCAGTATTGCCAAGTATCCTCAGTTACAGACATGGAAGTGCCAGTAAACCACTAGGGCAGATGCAACAACAAAATCAGCATCAGCAGTGCTAAAGACAGCACTGCTTGCACTTATCCTCACCTATTCCTGAAGTTCCTCAAATATTCCTACTTGCTCCCTTAGGAGACTGCACTTGGGAAATGCATGAAAACCTGAGTTTATGGCAGGCATTTCTAGAGGGAAGCTATTTAGAGGTGGATCACAGAAATGCCAGCAGTGAACATCCAATCTCTACTGCAAAGGCCAAATAACAGAGTCACTGTCTCTTGCCTGGCAGTTCCTTCATCTGTCCCACTTTCCCTGGCCATCAGCCACATTCCTTGCCACCACTGTATCACAGAAAGAACTGGTTCCAATCCCCTGCAGGAATGTTTCGTACTGAGGAGTGGATTAGGAAGGTGACATACTTACTATGCAGGACAAATAAACAAAGTGTTACTGCCTCTGGTAGTGCTGAGGAGGGAAGGACATGGATCCATCCCTCCAGTTCCAGCTCAAGCATGGGAATGGCTCCTGGGCTGGGTGCCCACAGGAGGTGTTAGTGGGGGCAGACACATGCCAGAACACACAGCAAGGGAAGAAAAAGGTTCCCTGAGCAGGGAGTGAGGCTGCAGCACTGATGGAGAGGAGCAGGAACACTGTGTGGTGCAAGAAAAGTCTGCTGTGAAGGAACAAGAACCTTAAGCATGCATCATGTGGAAAGGGCTCTGGATACAATCATTTAATAAGAGCAATGATGTGAAAGGTGAAGTTAAATACAAATGAGGCAAAAGCAAGGAAGAGGTGCTTGGGTGAGGGGGAACACTGCCAAAACCAATAATAATCACATTCCACCATGAGGGTTCATGCAGGAATTGACACACTTGCTCTCATCCTCTTCAGGATGGCCAGCATCCACTTGTGCTGTTCCACATTTCCACTTTAATCACTAAGTACTCTGCATCCCTACCCTGCAGAGCTTCCTCAGGCTATGGAAGGGGGAGAGTTAATTGAGGCATATACAACAGCACATTCAGCTGAAGAGATGAAAGATCATTTAGGAAAGAGTTTTCCAAAGAACTAGATCAGTTCAGGGTGACAAAGGCTGCCAGAGCTTTGTCTCCCAACTCACTTTGTCAGGGAGCTCCTGTCTCAGACCACAGGCATACCAGCCTACAGCATCAGAGCTGAGCTCTCACCTGATGTCCATTTAAAACTGACTTCTCAGGAGTTTCACATTTAGCTCTGACACACTCACTGCCTGCAGAAACTGCCATCCACAAGAGGCTGAAAAGCAAGTGCTTCAACTTGTAGCATTCATGGAAACAGCCCCCACATTCCTGCTTGGTCACAGCAGCCGTCCCCAGTTCTGCTCTGACGTGGGGGATCTCAAGTGGAACAGGCTCTCTCTCTCCAGCCCACTGCCTAGAAAATGCCTTCACTCTGCCCTTGGGCTTTTCCCCCATAAACCACAGTCAAATGACACCTTTAAAACAGTCATAAATGACATGTGCACACAGAGGCTTTTCTGAACATCCTTTGCTTTGGGAAACACACTGGTGCTACCTGATGGCTTACTCTTAGGCTTTTTAAACTTTGGAGGAGTGTCTGCAATTGGATCCACCACTGAGGTGACAAGCCCCATCAAATCCCACAGCAAGCAGCTGCTCTGAGTACAACTCCAGCACATTACAGTGAGCAACTGACCCTGATGCTGCTCTCCTTAGTGAGAGCAGAGCTAAGGGAAGGACAGGCTCTGCCTGCCTCCACCTGGCTGCAAGAGCAGCACCAGACTAGTCAATGCACTAAGGACAGAGCACACATTAGAGGGCACAACACAGACACACAGATGCTGTGCTGGAGACAGAGTCAGGGACATAAGGCTTCAGTGACCAGGAAAAGCTGATGAATAGATTTACAGTCAGGAATTGGAGATAACAGAAATAAGATAATTACTACAGAGCTGGTTGCAAGGACAGACTTTTTTCACCATCTTCCCTGAAGCACAAAGAGAGAGTAATTTGTTAAAGATAAGAGAAACAGTGAGAAATGTTTAGTATCAGGAAACATTACAAAAAGCTTGGTGAGAAACAGAGGACACAGCACAGCAGGGCTTTAACAGTCATTACTGGGACATTCTAGACAAACTCAAAGACTCATCTGACAGTTTAATCACAAAGAGAGGAGGCCCAGCCTCCTACATTTATTCTTCATGATTCCCAAACCATTGGGAAGAATGTCAGGAGACACTGAGGTCACAACTGTTATCACACAGTCACAACTGTGGCTGTTATCACAAAAGGAAAAGCAAGTACATCTTCCATTTTTGCCAGGACGTAGGAAGCATTTTACAATTACCAAATTTCAACCAGCAACAGATTTGATAGGTCAAGTGCTTTTAGTTTGTCATCCTCTTTCTCAGATGTGTGAAAACAGTTCAGACATTCCCTGCCAAGCTGTACCACTCTGTTTCTCCAGCTGCACAGTTAAAAGCATCAATCACTGCACTGTTTCCTCAACACCACTGATTCCAGCCCAGTTGCTCTCCAGCTGTCACTCCCACAGCAGTCTGCAACAGCACTTCAAGGACAAGGCTACAGGAAGCAAGCAGCCTGCAGCAAGCCAAGTGCCAGAGCTGAGTATTACCTGCTTCTACAGGACAGCTACAACACTTCTTCAAAGGAATCTCTTTTCCTTAGCAT
Organism: Erithacus rubecula; assembly: GCF_903797595.1. Lineage (NCBI taxonomy): Eukaryota > Metazoa > Chordata > Aves > Passeriformes > Muscicapidae > Erithacus > Erithacus rubecula. Next base: position 3,313,098 of record NC_136686.1, read on the forward strand.
CAGTCCCAAAAGCAAGAGATACACATGCCAAAGTACTCTTATAGCTAGATGATGGCCAATTTGCAGCAAGCCAAGGCCTTGGAAGTAAATTATACTCTCATATATTCAGTTCAATGTCAATTCTAGAAACAGACTGGCTGTTCTTCATATTCCCTTCCCCCAAAAAAGGACAGGCCAGACTAACAATTTTAAGTTAGTTTTGGTATGAATTTAACTTCTTCCCAGAAAGGAACATTAAATCTTCAAAGTGCAGGTGTCAGTGCACATCTGCATATTAATATACACAACAGAAACATTTAAAGCTGCTAAATTTGCAAAATTAGGTAATTTTAGTTCTTAGATCCCAAATGCAGTGAAGTGGGAGAGAGTTAGTGCAAAACTGAACAGCCAGGTAGAGTTTCCCTCCCTCTGCCTCCCTGCCTTTCTAGAGGATGGGCTGGTTGCATTGCAGCTGTCTCTGCAGAAAGCCAGGCTCAGCTCCCACACACAGCTCTAGCCCAGCTGAGCCCCTGCCAAGCACAGCCAGACAGATGATGCAGATGTGTGGTACTGCCATGCAGTGAAGGGAGGGCTCCTGACAGCACTCCAAACTTCCTCACATCGAGTCATTCCAGAGGGTGGGAAACCAATGTCAGACATTTCAAGGGTCCAGCCTGCAGAAGCAGCATGGGAGATATTGCAGCACTCCCAATAAAAAGCATCACAGCAGCAGCCTTGGCTCAAGCAGAGTGTTATTTCAAGCCACATCAGAAGTTTGAGGCTCTCTTGTAAGTCTGGCCTAATGTAAGTGCAAATGAGAGGATTCTGAAGAGAGCTGCAAGCTAGCTTGTGAGGGCTGACAGAATGTCTGAATATGTATATTTACCCACCTTTACTACTATTTGTTTTATATTTAACGTATCTCCAATTCACAGGAAAAACTTCTAAACCTGAGCTCATAAGGTTCTTTTGAGTTTGGCTGGATTTATTCTCTAATTGTTTTAAAACCCATTTAACACTTGGATCTTTAGCTAGCCATCTGTTAATGAACACAAGTCATCACTACCAGCTGCCTACAGGTGGCATCAAAGCTCTGCACTGTCACCAGCTCTGGTGCTGAGAGCGTGAGGACACACATCCAACTTGTGCTGCAGTGTCCAGCTAAGGGATTACCTGGAGAACAAATTTTACTCACTCTCCCAACAGACAGATTACCCCCCTACAAGTCTCACATTGTCTAACATGTGCTGAAGCAAAATTAACAATGGGTCTAAGTCCCCCCAGTTTGTCATGTCACTAATCTGTTTCCTCTAAAGTCTCCTCCAAAGGTTTAGGGAAAATGAGTGTTTGTTACAGTGAGTTTAACAGCAGAGAACACCCAACATGAGAACCCAAACTTCTAAAGGTGTGCTAAGAGCAGCTGAGCTGAGCCATAGGATGGGAGGGAATACAAGGTGGCAGATGAAGATAGGCTGCATGAAACACATCCAAGCAGCAGAAACAAAACCCAAAAAAGACGAAACAAAAAGCAGACAAGGAAGGAGTAAAGGTGTTACACACAAAGAGCCAAGCAGGGCGTACTCAGAAATCGGGTCCTCCTGCCACCAGGCTTGAAGGTCACTCTCTCAGATGCACAGTTAAACTTCGCACAGCCTGTGAGAAAACAAGAACGGGGAGAACAGAGAGAGGAGAGGAGAAGAGACAGAACACCACTACAAGATGTTAGCAACTTGAAGTTGGAAGGGTGAAATGCAATCAGGACACACAAGAATACGTCTCAGAGTGTGGACCAAGGAGTACAGAGACAATTTACAGAGTGAAGAGACTCCCTGCAGCACCTCCAGACAGGAGAACAAGTTTGCACTGCTACTCCCCAGCACATAACCCAACCATCAAGGGGCAATCTGCAGCAAAGCCAAATCCTGGCAAAAATACCCAATTATTAAATGGTACTGAACAATTCTAGATGAAGGGAGATGATTCATGTAGCTCCAAAGTGCCTGAAGCAGTCCCTTAAGATGTGCAAGGAATAAAAACCTAGAACAGCCACATTTAGGTAAGTAAAGGAATCATCCCCTTAATGACAAGCAAAAAAGCTCTCCTTACTGAACAAATCAGAGCTGTGCCTGAGAAATTACATGATAACATATTAATAACTTACTAATAAAAACAACCCACAACTCGAGAAACCTGAGTACATGAACAATTCACTGCTCCCACCACTTCGCCTTCCTACACTGACTCTTCCTTCCAGGATAATGCACAATTGAAGAACATGAGACTTTTTTACCTTGTACTGTTCAAATCTCCACTGACACAAACAGCCAAACCAGTTAGGAAGGACTAAGAGTCCAAGTCTTTGGAAACTTCCAACCATTTCATTTACCTGTTGATATCAAACCTGCTCTTCCCTGATTCTAATTTCCAAGCCCCCAATCTCATCTGTCTTTTGTCCTTTAAGCCAACACCTTTCCCAGGTCAGCACAACTTTGCTGCCACTACCCCACTGCACTCTCTTGTGTTGTCCTTGGGGTTTCAGACCTTCAACCACCTCACATTTCACCTGAGTGAGAAGCCACAAATCCAGTTGCAAACAACATCCTTATCAGGCTCCACACATAGGCTGGGGACCCCAAAGCTACTTCACACCATTGAAATTGAGTGTCATCAAGTCCATCATTCATTTCCATGCTAACTACACTGACTGCATTTGGAGTCTTACCTTGGCCTGGCGCCGAAAGGCTCGGTACCGAGAGGGCACCATCACTGGTGAAGGCAGAGTAGAGATTTTCACTGGAAGGTGAAGGTTTGAGGGGCTGTAACAAATGGTTCTGCCCTGTCTCTGGCACACTGCCAGGAGGATGAAGGGTCTGCTGAGGGGGCAAGACTGATGGTGCACTTTGAGCTGACAGGTTGCCTAGAGGAAAAAGGAAGGCAAAAGTTTTTGGTCTCTGTTCATTTTTGATCCTGGTCAAGCATGACAATCCAGGCAAGAGAAGGAGAGGCAGGAGGAGAGAACTACAGTTTCTGAGAAAGCAGTGAGACCAGAAAAATTCTTCAGTTTTAAGACAACTCTGTGCAGGTTTATGTGCTCACAGAGCTCCTCTATTACACAGCAAAACAGAAATGAGCAGCCAGGGTGACTGGATACAGAAACCTCAGCATGACATGGAATTAACAAAGTGAATACGCAAGAGGCAGTATCAAATATTTCTGCTGGCACTGCTGGCCCTCCAACACTGTTTGCTCCTGCTACAGGATTAGAGAAACATCTCCCATTACCCAGAGACTATCTGTCACCCACATCACTCAACCAGTAAACAGAACAAATTCCTGAGTTCTGTTTGTTAGAAAAATGGTCTTGGTAAGAATGGAAGCCTTGACAATTGAAACTGATTCTCAATTTATAAGTACAACAAACCTTCAAATCCATTTTCAAAAGCCATATTTTAACATGCTTAAACTGTAAGTTTCTGCAGTGTAAGGACACTAGTGATAACATGCTTAAATGGTACTAAATTAGGAAAAAAAGCATCTTTGCAAATGACTAAAGAGACCAGACCCATTCTGCAAAATCAGTTTCAGGAGGGAACAAGCAGAGTTTATCTTTAAAAACAAAGTTTTCTGCCATACTGTAAATTAACACTTTTCTTACTAGTCAGAGCCCAATGACTAATATCTAAAAAATACAAATCACAACTTTAAAATTGCTCTTACAGAACAATGTCACAGTACATATCAGTGGACTGAAAAAGTCCCAGGCAAGACTTGCCAAACAGCAAATGTAATTTCAAAAATTATAAAAGAAATCCAGGGAGGAACAGGTACACAAACACACACACCTCTCAAAAGAAGAGAGACAGACCTAGATCTAAGAATGAGAGATAGTACATTGTCTATTTTATCTGTTAACAATATTGAAGGAAGCCTTACCTGATAGCTGAGGGCTTTTATGTCCCTGGGAGCTGCTACGACTGGACTTGCTGCTTTTTCCTTTCGTAGGTCGTCTCCTCCTTCCTGAAAGGGGTGCAGCTGGGGGAATAATTACTGCAGGTGGGGCCTTTCCCAGTTTCATGTAGAGTGACTCAATCTCCTGCTTCTGGCGGCTCTGCAGCTCCTGGATCTCTTTAAGGTGCCTAACAAGTTACAAAACAGTGGGATTTGCAAGAATTCTATGTATACACATACATGCAAACAATTCCTCCCCTCCAGTCAAGCCTGAGATGCTTCTTTGGTCAAATTCTCAAACATTTAAGAAAGCAGGAAATAAATCTTTTCCACAAATAACCACTGAATACACATGGAAAAACACTTCATTTTCCAGTGTGCTCTAGCCCTGGCTAGAATTCCAAAACTAAGTTCCCAACGTTGCAATCACAAAACCAGAATAAACAGAAGTACAAAAAAAGCATTCAAATGCTACAGGAATAGCTAGATTACTCCTTTTCTCAGACATATGGCCTTGGAGACTTCTACACTGGTACTGCCTTACAATTTGTTTCAGAGCAGTTGCATACACAGGATTTAAACTGCCGGCTACCCTATAAAACAGTTCAACTTTCAGTATAAATAAATTAGTAGGTCACATTGCCTCACTTCTAAATTCTGAGCCAACAAGGTCTCTTCAGGAAAAGAACCAACAGAAATGCAGACTTGTATGTCATTTTCAAACAGGACTCTGTTTTTTCCATAAACTCCAGTGATATGCCAGACCTTCCTTAGATCTACACTCTTATCCATAGTGCAGCTGGCAGTCTACATACAAGGTTACAGGGTAGAAAATTCAGCCCAGCAAGCATGTATATTCCTCTTCTGTTGTAACTGTACAGTGCTTCCCACTAAAGAACCTTACTTCCCACATAAATGCTGACAATGGCTCCTGACATTAGCAAAGGCTAAGGGAAGTACAGGTGAGATTCACACTAATCCTGCTGCACCCATTCCCTACAAAGCCACCCCAAGACAAAGCCTTACTTCTCCCGTAACCGACGGAGCTCCAACTTCAAGTCTTCATCTTCAATATCCGACTCATTGTCACTGCTCATGTAGGAAGAGTTGAAGGAGTTGCTGAGGCTCTGAACAGGAAGGCTGATCTTGGATCCCAGGTGCTGGACAGAGTCTGGGCTCCCTGAGCCATCATCCAAATCCTTAGCCATCCCACTTAGAAAGGCAGCCTCCGGATCAGAGGACGGACCATTCATGTGTGGGGACTGCCTTGACTCCAACTCTTTCTTGGGAGCTGCAGCTGAAGCAGCAACTTGTTCCAAGCCCACAGAGAGAGGAAGAGTCACTGGCTCTTTCTGGGCACAGCTGACCTCATCCTGAGCCTTGAGCACGGAGAAGCGCCCCACCTGATCCGCGGTGGTTGTCACCTGGAAGCGCCCGACCTTGGTGGCCTGAGCAGCATCTCCTGGCAGTGACAGCCTGGGAGCTGCCTCAGCAATGCCATCCACCACATCCAAGGAGGTGGCAGCCACAGCCCCACTCTTCCTGCTCTCAGCCTGCTTCACCAGCGTGCTCTCTGGGCTGCTGCCAGAAAGGCTTGAAGAATCAGTGGAGGTGGTTTCAAATTGCACTGGCTTCGTTTCAGGTTTGTCACCCTCTTTTAGCACATCATCCACTGCCACAGATACCTAGAATAGAAATACAATCATGCAGACTTCCTTAGTTTTTCCTTAACATGATGCTTTTATTTCCCTTAATGGTAAAATGTATCTGAGAGGGGAAAATAACTCATTTCCTAGGTATTCCACAAAGCTAGCTACTGCTTCTCTCCAGGCAAACCACTGCCACACAAAGCAGCATTTCTGTGTAATCTGTGTGGAGGATTAACCAAGAAACAGCAGCCTCAGATGGGGCCAGAGTGAGCATCCCAACATTAAAGACCAACGCCTGCCAAGATGAAACCCTGTGTTCAGAACTCCAGACCTGCACAGGCTGTGCAATCTCTGCCCTGAATGGAAACAGCATCTGCAGATCTGCTTTCACAGGCTCTACGTGGACAGCCAAGTCCTGCACAAGGCACACTGAGCTGGCACAAGCAGGAACCACCCAAAGGTGCTGTACCAAGAGCCAAATGAGTTTAGCTCCTCCTACCTGAAACCGTCCCATCTTGAGCACGCTGGCTCCTGCTGCGGCCACAGCACTGCTCTCTCCATCACCTGCTGCCAAAACTAAGCAAAAGGAGAATGCAATTACAACAACAAGCAACAAGTTATTTCAACTCCAACCATTTCTTTTTATGTACTTCAAACTCAATTCTTAACTCCAAAGAAGCTTCTGGACTCATAGCATTGTATTAATATTAAAATGTTCATTATTAATGTTAAGTTGAAGCATTTTTCTACAAAGCTTCCCTGCAAGTGCATTTGCCAAAAGTACACTTTTAGGCAACAGTAAAAAAGCACACTGGTTTCAAACATGGATGTGAAATAGACAAATAATAAAAAATAGAACTGAAGTTTTGAAAGAAAAAGCTTATTCTGATTACCTAAATTTCACAAACACTGGGGAAAATTTATTCACAGAAAAGGGACAAGTTGAAGAAATGCTATAAACCACCTTTACTCAAAGCAGTCTATCTGAAGTTTTTCAAGCAGGACTCTTAGGTGTCAGCTCCCAGTTTTGCTCTGTGCACTGGCAGTATAAAGTTACAAAGCTGAGAAATAACATTCTATTTTTAAATCAGTTCTATTGCACAGCTTGCTCTGTTTATCACAAAACTTCCCAGTTTGTTTACCTTTACCTGCTAAATTTAAAAGGCAAAACCCAACTTATTCTATAGCAGATTAATGAATTCTACATTATAGTTCACCAATGTCTCAAAATGAGACTATTCCATTTGTTTTCTATCAAGGTTTTATTGGCTTCTGAAGGTTTATTATTCAACTTCAGAGGCACATCCATGTTAAATAGTGTTTGCTAGACAGTTCAAGAAAAAAAATGCAGCACCTTATTAACAGCTTCTTTTAAAAACAGAAGACTTCAAAAAATAAAACAGTTAGGTGAATACTGACAGGAAAACCTCAGATTATTTTTCAAGTGTTTTGATTGTCCCCAAAAACTCAATTCATACAGATTTGAAAGTCATTGATCAACCAGACTTTAACTGGTGATCATCCAGTCAACCCCCAGTTGTCCTAAAGCAGACAGAACAAAGTCTGGGCTTCTTACTACCTTTCTTAAATTTTTAGCAGTTTAACCTTGGTTTCTCTGTTCAAACAGAAATGAAACACCCTTAGGTAAAGGAGACCTATCCTACATGCAGAACACAGTGTAATGACACAAAATGAGTCCTGCTGCTATTGCCAGGAACACAGCACATGACAGAAAACTGTTCCTTCAGGTCCTGATGCTGTACCTTAACAGCACAGTGGAGACTCTTTGTGACTTCTAATTTAGCATTTTGGACAGCTTTAAATCCTAAATGAGTCACTACAACACACATGAAACTATAATCTCCCCTCCTCATGGACTACAGGGGAGAATTTCAGTCTGGCTACTGAAAATTAATAATCTCCCCTGAAGGAGCTGCCATTCCTTACTTAGTAGAAAATTCTATAACCTTCCAAGTGGTTACTCTGTTCAATTTTGATTTCTATCTCCATGCTGAGGAATCACCCAAAGCAATCCTGGCTGTCTTACCATCCTTCAGAGACTGTGTTGCTGTGGACACTGGCCCAGTAACTGTTGTTGATGCTACTGAGGGCACAGACTGCAGGTTCAAGGAGAAAAACAAAATAAATTAAGGTAATTAGCAATTTCACTGAATGCAAACAAATCCAACATACTGCATAGTACATGTTCTTTTGCTTCCAACAGGGACAAAATATGACCCATGAAAAGACAAATGCAAGACAGATTTTCCAGGCCTGATAACCTTGAGGCTGTGAGCCTCACATATTGCATGTTTAGTGCTCTTTGCCCTTATTCCAGTCACTTCCATTTCTAGTGGTGACATCACCAGGAAAGTTGAAATAACAACTAATACCAAAAACCAGCCTCAGGAAATGATGCAATCTACTGCAATATACAGACTTCCCCGATTTTGGATGACTCAGTCCCACAAACTGGAAGATGACTCTGAATTTTTATTTTTAAAAGTCTAAATGCTGGTGTAGTGACATTAAAGGCAGTGACCTAAGAGACTTGGACAAAACACTTTCTTCAGACAACTAAACTGCAAACATACACAGGCAGGAGCAGATGTCACTGGGACGGTCTCTGGACTAAGGGTTCTTCTCAGTTGAGCATCCAGATCTTCCAGTGGCTGTTGGGACTGAAAAAGAAATGAGTAAAACAATGTCCCAGCTCAGGAAAAATAACAGCATTGCTGAGAAACAGACATATTTAATACTAAAATTTAAAGCACTCAGTACAAAATAAAATTCTATCAAGCTTCCTTCCTACACATTTAGATTTAATATGCATAGCACAGTAAGACTGGAAGTAATTCATGCAACATTTTTGTTCAAAAACAACAGAACGGGAAAACTAACTGGAATTAAAAAACAAAAAAAGAAAACTCCACAATACCACTCAAAACCAACCAAGAGGGAAAGAAAATCCCAACCCACAAGTTCTCTCAGACAGGCTGTATAGATGGATTGACTTGAAGAGGATGCAGAATCTCTCAAGTATGCTTATTACTCAGATTTCAGCTGTTTCAGTTAGAATACAGGATGTTTTACAAACTTGGTCAGTTGGACTGGGGAGAGGAAGAGAAGATGATGATTTTACCTAAAAGTATCTTGAAGATAAAAAAAGTCCCAAAGTCTCAAAATGATTAAGTTAGGGCCATGCCCATAAGATACACTGAAAGAAGATTGCATTGTCAGATGCCATTAAGTTGCAATTCTGACCCTACACAACAGAAATTTTCATCCAAACTTGAGCATTATTAATCTTTCCAAGTCTTTTAGGTAAAAAAAAAAAACCAAAAAACTCTATCTGTTTTTAAAACTGAAGATTATGACAACATAAAAATGCTACTTTCCACTGAAAGTTAGAGGTACCAATAACATAAAGATGCTTTCAGCAGGTTTCCAGGATAACACTCCTCCTGATTAGTACAAAACAAAAACCCTAGGAACAATAAAGCTTGCATCAATTCCATTATTAAAAAAAAAAAAAAAAAAAAAAAAGGAGAAGATGCAGATTTCTATGACTCCATTCAGAAATCCAACTGCTTAGCAACAAGTGAGGCAATTTAATCTAACACTGCAAAATAAAGGGGACACGTCACCTGAAATACTAAATAATTCTCATCACTTATGCTCACAAGAAGATTTTGGCTTCAATAAACAAAGAACTATCAAAATTATCAGGAAGTAAAGATTTCCTCACAGAACAAGGGGACCAAAATTAAGCTGGAGAGATTAATCTAAATACACTCTAAAAAGCAATGAAGGAATAAACAGAACAGGTACTTAAGACTATGGAACAGACTGTTCAAAACTGATCCTGAGATGACGTGTACACTGCCTGCAAATTACAAGTCTGCTACTAAGAAAGGGAAAAATTGTGTAATCACCTACTAGTGACAGAAGCAGCATGGAAGGCAAGCCTATCTACTTTAAGGCAAGCCAGTAATTTTCCAGAAAGTATTATGTGATAGCAGCAAATGCTCTTAAGAGTCAATTAGATTTGATCCAGTTGGTCTCCTCCAATTTTGTCTCACTCCTAGACAATCCTTCTGAGTTCAAATGAGAAGTTGTTTGCAAAGGACAAGGAGTAAGGGATCTATATTTGTGACTCTCCCATGCCACAAATCCTGCCAGAAATACCCATGACAAACAGGAAGAGCCTTTTGCAGTGGTACTGTGGCTTGAGTCATAAAAGTGGCTACAAGTGCTTTTGAGCTTAGGGGAAAATACTACTAATATACTGAGTTTCCAGCAGTGAAAATGAAAAGGACTGAACTCCATATGACTGATTTTAACCAGCTATCTCCTGATCCATGTGACACCTAACCATGGGAAGAATGCAGGCAAGAATTATCACCAAATTGTTGTTGTCTTCAGTAAAACCATGTTTCAGAAAGGACTGACTAAAAGAGATAAACCAGCTTCTGCCTCTGAAATCAGGGGAAAAAACAAGTGGTTTGTTCTTGCTCAGTTTGGAGAAAGAAGATAGCCTTGGCACTCACAGGGCAGGAATATGGCTTATGGTTCTAAGATGAAGATATAAAAATGAGCTACTTTTAGAAAATATTTCAGTTGAATAAGCCTTTTTCTTCCATCTTCAGATGTCATCTGCCTTAGTTGTACAATCCACACAGAGGCCATCTGCTCAAGCAGGGCTGTACCAGAGCACATGGTCCAGCACTGCATCCAGCTGGTGGCTGGATATCTCCAAAAAGGGAGACTCCACACCCTCTCTGGACAATGTGCTCTAGGGCTGCACAGGAAAGAAATTCTTCCTTATGCTTAGGTAGAACTTCTGTGCATCAGTTTCTGCCCAATGCCTCTTGTTCTATTGGTCAGCACCACCATTTACACACAAAACATCCCAGCTGACTATTGTATACAAGGACTGAAGCTAAGCAGGGGAAGTATTTCAAGTCATGTTTATGGTAAGGAACTTCAAATACCTTTTGTAAATCTTAAAGCCTAGAGAAATCATATCCTAGTAATAATCACAAAATTAAAAAAAAAAAACAACCAAAAACAAACAAAAGAAACAACCAAAAAGACAATCATCAAAACAAACAATCAAACCCCAAAACCTCATGAGAAATTCACAAAGGCATTTTCATAAACATATCATGTATTATTTTGTTACGATACTCTTTTCAAGAAGAAAACAGGTTCAAATTTTATGCACTCACTCCACTGCACTCTATTTTTTTAAAAAATATTTCAAGCTCAGATTAACACACTAAAACCCTTAAGCCTGATTAGGCACTGGGTACAGCACCCCAAAGGGCAAGCTGCACAGAACCACAGAATGGTTTGGGTTGGAAGGGACTTTAAAGAACATCCAGTGCTGAAGCCACTCAGGCTACAGCTACAGTTACACAAAAGGGGTTACTCAGTCAAAAGAAAAGAAAACCAAGAACATTAATAACATGCAACGGAGAGTTTAATTGAAACATGCTCTCTGAAGGGAAAAGAAGCAGATCAGATCTGCCAAGTTGTGTAGCACCTGAGTTAGTGAAGGTCCTGGCAAAGGAGGCAGCTGCTCACTGGATGGAGTGCCAGCCGGGAGGTCAGAACCTACTGGGAGCACCTACGGACAACCAAGAGGAAACGCGCGTGCGTCAGACAGGAACAACAGCACCGGCACCACGCTACAGTCACTCGTGTCATACAACAAAAGCCTGAACTAAATTTTTTTTTTTTGTAGAGAATTCCTTCCTGGACAGTTAGCATAGTCTAAAGACTTTTGCAACCAAGCTGGAGGAAGTTGGCTTTGTTTTTTTTATAATCCAGATCATCTTTGAGCGGCCACAATTTCCAGTTTAAACAAGCTGCAGTACCCAGGAATAAAGTACCTTAGGGATATTATTTTCAAGTCTGGAGGAAGTGCTAAAATAATTCATCCAAGAAGCTGATTTCTAAAATGGTGCAAGAATGTACTCAGTCTCCTTACAACAGATCTATGCTAACTGTCCATTAGAAACTGTGAGCTGCATGCTTCCAGCAGATTGTTTCCAGCAACATGACTTGAGAACAGGAACTGTCAATGCCTGAGGATGTCTCCACTTGTTGAGAAACAGATTTGTAGAGCTCTTACACCAATCTTTTCATCCATCACTTCTTTTTAAACCTCAAGGGTGTTGATGACCCACAGAAGGTCATTAGGCCATGCAGCTGGGTAGGGGGAAGTCATCCAGGTTATGTGGAGGAGGTTAGAGAGACTCAAAGGGTTAGAAGGAGGCATCAACGCCTCCTCACCAGCTCAGACAGCACATTCCAGTTAGTTATTTCCATTGTTAGGGAAGTGGGAAGTTCTAGGAATTAAGCAACCCATAACACAATTTGCAACACTTATTCTCAGCAGTCATCTCCAGGTTTGGCAGTGCCCATGAAGTGTGAGCACACAGCCCTGTGAGCTCCAGCCACAGCTCTGCCCTGCAGGGTGCTACCACAGCTTAAACTAATGCTTCCAACTGCAGCAGCAGCAGCCCAGGGGAGATGCACTCCCAGAGTTATCTGTGCTCCCAATAACATTCCAGCAGGAACTAGGCCCCCTTGCATTAGCTCAACTTTTTTGTACAGCAGGAACATATGAAGATGTTACCTGCTCTGAGGCATGATAAATTTTTAAGCTGTGGTAACTTGATCATTTAGTTTATAAGTAAGAGGCAGAACATACTTTAAATACATTTGTAAACAAGCTGAAACATATTTAACTATCTAGGTTAACAGTCTGGCCATAAACAAAATAAATACAAGACACAGTCCAGCAAACCCAGAGGACTAAAGCAGAAAGCTCCTTAATGCTCAGCAACAACACAAAGTGAAATTAAAATTAAGCTTTGTAAAAAACAAAAACAACAAAAAAGAAAACAAAATCAAAAGTAATTTATAAATGAAAATTTCATGAGGAGATCATATTTCTACAACTGACAACCAAAAACCCTATAACATTTATTCTATTTAAGCCCAAGTCTTTGTAATTACAAATTTGCAACTGGCAATTTTCTAACTGCTCCAACTGCTCCTGAACTAATACCAGCTCCCATTTTTTTCTACTATTTATTTTCTAATTTTCAATTTCATTGAAATATCAATGGATGCCTTTGTGTCTAGATTTGCTAATCAATTTTTTTGGCACATATTTCCACTCTTCCATACCAAAGATTTTTTATTGTCTTTGACTACAAAGAGCACATGGGAAAGCTTCCTAATGAATGGAAATGCTGGGAGCATTGGCTCAACCTGAATGGCCTGAAACTGGTTAACAGCAAAGCTGGCTAAAGACAACCAACACAAAGTGTTGATGAGTACAAAAGAACATTACAGAAACAAAAAGAAGTGAGTATTAACGTTTTTGGTTTGTTAAATATCTGAAAGTTTTTCAATTTATTTCCATTTAGGGGCTACTTTTCCATTTAAGGAATGGACTACCAAAGTGGTTTAAAATACTGGTATGTGCTGTGTCTCCACACAGGCAGACATTTAATAAAAAATTTAACATATTGATATATCTGGCTGATGAGCAGGTAACAACATCCACAGCACCTCTTAAGTTGTTACTGTGAATCATTATCTCTTTGTAAAAGAATGTTTTGTTTGTAGAGCATGAGTCAGTAAACAAAAAAAAAATAGTTTGTTTTCAGGTATCTTTTAAATTTCTCAAAATTCTGCTCTCATAAATCTAACAAAGAGAAACAGTATCCAGGTATCAAATAAGTAGCAGAGAACTTTTAAAAAACCCCTTTCAGTCAGATTCACCCTGGACTGCAAAGAACAGTTTCATGACAGAAAGCAAAACTATGCTCTCTCAAATCCACCACTTTGTGAATACAACCAACCATCTCAGTCTAGTGCTCATGTAAAAAGATGAAAAGCTATTTAAAGCAAGACATCAACATTCTATTTGAAAAAATCAGTATCAAGAAAAAAACCCAAACAAACCACAGTTGCTTCACTCCTTGTAGTTTAAGAAGAAAAACTAACAGTGCCATAAGAGACATCTCTCAGAAGCATAAAACAGACTTGGACTTTTTTTGCCCTTTAGGGACAAAACAGAACACCTCTTGGGACACATAAACCTTTCAATACTGCATTAAATGAAGAAACTGCTTCCTGAATAAATATTTTGCTTTATAAAGAGGGCCCTGCCCAAGCAGGCTGTTTGTTGCAGGAGTGAACATGACACTGTTTCTTACCGGCACCCTGCTGAGAGGGGGCTTTGAAGGAGAGGTCCCTGCTTTCACTGCTGCTGTGGCAATGCTGCTCGAGGCTGACACGTAGCTGGCTGGGGTGATCACCTGCCCAGGAGTGGCAACTGGAGTCACCACTGGCAAGCCAGTTGGTCCAAGAGGCAAACTGCTTGGAGGTATACAAGTGCTAATGGATGTCAGGGGTTTGGTTGGTGCAACAGCAGTGGTTGGGATGCCAGGAACAACTGTTGTTTCCATCACCAGAGAGGTCTCCAGAGACACTGATGGATGCACCGTGCCCACGTTACTGTGCTCGCTGAAGAGAGACCGCAGCTTTTCTTCCAAGGTCTTTATATCATCAATACCAGGGGCTTTAGACTGAGCATCAACATCAGCCTCCAGACAGTGAACGTGAGGCTGGTTGGGCAATGGAGCTGGTTGAGGCTGGCTGTGGATCAAAGTCTGCTGTACTGCAGGCAAGTTAGTGACTGGTTGTGGCAAGACACCAGGTAAGGGAACCTGGGGCAACATGGGTGTTGCACCTGAAATCTGGGGTAGGACAGGTGTTGATGTAATTCCTGATGGAACAAGTAAGGGATGGATCACTGGCTGAGAGACTGAACCACATATGCTCGATGCAATCGAGGATGATAAAGGTGCAGAGATTGGAAGAGATAAGCCAGCTGCATTGCAGGGATGTGATTTATCCAGAGAGTTCCCACTCTCAGGCAGTGACTGTGGAGCGCTGACAACTGTTGTTTCTGCCAGACTGGACACAGAGCCACTGCTGCTGAGCTGGGGAAGCTGCAAAGCCACGTTCTGAGCCAGGGATGGGGCAACAGACGTCTGAGGTGCTGCCATACTAGTCCCAACCTGTGGAGCAGACTGAGATGTCACAGCTGGTGCAGCAGCACTGAAAGCAGTGACACCAGGAACTTGGGCAGATGGCAGTGCTGAGGACGAGGGTGTGCTGATACTGGGGGCAATGTCTGTAGTCACTGGTTGGGCAGGCTGGGACGTGGCAGATAAGGAGAAAGAAGCAGGGGTGCTCACGCTGGAAGCGACACCCGTGGATTGCTGTCCAGATTGGGAGGCTGGAGGTGGAGAAATAGAGCTTGGCACACTTGTGCTTGGTGCAGCTCCAAGAGCTGCATTTTCTGAAGGCAAAGTAACAGATCCTGGAAGAGAAACACCAGTGCTGGAGGAAACAGATACTGAAGAAGTAGGCACAGATGCAGGAGTTGCACCGCTGCCTGCCATGGTAGAAAGAGCAGGTGGGAATGGTGGGATTGTTTGGTTGAACACTGGAGGAGCTGTGCTAGGTCCTTCTGTCATCTGAGCATGCCCCATCTCAGAGAAAGCTTGCTGCAAGCTCAGTGATGATGCTGAGTGGGAGAGATTCATTCCAGGACCGTGTACAGGAGATGCTGCAACTGGAAGAAAAGAAAATCAGTCTTTTTCCTATCCATTATGTATGGAAAGTTCATTACAGTATTATTGTCTATGGCTAGACTAAGGCCACTTTTACTTCTTAGCATAAAAAACCCCCAACAAACCCAACAAAAATCCCACAACAAACCAACAAAACACACAAATCCAGGCTTAACTTAAAATACAGAATTAAGGTTCCAGAGTCTTGCAGGCAGCTCATTAGCAGCTTTCCTCCAAGAACCCTGCATGGTGTGACTCAAATTATGGTCACCTCTTAGGAGCACAGCTCCCTGCTTCCCCACATACTTCGAGAGGACTTGAGGAACAATTAACTAATTTCACAGTTTTGATGAACATGTCTTAGGCATTTCAGGAGTGTGGACAACTCACCCATATCTGCAGTCTCATTTCCCCCAGCAGTAGCAGATGTGAAAAAGCCCTGCTCTTTCAGGCGACTTTCAGGGACGGGGCTGACAATGAACCGTCTTCCCGCAGAATGAACAACCTGGGTAAAGGAGCTAGAGGGAACCCCTAAACAAAAAGAAGGTGGATCTTTAGTGACACAGGGTTGTAATTCAACACATAACCTGCAATATGGAATGTGCACTCCATCATACAAAATAAAAACTTGGCTGCACCCATCCGCTGAAACAGAAAAAGATAACTGTTGAAAAAAATCACAAAAGACTTACCTATTCTTTGTGGCATGGAAGATGTAGGATCTGGCTGTTTGAACTCTAATTTCTGTAAAGTAAGATAAAATTTAAACTTCTATTCTGAAACAGAAACCCACAAGATAGTTCTTAAAATGCTACCTTACTGACATGTGGGCATTTAAGGGAAGCAGTAGCACTTGGGACCCAAGATAAATGTGCCCAGATAAATGTCAGCTACAGTGTTTTTAGAAATTCTCAGCTTAGTGACTGTCAATGTAACAAACTGATCTAAAAATTCTTTTGGAAATCCAACTGATTTCCTTAAATATCTTACAGATAAATGGATGTTCCAAATTAGTTCTGGGTGTAATTGAGGCAGAGATTCAGGAAATGTTACCTGAATGCTTTCAGCATCCAGCAAATAGTTTCAAAATCTATGTTTCCTAATCGAGTTACCCAGTCTATTAGTACTTCACTGGATGGAGTACCTGAGACCAGGCTCTCAAGTGTTCAGTGAGCAGCACAGGACTGGGGTTTACTGTCCTACCTCACAATAATCTCAAATCCAAGAAGCATCAGCATTTAAGACTGTCTGCTTAGTGGGCTTGATTCAGTAGCTTTGGATGTCTTCAAACACATCAAAAAGTAAGAGGTTTTTTATTTTATTATAGCTTTCTAACTCAATTTTAGGCACTCACTCTGATATGAAGCTGTACTTTCTCTTTTTGTCTTTTCATTACTGATCTTTGATCTCTCTCATGACAGGAAGTTTCTAGCTAGCTCTACTCACAAAGTCATACCACCCAAAATGGAAGATACCAACAGCTGAGGCAGTCTGTCCTTCACATACCTGTGACCCTGGGAAGAAGCCATCATCTTTTGTCCTCATACTCTCCAAGCCCTGATCCCCTTCTGGCTCCACGCTTGCATCCTCACTTAGCATTTCATCTGCTTTCTCAATAATCTCTCGTACCTGTTCTACAAAAGAGTCTCGCTCTGTTGCTAAAATAAACTCATTCTGCACCTGTAAAAGAACAAAGCAGCATTCATTTTCCACAAACTATTTCCAAACAATATATTGAATAACTACTATTTAGTTTTGGTGCTAATGTTTGTCTTCCCTTTGCTGTTCTTCTGAACAAGATGAAAATGGTGACACCTTAGTTTGAGAAACAGTTGTTTTTTCTCTATCTCCAGCACAGAAGCATGTGCCCTGGTTTAATCTTTGCTGTGGAACTACATTTGATCTCACTTCTTTATCAGACTGTCTCCTCAATCTTTGCTTAGCACAGGGAAATTTAAAATTAGCAGCCTTATCTTACTGCAGTTCCTCCTGTCCAATGAATGCAATGTGCACTCATTAAGAGACACATTTAAAGAGAACTATAATATAAAAGAAATTGAAAAATCTGTATTCCAAGATGTATTCTGTGCTTCTCTCTTTCCATGCCATATACAACTTCTCCTCTTTGCAGGCTGCACATCACTGATTTAAAGTCTGGCTGTGGAACAAAAAAGCCAATATGAATTATGTTCCACTGCTCAGCCTGTCTAGTTGCAATACATTACAGTGCTTTATGAAAATAACTTATCTTGCTTATGTTGGATAAAACTAGTTTAAACAAGTATACTTGGTAGCTAGAAAGATATTTTTGATTTGGTCTAAGCCATGAGAGTATTCTGTCTCCTGAAACTGTGCATGGCAAAACTCTCAGAGATAATCTATGAAACAGAAGTAAAGCTGTCAGTCACAGAGTCTCTGCTGGAAAAGAGGAAGTGCTTGACAATGATGATGAAACACTTGAAGAATAAGAAGATCTAGCAATGTCTGCTCTTAGAAAAACAAACAATTTTTTAAACTCAGCACTTACAGAAGATTGCCTGCCGTTTTCAAAAAGGCAGATTGAAAAAAAATCCCAAAACAACCAACCAACCAAAAAAACAGAAGCAGTTCTTTTACTTGATAAAAACCTCAATTCTAAGGTAAAAGCTGACATGAACTTTCATGTGACTTGCATGTACAGCATTAATTAATAATCAGACTGCTAAACTACGGCCAAATTTCTACTTGTGAGATAAGTTGAACACACACCATGCTGCATAGGAGACCAATTCTACACCATAAACAAAAAAACTCAACTGACTGGATTCTTCATCTCTAAACTATATCTTACCATAATTGTAGCTATTTCCTCAGGGTTATCACCATCCAAATCAAATTTGAAAGTAACCATTTTCCGATTGTGCGTCTCTAGCTGGCATTCCACTACTCGATCACCTTTGTTTGAAACCTAAAGCAAAGAAAAGAATACTTCAAACCAAAAGCACAAGAATCTAAGTTTGCTGAGATGTTAAAGTTCACTGAGACAAGCTAACAGTACTGGTATAACACAAACATGTTTTATCTTTCCAGTCTAATAAATGCTGCCATGTGGAACATGATTTTTGTCTGAGGATATATCGAATATTCTGGAATAGTCTGTGGAACCACTGGTAGCTAAGCAAACCAATTTTAACATAGATTTGGAATGCTTGTAGAGGGTCAAATATGCATCATTACTACTGAGCTGTCCCTGAAATAAGAAATACTCACATTTAGAATTCTCAGTTTTGGCCTAGAAGTCTTCTCGTGGCGAGAGCGACTGCGGACAGACCTGCGCATGTGACGCTTGGTTGTCCTCCCCTCGTGCCTGCCACTAGAAGCTGGGACATTCTCATTGCCATCACTCAATCCTGAAGCAACATCAGAATGTGCACTAGAAACAAAAGGCAACTTCCTTTTAGTATCCATGCATTCCATAACTGCAACAATACTCTTTAACCCACCACATGATATTCTGTACTGGGAATTGGCCTATGTGTGTTCATCCTCGAGGAAAAGAGTCCTGTTAACACTTTGAGTTGCTTAAATAGAAATTTTAACTATAATTACTTTTCTACCCCTCTTGCAAGCTGAGTTGTACAAATCTAACCTATACTTTCAAGTTATTTGGAGTTTGAATTCTGTTTAAGTGCCAAAAGGACGAAAAAAACTGTCTCTTATGATCCATTTGACACGACAAATAAAGTTAATCACTATACACAACCTTACTTATTCCCTCCATAAACCACAATCTACTCCACCCTTTATGACCCTGTTTTTCCTCCAGGAACTTTGGTTACTCACATCCTCAAGAACACTCCCAGTGAAAAAAAACAAAACCCTGGTGAACAAATAAATCCAAAGATTATCCATGGAAGTATAATCTAACACATGACATTGAAACTCAGTTTGTTGAAAAGAAACAATGCTCACCTATCCATAGAAGAAGCCAAAGGGGTAGACTGAGCAGGCTGTGTCACTGGAAGAGTCTCTGAAGAAGCAGTCTGTGAGACTCCCTGAGTACCCTATGGATAGAAACCTACAATCAAGAACCCCCCCCAGAGAATACAGGTCCTCTTCAAGCAACCCAGTAGTCTTCAGTGTTTCCTCCCAAACCAGTTGTAAAGCTGAAAGCTCTGCCTTTTGAGGAGTTTAAATAGCTGGCATCTAGGGCAGCTCTAGTTTACAAAATACTCTAGAGCAAACTGCAGTGAAGCAAAACGTCATCTGAGGAGAGGTTAGGAGAGGAAACCAGCCACACATCCTTTCTACTGCCACATGTCACTACAGCTGGCCATGCAGTCACAGTCTTACTAACAGAATGTGCAAAAGGCAAGCCAATGCAGAACACAAAGACAATTCCAATTCTCCCTGCAAGAACCACGCTGCAAGGAATAGGCATAATGACAGATTCTCAAAGGCTAACGATTGCAGCTTGTCTTTGATATGGCAAAAATGTTCTACAGTACTAGCAAGAAGTGAAGTGTTTTACTGCTTTTTGCCTGCAGGATGCACACTCACTTCCCAACAGAACAACCAGTGGCAACAAGGTCCCCACATTGGCATGACATTCTGCTGTAAGAAAAAGGTAATTTGAAATATTAACTTCCAACTGAAGACAAGCACAAGAAGGGATTAGTTCCCCACAGAGATTCACTGTTGCAGGAGTCAAACATCCAAAATCTCTTGTTACATCATATTCCATATATTTACCTCCACGACTGCCTGCTGTGAGGAGGCAGATGGGGCCTGTTGTGCTAAACTCACAGGAGGCTGAGGCACCTGAACCTGTCCTCCCAGGCTGCTCATGGAAACTAAAACATTCTGCTCCCCGTAGGGCTGCACAACAGGAGCAAGGTAGCCTGACTGGGCCATTGCATCTGTGGGCAAGGGAGGGGACAGCACAGCAGAAGGAATGCTGGCAGAGGCCACAGCTGAGGAAGGTGCAACGTTCGAGTCCCCCGGGTACTGCGGTGCCAGCCGAGATGGGAAGCCCTAGAACAGAAATGAGGGAATCAAGTCAGTGAATGGCAGAGTTAATTAGGAAACAAGACAGTGACTTAAAAAATAGCAGTTCCAGAGGGAAGGTTCCAACCTTCTGTACTTGTTCAGGCACTCCCAAAATCTTCCCAAAGTGGAGCAAACTGCTCATGCAGCCAGCATGCAAGTCACCATGCCTGAACAAGCAAATTGCCACTCAACTTTGCCAGTCCCAAGTCCTAGGCAAAACAATCTGCACCTCCCAACTTTCACAGCTGCCTATATAGCTTAAGATATTAAAGCCTGAGATTAGAAATAAGCTTGAAGAATTTTCAGGCTGAACAACTATGGCTCAGATGTTATACAACTGCTGCTGATTCTTGAGAATAAATAGTAAAAACACTCTTGTGTTCTTCCGGTCCTCTTGTAATGAGCTGACCCAGAAAGAAGGAACCCATTTATCATTATTCAGGCTGTCACTTTTACAGTGGGTGATCACCAAGTTGCTGAAGCAATCTGTGCCCACCAGTCCAGCAGTCCACAACCAGCATCAGGTACTTACGTCACATCCAAGATCCAGCTGCCTGACTGATTTCTATGGATTCCGTGTCCCACCCCTTCCCAGACTTGGAATGAAATACTGACATTGTTGAATATGATGCCATTGCTTTGCTTTTCAACACACATCTCCTGTTTTTAAAATTACAATTTCTTATTTTCTTTTTCCCCAAGGTGACAGATCTCATGAATATAGAGCTGTCCTCTCTCATACAGTGGTGGAACAGAGCCCTGCACTACGATTCTGTTATTTTAGACAAATTCCAGTGCCAAATATGAAAAATTCAAAATGCCTGGTTGTCCAGGGAGTTTTTTTTCTTCTCTCCTCCTTAAAATGGTTCTTTACTGCACAAGAGGATTTATCCTAGTGGCTTAATGGCTCTCATACGAGAAGTGAGCTGGCCAGGGCACACGGCTCAGATCTGGTACCTTAGAGAAACGGGCAAAAATGTGGAGAAGAGGTCTGCTGGCTTGCAACAATACCTGGTAAAGAGCATCTCCAGCAGGAAGTGAAGCTTCAGCAGCTTGTCCAATGCTGACTGGCAATCCCACGGCCTGGACAGTCGGCTGCAGGAGCTGTGGGAGAACCTGGCTGGGCAGCTGAGCCACAGGCTGCATCAGTGTGGGGAGCTGGCTAGGGACAAGGCTTGGTCCTACAGGAACAGCAGCTGCTGCAGATGTGGCCAGCGTGAGCAGTGGCTGGTTCATGCCAGCTGCCATTGAAATGGGCAGGGACTGGAAACCTGGCTGAGCCACTGTCACATGAGGAGCTGCTACAGGCAACTGAGACACTGGGAACTGGGGAACCACAGAAGTTGGCAAGGCCTGTCCCACGGGGAGAAAATGAGAGCCAATGGGGACTGATGGGGCAACTGAAGGCTGAGGGAGAGAAGATGCTGCAACAGGTAATTGAGGCTCGCCTTGGATGATCGACACTGGTTGGGAAACAGGAAGCTGGGGAGGTAAAGAAAATAGAGATAGATTTTTTTTTTTAAAGCAGGGTTGCGGAAAGCAGAGTTTTACACATTAGTCAAAGAAAGCATTATTCAAGTTACAGCACTCTGTTAAAGTGGCTGGGGAGCACAGTTGGCAGAGTGGCTGGGAAGCTGGCTGGAGTTCCAAACCGTCCTCACTTTGCAACACTTCCCTTGAAGAACTCAACGGGCTCTTGAAACAGACACCCACAGAGGGTGAAAGAGCAACATTTGAATATCCTGAAGCACTGATTGGTGCATAAACAGAATCAAATTCCCCTCAACTCTGTCCCCAGACCCAAGACTGCCTTCTTACAGCGAAGAAGTGCAAATCTTACAACAAATCTGTGAGCTTTGAGCATGGGGACTAAAGCAAAGGAGAATCAAAATCCACTGTGCCAGCACTCAGAGAATGGCAGGGAATATGTCAATTAAAGCCAGCAAACGATGCAACTGAAAGGCAGTTTAGATGAACAAGCAACAAAACAATAATTTTAAAAACAAAATTGCGGCTCACACATTCAACAGAGATATGAGCCAAAATGAAGCAATATTCAGTAACAGAAGCTTCTTGATCAGGAAGTAAAGGAGAAGAGCTGATTAAGGAAGATGACAGAATGAAGAAAGGAGTCCTATAGTTCACTACCTAAATAACTGAATATGTTTTACACATGTCATGGTGCAGAAGATAGTGGATGGGAAACAGAGAAATGACAACTTCCTGAACATCAGTTCACAACACACCATTCATCAATATGCCTCCTGATATTTTTGACAATTTAAAGATCTTTGTGCATGGAAGTGCTCTCCTCCCTCAAATTACTCACAACTGCCATGTGTAAAAGGGTTTTCAACACATTTTCCAACACAACTGACAGTTACAGTATAATACTCTTGTATAATATAGTAAAAACACTTTTGTTTGGATGAATGTTTTGAAACCATGAGGAAAGATGACAAAAGTGAAAGCTGTATCATATTGAATCTACCAGCTGTGGTGAAGAAGGAGGAAAAAAAATCTTCTGCTAGAAAGAATTTTGTTTACCTGTGTCCCAGCTGCTGCCTGAGGCATTGGCATGATCTGTGAAGTTTGAGTTTGAGAGACAGTTTGTGCAGGAGTGGTGCTGGCAGAAACTGAGGGCTGCTGCAGCTGGTATTGTCCAGGCTGTTGGGAAGAGGCTGGCTGCTGTGCACTCTGCAGCATGAAAAAGAGGAAGAAGCTGTATTACTCCCCAATAGAAGTTTTTTAAAGCACATCTACTTAAATTCTGCTTTTTACTCTCTCCTAAGCAATATTGTGGTTCTTCAGAATATGCCAAGTCAGTTAAGCTCCAGCAGTTACTTATTAGCATTACTTCAAACCAGGACACTAATAAACTCCAAATCTTGCAAGTGAATTATCTCACCTGTGAAACCAAGAATGAAGATTCTATAAAGGAAGACAAGTCAGTTAAGAGAGTGTTGCAGATCAGATTTCCAGATAGAAGAAATTGTAAGAACCAAGTCTGCCTGTCTAGACAGTCTAATCTGCAAATCCTGACATGTCTCTCCTTGAGCAGGACCACCACTGCAAATACAGGTGATAGTTGAGGAAGACAGGCATGGGTAAACAACCATTAATAAGATTTTTAAAATAAATCTCAAAGGCCATGTGCATCTCACAGCATGTTGGACTGGGTGAGAACCAGAGGATTCCTTTGCAGCAAAACTACAGGTCAAATGGTGACAGAGGTAGTAAATTGCTCTTAAAAGAATCATCCAAATTCTATACTGTGAGTACTTTGGTCCTGAGTTTAAGAACTGTGATCTTACCTGCTGAGTGTGTTGAGTGGGCTGGGATGGCACCGATGCACTGCTTGAGGCTGGCTGGCCTTGCACCTGTGTCTGAAGGGAAACAAAAAGAGAATCAGCTGAGAAAAACTCTATGGCTTCTGCTGCAGGCAGTTAAAATCATTTCTGCCTGGAATGATCTGATTGGAATAGGTTTCTAGCTTGTCCTTTTGGACAAACAGTCCTTCAGGCCAAATTTCATTACGACAACCAGAACAAAGCAGAATGATCTGGAGGAGTTCTGAACATCATTTTCAGTCTTCCAAAATAACCAACACAGAAAAAACTCTGCAACCCACATGCCCCTCAACATGAGACACATCAGCCTACCAGCTTCTTCTTCCACTGGTGATGCTTTAAGAGCAGGATGCCTTGGTATGGTAACTGGAAATAGATGCATCACATTGTACCTTTACAAGTGCTCTAAACACAACCAGGTGGGGCAATAAAAGGAGGCTACATGGACATAAAACTATCCATAAAAAAGCCAAGCACGAAGATATACAGAATTCTAGACCAATTCCAAATTACCCAGTACACATAAATGCAATGAGTTTTCTTTGAGGCATGTCAAAACACAGGCTAATAATAATTTCCAGAGTCACTACCATTCAAAAGCTACCAAGAATCAGATATGGAGGAATATGAGGGCTCACACTCCAGCTAAGACAGAATTTTTGAGTAAGCAACGAAAAAAATGGATGAGTGGCATACAAATGAATGTGGAAGATGCAGAGGAAAATGGAATGGACTTTCATTATTATTTTTGTGGCTGAATTTTTTTATCAGATCCCAGGATCTGCATTATTGTTTTGTAACAACTGTATTTCTTTATGAGCTCCTGGGAGAGAACTAGACAAAGACCTCAAGATGAGTTCCCTGAGCATGGGCCACTTGGGTGAGCTGCCTTTGTAAGAAGCATATCTGGTGTATATGTATCATACCAGAAATATCTATGAAAATTCCTTAATGTTGTGATCATTCTGTTTGCAGAAGCTCATTAGGAACAAGTCTGTTAAAATTCCATACTTTTCTAATTATGGAAACTTTGGGGAAAGGAGACTGCCAATGAAGAGAACCATTTTTTTCTTTGCTGTTTCAGAAGCTTCAGGCCCCTCCTTGCTAGGATCTGCACGTGTGCTACATCCCACTCCTGCAACATGCTGCAATGTGCTGACATGGACTCAGTTTGGGTTTCAAATTCTAATCTTGTAATGAATTAAGTAAAATATTCCAGAACTCATATTCTCCCAAAAAAGTGACCTCTTTTTTTTTTTTTTTGTTTTCCAGATGTATTTCATATCCATCACAATTCATCTCCTGAGTATAACAAAGATTTATGGAGAGAAAATCTCCATGTAGTTTTCCAAGTTCTTGAGTAGGAGATTCATTCTACAATCTTTTTAGCACAGCAATTGCTACCTATTAGACTAGTGATGAAAGCTGTTCCAGCTTTACTAAAACACCTTTTCCCTACAGAAAGCCTTAAATACTGAGCTCTTGATCTTAACATAGGCAGGAAAATTATTATCCTTCACACAAATCCCAAAGTTAAAAAAAGCTAATATTCCAGTAATTAAAATGTCAAAGACCCCAATTCCAAGGAGAAAAGAGGTAAGAGAGAAGTCTACTTGAAGTAAACCCTCTCTTTTCACAAAAAGTTATGAGAGTTCAGACTAGGAGTGCAGACACAATGTATATAGACACACACCTCACAGTGTACAGAAAAGCGACCATTGCAAATGCAAATACCACATATGCTGATAAAACACACATCTCCAAACTAAGATTCAGGCCTCTAATTTTGCTATATAAAAGGACACCACACAGGCTTACAGGGTGGCAATACCAACTAGCAGTTGTTTGTGCCATTAATGAACTACTCAGACTGTTCAGCTTCTTCAAATACCCCTTCAACAAATACATTTCCAAATCCATATACACATACATAACACAGCTCCTTCCATTCCTCTCGTCCCACTTTCTTTTCCCAAGTCTAGAAAAAGCTCTTGCATTTTGGACAGTCACCAAAATAACCTTGCTGTCTAATGAACCATTATTTGTATGAAATTTCAATCTCAAATAAACACATTAAAATTGCTAAAAAGCAGCAGCAGAAACACAAAGCAAGTTGTACTACCACTGCCGATTCTAACTGTGGAGAAGACACTTTTAATTAAAAATACTGTTTAAAAGCCAGTTTGGTACTCCTGCAATCTCTCACCAGAAGAACAGCCAGTTGCAGGAAGAATACTGTTTTTTACTTTTAGCACAAAGCCCTATCAATATTTCAGCCAAATCTGAACACCAATGTTCTGAACCAAATGGTTGCTAATGCCTCATTATTTCATAGCAACCTGGTGAAGTTAGAGAGATCCTAGCATAAACTCGGTGGAAAGACACCCCCACAAATGCTAATTCTTAGAACCACATGGAGCAGGTCTAAAAGCAAGGTTTCCCTTTTACTATGACTCATAAAAAGCAGTGAAACTGTGGAAGGCTTTGCTCCTGTAACCTGAGGGTAGGATGCAGGTGGTCCTGATGAAAGCGAGGTGGACAAGGCCTGCTGAGTTGAGGCTCCCTGGGGGAAGCAGATGAAGAGCTGCGACTCTTGCAACACCTTCTGAGGCAGCTGAACAATGGGCAATGAGAAGTCTGAACCAAAAGCAGAAGATGATCCCCCTGTAGGGGGAGGAGACTGGAAATCACCAGTGTCAGAGGAAGTCAGCTGTGAGGAATCACTGGAGTATTCTGGGCTTCCTTCTGGCCAGCTGCGCCTGGCAGAGCCCCCTCTGGGACCCGCTACCCCAGCACCAAGACAGTGCCACTGCTCCTCTGTCACAGGCTGCAGCCGGCCATGCGGCCCTACGCCTTGGCTGGGCTCCTCTTGGCTGCTCTCCATGGAGCCCCGGCGACTCCTGTAGGCCCGTGGGGGCAAAGCCGCCCCTTCTGCCGGAGCAGAGCTCTGAGTGTGCACATGGAACTCAAAGACACAGC
This sequence comes from Erithacus rubecula, assembly GCF_903797595.1. Lineage (NCBI taxonomy): Eukaryota > Metazoa > Chordata > Aves > Passeriformes > Muscicapidae > Erithacus > Erithacus rubecula. Next base: position 3,339,696 of record NC_136686.1, read on the forward strand.
TGGCTCTGCCATCAGCACTGTGAGAGAGCACAGCCGGGGCTGAGTGCGGAACAAACACCTGGTGGAACGTCATCTGAGCTGGCTCTGCACTCAGGGGAGCTGAAACACTGGATAATGGAGAAAGGGGACCCACCCCAGAATCCAGCCTCAGGTTCTGAACGTGTCTTGCCAGGTATGTTTGCCCCGATTGAAAGTCGAACACAGAGCTTTGTGGAGGACCACCTTGCCCATGGTTTGACTCAGAGACCTGCTTCAAGTGCTGTTCGGTCGCGTGAGAGGTAAAAGCTACTCGATCATAGTGCTCCGATACCTGTGCTGGATAGTGCATGCCCACCAAATACACAGCTTCTGGATGCATCCTGTAGTGAGCATCCTCTGGAGGTGTTGGTCCAGATCTATAGTCACTGTGGACAGGAGCTTGCTCAAACACAGGGTTAACTTGCACATGCAGAGGCTCTCCAGCGACTCTCTGAGCTGCTGTGCCCAGCATAACAAATGCCTCTGGAGTCCAATTGGTGGGACTACCACCAGGTGGAACTAAACTCTGGCCAGTCTTCAGCAATGGCTGGAAGTGGCAAGTTTGGGCTTCCAAAAATGAAGTGCTCTTGCGCCGCTGAGCAATCGCCACCTTCGGCGGGCAGACAGGTGGTGGCGAGAAAGACACCGGCCGTTCATGAACGTTTGGGAAAAAGATCTGTGAATCTGGGAACGGTGGTGTTCCCCCACGAGGATGCTGAGGCTGTATTGACATGAACAAGACAGGTAATTCATACATTAAAAGTGAAAGCACAGCAACATGCACAGTTCACTAGGCAGTTCTGCGAAGTAACTTTATAGAATTCATACTCAATTCATGGTCAAAAACATACAGTACTTAGGAAATTTAGGTGAGTTGTAAATATCCATTAAATACATCCATGGCAGGCATAGCTACAATTGGGAACATTTGCTGGTGTTAGAGCTGCTTTTCCAGTTCAATTCCAATAGTTCACATAAAACCAATTTTGCTCCTGACAATGGAATGAGACTTATTGTCATGGCCTATCCATTGTGATCAGAGCTTGAAATCCAATCAACCCCTGAGGTCACTGCCATATGTGAAATATGAAACTCAGAACTTGAGGGCAGCAACAATGCAGAGCCTCTGATTTGCACTTAGAAGATGACATTAGATGTTAGCATTTTCCAATACAAAAACACACTGCTAGTGTGTCCTGTATGCTATTCAAAAAGCTAAAAAGAACTTTTTAGAAGACAAATTGACCATTTAATCACTTACGATCGTATCCTTGCATATAGAAAACTAACAATTCCACTCCATCTGAGGTACCACTTCAGATGAGGCTCATCTTAAGAGTTGGAAGGAATATTTCACTAATGAGAGTTCTATGTAAGAACATCAAACAATTTTTCATCTTTTCATGTCTGCCTGCAGTATGCCCAGAGACAATGCATTCTCTTCTCCAAAGGAAAACAACCTTGTAGGAGTCAGTAGTAAATACACTGACAAATGGCATTTATGACTTTTTCAAGTTGCTGTTTCCACATTGTTTACTTTCTCCCCAGCCTCTTTTGTCCGGAAAAGCAGCAGCAAATTTCCATATTGACTGACACTAATGAGAAGGTCCTACAGATGAAGTACCTTTCTTCTGTTCTAAACCTGGTTCCACTTCCTTCATTTACACAAAAATGCTTCTCAAAACTTGCTTTGTGTAAACTGAAGCTCAAAATGGAAAAGTAACTACCTCCTCAATTGTACGTTATCTTTGCATCTGACTTTCTAAGAAACATGAAACTACTGTTTCTTCCCATTAAGAAGCAGTTGAAGTGGCATTTCTGATAAGAATTTACAAAAAAAGCCTCACAAGTATTCATATTCTGAATATCTAGTATCAGTATCACAGCTAGCCAAAGCTTTAAGAATAAGCAGCCACAGCAACCAGGCGTTAAAAGCTGGTTGTTTTGTGCAGGGCTAAATTAACATTCACTGTTTACTCAGAAGTTGAAAAATATGTCTCCTGACTCTGGGTAATAAGAGCTAGTATTCCCTTTACCTTCTGCGGTACAACTGGGTAATTTACATTTATGCTATCCTAAAAGACAAAAAATAAGCAATCAGCCAGTTTGATAATGTTTACATGTACTGCTTCATAGAAATAAATAAAAATAATAAAATCAACATTCCAGCAGCACATTAGAAAGAATTGACTCTTCAATTTCTCCTTTGAAAAATGCCCAGAGCCCAGGATGTATTTAATGATAACTTATCTTACTGTGCCAGGAGGCAAATGGCAACACATACAGGATTGACAGAGAGGGAGGGCAGGCTGGAGCGTCGATGCTTGCGTGGAGAGGCAGAGTGCATGGGCAGGACACTTTCCAAGGCTTTAGAAAGCTTTTCTGCAAAGGTTTCTTCAGGGACAGTCCGAAGGCAGAAAGGAGAAAGAGGTGCAGACAGCACTGGTGGTGGGGTGCAAGGAGCACTGAGAGGGATGCAGGACATACAGGGAAGAGCAGGAAGGTGGGGGACACAAACTGACATGCTACGACCACGTTGAAGCTAAAGGAGGAAAACAAAAGTTAAGAATTGAACACTTAAAAAAAAAAAAAGTAATAACAAAACCAGCAAAAACTATAATGAGGTAGAAAATAAATGAAGACACACAATGGAAGGCCCAATATTGACTAATATGTGATACCACAAGATATGAGAATGCTGAATGAATGGCAAGACACACTGGGAACAGGCTGTGTGCACCTCTGGGGAGCCCAGCTTGCCTTAGGTTACTGAGCAGTGTGGAAAGCTCCCTGGCACCCTTAGGAGAAACATGTAGAGGGCAGATCAGAGAATGTTTTCTCTGGAGCCACAGACACAGCCCATAGTGTGTGTACTCAAAGCATCTGGTAGTCTGACAAATAAAAATTTTGATACTAATGAGCTTTCAAACATTCATTAGTTTTTAGAGTGAATGTGTGTTTACAGCTATCACCTAGTTCTTCCACTGGGGCAGGCCCTCTGCCTGAATTAAGAGAACTAAATGTTGCAGCTGGCTCTTTACTAACTGAAACATTACCATAAAAATTTAAACCTTACTCCCTCTGCAACAGGAATTGTGGAAAAAACTCGGTTTAATCTGTGGAAAATTCTGTCAAATTAGTCATAGACAAGCATCTTCCAGATGCTGGGCCAATAAAAACATCTGGATTTTTTAATCTTGCCACAATCCAGAAGACCACAGGTCAAAATCCAATCAAATCAGAAGAAACAGAATAAAGTTTTGAGGTGGGATTTGCATTTTTTCATTTGAGGGGTTTTGTTACTGCTTTTTTCTTTTTGGTGTTGCATTGTGTTTAGCTGTGGGTTTTTTAAGTGGATGGAAATGTGATGTTTTTAAAGAGGCAGTATAGACTTCTTATGGAGGTAGCTAATTAAAATGAAATGCAGGTCTCCAGAGAGAAAACAGCAAGATATTCAGGGGAGATCTGATTTCAAGATTTCTGTTGTGAGAAATCTTACTAGACTGATTAAAAATTTGGGAGAGAGGTAGAAAAGAACTCATGGTTAAGTAACCATCATCTTCATCTATTCCAAGGCAGGAGTAGTTATACATAATTTCTGACTCTAATTTAGTTCAGAAACATCTCCACTGATGGAGACTACAATACTTATCTTTGTTGAATATTAAAAAAAAATCTCTTCCCAAACAATAATTCCATGGTGCAATTTAGACTTATCACTCCTTATTCTAACAACAGTGTTGTGATCTGATTAGCCTCCTCTTACTTCATGGCAGCTTTTTACAGCTTTCTCTCTTCTCAAGCTTATCTTGTATACACTCAATTATTTCAGTCTTCCCACATAAATCACATTTTCTATATTTCTCCTGGGATTTTTTTAACACTCTCCTCTGGATTTTCTCCCAAGCCACCCTCCAATTCATTCAACCAAGGTGTCTAGGATAGACTTACCAATAGCCAAGAGCAGAACTACTATTTCATATAATGGGATGTTTGCCTTTTTTTATGACAGCATGATGTTTTTGACCATGTCCAGCTTGTGGTCCAATATAACCCCTGACTTTTTAAAAAATTTATTTTGCAAAAGGCTGCCTAGCCAGTGGTTACTCATTATGTACTTGTGTAGCTGATTATTCCACTTTAAGCACAAACCTTGTTCTTGTCCTGATCAAACTGCATTGTGGGAGTCTTTTTAAGGCCATTTCTTCAGTTGTCAATATCATTTCAACCTGTCAGCCCCTTCCCAACAAAGAGTTAGTAGTCCCTGGAGTGTGTCAGCCTCCTGGTACCACTGTCATCATACAGCATGAGCACATTTTTGCAGCAAATGAAGCAGCTTAGCTATACCACTATCATTTGTTTGTACTCCCTCCTCCTCCTTAAAGATTTAAACCTGGAAGCCAGCCATCCCCAGAGAGTGACATGGCTTCTGGTCCAGTATGTGCCCACACACCAAAATATGGTTTACCCAGAAGAGCAGCTTGTTTAGAGGGATTAAGAACTCATCATCAAGGACTAACAGTACCACATACCTCAGGTCAAGTGTCTTTGAAAAAGAGGGAGATGCTTTGATTGTGGGTGATAGCAGCCTGTTTGCCAAAATCCTAGTTACACAGTGATTCTGTAATAAAGCCCACGACCACAAACCAGCAGAAGTGAGGACCCTCAATCTTAAGTGTCTCCTTTATGATATTATTACATTATACCATAATGTCTGCCTCAATCTTGGATTTTTATTTGTGTAAAAAACAAGCGACAAGGGAACCACTGAAGACAATATAAAAGTAGCAGAGCTTCTACTCCAGAGTTAGAATAGATTTCTGCAGACTCTCTTACTCAGATCTAAAAACATACCAAGGAAAAAAAACATACCAAAATAAAAGGGCAACACAAATGAACATAGTAGGAAAAGTATTTGTGCCCAGTGCAGACTTTCCAGGGAAAAGGAATACGCATGATGAGCAAATCAACACAAGCTAGAAATAAAACTGGGAACAAGGATGTGGGGTCTTTTCAGTCTGGACTTCTCACATGCAACATTCTGGAACAGTTAAAAAAAAGTCTTACCTGCAATATCTGTAATCAAAATCTCACAGAACACACACAGCAATTTCATATAGTGGCTTCAATTACTCTAACCCCTTCTACAAACTAAACCAGCAGCTTCATCCCTGGTAACTTCATATGCACATAAACACACCACCTTCCCAAGCAAGATTAAAAACTTATTTTTATGAGGTAGTCTTGTTCTGAGGATGTTACTTCCATTCACAAAAACAATTAACCCATCATTCTGCTTAACTGCAGCCAAGATTAAATAAAACCTTTGAAGACAAAGATGCTCTTGCACTTTTCCCTCCCCCTCTAAAATCAGTCATCTTGCAAAACAAAATATCCCTGAACTCCTCCCACGTGGAATTTATATCCTGTGCAAAACAAAACATATGTGGAAGATGGCCTGGCAGACTTTCCTCTCACCTTTCAACAAACACACAAAATCCAGTAATGGCATGCACTGGCAGTGCTGTTAGGTCTGGCTTACCGCTGCAGGTGGCTGGTATCCTCCATGCTGCTGGGACTGCACTTGGCCAACTGAAGCTGGGTATCCCTGGACTCCAGTGTTTGAGACTGACTGGTCAAGCTGGGAGCCATAGGACACAGCCTGCTGACTGCTGACAGACTCAGTGTACACAGATGAACCCTGGCCACTGTCAACTGTTCCATCAGCTGCAAAAGTTAAAGATAAAAAACTGCATTTCAACAACTGTCATCTGGATTTAAAAATTGAAAGATCTTATAATTGATCAAGTATTAAATTGATTTTTGTGCCATGTCATGTGGACTCTTATTAGCATTTTACCTCCTGTAATATTTAAGCTGATTTTAAAATCTTTTTTTCCGTCATTATGCCTTCCCTAAAACCCTGAAAAACTTACTCATTTCAGGAGTTCTTTGGGAAGATATTTAAGAATAAACTACATTTCCTACAAAAGGTTAGACCAGAAATAGAAACCTAAATTTCACATTGTTATGAATGATCTTTCAAGGTTTAACAATTATTTTTATTTAATTTTACAGACATTTAAAACAGGTGTGTTATGCTGGCTGGCAGATGTACTGTGTAGGCACAACAGTCAATTTAAAATCCCTGTTATCTAAAGAGCAGAACTTTATCATTCTAATATGTAAGTTGTCATCTTGCATCACTATTCAAACACTGATTCAAATGTTGGCATGGAGAAGAGGAAAAGACAGGATTATTAATTCATCTTTTCATGTACAGTATGTAAAACAGAAAATTAAGACCTTTCAGAAAGGAAATTATGAGCTGAACTACTTGTAGATTAATCTCATTTCCACTTTAAAAATACATTAACCAGGATTCAAATAAGTGGTTTTAGCAGCCTGATCTGCACTGGTGCAGGAGCATACAGCCTTCTATATACTAGAGTACAGTATATAGAATATATCCTATATAGACTAGGCCAGAATATACTGTCCCTGTAGGAGGGCAGCAAAACCAAGGGCACATGTTGATGCTTTAGGTGCCCTAGTTCATCCAGTATATTGCCTTGAAACAAAGAGAAACCATTTTGTGCTAAGACACTGGGCTGTGAATTGTGCCAAGCCTTGGCTCAGCTAAGCCACAGGAATGCATGTCGCGTTGCTGTGCTTTCTAGTGGCCTACTGTTCTTCAGCAGCAGCAATGGCAGACAGCATCACCTCAAGGTATTGACTGCTGTACCCACCAGAAGTGTAAGACTCATGGGAGGAGCTGTGTAAGTGCAGAAGTTCCTAAAGAAACCAACTGAGGCACTTACAAAGAACAGATATACTGGGTTGCTGGAACTGCAGCTGTTGGTGTTGATCAGCTTCCGGCTCTTCAGGCTCCACTTGTGTAGAAACCGACGCTGAAGCAGTGGGGACAGGAGCAGTACCAGTGACAGACTGGGGATGCTTTGACCCTGCATGGGAAGCACTTGATGGCTGCTGTTGCTCCAGCTGCTGCTTCTGACTACCTTCTTCCTGAAGTATATTCTCCTGTTCTTCTTGCACCGACTGGCGCTGCTCTCGCTTGCGCTTAATCAAAGAGACCCTGTCCTTGATAGCCTTCGCCATTGTCTTGTGATCCCCTTCACAGACATAGCCAGACTCCACCTGAAGGAGGATACATTCACAGAATTCACACTGCCACAGACAGCCCTGGCCGAGTGCTATGACAAAACTACCACTTTCTGGCACTGACTTCTCATCTACACACTTCTGAACCCATTTACTTCTAGACAGTAACAGCAAAAGCAGAGGCTGACAGACCACATTTCACTGTCGCACAACAGCACTACTTCCACAGCTTTGTCAGACCACCAGCACTTACCATTTCTTGTGCTACATCCTCTGGGACATCTCTTTCCAAATCAAATGAAAACTCTATTGCCTCATTATCTTTATATTTGCCCTTGAGTTTTTTGATGTCTTCAATTCGCAGCCAGAGTTTAATGGCGATTTTTTCTCCATCATCTTCCTCTGCAAGTTCTACCCGTACTCCAGTCTCTTCTTGGAAGAAAGCATGATTCAAAAGGTCCTTAATAGCATATCTAGATATTGAGAAAGAATGCAGAAATAACATTCAGTTATTAAGATTTCATCAAATATTATGGAACAACTTTGCCAGATGCTCCCCTGATTTATTCTCTAAGTTTTATGCTGTTTTGAGCCACCTCGTGTGCACTCTGCTTGGCATAATTAGAAGCTTTGTCCTGAAGGTACAAAAGAGATTTACAAGCACATCATTAACAATCAGAGTACACAGTTTAAACTAAATGGCAAGAAATAACTGATGTGCAGCAACAAAACTCACATCAAATGAGAAAAAATATTAAACTGTTTAAAAGCAAGAAGTGAAACTAAAAATACACAGAAACACCATCAGATGTAAAACTTCAAGAGTTAGTAAAAGGGGATGAATAAACATCCATGAACAAAAGTAGTTCTGAACAGAACAGAGGGCAGCTGGAGGGTGGACAAAAGTCTGAAATCAGACATTCAGTAAGCAACAACCATGTAAAAGCAGAAAACAAAACAAATCCCACAAATAAGCCACCAGAGCAGTCACAGATCTCCTGTGATGGTATAAGTTAACCACCTGAAGTAGAATCCATCTTGCAGAAAATGTGGATAAAATGAGCAGCAAGAATTTAAAACTTAGTATGAATCCTCAAAATAATCAATCATACCAAGTGAATCAAAGGGACAAAAAAATCTCGAAGGATTACAGAACAACCAGCCAATCAACCAATTCAAACACCTGGAAACCTGGAAGGATTATTTTGCTGAACTAGGGCAAAGTTTTAATAAAAGCAACAGAATTTCTGAATAAACCATCATGGATGGTTTCTATGGCATTTGCACTTTTCCTGACACTTAATTCTGTAAAACAATCACTGAATAGTAATCTACCAAAGAACAGAAGCTGTACAAGCAATACTGGCTTCCCAACTTCCACCAGAACAAAGAAGACCCCAGGAACCAAGTGGATTTGCTATGGTCACACATAAAGGACTCAGCAGCCAACACCTGCATCTGCACAGCAAGTACTTACCTTTCCCCTTTGTTCTGCCGAATGCATCCCTCAATAATCTCCTTCACTTCAGGGATTGCTACTTTATCAAAGCTGGCTGGCTTGACACCCTGAAACACACAAGCAGCAACTAAGAAACTGCAAGGAACATTTGATTTAAGTTTTGATTGTCTTGACAATGCACCTATTTTTACTCTCTAGGTAACTGACCTAAATAACTAGTGCAAATTAAGGCAAAGTTGGACCCCAGGACCACTCCTCACTGGTGTTTGTTGGGGACTTGTGCAAACATTCCACACACCCCCCTTCCCATTTGCCAGCTACATTTCTGTAACAGGAGGCATTGGCACTTGGGTCCACAAGTTATGATGGGAGAACTGTTAAGTTTCCATGGAAGTTGTGCTGGTTAGAGGGAAGTACACAGACAGGACTAAGAACAGAAGGAATTGGTTCCTATGTAACACTAATGCAGGAAAACACTGGATTAATTTAAGTCTTCAAAGCATTCAGTTGCTTCCCAAAATGATTCCAATCTGCCATTATATGAAGCTTGTTTTTTTTACAGGAAAAAACCTTAGCCCAGGATGACCTGACTAACCAATGTTCAAACCTTAGCCCAAAAACTAAAAAAAATCAAAAAACTTCCAGTATCTTAGCTCTACACCTACTACACCTAAACCACATCCTGCATCACTGCTGCTGTGAGTTCAGGGAGATGAGCTTAGCAATACAGGCCTGTATAAAAACCCTTCCACAATACAAAGCAACCTTTTTTTTCAATACATGCTAAAGCCACAGGGGAAAGCAAAACAAAATCTAAATAAGACCAGCCACCCAAAGCAGCAAAACAAACATGCCATGATATGTGACCATCTGGGAATTCTGAAAAACATTTCAGGCAGAGAGCCAAGCTTCATCACTTAATCATGGCCAAAAGTGGTATTTTGGGGCTAATTGTTCACAACAACAAAATCTGGCACCCAATTTGACTTGATTCACCCTTTAGTTTTAAACTGCTGTGTATTTTAGACAGCAAAGTGAGAGAGAATGAAGACATGCTGTTCAAATGTTTGAACAGAGCTTGTGTTTTCAAGCTGAACAGCCCTGAAATTACACACCTGATACATCTGACCCTGTGTCATTGCTAAATGACAACTAAACACAAAGTGAAAACCACAGCTCTGAAGTACAGAAATAAATGAAACAGTAGAAGCATTGTGATCCTTGGCCTAAACAGAAAGTACTTCTCCCAACATCCTACAAAATACTGGTGACATCAAGACATGATCCTTCACCATTCCTCTATTGTGACCAGGAAACAAGCCTTGAAATAGAGAAGCCTGAGCCTAAAGCCCAGTCTTTGCAACTACTGACCCTGTCCTCAGAGTTCTTAAAGGAGGAAAAAACAAAACCCAACACAAAAATCGCACACTACAGAAAGGAAACAATTTATTTGATAAAAAAAACAGTATGCTCTTATAACAGGAAGGTTATCTATTTCTTTGGTGTAAAATTTGCCCTTGTGATTGAAATTCATAGAACTGCAGACTCTACTGGGACTAGAATAAGCACTGAAACACAGGCTGCCAGTAAACATGAGCTGAATGCTTTCAGAAGCTCTGCTGACTATTAAGCCTTAAGAAAATCAATGCCCCAGATAAAAGATCAGCCCCAAGTTTGGATGGGTAAGTTTCAGACTGTAACCAGGCCTTACCATAAACCTCCAGCTTCCAAGCAGGACACAGGAGGACACTTGGAGCTTCCAAGAGCTCTCCACTCTCAAGGGATTTACAAAACTCTGCTCATACAGTTGACTTGCCAAAGACCCCCACCTTTTATTATAACCACATTTAAAGTGGTCCCAGAAGTTCAGGTTTATATATGGAGTACAAATATTTCTATATAAAATTAAATGCTTTCATGTGTAACATATATAACCTAAGTAATAATCATCCAACTCCTTATTGCAGATATTCCCATCTAAATTTGCCCAAGTTTAACACATATAAGTCTCCTAAATAGCTCAAGCTTCAGGCATAGCAGCATGCACTGACATTCATTTACACTGTGGCAGCAGAATAATGTCAGATCTGTGACAACCTCATTTCAGAAAAATAAAAGCTAACATGAGGAAGACAACTGGTACAAAAAAAATATCAGCATAATGAAGCCAGGAATTTTCTTGTTAATTATTGTACCACATGCTCTGCTCTTGCACAGAGCCTAAAAAGTTAAAAGGTAAGCATAGGTTTTAAAATCAGTAATTCAGTCTGCTACCCTGCATTTCTCACTGCTGAAAGTAATTTAACACATGTCCAAAATCTTCAGGCCCTTCCACGAGGACCATTTTACAACACCCCATTTTAGGAATTCCAATGCAAGAGTTTAGCTAAAAAATAAAGTTCCTGCCAGCCTCCTCAAGCAGAGTTTCCATGTTCCAACTGCTCCCCAGAAAATCTGGGAAAACATCACACTAGGGCCTAACACCAACATGGGATTCCTTGTTCAGCTCCTGATTTCTCACTTTGCTCCACAGTCCATGAGAGGGGCTGCCTAAGCCTCCTCTCCAGCTCTGGACAAGCACTCCCCAGACACTGAACTTCATCAGCCTTTCAAACCCTTGTGTTCCCTCCTGCAAGCACGAATGGAAGTGTTGAACTATTTCATACAAGACAGGGGAACTATAAAAGATTAGAAATCAATAAACCAGTGAAAACTTTTCTACCCAGAGCTGCCTGTACACCTTCACCTGCCATCACACAGAAACCCAAGGGAGGCCAGGCCATGAAGTTCACATAACCTTGATGTGTTCTTAAGAGTGCATGAGCTGGGCAGCCAAGCATACCTCCAGCAGTTTCTGAACCCAAAGGCACTCAAGGAAATGTTAAGCCAGTGTTTTCTGGTTTCACCACACTCAAAATGGTCACACTGCTATGTGCTGCTCCTGATCCTCAAACTCATTAGAAGAACCACAGGACAACTCAAATCCTAATCTACTGGTACTATTCACCAGTGGCAATTCATTAAGAACTAAACAGCCAAATCCCACTAGTATTATTTCCAAGTTTGCCAATGAAACAGCAGGAAGAGCTCCCACAAGGAAAAAAAAACTAAAGTGTAGACAGGTATAACAGGCACGTGAAAAATCAACATTTCCTCAAGCTACTGTTCTAAAATCACACAAACTGGCAGTGCTGCTGAAATCAGCAGCCTCTTTTTCTCCATTTCCCATTCTCACACCCGTGTAATTTCCTTTCTTTTGCCAGCAAACACATTTATACAGTTGCAAATGAACCAAATCACAGCATGTATCAGACTTGAAACGAATCCAGCCAAAAAAGGCTGCAGCAGCTGAAGTTCCCTACACTGCTGCTCAGCTCTCAGGCTGACAGGACAGTCAGGGCAGAACTGCTTATTTTGAAAAGAGTACCAACTTGAAATCACTGAACACTTAGATTTTGAGACTACCTCTAAAATATGCATATTTATGTAGGTATCCACAGACACAAAATGAAAAACTCAGTTTACACGTTAAGCATAAGAAAGGTTTCATATTTCACTTATCTTAGCTGTGATAAAGTTTGTGATTTTATCTGATTTTAACCAGGTGAAAAAACATGTTCTAAAATTCAACATATAGGGTTATTTGATCAACTAAAGGCAAGTTAGGTATTCTCAAAAACACTGAATTTCCAGGAAACTTTTAAACCCCCAAGTATAAGCTATCCAGAACTCTTCTTAACAATTTTTGCCTGGAAACACATAGTATCTTGCATTAGTTAGATCACCAGATGACAGAGTCAGTAGTTTAACATCTTGTTCTAATGCAAGAGATACTGAAAATATAATTTACTTCATTAGAGAAGGTACAATCAATGCCATATAACTTCTACAAGAAATCAAAATGAAGGCAAGAGGAAGTGTTACATAGCATCAGACATTCTAAATTTAAGAAAAAATACTTAGATTTGGACCAAAACCATAGATAGAAATAGCAGAATCAACTAATGTTCCAGCCTTGATGGTCAGGATTTTAATTCACATTTTAAAAAACTACAGGGGAAAAAGTAAAGTTTAAAAGCTAAATAACTAGGTTATGCAAATGCAAAGCCGTTCAAAAGATTTGTAGAGAACTCTACTTCACCTCCAAAATACCTTTCCTGTGGCTACATGCACTTGACAAAGCTGAAATTCTTACCTCTTTAGCACAATCCTTGTGAGAGCAGCAGCAGTGAGACTTAACAATGACAAATATGGGACAGATCTCTCTTTTTGTGAAATCCATCGGGAAAAGAGAGGCACACACAGCACAGAGTCAGCAAGGTGCTACTTTCCCACGGGACTCTGCTGGGCTCTGGACTTAACGCACAGCAGAAGGAAAGCAGACATCCAGGCTAGAAGGGAGCATTGTTTTCTCTTGGACACTTCTTGTTAGTTTCCAAGTCCAGTACATGAGGCTGCAGAGATTCGAGCTCAATACCTGCTTTTGTCACTCTACCACTGAATGGAAAAATCAGTATAAGCAAGAGGCAAGCATGTCCCCGTCTGCCTGCCCAGCCTCCCAAGAGGAGGAAGAGGAGACAGCACAGGGATCCTTTACTTCCTCTGCATGTCCCCGCCTCCCACCGGCTGCTCTGCCTCCTCTCCACCCAGCTCTTCTGCAAGAGTTTCAGGCTGGCAGTGTGACCATCCACAGCTCCCTGCTGCTGCTGCTGCACGAGCACCTGTGGGACCAGTCCCTCGGTGAGTTGTGCAGGGGAATGAAGGCACCTGCTGCTTCTCCTCTGCTTTCCCTGGAGCTGCAGCAGCACACACACAGCTCGCTGCCATTCAGCCCAACTAAACACACCTCAGCCTAAGATAGTACATTGCATTTTGCTAACAGTGGCAACACCATCTCATTTCCTTTTCCTTAATGTGAGGGCACAGAGATTTCAACATGATTTTTGAACTGCTGGACAATGTCAGAAAGCTGCATTGTTGCTTGGTTTACAGCACATGCTCACAAGCTGTCCAGAGTTATATATTCTAGTACCTCTCACTAAGCTTCCAAACTCAATCTGAAGTTTATTTTTTTTTTTTTGCCTTCTGATACCTAGTCCCATTGTAAAACTTGATTGTTAATCATATCAGCTGGCCATAGCTTCAGGGTTTGGGTTTTTTTATTGTAAGGACATAAGGAGCAATGCTAAGAAAGATCACATACACTGTTTCAAAGATGAAGTTAGCAAACTAATTTTGTCAAGCTAGTAGTGATGAAATTCAATTTAGAATTATCAAGATCACTTTTCACCCCAAAATAACATATTCAGTTCCTCAAGCATACCACAGTTACACCAGTAGTGTTTTTAGAGTATACACCATCCATGTTGCAAAAGCAACATTCCACACACATAATTAAAGCTACACTTTTCTGGGGTACATGGCATGACCTGCAAAGAACATTCAACATTTCAGCTTTCTGCAAGTCGAGTCTACCTGTACCAGTCTAACCACAACTCTTGCTTGACTTTTTCCAAAGATGCTATAACTCTAAGAGCCTAAAAAGAATTCTACAGTAACTGATTAATCTTCTCAAACAAAATGTTCTAACACTGCAGTCCAGAAGCTAACAGCAAAGTCAAATCACACAAACAAAGTCATTGAAGTGTCTATATTTCCTTTCTGCTAAGTTGTTACCATTCTAGTTTGAGCCAGTCCCAGGCTGCCACAAACCATTAATTCAAGAATTTAGAGAGAGTGTATGATTGCAGTGGAAAAAAAGACCTGACCTCTTTCCCTGAGTCCCAAGGAAGCCCTCAGGCAATGGTATATACAGCATTTAAATTGGTTTACCCCGTGATCTCCTAAATTTCACTACCTGCAATTAGTTACCCAGGCCTCAAAACCTGCATGTTTAACCATTCTACCACCTCTAATCCTTCAGCTTCATCTTGCTGCCTGTTCTAAGAACCATCTTTCAGATTTAGTTTTTTCCTTATTTCACACAGGATACTCCTGAAATTGTTTTGATAATTCTCACCCCAGTTCAACTGAGTATGTACTAGGATAAGAAAGCCCAAGATTTGCTCAGTTCAAGAGTCACATGGTTTGCCTACAGAGGATTGTTTTCTTGTTCTGGTTAAAAAGCAAACTAGAGTAGTTTGGTTTTTTTTTTAATAGAAATGCAACACACTAAACAGATAGCTTCACTGATGTTAGTATTTTCACAGCAATTAATTCTGGACAATTGATAATTCTGCCAAGAATTAAATTGGTAAATCCTGCAGCATAAGCTCTGTCCCAGATCAGTGTCCTAGCAGAGTAAACAGCATTACTGCAATATAAGCAGTGGAAGGAGATGAAAGCTTGAGTGAGCCAGATCAGCTCATGAGACACTGTTCAGGCAGGACAGGCCTCCCTGTCTCCCCTTCTGATCAAAAGCAACAACACATTTTGAACTTGCCAGATCTACCATCTTCCACATCAAAATTTCCCATCTCAACTATGTGAGAGCTCTGTGCCACTGAAACACTTTAACCAACTAACCTCTACCCTCTGCAGTGCAGAGTGTGTAAGAGTGTGCAAGTTATTTAAACCACATGACCCTTAACTTTTTCCAACAGGTCAGCAGGTGTGCCCAGAGCTCAGAATCACACTCTGAAGAAAATGGCAAAGCTGTAGAATTTCTACAGACCTGCTGGCTGCAACTCACTGATCACAAATTAGATCTTCAATTTACCACCTAACCTCAAAGAAATTTTGAGTTGTTAATAAAAAAATTAGAGGTCAATCACAACAACAAATTGCCAGATGTACAGAATTAAAGTTGCTATACACACAAGATATATCTGTATCTTGATTGACACACTCAAACTAATTGCTTCTTCCTAAAGTTAAATTTGTATGAGAGAAGTTTTGGTGAACAGAATAAAACAGACTCCTCATTTGGCCAGCAATCATTACCCACTATCACCCTCATACACATATCCTACAGGTGATCCACAAGCCCAAGAGCTGGAGAATACTGACACTGCCTACTCAATAAGCTTGTCTCTCACTGTCTCAATGTTGTACTTTTATCTACCAAAGCCAAAGATTTTACAGCATTCAAAGCCTTACAAGACTGCTATGGGAGGCTACAGTTGTGTCACTTCACTCTCACACATTTAAGTGGGAACAGGAACTAGTCATAACTCTTTTTAGAGATCACTGGCTGCAATCCTTTCCAGCACTCTCAAGAAAAACTCAGTAACTCAAATCAAAATGCACTCTATGTGTGGTAATACTGAAATGTTGTGCACTACTGCAGAATGTACACTGTGGCTCACAGCTACCTCACTGACAAGTGATCCAGTCCAATAAAAAAGTTAAGCTTTTACTTAAGACATAGAAGTCCACTGTTCTTCAGAATCACCAGGTAAATAAAATATCATTTATTCCAGAAATCCAAAGAATCTGAAGCTAAGACTATTGATTCAGTTAGAGGAAAAAAAAAAAAAAAAAAAATCAATCACAACAGCTACTGTAATTGCAGCAATTCTAATGTATATAAGAAATTAATCAAGCTCCAGAACAGGAAATGTTGCTTCTAAGTGCAGCTGGAAAACAATTAGCATATTGGTGCATGAACAGTGAGCAGAGCCTTGTTTAGAAGCACAGAGCATGAGTAGAGAGGTTCCTCTGTAACAGTGAAGTCTGATTGGTATTAACTGTTCTACTCTTGCACAAAAGCAAAAAGACCAGTTGCCTCTATCATGCACAGTTCTTTAACCTCACCCATTGAAGCAGGGATGCTGCTTCTATAATGTGAACACCTTGAGCTAGCTCAAAGACACCCTTTGGCTTTATTGGGACTTCAGCTTGCAAATGGCTTTCAAAAAAAACCCCAAAACCAGACATGCCTAGACATACATTTCAGTTAGATATATATTTAGAAATGCCACAGTGACACAATACTAGATGTGTCTGTCTTCTATTTTCAGTATGGAAAACATGTTTTTGAAAAATGAAATTGTATTAGTTGCAGTCTCTGCTTTAATCTGCTTCCACTCTGGTAGAAAATCATCGTTCTGCACTCATTTTTAAGTTTGTGTACAGTAAGTAGTTCCACTGGACTTCAAACTAAATTTTTCAAAAAATGATGTAACATGGACCACAAAACCCATTTGGTACCAGAAATAGTTTTTAGAGAGGATTATCTACTTAAAA
This sequence comes from Erithacus rubecula, assembly GCF_903797595.1. Classification (NCBI taxonomy): domain Eukaryota; kingdom Metazoa; phylum Chordata; class Aves; order Passeriformes; family Muscicapidae; genus Erithacus; species Erithacus rubecula. The sequence continues at coordinate 3,356,482 of NC_136686.1, forward strand.
GGCCTAAGGTAATGTTGCAAACACCAGAAATAGTGCACAATTCCAACAATGCACCAAAAGTCCCCATGCCTTTTATTTTCAGACTTATTCTAATAGGAGTGAACACTTTCCTGGAGCTATCCCATTCCTACCCCTTGCAACTATAGCAGTACAGCTGGCAGGACAAGAAATAGTAGCCTATGCATTCTTAGTGTCAGTATTTTTAACTGGTGGCACTCTCTGACAACTACCATTGAGCCATCAGTCTCCCCACAGGAATGCTTCAGGGATTCACCAGGCACAGAACTATAATGGTGCTCATCACAATGCAGAGCCAGGCATGTGAAAAACACTTATCACCTCCCTGCTCCTAAGAGCCACCTTCCCATCTCTTGTTAAATTAACCTCAGTTAATGTAAGAATTAAATGAATGGTAGTACAGGACAGAATACTAAATAATAGGATCATTGTTTTGAGAGACCTAATCCGTAAAAGATACTTTTAAAACTTCTCAAATTTTTCAAGATATGTTGTTTAGCCCATATTCTGTGCAGCAGAACTTAAATTACACTCAATTGTATGCAATTCAACCAATGCTCACAATCCTCCACTCCTTTTAATTACTGATCATCTAAAAATCATATTCTGTTCAAAACTGCCAAAAGACAATCCAGGCTCATCAGTGAGCAATATAAGAAAGAAATAGCTCCCTTTACTTCAAACCTAGTTTGTTTCACATCAATATTGACAAAAAAAGTTTTAGCTGTAATCTCAAAGCTGAACAGTGCTGGACAGTGAGCTACTTTTAGAAAATAATCAGTTGAATAAGCCTTTTCCCTTTCAAACTCAAGCATCATCTGACTTAGCTGTGCAAACCACACAAAATCACAGAGTGGGTGAGGCTGGAAGGGACCACAGTGATCATCTGCTCCCACCTCCCTGCTCAAGCAGGGCCATCCCAGAGCACACGATTGCCTCCAGAGGGTTCTGGAATATCCCCAGTGAGGGAGACTCCAAACCCTCTCTGGACAATCTGTTCCAGTGCATGGTCACTGCACAGGAGAGAAGTTCAGGTGGAACTTCTGTGCATCAGTTTCTGCCCATTGCCTCTTGTCCTATTGCCTGGTACCAGCAAAACCCTGGCCCCATCCTCTGCCACCCTTCCTGCAGATACTCAGACATTGATAAGGTCCTCTCAGTCTTCTTGAGGCTGAACAGGCTTCCCTGAGCCTGTGCTGGTAAGACAGATGTGCCAGTCCCTTCATCAGCTTTGCTGACTGAGAAGCTCAAGCTGATCACTACTTTCCCTTACCTGGATCATTGTAACTTGTTAAAGAGAAATTCTAAAGTAACATGCAAGGCTGCTTAAGATACTAATGCTTCAAATCCTTGAATTCCCACCTTCCACTTTTCAGGCTCTATATTTCTGAATTGATGAGTCAATGACTGAATCCCCACACAGGAACATTCTGCACTCTTAAAGTTGTTCCAGCAAAATGCTTGTGACTGATTTGAATGGCTACAAGAAGCAAGTGCTAGAAGTTCAAGCATTCTTCAGTTCAGTCAGTGTGAGGCAAGGGAATTGCACATGATGTACAATTTTTTTTAGCATTTCACACTTTACTGCCAGTTTCCTCTCTGAAGGAATACAAGAATTTATCCTTTCTCACAATTAAACTGTTTCCTGTGCTTGGTTGAAGGTCTGTGGCCTTTCAATACCTGTTTTCACAAAAGATTACCTTATCTGTTGGAGTGTTTCCTCCCCTACTTTTCCACTGATTTTTTTCCAATGCTTTTTTCACTAGAAAGGTTGATAGGAAAGATAACTCTGTATCTATTTAAACCAGGTCAAGAAACCAAGTCATTCAGGGTAAAGAAAACAGTTTTATTCATGCCTAAAAAATGCTAGATATTGCTTCCAGGAAGTAGAAGAGGAAATTAATCATCACTCATTAAGCACTGCAAGTAAGATTAATCATAGGTCTAAAGGTTTAGCATTTTTTATTTGCTATTTAAGAACTCTCAGGAAGAAGAAAAAAAGAGCTGGAATACTTGGCCCACTGCATCTCTAGTGAAAATGAAGCAGCTGACTGGTAGGGACAGTTATGATGCCCAACTTTCAAGATACTAAAGAAAAGATTCATTTTATCTCAACTGATCAAACTACAGTACTTTGTAACTTGTTTCCAGCAAAGAGAATGACCTTCACCCTGACCAGTGAGCTCCAGTTCCCACCAGTTAGGGAGATTAAGGAATTGTGAACCAGTTAGACACTGCCTGGTCAGGTTACTCATTATGTGCCTTGTTCCCTTAGGCCCTTTTTTAAGCTCTGGAGAACCAAGCAGAAAATGTTATGCCTGCTATGGAACATTTTAGTAGAGGACAACCTTTTTTTTAAAAAATCAAAATGCAAAATGCTTTTTTTTCCCTCTTCTCATCTTAAGGCAGCTCACACAACAGACATTTGCTGAGAGAGAAGAGACTGAACTTCTGGTGAAAGAAAGGACAAATGCAAAACTTCACTTTGCTAAAGTAAGCCTGGACAAAATCAAGTACAGAGCACAAGTCCCTCTGCAAAACTTAAAAGGTAAGTTTATATGATGGGAGGGGGAGAAAGAAAAAGGGAGTTTTCTGCTCATACTCAGATGATCAGTACATTTGAAACTGAGGATGGCTTTATCAACTTTTTTGCAAGGAACATATCTGGATTTTTATGCTAGTGCTAGATATGCAAGAAGGAGAAAAATCTGCATAATAAACATATTAATTATCTTTTCACTGGTCTTGAGGCTAGTCAATCACCTAGCAAATTTAACTCTTGGGACATCCAAGTATTAGAAATCTAGATTTTGAGGCAACAGCTTAGGATTCCATGGTCCTACCAGAGTCTGAGGCAAAGCAGCTGAAGTTACTGGAGTTAGTTATGCCTTCACTGCATTGATTCCCAAACAGACTAAATTAAGAAATCATACTTAAGATGTCTGTTCTATAAATATCTCTTTTTCCATTTAAATGCACGTGTAGCCTATTTTAAATATCTCCTGTGACAAACTGTTTAATTGCAATATGCATGGAACAGGTCAAGGAAAACATACCAGTCTCCTGAGAAGAACAAAGCCAGACAGGGAAACCCTCCTGAATTTTACCAAGATTTTACTCTTTTTGTTTTTTCTCAATGCAAGCAAGTACAGAACAGAATTACATATCTTGATTTCATTTCGCATTGTAACTCTCTGCATTACTTGGAAACAGAGCAGAATAGTAAAAAACCAAACAAACATAAAAAAGGGATCCATTCCCTAATATTCCAGCATACTGTGCAGACTGCTGTGCTTGCATGAGAGGGCAGAGGAGAAAGAATAAACCAAAGGAGGGGGAAACAGCACTTTAACAACAGTACAGCTTGTTATCAATTCATTGAGGCTTAGATTATTTCTTTTCTGAGGACAAGTAGGCATCAGTAAGTGCTCACTGGACACATTCAGTCCCAGCTGAGTAGACATACTGCTTAAATATCAGAGATGTCCCCATCCCACAGGAAGGTAAAAATCCAAAAAGCTCAAATTTCTTTAAGCACTGACTACTCATTTATTTGGAACCATTAGCAAAGTACTAGAGGGTGGCTTCAATAAGGAAAACAGGGTTTTGAGACAAAATTTCAACACCATGATTTAATGAAAACAAAGAGCAAGGCTAGGTTGGCTCCTTTGTGCTTGAGTGACAAGCCATGCAGATGCCTCCTTTCTAAAAGAACTGCCAGTGGAAGGGTCTGGGCTGAGTATGCTCAAGGGTGCAAGTACAAGCAGAGGTCAATATTCTGTGTCAAACTGCAGATTTCCTTGCCAGAATGGCAAAACCAAGTCCAGCATAACACCTTGTGCCCTACAAATTCTGCATAGTTGTGTTTTTTAAGCCAGGTATATACCCAGATTCTGTGTTAAAATAATTATTCTAGATAAAGTGATCCAGAATAACAACATAATTGCACTTGTGTTTCTTGAGCCAGAGAAAAATCAAGAACTTTATCCTAGGAATGTTTTAAGTAATTACAGGAACTTCCCAGTGAGACAGTGTAGATGAGCATCTTAGGAACAGCAGGCTTATGCAGCAATGCTCTTGTCCAATATGTGAAGCAACAATAACTGCCTGGGCCAAAAAATGTCTCATCTGTGAGAGGAACTTCAGCCTTCAGATCCAAATTCTAGATCTGTGCTTGCCAAGGTGTATTATTTAACAAAAAACTGCTTCCAACCACGAGGAAAGACCCTGAACCAAAGAGGGAGAACAGGACTAATTACTCTGAGCAATACTGCAAAGCTGCAGCATCTGGGCATCAGCTAGAGCCATCCTTGCCACAAAGGGTGTCAGGTCAAAATGCAATGCAGATGAAGGCCCCCTAAAACAAAGAGACCAATGCACAGCCAAAATGGGAGAAAACATAAGCTGGCATTACCAAGAGGTTCTGAGAGGACACTGGGCATTGAGACACCTTTTATAAGATTCTGTCCCAAGCAATAGCAAGGATTCAAGGTAATTGAGCAACTTTGCTTTTTACTAAGCCTAAGAGTTCCTGTAAAGAGGGTGAGGGAAATAAACTAATTTAAATACAAATGGTCTGCAGTGAGTGGCTGCACATATTGATCTTTTAGCCTTTGGGGTTTCAGTGGTATTTAAGCTCCAACATGGTATGACCTTTCACAGCAGACCATTGCTATTGTCCTTCCTTCTGCTCTCTGCATGCACCTAGATAAAATAATTCTAAATAATGCTAAACCTCTTCTACAAAACACATCCACTTCCAATATACAGTAGAAGGAGGTGTCCTTCTAAGGAGATCTCCTGCTGCAGCCACCTTTGCAGGAGGGGGTTTTCTGCCTCCACTCTGTTATTGTTATTGCCCTTTCAAGTACTGAATTTGGCAAATGGTTCACCACTCACCCACAATTGCACACATGGTCTAAATTTCTAAAATCTTCCAAATCTAAAACTACTTGGCTCTTTTTCACATGGGTTCACAGAGCTTTCATGGAACAATAAAGAGAATGCCAGGAGTATTTTATTTCACTTTTTAACACAGGTCTCTTTCCACATTATAGAACACCAAATCCTCCATTGTCATTTAAGACAGGATTGTGCTTTATTTCCAGATAACATTTCTTGCCTTCATTGGAAGCCTTCCTTGAAAATTCTTCACATTTTTTTTCTGGTTGGGTTTGTTTTGAACAAACTGATTTGCAACTACACTGAAATAAACAACCTCAAATATACCAAGGCACACAGCCTTTCCAAACAGACCAATGTGCATTTCATTTTCTTTACCTTTCTGCCCTTTGCTCCTTCTGAAAGAAAACAAGATTTGCTGGATTTCATATCTAAGTGTATCTTAAGAGCTCTCAAGCAGCAAATTAAATAGTTGGGAAAAAATATAAAAATCAACCAATAGATTTGATTTGTGAACCATCAGCAGAGTAGAATAGAAGGTGGTGCTGGACAGACCAAAAAATTGTCAGTGTGTTCCTCATCCACTTAGAATTTCCACCATGAGCCAAAAACAGTGGGGAGGAAGGAGCACCACACACAACAAACAAGCTAAGTGAAACCCTGGTAAGTCTCTAGGTGACTTGTTCTGCTGCAAGTCCCTACAAAGCTTTCCAGTTATGTACTTCAAAGATCAGGGAAAAGACAAGTCTGTAAGACCTGGAGATTTCCAAGCCTGAGACTGTCTCAACATCTGATTCTCAGCAACAAACCCGTTCCTTGCACTTCTTGAGGAACAGGCAGGACAGTCACATTAGGCCATGTCCCTCCCACTTCTCCTGCTTTGGCTCTGTCCAAGACACATCCATAGGCACAGCAGAAGGAACCAGAGACTGTTCCAGGAAGATATGTAGCTTTCTTTCATTGATTCCTACTGCTTCCAGGTCAGATTATGCTGTACACAGAGTAAGGGCTGGACTTTAGCCTCATTTTTAAACTCTGTTTAGAAAATCACAGCTAAGTTTGCCAACATGCAAGAAAAATCCAAACTAAAAAACTCCACCAAGTCTATATGCATATGCATGTATACATATAAAAACTTATTCTAACATCTGTGCAGAAAACTCAAGTGACAACTTATGCCTTTACTTTCCTTTTTCTGTGCCACTCAATATTTCCTTGGAAAAAAGGGAGAGCCTTATTTCACCAAGCCTCTTTTCAGAATTCATTGCTTCTGACATGAGGACTCTACTCCAACTGCAAATCAAGAATTACATCTGCCTTCTGCAGGGTAAGGCATCAGGAAGAAGAGAGGGTTTTATTTTTCCAAAGCTAGGCAAGTTGTTTCTTAAACCTGTAACTTCTGAGATAACATGCACAAAAAAAATTAACAGGAACTCATTTATCTATGGACAAAGAGGTAAGTCTGGGTTTTTTTTTTCTCCTTTGCACATGTGCACAGGTATTCTGAGAAATCCAATGCGAGTTTTCACTTCCCCAAGCAGCCCCCTCACTATTCTTTCTGAATGCTCAGGTCACAAAGTTGAACATGTTTGTTTCACTGCACTGGTACAGTCTTCACAACACTGCCTCAGATATCCCAGATTAAATCTAGCCACACCATACTGCATTTCTAGCACCACATCTCCAGCACTGCAGTTCTTCATATACTCAGGGTCTGCATGTTTCCCTCAGTCTGGTCACATGGGGCAGCTCTAATCTCTTGATTACCTTCTGAGCCGTGTTTGTTTTCTCCCACAATGCCTCCACCTCCACCACTACCCACACTTACTCGGTACTTACCAGGGTGGAATAACTTCCTGCTATTTATCAAGTGTTTCCACTTCATCATTATAACAAGTGCCCCCAAAACACAGGAGCTAAGGGCCACTCAGAATTCAATAAACTATTAAAATCACTCTAGGTAACTGGCAGGCAGCTAAGCCAGTGCTCAAATTTGTTATCCAGAACAAGGTTATCAGCTTCTCTTCAAGACAGAACTACTTCCACCATCCCCCAAGTGGCTTAGAAAATAATCTGTTATTATTCTAGTGCATTTTGCTGTTTGGTTTGAGGGCTTGGTTTCATGTTTTTTTAAACCCTATGTAATACCTACTTACCTACTGAAAGAAGAGCATGAACACATACAAACTTTAATTCCTATTGACGCATTTTCCAAGCTTCTGACAAAATTTCAGCGAGTTCAACCCCCCTGTAACTTTGCACTCAGCCCAAACCACTCCCTTTTCAGCTGTTTTTTTTGCCCAGCAGTGGTGCTATCCTCTGCTGCTAGAAGCAGTAGCTGTACAGTGAGAGGCACTTACACTGGTCACTCGGCGGTAGATCTGCGCGGCATTTTGGCACTCGGAATAAGGGTACTCAGACGTGGCCATCTCTAGCATACACATCCCAAAAGCATACACATCAACGGACTCATCATATTTCTCCTCATACATCTCGGGGGCCATGAACTCTGGGGTACCTTAAATTAAAAGAACGATTCAGACTCTAAATGTCTCAAAGCGAGCAGAGGCTGCTGGCGTTACTCACCGCAGGGACAAGCGGCTGGGCAGACCTGTGAGACAAGAGAAAGTGGAGGCAAAAACAAGAGGGAGGAAACCCTTAGTGACTCTGTTGCACCAATGGACTTTGTGAGTCTTCCATTGCAAGGCCTTTATGGAATAACAATGGCATGTGAGATCTGATGCAATTCCTGGTTTAGCTATGTTAGTTGATACAAATGCCAGAACAGACTGGATCAGCCTGAAATCAAACGGGAGGGGAGGGGATAAGAAGAGGGGAAAACTGTAGACTAGCCATAGGCTGCAAACCAAATACTAAGGAGAGTTAAGGCACTTACCTTTTCTCCCTGTAAGAAAAGAGGCACATTAAACCTTGTTCAATGAATTACCTGACTGCCCTCTGCTGCAAAAGAAGTAGTACTGGTAAGAGCCCACAGCTAGTCTCTGACCTGGTGCTCTCCATCTACTTGCTCAAGTAGAGTGGTTCGGGTAAGGCCTTGCAATGAAAAGCTCTATTGTTACAAGTATAAAACTCCGTGAAAAGAGGATAAAAGGTAATTTTCTGCAAAGGCCACTCACCAGAGCCCTTTTCTTCATATACTTACCTTCCCACCTGCAGTATATTTTTAGGCCTGCTGCAGATACAGGCATTAGTGAGGGACATCCTACAGTCAAAAATACTCAGAAATACAGAGAGATTGAGTTACAGGCATAGAGCGTGAGATTCAACAAGTCCCATTTCAATAGTGTGCAGAAAATTATTGCCCAGTGAAGCATCACAGAGCCCCTCTGCAAACAAAGGGCCTGCATTGTATGATCAGATTTACTTTAAGCCAGAGATGAAAGTTTGTTTTTTGTAAATTTAAGCACAGAATTATTTCCTGCAGACACCAGATTCCAGACAATTTACAGATCATTGTCCAGCCCACTGTTTGTTTCCACCACACTAAACCAAAAAGAATGTAATTGCAGTCATTTATTCAAAGGCTAATCATTAACAGATAATGTAACAGATGGTAATTTTCCATTGATAAATTGGAAGATATGACAAATATCTTAAGAAATTATGGTTTTTTTAACACCATTCTTTTCTTCCCTATTAATACTTTGACCTGGTTAAGAAGCAGGAAATATTTCAGCGACAGCTTGCAAGAAAATTTACAGGTATACACCATCGATCCCAGCTGGGAATCTGGCACAGGACTGTTGAGTAATGCTGAATTTTAGCAAGCTCTAAGTACTGAGAGCAAAAGAAACTTCATTCCCTGCAGTCTATCCACCCAACTATAAAAACAAAGCTGATAAAACCATTTCTTTCAAGAATTAATAACAAAGATTACACTAGGTCACAATTTCTGAAAAAGGTTATGAATGGATACACAGGGACAGAGCCAGAATAAAGCAGTATTTCCCAACGCACCCTCCTGACTCACAAAAATCCACATTTTACAGACTCTCTAAGTAAGACATTATACCAATCTGTGGTGTTATTTATATACTTATATATAATATTGACCTTCTTTGGTATACCTCAGGTTCTGATTACTCACAAGCTGCAAGAGATTCAATATTAACCCCTGGTGACAACTAAAAAAAATTTGGCTGTGTGAACTAATGCTGTGCTAAAAATCAAAATGTTGTTTGGTCACCAAAACGTATTTGTGCATTTCTTGAAGCAGCACCACATCAAAGATAAGATTTACGTGTAACAAAGAGTGGTTTTATCAACAATGTTGCACTAGATTGTTGGGCAGGACAAGAGCTCTGTATTTTGAAATAGCTAATGTTAATATGCAAATATCAAAAGCACAACCAAAATTTCAACATGTCTTTGCATTAGGAACACAGAATGACACCTCTGCAGCCAAGAGACAAAGCCTACATATTTTCAGGCTTTGACCATGTACCTTTTAAACACGTTTTTTACAAGTCTCCAAAGAGGTAGACTGGCTCAGCAGCCTCCACAACAGGAGAGGCTTACCTATCACACTTTTGGCAAAAGAAGCTCGTTTCAGGGTTGCCAGGCCGAGGTCTCCAATCTTGACTGATCCAGTGGGGCCAGTAATGAAGATGTTGTCACATTTTAAGTCTCTGTGAATGATGGGAGGAGTGCGTGTGTGTAGAAATTGTAAGCCTTTCAGTATCTGACGGCACCAGCTTCGTAGAACTTTAATTTTCATCACTTTAAATCTTTTCAAATACCTAATGAAAAAAGCAACAATAGGTTAAACAGATTCTGCTAACCAACAGTAGATAAAACTATACCATTCACTGTAGGGATGCAAAGAAACAGTAATTAAAGACATGGATAAATTTAAGCTTCTATTTTAAAATCTACCTAGGTGTTTCAGAACTTCAGAGGAGCTAAGGATGATTTCCCTTTACAAAACCCATCTCCTTTCTTCTAGCCAGCAGATTATAATGATGAAACAAAAATATGAAAGCTTAGTGTACATAGCTGATCACTCCCCTGCATACAAAATCATTCTACAGTAATTAGACAGTTGGATTGCTAAATTTCAATGACAAATAATTCAAGGCTCATGAATTATTCTTTATGTATTTAACTTCTTAAACACTACAACCTCTGCCTTGATTAATTGCTAGTGGGTGGGGAGGTGGGTCACTAGATGCAAAATGTTAATAACTAACAAAGTACAGAGTTGTGGAAAACTGCAAGAGCTCTGCAAACATTATTCCCTCATTTACCAGAGTAGTCCAAGCACTCTGTTCAAGGTTTCCACATGAAATTTTAAATCTGCTTCAAGTTTACCTGTGGAGTTATCAACTGAATTAGAAATTCTTGGAAATCCTCTCCCTGGTGGAGGACAGAGTTTGATCACCTGAATCCAGCTGGTACTACTCATTACTTCAAAACTGGACAGATACAGATACAGACAGAGCAGAACAACCTTTAAAAAGGCTCTGTCAAATAATTGAAGTGGAAGAGTTCACAGGTAAGTCTGTATCCCCTTGCAGGTAGAATGCAACCCAACCTTCACTGTTCTATCTTTGCCACTCCTTGAAACCCCACGTCACAAGAGTCACATTTCATACCAAAAATATTTTTCACTGTGCGTGACCTAAGACTAAGATCTTACTCTGTTACTTAACTTCAGCAGATTAGAGATGTCACAAGGTGAATAACCTCTGACAGTTTTTAAGTGCTTTCCAGCAGGGTTTTGTCTCAACCTCTCTTTGGGGAACACAATCTGAAGTGAAGAGCTGTTTTGCTCCTTCTGAAAAAGTACAGGCTGGACTATGTATAGAGCAAAGACTTTATTCTTGCTGGGCAATGTTACTCAGTCAGAGTCTCACATAAAGACAAGTTTCACACTACAGCAAGATTGCTAGTAAATTCTGTGACCACCATGGAGTCTAGCAACTGCAATCTTAAAAATAAAAACAAGTTGTGTCCAATTATCCCATGGTAGTGGTTAGTCTCTTCTGCAGATTCACTTAATTAGGAGATAGAGTTCTGATGAAATCACTTCAACTAGCTCCAACACAGAAATGCATTGTATTAATCCCTTTTACTTTCATTTCTCCAGTTCAAAACAAGAGCTGGAAAATAAAGTTGCTAGCAACGATCCTGCTGTGAAAACAAATCTGTAAAAGCAACTGAGTCAGTTGCAGAGGAAATCAGGTCTCAGAATGTAAAGAAAGGAAAGGGAAAAGCCAAGCCAAGGAAGGAGACAAACTGAAGGAGGTTCTGAATCCCATCAGCAACCACTTGAATCCCTGCTATTGACATAACCCTCATTCATCTCTCTTGAGCCTGTTCCAAAGATCACATGGTAGGGGCACTTCAGTTCAGCATCTGGAATCCCTAATTGCATTCTTGGTTACAAATATGCTAGTCCACTGCCAGCTTCTCACAGCTGAAGGACCTGGATCCAGCCATCACCCAGCATCGTGCAGAGCAACTGTCATTGATCCATAACACTGTCCTGAATTAAGTCACATGTCACTTAATGCAGAAAACAATTGAAAATGGAAGAACATATAAATACAAAAAAATTGACAAGCCTACTAGCCCGTATGTTTTTACTTTTCCTACTCTCATAGAATAACTTGGGCTTGAAGAGACGTCAGGAGGTTTTCAGTCTAAGTTTCTGTAACTACAGTTACACAGAGACCAAGGAGCTACAGAAATCCTTACTAAAAAAGAGAGAAAATTTCCTTGAAGAAACCATCACAGCTTCATTCTGATCACTTTTTTACATTAGGCGAAAACAATGTCTATGTCGCAAGTATCAAAACATAAAGAGCAAGACTTCTATCAATTCACTTAAAGTAAACATACTGAAAAAATTATTAAAGTGTACAGTAGAAATCTAGGAATATGCCACAAGCACATGAAACACTTAAGGCACACCTGAAATCTCCCATACAGTTCACCTGCCAAGTCTCAAGTGAAGTGGAGTAAAATAAACTAAGTTACAATTATAACTCCAGCTATACAAGAATAGGGAAAGATCCAACACTAGACACTTTTAAACACTACAGTTTAAAAGATCTTCAAATAAAGAGCCTATTACTTTTTTCTGGATTAAATAAAAAGACTTATTTATTTCAAGGTACAAAACAATCCCACAGACAGAAAATCTGGGCATTTCCTTCCTACCAACACCCTACTTGTTAATTATAATAGTCCATTATTACTTCATCATCTTGCTTATGACACCACATAAGATGCCATTCCAAATATTAAAATCTGTGAGAGGAATAAAGGAGCAAAAAAGGAAGAAAAAAATAAATTTACCACTACACATTTAGCAGAAAATTAGGTAAACTTTATTTAAAGGCTGCAAAACCATTAACTTATTACTTGTCAGAAACAGCACATGAAGCAGCAAATCTATTCTTTTATCTGAAACACATTAAACAACCTGAGAAATGTCTCCACTGAACATATGGCTAAAGAATGTTGTTGTAGCCTTAGCTGTCCAGTGCTATTTCAAAAGACAAACACATCACTGTAACTGCAGCCCAGACTTCCAATGAGCCATTTTTCTTCTTAAGAATGTCCATTTGTAGCTATCAATAAGCACAATAAAAAAAAAAATAAAAAATCACAAGACACACGCTATTTCAACCAAAAGCTATTTCAACTAAAGAGACAGCAGACTGTTTCCAGCTCCCACAGCCTGCTTACACATGTAGGGTGTGAATGCCTCTCCAAGAGTGAAATGGGCACTGAACAAAGTGAGGGATGCAGAGCCCCTTTATTCCAGAGCTGGTAGAGTTATTCCCAACAGAGGAATGGTGGTTGGAGCTCAGGACATGCTCCCACACAGCAGAGCCCCTTTATCCAGAGCTGGCAGCTTTACTCCCACCCCAGCAGAGGGATGAGGGCTGGAGCTCCAGGCTCCCAGAGAAGAGCAGAGCCCCTTTATCCAGAGCTGGCAGCTTTACTCCCACCCCAGCAGAGGGATGAGGGCTGGAGCTCCAGGCTCCCAGCAGAGCACAGGGGCCCCTGCCAGCCCCACACACCACTAGAGGCCCTCACAGCAGCTGCAGCTCCTGTGCTCTGCTTTTACCTCTGCCTTCAGCACACCCCAAGGTGCACTTGGCTGCCTCACAGGTCCAAACTGCAGGATTTTTATCTGAAACTTCAGCAAGTTTCAGATCAATCAACAGACGGTGATCTTTTTTTTTACATGTTATTTGTATTACGGTAACACCCAAAACCTGCCAAGAGAAGTGAATTAGAACTTTGAACTTTACCAACTAGCTCACCCTAAATGGAAAGCAGCTGGAGGGAAAAAAAAATAAAAAAATTCTGAGAACTGAAAACTGAGTATTGCTTTCTTGAGCTCTTAAAATCCAAAAGTCTTGGGCATGTGCTTACTGGGATATCACAAGTAAGAACTGACAAGCCTGCTAACTTGAAAGATGTTTTACCACACCTGCAATGCTAGTAATGCTCCTCTTAAACAAGAATATTCCTACAGTAGGTTATCCCTCAGCAAAAGGGCTCTGTTCACATCTACTCTACATAGCACCCATTTCTAGTGCTCTGCTGTTGTGCTAAGGGAGCTGAAATGCTGTGACTTGTCTTCATTTACTTACGTTTTTAATGTTCCAGACGTCATGAGCTCTGTCACAAGAACAATACACTTTTTTCCTTTGACTGTAGACTCCCAGGAATCATAGAACCTGACAATATTGGGGTGCTGAAGCCCTTTCAGCATCCCAGCTTCCTCTTTAAATCTTTGTCGCTCTGACTTGGACAGCTTCCGATCCTAAATGAAAAAGAAAAGGTGCATCAGAAAGTTTTGCTTTATTTTCTTATTGAGAGGCAGCAACTTGAAAACAGATACACACAAAAATCAGGTGCCTTAAATGTCATTTGGTTTGCAGTTACCTTTAAATATTGTGTTTTGAATACATTCTATTACAGTCTTTTTGTAATACTTTGCTTTTTATAATTCTGTTGCTCTCAGGGTTAAGAACTGCAAGTCTGTAGATTAACTCCTCTTCCTGCTTCTTCCTGCTTTACTCCTAATAAATTTAGCTATTACCTTACTTGGGATGGAAAGGGGACACAAAGTCTTGAACACTTCAGTGTTTGAGAATGAAATCAGATTGTTTAAAGCATCTCCCTCTCATGTACATAACAACAACCTTTCATTATTCCTAGATGTCTATCCAGACCACTGGTAACAGATGGGATTAGCCACCCCTGGAGGGGGTTAAGCATCAAACCTCTGCTAACATACAGCATGTTCCTGTAGCTGGAGACAATCAAGTGAATGGACTGGATTTTCTTTGATTAAAAGCAGAACCTCACGATTGAGCAAGTTCCCTGAAATCTCACGTCAACAAAACCAAAACTATAATTCCCAGTAGAGACAGAAAGCAATCTTTTGGCCTGAGATAGAACAGGAGAAAGCATTCCTGGACAATCCTGCTGTATTGCTACCAACAGCTGGCTATCAGCTATCAACAAGCCATTTATTACCTGAATGAGCAGCACATCTCAAAGAGAAGACATCTCCTTGTGCCATGCAGTGTTCTCAGTTTACCAAATCATGCACTGCTCACACCAGTTAAGCTGACTGACTAGCACATATACCCAGTTTGCATTAAAAAAATTAATTATTTTAGGATATACTTATAGCCAAGAATTTCAGAAGCATTGTTTCCAACAGTTGTTTAGCAATAACCAAAGACCTATTTGTCAGATCTGAGTAACAATGTTAAGTCACTTGATTTCACATTGTCTTTTCCATTAAAGGGAGGCAGTAAAACTACACAGGATTTACTTATACTCCCATTGTCCTTCAGACAGTAATTCCTTTTCCTTTGTTTACAGGCCATGTGTTTTCTCAATTCAGCCATGAATATCTAAACCTTCCTACATTCACTAAGATCATCAACTTTTTCTAAAATGTTCAGAGTATCTTCAGGCATGGGCAAACTTCTTTTTCAGATGAAGCTCCAATTTTCACAAGTACACCATTTCCCCAGGTAAAAGTGTGAAAACAGGTTCGAAATCACCTCAGGGATCAGTTTCCTACTGGTGTCTATAAATGTCACTCACCTTTACAATTCTTAGGAAAATGCAAAATCCTTATGTATGACTAATTTAATCTACAGACATGAAAAAACATTTAATCCTACAACTACTTCACTGTGCAGAAATCAGCATTACCACCTCTTCTCATTCTTTCATAAGCATACTTGCACAAGTTCTGATATAACATTTGCAGAAATACTCCAACAATTGAGCATTCATGTCTGCTTAGGTGTGGCAGAGGTTTTAATACATAACTAGTACTCCCATTTGAGCTGTTTTACCCATCTAACAGCTTTCCTTTAATTATAACCAACAAGGCAGCACAAGTTCTGTTTCAAACCTCTGTCTTAACTTCTTCAAACTGCTGTGAGACAGAAAAGCAGGGAGCTGCAAGAGGTACAGCTGACCATCCACACACACTTCTAAGCAACAGTGCTGCAAACAACACAATCAAAATATCATTTCTTACAGGAAAATAAAGCAGTATTCTCAGCCTCTGCACTTGACTCATATAATTCACTTTTTAAAAACACTGTATTTAGCTGCATAATTCAGCTATTATATATTATAAATAATTCAGGTCATTATACAAAAATGCTGCAATACTTACTTTTCTATCACTTTTAAATAGTCAACATGAACACCTGCACTCATTTTGGTCCAAACCCAAGATTTTAGACACATATTTGGATTACATTTCCTTTATTGTGTGCACACTAAGGAGTTATCTACCACAAACGCTGTAAATCAGTTTTAGACCTACACTTCACATCAAGTCAAGGGTATTTCATTTCATTCTCATTTTAAACCACGTAACCCAATCTCCCTGAAGGGCTTTATTCACTTTTCCCTGCCCCTGTACTGCTGTCCCCAAATAGAAACTAACAAGTGCTAATCACTCTTATCAATGAACAGGCTCCTAAGAGGCACCCACATTTGGACTCATTTCTCTCTCTGGTCACATCCATGGCAGCATCATGCTCCTGCAAACACAGCTGTGACGTTCAGCAGACACTCAACACTTCAGTACTGGCATTAAAAACCCACCCAGACCGTGCAGTAGACTAAGTAAAACAACATTGCTTTGAAAGTCACAGTGCCCCAGTGAGCTGGGACAAGTTTGGACAAAGCACAGGCCAAAAAGTTTCACCCAGGAACACAGTTATGTTTTTGCAACCAAGGAAACCCTTCACCCTTCAGTACATAACTGCAGCAGCAAAAGGGAACATTAAACAGAGCTGGAAGAAAAAGACAGAGAGGCCACTTGTTTCCTAAGCCCAGCAGTGCATACTACCTTTTACTACTCTCATTTCCTTGGACACACAACCCACACCCTCACCCATAACAGGTTTTTATATTCTTCTCCTAAAAGAACACTAATGTTAGGTTACAGAAGACTGTCAATATACCTTAAAAGAATCCACAATCCTAACACTGAGGAAAATATTGGATCTCCTGTACAATTACACCAACCAAGCCTGCATACACAATGACTGGTTTTAGCTGTACAAATTACATTCTAATGCAGCTTGCAAACAGCTGACCTGCAGGCCAACATACAATTTTAAATGTCCACTGTCAAAGCCTGAGTAATTAAAAATATTAGACAGCAAGATCTCCCAGGCTACAAAGAGCCAGACTAGAATAGAGCCCATCCCAAATGCATGTTGGCATCCTTTGAGCTGTTAGTATAGGCCAAAGTGACAACTTCACCTTATGCTTGTTCTTGTACAAAAATGCAACTTAAGCAGCTGCAGCTATAGAAATAAGCAAGTAAAATAAAGCTCTATATGTAATTTGGGAGACTGAGATGTTACCAGCCACATTATGTATAAATAGTTCAGGAAAAGCAGGGGAATGAGAGTATCTTGGTATCAGGAATCCAGAAAGTGGCAGGAAGAAAGAAACCATCATCACTCAGGGAGAATTTAAAAGAGTGTTTTGCAAGACTTGTGGAAGGGAACAGTTTCCACCATCCTCAGTTATAACTGCATACTCCAGAAGATTGTCAAGCCCAGATGTGTCTTCCCAACAAATCAGCTACTGGGAGCAGTGCTCAGAATCCACCACAGCCTCTGAGCAGGAGTCTGCAGAATTGCAGGACCCTCACTCAGCTCTATCTCCACTTCTAAAGATGTAATGAAGTCTGTGGCTCATCACTCAAAAGATGCCCTCCTTTTGATTAAATTATTTTAAGTGTGAATCAGACAGGCAGATTGATCCCCTGCAGCCTTTTTCCTACAACTCAGGCTCTAAATAAGTACATAGATGCATAATTTCCACACGTATTTGCTGTTTTCATTTGAAAACAGAAATACAGGTTTCCTAGATTAACATTCCAGTTTCACCAAGTACAAGATTAGTTAGACAATTTCCATGGTTTTGTTGATTTAAAAATAAAATCTAAAAAATCAAACAGCCAGAAAATAAATGAATTAGACTCACATATAGTTTTCCATAAGCTCAGGAAACTTCAACTTTACCTGAATTTTATAAACAAGCCAACACTTTAAGAACAGTAATAATACACAGCTTGATATCCTATCCTTCAAAGACTAAATCATTTTGGAATTCCCACTGATAAAATTTAAAAATGGACATACTCTCTCCTTTCCTGATCTTTTTTTACCATAAGCATCCTTAGGCAGACAAGTCCTAAATCTAGAAGTTAGCAAATCACATTCTTGTAGTAGCTCAGTTGGCACAAGCTGAGCAGATTTAGCCCAAATATTTTTAAAAATACACAAAGCTATCAAGCCATAGGAGAGCTTGCTTCCTAAAATGGATTTAACTACCTTATAAAATAGACACCATTGTTCTTCCTAAACTGACAGCTTCCCTGGAGGACCTAAGTGACACATCCCAGTGGCTGGGCTGCCCTCTGAACAAACTGAAACAGATGCATCAAGCCTACTCCATCCATTTCATTCATTCCTTTCCACCTACATTAAATTGTTTTGACAAGCCAGGACAAACAGCAAGGCTTCCCAGCACGTGATTGTGGTTCTGCAGTGCCAGGGGCCTGAAAGGAGACAAGAAGCAAATGAAATGATTGTTCAGCTCAGAGCAGCTCAATAAGCTTTTTCTTGGCCGTTTCCATTTATCCAGGTCCTTCCCATCAGATTTGATCTGGTCAGGAAAGAGCTCTCAGAGGTGTTTACATTTTTCAGTGTAAAACAGGGATCTTGGAGATTCATGATAAACCAGGTAGAGGTTTATTCTTCCACTAATTTCCTTAATGTACAACAGCATGAATTACACACAGCTACCCTCTTTCTACCCCTGTACCTACATGCCTTACATAAACGAAAAACAAACTAACCCAAAACAAAAACAACTCCCATCCCTCCTCAAGATTAGCTATTGTAACAAGCCACAAACAAAAAAAAAAGCTCATCATCAAAAATGCCTGTATTCCTCTGGGGATTTGTTTCAGCCAAGACTTACTATCTACTCAGTCTAAAGTCTGGGACAATTCAGCCAGCATTCAAGGGACAATTTTGCAGTGGTGGCACAGTGCACCTCACCCTCAAACACATACTGCAGGATAGCAAGAAAGTGGCTACTGAGAGAAATAGTCTACATGGAGGGAACTACATCTGCCAGCTCCTGCCATACAACCTCCAAGGTGATTTTCACTTCCTTAACACCAAGTACAATTTATATCACTGAAGTGCCAGGGAACCTTCATGCACAGCACAACAAACCAGACTCACAAAACTTCCCTTGATCTGCATCTACAAATAAGTAGACTCATAAGCAAAATAGGTCAACTTGAAACTGTCTGGGTTTTGTTTTTCTGTTTTAAAAACACTCAGTGGATGAGCTGCTACACAATTTAGAGCTCTTTCATCTTTCACAATGTAAGAAAGATAAGCAGTAAAGAGGATACAGAGATAGACTGGACACTTCATATACTACAGACAGGTTTTACTAGCTTTCTGTATATCATACCACTAGATTCAGAAATGATACACAGCTATAAGTCCAGGGACAGTTATTGGGTTATTTTGCAGGGAGGATTAACTAGACTACAGCAACACTATGTAGTTTTCATCCAGATATGCACTAGAAAAATTAGCAGCAATGAACTGCCTTCAAATGATGTGATCTGTAAATGTACAGCCATGAGAGACTTCAAAGTGCTGTTGAATTATGGATAGTCTGAATCACAACCAAGGTAAATTATCTTTGCTGAGCTTACACCGAGCAGCATTTTATCATGCATTCAAATGCCTGAAAATCTGAGTGAAGACCTTGCAGCTCCCAGCCTATTATCTGGAGGAAAAAGTAGCATACAGAACAGACAAATGTTCTTCTGTGTGCATTTCTGCAGCATATGAGAAAGGCTTTGCAAGGCTTTAAGCAAGGTTAATGAGGGGTCATCAGAGGAGAAGCTAGCAAGACTGCACTCTGATATTCAGCACTGTTAATGGAACTGAGGCTTTGTGGGCTGCAGTGTTCTCATCCTGAAAAAATCTAGCAGTTAAGAGGAAAAAAAGAGCACAGTAACCATTGAGCTAGATTAACAAAATATCAACAAAGAATCCACTGAGCTCAAAAATCATCCAGCATTTCACAGTTGGTGCCTAGAAATGGAAGTCTCAGTGCACAAGCACTGAATCTACTTTTCTGTGTCAGCACATAAACCACTTAATACTTTCCAGCATTAAAGACTAGGCAGAGAGAGAACAGGGAAGGGACAGAGACTCTGCAAAATGAATCCCCATACAGCAACAGACACAAAAAATTATCAAAGATCTGCACAGATCCTTCCATCACTCTACTTTCTACAATCCACTGAACACAAAATGATTAAATAGAGCTGAACAGCTGCTGTTCCAAAAGTACATAACCAGGCTTAAAAACAGCAGCTCCCCCAGCCATTCCTCATAAGGAGTGCCCTGGGTCCATTGGCAGCTTTGCTGCTCTTCATTTAACATGCTCCAGCACCTTGGTGCTCTCCTCATAGTGAGAGGCCCAGAACTTTGCAGTCACTTCCCTGCTCATCTGAGTTTAAAGACAGAAGATAAAGCTTCTGACAGGTAGCAAAACACAATGCAAGGCAAAGTGAATGATTACTTACTGAAAGAATGATTTCACATTGCTCCTTGGCAGTCTCCACAAGAAGAATTAATTTTATATAAACTACAGATTATCTTCATTGAGCATGCAAATAACCTCAAGAAAGGTAACACTGAAGTATAAAACACATATCTAACACAACAGAAAAGAATAGGCTTGAAACACTTTCATGTTTTACGGTTCCTGATTAAGAGTAAATATTTGCTATAAGTTTTCCCTTACACAAGGTACTAAAAACTCTTTAGGTATCAGCAAAGTACATAAATAATCAACTTAAGTGAAACACTGAGGGTTTATTCCCATTACTTGTCAGTTTCCTAGTGAAAAGCACCTGCCTTCAAAATTTTCCACCACTGGTTATGTGGAAGGCAAAGGAAAATGGGTAATTGATTTGATAATTCCGTTCTGTGTTTTAGTTTCTGGCATTTCAATGCACTACAACAGTAGCTACATAGAAAATTCATTGGAAGATGAAGTTAATTTGTTGAAAACACAGAAAATACAAGTGCTTCTTGTCCTCTCTCTTAGAATTGCTGCAGTTAAATGATGCAGCAAATGCACACCACTTATGCTGCTCAAATGTTAGAAATTAAGAAACGAATTATACATAACCTGACAGATAACTGATGGTAGGAGGAAGGAAAGGAGGGAAATGAAACAAAAGGATGATAGAGATCCTCATCAGTCACCATTTATAAGTCAATTATACATATCCTGAAAGAATTTGTTCTTCAGTACTTGGGCAAATAAGAAATTCATCTTTGTCTCAACACTGAAGGGGAAATATCTGCAAACTACAGCCCACGTATGTGACCAAAAGATTCCATCACCACTCCCCATTTTATCCTGTGATTGTCTCTGTTTAATGAAGCTGTGACTCACCACCACAGGCCAAGGGGGCAGAACACCAAGAATTCTGTCCTCTGATGTGCTCACTTTCCTGCTTTTACATTTGCAGCAGCTCCTGTGCCAACAGCAGCAGTAGCAGCATCTGTGACACCTGGTGGCAGTAATGTCATGGACTTTTAACCTATGCTTGAAGAGACATCCTCAGTGAGTCGCCTAGTAACAGAAAAAGCACCAGCACTGACATCTCTGCCTGCTTGCACCAAGTTCTGGCATCATTGCAAATACCACCTCCATCAAGAACACAACAGCAGAAAAACACTCACAGTAGATGGAAAAGCCTCTTCTTTTATCTAAGGTCATGAGAGTCTTGAAAGTACACTTCCTGATAACAAAGTTGGTCTTTTGTTACAGTAGCAGTGTGGGAATTTTTGTTTTCATCAATGCCAATGGTGATCACACTGCTGGGATATTGCACTTGGATACCCTTTGCAACATTACATGGAAGGCTCATGGCCACTGCTCACCACAGAGGTGCAAGCACACAGCTTCCAAAAAATTCAGCCAGCACAGATTTTTATGTCACCACTAAAATTTTAGTAAGCATTAATAATCTCTACAAAGTCTCTATTGGATGCTTGCTTTCCAGAGCTGTGTTATGTGTGAATATACACATTAATACACATATGTACTACTCCTCTCCCCAGCCTCACATCAGCAGCAACATCCATGGGCAAAGCAAACAGGCTGAACTCAAACCTGAACCAAAACCTCTTCCAAAGAAAATAATGACTGAGCTGTACATCATCTAATCAGAGTACATTAAATACCATACTCATACTTCACCAAATCAATTACATATTTTCCTTTGCTCTCCACAAAACCAGCAAGCAAAAAAAATTTAAACACTAGATATGAAACCTAAAGCTTAGACATGATCTCCTCTGGAATCTTCCAGGTCATCAGAAATCTGGACTAAGAATGGCAAGCAACTGTTTAGGCTTCAGTCATTTCTATTCTAGGGTTGCTCTAGGCAGCATTTGTGTTTCCTTACGTGGAAGTCACAGGGGGAAAAGAAAGATGGCTAAAAATTTTGTTCAATTGATCCATCCTGAGAGGCTGAACTTTAAGGGACAGTAATCCCTTTAAAAAATCCTGTGCTATACAAAAATAATCAGTAAAAGAACAGAGAGGTCATCTATTTATTTTCACTTTAAAATTGTTATTTGATCCATGGAAGATAAATGGATAAGTTTGCTTTCTGATAGCAGTTCTCCAAAAGGCTTATGTTTATTACATACAGCTTATTAGAGAATTGAAGTGTTGGCTGAACTGAATTCTTGATGAGCTATTAACCAGCTGGACCATCTTGTCACTTGGCTCAGATGCCTCATTAAAAGTTCTGAAGCACACATCAGTTCCCATTTTGCACTGAACTGATGGTTTTGTCAGTGAGAGGGAAGGTACATCCCATCACCTCAGTTTTATTTTGCTATGAAAACCCAGTTCTCCACTCAGGGGTGACAATACTTCAGGAAAAAAAAACCTTCTCCACAATCCATTCTGTGACCTCACAGATTTATTTATTCAATGCATTAGAAGTGCAATTGCAGCTTTTTGTTTCATGCATTTCTGTATGGCTCAGAGTCCTTTTATGAGTAGCTGCATGTCCAGAACATTAGGGCAAATCCTTAACTGATTCTGATAAAGGCAAACCAATTTAGAAAATCAAACACACATTACAATTCTTCATCTCATAGTCTGCACAAAGCTAATGACAAACAGGACAAGGTAGCTACAGTCACTTTTGAGCATGCTGAAAAGTTTGATCAATATGTTGGCTGGAAAACACCCAGGAGTTTCAAGATAACTGCAAGGATTCACTATAAATGAGCACAATAAGGGCTCAGAAGAACCAGGAATGTTCTTGTGCCTCTGAGCAGCTCCCTTGCAAAAATCTCAGCATAAAGCTTAGAGATAAGTATTAGATCAGCCTTCCCTGCCCCTCACACTCCTCCAGTTGCAAAATAAACTCACATCAGCCTACAGTACACATTGGCTTCAACACTGGTATACTCATTGTGTTTGCACCCTGGTTACCCCCTCCAGGAGTTACTCTTCCCAGCTTCCCTCCTTTTCCTGCAAACACATCCAAAAAAAGTACTTCATTTAATTTACAAAACAGTGGATTACTATCAGTTTTGACAGGATGACATATGAAGTACTGGCAGCCAAGAGAAAATCCTTACAACAATCACTAGAGAATTCCATGCCAGACATCTCTCATTCAGAGACAGATCTCTCTTTCAGAGATCCTTCAGGGATCCATGAAAAAACTGCAAATAATTGCCAGGTGTTCTTGCAAGAGAAAAGAAATCAAAAAGGGATCTCCTGTAGGCAAAGACTAGACAAATGCAGAAACAATGACTTTTAAGGGGTGACCAAAATGCGTGTTCTAGATGAGGAGTAAGAAATACTTTCCACAAATACCAATATTACTACAAGCATTTCACAAACATCAAAGTCCTAAAACACATTGGAGAAGCACTTTCAACATTTTTTAAGCATAACTGGTCTAAGTTTCCTGTGATCTACATAATGCCCACCTTCACCTGAGGGCTCTCATAAACAGAAGCATGAATAGTCCTTCCATGCTTACCCAAAAGGTTGACTTATGAAAGCATTTCTTGCATCACTTGCATGTTTACTATAGACTTTCACAATAATACCATATGCATCAGAGACACTCATTCCACCAGCACACTGTGTACATCTTTGTTAGCTAACACCATACTTGACCTGCATCTAAAAAGTTGCTCACAAAATCACAACTATTTCAGACAGGCCCAAATGAACCAGTAATACTTTAACTTACTAATATGTAAATTTAAAAATATGCATATTATCTTCCATAGAGCAAGGAATTTGAGTATAGTTGAGTCAGGAGAGAGAAAACACTCAAATTTTTAATAGTGGACAAGTGGTAGGATGAACAACTAAGAAAACTGGCATGATGAAGCATACTCTGCATCCAGAAGCTTAATGGGCTTTGCAATTCCACCCTGAACAATTTTAAAATATATTAAAATATAAGAGAAAACAAAGTCCAATTGAAGTGAAGGTGAAGGGACCACTCAGCTCCTATTATCTAAAGCAAAGCAGGATACAATACATAAAAACAGACAGGGTTTTGCTGTATTCTAAATCAAAGTAATAAGATGCACAGCTTGGACACAGAAGTGCTATTTTTACAGAGGATGAAAGGGTAAAATAAAACAAAGCCATACAAACCCTTTAAGTGCTGGATTGACCTGCAAGAAAAGGCATTGACAACTAAAAATTAGTGTTGTCAAACAAGTGAGATGAAAGTATCAAGAGAGTCATCTCCAAAGGGGGATAAAACACACAGCTAGGAAAAAGCACTAGAGGAAGTTTAAGATGAAGAGCTAATGCTTCTTTTCCTTTGGAATTTGGGAACTACACATGTAGCATTCCCACTGGCAGGGCTATCCTGCATTAATCCAAGTTTTTTTTTCCAAAGAATACTACTGGGAATATTCCACACTGCCAGAAGACCAGCCATGACCTAGAAGGCCTGAGATAGTCAACACATTATCTATGAATCAGCTATTCAAACTGCTAGGGCTTATCCAAAAAGTCTGTTTCTCATTACATTGTGCTTTAGTCACATACTGTCTGTCCTTGGTCTGGTGCCACTTCATTTCAATTGTTTGAACAGGAACACTGGAAGGAATTTCTTGAAGACAAACTATAATGCCTGCACATGTCATGGTTCAAGGGGCCTGCCTTAAATGGGTCATCACAACCTGTAAACAGGCTTCTTGGTTTTTAATTTACCTCCTACTTTGTCCCACTGAAGAATTCTACATGCAGCTCAAAATTCAGCAAAAAAATCCACACACAAAAAGCTATGGAAGCTGAAATTCAAAGGAAAGCAGTTTGTCAGAAAAGCTGTTCTGGTACTGCATCCCTTGCATCAACTACATTTCTGTGGGGATAAGAGTAGGTAAGTGGATTTGAGATATTCCCTATTTCTGTTTAATTTAAATTCCTACACAACTCCAAACAACACCCCAGTAAAACCACTTTAATTAAGCTAAAGACAGCATCATAAAGATAACAGACACTTGGATCTGGTTTTAGCCTGAAATCCACTGAACACTACTTTAACAAGTACACAGGCTTGCTCTTGCTAGAAAGAGTCAGTAAAGAACTATCTTTTCCCAGTCTTGAGATAACAAAGGCCACACAAGCCTGCTTTTCACAGGCAGAGACAGGACACAGATAGATCTCTGAACAGATGTCTAACAGAGCAGCCATATTCATTTTCAGAATAAGAGCCTCCTGTCCAACAGGATGTGAAGAGAGGCAGGACAAATCCACATAAACAGCAGCCTGGAAACACCTGAAAACTAATTCATTTCCAGTTCTGTTACTACTCCAATATTTTCTTCAATCAACTAAAAAACAATCCTAGTGCCAAAACAAACTTTCCAATAAAAACACTAATGCTTGAATACCTATTATTAGAGATATTGATGAAAACCTCAGACTATCAGGTTGCTTTGTAATTGTTTCCTCCTTAAGACCCTATCACTGCAATATAAAATCGTTTTTCCACAGAATGGCTATGATCCAAACACAGATGCCAGTACTTTGGAGGGACAGCTGTGTGAAAATCTCTTGAGAGCTCAATTCTAAGACCTCTTTTCATAGGGGATTCAAAGGTGGAAGTGTCATTAAGTAGTTTTAAAATCCTCAAAACTTAAGAACATTTATAAGACAGCTTTCTTCTTATTTCCACAGGGTTTTTGTTCATATCTTGTTTCTTAGTTTGGGCCCCTGAAACTGAATTATTTCGATGGAAACAGAGGAAAGACAAGGACTTGAATCTTTGTTCTCTAATTGCTTACTAAAAATGAGGGCCAAGTGAAAGCACCTGCTGTTGCAGCACCTCAGAATTATTGGAAAGAGGATTCAGTAGCCAGCAAATAATATTACAGTACAGAGCAGTGAGTGTTAAAACTCAAAATTTACAATTAAAAGCACCAGCTTTGATACTTAACAGCCTAGAATTGTGAAAGAGGGACAAAAATCAACAGGCCATCCAATAGGCAGGAGCTGGATAGATGAATCACAGTCTCAGCATTACAGTCCTATCTTCAAAGCTGTTAGCAGGCTGAAAAATTTATGAACAGGCATCTTCAGAATGAGTTGCAACATATCTGTCCATCAGAAGCAGGCATTCCCCCTTGTGATTTCACTTTGCAAGTAATAAAATCCAGACTGCACTGCAAACAAAGAACTGCAGTTCTCCCCCCTGCCTGCTCTTGCCCTGAGCACTGAGAGGGTTTTGATACAATTTTAATCTCTCCTATGCTTCCAACACACATTGGATCTCACAGATCTTTCTTGTAACTTCCTATTTCAAAGCACACTCTCAGAGACACCTGGTCCATACTCCAGGCAGCTTCTGATGAAGGTTCCCACAGCCATTAGATTTGGCTCTGTCTGCAGAGCAAATTCATGCTCAGTACAGACCAAACTGAGATAGCTTGAGCACATTCACCATACTGAACTGCTGACTCAGTGCAAATGACTCCCTTTCAGAATTAGTCACACATGTGAGTATGCGAGGTGGAAACCAAAATTTATGTTGAAACTATGAACTCTTCTTATCTCAACGACTTCAGTATGCTTGTGCCTAAATAAGGATTTCACAAGAGATGTACTGGCAGTGATCAGGCTTGTGGAAACAGGATGCTTTTCCAAGACAGGCAGTGCAATGGGATGGTATTGTAAGAACCATAAGAATCATAAGACCATAGAAGAGATTGTAGCTTCATACCAGAATTAATGAGAGTTATACCCAGAATTTCATTTTTAAATTTGAAGATAAAAATATTCAGGTGATAACTGCCTTTTCCATTTATGAGCCCCTGCCACTCCTTCTTTCCAGAACACAATTTCAAGTTTTTACTTCCCAGGAAAGACAAACAACATTAGACATAGCACAGACCAGGCTATGACCTAATTAAAAAGGAATTCCCATCCAATGTTTAAGACACTAGACACTAAAACAAAACCAAAAGCAGTCAGGTACTACTCTGATTACAGCTATGTCCAGATTATTAATAGATTTTTTTGCAATTGTTAAATTTATATATACTTCTTTGGACTTGTAGCTTCCCCTCCTTCTGTACAATCATCTTCTATAAAAAAAAAACCACAAACGTTTCTCTAACTCAGCCATTGTGTATCAACACTGTTTGCTGGTAGACATTTTTCTTAAACCCTGAACATAAAGAGTAGTTTCATGTGAAAAATCCAAAAGGTATTTAATAGAACTAACTATAAATATTTAATCTTACACATTTTAGAATCATTAGACAAAAAAGAATAAAAAAATTTTTTAAAAGGACTTTTTACCAAATCTGGGAAAAATCAAAGCTATATATTCCATTCTTTCTATACCACTTTTTCCTCAAAGCTCATGGGAAAGCAGACATTTTCACCAGGGCATATGCTTTTAAAATAATAAAAAATTCACCTTTTAAGATCTGAATTTACTACAACTCAAGTCATTTGAGCAGTGTATTTTCACAGATGCTTCCTTCAGACAAATTACACCATATTGGTACCAAAGCTGCTTCTCCATATCTCATACTGAGATTAACAGCTGCAAGGTCTGCTGCTAGTACAAATAGAGAGGCTGCTGTTCCACAAAAGACTTTCTGCTCGAAAACTTCAATTGCTATTTATCCAGAGAAACTTACAACATGATGAAGCAAGCCATTTCTGAGGGTATTAAAAGTTCCTAGCTTAAACAGTTGCAACACAAACAAGTGAACTGAATTACATTGTACAGCTTGGCACCCTGCATTTCCCATCCTGAGGGTTTGACTGGCACATGCAGTACAAAAGGTAATTATATATTTGTGAAACAAAGCCAACACACACTGACTAAGTTCAACAAACTGCTTCATACAGCACCATATAGATGCTGACACAGATTTTTCACAGGCTAGAGCATGGATCAAGTCTTCAGAGTTTTAAAAAAGGCAGTTTCCAAGTAAGTCTAATCTAGAAAATGTCACCTCTTTTAAAGTTTATTTATCTCAACACTCTACATGGAAACACTTCCTCAGCCTAGAGACAGCACACCTGTCTCAATACAGCTTTAAAGCACCTTTAACAGCTTGGCTGAAGCTTCTTAAATCATTAAGCCCAAGACAGACACTTGGCTTGAAAATTTGCAGGCCAGGTAGTTAAGGTAGACACCAGCTGGGCAACTGAGAACAGACTCTTGAGACAGGACTCAATCTGAAGTGGTGCTGCCTAATGTATTAGTCTCATGTGTACCAATAAAGAATTTGAAAGCAGATGAGCACTATGTAAATATAGAGCATTACCAACACACTTCTTCCTAAGACAGCTTGTAAAATTACAGAGCTAAACTGCAGAATGAACATGAAAGATAAATACACTAATTTTCATACTTTCTTAAGAAGTGAAGTGACTATCAAGAAACACATTATGTCAATTGCTGGGCAGTAATGCAAAGAAATTCAGTCATATGGAGCTTATCAATGGTTTTAACCAACATTTTAGGCATTGTCACTAAGTATCAGACTGAACATTCAAATATTAAATCATTATAGCAGGATTTTTGACAACACCACACAAAGAGGCTGCAGAAGTAAGCAAGGTATCTCCTCATATTACTTCACCCAAGGAAGTCCCCAGAACAACTTCCCTTAGGCAGCTTCATCTCACTGCATCCAATGCTTGGATTTCCAGTTACTCAGCATGAGAGCACACCTCTCTAACACTTTTAGAACTGGGTTACTGAAAAGACCTAACAGCAACTATTGCTTCACTTGCAGATCCTTTTCTGAGTGAAAACAGAAAACTACTGATGCACTTAGTTTGCCTTTTCTAAAGGCCAACTCTCCAGTAACAGCATGTGAAGCTCTGTGCTTTGAACTATGCTTTAGTAACTCCAAAATGTTTTCTATCCACAGCTGCAACATCCAAACTGGATCCACAAGTGACCCAGAGGGCTAAGTTCACTGCTTAGGAGAAGACAAGAGGAAACACTAAGATAGGAGACTTGATAGCACACATCATCTCCTCGACCCTCAGAAACAAAGAAAACCACACTTAATGTCCATGACTTACAAGGGACAACAGCCTAATGTTGTCATAACTGGTCCCCCATAATTAACTTAGACAATATCATTAGTACTATTAAGACACTGAATTAGAAACAGAGTTGCAAAGCAGACAAACCCAAATTCCTCATTTCATCAAAATCTTTTTTTTCCATAGAAGCTATAAGCAGGAATCACTAGGAACACTGAATAAAACAAAAATCATGACAAGGATTTCAACAGGAAAAGGATGGAAAAGAAAAAACCCACCAACACCAAACTGTGATTATTTGGAGTCTCCAAGTTACACCATCACCAGCCACAGTCCTATTGGATTCTCTGGGCTAACATAGGGCATGTGGCTGGATATGAACAACCTCTGTACCACCATTATTCAGGAAGGACTAAAAATCTAATAATGCAACAGCCAGATACCTACGATAAAGTGAAACTAAACTGATAAAAAGGGAAATTAATGCAGCTCTGTTTCCCCAATAAGACAGTCAACCTCTCTTATCTTTGATGAATGTGTCCCAGGATGTGCCAAAGTGCACAGCACCACGACCCTTGATCTCTGCTTGACACAAGTCATCATTCAAGGCTCAAGATATTTTGCTATCCCAGTAAGGGCAACAGACTGTTCAAACCCCACTAAATACAGCCAGGCCAACTGCTGCACTTGCTGCTTTTGAGAGCACACACTGACAAGTCCCAGATTCTCAAACTGTAAACCTGACACAAAACTACAAAATGACCACTCACAGGTTCCTGATGAGTGACTTTTGCAGTCACCAAAGCAAGAGATCACATGCCAATGCACAGCTGAAAAAAACCCACTGACATTTATCAGATTATAAACTATCCCAGACAAGTTATTTAATATAAAGTCAGAACAGGGAAAACTGGAGTCCCTGATGATTTTGAGGCAGAGGTCCACACTTGTTAAAAAGTGTATGTATGTATCTCCACAAACACCAGCAATCTGTCAAAGGAAAGCACGCTCTCTTTCTGAAACAGACCAGACAATGTTTTGGGGTTTTCTTTTTTTTTTTCTTTTTTCTTTTTTTTTTTTTTGGTGGGTTGTTTCAAGGGGTTCTCTCTTGAAGCCCTGCAGAGACTAAGAGCTAGCAGTGCAGTCAAAATTGCATTCATTGTTCTGTTGTCTAAAAGCACAGATATGAAAGATGTCTTAATTGAAAAACCCCTTTGAACAAGAAGGCTTTTCAGAGCAACAGGCACAATTCTTGTCAAGGTTTGAGAAACAGGTGGTTTCACTAAATTGTGATCAATTTCTCCATTTGTTTATGGTTTTTAATAGTCTGTAGTTACAGCAAATTTTTGTTTCCTTTCTAATTCAGTTTCAGCCCTATGCACTGCAGTCTTCATTAGTCAAGAAGTACAATCTTGCTTTAAATAATTTTCTGCAGAGAAGCTATTTTAAGTTAATGACCATGCCCATTCTCCCATTAAAGTGTTTTTTCAGTCATGGACTCAGCACTCGACATTTTTTTTATGGCACTTTGTTTCACATTATGCTCAGCAGCCCATGCAGCACATGACATTTTGTAACCAAATAGCCAATGGCCATTGGCAGACTTCCCCACCCCTCCCTTTCTCAATATTATTGGAACAAATAGCCTTATTTGCACAAAAAACCCTCTGCAACCTGCAAAATCAAGCTAACCCCCTTAATAATCTGTGTCAAGCAGATTTATTACAACTTTCATTACACTCAATTCATTGCTAGCCAGAATCACACAGGTACCTCAGCTTTTCTGCCAGAAACATGTATTGAAACACAAACTGAGGATTATCACTGGCCAAAAGACCAGGGGTGATATTCTGGATAAATGTTCTTACCTAGTAAAACTACAAAAGGAAAGGAGACTTAGAATTCAAAGCAATCCTTTAACTACTTTAGAAACAGCATCAGTAGAATGCAGGATCAGTGGATGAAACATTTTCATCAGCCTAGGAAGACTTCACTAATACTCTAGAAAAGAATTATAATTTCATCTGAAAAAAAGGACTTCGCATTTAAATGGTTGATTTTCTTTCTTTCTTCATGAATTGGGCCTTGGACTATTTCTAACATTTTCATGGGACAGCTTTATTTCAAGTTGGAGTAATGCTTATAGCCCTCTAAACAAACAATTTGGTCACCAACTTGTGATCCCAGTGACTCCTGATAAACTCACAGCTGTTGGACTGACTATTTATACACGAAATAACTGATGTATTTCCATCTGGTCTTTATGACAAAAGGATGACTATATAAAATGGCAAATCACTACTGCTTCCAAACAAAACTTGGGGAAGAGGAAAGGGAAACTGCTGAGCTGGACTGCCCTTGACCCATGACAGACAACTCAGCTGTCACTTATGTTTTGGTCATTTGAGTAGCTGCAGAAAGTATATCTGAAATGAGACACCCTATTCAGCTGAAGCTCAATTCTAGTCTATGGATTTTTTTCCCTTCCTGGAAAGAAATTTGGCTTGGGAAGGGGGAAGGGAGAAGGCAAGAGCATAAAGCAAATTCCCCAGGGAACAGTAAGCACGTTTCCATGGATAAGATTGACTTACCAGCTGGAAAATCTAAGTTTGGATGAGGCAGTTCCAGGAGTCAAAGCTCAGATGCAGGTTTTAAACATGCTCATTCTTTCACATAGGGTAGCTGAACAGAGATAACAAAATCTGCTTCATCCCACTGTACAAAAGGGGGCAGGGGGAGAAAATAAAATCCTTGTTTTGTCAGATGGCTTATACTGGGACCATAGGAGCAATCAGAAAGGCCAAGGTTAGAAAATAAAGCAAAAAATTACATTGGCAATGACTGATACACTGTTTTGCTGGGGGGGAGGAATGAGGATATTTCCTGAACAGGTAAGAAGCAAGAACAATTGCCATTCCCACACAGGAACAAGAGAAACAAAAGATAGCATTTCCCTGAATATTACTGCCAGAGAAGATAAGGACAAAAGTCCAAGGGAAAGTGGAAAATAGCTCTACATCATCAACCAACTCATTCTTTCCATTCTAAATTCCAATGCCAACTTCCTCAGATTTCATACCCCCCTTAAGTGACAAATTATACTTAAAACATCCCTACACTCACAGCCTGCTGCTTTTTCACTGCAGTTATCCACACCGACTTAGTTAACACTTAGCAGTTGCGTCATGACCTGGTAGTTATCAGCTCTTTATTTAAGGTAGTTGCACTCCTTTAAATTTTACAGTTACCCAAACCATGTGGTCTGTTGCAAAAAGTTATCAAGACCAGAAGTTGAGCAATACAGAGTTTTGAACAAGCTACAGCAGCACAATCACACATCACAAGCATACTTCAGAAATTCGGTATTATCTTATAAGCTGCCACATTAGAAGCCACAACTGTTTTCTGACAGAGGTCAAACCACTGCAGAACTGCAGCAAAGCAAACCTTCAGCTCAACCATTCAGAACACAAACCAGCAATTTGCAGTAATAGTAAATAACAGAGCCTTCCACAAAAGAATTTTGGGAATTATTTTGCTGATGTTGAAAGCACAGCCAGCTGCTTTAGCACAGCTGATCCTGGCTTACTTCCTTTGGTTAGCCCAACCTAATCTAAAGCTACTTAAGCTTTCTTCACAGAACTGAACCATTTCTTTGCTTCCCCATAA
Source organism: Erithacus rubecula (assembly GCF_903797595.1). NCBI lineage: Eukaryota > Metazoa > Chordata > Aves > Passeriformes > Muscicapidae > Erithacus > Erithacus rubecula. The sequence continues at coordinate 3,389,251 of NC_136686.1, forward strand.
TCACTGTTTGCACTAGTGTTAGTTTTCCTGTATTCCAAGCCCATTTCCAATTCATAATCCTACCACTCATATGTTTAAAAATCTAAGGAGGCCAACAAATAAAGGATTTTTACAGTACAGGTATATCAACCATAAACCATTTACAGCTTGGGTATATTGGAAATTTTCACAAAACCTCTACATTTGGAACAGCAAGACTATAAAGTTTCTCACTCTTGTTCAATTCCACACTTCAGACCAATTCAACTATGTATCTGAGAAAACTGACCCAGAAAACCTTCCAGAGCAGTTAGTCATCTACCCACTAACTAGGCCACAGATGCTGGTTGGGGATAAATGTCTCTCCAGTTCCAAAAAAAAAAAAATGCTTTCCAATGCTTAAATTATGGTCACAAAGTTTTTCAAAGGCAAAATGTGCACATTCACCATCTACTAAAAAATACCAAAAAAGCCACAACAAATAGCAACAAAATGCTCAACCTGGGCTTATGGAGCTCAAAGTCTGAAGGCATCCATAAAATGACTTTACCTGTTCAAAGTTACACAAATATTTAATCTGTAAAGAAAACACAAACTGATGCATATCCACAGGACTTATCTCAGTCAATAAGAGATTATTAATCTAAGACTATAAAGGGAAACACTTTGGCAAAAAGCAGACAAGAAATCCACAAACTTCAGTAAAAGTGTTAAAATGATACTTTCATGAACTAGTTATTCACAGCAATAGGAACTTGCAGAATCAACTCATAGTTTTAAACTTGTCTAGTCCAAAAACTTTGAAATGTCATGTATATCCTAAGAAACAAGGCTTTCTGCTGTTCCTCACCTTTGTCTTGTAAATGCTTTTTAACTCTCAAAGTTGGTCAGTAAAAAAACAAACCCACTTAAGTCAACACTAAAAAGAGATTTCAGACTCTCTAACACCAATAAATCAAACCTCAGTTCTGCTAGGTTTTCTGTGATTCACCCAACTTTCAGAGGTAAGATTCCATACTGGATGGGAAAAAGAACACTGCTTTTTTTGAACCACAGCCCCAAAGATAAAAATCAAGGCATTGGGCTATTTTTCCTATCTGAAGTGTTATCATACACAGTCATGTTCAGTTGCACTGAAATGCTGGAAGGAAACCTGAATATTAAAGACAATTTCTGACAGATCTTCAGGTTTAGAACACACACAATACACTGGGGTGCTACAGCATTTAAGTCTTCAGCAGCAACCTTGAGCTCCTCACTTTTTTTTTTTCTGTTCCTGAGGGTAAACACTGAACCTCTCAGATACGTTCAGGCTTGTATAAAGAGACCAGGAAAAAAAAAAAAATCATACCATCACCTGAACTGGCTCACAGTTGCCATCAAGAGGCAAAACATTTCAAATTCAAGCCACCTGTGTAATTCACCACCACCCCTCCAGGCACAAATAACCTAAAATACATTTCTGCTTTTGAGTCTGCAGAAAGAAGCTCAAGCTGCACATAAAGGAAGTAGAGAAAGCCACAGGAAGAAAAAATTCTAAAACTAAACTTCAAGTCTTATTTTTGTATCAGAAGCTTCTGTTGTTTCTCCCTTTTCAGCACACTCTTCCTGGCAAACCAAATGACTGACTAAGCCCCAAATCATGATAAATATGAATAAAAAGCCTGCCCTCAAAAGCCATTCTATATACTGTCAATCTCTACTTGTCTATATCCAGAGGGGACAATATATTAAAAAAAAAAAAAAAAAAAAAAAAAAAATCAATCACCTCTCAGACAGTATTTCTTACACAGGATACTTATCTGAAGGGACTGCTTAAAGAACTCTAACTCAAATTTAGCCTCATAATGACATTTTCAATTTAAGGACTTGTAGACTGTGTTCAAATTAGCTATAACAAAGCACATTAACTTAGCATCTTGCATTTTTACATAGACATATAACCTACATTTCCCAAATGAAAGCATACCATAAGCAGCTGAATAAAGATCAAGACAAACCAAAAACAGATCTATGTTGGAAAATATTGGCTACAATAGAAGTCTCATTTAAAAGAGGCAAATTTGACAACAGATATGGTAACATTTTGCAAAATTTAAGCAAAACCTGGTACCAGATCAGAAATTGCCATTAACAGATGCCTATTACATATATATAGACATTTGCAGATCCTTAAGATAATCAGCCTGGATTGCTGAAGCTTTTAACAGTAATACTTGGGGGTTATTGTTTGCATTTCATTAGTCTACCCCAGGATAGAAGCAGTCAAAATCAATTCAGACTGGGGTCACAAACTTGCCATCAACAATCAGCATAGGAGAAGCAAGTCACAGGTTTCCCTATGAGAGGAAAATGTCCAAGGAAAGCTGGACAACTCCACCAAATGGGTAGTTTTAAACTACTGGCCAAAACCAGACAACATGGCTGTTGGTATCAGCTTTGTACTATCCTCCACCCAGCTCAGCAAAGCTGTTTCAGATTTGCCCCAATTAGATAAAAAGAGATTGGTATTCCTATTCTGCTCAAATTCTACTAAACAGTGACATTAAACTCATGATTGTGCAATTGGGTTTTTCCATCTTAACCTTTCTGCTTTCTGCTGCCAGCCCCAAACCTGCTATCAGAACTCACTATCTTCAACTCCTGATGCAATGAAACTAGAAGTGGCTGAAACATGCAGATGAAAGGGATGATCCAGAACAGCTAAATCGAAACAATAAACTCCTACCTCATATAAGAGGTCTAGCAAAGTTCATTTTCCACACTGTCTGCTATCTTCCTATGGCAGGACAAGAGGAGCTCAACAGGGAGCTATTGAAAGGTTCTATCAGTGACTGCTTGTCTAACAAAGGAACAGGATCAGATCCACTCTGGGCTACAGCTCCAAACACAACCTGTTATGTGGGTACTATAGGAGTCTCCAAAGCTTCCTCTTTGTTTTAATCTTAATGGTAACATCTGAGGAGCCCTGCTACTCACTTGCAAAATTAGAAGACTCAAAATGCACCACAGTGATCCTGCCCTGAAAGCAGACTCCAGAGAACAGTTGCCCAGAGATTGCCAATAGATGAACCAAGTGATTTCAGAACCATGTTTTGGGGTACACAGATGATGGAAAAAAAATGGCACCACCTACACTTAAACACATTTATTCTGGTGTCATGGCCACATCACTTTGAAAGCTCATAGATACTTTAGTTTACAAGGCCATCAAGTATACAGCATCCTTTCTAAAGGACTTCTAGAGTCTAAGTCTATAGGCAGCACTCCCAAAGACTCTGCTTAGACCTAAAGTGACAAATTCAAATGTAGCATCTTGTATCTGTGATTTAGAATGAGATATCCTTGTAAAAAGTGCTTGCTGCTTTAGATACACATTAATACTTACACAGCTTCTGGAAGGCTGTGATATAACAACATAACACTACCAGTTCAATTTTTATCAGGCTGCTACTTCCTTTGCCAAAAAATCACCTGAGAACATGCTAAATTATTTGTGAGCCAGGCAAAGCAAAGCAGTGCTGCTTGGAATTCCCCAGGCAAATCTTGAAGCACCTCAGAATAATCTGGATATATGCATATTAGCTGCCATCACCAGATGAAAATGAAGTGGGATGAAGTTCAGAAGCACACCCAAGAACTGAATCTGAATTTTGGTCACTGTATTCCTCCCATTACTTTTTTCAGACTCTTTAGAAAAAAAGATGTGCCAAAACCTGTGATGACCTTGCTGCATGGCTCTCCTTTGGCATTCTGCAGGTTGTGCCAAAAGACAAGACACGAGCAAGCTTCCTCTCTCAGACATGACCTCAAGAGGCACAGATCCAATCCTAATCACCTCTTCACTTCCCCCAGCTCTCCCAAAGGGAATAAGGGCAACCAAAACCAAACACATTGAAAAGTGTTGGCATGGCAATTTGAAAATAGACTTAGGAAACTGGAAATAGAGAAGAAGGATACCTGTAGCATCTTGACCAAAAACATTCTAACACTGTTTAAGCTTCAATACATGTCCTAAATCACTCTCAAAATGACCTACAAAAGCCAGTCTTAGGGAATGTGAGCAGATTCCACAAAAATGCTTATGAAGCCAGTATAAAAAATGAGTCTTGTTCATTTCGGCAATAACCTAAATAAAAGATTTGAAAATATATGCAGATGGTTCATGTTAGATAAAAGCCTTCAACTACTCCAAGAAATCAATTTTCAGCATGATAAATCCTGCTATTTAGAATGCAAACTGTTCCAAGTGTACTGGAAGAGCATTTTTCCAAGTGTGGTGTACACACATCATGATCTAGTTAAAACCACAGTATTATCTGAAGTTTTAAGAGTCAAAACCAGTAACTTCCTACCATCTGCTATTAAAAATTAATACCACCACCAACAAACCCCACAAACACACGCTAAGTCAACAGCAAATCCTTTGCCCAGCTGCAGGAGCACTGCAAATTTACATGAAACTTATCATCTCTCTTATCATTTAAATGTTACATCCATCACGTAGACTGACAAGCTAAGAAAAAACTTTTTATTCCAACTCAACCACAATTTGAAAGAATTAGTAATCTCAAAAGAAAGGTAGGCAACCTCTACAGGAAATGCATGACAGGAAGCATCAAGATTGCCACTGCTTAGCATCAGCTTTGTCACATCCAGCGTGGAGAGCCTGGGTGCCAGTCAGAGCTGTGATGTTTAATAAGCTTCTGCATGACATAAAACCAACAAAGACAAAACAAGAACAACATGTGGCCCAGAGGGATGTTGCTAACCAAAAGGTATTGAAAACTGCACTGTACCATGCACTGCATCCATGGAGACTACCACAGATCTATTACAGCTTGTTTTATTTATTACTCTGCTCGACAGCTCTCAAAGGACTCTATACAGAATGTCTCCAGGGAGCTTTTATCAGGTGGGGTTTATTTTCCTGACAAAGAAAGATTATAGACCTGGTATTTTTCCTCAGCCCTCAAAAGTTTTGTTATGAAGCTAAGTGTTTTTAAACCACAACAGCCCAAAACAAATCTCATTTAACAGATTTAATTCTGCACCTCTCAAACCCACACCAACTGACAAACAAGAGCCTGTTTATTTCTATAAGAAATGCTGCATTTTCAGAATGTACTTATCAGATTATATTTATTGCCTCACAACCAGCCAGTTACAAATTGAACCGCAGCCATCTCCAAAAGTGATATCCCTTTGAGGTAAGATTATTTTCCTAAGCAGAGGTCTCCTAACAGCTGCAGCTCCAGAATGTACTTCAAAAGCTCCCTTCTCTCTTTCAGGGTCACCTTTGTCAAGTCTGAGGGAGCCTGATCACTGTTTATACTTCTGCAGGTAATTAGTCTGGCTCCTTTCCCATGTCATTTATCAAGTTGTCAATTGTATCAATTACAGCACAAACACTCAAGACTATGGCTGGGTTTTCATCTTTTTAGCTAAAGAAGCAGCTTTCACATCAGAGATTTGAAGCCAGTGAGTATCAGTAATTTGTTCTGCCCTATGACATAGAAAACCAGCAAAAAAATTAGACTTTATTACACAAAATTTCAAGTTCCCTGCATGTGCACGTTTAGAAATCAAGCATCCTGGAAGTGCCATAAGCCCATTGTACACTTACAGTGTTACAGATTTTACTTTTGGGAGCTTGGAATTTGTCAAGCTGAAAACAGAAGAGAAAATAAGGACAGCATGATGCTGACAGATTGTCACATACCTTGATTAATCTACATTTGTGACAAGGATGCAGCTGGCCCAGAAGCAGTCACAAACAGGAGGCACACTGCTGCTGCAGCCACAGAACTGTGATCACAAACTAGTACAGCATTATAAACACTGATGAGAGGTACAGGGTAGGCATGGGAGCCAGCACACTGCATTAGACTTGGACCTGATCTTACAGTAAAAGTTTCATAAAACGTATTTTTAAATAATCAGAATTAAACCACAGTCAGAGCTTTCAAAGAAAGTGTATTTGTTTCAGGATATTGACTATTTATCCAGAACTAACAGAATGTAATAGCTTTCCAACAGTGCTTGACAGATGAATTTTAGGTCCACACTCCCCAGCTTCTTCTCACTGCAGAAAGGTCCAGATCTGGTTTTCTGGTTTTCCATTTTGCTTTAATGTAGCTACATCATTTTGCATCAGAGCCAGCATCTTTGCAGTTGGGACTCCTAGTGAGCAATATGCAACCAGCTTTTCAAAAAGGAAAAAAAAAAAAAAAAAAAAAAAAGACTACAGGATGCCACAGTTATGTGATAAAAGACCTTTTTTGGTTGTCAGATTTGAATGTGCAACTTCTGAAACATTTTCAGCTCTGCCAGTCCAGAAACAATAGAGAACTTAAAGAATTATACGTTGACTTCAGCAAGCTGATATTTATCATGGTAAGTCTATGCAATGGAGTCTATACTCCAGAGTACAAAAACTGCATTGCACTGCTGTCTGTTGACCTAAAAATCACCATTAAATACAGCTCTAAGACCATGAGATAAAGATAGGCATCGTTAAATCTGAAGTGTCACTGAGAGTGAGGCTATACATCACATCCAAGCTACTTCCTGCACTCTGAGTTTTAAGTTAACATTGTTCAACTCAGAAAAATTCTGACAGATGGAAATATTATTTAGCACCTCGCTGTTTCCTGCTACAAAGTGTCAGTTGCATTATCACTTTTACCAGAGTGCACTATGAAATCTCATGGTTCACATCCAGTTCTGGCATTATGCTTGTTCCCAGCTGGTTTTTCATTGCTATTTCCTCTGTAAGAAAAATCCATTTGTAAGCTGGAGTGTTTGTACACTACACTTGGTTTGTAGTTAGACATCTGCTAGAGAACTGTACACGTGTAACCTACACCAATTTATTACTCAGATGATTTATAACTGAAGGTAACCAAATTCACAGTCAGCTTTCCCTCAAAGCACTAATGAGTACAACAAACTTTGTGCAGCACTTTCACCTGTCCAACTCATTTCTCACCCCTGGAGACTCTGTGTTGCTTGGGGAGAGCCTTCTACTTCCTTTTTAATCCTTCAGCAGCTCACATGTTGAACAGGATAACCTGACACCACACTGAAGCCACAGTAGGAATGGCAAAGCAATGTACCAGCAAGAAGGTGCATTCATAAACTGTGGGTCCTTTCTTTCTGTCAGAGGACACAGGGGACAGGAGGGACACAGCTCACACCAGACATGCAGTGCTGTTCTACAGTGCACACCCTTCACCAGGAGTGCATTTCCAGCCAATGCAAATACCTTCATAATAACAGTTCATAGAATCATGCTTCCCTTAAGAGAACACACTGCCCAAATGAAGTCTTTAAATGCCTCACAAATACACAGTTCAAATCAAGCACATTCCTATTTGAAAAGTTACTAATCTGAATAACCCAGAGCAATAATTGTAGATTGATGATTTTGCAGTCCAGCAAGTGACTGAAGCAATCTGTACTGTTCTGTAAATCAGCAGTTAAATTATAGTCTTGATTTAAAACCACTCACACAGGGAACTCAGAGGGATGACACAATAGCACTAAGATTTGGCTTTTGTAGCCAACTATGTGACTTGCTACTTCTGGACATGAGTATTACTTTGCAAACTTAGAGCATCGGGGGAAGGATTACATTTTAGCCCCATTACCTGAACTGTACAGAGGTGACAAACTCACTGCTCAAACATAATTCACAAAGACCACTTCTGTCAACACCTACCTACTTAAAAACCCTTCAATTAGTAACCCTAACTACTATTTAACTCAATTTATGAGATGTGCTAATGACAACAGCAGGAGGCACACTTGATTCAGAATAACTAGAGCTGAGCTGAAGACATACAATGGGAATAAAAGTATTTGAAGGCCAACACTACACTAATAATTTCCTTGCAGCAACTGAAGCTGAGCACTGGCACCAAGCAGTAGCTGCTGAGCTCTTCACAGCTCCACTACATTCACAGCAGGGCAGGTATTTCACATTTAAACACCTGCACACCATTTTTTAAAGCAGGTTCAGTTACAATTTGCTTCATATGGACAGGTCAAAAAGCAAACTAGGAGAGTCCATCAGTCACACTTCTGTTGGGTTTTTGTTGCATTCAACAAAATTGACTCATCTTCCATAGATCCAGAAAAAATAGAGTCTTGGCCAGGATCTTAGCTTGCTGGAGATACTAAGAACATCAGTAGCTCAGCCAGTGAATTCCAGCTCTTCCCCCTTTTACTTCCTCCACAGTTCAATTTATCAAGCAGAAGGGGCAATTTAATCACAAGGCAATTCAAGAGCCTTGAGGACATGAGCAATATCCTCCACAGTTTCACTAACTTGGGAACACAAGCTGCATTTCATAAACAGCATCTAAACTTCCTTTGAAAGGAAGCATAGTCAGTCTCAAGTCTTGATCTTCATTGCTACAGAGCACATACATAACAGTTGGGCACAGCTGCATTATTCAGAATTAAAGTCATTCTGCCAGACACCAACACCAAATCTCCAGTAGTGTTGTTCAAAAGACTCTGGGGAGGTGGGACATCTCAGATGCCTACACTTGCTAGAAAAAAACTGCTATTGCTGAGGAATATTATTTCAATATAATTAAAAGTAACCATCAGTTAGTTATGGTTATTGTAACACAGCATGGGGGAAAAAAAAAAATCATTCACATTCCCCTAATAAAATAATTATGTTTTGAAGGTTCACCAATCATTCATAACATATCAACCCATCAATGACATTTTCCTATATAAGAGGATACACCCATCATCCCAATAAATACCAAGTTCCTCCTTTCATTTCTAGTCACCAACAATACAACAGGACTTAATCTTGAAATATTCTACTGACTGTAGAGTCTAGCTCCTTCAGCAAACACTTTTAACAGCTATAAAGTGTATATTCCTGTTTTAAAATTGTCACTTTGTACTGTCTACTGAGAGGAAAAACACAGTCTTGGGAATGAGGCTTAACTTCACCCACAAGGAACTCTTGCAATGCAGTTCCCCTCTGAGCAACACATCAACTATTTCCCCCTTGCAAATATTTTCATTCATGCTTTTTGTGACTTGTCAATTTCAATACTACTCATGAAATTCACCAATGAGCTGAAAGCCCAGCAACGTGCCCTTTAATATGGAGCTTCTTTATTAAATTCCTTCAAAGGTGGTGCTTCTTCAGACAGTTTGTCCATGTGGTACTGATGATGATGAAGGCACTTGAAGAGGCAGCATTAGTGAAAACCAAATGATGCCAAGCTGACATGGGTTTCTGATCAGCAAGTATGAAGATTAAAACAGTCTTCAGAGATTAAAGTCACAGAACTCAAAAATTGAAAAGATTAAAATTTCAAATAAAAGTCGTATAATGTTAATTGGTTATTAATCTCCCCACAGTTCAAACTGAACAAGTAAAGCTTCAGCAGAGCCCAACGCTTGATAATTTCAGTTTTAATTTAAAATCAGTGCTGGAACAGACCACCACACAGCAAGTATGTAGCTAGCTTAGAGGAGCAAGGCATGCTGAAGGGTCACAAAGAAAAGTGGAAACTCTTCCACAGTTAGTAAGCATAGAATAATGGTAATAACATAACAAACCAAGACACTGGTAGAATGCTTGAGCAACCACCCCAAAGCAAATATGGATACAAACTAAGCAATCTTCTAATGAGTTCCCTCAGCTTGACTGGAACAGACACTCAAGTGCTTTTGACAAAGTTCTGGTGCAGTTACTGCAGTCAATCATTTGTGAGCCACTGACTGCTTAAAAACCCTACAACGAGTTTTGGGATTTTCACCCAGTGCTCTTTTGTCTGCCCTAAATTGGATGGGAACACGATAAAGACATACTACATGAGCCCTTCTATGCATTGCACCAAAACCCAACACTAGAAAACAAACACTAAACCTTTTAACTTAAGCAGGTATTTGTTCCTGGTACTCCAAGCTCTTCCCACTTCTTTTCAGGTTGTTGCACAGCAACTTGTGTCTGTTATACAAGCTCTGACTCGCACAGAACTCAGGGCGCTCCTGCCATCCTTACACTGGAATCCTACAGAACTCCGACTCTACCCAGCCTACAAACTCGTTAAAAGAGCAGCGTCTTAGTCTGGTTCAATCCACCAGTCATCTAGAAAGGCTAAACTTCAGGGCGTTCTCTACAGCTCCAGAAAGGAGGTCATTTCTTTCCCTGTTCCTGCTAACAAGTATGAACTCTGGAAGTTGGAATGAAAAATACAGCTTCGCAAAACTAAATGGTGTGATGCACTACATGATTTATGTAGATTCTAGAGTTATCTATCCCACAAGAATCCATTGCCACTACCTACGAAATGTCTGGGAAAATAATGTTTTACACTTTTTCCCAAGAAAAACACCTAAACAAATTCTGAAACGTTAAGGGTAGCTCAAGCCGACGTTCACTCACACATCTTCCCTCACCCTCCCTGAAGCTGCACACAAGTGATTTTTCAATCCTCCAAGCCACCTTTTGGAGGCGTAAAACCCAAGACACTAGACGAAACACAACTGCAGCACGCCTTGTGATGATAAAGCTAAAAGACTCTTCAGAGAGCACAGTATTTAAAATAATTAAAAGACAAACCGACTCTACAGGAAGGATGCATCTTTCTTCCAAAGGATTGCCTCAGGTAAGGTCTGCAGCTCCTTACAAATTAAGCAGACCTCGAGCTGATGGGTTTTATCCCCTTGAAGCACAATGACTAGCACCTGGGAGAGTGACTGCGCTGCGATAATTCACTTTTTTTATTTCTTTTACCTGTAGCTCGCACCAGGCAACTTCCACAGTGGTTTCAGTATCCAGTCCTTTATAGACAGTTTTGAAAGAGCCTCTTCCAATCTCGATGTCAAACTTCAGGAAGCGGCCATCCGGGGAGATGCCCACTGCCTTGGTCTCAAGCTCTTCGATGTCTTCCTGCTGCGCTCTCCGCTCCTCAAATTCCCGGCTGGCAGCTGACAGGCTGCCAGAGGCACTGGTAGGGGGTAGCGCAGTTGCCTCATCTCCCTCCTCCTCCTCCTTGGGCAGCAGCGGGGCGGCATCCTTGGCGGCCGGGGGCTCCTCGGCGGTCTGTCCTTCCAGGGGGAGCGGGGCGGCCGGCGGCGGCCGCGAGTCGACCTCGGCGGCGCTGACAGGGGCGTAAGGGGTCCGGCCGGCGCCCTCGGCAGGGAACACCGAGGGAGCCGCGCCGCCTCCCAAGACAGGGGCCGCGGGCGCTGCCGGCTGCAGGCTGGGCAGCTCCAAGGCCGTGGCGTTGGAGTCGCAGATCACGCTCCGGCGGAAGAAGCGGTGCTCGGTGGCGGCCGCCCCTCGGCTGTCCTTGTCCATGGTGTGGCGGCGGCGCCGGTACTCCTCACTGCGGCCTCCGTTCCCCGGCCCGCCGCCCGCTCCGCCGGCGCCGGAGGCTCCGTGCTCGGCGGCTCCCAGCTTGTCTCCGACGGAGCTGTCCGAGCTGGAGCCATTCTTGGGCGGCGGCGGCGGCGGCACCAGGAAGCGCGGGCTCGGGGGGCCGCTGCCGGCGGCGTCCCCCGACATGGTGCCCCGGGGGAGCGCGGCTGCGGCGGGGCGGCGGCGGGAGGCGAGACGAGGGCCGGTCACTGAGCGGGGAGCGCGCCCGGCCGCGGCTGCCGTTGCAGCTGCAACAGAGGAGGGTCCCAAGGGCTCCTCGCGGCGGAGCTGGGAGGCTGGGCCGGCGGGGTGGATCCCCGGTCAGCGTCTGCATCCATCCTGCAGCGCGGAGCCGGGCAGCGGGGCCGACATGGAGCACCGGGAGCGCTGCGGTGGAGCGGGGGACGGCGAGGCAAGAGAAAGCCCGCGAACCGGGGAGGCCCCCGAGCGGGGCGGACGCCGGTGCCTCGCCGCCGCAGTTACCGCCGGCGATGGAGAGCGAGCGGGGCCGGCCCGGGGAGGGGAAGGAAAGGGGCCGGGACGCGAGGAGGGAGCGGGGCGCAGGCCCGCACGCCGAGAAAGCCGCCGCGCTCAGTCACTCGCTCCGAGCGGCGGAGGCCCGCGCAGGCCCAGGGCAGGGAAAGGGGTCCGGGGGGCTCAGCCTCGCCTCACCGGGGCGCCCATGGCGGCCGCGGCCTCTCCACCGCCCGGCAGGCGCAGCCACCGCCCGCGCGGCCGGGCCGCGCTCTCTCCAACAGCCGCGGCCGCCTCGCGCGGAGCCGGAAACCCTCCTCCTCCTCCTCTTCTTCTCCTGCTGCTGCTGCTCCTGCTGCCCGCGGTCCGCAGCCGCTGTGGCCCGCAGCCGCCGCTCCCCCGCGCCACCGCCGAGCCGAGTCCGGGTGGCGCCCGGCGGGCAGGACCGAGCGCAGCCGCCGCGGCCGCCCGGCGACGCCTCGGCGCTAAATGGCGACGGCGGGAGCCCGAACCGACACACGGTCCGGGGGGGAGGAGGGGCCGCGCTGCCGGCCACGCCCCGCCCGAGCCCGGGCCGCGCATCGTCCCCTCCCCCCCGCCGCCGAGGGGAGGTGGCCGCGCCCGCCGCGCGCGGGGCACCATGGGAGTGGTAGTTTCCAGTCGCAGCGCGGCGCCGCCCGTGGATCCCCCCGGAACGGGAGGAAGGAGGGAAGCGGGCGGCGAGCAGGATCCCGGCGTTTGCCCGGGGTCAGGGGGCCCAGGTGTGTGGGGATGCTCGCTCTGCGCGGCCGCCCCTTCCTCCACCCGGTCAAAAAGCACCGGGTCTGCTTGCCCTGCTCCTTTCTTCAAGTCCTGTGTTATAACCACATATATAACTATTTAAATAATTCGAATAAATATGAATTATACTAAGTAATATGTTAAATATTAAATATGTCACATAGTTCGAATGCATGCATTTATTTAGATCTTGTGTATAAGTAGATAAATACATTTCACAGAATATCCCGAGTTGGAAAGGACCACCAGGAATCACTGAGTCCAGCTGCTGCCCTGTGCAGGACATCCCAAGAGTCACCGTGTGCTTTGGAATGCTGTTCAAACTCTCCTTGAGCTCTGGCAGGCTGGTGCTGTGACCCTGCCCTGGGGAGCTGTGCCAATGTCTGACCACCCTTTGGGGGAAAAACCTTTTCCTGATATCCTAAACTTCCCCAGCTCCAGGCTATTCCTTTGGGTCCTGTCACAGGTCTCACCAGATAGAAGAGATCGGTGCCTGCCTCTCCACTTCCCCTCGTGAAGAAGCTGTAGACAGCAATGAGGTCGTGTTTTCAAACAGCCTCTAAAATTTTTAACATCATGGGCAACAACATCTCCATGTAGCTGAATATGAACAAGGGCCAGTTTGGTTTTTTCCACCATTTAGGTCATTTCAAGAGACACTAAGTGGCCAAGCAACTTGAAATGCAATTAACTGCACCGTAAGCGTCATTAATCTAAAGAAAGAGAATTTGCAGGCTCTGCCCTCAGCACAAGGATTATCCTGTGGCCACTTGAGTCCTGCTGGTGGCTACTGCAGCAGAACCTGGGCTGTACAAACCCAGCACCCAGAGCCCACGGGAACCCTGACACGAATTGGGAACTTTCAGGTTAACAGGGCTCTGGCAAAGACGAGTCATCTGAATTATTTATACCATGTTCCTCTTTTGTATCAATAAACCAAAACCAAGCACTTTCCTTCTTACGGCAGCAGTCTTTTGAAGTCAACTGGAATGTACTGAAGGAGGAGTAAATGATTTTCAAACAGCTACAAAGCAAAAGTTTCGTTGAGGAGGAAGAAGAAAATTGAGAAAATTCCCTGAGCAAGTAACATCTTCCCAGCAAACACACTGTTGTTTTAAATACTTTTTTTTTTTTTTTTAAAGTTACTTTTAAAGCAGCAGTTTAGGGGAAGTTGTGTGCTGCTGATGCAAGGCCTTAACTCCTTCTGCAAAAAGTAACACAAGTGGTTCTTCCAGAGCTGCACAGCTCCCAGCCACAAATCAACCTGGGCAATTCTCACCTGCTCGTGTTCCTCACAAATAAAATTTGACACAGTAATCAACATGCTCCTGTTTTCCTACATCCTTCTGTCCTACATTTTATCCTTTGTAACAACAAACAAAATAATGGTAGTCTTAACAAAAAAAAAACACAAGTGTTTTGTTGTACAGCTCTACAGTAAAGATTTCTAGGGCTTGAAAACATGGATTTAATCTGTGTATTCATCAAGGTACCACTTGAACTGCCTTGGCACCAATGCCGAGCTGAACAGGATAATTTGATTTGCGGCAGAGTGGATGGAAACTGATTAACTCATATTCACCCTGCTGGTGGCTGGGCAGGGCTCAGAGCGATCCCGGGGCTTGGGGGCACTCTGGGCAGCACAAAGACAATTCTTCTGTAGCAGCAGCAGGTGTATCCGGGCTGTTTATACTGTTAAGAGCAGAGGGACACAGTAGCAGGGCTGCTCTGAGAGAGGATTCCTCTCCTGCAGCCCCTCCTCTTCAAATGCCTTCCACCCATCCCTCTTAAATCTATTTTCCTTCACTTAATTAAGCCAAATCTTAAGCAGCACAGCCACAGGGGGCCCGAGGCGGTCTTCGACTAAAAAATGGTGGTAATTATGTAAAAAGGCACCTCCCCGGTGTCTGATCCAGCACATTCCTCAGCACTCCTGAAATTCAGGGAGCCTCCTCTCACTGGCTCCTCTCCTGGGCAGAGGTAGGCAGAGCAATCATCTTGGCAGGAAAAAAAGAGATGAGCAGCTGACCTGGAGGTGGGAATGATGGATTTTTGTCTTCTTTGGCTCTGGAAAAAAAAAAAAAAAAAAAAAAAAAGAAGAAGTGGTATGATATTGGCAATTATATTTTATGTGGGTGTTGATTTAATTTTGTCGTTCCAAAAAAAGATGAATGTAATAAAGAGTGTGGGCTTGCTTTGCCTTCAATTTTATTTCTTTTAATCTGTAAAACTCTGTTTAGGCTAAATGGAAAATTTCAGTGTTGCAGCAAGATTTAATAAGCCTGAAGTAAATTCTATATATATTCTATGTTTAGAAACAATTAATTAAAATAGTTTCAATGCCAGAGCTCCTCGACCAATTAAAAATATTTTTTTTACCTTTTGCTGTAAGAAAAATCCACAGAAAGAAGGAGCCTGACTACACTTGAGAAATTACAGGCAAAGAGACTAAAACAATCTTTTGATTGAATCCAAAGGGCTTACACTTGACATCATAAAAATATCTTTCTTTCAAGCCTTTTATAGTTACAATCATCTTGGATGGAACAATAATAGTTTAGAAAATTGCTTTGAATGAAGTGTGATTTTGAAGATGACTGAATCAAATTTAATTTTTTCAGTTTTGCTTTCTCCGGTGAAATTTCATCCATTGTTGGCATCCATGACCTGTCCATGTGACAAAGCCTTAATGGGAAGCAGCTATTCTCTATTTTCTCTTATGCAATACATTATGCAATGCAGGAGGCTATGCCATAATTTTGATGCATGTGATTTTATTCCATAACCTAAGTGCTCTTCAAAGAAAACTCCTCATCTCAGTTTTATTGCCCATTACCAGATTGCAGCTGCAGTGCCATATTAAAACAGTGACAATACAAGTTTTTCTACAACAGTTTCTACTTTTTCCTTGTCATTTCTTAAATCTAGGCCTCTGCCAGAGTGTTCACTCTTGTTTCTTAAAGCTGAAAGTGAGCAAAATAAAATATTTCAAGACCTCATGCTTGAGAAATGAGAGAGTTTAACTTGCCAAATATTCTGGTTTGCTTTGGTTTTTTCCCCAACAAGTCAAAGTTAATCAGAAATTAATCTAAAACCTTTAATTTCTTTTTTTTTTTTTAAGTGAAGTTTTGTACTTGTAGTCAGCTCTGGAAGTTGGGTTGGTTATGAAATCACTGTAAGCATCTCTAGGACCTACAGGCAGTTTAACTCTTCAGGCTCTTTAGATGGTTTGGGATGGTGAGTCCTGCCCAAACATCTGAACCTGGATGCTCTCTCCACAAGCAGGAACCATGGGAACTGGAAAGAGAAAGAACTAAAAGTCTTAGGAAGGCTTGAAACCAAACATCCCTCTTTATGCTGTCCTGGCTTACAGAGTCTGCCAGTTCTGCAGGAAGGCCAAAACACCTGAGAAAAGTCTGAGCTGGAGCTGAAGGACCAGTGCAAGAGGCAGACAGACTGTATAAGAAGAATCCAGGAATGATGAATGATGTGACATTTCTTATTTTTTGCTTGAGAAAATATCAACAACCCTACACCATAAAAGTGGAGCAGAGCATGTGACTCTTCATCAGATTGAAACACACGTTTCCCTTTCACCCACCCATCCACCCCCATTCTAGCTACTAGAATAGAAAACAAAACTCTCTTCCTTTCATTTTTTTTTCATGGTTCTTTTGAGCTACATTAACAAATGCATTCCAAGTGTGTGAAAGTAAACCAGTGAGAGAATCAGCAGAGGGATTTATCCCTTGTTAGTTACCTGTGATTTTGAAGGCACAAAGCACAGCTTTCCACTGTATTAGCAATCAATTTTAGTCTAGATTTCATTGTAGGCTGTGCTGCTGGCTCCCTGTTGATTGTAGCTAATCTATCATTGTATTTATTATTAGCATATTTATCCATGTACATTCTCCAGACATAATCCATTCAGATAAATCTGAACAACAAGAATGTGATAGAAGAACATTTAAAATAACTCAAGCACTGAATTTTATCAGAGGTCAGATTCACTTATTGTTCATGCTCATGTATATTTCAAACTGTATCAAGCCATAATGGCAGATGCTGTGACCAAATTCAATGTCAGTCCTACTGGGAGCAGAGGAAAAACATGGCTCACTCCTTTCTTCGTCACCTTCATGGCCATTCTTGTGATGTTTCCTTATATAACAAGTTTATGGAGTAGTCAAACAGTGAGTAAGTGTTGTGGGAGCAGAGATATTTGCTGAAATCAGCGTCATGTTCTTCCTTTTTTTGTGTCTTTAGTCAATTGCTCAGGATGCCTCATCTGTCTTTTCTCTCTCTGGGCTTTAGGGAATTCTGTGCTTCACAGCAGTGTCATTACACTTCTAAAGCAAGCACAGAGGCAGGGGCACTGCTTTAATGAAGAGGAGCTGTTTGATGGAGCTGGGTGAAGTGTGCAGAGGATGGTGATGCTGGGTTTGCAGCATCAAACCTGCAAACTGCCTGATGCTGTGCAGCAGCCAGCCTGCCCTGCTTTCTGCTCACCACTCACAAGCTGATGGAAATCAATCACTCTCACAGCAGGTCCAGTCCTGCTCGTCTCTACATCAAAGCACAGAAATAAAATACTACTCACTTCAGTCAGAGCAGGAGCAGGCTCCTATCCAGCATAATGAACTTCCTCATGTCCTTCAAAAACACAGTCTGGTCCAAATGCAAAACAACAGTCTGCTCTGGTGCCACTTCTGCCAGATCCAGCACTGGAAGGTGCTTGCCATTTCTGAAATGTGTTGGGCACTCCTGAAGGATGGTGAGTGTTCTCCATGGCCATGGACACTGGGGAGAGCAGGAGCACTCACCTCTCACAGTGGGGCTCAACACCTTGCAGAATGGAGCCCCTGGCAAGGCAGGATTCCTGAAGGGAGCAATACAAACCTGGAGTAACCTCCTCAGACCACTTCTCTCCTTGCCAAATGGGCAGAGTGAGGAGTGACTGGCAAGCTGTGCATGTTACAGAGCTGTTCACTTCAGCTTGGGCAGCTGGCTCCTCTTGCAGCCTGCCAGGAGCAGGAGCAGAGGCACAAAGCTGGAGCTCAGCAGTGCTGGCATGGCCTCCTGTAGGGCTTTGTCAGGAGTGAAAGGCTTTACTGACAACACAAGCACCACTGGTATCAAAACTGGCCAAGTTCTGCTCCTGAATGACCCCTGCTCCACATGTGCAAGGTTTTCCCACTCTCATAGTTTCAGTGGTGTAATTATAATCCAATGAAAAAATACCCAGGGTAAACAAGCTCTTGGGGGCCACTGCCAGATGACACAGGTCACAGCAGCTCTCATGTTGCTCAAATCTGTGTCCAAGACTGGAAAGAGAATCAGGGAGCTGCAGCTGCCTTGCAGATAGCACTAGACCTTCTGCTGTGCTTGATCTCAAGTGAAACACTCCAAGGAATCTACTTCATGTTTCTCAGAGACCTTGGGAGGCTGATGAGTGTCCTAAGGTTCCAAGTGAGTAGGGAGAGGTGGTCTGGGTGTATTTGATGACTGGAAAAGCTCTTTGTTTTCTTTCCATGCCTATGGTATTACCCAAATGTGGACAACCATATCCAAATAGTTACAAATAATTAATGTCACAAACAGTTAATGACTGACCCCATCCCAAAATATCAACCTCCCCAAACTGAGATACACAAGAGCTCATCAAGTAGCCTCAAATACAGCAGAATGGAAATCAAGAGTTCAACTGCCTTTAAGATATGACAAAATGCTTTCAAAAGTATTTCAATGACATATGTGTGCCTGTGAGGTGTATATGAGACAGCTCTATTTTAATGTCTTTCTCTGAGAAACAGCTTGGTCAATTTATCTGCCTCTGATGCCAACACAGTTCTGCAGTTTCAATCCTGAAACATCAGTCTTTTAAAATGTTTTTATTAAATACTCTCATTTTCTGAAAACAACTTCCCTTTCTCATCCATGAACTAGTAACTGCCACTGATAGCTGGAAAGCCAAGGCATTGCCTTCTGGGGACACAAGGAAGTGTGTTTTACATCACAGATAGGAGGTTCAGCAGGAGCAATGTCTTTGTGCTCAGACAGCTCCTGGACTGCCCCAGGCAGGTAGGACAAAGCCTGAGGAAACAGGTATGTTTAGATAAAGTGATGGCTGCAAAACTTGCAGCTACACTGAGATAAGGCAGACAGATTTTCTAGAGTGCTATATAAACGACAAATTATTAAAACTTGGATGAGTCACAATGATTCCCTGTAAGTTCACTCTATCCACTTTGGGATGCAGAGCTTCCAGGGTGCCTGGAAACTGAACCACAAGCTGCTCACTCCCAGCAGCTTCTCCCTCCCCACCAGCAGCCTCTCCACTGTGCTGGAGACAGGCACACAAATGTGCATTGTGGGCACCCAGATCTGCAAACACTACAGCTGGAAACAGTGCCTAGTGCCATGAACACTGATATTTTACATTGCACACAGCAGAAAGTGTCTGGAGGATCAGGCTTTTGGTGATTGTGTTATTTACAGGTGCATCCCTTCAGGTTCAAAACAATGCTGGTCATAGAAAGGCAAATAATTTGGGTCTATCTCCAAGTAGTAAAAATTCCCCAAATCAAACACCAGAACCTAAAATTAGATCAGCAAACAAGTGACAGAGACTACACAACAGTCATCACAAGGTTTGCCAGGATTTTCCAGCAGAAAAAACCCAGAAAGAAATATAAATCCACTCATTAGGACTTCTAATATCACAGTGAGTAAATTACTTCTTAAAAACCATCTTGCATTACAGGGAATATTCATTCTCAGGGGAAACAAATAGTCTCTGAGCAGCTAACATTTTTGGCAGCAGCCCAAGATAGCATGAGGCACAAATCACACAAATGCCTGAGTTTGTGTAAATTCTGTGCTCAACATCTGCATGAGCTTTCTTCCTAGCAGTACAAAAATCATAGTGCATGCTTGTTTCTTTGTCCAAAACTCAAACATCAACGATGTTATTAGACACATCAGAAAAATTAGGATTGTTCCTTGGATCTGAATTTTCATATCCCCTCCCTCTATCAGATATGTAACACTCCATGTGACTGATCATGTATTGACAGTCAATTAAAACAAAAAAAAAATCCCAACAAAAATAAGGCCAATCACTACTCTGTGATTTACCTCTCTTAAGGGACTAATTTCTGTTAATTAAATTACATTAATTTAGAGGGCTTAAATTCTGTTAAAATGTAGGTGTTATTACCATGCAGGAGGTATTGAGGACTAGAAATGTGATTATTTGGTCATTACAATAGCCTATAAATATTTAAAGCATTAAACCCCAGAGAAGGTTAATGTAACACAGGAAAGTAACATTAGAACTACTGGGGTGAATTGCTGAATGGAAAAATGAGCAAGTCTGAATATATTTGAATGTGAAATAATGTCCCAATAAGACAAAGCTGATACTCTATTACTTGACATTGTTTCAGTGACAATCCCTGAAGAGCATTCAAAATCTGCTGTGTTAAAACATGCAAAGTGAGAGATGCTTTAGAACATGAAACTGATCACTCATGCAAACTGCTATAAACAGAACTCATCACCATGATTTTAAGAGTAATGAGTTCATCATTGTCAGTAAAATGCATCATTAGAAACACTTGGTGGAGAAAAAAATATCCACCCTGAATATAGACATTTTCTTGGTCATCCACCCCTCCTGTTTCAAAACCAGACATACACCCTCTCCAATGCCTGTAGAACTGGTAGCACCTGTACACCACACCAGGATATTAAACTGTTCATATCATTTTATCAATGCTGCTGGGATCTCTGGGCAGGGGAGAACAGTAACCACCACTGTGGTGTGGTTTCTGACCTGCTTGTTAGCAGCTCAGCTAACTCAGCTGGCTGGTTCAGAGTTTTTAAAAATGCAAGCTGACAACAATGTGCTCTAAATGTTTGACTAAGCAATTTTAGAGTGCATGTTTAGCTTACTGTCTTGATTCCTTCTTCTTTCAAGTGTGCTTGGTAAGAAAGAAATATTCTTGCCTTTAAAAAGCTGATCTCAGACAGACAGAAAGAATTTATCTGTATTTATTCACCTGCAGTACGCAATACAGGCTCTACTTGTGCAGGGAACACTCTAGAATTCTAACACAACCCTAATTATTTTTTGTTTTTGTTTGGATCCCATCAAGGCCTCCCAAAGTAAGCCAAAAATGGTATTTGGGAGCTTTCCTTGTCAAATCTTCTGTTACCACTCAGAGATTCACTCTGTGGATTTTAAGAACCTGAAACTTGCTCAGGATCACAAAACTCTTGCCTCCAAATGGAATTCTGCACATGCAGGATTTTGAGAGGATCAGCACAAGCCCTCCAGAGAGAGGTACAACTGAGTAGGAAGTTCTGACATGTCTGCCCAAGACCAAAGCAGGAGAAAGTCAGCTCTCAGATTTCTGGGGTGTTGTGAATTCAGGGAAAAAAGGCAGCAGAGGAGGGAAAAAAAAAAAAAAAAAAAAAAAAAAAAAAAAACGATTACAAGCTCATTCATAAGATTTTTGGTTTTTTATAGTACAAATAGACATCAGCAGTGACACCACATGCTGGATCAGACCTATCAGAAGGACAGGCAATTGCTGGAGGCAGACCACAGCACATTTTGTGACGTCATGAGAGAGAAACAAGAACTTAGCTAAACAAAAATAACTCACATTTTCCTCAGTTTTCAGCTTCCAGTCTCAAAACTACGCCTTTTTGTTCTTCACACTTAGCTGGGTGAAGTTGTCCCACTAACCCATTCAACTCTGTCCCTTCTCTGTGGTCCCTAAGTAGTTCACTGCTTATTCAGATTATTGAGACACACAGTGCTCCTCTCTTGGCCATCTATGGATTGTTTTCCTACCTGAATCCCAGATTGCACAATGGGGATGATTGCTGCTTACCTAATGTTTGTTATAAAACCTGTGACAGCATTTTTCCCTTGCTGCTCTACAAGAGGAAATAGCATTTTATTTGAAATGCTGTGCTGAGTGTCAGCATGAGAGGTGTTTTAAAAGAGCTGTCAGGGAAATGTTTCCAAGCCTACCTTCCCTCCCACATCCAACTGTGTTGAAATAATCAAATGCTATCCCACTCTGTACTTGGGAAGAGGATGACTAATTACTAAAGATTGAGGTAATAACTGCTCAATCTGTTGCCCTCAGCAGCTATTGGTCTGAATCACACCCACTGGCACCAAGGGGCACAGTGCTCTGGAAGCACCTTAATTTTTGGGGTCTTCCTTGGTAGGCAGCAAGTGGGACAAAAGCTGCTCATATCAGGACAAGTGCTGCCACCATGCCTGACCCAGCAGATGGCCAGAACAGCCTGGCTGTGAGCTCCTCTGGGCCATCTCTGTCCTGCTGGGCGAGCCAATGTCACAGAAAGGAGAAGGGGCTCAGTGATTTCCTGCTGCTCCATCCTTGTGCAGCAGGGTCTGGACCTTGCTCAGGGGTGGATAGGAGTGCCTGCTCTCCTCCCAGTTTGCTGCTGCAGTAGCACAGAGCTGGCAGAGGGCCTCCTGTATCACATTTGATCTGTTGACACTTGCAGCACTGCTGGACTCGAGCACTGTAGGAGTTTCCATCTGGAGAAATATGGTAGCCCTTCCTGCCTCCTCCTTCCACTCCCCATGGAAAACCTCCCCTTTGTTTTCCCAGATTCTGGGCCAAATCAAATATACCAAAATAACACTGGAGACACAGAAGGAATCTCTTGCCTCAAACTTGGCCTGGGAGCAACACAGGCAACCAGGAGTTGTCTCACAAGTGAAGTCATGTGGGTGGAATCCAGGCAGGGTTTCACCAGCAGGGACTGCAGGTTTGCCCAGGCTGCTCTGTAAACAGGTACCCCCTTGTTTGTGGTGGCCACTTACTCTGTTTTCATGCCAGGAGAACCCAGCATCATACTCTCCAGCTGATTAATTTAAAACTTTCCAGGAAAGACAGGGACAGAAGGTCTTGAACTGTGGAGGTGCAGCTGCCTGCTGGCCAACATGCTGTGGCATTTCAGAGCTGCATGGAGAAGAGGCAGGAAAGCAATATTTGCACCAGAGCTATTAGAGTTCCTGCCTCATTGCTGAAGCTTTTTATTATTTCAGGGATATTCTCCTGAGTAATCATGTAATTTTGCTGCACTCATGTAATGCATTCAACACCTGACACCTGAGCCAGATGCTGACTTTCTGTGGCATAACCCACCTGCACTAAGGCACCATTATTATTATTATTATTATTATTATTATCATTATTATTATTATTATTATTATTATTATTATTATTATGTCTATGCACAGAGATATTTCACAGCCTCTTTCCTACCCAGAGCTCCTCAGTGCCAGTCCTGGCTCCAGCATTACCCCATGAAAGAATCTGGGATAGAGCTGATGATGTAGAATGGTGATGTTTTCTACTTGGAAGTAAAACAAGTGCTATTATGAAGCTTCTGTCATTGCTGTCTCACCTGGGGTACCTCTAATGACCACAGTTCTGCACAGTTAATGCTGCAGTCCCTTTAAGACAAGGGACTTAGAGAAGGTTTCTCTAAAATGTAGCTCCTCTCTTTCTGCTGACGTGTGTTTGAAAAGTATATTACTAAGTAAAACCTCTTTAATTTATCCCACCTTGTAGAGATTGTCACCCCTGTATGCAATCAGTGTCAAGACAATATGTCTGGTGATAATGAACAGCCACACACTGTGTGCTTCAGTTCTTTTATGGAGCTTTAATCTCCTCCCAATTCCATCTGCCTCCTGTTCCACCACAGGCCATATGGCTCTGCAGAGCCACCTATGCACTGCCCAGGTGGGATGCAAGTGTCTGAAGCAGCACTTGCTCTTCTGAGGAAATTTCCATTTCAGGTGCAGGCTGAGAATGGGGTCACCCACTGGTGTGGGCATTTCTGGGATAAACAGCCTTAAAGACCAAAAGGGATCCTCAGCACAGCCTGTTTAACCTTTGCTGCAGAACCTGTTCTCCTCTTCCAAATGTGATAAAAACTCACTGGCTGAACCACATCAGCACCTAAACAAGGTCCTGAGGATGCCCCTGGAACTTGTCTCCAACATGGCATTGAGAATGTAATTTAGTATAGACAGCAACTATATCAAAGCAAAAAGCTTGGCCTCCATTCTCTCCTCCTTTCTCTACATTGCTCTCCTCAAGCCGTTCAGTTCTACCATTTTCAGAGGCAAATTGCTTCTAAAATTGTATATAGCAAATATTTTATCTTAGAAAGGAGTTCTCCCTAATAGTCTTGCAGCTTCTCAGCAGCAGCATTTTATGACAGATGTTCAGGAAAGAACTTTCTGTCTCTAGCTAGGCTTTCACACTTGACTGAAATGGGCTCTCACCTTTATGTGGAAACACTTCAGTGCTGACAATGACACCCTTATTCATACCCATAGCAGACACAACAACAGCCTCTTGATCACAGCAATTCATGAAGTGTGCTCTGGGTGTCTGCAGAGAATTCAAGGTAACAACTGAATGAATGTTCATAGGATCATTGGTTAAGTAACAAGAAGAATAACATTATTTAAAAAATCAAATAATGTGTGAGGATTCCACTTTTCCTGCTGTACAAGTCCTCCTCCTCTTACCTAACTTCCTCTTGTATGAACTCCAGGTTTCCTCAATCAATTCCTGACAAACAGCCTTGCTCTGGCTTGTGTGTCCTGTGCTCCACATTCTTTAGATTTTTCTTATAGATGTTATGGCTGAGATTTTTCTCTTTTTTTGCTTCTTTTTACCACATTTCCTTGCTGCTGCACCTAGCTCCTCTGGTTAACTGGTTCTCCACCTCTGTCTGCCTTTCCATCCTCCTCCCCACCCTGGGTGCCATCACCACCTGCCCTCTGCCCTGAGCCTGCAGAGCCTCCAGCAGAGGAGACCTTTGAGAACAGGTTAGACTCACATTTACCAGAAATAGCATAAGTGCAGTTCCTCCTGCCTTCGGGCAGGAAACCAATTAAAGGACTTACTGAGGCCCCTTCCAGCCCTGCTTCTTTCTGATTCTATTATCCTTTGCATTAGTGGCAGAGCAGTAATGGAGCCACACTTCTTGGCACAAACATTTCCAAGTGATTGTTATCTGGGGCTCTTGGGCTTGCAGCTGGAGATCCCCTTTTGGCTGCCAGGGCTCAGGCTTGCTATTCTGGCTTCAGAAATAATTATCTGACCTTCTTATTTCCATAAGATTATCAAATCACCCTAATTTTCAGTTATTCTGTATTTTACAAATACAACCATAGATACTTTTTTATTAAAATAGAGGTCTTTCCTCATTCTGATTAAATTTGTGTTTGTAGGTAATTGTGCAGGTAACACAGCAGCACACAATGCTCCACAGTACATCCAAACCACTTGGAGTATAACTTCTCTTTCAATCAGGGGATGGATTCACTGACAGCTGTCCAGGTAGGATATCCCACTTATGAAATTCAGCTCTTTCAAAATTATTAATTTTCACTTGCATTAAATTCATTGGTAAATAAAGAGTAAAAAAAAAAAATTGCTTTACCTCACATAAAAACATTCAAGAATGAATGCTCCATTATACCCATCCAGCTGCAAATTGCTGTTATCTGTTCAGAACAATTAGCCTATTATCCATCCTCTTAAAACCTGATACCAGCCCATCATCTTGGAGCCCGAAGTATAAAGCCATCCATTAACTTCCTTATACTTTGGATCAGCCCACAAAAACAGCCCGGTGTTCCAGCATCCTTCTCCATAGGGTTGCTCATTATCAGCTATCAACTTTTGTGCTAACAGCTCCACACCGAGCACAAAGGAGAAGCCAAAGTGTTTCCCTGCGGTTTTCTATTATTTTAAGGGCTTTGGACTGAACTTGCATCAATATTGTTACTGGTGTACTTAAAATAATAGCTGAAAGAATAGATGACTGGAAAAAGGTGAGGTGGTTTGGGGAGGAGGAGGAAATACCAATGCTGCTGGAAAAACAACTTTTTTTTTTTTTTTAAAAACAGTGTTTCAGCGAGGCAGGTTTTACAACAAGCACCACTGACTTTTGTGGAGTTGCTCCTAAACTGTACTGAAAGGACTGAGGAAAGAGTAGAAATTTTATAGAGGTATGAACCAGTTAAAATACACAAGACATTTCAAACCAAATGAATCTTTGAAACAATCAGAAGTTTTCAGAGCTCTGGTACAGACAGTCCAAAGCTCAAAGGCTTTCAGGCTTGTGTAATCCTCTGAAGTAAATCCATGCAGCTCACAGGGCAGAGAACTCATAAAAAAGCATTTTCCAAATCAAAGGCCTGACTACTATACAGTTTCCTTGGAAAATTAGACTGCCCTTGTGCTGTTTGCCAGTTTTTAAGTCACATAGAAATTACAACATGATGTCTACTTGTGGGTCACAGCAATTAATTTAATTTCTTTCTGCCTATTCCTTGAAAGTACTCCCAGCTAGCTGTTAGTCTGAGAGGACATTTGTAGGTGTAAATCACGATTTGTTGTTTTAGTTGTGCTCTATATTGTTTCCTCACATTTCTGTGGTTCAGTTTTCTCATTGTTTTTATTATTCTTTGCATCTCTGTTTTGCCAGAACACAGGAGCACCTCAGACAGATACAGCAATTCATGGACAAAAAAATAAAATCTTGTGATGTGGGTCGAATTTATCTTCTTCTTCCCATTTTTTCTAAGGGAAAGTTAAGTGCTGTGTGAGCCAGGCTGCTCACACCCATGAAGATGCTCCAGTGCTGGGGGCACCATCCTTCTCTGGGCCCAAAATCCCCAGCCCTGTCTGCTTTGGGACTGTTGGAAGGTGAAGGTTTAGGTGGCAGAAGGACAGGCTGTCCTTTTCCCTGGCTGCTGCTGGAAGCAGGCTGTGCTGGCCCTCTCAGGAGCTGGCACAAGCAGCTGGTCCAGATCCACAATGACAGGAGCACAGGTGCTGGGAATTTGCCCAAGGGCATGAGTCCCAGATGAGAGATGCAAACAGGGGAGAGGGGGATGGACACAGACACAGCCCAACACACATTCCATTCCCTAAGGTACCCAACAGCTCGTCTGTCTGAGATTTTTTCCCATTTGATGGGTTGCCTTTGATTCATTATGGAGGAAAAGTCTTAAATTGAGATGCTCTCAGCCTAGTGCCAGTGGTGTTCATTATCACAAGCTGGCAGGAGGCAGGGCTGTCCTGTGATGGCAAAGAACAGGAACTTTCCTCTATCAGCATCTTTCCATCCAAGCTGCTTGTGAAGCTGTTCTGCTTTCTTCCCCCATTCCCACCTTCCTGTCTGAGGGATGCACACTGAGTGGTGAGGGAAAGCATCTGGTGGTGGTGTTCCAAAGCAGGGGAGGCTCAGAGCCTCTGTCTGCAGGTGACCCAGATAAAACACCAGCTTCCAAGGATGCTGCTTCCATTCAGATGGCAGGTGCTGTCTGGCAGGAAAAATTCCTCTCTATACCAGCTTTAGAACTACTCTTCAAATAGTAAATCTACTATAATGAGAAGAAAAAAAAAGCCAGGAGTGAGTCAGGATGAAGTTAGTTATTTATAAATTGTTGATTTTGGAATCCTGTTTCAAGCATCCAAAAGCAAGGTGGTTGCATTTTCAGGCTGACTCATAATCCCCAATATGTTTTCAATTTGCTATGGATTATATATTGGGAAAGACTGTGATTCTCTTTTGCCTTAGATCAAGGTAAGCTTGTAATTCCTACATGATGGGCAGTCACAGATGCCTGGGGTAATTGGGTATCCTGGTCAGCATTTACACAAAATTGGAGAAGTTTGTGAGAAATGCTTTTGTTATCATATTCCTTGGCTTGCACTGCATGGGTTTGGTTTGCTGGTTTTTTTTTTTTGTAAAAATTATAACAAACTAAACCACTCTTCATATTAGCTAATGGTCACAAAAAAAAAAAAATTCTGTGGGAGGAATTTTTTTTCCAGCATAATGACAGGTTTCACTAGGAAAAAATTCTGTTTATTCCAAAATAAATTCTGTTAGCATTCTAAGCCATTTCTGTGGGGTTTTATCTCTCATAATCTAATCAGAACTATTTTTAGAACAGCAGTGCATAATAATATCAGGCAGCACTGATCTCTGAGACAATTTGAGACTCCCAGTCGACTTTCTGCTAGAGATGTGTGCCATAAAAAGCCCTATCACAGATTTGCCCCTTTGTTACAGAGGCTGCCAGACAGATCAAGGATTTAAAGGGCCTGCCATTTGAAATCTCTGCAGTTTGAAGATGTGCTGCCAGGGATGAGTGTGGAGAAGGCTTTTGTTCTGCTGCTAGAGTAAGTGTTTGTAGATGAAAGGAGAACCCTGTGCCTGGGCCATCAACCTGACACTTTTCCAGACATGAAATTCACTTAGAACTAAGCATGGGATGCTGGACTGAAAAATAACACATATTTATTTTCTCTTTGCTCACTACTTTGAGTAGCATCCCAATCACTTCATAAAGGAGCACTGATCCATAATTAACCTGCTGGAATGGGGGTTTACAGCATAAAGAACAGACATTTGAAATAGCACAAGCCACGTTCTGGGACTACCTTACAGTAATTGTATCCATTACTTTCAGTGTGTTTTGATCAACCCCTTAGCACTTCTGAAGGACAAGTCAAAACAATCTACGTCACAGAACTATCACAGCAGTAGGAATTTTAAAATGAACATAGGTATGATGTGGTCTCTTATTCCTTGAACAAACCTCTCAGATCCCAGGTGAAATGCACTGGGTAAAACAGTAAAAACAGGAAATATTTTTAAGTCCACAGAGATTACTTTCTTTTTTTAATGTCTTTGACACCTTTAACTTATGCAAGGGTATGTAATAATGTAATTCCTTTTGTGACCCTACAAAATTGAATATGAAAAGAGGAGAGAGGGTGGGTGACTGTAAATCTTCAGCTGATATTGTTAGATTTTCAACACACCTGGCCTCCTCACTTTGCCCATCACCCAGAGCCCCCAAGTACTCCTGCCAAGGAGTGACTGACTTCATACTGTAGCCTCTGGTCAAAACCTAATGCTGTTCCCCACCTGATTATTTACTGCAGACACAGAGAGCACTTTGCTCATCACTGCAATTCAGCCACCCCTGGGATGAGAGACAGTGTTTTGGGCAGAGAGCAAGTATTACACAAGGGATCTAAGCATAAAGTACTGAATATCATGTTCTTAATAAAACTAAGGGGGAGTCTTGGACAGAGATAAACAAAGAGATTTACAAAGAAAGTGATGCAGAATTTTTATGGACACAATTAGTTAAATCCCCGATTTTACTTCAGAG
The DNA here is from genome assembly GCF_903797595.1 of Erithacus rubecula. NCBI lineage: Eukaryota > Metazoa > Chordata > Aves > Passeriformes > Muscicapidae > Erithacus > Erithacus rubecula. Next base: position 3,418,164 of record NC_136686.1, read on the forward strand.
CTTAAAGCACCACCATATAAAACCTTGCCTGCTAAATAACATGCTGGAGACTGGCTCAGGGGAAAATGCTGCCAACACTATTTCCTAGTATTTTTTTGGAGAAAAAGGACTGACCCTGTGTGCATTTTGAGTACCTTGTAAGAAGAACCTGTGCCAGAGAAACAGAGATAATGGATGACTGTTCAGATGTAATCCCACTGGTTGGTGCCTACCACAAGGGCTCTGCTTTCTGCCAGAGGATGAATCAGTGATGGATCCCTGGCAATCAGGGCTGGTATCAAGCACAGCAGCTCTTCCTCCTCTCTTCTGTCATGGCTCAGCTGGCATGGACACATAGACACACCAATGCTTTTATTCATGCACGCACAGGGAGAGGTTTGATCTGGCTCCCATTGCTAAATTTCAGTGATTTAGTGGGTGCAGCAGAAGGAGAAGATGTTGCCATCCTTTGTACCAGCATTAATTGGAGGAGAATTTCTGACATCAAGAGCCCTGCTCCAAAAATATTGCATATATTTGACTAAGAACAAAACATTACTCTAAGGCACGAAATTTACTGATGGTGCCTGCATGAGAAAACAATTCTCTGTAAATTCCATGATCAGTGAGGATGCCTCAGAGCTTTGAAGCAGATTTTGTGAGTAGATTCAAGCACAAAGTAATGCAGGTGCTCCCAGGGCTTGAGGAGCAGATGGGTTGCTTGGTCACATTACTGATTCAGCTAAAGCTCAGCCCTTGGTTTAATAATGCTTTGCTATCTAAGATTGGAGTGGCCAGCACGCTGCAGATTTGAACCTGTTCTTCCCACCACACCAAAGGAACCTGGATACTGGGCCAGATTTGGATCTCCCACCAGTCTTAACTGGTATAAACTGTGATAACTGGGAACTGAGCTATGTGTAATAACTATAATACTGAAGATCTCTAAGCACCTAATATGAGCACTAAGCAAGTAATGAAAGAGCAGTAAAGCCCATAATACTTTGAAACCAGTCAGTGATATAGTGTTTGAAATATTATAAGAGTGATTTGAAATCCAGAATTTTTACAAAATAATGCTAAGTGTCAGTCATTGTACAAACTAATACTGAGCATAATGCAATGATCCTGTTAAGTCCTTAGGCCAGGAAGGATTTACAACTTGATTTCCCAATGGTAATCAGAAACAGTCCTGTAGAAATAAATGCAGTTTTACTGGTGTAAAAGCCCAGAATTCAGACCCCAGGGCAGAAGAAGATCATGTGCTGTTTAGTGAATAGCAGCAATCTATTTTTTTGCCACATTCCCTCATCTCACAAGCACATCTGGTGTTTTAGGAACATTGTATTCAACAGTGGTAAAAGGACACTAGGGCCAAGAATAACAAATGAAAAATGAAAACACTGGGGCCTAATGCTGATCTCATATGGGTGTAAATCAGAGGGATTCCAGCAAAGCCTTTGGAACCACCCCACTGAAATACTTGTGCCTGATTCAGGATCAAAACTGTACAGACCAGTGATTTTCACTGTCAGGCCTGAAATTCTTCCATTCCACTGGGAAAAATTGCTGCAAAACATCTTTAAAAGAGCTTCTCACAAATATCACAAATGCTGAGGAAGTGACCAAGTACAGCAGAAAGGTTTTAGTAGCTCTGGTGTCTGCACCAGGCAATGTAAAATACCCATCAAACCAGATTAAGTACAAGTATTTGACTTGCAATTTGCAGCACAAAAAATGGAGTTTGACTGCAAATAAATATATATTTTGCATGTAGTTACTGGATCAGTATGTGTTTGTTCTTAATGGCTTGAAAGATAGAGAAAGTAATTTCACTGACTGCAGGGTGGGTTGTCCTCAGTAAAACAACCTTCTCAATAATATACATTATTGCACTTTGTATTTCTGATCCCGACCTGAGGCATTGCCATAACCACAACACTTGTAACATTTGGCAATTTAACTAAACAGACTGCCTTTAAAATGTAAACAAATCCCAGCTGCTTGTTGACAAAATTGTTTGAAGATATCAGATTTTAAAACCTCTCGTCCCTATTTGTTGTAGGGAGATCCTAGCAGGGAGGAAAAATGAGTGTATAAATGTCTGTACAGAAAACTCTTTTGAGCCTGAAAAATTCTGTTTTCCCTTGGAAACCCAAAAGTACATTCAAGACACAAACCCAATAACTGCATTGAATTTCCTAATCTCACCTTCCACTAATTATCTTGCCTGGTTGCTGTACACTCCTCAAGCACTAAAATCACATCAAATTAGAACCATTGTAAAAACATGGGTCTTCCTCTTCCTGGAGACATGATGCCAAAACATTCAGAAATTTTACATTTGTCATTGTCAGGTGTTGCTGGTTTTATTTCATCCCACTGTTCTTTTATTTTATCCTTGTTAAATAACTTTCCTCCTCCCTCCTCTTTCAAACACTGATGGGATCTCCCTGTCTCCCTCCAGGGCTGCTGTAAAGCTAACTGCAGCCAAGGGGACTTTTTGTGGATTTAAAGGGGCTTTGTAAGAGGTACTGGCTTTATTTATCTACCACATGCTTTTATTAAAAAAAAAAATTATTAGTAAATCATGTTTGCAGTGCCTTGCAAACTTGTTTCAGGGATGATGCTACAGGTTCTGCTGTACAAAATCTCTCCCTATTTTTCTCCATATCCCTCTAGGTGAGGATGCCCTTTTAAACTCTGTCTTGCCAGAAGCCAGTAAGCTGCTTGCTTTGTCAACAGAGGAACAACCTACTCAGGGCTGCCCCTTGTTTGACTTTGCATTCAATGAACATCAAGCCAAAGAGCAGGGAGAATGCCTGACCTTAAAGACTGGAGTTCAGTAAGAAACTCTGAGATCTGGAGGCAAAGGGTTTCATATTACTGACTCCAGTGTCTTTCATTGATCAGAGGTTTTACAACTGATAGTGGCTTTCAAGGTTTATTTGGAAACTTTGTCAGGAGGGCAGAGATGGGGGAAGGGAGACAGCGAGAAAGGCTGAGGGTTTCTTTTATATTTAATGTGTGGAGTCAGGATGGGAATAAACAAAGGTGGGAGAAGGGAATGCCATTAGCACACCAATCCCAGATTTACCCCTCTGCTCACTGCTGGGTCACTTTTCTCTGGCTGTAAGTGGAGATAGGGGTCAACACTGGAAGGAGGGAGGGTACAAGTGAAGGAATCTGGGAGTTGTTCACTGTACAGGATTTATTTAATGCTTTCAACTCCAGCTGAAGCACAACAGAGCAATCTGAATATTAGGAATTCATCTGTGTGGACACCCCAGTTCTGTCCCAGGTTCAAATTCCAGGTTCAATGTCATACAGGTGAAATGGCACACAGGGAGCCAGGCAGCACCTGCTCACAGCATGCAAAATTTGGCAAGATCTGCAGCCAGGGTCAGAGTCAGGGAAGACTTGGTTCAAGCAAAAAGGGGGAAAGAAGAAGAGTTTCATTTTGTCCAGGTCCCAAAGGCCAGATTTAGAGACTTTCAGAATAAAAGTGAAGGGGCTTGTAAGAGGGACTCTTAATTAGATGAGTTTTCCAAGATATACCTTGGAAAATGGCTTTCCCAGCTAGGCTGGGAAACACTGCTGAAGCCAAACTCAAATATGGACCAAGGCCATAAGCACTGAAATCAGTAGAGATATCCACAAGGGAATTTAAGTGTCAGCAAGTTTTAGGTTTAGGAGTAAAATGGAAAATGTTTTGGTAATCAGCTGAGAACTCAGAAGAAAAGCCTGTGGCATGGCTCACTAAAAGATCATGCAATGTTAACAGTGATCATGGAAGGGGGGCCCATGTGTGTGACACTTGAAAAAGTTTCAAGTGTTAGTCTGTCCCAAGCTAAGGAGACAAAAAGTGAGCACGAAGCAACCTGTAATTTCTGTAGGCTGTGGATGAGCTGCCAGAGAGAGGGGGTGTGTGCTGGAATGCACATAACCCTTTTCTAACCTCTCACACCTTCCCCTGGTGAAGATAAGGGCTGACATGGGAGTTATTTGTCCACTTAAGCTCCCAAAGAGCTCAAAAAACTGCCAGGCAGGCTGTAGTCAAACTAAACTCCCTGTTTCTGCAGTGATATCTTCTGGGTTAATTAATATTCTTAATCTACCTCTCAAGTGCAAATTTTTGACTAAGTGAGAAATAATCAAATAGTCCAGCAACCAGGAAAGAACACTGAAGCTTGAGAAACTGTTCTCCAAATGGGACAAATCCTTCTTTTGTCAGACAAAGCAAGTCTGGGCTGCTAGGATTTCTGGGAATCATCAATAGTCAGCAATGTGAGTTCAGGAGGTGACCTTGTACTCCTTACAACCTGATCCACCTGTGTTCTTACCCCCACTGTGGTTTACCACAACATTTTAAAAAGTTGAAGAGTGTTAAAAGGATTTTTCTTGTCTAGAATCTGTCCTGGCCTTCTGGAGGAAAATAGTGATTTTCTGTCAAGGACAAACAGAAAACTACTGCTCAGTCAGACCCCACAAAAATTACAGTCTCTGCCCCAGACTCCCATTATCAATCCAAATACTCCAAAGATTATTCCTCTATTATTTCTCCCACTTGCATCCCTGTGACCATTTTCACCTGTGTTAATGCAGACTCCCAACAGTCCAAAACTCTCTGATAATTTAACAGGAAAGAGTTCAGATAGCAACAACAGCACTCAGAGACCTATGAAATATAACCTATGAGGAGATGGCAAAAGAATTTTTGTTTTCTTAAATACAGAGAAGACTGAACAGAGACATGATAGCAGTCCTCAAAAATGTAAACAACTGTAGCAAAGAGGAAGGAAATAATCTCTTCTCTCCCACGTGGAGAGGATAAGAATAACAGGCTAAAATTGCAGCAGGGATTTTTTTTTTTTTTTAAATTAAGTATCAGCAAAACCACTTGTAATTGTTAGAATGGTGTTACTGAGGCACTGGAACAGGTTGGAAATCAACTTAGGCTGGATCAACATCTGTGTTAATGGGGCATGTACCCTTAATCTGCTGTGCTCTTGGAGCTGGAGGAGCAATGGGTGACTTTAATACCCCTTCTAGCCTTGCTTTCATAAAATTTAACCATTCATTGGAGAAGCATGTGTTCATTTCTCACCCTCTGGGAGAATTTTAGAAGTGCTGTTTGCACATGTGTGCTCCTTCCCTCCAGAGCCTTCCCTGAGATTATTACTCTTCTAAACATGAGGCTGTTCTCTGCAGCTCTCTCCTAGAACAAGTGAAGCTACTCTGGCCAACCAGGAGCTGTAATCCCACCAACAGCTGAAAGGACTAATATTCCTAAAGAAACACAGAAAATGGGGCTTTGCCAGGAGTCACTTGCCTTCACTTCTGCAGTAGCATCACTGCAGCTTTGCTGAGCTTTGCTGTTCCACCATGAAACACAGCAAATAAATAGGACCTGGCACAAGAATGGTCAGCAGGGGCAGTCCCTGGCTGTCCCAGGCAGCTGTAGCAGGTAATCTTTGTGGCAAACTCCATCCCCAGGCTGGTTCACTTGCTTGCCCTTGCTACTCTCACTGGCTGCTTTCTTCAGAGCATCAGCACTTACAGCCAAGGACCTTCCTCTGCTCTCTAACCCAGCATTTTTTCTTGGCCAGTTCATTAATTAGTTCCTGTGCTATTGCTGCATCTCAAGCTCTCTAGAGTTTCCCAATTCAGTAACTGGCATCAGGATTGCTCTTGGTTTTCATTCTGTAAGGCTGAACAGCTCAGGCCAGGTGGGTGCACCCATAAATCAGCAGTGCTCTCTCCTCCTGAGTTACAGCAGACATCACCCAAAATTACAGGGTGGAGAAAGAGTGTCCCAAAACCAAGCCCAGACCTCTGCTGCAATACCAGAGGAGGGCCTTGGAAGAGTTAAATGAAGTCACCCTGCTGGAAGAGCAGTTGTCCTGCAGAAACTTTTGCCATCTTGGATACTCTCTGAAGGATTTGCTTTTCCTTCCAGCTGGAAGAAGTTCTGTCTGGTTTCTTGGGTGGCTGCACAAGCAGTCAGGCTGGAATAAGGGAGGGGAAGGAGCAGAAATAGCAACTCTGCTCCTGAGTGAGTGGGGCTGATGCTCAGAGCCTCCCCTCTGCTCCTGGTCTCACAAGGAAAACCACAAACTTGTTTTCCTCATGCCCCAGATACTCCCCACCCTCCTTCCCCCATCCCATCCATCTCTAGCATGCTGTACCAGAATTAATTAACCAATTAATCGGTCAATCAATCAATCAATAGCCATTGGAACAACCAATTTTTGAAAGTTTCCCATTTATGCAAAAGAAGGGAGTTCAGGGGCTGCTTATTCTAAAACTGGTGAGTGCTACTCCTGTCTCACAATCCCTTCTAGAAGCTGGGCTGCATTCTCTGTGCCTGAGTCTCTGCACCATTACAGTGGTGCATTCTTGCATCATAATTAACAGTTACTGGAAAGATATTTTGGAAAATGTGGTTCTTTGTAATCACATTTAGAAACAAGTATATCTAAATAACTGTGTTCATTGAGGCACTCCTTTCTTGGGCAGCTATTATAACCCACTTTAAAATAAACCCACTCCCCTCTCTTCTCATATTTTTTGGCTCTGAGTTTTTTTATTAATGACATAGACAAATTATTTCCAAGTAGAAGGTTACTACTCTTTGCAATACCTCTCTGGAGAGTGTGTTAAAAGAAAAAGCTCCTAGCATGGCATTTAGATATATTCAGAAAAAATCGTTTTAAACAGACACATTATTATATATCATGCAGTCCTGCCTGAAATTTGTGCACTGGTAATATTTGTTCATCTACTAAATGAAATCATAGATGTTTCATTCCTGTCTGACCACTAGAAAATATTTTGTAGATGATTTTATGCTTATGTCACGTATAGAAAATCAAAAAACTTTGGCCAGCTTTCATGGGCTGTTTGCTGGAAGCTTGTTCACAAAGAACCTGTATAAGATGAAGTCCTTTTAACTCCCAGGAATGCCTTAATGAATACTGTTGGCATCCACCCAGGGTAAATTATCTATTAATAAGCAACATATATTTTTAACTTGATCAACCATAACATCTTTTCATAGACTACAGTAAAAAAAAAGTAAACTGAAGCAAGTAATTATCTATATTAGCATCTGTGCAATAGAGTGCTCACAGAGAATTTTAGTTAACTTGCAGGTTCCTATCAGGCCAGCAAGTCAGCAACAGCAGCATTTGGGGTTAAATGCTCTTTATACTATGGGGAAAAAAAAAAGGCAGAAGCCAACAGGTGCTGGAGAGCAGCAATGAGTAACCTCTTTCCCCTCCTTTTCACCTCCACTTCCCTGCACAATTCAAACAATCACTTGGGTGATAACAAGAAGCAGGCACCTCAATTTTCATTCAAAAGTAGGAACCTTGGGGGTGGCTTTTGACTGTGGAATCAGCCACACGGTTCCTGATGGGCTTTCAGCCTTAGGTCAAATCCTCAGGATGAAATGAGCTGTACCCTCGCCCTGTTTTCCTGTGTAACACCAGCCCAGTCCCTAAACACATCTCACTGCTTCAGCTCATACATCCGTACATGTAAAATAAAAAAAAAGCTGTTGAAGAGGAATGCAGAGAGGTTAAATTCATCAGCACTTTGAAATGAACTTGCAGTACTAAGCACTAGTATTTTCACTGCAAAATGAGGCCTTTTGCTGGGAAGCATCAATGCAACAGGATCATCTACTGACAGACTTGTCAGCACTTTTAGGCAGGCTGGAGTATTAGAACATGGGTTGGCTGAGCTGTTTAAACAGAATATATTCCTTACCATAAATTTTCTATGTTACTGTAGCTACAGAAATTCTCCTTCAAAAATCAACCCTGCCTACCTGATTTGCAAGCAGCACAAAGCAGCACTTTCACTAAAATCTAGAGAACCATTGCTGATATTTATGCTTGAGGAACCCACCTAATAATAATAACAACAACATGTTTTTCTACACTGTGACTTGATTCCAGCTGCACACATTTCCATTCCAGTGTCATTCACAGTTGTTTTTAACTTCAGTGAAAAGCGAGTTTCCATTTCAGCTAAGACCAGACATATCAAATTCAACCCAAAAAAAAAAAAAAAAGAAAAAAAAAGAAAAAAATGTGTTGGGGAGGGGAAAGCAAGGGCATTTTGGCTGGAGAGAAAAATGAGAAGGGACAGTAAAAAGAGTAAAATGATTATTTTTACTGAGATGTAACGCTATCTTAGCAGCAGCTAGCAGGCACAACTTGGGAAAATGAAGAAAGGAGGTGCACATCTGTCCATCCTGCTGTGTGCTGGGGAGGGAGGGAAGAGATGGGGAGGGAAGAGATGCCAGGAACCTCTTGGTACACTGGCTGCATCACCGCGTCCCTGCCCAAGTGAGCTCATGGGGCTCAGCTGGGCTCGCAGAGGTAGCGCAGACGTGTCACGGAAAGTCCAAGAGGGGCGCCTGTTCCAGGGCTGCCCGGACAATGAAGAATGGGCTGCCACCCCCTGAGTGTCCCCCGGGCCATGCCAAGGCAGGCAGATGAATAGCGGGTCTGTTCCAGCAGCTGTATCCCGGCCCGGCTCCGAGCGCTCCGCCCGCACTGCGAGCCGCAGCTCCGGCACGGGCACAGGGATAAGGATGGAAAGGGACAGCGCCAGCCCGCACGTGAGTTACATCAGGGAAAACAGGGGGGAACAGCACCGTTTGGGGGGAAATATCCTCTGCTTCCATCGCTGCTCCTCAGCTTTTGGCCAATTTCCTATGAAAGCTCAGTTCTGCTTTTTTCCGCTCTGCTTTGATGAAAAGCCGGCAACAGGATGGCTGCTCTGTTCTGCCAAAAGCAGCCAGGAGCCTTTTCCCAAAAAACTAAAGGTAAGAAGAGGGTTGTTACAAAGGAATAGGAAGGGCAGCAGAGGAAGAGATTAGCCTTCAGCCCTCAGAAGGAGGCAGCACAGACTCTACAAGCTGCATAAGTCTGATATGCCCCTCATCTACAAAGCTCTTTCTGTTTGGCAGAAAGAGCTCTCAATCTGGAGAGGAGAAAAAGAAATAAATGCAGCAAACACTGAGGGAGTGAAGAGGCCAAGGTTTCCTATGTAGGGTTTTTAGAGAAACAAAACTTCATGGTGAAGCTGTTTCAGTTCTCCGTGTTCCTATTCTGAGTGTTTGAGTTTTTCAAGAAGGGTGTTTCTTGTGCACAGTGTGCGTTCTCGGAAAGGGCAGCTACCCAAGGGTTTGGAAAAAAGGGACTGTTAGAGATGAAATGGAATCTAAAGCCCAGATCACAAACATCCATCAAACCTTAGAAGCTCAAGTCCAGATCTGCACTTCAGACAACTGTGGAGCAGAGAAGAATATGAAGCATTGCCTATGGCACAGCTTCCAGCCCTGAGTAGGTGGCACCAGGGTCCAAATTTCACAGCTGGTTTTTCCGTCTGAAATGGTCTTGATCATTCTTAGGCTTGGCAGTGGGGAATTCATTCTGGGATCACAATTTTTGCTTCTTTGGCCAGTGGAAAATTGTAAGATTTGTGCCCTTGGAAATAATCAGGACAATGCTCCTTAACTAGAAAGAAGGACTGAGACTCCCCAAACCTCCAGTGTAGAGCAGCTTTTGGAAACCTGTGAGTAGCTATGCTCAATGAGAGACACAATTAGTGAGGAAGTAGCACAGGTATGTATGACAGTTAGTGAAAATGTACTTTATTAAGACTGGGAGAGATAAATGTTAGTCTTTCCTAGAACTAGACAATAAAGGGGAAAATACAGACATCATTAAGCCAGGAACTGATGGTAAAGAGAGGACAAGAAAATGCTGATAAAGTCAAATTAACTCCCTGTATATTAATTGCTTCACTCAATGAAAGTTTCAAGTCTACCATGAATTTGAAGTCCAGGTATAATAGATGAAAAAAATCATCTTCATTGTGTCATGGTGTAATGGATAAAAGCCCTCAACCAATCCAGTTTGGTTCAGACTCCAAGGCATGTAAAGGCATAAGCTGCAAATGGACCAAGAACTCCTCTGGTTTCCATGTGCTTTCTGGAAACCCTCAGAGGAGCAGAGCTGACCCAGTGAGCATCGAGGCATGAGCTTGGAACACCACTCATGCAATTAACACATGAATAGCGAGTGGCTTTTCCAAGACTCATTTATCAAGGAACAAAGAAAGTTGTGGGTACAAGGAGTCTCATGCATACCTTTACTATCACATGTAATTTGACTGCCAGCCAACCACTTTATGCTATAAATAAAGGCCTGAGTGAGCCTTTGAGCTTTCCTGGCTAAGCAGCCTGACTGCAGGGCAGTGATTTCCCCTTGCACTGTGACAACCCCCAGGATTGCTTCTCAAAGCAGAGAACTTTTACCAGCAGCAGGTCTTTGGTAAGTGGTTGATACACATAATCCTGTCATATGATAACTTTGATTTGAGCTCTGATAACTTTGTTTTTATCTTGGTAACTTTGATGTTTTTTCTTGGTGACTTCTACTCGTGCCTTGGTAGTTTTAATCACTGTTCAAATGATTGTGCTGTATAATAACAGAGAGAAGTTTGCCATCAAACATTTTAAGTCATGTTTTTACAACAGTATATAAAAATCACTTTGACAAACATCTTTGATGATGATTGTTGAAGTGATCTAAATCCCTGTTCATGACAAATTGCTGTAGTTGGGAGAATCCTGAATCAGGATTCAGGACAATGCCTGAGACAAGCAGAAACTCCTTTAAATGGTGTGAGTTGACAAGTGTGAGGTGAGGGGAGGAGTGGTCAGTGGCAGAAAGAAAAAAAAGAAGTGTTTTTCAATGGAAAGTACATTTAAAAGCCTCTTTTAGCCCCTGCTCTGAGCAGTGAATGCAGAGCAGGTATCTCCTTGGAAGCTTCCAGCTGTGGGTTTAGGAAGATTTCAGGGAATGCACACTGGAGGCTGTAATGCATGACTCACTCCTCAAAGAGCTCCTGGATGGAGCAGCAGGAACTGCCATCAAAGTTAACTGTGATACAATACAGAAACAGGGATTTTATTTCTAGACTGAGGATCTTGTGTCTAAAGCAGTTGCACAGTACCTCCTGGCATTTCTTGTGCAACATTTCCATGGCTGGGCAGGTAACTAAAATCAAAACAATGGATCTTTGTCCTCATGTAGGAGGCAGCAGGAAAAGGCAATCAAGATTTAAGAAGGCTCTGATCAGTCCCCAATGTATTTTGTTTATTCTGAAGCATGAACAGGAGCTCACTCAGCAAAACTGAAAGTGTCTGTAACAGGATTCCCCCATCCAGCCTGTCATCAGCCTGTGGAATTTGCCATCTCCTGGGGCAGGTCAGAAGGTCAAATATTGGAGCGAGAAAAAGGGTCGGGAGGTCCAGTAGCAATATTTACAGTTATGCAAGCTAAAAAAGGTACCTTCAAATTCCATAAGCCAATAGCAGGATAAAAATAAATATGCTTTTCAGTTCCCTACAGGCTGTGGCACAATTGCTGACCAAAATACAGGTGATAGCTTGCATTAGGGAAGTCAGACACCACCACTCTCTAAGTGGCACCTAGGACTGATTTTTAACAGCAAGAAACATCTCCCATTAATCCACTTTCTTCCTTACAAAAATTCTCTTGCTTTTTGTGTTTCTAAGAAGTCTGTTTTCACATTCTGACTTCTAGGAAGACCAACAAAGCCTCAGAGTGCTGAGAGAGATGCAAAAAGGAAATGGTGCTGAAATAGAAAAAAGGCACAAGATTGTGCAGCTTTACCTGATTTATGGCAGCCAGTCAAGTGCTAAGAAAATAAATAAAACTGTAATGAAAAAGTTTAAATTAAAAATATACATTTACCTATTCAAATATAAAACTTGGACATTATGTAATGCAAATGATGCATTTTTCTCCCTGGGTATCTCTATTTATGGCATCCAAGTGAAACTTTCACTTTCCTTTATTGCACACCTGCCACTGAAGAGAAGCCAGGCAGGGTGCAGTATGCTGGTGAGGTACAGCAGAGAACATCCTGAGATAGCTGGGGTCTGAAAAACACATTTGGCACAGAAACAGAGCAACCAACACGATCCCATCACTAATTTCCTTTTACTTCAGAAAACACAGGTTTATAAATTAATTACATGTATGGCTTTGATAGAAACACTCTGGCTGATTTGCTTGGATTTCTTCATGCTATTTCCCCCCTAATCTCACCTTCTATAGAGATTTGCAGGGGGAAGAGGGATCCATACAGAGCAGTTCTTTCCAGCAGCAAAAGGCTCATTAAATCTTTTTAGCTGTGTGCCTCAGCTGCTGCAGCTCCCAATCTGGCATCTCAACACAACCCTGCTTCATGGGTGATTTAAGCCAATGTCCCAGACTTGGAATGGGAGTGACAGACATCATTCCACCACTCCCAGCACACAGCAGTAACCAGGAACAGCCCTGTGGGCAGCTCAAACTCACACCTACTGCCACAGCTAGCTCTGTTACAGCCCCAAATTATTATTGCAGAGCAAAGATTGGGGCTGATACTAAATAGCTCCATAGTTTTATTAGATTTTTATGGGTTTTTTTGCCTAGGTGTTACACTGTGTACAAATGGGTGTTTAATGGATGAAATGCCATCTGTGTTCATACTGCAAAAGAGGTTATATATTGTATGTTGTGTCTTTCTTTTTATAGTTTCTTACTCTTTGGATTAAAAAAAAATTACAATCCTCTGGGATGAGAAGCAGAACTAATACCTCACCATTTAGGGAATCATTCATACTTCAAAAGTAAAAAGAGTAAACAGCTAAAATAATCACTCTGGAAAACAGACCCTACACTGAAATTTTTTGGCAGGAGTTGCCTCATGAATACCTTGAATGGAAAACACATCTGTGGAAATAAAGACAGGTTTACAAGTAACTTGCAAGGAAAGTTTGTTGAAGTTGAATAACTTCAAGTAATTGCATAGTTTACTTCCAGTGCTCAGTTTTTGACCAGATCTACAGCAGGCAGACTTTAGAAAGGCAGATAAATAGAGTTAGCTACAGGTCTAACAGTGGGCTCCTCCAAAATGCCCACAAAACAATTGGAAAGTCCCCCTTAGTAAATCCCATCTCTCACATCCCACTTTCAGTCTAAATCTGATAAGGGCATGCAGAGAGTGTGCTCACAGCTGGGCTAGACTTTCAGTTTTTTGGTATTTTGTGGCTTTAACTTGTGCCTCAAGGCTGTGATGTGCTTACAAGTTCCTGGTTTGGGCATGTATTTTCCTGCTTCTGCAGCAGCAGCCAGTTTGCACTCCCTGGTGCTCCAGGTCCTCTCCTCTCCTCCAGCCATTCCTGGAATGGTGGCAGACTTGTATCACAACAAAGCAATGCCCCACTGAATTTCAGCATTATTATCTGGCTTCTGTAATTTGGGATAGTGAAAGTCTGCACTGAGAAAGAGCCTTTTAAAAAAGAAATCTAAGTGCTTCAGAAAAATCCATTTCTGTGGCATCCTTTCATGTTGTGTGCAATCCAGTCATCAGGAGCCTGAGGAGATCATCTCACTTTGTTTTTAACTAAAGTCACTCAGTTTTTCCTGCCTTTCAAGCAGGATCCCACTGCCAGGGTTACACCCCATCACCTCTGCCATTCATTTGACTCTGGCAAAGCTGGCTGGGAGAGAGAAATTCAAAGAAAACTGACCAATTTTGGCAGAGTTAATGCTCTGATTTGCTGTCCTGCAGTGGATCCTGGGAGGATCACAGAGCTGTCCACCACTGGGGCTGCATGGCCATGAGAGCATGTACAGAGAACAGAACCCCTCCTTTCAGGGCAGCAATCTGAAGGTTCAGGTTCTGTGGGAGAAGCAGGGAAGCCCTGACAGTAACAATGATTGCTGTCATTGTGGGTACCACCCAGACTGCAAGATTTCAGGCTGCTCCTTGAGACTAAAGTCTTCACAGGGCTTGGGCAGAGATTCACTGTGCCCTAGCTGGTCACAAGACAGCTGTGAAATAGGTTATGACTCTTTGGAGCAGGAGTGAGCCTGTGGTTTTCTTCCCCAGCTGCCAGGACCTGAAAGTGTGCACAGCATTACCTGTGCTGGTCCCAAAAACCAGCAACTCTCCCACCAGAACACAGAAAAATGTGGTCCCAATGTGCTGAGGAGAAGGAGACTATTTCTTGCCATCAGTACTAACTGGTTCTTGGTTCTATTGTCAAATGTGACCTTTCCTCTCCTCCCTTTACATTCCTCCTGCCCTCTCCACCTGGACATGACCAGATTTCCCACTGGGGTGAATCTTTGCTTAGGATCTTCTCAGGGATAGCATTTTTTATCCTGAGGAACTGGACTCTGGGTTTAAAGTATCTGTGGAAAATGAGGCACATGTGGAGTTAAATAAACCCTTGGAGCATCTTTACACTTCACCTTAGGAGGGGCAGTGAAAGAAAAGCAGCAGCATCTTTCTGAGGGTCCCACACTGCACTGACATGTCTGATGACCACAGAACAGCCAGGGTTTGGGTCACAACTAAAATGTTAAAAGTGGTGAGGGACAAAAAATGGGCTCTGTGAAAGCAATCTGATGAAGCCCAGACATTTCTAAAGAGCAAATTGGGGAGGGGTGGAGGGAATGACCTGAGTCAGGGGGTGCTGCCACATAGCCTGAGGTAAGGGAAGGGAAAACTAGAGCATTAAAAATAGCAGAATTTATTTATAAAGATTGTACAGCTGAAGCAGGGAGAGCAGAAAGGGAACAGGAGGCACAGGCTCTCCCTGTGGGGATGGGAAGAAGGTGACTTGGGTGACTAATGGCACCTGTGCAGCACAGGGGATGCTCAGGGGACCCTGCCTGAGAGATGATCCATGTTTCTCTCTTTGCCCCCAGCTGACACACAGGCACAGCATCTCCCCTCAGTCCAAGCCTCCATTCCTCAGGCCTCCCTGTAAAATCTGCATTATTTTGCCATGTTTCTCTCCTGAGAACCAAAAATGGGCAGTGCTTCAGGCATACAACAACCACAGGCTGAAGGGTGAGCTTCTCCAAGAGGGTGAGTGGGCATTTTCACTGTGCCTGGCTTGTGAGTCAAGTGTTTATAAAACTGCCTCTGAGGAAAGGCAATACAAGAAATGAGCTCTACTGCTGCAATCTAGACTGCCTCAGGTATGCAAACATAAAACAGAAACATTTCAATTGGACACCAGAAGGATGGAAAGGCCCAAGTGCAGAGGCTGCAAGATGCACATCACAGTTACCATACACCTTGACACACTCCTTGGAGCTAGCCAAGCTATAATTCCTTGTCAAATTACATGAATCAGATGTGTGACTCTGTAATTACAGCTGTGAAAGCCATTATACACAGGATCTTAGGACTTTCTATCCAAAATAACCCTTGGGGAAGAAATTTCTCATGAAGCTGCTTGGGTCAAGGTTCAGCGAGTGCTGGAAATTCTGGGGGAATCCTGTTGGCAGGTTTAGAGAAATGAGAACAAGAAAATGAGATAATGTTCTGGTTTGTGGCTTGTTCATGCTCTCTTGGGTTTTTTTTCCCTAATATTTGTGTATATTTGGAGGAGATTTTGCTTTTCCAGTCACAGAACTGAGTAATATTTTGTGAGATTTTAAAAAAGGCTCAAACTCACCATAGACCTTGCTTACGTGAGAAAAACGACTGCTCCTACCAATCTAACAGGATACAAAGGGTGGCCAACAATTCCTCTGTAACCTGTGCTTTACTGAAGGAATATTTCTGCAGAAAATAACAGCACAGAAATACTCTCCCAGGAATTGTGTGAGAACCAAGTTCTTCTGTCCCTAGTTCTCCAAGAGTGCTATGAATATCAATGAATTTAATTTCACAATCTCCATGTGGAGCAAGAGGTGTTTTCCTGCCTATTTTACAGTACTAAGTCAAGGCAGAGATGATTAAATGATCATTGATGTACCCAAGGGCACACAGGAGAAGGTGACAGGAGGAGGAATTAAAAACTGAGCATCTCTGGATGGATGAATTGCCATGGAGCATCACCATTCTTTGGTTTCATCCTTGCTCTCACAGGTTAAATTCTTAATCTCCATCAATTCTTGAAGGAATCATTGAGATTTTTTAGTCACCAGAGGACACTCTGTTACTTTTCACAATGTAAAAAAGAGCATTAACTAAAACTGTCAATAAGAGACCACACATAATTCCTTCCCCTGCTGAATATTAACTTCAACACCCATAGGAAACACAAAAAATTTGTCACACTTTCAAAAGTTCAGACACACAGCTGTGCTTGCACCTTCCTTGCTGGAACCAGAGTCACTCAACCATGCTGATGTAGGATGAAACCCCAAAGCCAAAGTGAAACAAGCTGAAATATGTTAAACAGAAATTCTGATTCAGAATGACCACACAGGTTCCTGATGCAACTTTGAACTTTGCACCTCCTTCTGGCTGATTGAAGGTGAAATGTTGCTGCGTGCTGCTGTGTGATTTCAGCCTGTGGCCACACAGTTTTTGCTGACTGAAGCTGGAACAGGGAGGTTCATCCTTCCTCATGACCACCACCAATTATTATTGCTGCCTCAAAGCAATGCTCAAAGCAATCACTCTATCAAGGCTGGGCTAGGAAACCTCCACTACTGTCTGAGCTAACCCAGATCATTGTGAAAGAACATTTTTAAGGAATCTGTCTGGACAGAGACAGAAATAGCAGCTCCTTTAGGTCTTCATCTATCTTACTGTAACAGGATAATTACTTGAATTCTTGAATATTTCTCAGCTGGTTATGTTAGCTGAAGATGTAACCATTCTATGATTATCAGAAAACAACAGATATACAATCTGGGTTCTTCTCCACTCAGTTGTAAAAACTAAGGCAAAGAGTTAACAGATACAAATACAATAAAAACTATTCCTACATAACACTAGACCTGGGCTTTTTCTCATCTTTTGCCCATACCTTGACACTGCACTCTACTCAGGCACACATCCAGCAAAGCACTGATGTGCTACAAGACAACACTCTGTGTGCAAGCACACACTGTGCTGCTTTCTTTTAACCAGAGCAGATTTTAACTCCTTCCTCACACACTGGATTCCTGGGAGCTGACTCTGGACCAGCTCTTTAGCCAGCCCCCATTTTTGGTAGGTGGTTGTGAAAAAGTTGCCCAAGGGGGTTGTGTCAAAGGGCTTTTACTCTGCTCCTGATGGCTCCACGTAGAGTCTGAAGGAATCTGAAGCGCTCACGAAATGTGGTTTCCCCTCTGGTGTTTGCTGTTCAGCTGGCTCAGCAGCTCAACCATTTAAAACCATTGAGAGTGGATTTAGCCCTTGTGAAATAATGCTGGCCTGTTCAGACCCAGAGAGGGGTGGGCAAAGTCCACTGGTACAATAAAAGCCCCTCTTAACTCCTCCTTGTGTGATGAGCCAGAGTTGAGGGAGAAAACTTCTCACACCCAGGTGCAGCTACACAAGCTAACATGTGTTCAGAGGAAAGAATAACTTCAGCATCCCAGAAGGAGAAAAAAAAATAAAGAACAAATACACCAAAACCTTACTAGGGAAGTACAGGGAGCAAATCATGAAGGAGAAGGAAAAAAAGGGGAGCACAGCCCCAAAAGAGTTCCAGCAGGGTGTGTTCCATAAGACAAATTGGGGGAACAGACACAGAGAACAGAGTCCCAGAGGCCTCTGTCCCCAGAAACCAGAGAAGATGGAGTGCCCTAATTCCTCCTAGTCTGAGCTACTACACACAGCAAGAGGTGTGTTTGGTCCCTGAGCTGATCTAATGCCCAATTATTCTGCTGAAAACATTAAAAAAAAAGATAACAGGCACACTGTATCCTTGTGTAGAGATCTGGACTCAGGACCAGGCTCAGACAAGCAACTCAGGAGCAGATGGCAACAGCTCTTGGTGGCCACTAATTAGACTGGCTAGTGATGTGGAGTTGAGGAGCCCTCTGATTCATTCCCAAACCCCTTTGCACTGCCTTCAGCTACTGAACAGGGTCAGTCTGGTGCTGTTCAGCTTTTTGGGCAGTGGCAAACAGCACTGGGAAGGGGAATGGGCTCAGGACTGGGCTGCTGGCCAGCGTGGTGGTGAGCTCAGGTGTTCAGGGCCAGGGTGGAGCAGGGCTGAGTTTCCTCTTGCCTCACTCACACCCCACACAAACAGGGACATTATCTCTCCTGTGAGAGCAGCTGACTCAGATGCTTTGCCAGATGCAGGGAAAGGTGTCCCTGTCGTGGCCAACAGCAAAGAATGGCTTAAAAAAAAAAAAAAAAAAAAGCATCACTCTGTGGCTGCGAATGATAACAACACATTCCTCTTTATTCTGATCCAAAAACAATTTTTTTCTTCCTTTGTTCTCCTCCCTGTGTTTTCCTCCTAGCTAGGAGCCCAGTCAGTCTGTTATTGGTGTGCCTAATACCATTTTTATGTTCCTCCCTTTTTTTTTTTTTTTTGTTTTACATATCATCAAATGACTTATGAAAAGCAAAGTTGAGCCAACCAAACCTCAAGAGTTATGCAAGAGCAAGCAGCCCTGAGCTTTACTACCAGATGCCTGTATTACATGATGATATATGTAATGCAATGCATCATATATTAAAGATGTGTGCCCATGGGTTGATAAATCTGTGGATGTAAATTGATGGAGTATATTGTGGGTATACAGAGATGCAGGTATGGCTGGGGGTGCTGTCCCAGTGGCTATCCCTGAATCAGAAGGAACTGTCCCCAGCCCTGCTCCTGACCTCTGGGAAGCCAAGGACAGTGTCTGGTGGAGTAACTCAATCAATTCCACCCAGATGATACAATTCCATGCACACGATACATTTGTACCCTGCACGCTGACAAAACCCTTGTCTCCTGTTATCACCCTCTCAGTGGGTGTAACTGCAGGGCTGATCCAGCAGAAATGGGAGCCATCCTTGTGGGAAGTTGGTGTCAGGACCAGCCAAACACAGGCTCAGAGAGGGCTGTGATGTGCTGATCACAATCTCTGTATGGGAAGGTCTGTGGGCTTTAAAGGCTCTCTTCTCCTTTTGGGGCATTGTCAAGGGCAGGTGGGACTCTGGCTCCTCTTGGTTGGGCTGTAAATGATACTTTGGGGACCTAAAATTGTGGGAATATTGTAGCAGCACTCAGTCTGCCTTTTGCCCAAGGCACACACACTACAAGCACTGTCAATGCTAACATGTTGATACCTGTGAGCAGAGGGAAATTCACATTCTGCACTCGAGTGCTGCAGGAGCTGAGGTGTTGAGATGATGTAGGGAGGGAAGAGTGGATTACAAGGTAAAAGGTCTTCAGAAGAGCCAAGAAAACAAAACTGTCTGGTGCCAGGGTCAAAAACTGAAGAGAACAATTGCAATGATTTCACTAAATATTTATCTCCCTGTCAGATAGGGGTAAATATATACTAAAAGTGACTGGTCATGGTAATCATATCAATAACTACAAAAAACTTTCTTTTGCCCACTTTCTCTGGTGATGCTAGCAGCAGCATCAAAAAAAGTATCAGGGTGCTCAAACAGAATATGAGAATAAGAAATAAAGAGGCAAATTGTCATTTCTTTTTGTTGGGTTCTGTCTAGTTTTTTTTTTTTTTTTTCCAGGAAAATGAAAAAAAAGACTGTAGTGAGTGCACAGAAAGGCACCACAAAACCCCAGGAATACTGCACAACATATTGACAGTAAAGCTGAGCTGCTCCAACAGCAGTGAGCTCTGCTGGGGGAGGCAGAAACCCAGAAGGGATGGGTGTGATCAGGAGTGAATAAAATACAGGGATAAACTCCTCAATCATTTCATGCTGGGTATTGTAAACTTTCCAGTGCATAACTAAAACTGGGAGCCAATATGAGCCATTTGTCCAAGCCCATGCCAAATAAAGACCCCACAACTGCCCTTCAAACACAGTCATGCAGTGCCCAGCCTGCCCTACATGGGCCAGGATTTTTCTTCTTCCTTCCTTCCTATCTCTTCCATCCCTCCTCAAATATTTAGGATTTAACCTGGACACAGACTTCTGGCCATCCCTTTACAGCAACCCATCTTTGGTACACAACGCTTACTGAGCGAACCCCACTTGAAATCCAGGGCATTTGTTCTGCACCAGTAGTTCCCTCTTCTTCTGTCCCTTGGGCATCTTGTGGGGAGAAACTACAGGATAAACACTAGGTACAGTGAGAAAGGAATCATAAAAACTTCAAAGTTTTGTTTTCCCACTCCAAAAATGTTCAGTGTCTGAATGTGAATGCTTTCCTCAGGAACAAGACTGTGTTTGCAGAGTGTGGGCATTCAATTTTCAGAGAAATGGTTATTCTGCTTTAATCTCCTCCCATCCCTATTCTGGCTCTGAGGTGTTTGCTTCCCCAGCACAGTCTCCTAGGAAGGCCTCATGTGCTGAATCCCCCTTTCCCAAGGTCTCTCAAAGCAACCTCTACTCAGGAGATCTCTGAAAAACACAATTGTCACTAGGGGGATTTGGGCCTCCCTTTAATTTCTGCCATGCTGTACTATAGCTCCTCATTATAAAGTTAGCTCTTAAAGGTCCTTTGTCTCTGCAGGGTTGAAAGTTGCTGACTGAATGTCTGGGTCCAATTTTCCACCAGTCCTCCTTTAACTGGCCATTCTCAGCTATGCAAAGTGTTTGCACAATGCTACAAGATCATTCACACATCAATCTTATTTTACATTTTGAACCTGTTCTGCAAAGGGGTTAATGAGAAAACAAAACACAACCTGAATAATAAGTCACCAGAAAAAAACCACTGTCCTCATGCTTTAATATAGAGCCAGAACAGCAGCTCTTCTCACAGAGGGAAGAGGAAGGACGTTTTTCTAATCTGAGAATGTAATTCCCAGGGACAGTGTATGAGAAAACAGCAGTAATCTACAGAACACCCAGGAACAGTTGTTGAAAGATTCCCAGGGTGTAACTTCTGGCAGGACATCAGGTTCCAATAAAACCCTCTGAAAACACTAGCCCAACAACAACAATAATAATAATATTTTACATAGATGAAGAGTCTTTTATCTAAGGCTCACTGCAAATGATGAACGAGCTTCTTGAGGAGAGGTGAATAAAACCAATGCTCCAAAGATATTGCCACTGATTTGGTGATGTAGAAAACAGAATATTGTGCACAGACTTTGAAGGGCACACAGAAAAGGGTTAACATGGATAGGCAAGCTGGGGAGAATTCTTTATGGCAAACTTACATGGGCATTGTAATGTATTTTTTAATGTTTTCTGTAAATCAAGTGCTGATATTCCACATACCCAATCTGAGCACCTGTACACAAATCAATGATTACATTGTGCAAATACACAGAGCACTTGGTGAGTTCATTCACAGCTACTTCCCTGTAATGTTAAATTACATGTACTCTGCTTCAATTCCTTCTTGGCATGCTGTTGTATGTTTTTTGAGACTAGTCTGGACATTAAATATGTACATAATCATATATAAGTGAATGAAAAATTAAGGAAGTCAGAGATTGGTGAACTGCTAGAAGTTTTGGACCCAGGCTTTCATTTTGCACTGTGAGCCCACCTCTGCAGGGGGGTTACCTTTCACAAAACCCAAAATTCTGCATCACTCTGGGCCACATATGAACCTCAGCCTATATTTCATGTGCCCTACTGTGAAGATGCTGCTTGTGGTGTCACAGTGGCAAAACCCACAGTGAAATACAGCTTCTACTCATCATTAACAGGTTTTGTGGGTGAATTGGATTGTATATGACTTTTTGGCATGAACATATCATCAAATGTTGCTGCCCTGATCTTACCTAAGTGACCTTAAGAGGACAACATATATTGAGATAAGAGGTTCCTTTCCTCAGGGTCTCTCAGTTCATATTTCACATGAGGATCACATCTTGCTCTTTGTAGCCACTTTCAGAGCCAACACCACTCTTATTCTCCAGCACAGCACCCTCCTCAGACAGCAAAAGCTGTGGAATAATCATTGTCTGTGCCTGGAGTACAGAGACTCTGGAATTCCTTCTCACTGCTTACATGAAGGAAATTATGAGAAGCCAGTGGTGTTTCCTCTGTGTCATACAGGTAACAACAATAGAACGAAGGTTTCCTCAAGACACCCCAGTCTCAGCAGTGACTAACAGGCAGAAAGATTAGATATGGAATGATCTAACAGCCTGCTGCTCCCAAAAGAGGGAAGCCCTGCTCCACTTCAGCCTATGACCCTTTGCTCCCTCCTATCTCCTGACCCAGACACATCCCCACCTTGCCCTCTTGCTGGAATTTTCCAAACCCTTCTCACAGACAATTCAGCTCATTAAAGTTGGAGAAAATTGACCCTTTTAAAGTTTTGTTTTTGTTTTTGTTTTTTTTTCTTAATTTTATTTTTATTTATTTATTTTAATTTAGCTTATTGAGCTGGATTGGCTCAGAACAGAGTCTTTGCAAAGCAAAAGTGCAAGGGAGCACAAGACTCACAGCATTTGCTGTGGACTCTTAGATCACCATAGCTACCAGGTGTAACCCTCAGAGTTGAACAGAATATCTTCTGTTTCACATTTCACATTCCTAATTTCACTTTTTTCTTATTGTTGACCACAGCTACTTTCTGAGATAATTCTGCCAATTCAGGAAGTGGATTAGCAGAATAATTGGTGTAATTCAGAAGTTGTATTCAGCTGCAAATGCAGAAGAGAGAATAATTCTGGCCTCTTAGAGCTGCATTATATAATACCACAAAAGAATGAAGAGGGGCAATTAGAATTGATGACACACAACTGGAATAGCTCTTATGGGTTGAACATACCATGATGGCAAGGCATCACAGCCTCTAGGAGCTGTGTAATGCTTTACTCACTATCAGATATGCCCACATGGCTTCCCTGTGGCTTGAAACAGCACCTATCACTAAGCTAAAATACAGAGAGGCATCATGAGTCACTGCAGCATTCAAGTCCATTTTCCCTGTCCAGTTTTGCTTGCCCTAAACCTGTAGGGCACCTGGTCAGAATCCTTAAAGGACCTTCAATACCAGCATTGCTGGAGTGTTTTTGCCTCCCTACAAATGCACATGCACTTGTTTCTTTTGGCACTCAGCTCCCAGACAGATGTGACAGATGTGCAACTGCTGTTAGACACAGGTTAAAAGTTTGCAAACTGGTCTTAGCAGCTGCATTTGGAAGTTAAATTCTGAGAAAGTGAACTGCTCCCATCTTCCCAGATTCTGCTTTTGAACAGGCCTATAGTTATGGTCAGATATTTGTGGTGTTAAAAGAATGTTTTGGAATTTCTTGTCCAGCTATCTGCTCTCAAAACTTAGCAGATGACTAACTAGCATTCATCTCTATTTGTTACTGAGCTAAAAACTTTTCCCCCCTTGGCTTCTTGTGAAGTTGCACTCTGTATCTTTTCAGAAGCAGAGCCTGTTCTAATGTGAAAGAACAAACAACGTGGGCAGCAGCTCGGAATTCAAGTTTCCCAAAGCCCTCGTGCTAAATTCCCCCTGAGCTCGTGTGCGCGTATTCCTAGAGGCATTTGCACACATAAATCACTGCCTGTTCACATCTGGCACATGGGAAGAGCTGCTTGGCACACTGCTGACATGTGCTCACTGCTGACTGCAGGCAGCTCTGCAGATAAGCTTGAAGGATTTCCTCTGCAACCAGGAGACACAAAACCCAACTGACTATGTTGCTGATATTCTTTATGTATCAGGCTCCTGATGAAGTTTCTGCAGCCTTGCATCCATGTGATTATCAAAAGAGGTGCTTTTCATTTTTGGCAAGTAGAAAAGATATTTCCATGTCCCAGATGTTATTTGTTTACCTTGCTGTACCTGTAAGTGATCACAAATTGACCAAGCTTCAATTTCAAGAAAAGCATCTAAAGCAACAAATCCCATCTTACCCAGACCCTACCCAGGCTGGAGAGTTTATTGCAGTCTCACAAAAGCAGCTCACTCAGCCCCAAATACCAGAAGTTCAAGCTAAAAATACCAATCTTGTGCCATACCCAGGTTATTTTACCACCTTGTACCAGGCTAAGTGCACATCAAGTGAGTTTTTCAGAGTGGTTTGTGAAAATTCCTTTGTAGTACAACATTGATCATATCCCTTTCAACTGTAATTTTTTTCCCCTTTCAGGTGGGTCAGATTGCTTCTGGGTCTAAATTACAGCTTTGTAGAAAGGATTATTTCTTTTGCTCTTAACCTGGAAATTTACAGTCTGGTCAGAACTGCTTTGAGTTATGCAAGTCCAGATCTGCACTCCTTTCATAATTGTCTACCATGGTAACAAAGAGGGCAGTGCCATGTCTGGTCCCTCAAGCTCTGTACTTGTGCCAAACATAACCAGTTATACTGGCATAATTAATTTTGATGCATTAATAGCACAACAGGTTTTGTCTTTGCCAGGATATTTGCCGGTAGGATATGGCAAACTTAATTTAACAAAGATTTTTCCTCTGTTAAGAGGGAGAACAATCCCTGATTTTAAAGGACAGGAGAGGAATCCTCATTTAGGGATTAATCATCACTTTGTAACTCCTGCAAAATTCACACTCCGGGCTCTGATTTAGTTATGCACAATTTCTCTGGCTTACTAATTAAGAATAACATGGGTATTAGCCTTTCTTCTTCCAAGTTTTTAAATTGCTGATTTAAAACTTCTCTCAGTGTGAGGAGCATTGCTAAATATCTGAAGTGTAAAATAGCAAGGACATTTGCATCTCCAGCCAAACCCACAGGGGTAAAAAGAAAGGCATGATTTACATTCAGTACCTCTGCCTATAACCTGGAGGACATCTGGAACTCTTCAACCTCCACTCTATAAGAAAGGGACTTTTCTCCTGAAGCTACAAAGCAGATTCATATTTTGACTCTGTTTGTGGTCACTGAGGGGCCTTGAGCTTGAAATTATCAATTCTCTCCCATGATTTTAAATGAAACAAAGCAGGAGTTACTCCAGAGACACATGAAGCTGACATTGCAAAGCCTTTCTTGCTCCTTCACTTGAGTTCCTAAAAAGCATCCAGCTTTTCAGCTCCTGGGGTGTTCCCAACTATCCTGAGTCACACTCCATTTATTGTGAATGGAAATGAAAGGAAAATGAATTCTCCATCTTACTTAAGACAGGAATCTCCACCTCCCCACCTTCCCTTTCTAATTCTAAAGCAGATTTCAGTGAGTCCCACTTTGTTATCAGTACCAACAAGGCTCTTCCTATGGTAGGAAGAGGATGATTTACAAGGGTCAGTCTAGCACATCTGCTGGATATTAGTCTAGGCCTTTACTAGGGGAGTTGAACAGTGCTGCTGAATGGCAGGGGTGATAACTCATCTCAGCCTGATTAAGGCAACATTTCTTCTAATAACTCATTATTCAGAAAGATCTGATTAGCTTGGACTTCAGTACTCTGCAGGGATTTATTATTTTCCTGATTCCTTTGATAGGAGTTTTGAATTATGAAAATTGATGCCAACTTTGATTCAGTTGCATCAACAGCTTTCTTTCCCCCAAAAAAGCTCTCTCTTTATTCACTCCTTTATGCCACCAAGACTTGCTAACCTCTTTGTATATGCAGAATTTCGTTCTAATAATAATAATAAAAATTAGGAGCAAACAAGATGAATGCTGTAGCAAACCAAAGAACACATGGCAGCAAGGAAAACAAGCAGAGATGTGAGTAAGAGGAGATGGATGAGATGGATGATGAGGCTGGAGGCAGTGGCAGAATAAAGCAAGGGCAGAGGAGCAGAGGAACAGGGGCAGCCCTGCAGGCACCCATTAGGCAAATAGGACATTTCAACCCTGTCCCCATCATGAGGGGTTCCACAGGGAGCCACGTGAGCTTTTTGTGATTGTCTTTGATGAAGGGATGCTGGAAGTAGATGGTTAAACCATTTCAGCTGGGACATCCTCAAGACACAGTAAACATTGCCACTGGAATGATCAGCTCCTCCAGGCTCCTCGGTGTCAAGACACAGCAGGAGGCTGACTGCAAACTTCCAAAGATGATTGTGGTATGTGGGGTCCAAGGATGATGGTGGAATGTGGGGTCCTGGGGGGAAGTGGTGCTGGAGCAGCATCTGCTTTTCTCCTCAGCAACTTCCAAGCACATCTGGAGGGTTTGCAGGCTGCATATCCTCCTGCCACAGTAGCAGAAGTGGTTTTGGTGTGGGGTCTTTGGCATGGGAAGAAATGAATAGAATGAAAACCATTTGTGCTGGACACTACTATTAGATTTCATTGTGGTCTGTCCTTCTATGGGAGCCTGGGTTCCCAAAGGAAGAGAATTGCCAGGAAGGTCCTTTCCTGTGCATTTTTCCAGGTAGCTGCAATCATTTCTTTTGTATGGAGATGTCATTTCCACAAGGCAGTGCTTTCTCAGTTAGTTCAAGAACATATTCCTGACAGTGCAAACTTGCAAGCTGCCCAGAAACACAAGGTAGTCCAAAGGGGGCTGCAGGTTCATTTAACTGTCAAATACCCAGCTGAGGTAAGAAGTGCTTTCTCCATTTCCCCCTCCATTTCCAGGTGTACTCAAGGGATTAAACCCAT
Organism: Erithacus rubecula; assembly: GCF_903797595.1. Taxonomy (NCBI): domain Eukaryota; kingdom Metazoa; phylum Chordata; class Aves; order Passeriformes; family Muscicapidae; genus Erithacus; species Erithacus rubecula. The sequence goes on from NC_136686.1 coordinate 3,444,608, forward strand.
TTTGAAAAGCACTCATGCTCTGTTTGCAGCAGTAGCCAGCTCTCAGCCCAGCTGGAGCTGGAAAAGCTGAGATCCACTGCAGGGGTTTTGCTAACATTCCAGTGACCTGACCATCCACAGGGACAGGGCATTTTTGATAGCAAGCCCTTAATTCTTCACTCTGTAGACCCAGCTGGTCCAGAGAGGCTGACATCATTTGACCACAAAATACAATGTTAACCACCAAGCTTTTTGCCAAAATACAATTTGATAGCTCAACACATTAAAATTTCTTCTGGAATCAGTGTCCACTGTATATGCTATTATTCATCAATGGCATGCATTCAATGTCTCTATGCAATCATCCATCAGGCTTTTTTTTTTTTTTTTTCCTGGATATATTTGCCAGGATGAAAAAAAACAAGGAAAAATTTAAACCATTTTCAATGTGTTTCCAACTGCTGCACTAAGTTTTCTGAACCACATTGTTGAGTTGTGATTTAAATTAATGAATATTCTCCTGAGCAGCTGCTATTCAAAGGGTCTCCATTCTCTTTTTTTTTTATTATGATCTGTAAACTATGGAACATGAATATTATCAGGTGGGGCTACACATGTGGACAATCTGGGTTCATTACAAAGCAGGTCATAAGGGATGTTACTTCTTCCCCTGTAGTCTGGAATGATTTTATAGGTTTTCTTGGAATGAAGTCTTCCCTTTAAACAAAAAAAGTCCATCTTTCCAAATATATGCTGGTGTTGCTGTTGCCAATTTGACAACTGTGACATATGAACATTTCACAGGAAATCTGGAGGTTTTTTGGGTTTGCATTTTTTTTTTCCCTCAGGCAGCTCAGAATCCTGAAAGAGCTGCTGATGAAATATTGAACAAGTGTTGTTAACATCTACTTCCAGCAATATAACAGCTCAGCTATAAGTTTTAGTCAGAATAAAATCTTGATATGGAATAGCTTTTCACAGGAAAATGGTCTAATGAATCTTTTTTAAACTGTGTTGAGAATACCAAAATTTGTGAAAGTTTTCCAGCTAAATATTTCAAAATGAAATATTTAATCTTTTCATTTTGAAATAACTTTTTATTTTGTATTTGATTGAGCTGGTATTTTATGTTACAAAACATCTAAAATATTTTTTGAGTAGTTTAAACATTTTATCTCAACACAGTATAGGATATTTTTCCCCCTTTAACTTTTGAAGCATTTAGTATCATCCTTTCAGGTCAGAACAAAAAAAAGTGAATTCAACCAAGCAGTGAGTGCATGTTCCACTCTCTCTCCTGGACCTGAGCCACACCAGGTCTGGATCAGTTCCAGCTTTCTGCTGAAAAGTTTGGCTGCAGGAACTCCCAGGATCAGCTTTGGACACTCTCAGGTTAAGGTTTCAGTGTCAAGGCATTGGCTATCCCAGTAAAATCTACACTCTCTGCAATTCTAGTGCTGTAAGGACCACTGAGTGTGTGGTCTTAGCAAACTCCAAACTCTCTGAACACTTTGTGCCTATAATACACTGATTAATAAAATAGAGGAGTTCAGACTCTATGGGATTGCTGTGTGGAGGACTGAGATTTTCTGCTTGAAACATTTCCCTTTCCTGATCTTGAGAAACAGAGGAATGTCTAAACACATCTATCTACTATGCAATTATTGGTGATATGTAACTCTTGTTGAGATGCAAGCTATTTCCAGATGAACAGAACAATTTTAACTACACTGCAAGAAATTCAGTGATGCTTGCTAGAGCATGTTAATTGAGGTTGTTACAGGTAAACACCAGCAAGGGTTGGGTATTCACCAGAGAGAAATAACTTTCTAATCTGTTCTCAGAAGGTTTTTCTCTTCAAAGAGTCATGGAAAGGATAGAGTTGGAATCCCCCACTAGGCCAGGTTATATCCAGGCTGGCTTTGAACATTTCCAGGGATGGGGAGTCCACAAACCCTCTGGACAACCTGTTCCAGTGCCCCACCACCCCAATATTAAATAATTTCTTCCTAGTATCTACTGTGGTCACCTCAGTGGCCTCCTCTGGACTTGTTCCAATAGGTCAACACCTTCTTTAAAGGTAAACCCAAAACATGAAACACCTTCCTAAAACATAAACCCAATGGAGTTCTGCATAATCCTGCTCACCCACCATTTACATTTTTGGGATTTCATTGTAGCTAGATGAACCAACTCAACAAAAGAAACTTTTGATGTCAAGACACAACCAGATCTGAATGATGCACTGCCTTTACTCTCTATTTAACTCTACAATTTATTGTCTCTTAAAGCCATGCTAGATTATTTATGGAGAGGAAAGTAATAAAAGATACAGATATATAGCAGAGATTTTAGAATGTTCTCTGGCAGGAAGTTATGCAAAAGCAGAGAAGTCACTGCAGGGAGATAGAGCTTCTCTAAAAAAATATATCCAGTATTAAGAGAAATTCATTCTGTCATCATCATATGGCAAGGTCCTTATAAATACTCTGGTTTTTGGAATCTCTTAAATTTACAATTTCTGGCATCAATATTCTGGTCCCACAGATCTGTTTGGACAAAGATGAGAAATGGTTACTTGATGAAGCTGAAGAATTGACTAAGTCTAACTTTACCTGCAGTGAAACAGATTAGTAGAATTGCTGCTAAATCAGCAGCCAAGCTGACTCAAGTTTACCAGTGAGCAGCAATACATTTCAAAAGTTTAGGAAGAGAAACAGATACTCAGGAGTCCTTGGGGATCACTGAATTATTCAGTGTTGCCTTTTGAGTAAGGCTGATGCTGCACCACTTGGCTGCTTCTGTACCAAATCCAGTAACTGCTATTTGACTGGAGCATACAAAGGTGTCACATCTTGATTTAAAGATTTCAGGAGATTAAGAATTTACCCCCTCTCTTGGCAAGTTATCTCCCTGTCTTCATTTTCAATTTAAATTTAACCTCAATTCAGCTTCCTGTTAGAGGGGAGTTTGTATGCATTCTCCAGTAACATTTAAAAGTTAAAGGTTTAAAAAAGTTTAGTACCTGCTACCAATTAAATCTGAATGAAAATTTCTTTTAAGCATGACAGCTGCCTCTCTTTCAGTTCCCCATTGCAACTTTATAACATTATCTTCATCATTTGTATGGCTTTTTTTTTTCTGTGCACTCTCCAGGTTTTATAGGTTTCTCAGCTGTGAGCAAGTTTCTCATGTCATTGTGATATTAAACAAATTAATCTTACAAACTCAGCTCTGCTCCTGTCATCACTGTACAACTGCCATGTCCCACAGAAAGCTCATATTCTGTGTTATTTCCATTAAGATCCTTAAATCCATTTCTGAAACTGCCTTCCAGTTGGATGATTCTTAATGCTCATAAGCTGTATTTGTATATAGAAATCATTAGAAAGACTAGATATGAAAAGTAGTTAGAGTAAACCTTATTATTTCATGCCACATCAATACAAAACTGGCCTGGCAAAAATTACCTGGCATGTGGCCATATTGATTAGAATCAGGTTACCTGTTCATGCTGGCTCAACTGAGGCTGGTTTCACCTTGTGACACACAAAGCTGAATGATCCCCTCCTGCCTTCCCTATCTCCACAAACAAATATGAGCAGATTTTTGTCAAATACCATTAATTTCACTTGCCCCCTTAGCCACATTTGCAGCCCCATGGCCTCGTGTCCTCTCACACATTCTATTCTCCAGGCCTGCAAGGATCTTTCAGAACACTTGTTTCAAGCCAGCTTTGGGCTCAAAAATGCAACAGATAAAAATACAGAACTGCCTCAGCAGCAGTCACCACACCAATCCTAGTTTGGATGGTTCCAGCTCTAGCACTCAACATCTGTGCCAAAGCCAGCTAGAGCACAAACCCATTCTGGCCAGCAGAGCACATCTGGGGCTCATTAAGGGCTGCAGAGGGCAATAAATCTGACAGGGTATCATCTAACACAAACAATATTCTCAAATAATGTTTTCTAAAACAAAAAAACAATGCCCAAGAAGCCAAACCTCACTTTACACTGGGCACAATACTGTCCATTCCCTTTGCTGCTCTGCAAGTTGAACCCCATGTCAAATTTTCTCATATTTGCCCTCTGCTATCAAAGAGGCTGAGCTGGGGTCACTGAGGTCATCTTGTTTTGCCTCTCTCTGTGGTCACTGTTGCTCAAAGATTTATTAGAAGCTAGCAAGAGAAAGCTGTGCACCTCACACAGCTCCTTTGCTTATCTGTTTAGGCATGCTGAGGTTTATTTTTTCATTCTTTATGGCTGCTGGTTTTCATCTTTCATGGCTGTTTGTGAGAGTTGGAAAATGTTTCACTCCCCTGATGCTTGATTACATCATCCTGATTCTCTTGAAACACAAAAGAGAACTACTGAGCATTTCTGCTGCTCCTGAATCATTATCTTCTGCTAAGCAAGTGAGCCATACTAATATTAGAGATTATTTTATTGCTGTTACCCTTTAAAATGCCCTACTGTCCTCAGGCTGCAAGGTAGGGGTTTCTTTTGCTCCCTTTCAAGTCTTTCCCTTCTCCATATTTCCACAGGCTCTATTTTACATAATTGCTGCCTCCTTCCTCTTCTCCTCTTCCCCATTTATCTGATATATTTTTAATAGCTGCCTTTACTTCCTCACTTAATAAGGAGGTGCTGCAAACCAAAGATATCCATGTTCATGATTATGAAATTGTGGTTTTTAGTCATCTAGTAAAGTTTCCTCAAATCATTTCCAGTCTTCATTCATATTTTCCTCTCTAGATGTCACAATTTCTGTTTGAGCTTCTCTTCCCAAACATATCCATTCATCATTTTCCTGGTTGCTTTGCAAAATAGGCAATGGGGAGCATCATGCATGAGACTAGACAGAGATGTAGAAAACAGACTGGAAAGTAAATCTTTTATCTTTCCTTAGACAAGGCAGAAGCTGGAAAGTTCTTCATTTAACTTTCTAACATGAAAAATGAGATTATTTTCAGTGTCTCTTCAGAATATGCTGGACTAGGGCTCAGGTCCTGTTCTCATTTAGACTAATTACAGACTCATTACCTGGAATTACTAAGCTTGCACAGGCAGTCTCTTTTCTAGGAATTAACCAGCCCTACTCAGTTTGAAAATTATTGGAAATATGTTTTAGGCATTATTACCAAAGAAAAGAGAGGCTACTGGGAAAAAGAGATTATAAATTCTAGAAGTTTAAATAAGCACTAAAATACCAAGTACTTACTTACTCATTCCTATTAAACTTTTCAGAAGCTTGTGCTTTATCAGCAGCAGTGGTAATTAAAGGTGCTGCTAATCCAGCTGTGTTACACTTGGGAAAACAGTAAGGAACAGCATTAGCTTCTCAGATTTTTTAGAAGTACCTTAGTGAAAGATGGAAAATGTGTAGTGTCCCCTAAAAAACTGAGAACAGATGAATGGAGTTGCCTCATTGAAGTTCCTCCTTCCTGTTACATGCTGGGTGTGAGAATTATAAGGAAGCAAAGGATGAGTGAACATGATGATGCAGGAGTCTACCAGAACTAAAAGTGCTAATGATTATGAAATTAGAGTCTTGATTACAACTGATTAAGCAAAAATTTGGTAGGAACATAAAGCTACTTATGGTACATTTTTATTATTTCTGCTCTGGTTTTTTTGAGGGTAAGTATGGTAATCCAAAACAAAAGAAGCATCCAGCTCTACATAAGCAGAACTCCTAAAAAGTTTTTCTGGTTTTGTTTACTGGGTGATGGGGATTTTTTGTTTTGCTGGGTTTTTTGCCTTTTTTTTTTTTCTCCTTAAATGAAGTTGTCTGCAATAGCACAAGGGAAGAGGAAGGAAGGAAGAGAACTTCTGGGAAAATAGTCTTCCTAATAAACATTATGGATATGATAATATCCAACATTATAGCTACTTACAACATTTTAATGCTGCTATTTGTGAGGAAATAAAATAGTGCACAAACCAGGTAAAAATGGCTAAGAGCCAGGAAAAATTAGAAACACAGCAGAAGGAATCTGGGGCTTGGGGTATGCAGTAAACACAGATGTGTCAGGAGGAAAATGACAATTGTCAGCCTCAGGATGGCTTCTTCATCCCAGGCATGCTGCTGTTACTTCAGGCTCTATAACTGATGCAAGGGCTGAGTTTTGTGTTTCATGTATAATGCAACAGGAGAAGTAATTCCAGTGCAGGAATAAAAGAAGTTGATTGTTTTCCATCAACCCCAGCCTCCTTTCTTAGCTCGTTTTAAAGTTTTAAATCTCTTTCCAGACTGAAAGAGCACCCACATAGTCCTATCCCCACTGGAGTTCAACTTAGTTTTCTTGGAAACACGACAATGAAATTATACTGCACCTATTTCTCAGTTATGGTGAAACCAAGAAAGTTTTATGAAAAAAAAAATAGTTTAACTGGGGCAGAGAATAGAACTAGCTACTAAATATTTTACTACAGAAAGAGATCTGGAACACACACAATTTGGTGCAGCAGATTTGGTTTTCTGTGCTGTTGTCAATTCTTTTTTAAAAATTAGGTCACTTTTTTCAAGGAAACCTTAGTAACTGGCATATGTGGATATTATACACTGGAGCTTGAAAGAAAAGTGCTTTTTAACAGCAGCATCTCCCATCCTATGCCTATTGTTTTTCAGCAAACAACCCAAGATTTGTCAAACTGGAGTGGCTGTAGTTAGTCTCATGTTTACATTTCTCTACAGTTGAATGCTAAATTAGAGCTGTCACATTGTCATAATTCTCTAAGCTTAGCTGTTGTTTTGTTTATTTTTTTCCTAATCAGTGCTGCTTTACACATTCCTTCAAATTACAAAGATTTATTTTGGACATAAGAATTTGAGTATTCTACTTCAGAAATACAAATCTAGAGATAGAGAGATGTAGATGTATCCTTGCAAGGTGTATGTATTGGTCCTTATAAACCAAAAATCCAAAAGCAGGGTCTGTGGCTGGCTGCAGAACATTGCTCTCTAGAAGTCTAATACAGATATATCCTTATTTAACCTTTGACATCCATCTCTAAAACACACCTCTGAGATCTCTAAGAGAAAAAAAAAATAATCTCTGATGGTGATCAAACATTGCAGGAGGTTGCTCAGAGAGGTTTTGGAGACTCCACCCATTTAACACTTTAGTGACATGACCCACACTTGGCTGAGTTTTGGGCAGAGGGTTGCAGCTGATGACCTGCAAGGGTGGCTGCTTGCTTTAGCAGGAGCAGAATGAATCTCATCTCCACCAAGCTCCACTGGTGAGTGGGAAGTGGTGCTGGGATCACAGAGCCACTGCTGGTGATGCCTGGAGGGACCTTGAGGCTTGGCAAGGTCAGGACTCACAGCACAAGGGCAGGGAGGAGTGGGAGGCAGTGCTGGTGGATGGTGCTGCTGAAATGTTGAAATATGCATGCTGCTGCTGGGAGGGGAGCACTGCTCTTCCATCAGACTGGCCACAGAGGCAGCCTGCCCTCCACACAAACACTGCTCTTGAGCACGTGAAATAATTATGAGATGAACATGCACTGAAAGTGCACTTCCTCCTGACCTACTTCCCAGGCAGAGCAGCACAGCTTGATGTCCTCCTGTTTGGAGAGGTAAAATTATCTCTGCATTCCCTGGGCTCCACACATGCCTCTATTGTTTGGTGCCAGCCACATGGCTCATTATCGTGCCTACCACGCAGCCTCTCATAATGATTTCCTTCCCTGGCCTGTCAACACCCAGCTGACTAACCAAACTGGTTTCTGGGCAGAGAATGGACCTGTTTACCCCATCAATAAATACACCTCTTTTTTTGTTTGTACTGTGAAGGTAAACATGCACAATGACAATGTAAGCTGGCCTTGGGAAAGTGGCTGGTCATTCTGAGAGCTGCTCCAGCACTACAGGCATCAGATTCCTTCCTTGTTTAGGGAGCAGATCTTTTCTACTCAAACCATGTGGGATGCAGCTTTTTACTCCACCACAAAAGCAACTGCATGTTCCCTTCATGCCATGAAGTCTGCCTGGGGTCTGAGCCTCCATGGATAAATCCTGCAGCACTCCAGGGTCAGAGCAGGACAGTGGTGACAATTATGTGACAGTGTCCTGGCATGAAGGATGTGAGCTCCAGAAATAGAGCTTCTGACACATGGGTCTCTTCAGAGAGGTCTGTGGCTCTAATTCAGGTGTCTAAGTAGGGAGGATGCTCCAGCTCAGCTCTTACTGGCATTTCAAAGCCATCAACTGTGCTGAAACTGCATGGGTCCTTCTTCTTAAAAAAAAAAGTTTGAATGGGGAGAAGCTGCTGGGGTTTTCTGCCCTGGATAAGTTAAAAAAAAAAAAAAAATCAGTTCATGTGGGGTTTGTGTTTTGTTTTGGTATTTCTTATAACTGCTGTCTTTCTATACAAAATTGTACTGGAAGCAGTAGAGAGCAAGTGGTGACTAAATTATATTTTAATTAATCCATAACCTGAATAAACCACATGCAGACAAGTGATAGGATGGTGCACAAATTGCCAGAACAAGATCTCCATTCCAACTTCCCAGGCAGAAGTCTAAAGGCCACAGTGAGGAAATCTTCTGCTAGCAAAAAATCTGACCATGGGCTGTACTATGATAATAGTTATTAGATAATATTAGTTATTAGATAATAGTTATTTCTGCACACTTCCCCAGGATGGATTGTGAATCAGGGTGCATGAATCACCTGCCAAACCCTCCAGTGTGTCACTGATAAGAGAACACAAAATCAGAAGTGCAGGTGCCAAATCAGCAGCTGGAGACAATGACCACTGCTGAATTCTCTCCTGGCCACAGTTTGAATGCTTCATCTCACTTTCCCCAATAAGATGTGTCACATCTGAGTGATGTGACCCCTGTGACAGATCTGGATCCATCTGAGCTCTCTTGCCCTGTCAGCAGTGACAATTCCATTCTGCTTGGGCAGCCATAGCTGCTCACATCATCTCAGACATCTCTAACTAATCTCACAACAACCAGGTGTGTCCAATAAACAACTGTAGTTCCAGATTTGTCTTATCTCAGGTTGTGGTTTTGGTTTTTTGGGGGATTTTTTTCTCCTCCAATGTAACATTCTTCCTCCTGAAGACAATTCTGGTAACAGAATCATGGGATTCTGAACAGGGAAACTCCTTGTTTGAGATTAATTCAAGGAAACTGATGCAAAGGCATTATTTTGGTTGTCAAAGCAAGAATAGCTTCAACTTAACTGGGCTCTGATTCTTTTAATTTATTTGTACAGTCTAATTAAATTAATCTTAATTAATTACACTAGAGAAGATTGCCTCGAATCCACACAAATGCTGGAAGCATGCCAAATCCAAAGCCAGGAGGAGCTATTAATCAGCACCCTTGGACAGACAGCTGCACCCCAGGGCTGCCCACTCCATTCCAGCTCCAGAGGATCTTTGTTCCCCCCAGCTTCCAGCAGGAGCACAGCTGGCCACGGAGTCAGGCTCTCATCACACAGGAGCTGCAGGCAAAGGGCCATTCCAAAGCCATTTGCTTAAATGCTGCTTTGGCTTCTCCTATGCAAAACACTTCCTGTGACACTTTACAAATGTCAGCATAATGAAACCTGGAGTTCATTTCCACCCACCTCCTTCCCAGTGGCTGGTAAGGCCTCAGACAGTAAAATTTTCCTGCACTGCTGCCTGAGCAAGGTATTGAGGTTGAGGAGTTCCCTCTGGTTATATCAGAGATTCCAGCCCTGTTAGGCTCTTTAAAAGGATCAACATTTAGCCAGATGGTTAGGAGAGACCACTGTTTTGAAGTTAGTTTAGTTTTGAAGTGAGATTTATAAATCAGTTGTTGTCCCCATGAGTCAGGAATGCTGGGTGGGTAACAGCAACAAGTGTTTTATATAAACCTGATGTGCTGCTGCTGTGGTCAGGGACAAACCCATGCAGGACACCCTGGCCAGGCAGGAACCAGGAACCTGCAAAGCTTCTCACAGGCACAACTTCAGCATCATGAACCTTCTCAGTAGCCCATGAAGGCTTTACTGACTCACTCCTATCCAAAATCTCAAGCCCTCAACACGTTTGGAAGCATCAAGCCCCATTTTCTGGCTCACTTGGGCTATCTCATCTTGAGATGTGGTACCCTAAACCTTTTTCTCTGTGACCTGGGGCAGAGAGTGATGGTGCAAGTTCCTTTTCCTGCCAGATCTGGGGAAGCAGACCTCCACCATTTAAGGTATAAAGGAACACTTCTTTCACAGCACAATGCTCTAAATCATTGCTTTAAAAACTGAAATAGGAGGATTAACTTTATGCTTGCTTGCATTCTGTGCACTATCAGCAAGTGAGGTTGCACTGAACTTAGATTAAGGTCAATTTTATTTCTAAGCCACTCTCTAATCTGATCTTTAATATTCCTTTAACATAGAACTGAACAGCCACAGCATCAGCTGCATGAGAATCTGAGCCTAAAACATAAAACCTCTCCAAACCCTACTGCAGTGTCCTTCCTGCTGTGCAGGAAAGAAAAATTGAAGACTTCAAGGGGCTAAAATTGACATTCAGGACATGTAGTGTTAAAGTAGGAGAGACAGTTTGAACAGAGGAGAAATTTTATGGGAAGAATGTGTGTCACATGGTTTGTATCCAATATTCAAAAGAACACAGTATAGGGCTACAACAACCATTAAAAAATATATCACATTTGATAAAGGCCAGTTTTACATCCATGACAAACTTCTGAAGCTCTTTTCACACTTCCCCTCCCAAGCTCTGCAGTAAACAATATTCACTGTTACCTTCCAGTCACTACTTAGCTCAGGGTCTTGTGTATTATGTAAAATGCAAGACAAAAGCATAACATTAAAAACAAAATTAAGATTTAATAGAAAATTAATAGAAAGAAAATTAGGCAGAGCTCTACAGTTGCTGCATTAAAATTAATGCACATTTTTCCAGCACTGTGTTAAATGAGTTGCATTAGCATCTTTGAAGACCAAAGAATTATGGTTTCTGAACTCTTTGCCCTTAGATTTCAATCCCTGTTGTGCAGCTGCTCAGAGAAGTATCCAAATTATCCAATGCACTTTTGCAATACCTCCTAACCTGGAAGGCCTGTCTAGAAGGCATCTAACCCTTTTTAGTCATCCAAATTCATAATCCATCAGAAAAAAAAAAAGTTAGTATATTAGCAGAGGCACAGGATAACACAGTATCTTAATGGTGATGCTTTCAGGACCACACTTTGGGAGCATAATTTAATTTAACATTGTGAACTTGGGCTGAGATGGACAAAGATAAATATTTTAATTGTTTAACTTCCACTGAACTCAGTGCAAGTCAGCCAGGGGAGTCCCAGTACCATTTTTCCAAAGTGGGAGATATTTCTTCCCAGCAGCTGTTTCACTTCTGATCTCTGCCCAAGAGCAATTCACAACTGATGTTTAAAGCACTGATACACCAGTGACCATTTTTCTAACCCAGTAAATGACTGCCCTGAACTTAGCATGCCTAACTCCTACAGCACCATCAAGCTGGGCTGAAGGATGGGAAGGAAAAGCAAAAACAACTTCATCTCATGAATCCTTCTGTCAATATAGCAAGCTATAAACCAAAACAACAGAATGACCCCACCCTTGAAAGAACTCCAGGAAGACAATGGGAAGCCAAACTTAATATTTTTAATTACCAAGGCAAATCTTCCATTCTGTCATTCTATAACCACCTTAAACCTCCCCCATGAGCTTTACTGTACTGTATCCTAAGGCAGGGCCTGACCCAGCCTTCAAATTATTCAACTCTTATAAAGCAACACAGCACTGGATCTGCTAATTTCAGATTTTCCTTCTGCATCCAGGGGTTTGAGTGCATGTTGTGTTGCATTTTTCTTTTGCTCTGAAGATAAGAAGGGCTCCCTTGGTGACCCAGTTAACAGGTGATAGGCCTGCAGGTTTCTGTCTCACATGACCAAAAACACAGATTCTGGCACAAAACCCCATCTGTATTTTCCTGTTGATTCAGAGTCAGTTAACTTCAATTAAGACCAGCAAGACTGCAGAGAAACCTGAACATTTCCTGTGCACCATCATCCCCAAAACAATGTCTGTATCCCCTCAAAAAAAGACACTGAATGTACCAATGAAAGAGGAAAATTGGAAAGGAATAGGCAGAGGGAGGGATTTTTTGGTTCCAACAGGGAGCAAGGACTCAGGAAGGGAGGTAATGCCAAAAAATGTCAGAAAACTGGAGCAGATTCTGGGTTACTTCTGCTGCCTGTGTGCTCTTCAGCAAGTCTGTGCCTGTCATAACAGGACACCCATGATGTGATGAGGTGTCTGAGTGCCACTTGATTTTGCAAATAGAAACATCCCCTCCTTGTGGGACTTGTCCCCTGCTCTCTATGCTGTGGTAATTCCCTCCTGACCTGAACCAGAGTGGCAATTCTTCCTGAGAGGAGAGAGGAGCAAAGAGCTGTTCTACTGATCACTTGACCAGAGGGACAAAAGCTCAGCCTGGCTGCTTAGAAGGAACACCTTTAAGGCATTTCACTGAGTTATTTCTATTGCATTTTAACTCTGTAAAGACCCCTTCAGAGCTACCATTTTCATATCCAAGAGCTGCCTTGTATAGATGAGCTCTCAGCCCCCTTTTTAGAATGCCAAGCGAGGAGATGGGGCAGCTCCCAGTGGAAGGTGTCCATGGTCCCTCTCCAAGACCCAGGGCTGTGTGTGGCACACACAGACCAGAACCCCCACATCCCACTGCTCATGGATGCAGAGCCATCAGCTCTGCCAAAACCCTCAATACATTCTTCTCACTTCCCACCTGGGTTCACACAGCTCCCTTTCTGTGGGGACCACTCAAAGAGTGGCCAGGGGAAGGTAGAGCTCAAAAAGTGCAGATGAGCCTGAGCCCTGCTGTCTTGGAGTGAGCTTTACCTGGGAAATGCTGCAAGATGCAAACCACCCTGGGAATGAGAAATTCACCTCCCTGATTTCATCAGCTCCAGGGGCTTCCCTGCATGGCAAATTCAGTCCAGGTGGATTGTGTTCACAGCACAGGAACATATTGTACTTCTACAGGAGATCTTACCCATCCCTCTCTTCCCCTACACATCACCCACGAGAGGATTCCTGTTAATTGGCAGATTGGGAAAACTAAAATCTAGGGAAAGCAACCAAGATGCCCTGAGCCACGTGGCCAGTGCCAAATTAACCTTGGGCTATCTCACATGAAAAGTAACATCAGGCCAGGGCTGGAGCAGCTCTAAATACAGAGCTACAAGTCACAAGGGACCATTGCTATATGCTTGCCCCATTCTGAGATTTTTCTCCTCCCCTCCTCAAACATCTGCTACAAACCACAGTCAGAGGGGAACTGGACCTCTTGTCTGATCCAGTACAGCTGTTACTATGTTCTCTTAGTTTTAGAAACCAACCTGACCCCTCAACATTGGATGCAAACACGCTTAGACTTGGAAGGAGTTCAGTTTTAGGACCTTGCTTTATGAATGTTTCATATTAAGATGATTTATATGAACACATTTGCTCTTTGGATCTGGCAGCAGCCTGCAATCAGACCAAACTATTCTTAATATTTTGGGCCACAAGCCATGCAGCTTGGGGATTTATTCATCTTAACGTGTTTAGCTTTGTAAGCACAATGCAGTAGTTAGTGCTGTGCCTCCCGGCTGCTCTTCCATTTTTTATAAACTCATTTTCTCTGCTAACCTACTTTGAATTTTTTCTTCTAAAGCTGTTTTTAGTCTTCTCCTGCCCCTTTTCTTTTTACTCTTCCCCTGCCTCCGTTTTTTTTTTTTTTTTTTCCTACCCCAAAACACTAGGATAAAACACTGATGACTTGAATAGGCTCCAACTTTTATATCCTGACTTTGAAAATAATTGTTCCCACTAATCCTTTTGAGTGCACTCCCAATTCTATATATTCAAAGAGCTGTCCCCCCCTCCCCACACACACCCAATTGCTTCTGTTCAACAATCAGAGATCATGCATCAGCACATTGTGATTGCTGGTGCCAAGCAGTTCTTGAGCTTCAAACTGCTCCTAGTCTATGGATGGGGGTTCCTCCAGCACTGACACCACGCTTCCCACCTTGTCCTCACCCTCACTACCTGGAAAAGAAAAATTGTCTTGTATTCCAGCTCAGCCCTGCAGCCTGCCAGTCGATTCCTGGATCCCTTCAATGCAGCATCATAAACATTCTTAACGAGGGAGTTTAATATAGATTTGGTGAGACAGTTATTTGAGTGATACATAATTTATAATGCCCTGTAGCACAGGAAGCCCTGAGTGGTGTCAGAGTGAACAGATTCAAGAAACTTGCCAGACAGCAAAGGGGGAGAGGAGTGGGGAGAACAAGGAGACAGCAACCCAGGGAAGGAGGTGAATGAAGCAGAGCTCAATAGCAGGAAAAGGAGTGAAAGACAGACAAGGTAAAAGGCACAGGGTGACTCAGGAATGGAAAAGGAGACAAAGCAAATGCAAAGACCAAGTTTGGTAGAACAGAACACAAACAGTGCTTGTCAAGTCCCCACAATCTGTGTCTGCCACTTGCTTCCACTTCTGAGGAGGAGCTGGCTCCAAGCTCTGGAGTCACTTTTTGGCTGGAGAGCTCTCATCCAAACAGTGTCTCTGTTAAACTCAGCACTGACCTGTCACACAAGTATAGGGACACCTCAGGGACAGATCTCCATCAGGACCAGTCTGATACATGGGGAGAGATACCAGGAAAGCACTTCTGATTTATTTTCTGGGATTTATGCAATATGAACTGAAGGCAACACAACACTTGGCTCTGAACAGGACCCCTGGTGAGCAAAGCAGATGGCTATATTAAAAGGAAAAAAGCACAACTGGATTAGCCAACAGCCTCCACAGAGGCTGGGGAGGGGGAGCTCAGTTTTCCTTCCACCTGCAGCATCCACAGTGAGGTTTACTCTTACTTCTGTTTATGTGACACTTGCTGTTGTGCCAAACTGGAGGAAAACAGCCTTTGTCTCACCAAGTTCACAGTACAGTTAGCACTGGCCAAAGTGCTCCTTGGGTGTCCCTTCCCTTGCAGACTTGTGGCTGTGCACAGACCTGTGAGCTGACACAAAACCCTGCCAGGGAATCCCAGCACAGCAGGTGAGCAGGCACCTGGTCATCTCCACTCTTCCCAGGGCTGCTGCTCTCTGTGTGGGCTAAAATTGGTAAAATTTGCTCCTTTCAGCCCAGGTGAAGTGGGCAGGAGCTGCAGGGAGTAAATTCCCTGTGGAAGGAGAGTAGCTAATCACTGTGCCCTTAGAGGCAGAAGCATTGATGAAGGGCCAGGATTTAATCCCTTTGATTTCTGCCCTCCCCTGCTCCCCTCCTGCCCTGCAAGGTGACTGTCAGTGGGCTTCACCTCCATCAGACAATGCTTACAAAACATTCCTAAAGCTGCTGACTGGCCAATGCTGGGGAAACATTCCCTGGGTTTTCCCTGCTGCTGTGTCCCCCATGGTGGCCATCTCTGCACTCACCCCTCAGAGTTTCTTTGGCATTCTCCAGCATTTCCCTTGGAAGGAATGCCCAATAATACAGTTCATACTTAGACATGACCCTCTGACAGAGTACTCCCATAAAAATTACCAATTTTCATCCTTGGGAGCATCATGCTGCTCCACTGCCTCATTCAGGCTGTTCTCCCCAGGGATAGGGTCAAAAAACCCACAAAGTACACAGAGATTTGTAATTAGATCTGCTCTCTAATTATTTTCCCCCTAATCTGAAAAATGTGACAAGGAAATTGAAGGTTTTATAGAAATTTAGAAAGAAGAAAAAAAAATTTAGAGAAGGTTTGTGCTCTCCTTGACCCAAAATCTGCCAGCTTTGAAAGAAATATTTAGATGAAGCTCTTCCAAGAATTTACAGAAGAGAGTAGCTATTTCTTGTAAAAATAAATGCATGAAGACCCCAAAGAATTTCTCTTAAAAACTCATTTTAGTGGGAATTTTTCAGGTAGTTTCAGTGAACTGTAGAGCTCAGCATAAGCTCTGGTACCAGAGCCTGGTTTCACAGGCCTGGGGAGCTGAGAATCCCCTACAGCAAAATCAGAGGACAAGTTGGAAAATAAAAATAAAATCCTTCCTTTTTTTTTTTTTTTTTTTTTTTTTTTGCAGTGATACTGACCCTTCTTTCCATAGGAATTCCTATAAGTATTAAAAATAAATATAGAAGTGGGAGTTATATATCTGTGTGTGTGCACACTTCTGAGTAAGAATGAAGCCTTTGACTTAGAAAACAGAGATGGGTGCCTCACTCAGCCCCTGAGGGGATCTGTATTGCTGTGCCACATTTACACAAGAGGAAAAGGAAAGGGGATTTGCCTGGGTCAGACTGAAGCCAGCAGGGAGAGTCTGTCTCAAAGGGAGAGAGAGAACATCCAGAAATGGGACACAGGGAAGCAGCTGCAGCACCAGTTCATCCAGCACTGCTGTGTGACTGGGACAGAATTGTTTTGATTTCCCTGCTCCCAGAAAGTGGGCAATAGTGAGAGCCCCCTCTTGGAAAGGTGCTGTTTGCTGTTTTCAGTGATAGCACAGAACCTCCCAGCTGTCTGGGCAATCCTCCTACAGGGAAACCCAAGCTGCTTGTGAATCAGCTCCTGAGCTGCAGCAGTTTACAGGACTGAACTTTAAAGAAAGCAAAAGCAGAAACTGTCTTTGGAAAGTTTTGTGTACATTCTGGCAACTCAAAAAAAAAAAAAAAAAAAAAAAAAAAAGCATCACAGCCATGCATTCACACCCCACAAACAGTGGTTCACTGGTGACACTTCTGGCACAGGCATCCCAAGAAAATCCATCCTCCAGCATTAATCCAAATGCCAGCTCTCCGAGGACTCCTTGCTAGTTTAAGCCTCTCCTTGTTTGAGACATCAGGCTTCCATTCTTAGCTGCTGGACTAGATGGAACATTGAGGGCCAAATCCATAAAAATCCTGGATCTCTGTAACTTTTCCTTGCATCATGAGGAGTCATGTTTTGGAGTGTGTCAAGAGAAGGGCCACGAAAAGGTGAAGGGACTGGAGCACAAACCTGATGAGGAGTGGCTGAGGGAGCTCAGCCTGGAGAAGAGGAGGCTCAGCAGGGCCATTATTGCTCTCCACAACTGCCTGAGAGGAGCCTGGAGCCAGGTGGGGACTGGGGACTGAACATCACAAATCCTGAGCTACCCAGATTCAAGTTTAGTGTCCAACTAACATCATCCTTTTGGAGATCCTGTCTGGACTGAAACAACTTGGAATCTGGAGTCACACTTTTTCCATTGTGAAGGTTTCCCAGTTCCAGTCACTGCACACAGCAGAGCTGTACCTGCCTGTGTTTTCATGTCCCAGATGGGAACATGCCATCACACCCACCCATGTGAAAACTGCCTATTTTCACTGCCTGACCATCTGGCACACAGATCTCTCACAATTCTGCCCCATTTTACTCCAGGTAAAGGAACATGAGGGCAGCTCAAAAGAAGGACGTGTTTTCATTCAACAAAAGCTCCTGACTTGCTTTATTTTTTCTCCATGTAAGCAGCCAGAAACAGATGTCTCAACCTCCTGGTACCAGTCACTCATTTAACAGCAGCTCTGCCCTGTTTGTACAGCACCCTTGTTCTCACCCTTAACTCATCATTACACAGAGATAAACTATCAATGCTCAGCCTTGTGAGGCTGCAAGGAGGGGGGGATGATTCTTTAGGAATAAGGAAAACAGCACATGAGAGGGATCAAATTGCCAACCCTGCACATTTGGTATTGGCTCCTCACTGTTTCAACAGAATCATGTGTTTTTAAACCATCTAAGGAGGAGCAGTCCCTCAATATAAGGTTTTAAAATGCACCCACAGAACTTGAACTTTTGTTGGTCTTCTTTCCTCAAGGTGCCTCTATTCCACCCCTGATATGTTTAAGTCTCCCTGTAATGTTTAAGTCTCAACTTACACACAGCCTTGGAGTTTTTACCAGTTCTTTAGACTTCTACTTTTACCTCCCTCCAGCATCTTTTACCTTCTACCTTCCACAGCAAGAAATACAGGCTTTGCAAAGGAGCCTTGTTATCAGAGGAATGTCACTGTCAGAAATTGTAAGAACTAAATGCTTTGAGCTAGCATATTAAAACAAACAAACAAACAAACAAACAAAAAACAAACAAAAAACAACCAAACCAAAAGCCCCTTGTTAGGGATCACAACTCACCAATAGCTCAAAACAGACACAGCCTTTCCTGCTCACTTTTCATACATGTCTTTGTCACATCAGGGTGAGCACCAAACTGGGACCACGACCCCCTTCCAAAGTTCAGCCCCAATTTCAGCATCAGACACACCCCACAGACACAGGATCACTGGCTTTGTTCATGCTCTCCCAAATCAAAGAAAGCCATTCTTGCCCAGGGTTGCTCAAAGACACCCAAGGTCACAGCACAACACTAGAGCCATGACCCTTCCCTGTGACCTGCCTGGAGCATGGAGGAAAGATTACATTTTCTACTTTATCTGGTGCAAAAGGAGCAAAACAGGACTCACCACTGAATGCAGGTTCTTCCAGAGTGCACCCAAAGAAATCTCTTCCCCTTTCCCGAGCAGAACAGAGGCAGAGGCTGGCCTTTTCTCCTGGTTTTAAGGGGTAATCCATGAGCTGATGGGTTGCTGCTGCACTAAGGTAGTTCTGAGGGAAAGGCTGCTGGTCTTACTGCAGCTGACAGGAAGCTGATCACTTAGATCTGAAGCCCTTCTGCTATAAGGAAGTGCTATTTTTCTTTTTTTTTTTTAAGAAATCACCCACTTTTTTTTTCTTTTTTTTTTTTTCAATTACTTGAGTCAAGAGAGCAACAGGTAAACTCACTTAACAATGGATGGCTAAAAGCAGCCAAATTACCTACACATTGCAATTAGGTTAAGGGCAACTAGCTGATTTGGCTTTTGTAAACAGTTGTTTCTTTTGACTGCCAAAAAAACCTTCCTGGATGATTAATTAGGGTTTGGTGTGATGGATCCCAACTCGTCTTGTTGCATTTCAGTGCCTGATGTTTTGAAGAAACCCTGTCCTTGGGTTTCAGAAACAAACCCATGAACTATTTCATCTGCTTTAGCATCTTGTGTAAGACAGAAGCCAGCAAAAATTGTTCACAGGAGGTATAAAGCCCAGTCACTGGCAGTCACAGAATCATAGAATTGTTTATGTTGGAAAAGACCTTTAAGATCATCAGCTCCAGTCACTAATCTAATACTGCTGAGGCCACCACTAACCCATGTCTCTAAGCACCACATCTGCATGTTTTTTTAATTCCTCCAGGGGTGGTGACTCAACCACTTCCCTGGGCAGCCTGTTCCAGTGTCTGACAAGCCTTTTGTCCAAGAGACATTTTTCCTAATATCCAGTCTAAACCTCCCCTGGTGCAGTTTGAGGCCATTTCATCTTGTTATTTACTATTGCTTGTTACTGGGAAGATGGAGCTGCTCCCCACCTAGCTGCTGCCTCCTTTCAGACAGTGTAGAGAGTGATAAGGTCCCTCCTCAGCCTCCTCCTCTGTCTGGACTTGCTCCAGCAGCTCAATGTCCTTTTTGGGATTGTGAAGGGACAAGAACCGAACCCAGGATTTGAGGTGCAGCCTCATCAGTGCCAAGCACAGGGGGACAGTCACTGCCCTGGTCCTGCTGGCCACACCATTCCTGATCCAGGCCAGGAGCCATTGGCCTTTTGGCCACCTGGGCACACTGCTGGCTCATGTCCAGCCAGCATCTCCATCTCCTTTTCTGCCAGGCATCCTTCCAGCCTCTCTTTCCCATGGGGTTGTGACCCAGGCACAGGACTCAGCTCTTCATCTTGTTCAGCCTCACACAAGTGGCCTCAGTCCCTTGATCCAGACCCTGCAGATCCTTCTGCAGAGCCTTTCTACCACCCAGCTTGGTGTTGCCTGCAAGCTAAGAGTGCACTCCATCCTCTCCAGATGGAGATCCAGATCATTGGTAATGATATTAATCACAACACCCAACCCAAAGAGAAGATCTGTCTCTAATCCCCTGTAAGTTTGAGCCTTGTGTGTGTCCTGAAGGAAGAGAATTTAATATTCCTTGCAAAATCCCTGGCTTTTGGATAATCTACATTATTGTAACTCTGAACAAGCTTGTTTTGCACAAAAATACCCATTATTTTTTTAACCTTGCTGAGCTCTTGATCACATCAAGTATCTTGTGCCTATTAATTCCATGAGGCTACCGTGAGGGGAAACTGGGTACTCTCAGCACATGTAAAACATGCAACTTTGACTCTTTCCCAGGTTTTCTAGATAAACCCCAGGGAGAAGACAGCATCCCATTGCACACAGATGTGTCTGCTGGTTTAGCAATGGTTTGAAAGCAAAACCAGTGAGAGACTCCAAGTAAGAAATACAATTTCATAGGAAAAAAAAGAGAAAAATAAAATACATGCAACAGTACAAAAGAAAACCACTGTCAGAGTCAGAATACAGCCTGACACCCCACTGGTTAGGGTGGTGGTAGCAGGCTAGGTGAAGTGATCTTGTTGAAGTAGTGATCCTGTAGAAAGGTCTGGTAGCTCTTCTCTGGAATCCAGTGGAAAAAGTCTGCCTTGGTGTTCCAAATCTGTTTTTATCTAGGTAGGAAATGCTTGGCTCTTCCCCCTGAGTGGAGCATCTCCCAATAGTATGATGTAATTTTATCAGTCATAGCCCATTAACAGAAGATATCTCCGTGGAGGGTAGAAAAGATGAAGAGCACTGCCCCACCTGGTTTTAACAGAATAGGATACAAACTTGTGGGCACATTGTAACTTAGGACAGCCGTGCTGATGGCTCCTGTCTCCCCAGGGCATGAATCCTCACCTGCGGATCAACGGGCCCATGAACATCAACCACTATGCCACCAAGAAGAGCGTAGCAGAGAGCATGCTGGACGTGGCTCTGTTCATGGCCAATGTCACCCAGCTCAAAGCTGTGCTGGAGCAGGGCACCTCCTTCCAGTACTACGCCACCCTCATCGTGCTCATCAGCATCTCCCTCTTCTTCCAGGTGATGATTGGGATTCTCCTCATCATCACTGGTAAGGTGGCCACCAAGGTGCTGCGGGGGCAAGGTGTGGGTGGGTTGGTGTGGGAGTGGAAGGGAGAAGCTTCTTCCCCCAAACCATTCCCCTCTGGTTCCATCCAGGGATGGATGTGGGTGGTTATGTCACTCAAAATAGTGGGTGGGTTGTTTTGGTTTTTTTCTGCATATCTCTTCCTTCACTTTCCATCCCAGTGAAAAAGTGGGGATTTGGCCAAGATGGGCATCTTGCTGCCCCTGCTGTTATGTGCTCCTTCATGCAGCTCTTGCAGGCACTATATTTCAGCTGTATTTTATACCTTAATTGGTCTGGGACTTAACAAAACATTTTAGGCTATATTAATCTCACCAATCCACAGTTTTCCTAATGGCCTACAGACAGTACATTAACATCAGCATTGGTTTGCTGGTGCTTGCGCATTGGTTTGCTGGTGCTTGCCCAGTGCTCT
This sequence comes from Erithacus rubecula, assembly GCF_903797595.1. Lineage (NCBI taxonomy): Eukaryota > Metazoa > Chordata > Aves > Passeriformes > Muscicapidae > Erithacus > Erithacus rubecula. The sequence continues at coordinate 3,466,086 of NC_136686.1, forward strand.
GTCTGATACAGGAGTTGCTGTATTTCAGTCTCCAGCAGATTCCCAGTATTAAAAACCTACAAAATGCTGCATTTTCCTGTATATCCTACATGGGGTTTTGTGGGAGAACAGAGGACTGGGGACTGGGAAATCTGTGACGTGCTCCTTCCCCTGTTGCACACAGCACAGCTTTTCCTGGGGGCAGCTGTGATGGCTGGAGCCAGCTGGGAGGAGAAAGGGGTCAGAAAGAATGGCTGTTGTTGCATGGCTTATTGGCCAGATAGCCCTGGCAACCAGGGAATTGCTGTGGCTGAAGGGATCAGTATCCATCAGCCAGGACCTACCCCATTCATGTACCCAGGGCTGGTAGCTGTGTCACCACACAGGTGACATCAGGGTGTTAGGCAGAACTGGCCTCCCAGTGCATGCAGAGCATTGTTGCCCTTGTCTTCCCTGTCCCACAGCCTGTCCTCAAAATATTCCAAGGCAAGTGTCTGGCTAGTGTGCAGCAGTAACTTGCCTGTTTAGGGCTGACCCATTGCAGAGCCACAGCACTCCCATGACAAAACAAAGAATTTTTCCAAAAATTCAAAACAAGGTGAGTTTTTTCTCTGCTCCAGCCTTCAATGTCATCCTAGAGCAAGCTGTGGCTCCTGTAGCATTCCTGTGAGTACTCCCTCTCCCTTGTAGCCTCAGGGCACAACGAACAGGAAGGGGAGGCTTGCAGGAGCTGGGCACTTGGAGTCAGCCTGCAAAACCCCTTCTCTTTTTGCACTGTACTGCACAGCTCGTTTGAACCTGAATGACATTGCAAAGCAACCCCGCCTGAACATACTGAACAACGCTGCCACAGCTCTCATCTTCATCACAGTCATCCTCAACATCTTCATCACAGCCTTCGGGGTGCAGAAGACTGGCCTCTACCCTACCAGAAATTTTGGACCCTATTAATTCATGGGGCAGTGGACTCAGGTAAGGACGGGTGAGTTCCCATCCCTGCCAGCCCCTGGGAGGGCTCTCAGTCTCAGAAAACTGCAAAGTGAAGGCAAAGCTGCACAAATTAACAGAACCTTTCCAGAGGCATGCTGCTGTCCCACAAAAGCCTGTGGCCAATGAACAAATTCCCTCAGAGGAGGAGTTCTCCTCACTTGGTCTCTAAAGCAAGAACATCAAAACATTCCCCACTGCTGGGATTTATCAGGAGCAAGTGGTTTTTGGAAGGCTGAAGAGCTCGTGCTAGATACAAACAGCAGTTGTTGATGGGAACTGAATTTGGGGAAGACAACTAGGTGTGTTCTGGGAGGAATCCCAGGACAGCAGCACTATCTGAGCAGAAGAAAAGGAAGGTGCTGGGCAAGGCAGGGGAGGGGGATTAACTCTTTACAACAGCCACTGTAGTTTGGCTTGGACTGTTTTAAGCACCTAATGCTCATTTTCAAGGAGCCCTGTAAATAAGAGCTCATCCAAATGGCTGGATCACATCAGTGAGGTAATGACATGTTCTCAAGTCAAAAGCACTTTAGCCCAAGAAGCAAAATTCCCATTTCTTGCTTACATGACCTGCAAAATACAAACACAGCTTAAATACAACATAGCAGGGCAGCAGCCAACAAGAAAACTCAGCTCATGCCGTGGTGAGGATGGGTGCAGAGGCCAGAAGCCCCTATGGAAACTGCTGGTTTGGGATGCAGGGAGAGCAGCATCCAGGGTGCAGGGCAGCTGTGGTGGCAGTGCCTGCTCCCCCTGGCCGTGCACAGAGGGGTCTGAGCTGACCTTGCTGGTGTTCCTTGTGTTCCCTGCAGGATCTGAGCAGTGCAGCTCTCCTCCACTTCCACTGACTTCAGCAGGAGCCCATGGACCAATCCAGAAAACTGGGTTAAACTTCAAAACTCTGTGTGTGTCATAGCATACTGGCCCCTTACTCTCATGCTTTGGCAGTTCTGAGAGGTGGGAACAGTGCCTTTCCAAGCTAGAGCAAACTTTGCAAGAGAAAACTGCAGGAACAGCAGCAGGTATACATTTTAAAAGTGCACTTCTGTAAACTTCTTTTTTAAGCTGCCTGCTTCACATATTCAATATTGGCTCATTTGGTAGAGAAGAGTGAATTATTTGCTTTGTAGGCAAAATATGTAAGTCCAGCTTTTTTTTGGTCTCAAACCTAAGCTGATACCCTTGAAGCAATTGTACCTCCTCCCCCCAAAAAATTATCTCCCAAATGTTGGAATGGATTTCTCAAACTAAAAAAGAAGTTTTCCTAGGAGCACAGGATGGTGTGTGTACATGAAGATAGCTAGAACCAGTTCAAATGTTTTCCTAGTTGTTTAAAATTAAATGTGACAGAGTTAAGAAAACAATCAGATATTTCCAGCACTGAAATATTAAAAAGGACAAAAAATAGTTATTGTGGTCTGATGCCATCATCAGGGACCTATCATGAATGATGTCAAAATAGCCTGACAGTATTTAGGACAAAATGAAGAAACATTAAACATAAGGACATAGCCTAGGCTTATTGCCACAATGAAAAATTACAGCTGAATAGCTTATTACTATACTTAAAAAATTGCCATTATGATTTATTCTTATCACTAATATAAATGTTTTAAAATGTATTTGGTTTATAATGACAACTCTGGTAATTATCTTGTGTTAGAGCAATTTGTTTCCTTAAAAAAAAATTCCTTTGAATTAATGAGTTTCAAGATTTTTATGAAAGAGTAAAAACTTCTGATCCTAAATTTTTTACTCTATAGTCATGCTAAAAATGTGTTTTAATAGTCTTATGTAAGCCAATTTAAATAATTACAAGCTCTTTTGATTATTAAATGATTTTTCCATTGTGCTGCAGAATCAGAGTTTAATATGGACTCCTCATTTTGTATATCCTTGCCACCCCTGAGAGAGAAATGCCACGAAAGCACCCTCACACCAGTCTTCAGGAGCTACTGGGAGTGTTGGACAACCAGAAACAGATCCAGATAGATTCTATTTGCATTCTTTGACTTTACAAAACCAAATCTGTGTCAGTCACACGTGGTGCTTTTTCTGAGAGGGTGGGAAGGACCTTGCCCACCAAGGGGGTGGGTAAGGCCAGGGGCCAGCAGCAGCTCAGCACCAGAAAGTGACAGTGATTCCTTTGAGCTGAAGGAAAAGTTGCATAAAAAGGGTAGGGTGGAAAATACCAGTTATGTACTTACCAGAACTTGAAGTGGCAAAGCTGAGCACAATCTGAGATCTGTTTGGGGAAGCAGGCAGAGACTTGTCCTACACTTTTTCCCAGGGATGACAGGTCTGGGGTGACTCTGAGTTTGCTGCTTAACTTGGACCTCAGTCTTTGCTCTGACTGGCAGCAAAGAGGGGTGGATGTTTCTGGGAAGTCACCCATCTCCTCTAGAAAAATGCTTCACTCCAGAGGCAACAGGATGAGTTGCAGGCACAGCAAAAGCACAAGCCAAGGGCTTGTAAAGGTAAAAAACTGCATATCCTGCATGCAGACCCCAAACCCTAGGACTCCTTGCTTCATGGAGCACGAGGCAAAGCAATTAGCATTGATGACTGGATGTAAAGAGAGGGAAAAATAGAAAAGAATCAATTGGGAAAGAAGCAGTGAGGGGAATTTCATTACCAGATCTTAACTTCATCATTGTTTCAGAGAGCTACTGGGTGGGGTATGGCAGCATGTGAAGCCTGTGTGAGCAGAGGGGGCTTCCTGCCACTCATCCCAGGCAAGCAGAAGACTGGCAGCACACTGGAATACTTTCCTTTCATCTCCTTTAATATCAATAATTTCTTGTTATAGTGAAATCACACTCATTAGCAACCTTGGCTGCCTTTTTCTGTCTTTGTGTGCCACTCCTGTTGCTGCCAAGCTTTTGATATTGAAAGAAGGCACAGTTGAAGTGAAACTGGGCCAGAATGGAACCCAAATAAGCAGTTGCTGTGAAAAGAGCTGACCTCTCATTTGTGCAGGCTGTGCCAAGCACTGAGCTCAGGTCCAGGCTCCCACCTGTGGTCTTCTCCAGGAACTGTTCCTCTGCTTGCCAGGAGCACCACTGTGCTTCCCACATTCTCCCATCACATCACACCCATGCTTTGCTGGAATTTTTTTGTCCACTGTTTCCACCTTGTTTCACATGATAAACCCATGCAGAAAGGAGGAAAGCTGTGTTGTTGCCATCCCATTTTCTGCAGGGCTCACTGATGACCTTGCCCACTGCATCTCCCACCCAGCCCTTGCTGGTTTGGGCACAGTGACCTCTCTGGTACTGCCTGTGCCCTGCTGCACAGTGATGTGGGTGCAAGTGAACACACAGACAGATGAGAGATCTTGTAGGAAGACAATATATTTATAAAACATAAGGGAGAATCTGTTTATCCCCCCAGCTCCAACAGAGAGGTGGCCCAGGAGTTGTTTTGAAGGCACAGAGCCACTTTAAGGCAGGTAACTCAAAGGTACAACTCAGATTTTCAACACAAGGCATCTGTATCTAAAAAAAACCAATCATCATCTTCAGACATTTGTAGGCAATAAGGAGAGATATTCATATCAGGCAAACAGTAAGACAATGATGAAACAAATAATAATTTTCACACAATACATTTTGCTCTGATTAAAGCCAGCCCTTTTTCATTCCCTTGCTGACCTGCAAAGCAAACCTGAGCACCACACTTCAGTCCTGAAGACACAGTCACATTTGTAGGCAGAGCCCCCTTGTCCTGCACCTCACACTTGGTGGCCCAGACTCCCCAGCCTGGTCACATCCTACCCTGGAGAAAGTCTTTTTGGCAGCACTGGCCACCATCTCCACAGAGCTTCCAGAGCTTTCTCCTGGCCTGATCCAAGGAAAATTCTATTCAGCTGACTTCCTCCAGCTGTCCAGGCAGGACACAGCCAGGATGCACACAAAGGCCAGAAACTCCAGCACAGCTTCCTAAAAAGATCCTGGTGACAGAAATGTGACCAGCTGTGGAGGGGAGTCAGCTTCCTGGCCATGTTCTTTCACTGCATGGCTGAGGGATCTGCTCCTGCTGTGTTTCCTGCTCTCCCCCTCTTTATCTGGAGAGAGAAACTGCAGCTTGCTGTGGAAGAGGGGCAGCAGCCTCAGAGTGGAGCCCAGCACTGCTCCTCAGCAAGGTTTGTTGCTGGCCAGCAAACTGGGGAGTGTGGAGTGTGGAGCCCCTTCCCTCCCTACACCCAGCACTGAGATCTCTGAGCACCTGGGCTGGAAGAGAGTTTTTGTTCCTCCATGGAGACTGCCAGCTAGTGCCAATTAGTATTAATCACATTTACCAACTGAGGATTCTCACTGAAAGGGAAGAACATTTGAGATGGCAGCTTGGACAGTGGGGAAGCTGGACTGAAAACCAGCAACTCCTTACATCTCCACCAAGGAGTCTTCACGAGGTAGTTCTGCTTACCACTGGCCTGGGTTCCAAGGTGTGAAGGAAAGAGTAGAGGCAGTCACAGCTGAAAAACGGGGGCAAACCCCCCAGATTCTGCTGGCAGTGAGGAGTGCACCCTACAGTCCAGTCCACTCTCTGCTGGCTCTGTGCTGGGGAAGACTCTATGCCAAAACCTAATTCTTGCCAGTGCCTGCAGATGGATGGATGGATGGATGCAGACAGATAACTTCAGGTGCTGCAGCCCACATCCACAGCCAGGTGGGGAAGCCTAGGGCACAAAGAACTCCTCCTCCCTGTTGGGCTGCCACCAAAGCCAGCACCTCTCCACGAGCAGAGCGGGCACCGCGCTCGCCCTCCCGCCAGCCTCTCCCCATTCCACAGGCATGGCGTGACACTGCCAGCCCGGACAAGCTGGGCAGGCACACTCCTGGAGCCTGGAAAGCAGCTCAGCTGCACACTCGTGGGGCTGTGCCTGTGTCTGAGCGAAGCACAGGCTCTGGCTTGCACTGAGAGCATGACTGACACTGCACATTCCAGATAGAGCTCGTTGCAACGTTGCATCACAGGGCTCTGCTCTCCCAAACTCCTATAATACTTAAAAAAATGCAAAAAATTGCAAAAAAGTGTTGACTGTTGTCAGCCTCTTCCCTATCACCCCAACTGCCATGGTTTAATTTAGTATCTGCATGGGTGAAGTATTTTCCCTCAACAGGAAGACTACCTCTGGCTTGGGCAGCTGGCTAAGGCTGCTCTTCTGGGATATTCAGTGTCTCCATTCTGTGTTCAGAGACACAGCCACCTCCTGTCTACTTCTCACCACAGATGCACACTGCTCTGCACAGCAGAACTTTCTGGTATCTGTTTGAATTTTTCTGAATCCATCACTCACAAAACCCAGACTGATGCAAACAGACCATTTGACATGATTTCCATCTCACGTGCCAGAACTTGCATGCTCCATTTTCTACTGCAACAGTGGAACTTGATGGACTTGACAAGCACCACAGACCCAGTAATAAATGAATGCCTATTCTGAACTGGCATCTACTCCATCAGCAAAGAGCAAAAAAATCTAGTACCAGTCAGCTTTGCTTGTATTCTGCATACATCCATCACTCCTTCCCAGCAGCTCCCCATAGAACTGGGCACCATGAGCAGCATCCTGTGTCACACTCTCCCCTCAAGCTAGAGACCTTTTCAGCATGGCATGGGGACACTGAACCTCCAGAGTAAAGCACTGAGTGAGGTGAGATTTCTGGGTTTATATAATCTCCTAAAATGGTTACAAGGTCAAAAAAAACAAATTAAAAAAATTAAAATCTTGCCTTACATTTAAAGAAGTTTTAGGGGATGAGACTTCCCTGCAGCACCTGGCCAGCTGTGGGCTCTCTCCACAGCTCTTGCATCAATGACAGCATGGGTTTGCCCATCCTTTTGTTCACTCAACTCTCTTCTGTCCTCACTGTTTGTTACACCCAGTGCCTGTGCCAAGTCCTGAGGCCACCTCCCCTGTACCAGGCCAGAGCTCCCAGGGCTGTTCCAGAGATGGAACAACTAGACACAACTGTGAGACCATAACTTATTAAATTAACTTTTAGACGCTGCATAAATGTACAGGATTTTGAGAGTGGAAGACTCTGTCTCCTCTTCTGACAAATCACAATATTTCAACTAATAAAATATTGCCATTTCTTCCCTGCTAGGTTTCCCTGATATTGTTAGGACAAACACACGTCTGTCAGATAAGGCTGGAAAGTTCCTCCTGAGATGCTGTTAGCTTCTCTGTATAGCTCCTCCACTACCCTCAGGCAGTGGGTCAATAATTTAGGTGGAATTGTAACATCACCCTTGCCAGCTCACCCAGCTACAGGCAAACATGGCTGATGTAAGAGAAATGTATTTGCAACTCCATCCATGGCCCATAATTTGCTGAACATGAGCACAGTTTTTCATAATGACCAAAGTGAAAAGCATCCAGATTTCCTTAAGTCAGCACATGGGCATGTGGGTGCAATACTGCTCAGAGAACTTTGGTCCCCTGCCCAAAACCATGGGTAGTGGAGAGATGGCAAAGGAGAGGAAATGGGGATGGTTGTGGGTTCTTTTTCACTTTTTTTTTTTTTTTTTTCCCCACTCAAGTTTTGAAAGAGAAGCTGCATTGCTCCGAATAAACCATTCTGGGCTTAGCTGGGATTTGTGTTTGTTTGGTGCAAGACCCAACAGGAACCAAGGCACCTCTCCCACTGTACCTTCCACCAGACTGCATGGCAGGAAATACAAGTCCTTCCCTTGCTGACATCTCCCCCACACACGGCTCCCACGTCTTGGGAAGCTCCTGCTCCGCCAGCCTGATCACTCCTTCCTCAGCTGTGCCGCTCCATCCGAGAGCTCTGCAGGCAGAGGAGGAGTTTGGGCACTCAGCTGAGGGCCCCAGTAAAGTGCACATCTGGATGAGATGGTGGGCAGTGCTGCTGAGCAGCTCTGGGGCTGGAGGCTACGCTGTCTTCAGCTGGCGCCGGTTCCACATGCCCCGCTTGGAGTGAAACCAGTGGAAAAAGTTCCTCAGGGACAGACGCTCCACTTCCAGCCCAGCCTGCAAGATCCTGGCAGAAAGAAGAGGAGACTTAGGGAAAATCTCATCACAGAGATACTGAGGGACTCAGCCCCAGGTAAACTGGTTTTTTTAAGTTGTGCTGTTGACAATTTGCTGCAAGCAAATTGGGTAGTTCAGAATAGCTCAGGGGTATCCTGTATCCACAAGCAGGAATCTAATGATGCTTTCTGAGTGTTTATGCACCCTTGAGAACAGGATTGGTCAGAAGGAGACATGGCTGGCTGGACTGCAGTCAGCTGACAGAAAAGACAGGACAGGACCCAAACCCTTCAACTACAAACCCAGAGGCCCAGGATTTGTGCAGCAGAGATCCCTTGTCTCAAAATCCTCAGAAATTTGAACTGTACCTCATAATCTTTAAATGCCTCTCCACCAGTTGATCTTCAAGGCAATTCAATTGCTAAGTGTTACATGAGAAATGTGAGGGACCCAGACTGTGCTCTGCAGTGCCTGGAGAGGACAAAGTCTTCACAATCACCAGTGCCTGATCTGCATGAGACCAACCAGCAGTGTGGCTGGAAGGCAGCAGAAAACTGCTCTTCTCTTACCAGTGGCTGCAATAGAGTGTTTTGTGTCTCCTCACCTACTAGGTTTGAGGTCAGGATATGCTCAAAGACTCTCCCTCACTGGCCAAGGTTATGGTCCAAGTAGTCATCTCAGTCTCCTTAGATCCCCACTCCTGAGGTCATTGGTTCTCCAGGATCTGATGGGCTTCCCCTCCTGAGCACTTGAACAATGACAATGGATGCCTACCTGTCCAGGAGCTCCCAGTCCTCTCCTCCCCAGCGGTCCCGAAACTCTTTTGTGTTCATGCCTCCAATTTTGTCCAGGTCAGACTTGTATATGCCCAGGAGACCAAACCCATTCACCTCCCAGTAGCCTGAGGAAAGCACAAAAGAGGCACAGCTTTGTTGGGGTTTTGAACCACTGATGGCTCCAGCAGAGCTGCTGGAGTGAGACTCAAGCTACTTTTAGCACAATGCTGACACCAGGGAGCAAACTCAGCACCAAGGCAGAGCCAACCATGCCAGCCAGCTTTGGGAATGAGAAAAGCTTGTGGACAGACAGCATGGATCTGTCCTGTCAACTTGCTAGCAGAGCCTCTCACATCTCCTGTCTGGCAACATAATTCCTGGACTGTCCCAGCTTCCCACAGTTGTTCCTGTGCCTGGATGGCCCAGGATGGACATCTCAGGCTAAAGGAAATCCTATGCTGTACCACTGTTCTCGCTCCAACTTGGCTTGGTTTCCCTCCCTCCTGGTCTACCAGCTCTGCTCAGGACAGGCTGTGGCCCCAAAGAAAAGAGAGATATGGAATAAAGGATGGTTTTTCCAGGGTCCTTAAATCCATAAAGAACCTAGGAGAGAACCAGGAGAAACATCAGATAAAGGGCTCTGCTTGTATTTTTATCTCAAATTCCAGGTACCTGATGCTGTTAAACCCCATCCTATGTCTAACACACACTCACCCTGTGAACCTGGAAGTACCTCAAGCTCCACACCTTGACAATGCCAGAAGAACAAATGCAGAGGGGGCAGGTACTCTGCTCTTCCCCCATCTCCCAAAGTCTAAGCCCTCTTACCATCAGGCCACTGTGGGGACATCCCACAGTGCAGCCTCATGACCATGGGGGCAAAGGCCATTTTGCCTTCCACACAATGCTTCCTGATTGCATCAATGACTCCAGCTGGGAAGTGGATGTGGAGGTCACACAGGAAGACAATGCTGTGTGGGTCCTGGAGCAGGAAAAAAACAGGTTGACTTTCAGTAAATCTTTCTTGAGGGGCAGGAAGACAGAGATATGGGAGTCAAAATCTCAGTACTGCATCACAAACTGAGATCCCAAGGGTTGGCAAAACATCCATTGATGTCCAGTGACAAGTGTGAACATTATGACTGTGACCTGGCAGAGCCAGGATCACAAAGCTGCTACTGATGATTTCCCTCCTGTGTGACAGCCCCAGCAGGTGGACAGAGAATCAGAGCACAGAATAAAGAGACCCTTACTCCAGAAGGACAGGAAACACATGTACACTTGAACTGGTCTGTAAGGCTATTCCCTTCCTAAAAACCACTGTGTTCAGTACCAAAAGCAGTGGTAACACCACACACACACCACAAACCTCCCCACCCACCCAAGGCCCCCCAGACTCACCGTGATGAGGTCTATCCCTGCCTGGAGCCCAGCAGAACGCTCAAAATTCCCTGTCAGCTTCAGGTACTGATAGCTGGGGGTCAGAGGGGAAAGGGAATTTCAGTGGTACAGGAGGCAGCTCCACACCAGCACTCTCTGAAGCAGAGGAAACCTTTGCTGGGGGAGTGCAAAAGCCCAGCACTGCTCCTGGTCCCAGTGTGCCCAGAGGGTCTTGCCCCTGAGCAGAGCCTAGCAAAACTCTTCTCAGCTCTAACCCAGGTCTTCCCTAGGACCAGAACTGGAAACTCCTGGCACATAATGGAAATGACCAGCCAAGGCTGTTTCAGACCAGAGCAGGGTCATTCCAGCAAACAGAGGTCTCCATGCTCTCTGTCCCACCTCTCACAGCTTTCTTGTCTTTTCTGTCCTCCCCCACCCCATCACTGGGAGACTTGCTTTCTCTTCTTTCTTTCAATCTTGAAAAAGAGGCAAATACAATAAATTTAGCTGGAAAACTACACCAGGTATTGCCTTACACATTTCTAACACTGTTTTATGCATATATGTGTGCATATATGCATATACATCATAACAAAAACACATTCATGTGCATGTGCAAGGTCTGGATGGACGGTGCCTGTGGTGTTCCAGCTGCTATTTGCAGACATATGTGTGTGAGTGGCTTTTTGTGACCAAGCAGTCCTCCCACCTGTGCAAGGTAGACCTTTTCAGAGCCTTCTCTACATCCATGTCGTCACTGCTGTAGTCTGTGATGATGACACTGAAGTAGGGATCCTTGGTGACTCGGAACAGCTCTTCCATGTCAGAGATGAACTGCAGTACCCAACGTGCCTGGTTTTTCACTGGTTGCATTGCAACAGGGAGAGAATCGAAGCAAGCTGATTTCAGTGGTGGTGTTTTGTCTCAACAGGCAAGGCTTTTTGCCTCCTGTTAAACCCCAACAATCTTTCAGAGATGATGAAACAGAGCCAAGGAATCAGTGTGGGTTCTTTCCCACCATGTGACAGGGGTTTTCTCTGAGCTTACAACCCATGGCTGCTTGGGCTCTATCATATTTAACTTGGAGAGGACAGAAATTGGAAGTGACCCAACAAGATGGTCGAGACAGGCTCAGACCCATGCCCAGGCCTGCCACCCCTCAATGTCCCGGGGAGGCAGGTCCCCTCACCTGGCACCACGAAGTGAACCACAGCGCGGTGGTTCCAGGAGAACCCCTGTGGCCAGCACAGCTCGGGCTCGCTGCCCGCGGCCATCAGGTGCCGCCGGCGGCCCCAGGCCAGGCTCCTCATCCTCCTCTCGTCCTCGTGGCCGGCGCTGCCCTGCCAGGCTGGAGCAAAGACGAACTCGGAGAGGCGCAGGCGGCGCTCGCCCTGCTCCAGCAGCTCCAGCTCCAGCAGGTAGCGGCTGCCGCGCACGCGGTCCTGGCGCTTCTCCACGTTCACGATGCGCCGCAGCTGGAAGCGCCTGCGGAGACACAGCCGGCGTGGGCACCAGCCCTCTGCCTTAGGCTGCAGTACGGGATGTGACCAAAAGTATGGGATGTGACCAACAGTGTGTATTCTATCACCATCTGCTGAAACCAGATGGGGCAGTGATTCCTCATCTCTGTGGGAGATATCCTCTGCTAGTGTGCCCTCTTTAAAACCAGGTGGGGCAGTGTTTATCTTTTCCACAACCCATCTTTCCTCCAAGGACATATCTCCTGTTAATGGGCCACTGAGTCCCAGTGCATGACTGATAAAATTACATCATCCCACTGGGAGATGATCCACCCAGGGGGAGGAGCCAAGCATTTCCTACCTAAGTAAAATCTGAGATTTGGAACAGCAAGGCAGACTTTTCCCATTAAATTCCAGAGGAAAACCAGACCTTTCCACATCATCACTGGACCTTTGGAAGAAAACTGCACCTTCTACAGGAGCACTGCTTCAGCTGAACCACATCTGCCACTGCAGGAGGATGCAGCCACCATTTAATGGGACTGCTACCAACAAACTGACTGACAGGGCCACATTGTATTCTGATTCTGTCAATGTTTTGGGTTTGTTCTTTGTAATACTGTATTTCTATTTTATTTTTCCTAGTAAAAAACTGTTATTCCTATTTCCCATATCTTTGCCTGAGAGCCTCTTAATTTCAAAACTATAGTAATTTGGAGGGAGGGGGCTTACATTCTCCGTTTCAAAGGCTCCTGCCTTTCTTAGCAGACACCTGTCTTTCAAATCAGGACCCTCTCCCTCCTCCAGCCCTGCTGGGCTCCTTCCTGTGCACACCACAAACCTGTCTATCCCCAGGTTCCCCCTGCTTTGATGCACTGCTTCTAAAGTCCCATGGGAATGTTTAGCACCTGTCTCTCCTAAATCCACAAGCATCTGGGATTCCAGCCAAGAGAAAATATTTGGCGAGAGAAATGAAATAAAGGTGACATGGAAAATGACAAATGTGTCTGAATGATTGTGTAGGGCTGGTAATAGTGAGTGTACTCAACACCACCTACAGCGATCTTGGCACAAGGACTGTGTTTGGGCTACTGAAAGTGGCTCATGACAGCTTATCAAACAAGAATATGGAGTAGGACTGAGCAATCATACAGTAAAAACTGGCAGGAGCTGTAGATTCAGAATGGCCAAAACTGGATGAAATGCCAGGTCATGTCCTTCCAGATCATAACAAGATTTTCCTTGTAACTTGGAAATTCTGAGAAAATCTGGTGTGTACTGATCAATTACACCTGGCTGTGACTGATGTGACCCTGAAAAAGCAAATGTGATCTTAATATGTAGCATTAGGCCTACTTCCAGCAGGGAGTAGAAGCTAATAACACCCATTCCACAAAACATCCAGCATACTGGTCACTTATGTATAGGAAGACTAATACCAACTGAAACCTGTATGGGAAAAGACTGGCTAAAAAATAATAAAAATTAAGGCCAACAGAAGGGTTGGGAGTTAGATTGTTTAGCTTAAGAAGCCTAGAGGAAATGTGTCTGTTTATCAGGTAGATCTTGAGAAGAAGAAGAACCATACCAAGACCATGTAACAAAAGAGTAGCAGCAAAAATGCTGGTACTATTTCTCAGGCAAAAGAAGTGTGCCTCAAGTCCAGCAATATTTTACACCAATTCCTTGACTGAAATCTTATTTATCACATCTACTTCATCCCCTGCTTCCCTGATACCAATTACTCACATAACAGGTATTCCCCATGCAACAGAGTAAATCAGCTCTGGGATTTCCTACTGAGCCTTACCCTTTAGTTTTCTGGTTGAGCTTCCTCAGGAAGACACGTGTAACTTCCAGGGCCTCGCTTTCTCTGAGCAGCAGATTTCCTGAGGTGTTGCATTTCAGGTCAATCCAGTCTGTGCGCAGCATATGGAAGTCCAGGTTGCTCATGCTGAAGGTCTGCTCCCAGTTGACAGCCTGGTCAAACACTGGGACATAATCAAAATCCTCCTCATCCTCCTCCTCTGGCTCCCCATCCACATCGTCCTCTTCCGCTGCTCCTCCAGACTTGCCCTTCACAGGAGAGGCCACCTGAGCCTCTCCTTCGCCCACATCCCCATTGGTGTCCACCTTTTGATCAGCAATGTAGGGCTGCACCTGGCTCAGCCACTGTGGCAGCCTGGGCTGCTGGCTGGGGCTGCCAGTGCTCACTGTGTGTCTCCTGGCTTTGCCAGAGGCTGGACCTCCTTTCCCAGCTGGCACGGTGCCTGCTGGCTGCAGCCTGTCCCTCGTGGTGCTGAGGCCCTCTTGAAGTCCTATCCCATTGGGAATTGTGACCTCTGAGTCCCTGGGGTGGCCAAGAGACTGCTGAGACACAGTCCTAGAAGGGGGGTTTGCCCTTCTGACAGGCACTCTCCCCTGGATGGCCCTGGCATGCTGCGGAGGGCTCCTGGAATTGTCTTTGACAGCAGCTTTTAAATAGGGTCTCTTGGTTACTGGGTGTCCCTCTAGGCCAGTCAGTCTGAGGCTTTGGTTGGTAGAGGCCAGCACAGCTGATTTGACACCAGATATTTTCATCCTTCTCCTCCACATCTCCTCTCCTGCATGGTCACCCATCACCGAGAGGAGCCGGCGGCGCTCCCGGAGGGAATAGTCATCGTGGATATTGTCACTGCCCACCCAGCTGCTGGGAGCCTTGCCTGCTGGCCCTGCCCTCCCTGTGCCAGCCTGCTCAGGGGCACTGGTGCTCTCCACATCCTGCTCCTCGTACTGCAGGTCATCCAGGTTCCCCTCCTGGGAGCCTGCGGAATGAATTGAAAACGTTGACATGAATTGAATTAAATGAATGAAAAAAGTTACACCTCCAGCATCCTCCCTGAATGGATTAAGGTTATACTTCTGCCATCCTACCTCAATCAATCAAGGTTACACCTCTGCCTTCCCTGCCCCACCAGGTACCCACCAGGCAGGGGTGCAGCTACTTCTCACCTCCTCTCTCCTGCTCAGAGGACAGGGATGCTCTCCCGTGGGGGAGCTGAGCTCTTGCTGCCACCAGCCTCCCCAGCACCCATCACCCACCACTGCCAAAGGCTGTGGAGATGCCTGGCTTTGTCCTTAGCTGTGGCTCTGGCCAGAGCCTTGCAGGGCAGGTGTGACCAGAGGCTGCCACACTGCACACCTCTGGCTGTGCTACTCCTGCCCATGGTTTTGCTAGAATTGCACCTCAGCTGGTGCTACAAGACCACCCCCAAAAGTGACAGAGAAAAGAATCCTTGGGTTCTGACATTAGGGCCCTACTTGGCTGCTCTGTCTTTTCTCCAGAGTCCAGGCTCTTCTCTGGCCGATCCATTTTCATGTACTTGTAGAATCCAAATCTGCAGAGAGAAGATCAAAACACAAGTCTGATGAAAGTTATTTTGCCCTTTCCTGGAGGAAGATCTTGAGCACAGTGAGACCATAATCGGCTATCTTGCTGGGAAATTGACCCTTCCTATCCTGCAAATAAGCCCCCTAAAGGGCTGGGAGTCCTTGCACA
This sequence comes from Erithacus rubecula, assembly GCF_903797595.1. NCBI lineage: Eukaryota > Metazoa > Chordata > Aves > Passeriformes > Muscicapidae > Erithacus > Erithacus rubecula. The sequence continues at coordinate 3,481,215 of NC_136686.1, forward strand.
AAGTGTCTGATTGTTGCAGTAGGGAGCATAGTTCCCTTGTGGGGCCACCACTGGGATCTGGGCACAGTGAAAATGCATTTCCTCCCCCAGAGGGAGGCCTGGTGGTGAGCACAGTTTGGCTTTTACAGTGACAGCTATCAGGAGGTTCCAGCCACTGTCAGGCCAAGCTTGCTGGGAATACACTCCCTGATGTAAGAGAACAAACATGATCTGACTCAGCTACTGGGTTAACAGTGCAAGAAAAAAGCTGGTAGACCTAAAAGCCCTTGAGACCCAAACATATTTTCACTTAAGTTATCAAAAGAAACTATAAATACTTTAATATTTTGCAAGACTTAGGGGAACTTTAAGAATTAAGGAAGTGCTACAGAAATTAGCATGAAATTCCAGACCAATTCCAGCCTTCAAGCTCCTCCCCACCCTGCTAGTAAACCCAAATTTACAGCATGCTACCTTTCCAAATAATAAGGGTTTTCCTGGTAGAAGCATTTGTTGTCTTTCTCCATGTGGCTCAGGCGGCTGTAATCATTTGGGTAAACGAAGGATAAATGAACCTGTGAAGAAGGGAGAAAGACAAAGTGAAACCCTCACAAATGCCAGACATCAGCTACAAGGTGACCCAGACATAGCCCTTTATAGAGGGAGCAGGAGTTGCTCACTCTTTGCCTCTCCAGCAGCAGGCTGAGAGAATGGAAGACAGAAGGAAGCATGCAGGATACTGTGTGCATGTGCTGGATCCCAGAAACCTGGAGTTTTTGAGCTTTCTGTGCTGTCTGGCACTGACCCCCTGGAGAACACTGCTTTTGACCTGAAGCCTTAGAGAAGGCTTCTAAATTTGAGTGATGGAGTTAAAATCATGGGTGTTTAGTTAAATAGAAGTGTGTGCCTTCACATAGTAAAGGGTTTTAAATTCTAGGTTTTTATAGTATAGTAATGGGTATGAAACAAGATAGAAAATTTTGGGTGGTGTATTTTTGGTGTTCATCTTCCTTCTCCTTCATGGGTTTCAGGTAGTAATTTCTGGTTAGTCAGTCAGTGTCACACTGAAAGGTCATGGGAATTTAGTTATTAGGTTAAGAGTATAAACAATATAGGTGTTAATTATCTATTGGATTGTTTAGCTTTAAAAGACCTTGTAGCAGCTGGATCTTTCTCCATTTTCGTCACTTTTAACAGCTATCTAGAAGTGCTGCTGAACGCTCTGTACTTTTTGATAAAATTTAATAAACAACCAAACTCAAACACAAAAAAAATCCGTTTCCATTGTGTATTTGTTAATCCTAACTCTGAGTAAAAGCAAAAAAGACGGAAACAAACTAATAAAGTGGTGCAAAACTCCCACTGCTGTTACATGCATGTGCCTTTTACCCTCTCCCTCAGTATCTGCCCACCTCTCTGTGAGCTGAAGTCCTGAAACAGAGTGAGAACTAACTGGGAGAGAGATAGCCAGGTCCTCCTGAAAAGATGCCTGTTGCTTTGGCAATCCACACTCTCCCATCTCCAATCTCTTCTTCCTCCTAGTCTGTGGATGTCCTAGATTACAATATGCCCAAAAGTGTGTATTCTATCACCATCTGCTGAACCCAGGGGGGGCAGTGATTCTTATCTCTGTGGGAAATATTCTCTGCAAACAGCACCAGCTGTTAAAACCAGGTGGGGCAGTGTTCTTGATGTTTTCCACAATCCATCCTTCCTCCAGGGAGGTATCTTCTGTTAATGGCCCATTGAGTCCCACTGTATGACTGATGAAATTACATCATCCCATTGGGAGATGCTCCACCCAAGGAGGAGCCAAGCATCCTAACTGGATAAAACCTGAGATTTGCAAGGCAGCCCTTACCCAGTGGATCCAGAGGAAAGAGCTACCAGGATCACTGCTTCAAGAAGACCACTTCATCTAGCCTGCTACCACCACCCTAACTAGCTGGGTGTCAGGTTGTATTCTGACTCTGTCAGTAGTTTTTCTTTTGTACTATTGTATGTATTTTATTTTTCTCTTTTTTTCCTATTAAATTGTATTTCTGACTTAGATTCTTTCTCCGTTTTGCTTTCAAAACCATTGCAATGCAACACCATATTTCTCCTGGCTAAGAAAGCCTTACAAAGGCTTGCAAAACTTACAAACTGGAGCCCCTGGTAGCGCTGCAGAGGAAATCCATTCACCAGGTAGCTGGGCTTGTAGGGGCAGTCCAGCAGCGCCCGGCGCACACGGGACTTGCTGATCAGAGGCACTGCAGGAAAGGAACAGGGGTAAGGGCTGCAGGAGGAGCCCTGCTGCAACCCATGCACCAGCTTAGCTACTTCTGGGCTCTATTCAGCTATGTGAAATAGTAAGAAATGGATTAAACAAAGCTTCTTGCACTGCTCAAATCTTCACGTTCCTTTAAGACGCTTATACAAAAATACGCTTGGGGATGTTGTGTGAGCTGGATACCAAGAATGGGCATCTGGCTTTAATCTGTGCTTTGTCTCCTACAGTGACTGATACTTCCTCAGCTGCTTGGCAAGTCTTACCTGCATAAAGGGTGTCCCGAGGGTCAGGCTTGAGCATGTCAGCCGGGTGTGCCCTGCTGCCAGCAGCTGGGCTCCTGCGGCTGGCCAGCGTCTGCGGGATGTGCCCGACCTCATCCATCTTCAGAAGCGTCTCGTCTAGAAACCAGAGAGACAACACGGGGGGAGGCAGGGGATCACTTGTTCCTCATCCCAAAAAGCACCTCTCTCCAGTGCCAGCCCTTTCCATGGCACTACTGCTGTCTCTGGCACAGGCAAAGGAAAGGCTCTGACCCAGAAAGTTTGAGATACAGAAGGTGTGGGGTGGGAGCACGGCTTTCACTGAAAGCAAACACACAGAGTGATGAGTAGTGGAGGAAAATGACCTTCTGCCTTGGATACAGCACCAGTGGTGTGCTGAACAGGCCCCATGCTGGCAGGAACTACTGGACACCTCTGTATTATTAGTATTAAACTTCTTTTCACTTAGTATTAAGTTTCTTTTCAAAGGAGATAAAGAAAGATGAATGGGAGGAGAAACCTGAGGAGCAAAGCTTTTGCCTGTGCTGGAAAAGGATCAGGATCTTGGGGAAGGACCTTCAGTAGCTGAGGGGGATGTTACTCCAGAAAGGGAATGAAGCCCCACAGTAAGCCAAGAACAGGAAGCTCAAACTCAAGACTGAGTATTGGCTATGTTTCTCCTTGGGTACTGCTGTCACAGGAGTTCATGTCTCCATGGAACTCACTCTAAAATGAGGGGAATTGAATAAAATGTCCATGAGGGAAATCTATATTCTGCCAAGGGGACTGGTGTGCAACTCCTGGGTACTGAACTACATGGGACCCCAGAAAGAAAGGGATGTCATGTGATAGAACCAAAGGCTAATATGGATGAGGGAAAAACTATGGGCAGAAGGCAACATAAAAATGAGACTGCAACACTGCACCTAATTGTGAAGGGATCTTCTGGGAAGTCAGTCTTCTATTCTACCTAACCCTAATTAGTAAGAAGAAAAGAGCAGAAGGAAAAAGGATGAAGATGGAAAGCCTAGTCCTAGCCAAATGGGAGGTTTCAGAAAATACAGCAGCAGGTTGTAATCCAAGACACAGCAACAGATGCCTTGATTACATCAGGGAGTCTTCCATGCACAAAAGGGTTGGTATGGAAAAAAGCCCAGAAATGTTGGAAGGCAACAGCAGTAGACATGGAAAGGGGGAATGCTGGCAGAAGAGAGTGATGCTGACAAAGGTGGGACAGGACTAAGGAGCTTCTTAACTGATAACACCATCACTTGATGTGCTAAGCAGGGTTTCCAAACAGGAGGGACTGGACTGATGTGTTTGCAGCAATCCAGCACCAAGAGACCTGAGGCTGGTACAGAAGAAAGCAGCATTCCCAGCATCACCAGTGCATCCTGTTGTGTTCAGGACCCAGAGTGAAATCTCCTGGAATGCCACAGCAGCCCCTTCTCCCTGGCGTGTCTGGCTGGCAGAACACCCCTGCAGCTCCCATTTCTGGGACTCACTTTCCCCTGGCTCTCAGCAAGCAAACTCCATCCTGTGTTACTCTCAATCTACAACACTTCTCACCTATGCAGACTCTCCCCTCTTCCTCACTATTCCAGACTTCCCTGAAATAATATTCCAATCTTACTTCTGAGTCTCCTGTGTTTAATAATGAGTCACATCCTTGTTTAGAAGTCTTTCTCCTCAACTGTCTCCACCTTTTTCTCCCAATGATGTGTATTTGCCTGGCTAGACAATGATTCATGGTGAAACACTGGATGCAGATACATTCAGGAAGAATGGGGAGGTGCTTGGGAAAACTTGTGATGAAGATACTTACTAGCAAAAAGTGAGAGATACTGGGAGTCAATGACTTTGAACTTCGCTTCTGGGTCATTCAGTCTCCACTGGAACAGAGAAACACTGAAATAAATACCTATGGAGTTCACCAAACCTGAACAAAAGGAACACACTACCCCTACTAGGACTGATTTTACCCAGCAACAAAAGATTGGGAATGAGCTGAGATTCCCCAGGACACATCCAAACCAGCAAAGGCCAAAAAGCTGCAACAGACCCCAGAGAAGGCAGATCTATCCCAAATAAGCAGAGGAAGGGGTCCTGACACAGGCCAGGACTATCCCACACAGAAGCAGGTAGGGTCTCTGGAAGGGATACATCCCATGCAATGAGGAGATGAGGCCAGGGAAAGGAGGGAAATGGTCAAAAAAATCATTCCCATGCTCGTGGGGACACAAGCACCATTCCCACAGACTCACTGCTACTTCCACATGGTCTGTTCCTCTGTCATCCTGCTTGTGCAGCACCTCAAAGTAGTACCTGCTTGCCACTGACAACCTGCAAAGAACAAGGTGTCTGTCACCAGGAGCATTAGGGAACATTTCTTAGCTTGTCAGCAGACAATGAGTGGAGAGCAACCACACCCCTGAATCAACCTAATTCTCAGGGTAGGCAGGGTTAGGCTGCCAAGAAAATCCAGATCCTGACAATGAGATATGGAGCTTCACTTGTGCACCTGGAGCACTCCAGACCCTTCTCAGTTAATTCTGAATAACTCCCTCTCAGTGCTGCCTGCTGGGTTTTGATGTCTGGGAAACCCGGCCAGCTCCAAGGCAGGAAGCTTGGGATATAGTTCATTTAGGGGAGCCTGGATGTGCTGGTGGCTGATTGCTCCAGGGAGGAAAATTCAGTGTTGCATTCCTGCAGTAAATCAGCCAGGCTTTGGCAATACCCCAGAGTAATCCCTTTCTCTGTATTGCTAAACTCTTCAGGACAAGCCTGAGTGCTTTTCCCTTGTCCTTGTGATTTCCTGGTCATGTGCAGAGGTGGCTGGGACTGAGGGACTTTGCTCACCCACCTCACCATGCTTGACTTCTGGCTGTGAAATTTCCCAAATTCTCCTGGTGCCGTCCACTCCTTCCCTGTCTGTGCAGAGACACAAGATGGCTCTAGTTAAGATGAGTTTCTTTCTTTCTACTGCACCGACAATGATAAAAACAGAAAATTGAACTCCCCCTTCCCTCCAATTCCTCCTGGTAAGTCATCTGTGAAATCCATCACCTGTGGACAGATTTAAGCCCCTTAACTGTGAACAAGGGACTGTCAATAGCAGTACCAAGAGGTGACTGGCTTAAGGCATCAATGTCATACCCCATCTGGCATCGTGCTGTCTGCAGCTGGGCAGGGAAAGAAACCTGTCTAGTCCAAGGAAGCAGTAAGTCAGGAAGGTCTCTGATCCCACAGAAACATTGAAGCCTGGATGGGAGAAGCCATGCAGCATGCACTGTACCTTGCCTACACTGGCCAGCAGCTGGAGACCAGAGGGGTTTTCATCTGGGCTCAGCCAGAACTCAGCATTGTCATCCGCAGCAATGGCAAACTGGAACTCCCCTGCCGAGAGATGGAGGGAGCAGGTGGGGCTTTGGGGCAAGGGCTCGTGCACAGAACACATCCTGCTCCTCTAAAATGCTGTCTCTGCCCTTTTCCTGGTGAGACCATCCTTCCCTTCTGCTACTATCACCTTTCTGCCATTGAACCTCTCTGAATTCTCTTAACTCTGCTGTGACTGAAAACAAACTCCACAGATGTCACTGGTTCACTGTCCCTCCTGCACTGGCTTCACCTGACACCCAACCTGGACAGCTAGCAATCTATGCAAAGCCTCCCAACATCCCTTTTGCTTTCAGAGCAGAATTCTGTGTGAGATGCAGTGTTTGGATGGAGGGATGTGCACGTGGAGCCCCAGAGGCAGACAGAGGTGCTTGAGGCTCCCTCTTTGTCTGGGTGACAGGGATGGCAGCTGCGGGCCAGTGACAGAGGGTGAGGCCAGCAGGCTGCTGGGGGCACAGGGATGCAGCTGTGGGACACAGCTGTCAGCTGCTGTCAGATGGCATTCACAGACCCAGGGAGCAGCAGGGACATCAGTGATGTCAGGGACAGCACTGGCCATGCAAGGGAGGGAGGCAAAGCTCAGGGGTTGTTCGTGCCCACGTCCACACCATGTGCATTCCAGCAGCACTGTTATTCATCCAGCCCCTCCCATCTGCTTTCTCCTGGGCTTTTCCTTCCCCCCCTACAAGGGCAAATGTGTTTCCAGTCACGCACAGTAGGGGCCTGTTGTGGCACCAGTGGTTCAGCACCAGGAGGGGAGGGAGGGGAAGCTGACAAGAGTCATGAGTGAAGACACTCAGAACCCTCACCATCAGTGAAAGGATGCAGGTAGCCAAATATCCTGAGACCATAGTTGGTCCATTTTGGGGACACGGCCAATTTCTTCAGTGTAGTTCTTGTCTGGAGTGGAAGGAGAAAAAAATCATAAAAATTGATGTGACAGGAACAAAGGGAGAATCAAAAACTCTGGGACAGGTGGGCAGAGGTTTTTCTCTGAGAGGAGGACGGGGTATGGGATGTGATGGAGCAGAGGGAAAGGCAAATCAAGTAAGAAATGAGGTGGAGCAAGTGCTGCTGAGGTGGCAAAAGCTGCATGGGGGATGCCACTGAAATGGTGGGGACAGGACATGGAAGAACATGGACATGCCACTTGGAAGAAGAGCACCAAATAAAGGCTCCTTCAGACCATGTCTGAGCCCTGGGATGTGTGAAATGACCCTCCCCTGAGCAGCAGAAGAGCTGCCACACCTGAGCCCTTGTGAAAGATTCCTGCTCCTCAGGAGGAGGACAGAGGTGGCTGAGAGGGAGGTGCTGGGCTTTAACAGAGCAGGACAGAGGGAGGTAGGGACAGGATGTGACCCACCTGGGAAGTGCAGGACAGTGGGTGTCATGGTCTTACTCACGTGAGGGAAGAGGGGGAAGTGGAGGTTTCTCCTGAGCTGCTCGATGGAGCTGCCACACCAGTCCTCAAACACGTGCAGGTTGGCCTGGCCCTGGAACTAGAAGGCAGAAATGAACTGGTGCATCCAAGCCCTGTGTGCCTCCTCTGCTCCCACAGCCTTGGCCACAGCCCTGCTACCAGGGAGAGGCAAAGAGGATTCCTCTGCTCTGATGGACTGGTCTGCAGGAGACCTGGAGAAAACCTTGCTGGCCACTGTGGGACCCCAGCAACACACTCCTCAAAGAGCCATTCAGAAGGAAATCACTGCCTGCCCTCCAGCCAAGTCCAAACGTTCTGCCTGCAACCCATGGAGCTGGATGCTGAAACCTCTTTGCAGGACTGGCATCCAGCAGCAAAGAATAAATAAGCTGGAGACAGTCCAAGCTGCCTTAGATGGCAAAAGGCTGAAGAAAGGAATAGGTTGCCTTGGGACCAGGAAGGTTTTGCTGGGGCTGTCTTGCCTATATAAGGGCTGTGGGAGCAGGGCTGGGGAAACAGCCTGAACAGCACCCAAATGTCTACAGATGGCAGCACATTCTTAGTTTTTGCTGGGGAGGCTCTAGCAGGCCTGAAGCAGCACACAGGAGGAGGGTCCAACCTCTCCATGCACTTCTGCCAGAGAAACTTCTTCACTGAGTTATTTTTCCCAGGATGGTGGGCTGGGGGTGTGTTTTTAAATAAACTGGCTTGAAGGAAAGCCATGAAGCAGATTTGGCTCTGCACCAGCAATGCTCCTTGCAGGCTGTGCACGTGAAAAGCATTTCTGTGTGCTAGGAAAAGCACATTCACATTCATGCTGCTCTGGAGTGGTGTCCTGTCAGCCCTCTGTCCCTGGTGTCCCCACTGCCAGGGCTTGATGGGTGTCTGCAAGCCCACAGTGCCCCCACTAACATTCCTCCTCCTCCCTCCTCTGCTCACACTCCTCAGCCTGGATTCTGCCTACCAGACAAGGAAAAGCAATGAGACAAAGTGGATGTGATTCCCCAGAGCAATGCACAAAATCAGAGTGGAGACAGAGGGCTCAGGGTGATGGATGCAGCCCAGAGAAACCCAGGGCTCTGCAGGAACTTGTGACACAAATAAATCACTGCAAGTGTGAAACACCAGAATTGGAATTTAACTGCTGTGCAGTCCCGTGCCCCTTGGCCAAACCCAGGTTCACACCCAAGGGTCTCACACTGCTTTTCTCAGCCAAATCAAATGATGACAACTGCTGCTTCTTGTGGAACACAGGGTGACAGGAACAGGCTGGACTCACACAGAGAGTCACTGCCAGGAGCTGAGTCCTATGGAAGTCTGCTGCTACCCACAACTGATATTTGGTTTGGATTTTTTTTTGGAGAATTGCTTGCACACGACAGACAGCAGGCTCAGAGCTCTATGAAACACAGCACAACACTCCCACACTGTGGACAGGCTGGCACTGCAGTCCACTCCTGCCAAAGACAGACCCAGAGGATGATCTCAAAGCTCAGGATTGCAATGAAGCTGGCCTGGCTTTGATACGGGGCAGCCCAAATGCAAAACCAGATATTTATGAGGCAAATCCCAAAAGACTGGCTGGATTTGCTCAAATGTTTGCAGAGTAAAACTCAGAGCAGTCCCATTGCAATACAACACTTCACTGCAGTTTGAAGATCAGTATTAGGGAGAGGGCAGCCTAATAAAAAATAAGATAGACACCACTGTACTAGGTGCACCATCAATACTTAAAGAGATAATTCCTGAAATTTCTAGCCCAACACTCCTGTCTCCAAAGTCTTTACAAAGCCTCCAGAGAGGAGATTCTGGCAGGAGTTAATGAGATCACTTTGCTTAATTAACTGATAAACAATAAGTATTTCTTGCATGCAATTTTAGAGTATTTTCTAAATCGACAGATTTTCTCCTGAGTTACAGCAGCTTGACTTAGTTTGCTTGCTCTTAAAGGGAAAAAAAAAACAAAACAAACATTATTGACAGATAAGTGCTGGCTGCCCAAAGTGCTGCTTTGGGACTGAAAACTGAGCTAGGCTTTAATTTTAGGCCCCCACGAGTCATCAGTGTAGCAGCTGTTTTGAAACTCTATCACCTCTGTCCCTTCAACTCAATTCATAGCTGCCCATTACAGGCAGCTGAGAAATTCTTCTGTTTGCTATATGAGTATCCTCTAATGCAACATGCTGTAAAGATCTCCTGCTTGGGGCTTTTGCAGATTGCAGTTACAGAGCAACATCACCACCATTCTCAATTCCTACACACAGAAATGTCAATGGATTTTCTAAAAGGTGAGTTTTAGAACATGATTCCAAAACATGGTTACTATGTTTGAATTCCCACCTTAGAATTACCTGGCCCTGTTTTACAAAGGGCTGGAAATTCAGAACCTAGCAAGCAACAAGTTAAGCTCCCCTTCTCCTTTTAAAAATATCTGCTTTGAAAATTCTGGATAGACTGATTTGACCAGAACCAGGAAGAGAAGAAGAGCCTGAGCTTTCAGTGGCAGCTGGATTTATGTGCCCTTCCCATTCAGATGGCTTCTCCTGCCCATGAGGTTTTTCTCTGCCCCAACACCTCTTCCCAGCTGCTTATCACCCTGCTGAAATAGCAGCAGAGCATGATCACAGCTCAGACCCAGAACAGCCCCAGGTCACACACCAAGGGCACTGCCAGCACAGTGTGAGTGTGCCCAGGAGGAGAGCAGAGTGTCAGTGTGCCCTGGAGCACAGTGTCAGTGTGTCCTGAGTCAGGAGGCCATGGAGGAAAGATTTGGGCAAGCAGCAAAGCTGAGAGGATTGCAGTAGCAGAGACATGACCTCCTGCCCTGTATCTGCAGCAGGATGGAGGAGAGAAGGCTTTCCTAGTTTAATCCTGGGCAGCTTTGGCATCACAGAGGCAAATCAGCTGCATAGCTGCACGCAGCCCAGGGCATGAGAAACAGGGCACAGAGGGGGCCTGAGACATGGAAGAAAGGAGACATTGTGCTGCCAGCTAGGAGCTCCTGAGCTTGTAAGACTCTTCTGTCTCCCCAGAGTGGCTGCAGCCCCTCCTCCTGCCTGGCCCAGCTCCCCTGACAGACTGGGTGACATTCAGCACCAGCAGCTGGGCTTGGCTGTGCTGGGCACTTGTGGGAATCCATCAGGACAAGTCAGCAACACAGCCCCCTGTCTGGATGGGCAGGAGGAGCCAAGGAAGGGCATCACAGAGACAGTGAGCAGCAATAGCTTTGTCTTTCATTGCTCTCAGGAAAGGATTTTTACCTCTTTGGGCAGGTTTGGTACAGGACAACACTGCAGCTAAACCCTTTGGTTTTGTGCAAAACCTGTGCAACTGGACAGGTGTGCCTGCAAGGGGCTGTGCTCCTGGACATCCCTCACACCTCCCTGCACAGAGAAGGAATCCTGGCATGAAGGAGGAAAGGACATTTTAAATGCACCCCAGCACTGCCCAGACCCTTCTCCTCTCAGAGCTGAGCAGATGCTTCTGCAGAGGTAGATGAGAACAGCCTCACCAGTCGCTTTTCTGAAAATTCTACCCACACCTACAGCAGTGTCAAATGGTGACACTCACACCCCACAGCACAGGTTTGCCCTGGCACATTTCTGAATCAATGAAACAAAACACCCCCCATCTCTCCAGGCTGGGCAGGCCCTGGGTGATGCTGGGAGCTGGAAGACTTTGGTGCCTGGAATGATGGTAAGGATAGGGACCATCATGAGTGAACCCTCCTTTCCCACAGATGCCAGAGCAAAACTTCAGTTTGGGATTTCCAATGAGCACACTTTCCTACACATTATCCAAGGCTGAAGAATTAAGCTCCTATCTCATATCCTGAAACTGAGAGAGGAAAACTGAAACCTGTCCTTTTTTGGCAATGCTGGCTGCCAGCTCACCCTGCAAAGTTGTTAATTATTGATGTTTGTCTGGAATATGCCTCTCTATTCAAACAAAGACCAGCTCCCTGACCTGTGTGAGACAACCTGCTGCCAGGAAAGCCACAGCCCAGGCTGCAAGGACCTGAACTGCTCTTTGCTGTGGCTGGATGAATGCTCTCTGCAGGGCCAGCAGCCTGCTCCATCCCAGGGGAGTCACAGAGGCTCCTTAACTTGTGCAGGTCTCTAATCACCTTGAGGAATTTAGTGAGCTGGCTCCATTTACTAAATGCCCCCTGGCTGGTGACCCTCTCCCCAGGAGCAGCCTGCATTGCTCCCTTATCTGAAGGGGAATGATGAGATAAGGGAATGGGAGGAAAGAATAATTGAAGCACCAAGGAAACAAAGGAAGTGTTTACCCCAGCCTGCAAAGGTCACCAGAGAGGGTCTCTGATAATGGAAGTGCCACTGAAGTGGAGAAACCCCCAGGTATGCAGGGTTTGGATGGCAAAAGGCAGAACAAGAGCAGTGTGACACTCGTGTGTGCCACAGTCATGCATTTGCTTGCTGACTGATGGGCCCTACACACCCCAGCCATGAATAAATGTCATTTTTAGGAAGGTAGTGGGCTGCCTGGAATTGTGGGTGGGTGCTTGGAGCCTTGAGGACTTCTGGAAACACCAAATTATCTGGAATCTGGACACTCCAGTCTTTCCAGATGATTACTGAGGTCTGCAAGTATCATTAAGCAGGGAGAAGGTGATAGGGAATGGACTTCCAGTAAAGTGAATTAATTTCCAGGCATAGGTCCCTGCCTTTCATTTTTGTTGTACAGTTCTCTAGCCATAATCCCCCTCACACAAAATGATGGAGAAAGGCACCCACCTCTGGCATCCATGGCACAGGCTTGTCCACAGCTGCATAATTTGATTTATTCCTCCCACCTCTTTGCAGCTCTTGGATCTGAAATACAAGTAGAGAAAAGTCAAAATATCCTGATAAATGACATGGCACTGACATGCACAAGATGGTTCTACACAAGCTCTACAAGAGGGTTCAAATCTTGCCACAAGAACATAATGAGAAAATAAAATAAGTTTTCAAGCTCCCTTTCCAAAGGGCATAACAGGGTGAAAATGTTCCCTGACTTTTCTGACAGCACATTTCCCTGGTGAGCTGCTGAGGGAAAAGGATACCAGTATTTCATAACTGCTTGCTAGCACAGGGTTAAAACTCAGGTCATTCTCTGGGTTCTTTTCCCCCATCTCTGTTTCAAAATGAATGCACAGAAGGCAGCCCAAGCATCCTCACCTGGTGTCCCAGCTGGTGTGGATGGTCCAGCTGAAGGTTTGTGTCCTCATCTGGGACACTGGTGTCTGACAGAACCTTAGCAAGCTCCCTCCAGCTTTCATATCCTGTGCAGAGGAAACAGAAAGGTGTCAGGAAATAAGGTTTAAAAAAGGTTAAGAGCTCCCTAACAGTCTGGAATGGTCCAGCAGAGACCAGGAGTTGCTTGGAGCTGGCAGACTGATACAGAGAGAAAAATTGCCTTTATCTTCCTTAAAAGCTCTTCCCTCCTTCTTATTAATTTAATTCTTAAATTAAAGATTTATCATAGTTCTAAAATATATATCAAAGATTCCATTAATCACCACAAAATCTTCTGCAGGAGATTTTTCAGTCACTGGGTGAGTAACCTACTGATTAATGTAGCTAAGCACAACTTGTGCTTCAGGGACTGACTGTCAAGGGGGAAAAAAAAGGAGAAATTCCTTTGTCTTTATATAATATTATGTGTAACAGGTGATTTTCCCCCTAGTTCAGAGCAATGAGGCAGAAACCACTGTTTGTGAGTGTCCTGCAGCTGGACACACAGCCCCACTGGGAATGGGGCTGAAGCAGACTTTCATGTGGAATTTCATGTGAAATTCAGCACTTTCTGCTTTGAGGGCTCCTTGTAATAGTGGGAGAGAACAGCAGGCTTTTTTTTCAGAGACCAGACCCATGGAGGCATAGAATAGCCTGAGTTGCAAGGGAATCAAGTATATTGGGGGGGGAAAAAAAAGGCAACAAAAGTCAGTTCACCCCTGGAGATTCACTGAGAGAAGACACCTAGAAAAGCAGGGGTTTTTTCTCTTGTGCACGGGGAGAGAGCTTATTTGGTTTCATCATTAATCCCAACACTTCACTGCCCTGTGGAATAAGCTCAGGACAAAAATCCTGGCTCTTCTGGGAAGGGCTGCTGGCCACCAGAGCCACTCTGGCTGCTCCAGGGCTGGCACAGAGCCTGCCTCCCAGCAAACACAGAAGCCTGGCTGCACACAAGTGCCAATGGCTGACATTTCTTTGACCCTTGGAAAAGAGAAGAAAGGGAGGCAATTCTCTGTGTTGTACAAATATTTACCTAACACATCAGCCAAGCACAGAACAGACAAAGGAGCTACGAATTAATCTGAAGGCAGTGATTTCCTCGCTGGGTAATTTGTGCTTTGGCAAGCCAGTTCTCCAGCGTGGTAGGAAATGATTTTCAGAATGTAATAGCATCAACACTCCCCTCAAAGAGAGTTCTTAGCACTCCAGTTCCTTCTGAAAAGATTGGCTTTTCCCTGGGGGTCTCCATGGGACACCCTTGAGAGGGATCTGGTTTGGCCCATGCTTTCCTCACTAAAGGGAGGAAAGCACAGAAAAAGATTTCCTGCAGCCCAGCACATGTCACAGGGTTGAAGACATGGCCTTGTGTGACAGCTGGAGAGGGGAGCCCTGAGGCCACAGGCACTGCCCTGTCTCAGGAGCACCTGGGCAAGTTGATCCAGCCTGTCCCCAAGCTCTCCATGAGCACTGCTCCAGCACTCTCCTGATGGATACTTAAAGCCAACAAGCCTACACCTGGAAAAAAGCAGGAGAAGAGAACTAAAATACCTCAGCAAACACTTCAGTGCTGCTAAAAAGGAATGCCAGAACTATTAGCTTTGATGGTTTTGCTGCAGTCCCTCTACCAAACCGGTTCTGGCTAGGATGAGAAAAGGCAGAAAAACCATGGAGGCAGAAATCAAAGGCTTGGGAAGAGCCTGTCTCAAAGCCAGGGGAAGATGCTGGGCCAGGCATTGCTGCATTAGCCTCTCAGACAGATGCATGAGCCAGCTCCTTCCTTTCTGTCTTCTGGGCTTCACTTCCCAAAGCATTTCCTATCACTTCCCAAATCACACCAGTTGTTTTCCAAGGCTATTTCACCTCAAACACCTCCAAGGAAGGCAGCACTTATGCAGACACAGCTGGCCAGAAGCAGCAGCCAGGCTTGCTGCCACATACTCCCCCTCCTTGGCATCAGTCTGATCTCTCTCCAAGCACAGGTCCACCCTCCTTTCTCCTTCTGCACCCAACTGATCCAAGGCACCAGTCTCACAGGGATCAGCCAAAAACATGAAAGTGGTGGTTCTTCTGAGAAAAGTGGTCCTTTTTGTCCCCTGGGAGATGCCTGCTGAGGATCCAAATGTCAGCAGGGCTGACCCTCAGCTGCTCCTCTGGAAGCCCTCCCAACCTCAGCTTCCCACTGGAAATGAGACCCAGGTAAATACAAAGAAAAGGCAAAGAAGCTGAAGGGGAGGCTGAAATAGATGCTGTGTTCTACAGCAGAGCCCCTGCAGGAGGCAGCCAGTCTGGAGCCAGCTGCCCACAGCTCCAGGGAATCAAACATTAAGAGAGAGAAAAGCTATACCAAGAGAAAAGAAGATAGAGATGATTCTTGCCTAGGGCCTGGTCAGGTGTGAGTGCCAGGTCTGCCTCTTCTCAGCCATCCTTTTGACTGCTCTTGGGTTAAAAGTCAGCAAAGAAAGCTCCAAGTGGAGATGGAGAGATCTCACCCCACACTTCTGACTCTGCCAGAGCAATGCACTTGAAGCCCAGTTCAAGATGAAAAAAAATAAAAATCAAAAAGCCACAGCCAGAGATAAGAGGCAGCAGTGCCCAGGGAGCTATCAGGCCTCAGGGCAGGAGTGTGACCAGAGCTGCTCTGTGTTCAGAGATTAGATCCATCCATGGATCCATCTGCCATGCCCCTGGCCCAGACAGCACTCCAGGTTTCAATTAGCCTCTGAAGATACCTGGCAATTGTGCAAGGGGAAATCCCAGACCCACACAGGTGATCAACTTCCCCTCTCAAAGACCAGATTTGATTACTCTGCTGTTGTTACTGCTGCTTACATAGCTGCAAATGCTATTAACACCCACATGCTAGTCAGCCCTTTTGTAACTCTGCTAAATGACTTCACTCAGCAGCCTCAGCAAAGAGCAGGTCCACAGGCTGCTGTGAACAAAAGCATTTTCCTTCTCATCTGAGACCCTTCTCTTCTTCTTTTTGTTGCAAGAAAGAAACTGGCAGGAATGAAGCAGGGTGTTGTTCTTCATTATCCCCAGCATTCACAGAACCCTCATTGTGGCTTGATGTTTTAACCCTCCCTTAGATCTTATTTCTCCTCTTATGCTGGTAGAATATTTTCAACTTGCTGTTATTCCATGGGACTTCAGCACCATTTTAGGTCTTTCCCAGTGTTCCTCGTGGCTAAACTGGTATGCAGGTGCAATACCCAACACTCCTAGACATTACCACCAGGTGCCTTGCAAACATACTGGTCCAATAGAGAAACTACCAAAAAACCCCCAAAAACAACCATTCAAGGGTTGGGCCAGGCCAAGGGAGTCTCTTTGGTTACTTATTTGATCAATTAAAAGGATAGACAGAAAAGAGTGAACTTCTTGTCCTCAGGTCAAGATTGGAGCATCATTTCTGCAGTTATAAAGGATTCAAGAAGCATGAAACTCAGTGTTACAGAGAGAGCCCTGCAAACCTTTCCATTTCTGGTTAGTGCAGAACCCACAAATCAGGTTGCTGACCTCCTCCAGGGACAAAGCTCGAGTTAGGAACCTTGTGTGCAGAAATAAATTGCTCCATTCTTCCTCCAGGTACAACTCTGGTTCACTGCTGTGTGAATGGCTTTGCAAACTGACAATAAGCTGCAAGAACATTAAAGGTACTGGAAGTGTGGCAGATGAAAAGGCAGAGCACTGCACTAGGGAAGGGGAGAAAAATCAGCAGATGAACTACCCAGGGCACTAATGCAGTCTCACTGCCAGACTCACCCACAAATACCTTGTTGCTGTTCCCCTCCAGGTACTGGAAATGTATATCATACAGCAAGGGAGAAACTGAAACACAGTGTCTAGGTCACTAACTGGTTTCACAGAAAATGGAATTCAAATCTTGCTTCTGCCACTAAAATTTTCCATTGCCCTAGTTCAATCATTGAAACCACCCATGGCACACAATTATCTAGCAAATATTGCCTGCTGCCTGAAAGCTCAGTGAGGATATGCACAGATGGAGTTGCAGGGCAGGATTTGAGTAAGAAATACCATAATGTAGCTGCACTATTCTTCAAAATAATGGGGCTGAGCTCCTGTGTCAGCTCCAGAAATGCCTCTGTTTCAACCAAGAATGCACTAGAGGAAAAATATTGTAAACTCTTGCTTGTCTGCACTTGCCATGCTGAAGGCACAGGAGGTTCAGGAGTTCATGTGAGCATGGAAAGGAAAACACACAGCTGAGGTGCCCAGGCACAGCTTTGGCTGAGCAGCCACAAACCCCTGCCTCAGGTGACTTCTGCCCACAAGAGCCCTGTGTCCTCTCCTCTCCTCATCTCTTCAACCATGAAAATCAATCCTCCTCTCCTCTCTCCTCTCCTCTCCGTTTTTCAGGGGAAGATCAATTTGGCTCAAATAAAGGCTGAGTAGAAAAGCACCAACTGCTGCATCAGAAAAATGGCCACGATTTTGGCACTGCTAACTTCTGCAGCAAAGCAGGGAGAAATGCTGGCTAGTCTGTTACCCTCTTGAGGTGTTCCATGGGCCATCTTAAACCACCTAAAAACACACTCAGAAGCTTTTAAATCATAAAATATATATTCAACACCATGGCCATGATAGCTGTGCAGTTAAAGCCCTTAACTGCTGGCAAGTTCCACTCTTTAATTTACAGAACATGGCAATTGTGCTGCAATTATGGTGTGCTTGTCCCTGAGACACTGTGCTGCACACTGTGTTTGCCTCTTTGCACAATATTGCCATTAAATCAGTCTCTCTGTTTTTACAGTTTTCTCAAAACAGCTACAGCCAGCCAGAGAGGGCTGATTCCAGCCATACTCAGAATTAAGGTGTTTGAGTAGTTCTTATCATGGAATCACACTTAACCAATCCCAGCCTTTTGCCAGTTATTGTCTTCAAAATATGAGATTTGCCTCAGAACATTTACTGGTGTGAGATTTGCCTTGCTTGAGCTTCAGTGCTTGGAGCATTTGGAAAAACCAGCAGGTTCTGAGAGGAACAAAGTCAGGTGTTTTGTATACAAAGCTAGATTTTGATTTTTACTGCCTCTTCTAAGGTAAAAGTAATTTGCTACTTGGATGGTGAAACTGTAAAATTAGGAGTTGTTTTCATTTCAAAAATACCTTTAAACCTTGAACATTTGCATGGGTTTCTACCAATTCTCTCCCAGTGACCACATCCTCAGTGGCTGACTCACACTCTGCTGTCTGCCTTCTTCTGCTTTTAATACAAATAATAGTAGCAGCTTAAAAAATTCCTACTGAAACCTCAAGGTGACTGGCATGAAAAGCAGATGTTCCACCTGGTTTTGATCACTGCAAGTGGTATTTCCTGGCACTCTCCCCATCATTTGGAGGCAGTGGTGTAGCTCAGAGACAGGAGGGGCAACAAAGGTCTGCTCCATTGAGGTAATAAGTTATTTAAAGTTTGCCTCCATTTATTTTAAGTTTACCTCAGTGTGACAGATCCCAGGCACTGCACTTGGACACAATCCTGGCAGGCTCTAATTCACATGTACTGCATCATCATGAGCAGCAGTGAGGACTGATTTTGTAAAGAGAGGCATTTTTCTAAATGCTGTCTACCACCAACAGATCTGCTGCTTTGATGTCCACAATAATTGAATAAATGCAATTATAAGAAGTTAATGTGTAGGCAGCTTCCCACCACTGAGCATGGGGAGGTACCTACAAAAACCAAGAAAGAAAATGGCAATTTAATGCTCAGCAGTCTTTGCAGTCTGTTTTTCTTTCTGCAACAGGACTGTGCCCAAGAGAGCTCAACAAGGTCATCCACAAAGCTTTCAGAAAGATTTGGTAAGTGCATTTTTCTCAACTGATCCAAACACTGCAGCAAGAGACTGCCCAAAGAGCTTTCCAAGACCTTTTTTTTCACATGAGCTATATAGGATGTGAAGCTGAACATCAACTGAGCAACAAACCTTCAAGCCAACATTTGTTACTTCTTTACCAAACACAGCTAATGCATTATTGTTTATCTTGGATGAGGATTTTCCTGAAGACTCAATACCTTGCCACTTCCATGTGGATGCAGCACTCCTAAGATATCTTCTTACAGCTTCATTTTCAGTCAAGTTCTGTGGAACTTTGTGCAGTAGAAAATGCCATTCACTGCTTCCATGAGAAAACCACCCCCCACTTTATTTGCATCTCTACTTGCCATTTTTATTTGCCATTTTGCTCAAATCTTCCCCTGAATTCCCCCCAAAGCAATAACTCTTGTTGAAATGTGGTATTTCCATGACTGCCCTACACTTTTAGTTCCAGTGGTGACTGAACTCAGACTATGGGCAGAGGGAAATAAAGAAGGGGCTGGATAAGTATCTGCCAGAAGTGGTGCAGGTAGGGGTGACCTGACCCCAAGGCAAGGAAGCAAGCTAAACAACTCCCTTGCAGCCACCCCAGAAATATCTTATGATTTGTTTAAATTACTTTAAATTGCCTGTGCTCTTGAGGATAGCAGAATGAGTGTTCTGCCCATGGCTCTGCACAGGACACCCTGCTCTGACATCAAACAATGCCCTGAAGACAGAGGCACCTCTGCCTGTGGGACAACACAGCAGCTCTGCTGAGGAGGAGCTGGAAGCAGGCATACTGATAAATCTCAACCCCACTGCAATATCACAAGTCTTCCAATACAACAAAGAGGAACTGACAGTGCAGTGATTGAGGCACTGCTCTCTAGGTATGGCACACTGGAAAACATCTGGTGATTGCATTTTGAGTCAGATCAAGCTCTTCCAATAATGCTGCTGGGGTTTGCATGAAGCTCTTCCACAATTTTGATTCAAAATCCAAAACTTCAGCTTCTCATACAGAACTGGATGTCATTGATGAAAGGGACCTTAAAGTTCCAGCCCCACTGCCATGGGCAGGGACATCTTCCACTATCCCAGGCTGCTCAAGACCCCATCCAACCTGGCCTTGGACAGTTCCAGGGATGGGACATCCATAACTTCTCTGGGCAGCCTGTGCCAGTGTCTCACCACCCTCACAGTAAAGAATTTTTCCTAATATCTATTCTAAACTTGCCCTCTTTCAGTTTAAAGCTATTCCCTCTTGTCCCACCATCACCTCCTTTCATCAAAAGTTCTTTTCCAGCTTTTTTGTGGGCCATCTTTAGGTACTGGAAGGCTGCTGTAAACACAATCAAACATCAATTAAAATAGCAGCAAAAGGCAACTGGAATATCAGGAATATTCTTCAAGAATGTTTGAAATTTCTCATCAGATGCTGACACCAGGAAATCTACACTTTATGTGACCTCTAATCCCAAATGCCAGCCTTCATCTGTCTTTGTGCATGCAACCTGACACCAGCACCTCCATCTAGCAAAGCTGAGATTTGTAACCCTGATTTCCTCTGAATCATCATCAAACACCAACTGCTAGCCAGGGCACACAAACATGCAAAGACAGGCTTAACATTTTGATAGGTAATGGAAAAATCCTATATACCTATGACTTAAAATATCAAACTTCAGAGTATAAGGGGGCAAGAGCTCTTCCATGACAGAGGCTCAAAAGTCTCATGGACAAAACAAGCTGCCAGTGCTCCCTCCAGGCACTCTGCCTCCCAGCAAATGCAGGCTGTGCAATGGGACAGGCTGCAAAGCACACACACATTGCTTCTGGGACAGCTTTATTTACACAACATGGGTTGCTATGAGGAAAAATCAGGGTTGTATAAACTCTCTTTACTGAGCTCTTACCCAGTGACATAATTCCAAAATATGAACTTCTGAAATATTGCTTCTCCTCTGCCTGACCTAACTCCCACATCAATGTCCTGCTTTGGATCTCAAGCCAGACTCTGCAACACACTTGAGAAAAATAATTAAGGAAGCAGAAACCAGAAGGGGTTCACAGAAACTACTTTTTATCCCATAGAACCACAGAATATTCTGAGTTGGAAGACAAGTCCAAGTCCTGGCCCTGCACTGGATAACCCCAAGAATTCCAGAGAGCCTTGTCTAAATGCTCCTTGAGCTGTGAGCACTGCCCTGGGTAGCCTGTTCCAGTACCTGAACAACTTCTGGGTGAAAAACCTTTCCCTGATATTCAAGCTGTCTCCACAGAGACAAAAAGAGCTTGCATTTACCACTGCCTACTTTGCTAAAACACTCATACCTAAATCCCACTCTTTGAGAGAAGATTTACTGAGTTTGCTGATTATTTGCAGCCTGCTAAACTGGGACGCTCTCCACTCTGACTTGGGATTATTTTTTTTGACGTGGCACCTTCCAATTAAAAATTTTCTCAAGAAAGCCTAAAAGAAGCCACACAAGAAGAGGCATGAAGAGCAATTTGCTCTGTAAGCCTTGCCTTAAAAACTAATTTGTGTTGAGCACCCCAGCATCCTTAAAACCCACCAGAGCTGGGAGAGGGATGATGATGATGGAGGAGGGATGCTGTGGGTGGAGACAGCCCTGGCACATCCCTCCTGCAGAGCAGGACTGGGACTGAGCTGAGGGGCACCAGCACCCCAAAATACCCAGCCCAGCTCTGCCCAGTCCAGCCCTGTCTCCTTGCTGCTGCATGGAACCATCCCCTTGAACTTTCCTCCAAAGATTCCACGTGCTGCTGAGGGCTGCTCACAATGAGCACATTTGCAGATGGGCAGACACACAATTATAGGAAATGCAAGACAGAGCCCTGTGTAAGGCACAGCACAGCTCAGAACCAGGGAGGTTCATGATTCAAGCAGTTCAAAGGACCTTTTGCTGGCTGATAGAGAAGATTCAGTTTGCTTTAGCAAAGTACTTGCAGTAATAAGAAGAAACAAAGGAACTATTCTGCTCTTAGCTGATCCCTAGGCACATCCCTCACTAAGAGGGGTTTTGAAGCTAATGAAGATCTTTCTTATCTGAAGTGCCAGCAATTGTTAAACTGCATTTCATTTTTAGCTGATTCCAAGTGTAGATCCTTTCCTGAAAGAGATCCACGTTCTTAGGAAAAAAATCCCCCATATACTGTATCTCCTGTCATTCTCTCCCAATATAGGCAATTTGAGTTGTTGCAGATTGTTGGGGATTTTTTCATTGTGATTCAGCTTAAATATATAAATATTTTCATTATTATTATAGCTGAGAGTTGGAAACACAAAACAGCTTTGACAGTGGAAATATGATTATAAAATTGTGCCATCGCTGCACTTCATGAATGACATTTAAGTTGTATTATAAATTTAACCCATTTCTGTGCTACCTTCTGTATTAACAAAATCCATGTGTGATAGTATTTTATCACACTGCCCTACATTTCATAAAACCAGAGGAATAATTTCTACTGCTCCTTCCAGGGAACTGAAAAATTATTCACTGGGAGATTTCTGGGCTGAGTTGTGCCCCAGACAGAACAAACTCAGAGGCATTCAGGAGCTGAACTCTGCAAAGCCCAGGCTGCAGGGGCCAGCCAAAAGCTGCTGCAGGGCCCCTGTTTTCCAGCAGCAATCCCTGCCACCAGCAGGCATTCCTAAGGGCTTCCAGGAGGTGATCCTTCACCCAGCAGGAGACAGCCCTGGAGCTGGGCCAGCATGCCTCACAGAGCTATCCTGTTTCAGTGGAATATTTAACTGTGCTGCAGCTTTCTACCAGAGCATTAAGATTGCCCTTCCCACTGCTTAAGGTGGCTTGGCAAGGGAGCGATTGCAAAATGATAATTTTCTTTCCAATGCACTGGAAATTTCCATAAGGCAAGGAAAAGGGTTTCCTAGTGCCCAGCACTCGTCCAGCTAATGAACTTGAGGACAAACAAAACCCTAACAACTGTCCAATCTGCCTCTTGTGTAATTCAGGACAGGAAACTCACACAGTAATTCCTGTACTGGCTCCAGCACAAATATCCACTGAAAATGCCATCTGACATTGGTTATTTACATGCTGACCTGAGATTTCATCCAAATATTCTTCTCAGTCTCTTCACTAAGTTTTACTGACCTTTTCCTCAGGCTCCTGGTGTGATTCCTACCAAGTTCCACTGTTCAATTTTAGTCTTTTTCCATAATGGTAAGAGTGTACTGCCTTAAACAACCACATATATCAAAATACCCAAAATTCTAGGATGTTCTGCCAAAACTGAAGGCCAGAAAAAACAGCTGTCCTCTCACCTGCATTTTGCCAAAAGCTGTTTATTGTCTGTCCTTTATGTTCCTCTGACCCCAATCACTCACAAAGCTCCAAGTTCTGTATCAGACCTGGGGTCTGGTGCTCTGAAACATTACAGTGCAGTTTATATACTACACAGTTTTAGAGGAAAAGTTGCCAGTGCAGTGTCTCTTAGGATGGAGATGGGGACTGTGTGTCCTCCAGAAATAGCCCAGGGTAGCTCATTCTTCTCTTTTAATCTGTTTTTAATGCATGCTAATATCAAAGCACAGAATTGCTGAGATTGGACAGCACCTCTGGAAATCAGCTCTGAACCCCTGCTCACAACAACATCACTGTCACCTAAAACAGCTTTACCAGAATCCCAAAAGCTCCCTGAGACCATCTCCCATGGGATTCTCTAAATTCAGGTCCCTGAACACAGAAAAGTCTTCTCTCATCAAGTCCCAGGCCTTGTTCCAAGTCAACTCCATGCTGCTCACCACACATGACAAAAATAATTTGTGAAGTAGTTTGAAAACAGCCAGCCATCTAAATATGCTGATAACTCTCAACCCCAAAAATTTACAACTTCACTACTTTTGAGAAACCTGTCTTTAAGTACCTTGGAAGCAGAAGTCCCAAGGGAAAGTGCTGGGATT
Organism: Erithacus rubecula; assembly: GCF_903797595.1. Classification (NCBI taxonomy): domain Eukaryota; kingdom Metazoa; phylum Chordata; class Aves; order Passeriformes; family Muscicapidae; genus Erithacus; species Erithacus rubecula. The sequence goes on from NC_136686.1 coordinate 3,504,557, forward strand.
TGGGCCAAGCCACACATGTACTTATTTAGAGCCTAGCCTAAAATGGCAATACAACTAAGAGCTTCAGAGTTTGCAAGAATGCTGCAAGGCTTCCTCTCTCATTCTCTGCTCTCCATCTCTCCATTAGAGATGCACTTTCTTCACAGCAAGTTTCAAGTCTGTGATCAAAAGTCTTTGTGATCCTAGAAAATGAGAAAGTAGGGACAAAAGAGGAGAGATTGAATGCCACAAGGAATAAGGTTTTGCAACCTGAGTTTATTATTTATATCCCTACTATATTAATGAGATAGGAATTTTTTCTCATTCAAACAAAGCAACCACAGAATAATATCCAGGCTACCACCTGGATATTGTTCTGGATGAATCAGAATTTAATGGGATTTATAAAACATGGAGCAGAAAGTAAATCCTGTTTGCTACAGGATGTTAGGGCTTTGTCTATTTTATTTCATAACACACGTAAGTGCCACTGTTAGACAAGCTCTTCTACTTAGAGACCTGATGCCAAAATGATGCAATGGGAATTTCAACAATCTATTGCCCAGGAGCTTACCCCATTAAAAAAAAAAAAAAAGAAATCTGAATGAATATGCTAACAGGTAAACTGGCAGCAAACCAAAATCCACCAGGTTCATTTCTGTGCTGCCCTGACTCTTGGCAAGAGTCAAGCCAAGAGGAAAACCTGGTGAAGACAGCACCACTCCAGGATGGTCCAGTGTGCTCCCCCTTGCTCTTTCAGCCAACATCAGGAGTGACACATGCACAACAGATATCACACCAAAAAAGTACCAGGATGGAGTCTGATTCACAGGGGTCTGTGCACTCAGGCTCACACAGATCTGTTAGAAAAATGCTACTGCTTCTATAGGAAAAGTCAGGCCTCTGGGCACTCTGATCCTCATTAGAAATTAAAAAAACTTGCTTTCTAGTTAAAAAAAAAATTGATCTCTGTATCCCAGCAGCTGGCAAAACCTCACTGGGTTTAACTTCAAATGCTTCTAACTGCATAATTTGGAAATGTCACAGCAACATTTTTTGTTCATCTTTGCATATGATCAAAAGCATGGCTGTCACAAAACCAGAGACACACAGCATGCCCCAGAAGTTTGGTGAAATCTGGTCCCTAAAGCATTCAGTTGCTGCGAGCTACCCTTGAGGAGAGATGCCCTTTATGAACATTTCTAACTATTTTGGGTTATCTCAAATAAAAGAAGAGTTTAATTAGCAAGTTTATCTCTGCTACAAGCTGTGAAGAGTTAAAAAACAAAACAGAGCTTGCATCATTTTCCACCAGACTCCACAGAAATTTTTCAGATATTTCTAAAACCTATCCCCATATCTAACCCCAGGAAGTCTTGCAGGTCTTTTTCACAAAACCTGAGCTCTCTTGTGTGAGCAATGTCACTTATGTGAGCCAGCAATGTAGTGGGCTCTCAGGACAGGCAAGTTCTCACCCAGCAATACCTCAAAAGAGAGGAAACACACCTCAGGCTTAACACTGACTTAAAAGTTTTAGCAAACAGGAAATATCACAGAAGAAAAAAACCCATATTTTTGTCTACCAACTCTGCAATAACAAGATGACTTTCCAGTTTCTTCCATCCCTTCTCAGCTGGCCTCTCCATGCCTTTTATTTAATTTCTTTTCTCCCTCAAGGGCACTCCCTTGCCCTCTCAGACTGACTATTTTGGGGGAGCACACAGAGCTCCCCATCTCCCAGCAGCCCTCCTGAAAGCTCTCTCATGTTTCCTGTCTCTTCTTTCATCAGCTGCCTGCAAGTCCTGCCCCAGTCTCACAGCACTGGAAAGAAACACAACTCATCAGCATGAATAAATGATAGCTGGTCCCTCCTCCCCCTTCCATCTCCTCCAGGACTGACTCCAGGACAGGTTGTTGTCCAGGCAGGTTGGTGGCTGAGCCAAAATGTTCTCCCCAGCTGCCCCAGCCTGCTGTCAGCACCTGGAGTGGATAACACTGCTCCAGCAGCACTGCATTTCATCTGTTTTATCTGGTCCCCCACCCCCTGCTCCTTCCCTGCCTGGTGCCCAAGGCTCTTCTCCCAAAAGCCCAGTAGATTTTGTGACTCATCCCTCAGCCCAGGGTAAATCTAAGAAAAGAAGCAAGGATGAGGAGAAAAAGGAGTAACTGTCATATAAGCTATTCTTTCCACCCAGGACTTTGCCATCTCAGGCATGAGAAAAGCACCAATGAAACCATCACACCTGGACACCAAATCACCCCTGACCTGCTACAAAGGCCTGGGTAACTCTCAGTGCTCATGTCCTTGCAGTGTAGGGTTACATTTCTCACATCAAAACAAATCCTTTCCCCTCCCCAGCCTGACAAGATGCAGCACTGGCCTCTAATAGATTGATGGGATCAGGGATTGGGGAGGCTGGGGTACCTGTGAACCTGAGACAGAAAATAAACCCCTGGTGAAATCCTGGCTGTTCAACACCACAAGGCAACACATTTGTTCAGCAACTGTGCAGACTTTCAGTAGGACCCATGAGATGCCAAAATGCAATTACAGTCAAAGAGGTGGTACAGGACAACATCTCAGTATCCTGTATTTTCTCTCTTTTTAGCAGCTTGCTCCAGTTCACTCTGCTTTTGTATCAAAAGGATGTTTTCTAACCAATGGTGCTGCAAACCACAAGCTGGAAAACCAAGCCAGGTTATTTTTTGCTCTTTAAAAACAAAAACATCACCCACCAGGGATTTTGCCCAATGGTCAAAACTACCCAGCTATTTGTGTGCACAGCTGTTCACAGTTTGTGCAGAGCTGTACAGCTCTGGAATGGAAGGAACTGAGCAAAACCATGCTGCCACAAGCAGCAATATTAAAAGATTCTTTTCACCACTCATCTTCCCAGTAATTAAAGTAGCCTTCTTCCAGTTTTCTGAGTGACTGAACCACCCTGGAAGAATCAATCCCAACATATTTTCAAATGGTGTTTTGGTTTACTCAGAGAAGGGCAGCTTTTAATTCACTTCTTACAAGCATTCACAACAGGCCTGGATTATCTAAAGGCTAGCCTTAGCCAGATCAGGAGAAAAATAAAAGAAGAAACAGCAGTGCCTATACAACTGCTAAACAATATCAAACACATGCCAGGAGATTTTTGATTTGCTCCTGGCAGTTGCACAAGTGAAAAAACAAAGTGAAATAAATATGGTAGATTATCTATTACAGTTTTTTCACTCAACTTTAAGACCTTCTGCCAGAGATGCAGTTCCTGTGCATGGATCAGAAACCACAGAGGACTGCCTAGGGCTACTCAGCAGGCTGACATGGTCCAAACTCACTGAATGTTGCTGGTTTCAATTAGGGACCAGAGCTGGTGCTTTAGCTCCATCTCACAAAAAAGGGTCTCTCTGAAAAGTCACAGCACAATACCTCACTGTGCAGGAAATCAAAGCCTTACATCGGAATTCAGTGATTAGCAGATCAGGCCATTGGTTCATCCCATCAGATAATCCATCTTTGACCAGCAGCCAGCATCTAATGTTTAAAAGGAAGAAGAAAACAACCTTCAAAAGTACCTTTAGCTGTATTACATTACAGAGAAGAAAAAAAATAAAAGTCCTCATGACCTACAGAAACAGTCAGTCCATGCCCTGCAGCACAAATTGTGATTACTCCTTTCTTACCAAGCATAATTGCAAGCGTTACTATTAGTCATAAAATTATCCAACCCTTAAAATAAATACCAGCCACACCACTTGCAGCTCTAGATTAACTATGCTGAGAGCACCCAGCACACACACAATAGACTTATTTTATAAACAATGCTTTACAGGCTCATGGTGTAACTCCCATTTAATGGTGCAGTGCTGAGGGAAATCAAGAAACTGATTTCATCTCTAAAACCACTATGAATTCTGCTGTAGGACCAGCATGAAGTTGTCTTCACAGGGGAAACGATCAGGACATAGGTATCTCACAGAAGTAAATCCTGTCCCAAGAAAAAGCTCCCCTGCCTCAGCACCTCTGCTGTTCCTTCTGAGACCTCATGATATCCCTGACCATGGAAGCACACAGAGCTGCTCTGCTCCAGACAGAGATGGATGTGAGTTCAAGGGAATGTCAGAGCTCAGTCATGCCTGTTTATGTTCTCTTCCATTTTTAAAACAAAGCTGCTCTGGACCATGTTGGCTGCAGCCCAGAGGAGCCCTACTGCTGGCTTCTGTGGGCTCAGATCCAGCCCATGGCCTCACTCCATCCATGTTTGGATGAGCTGCAGCCAGCAAGGCAGACAGCTTTCTTGCACAGACAAATTTTCACCATACAGATCAGTGAGTGACTCCTGGGTCACCTCTCCTCCTGAGCAGCAACTGTGTGACCATTTCTGAAGGAGGTTTCCTTGTATTTTCCAGTCTCAGGTGTAAGGTGTTCCGTTTACTTTCCAAACAACTCCAGCAACTCAGAGGGATCCAGTTATGCAGATGAAGGATTGACCATCTCAAATCTCATACAGCCTGACTTTAATTAGCTCCCCATGGCCTGTCTTTGAGCTCAGAAAAACTGTGGTAAATCTGGAGTAACTCCCCTGAGCAGCAGAGTTTTGAGAACAGTGTTTAGACTCTGAAGCTCTTCTTTTACTCTCCTGCAAGGGCTGACCTGTGAATGGCCATGGGAGCAGCTCCAGGCCAACCCAGATTTCCAGCTTTCAAACCCAGGTGCCCCTAAGCCATCAAGTTTGACCATGTCAGGCAGGGTGTTTCCTGTAGTTAGGACCCTGCCACAGCATCCTTTGCTCCCCTCCCTCATTCCTGGCACCCCAGAGCTGCCTTCACACATGATGCTGCCATGGCAGTCCATCCATGGGGTATGGTGCTGTCCTGCTGCCTCTGGCTGTCCCCACCCAGCTCCCCCAGACCTGGTCCTGTCCCTTACCCCCTAGTCCTCACCACTGTCAGCTGCTTCCTCAGATAATAACTAATCATTATAACCTAATCATTATCTTCCCAACCTAATCCTAGCTCATGCTCTGGCTATTTCCCACTGATCCCTTGCCTCTCCATCTCTTGGTCCCTTTGCAATTGATCCAGGGTTGATTGTTGTCCAGAGGGTGGATTGTGATTGTGGCACCAACCTCCACTCCAGCAATGAGACCCTCTCTGTAGACAAGCAGCAGATCATGGAGAACATCTACCTGAGTCCCTTAGGACCTGTTCCATAAAGTTATCATCCAGTTTTTCTGGATTTTCTAGTTGTACCCAGGTTGTACCACCTGTGTGATGCCCCCAGTTAACTTCTAGCAAGTTGAAGTTGCCCCAAAAGGACCAGGGCAGTTGACTTGGAAGTGCTCCCTTAACTCCTCCAAGAATAATTTGTTGGTGTCACTGCCCTGGCTGAGAGCTCTATAGTGGCCTCCCAAAATGATACTTGAATTATTTGTTTGCTCCCTGATTCTCACCCAGAGGCTCCCAGCTGGGAGCTCTGTACATTCTAACCCCTCTGTCACATACAGAGCCACCCCTCCAGGTGAGGAGATGGTGTGGGATAGTGGAACAATTTGAAATGCAAATGCATGGCTGCAACCCTAGAAAGGAAATTTGCAGTGGCCATGCCATGCCTTATTTATTCCAGGATCTGACCTCTTGCATACATCAACCTTGTTCTCCACCTCAAAGGATCCCAGAAGGTAAAGGGACTGTAACATACTGCAAGCTGTGCAGTCTCAGGAGCTTGGCAGGAGACAGCAAGGCTTTCATGGCCATGGAAACATTCAGGGGAACTCAGTGAAGCAGCAGTAAGTAGGTGAGGTCAGCAGCAAGCAGGCACTTGCATGCTGGGGTGGACAGGTATGTGTGAAGAGGAGTGAATGTGTGGGGAGCATATCCACACACCCAGAACATGAAGCTGGGAGATGAGGTGGGTGGACAGCCTCAGAGATGAGGGGATGGATGGATGCCTTCTGGCAAGAGGAGAGATGTTTTGTAGGGAGGAGCAGAGAGGTGCAGAGCTCTGGGGGTGGAAGGAAGGAGGAAAACTGGTGCCACAACTTAAAGGAGTGAAGTGCTGCAATCACTGCCACACAGGCTGGGGTTATCCAGGTGCTGCTGACTTCCCCTGGGCAGGGAGCTGGGAGAGGAATTGCAGCACATGCCTGTGATGTGCCTACAAATGTACAATGGTTCCTTGGGACAGTTTCACGTGGGAGACAGCAGCATGGACAGACACCTGCTGGTTCCTGGAGTCTCTCACCTGTGCTGCCTTCACTGCACATCCCACACAGAGAGGATCCCTGGCTCTCTCCATGCACGGGGAAGGCAACAGGAGAAACCCTCAGTGGAGAGAAAGTGCCTGACAGCACTTGCTCCTCTGGTAGACAGCAAATGCAGAAGACACCCTGTATCACTCACAATGCTTTAAAACTGCATCCAAGACTGACCCAGCAAATCTCAAGCTGTATCTCAACATTAAGTAATGCTAAAGCATCAGGGCAGAGTGTAATGAAGCCTCCCACAAAGGAGTGAAGAATAGTGAAGCTGGTATTGAAGATGTGCCTCTGGTCTGTAAAGAAGTTCACTGAGCACTGTCAGCATGCTGTTTAAGAGCAGCAGCACACTGCTTAGCTGCCAAACCCCTCATCTCATCTCCACCCTGTGGCCTCCTCTGGTTCAGAGTGGAGAGGGAAGAGCTGCAGTGGATGTTCATTACAGATCAGCTCCACACACCTTGGGCACTCAAGTGCATGTAAAATTCCCTAGTAGTGGAGCTCAGCATCAAATTCCCTGGCCACCTGAAAGAACTCATAGTGAAATCCAGGTGCTGCAGTTCTTCTGATGGGATATGGCTCTTAACCTGGAACAAACAGGTTTGATTAGAGAGCACAGCAAACAGGAGGAACACAGGTGCCTTTGGAGCACAGGACACCTAAAAGGTGCTATCATGAGGCTACTTTGCACACAATGCAAAATTAGGGTTAGGCTATGTTTTCTTGGGAGATTTGATTGCTAATTTCTGAGTTTCTGAACTCTGGGCTGATTGTGTAGTATTTAAAGCACACAGAGACCCTCTACTTGTTTACATTTAGAACTTGAGAAACACACACCTGCAGAGAATAAAATTATTATTATTTTCTTTACAAAGCTACAGATCCAGGCAGCACCATCACATCTACTTTAAATAATAACAGTAATGCTTAAAATATGGGTTATTGACAAGGAAATGCACACAGGGAATTGTGTGGTTTCAGTTAAGCCACACAGTGAAATTACAGACCCCAAGTATCTGCAACAGACATAGCTTTTAAAATCTGAAAGCAATCAAGAAAAATGGTAACTTATGTGCCTCCACTGCACAAATAGATCAACAACATTCATGAGAAAAATCACTAAGGTCTTGTGCCTCTGCCTTGTCCTGCCATGGTGGCCAGGGCTGGACAAGGGTTGTCCTGAGTGTTTGCTACAAGCACAATGGTGACTCAAATGCTTTATTCCCCCCATCATTACTTTCTCTCATTCTCTTTTTTCTTGTTTTTGTATTTTTTTATCTTGCACATGCTTGCTCTGGGAGACTCCCCCCACAAGCACTGCCTGGTTTGAGAACCAGCCCAGTGTCAAACACCTGAGCTGTTCTCCTTCTGTGGGCTTCTACTCTCAGCCAAGCAATCTATGAAGCTCTACTCTCCCAAAAAACAAGCTTTCTGTGACTAAAGCCTTAAGCTGCCTTTTCATTTCACTCCAGAATTAGAGAAATACACGCAGATCTAAGAGCAGGGGATACAGGGGTCCTGCTCAGCCTGCCAATGAACCACCCCCAAGAAGAGTAGGAGGTCACCCCCTTGAACCACTCCAGCTTCCATCTGAGACAAGAACTGTAAACTGTAAATCTTGAGACCTGCTGAACCCAAGAAAGGCATCTCAGTGAATTTTAGCAGCTTAGCTCTGAGCAGAGATCTCTACAGGCTTTGTAAATGCCCAGCTCTCCAGAGGGGAGGCAGCAAAATATTACAGTGGTGGATTTAAAAAAAAAATCCTCTACTAGGACTTGCCAGATTTGTGTGAGTGGGGAAGAGCAAGACAAAGCTGCCTTTTCCCCAGATTGTGGTGAAAGAAAGTGATGCTTTCTTCACCTTGCTGGGTTTCAGGCAAATAAATCTCTGCAGCAAAAACAGTAGCCCCAAGCAGGTCCTCTAGCAATTGTAGGAGACAGACTTGCCCACATATATTTTCTGATTTGCCTTTCTTCACCCATGCTAAAAATACCTTGATGTCCTTTACATAGACACTTCACATAGACACACTCCAGCTCCAGCAGGGAAAAGGAAAGGGAAGCCAGAGACCCACTTAGCAGTTTTGTTTCCTTTACTCCACCAGTGAAACCACCTGTGCCCAGAGCTGAGACAGGAGCAAGGCTGGAGCCTGCCATCCCCTCCAGTTCCTGGAGCTCTCTCTCTCCCCCATCCATCTGATGTGATGGAGATATGGCACACACTGTCTGGATGTGCCTCCAGACACAGAGACATTTGACCACATTGGCTGGTCAAATGCAGAAGACACAGCTATCCCAGCTGCTCCCATTTCTCTGCTATTTGCAGAAAAAGGGGAATTTCACGTCCCTTTGGGCAGGAACAATCACCAGACAGACAGTGAACATGCCTTTTCTTTTCTTCTTCCCACTGTTGGCACAGCTTTCCCCAGAAGCACTGCCTGCCAACCATTGCAGATAAAACACAAATCCCAATGCAAACCATGTTGACATTTACTCTGACCTTTATTAGGCTGTCAAGAGGTGCTCATTTTGCTGCACCACACCCATGGTGTCCCTCAGGCTGCCTCCTCCAGAGTTGGCAGAAGCAATAATGTGCAAACCCTTCACTATTTCTCCCTGCAATGGTCACACTTTGCCATTGTGCTGCCCTTGCACCAACTGCAGACAGCTCTATCCAAGGGCTTTGGAAAAAGGAACAGGGTTTTAAAAACCAAGTCTGCATTCTTCCACCCATTTTTTTTTGCCCCAGGCTGTCCAGTTCAGGCAAGTGCAATGAATGGGAAAGGTCAGAGGTGAGATGTGTATTCTGGGGGCCCAGACAAGTTCCTGCCCCTGCTTTACACACAATAGCAGAGCTGGTTCACAAAAGGCAGGGTGGCAGCATGCCTGGGGAAGGGCTGTCCAGCAGGGCAGGCTGGGTCCAGCACAAAATTGGAACAACAGGCATTCCTTGCAGGGAACACATTTGGAGCCCAGTGAATGCTTTTCCATTAATGGACATTAAGTATTTCAAAAGAGTAAATAACAATTGTCACTGACACCTTTGACACAAAGCCTAACTGAGGCATGGAGGTTGAAGCAGCTTGTTTAGCAGAGACAAGGCTGGCCTAGGTCCCTGTCCAGCCAAATCTGTACTGTAACCACCAGGCCACCCTGTAATAGAGAGCAAACAAGCTCTCATTTAGGGTGGGCAGCCACTGGGACAGTGAAATCTCCAGCAGCTTGTTCTGGCAGGGTGCCAGTGGTGAATGCACACTCATTTTCTTTGGGCAGCCAAACCCCTCATCTGCCCAGAAAACCTTTCCACAAGCAAGGATGCCCCTGAAGCTCTGAAGGTGTCCAGGAGCAGGAGCTGACCTTCCTGGCTGTTTATATGCCATTCAAAGGGAGAACAAGAAGGAAACAGAGAGAATCAGGATTTCCTACTGTATCCCAGGACTGTCTTGGCAATACCCTGTTCTGCCAACAGCTTCAGCATCCTGCCAAGCACCCCCAGGGCAAGGCATCCCCACCCTGGCAGGGAACCCTCTCAGCAGGCACAGGGTGCTCTGCTGGAGAGATTGAAGAGTTTTCCTCTCCACCCTGCCAGGCCCAGCTGGGTCAGACACAGCACTTGGCAAGAGAAGAGCTCCCTGCTAATTTTATCCTGCAGCTCTCCACCCTGCTCAGCTGCTGTGGAGAGCTGGGCAGCACCGAGGTGAGGGCTGGGACCTGACCACAGCTGGATACAAAGGAGTGGGGACAGGGAGTGAGTGCCAGGCTGATGTGGGCTGGAGCAAATCCCTCCCCAACCCTGAGATGGAGCAGGGAAAAGCTGCAGCTACCAGGGATCTGCTCCTGGGATGGAGGAAATCCCATCCCTGAGATGGAGCAAGGACAAATTGCAGCTCCCAGGGAATCTGCTCCTAGACCCAGGCTGTGCTCTCAGGACTCTCATTCAGCCCAGGAGAATAACTGAGGCTGCAAACCTGCAAGGATTCCATGAGTTTGACACACTTTTGGACAGTCCTGGAGCTGGTGCACCTTGGATGCTGAACAAGCATCAATTTGCAAATGCTGCTCATAGGAGAGTCTGGGCTGGCTCTTTCCTCCCTTCTCCAAGCATCTTTTATTCAATTTTCACTGTACCTAGAGAAAAGGGACTTTACATCCTTTGGAAATAAGGGGATATATAAAAAAAGATCCTGACTACATTAGCAAATCCTTTTTCTGCAGAAAAACCTGGCCAAATGCTGAGCATTTGACAGCCAGGACAAAAAAAGGTAACCACACTGCCAGTGAAGAGCAGCATCTGCAGCACTGAGCACAGTGCCCTACAGAGGAGAGCCAGGTGTCTCAGCAGCACCAGCCAGAGTGAAAAGCCATCCCACTACTGATTCCCCAGGTACCAAACACCCTTATGACACCAAACACATTTTTAATCATCCTGGTAGAGCTGCTTATGATCCATACAAGCTTCTCTAACTTTTACCCTTGTGTTTTCCTCCACCTCTTTTAAACCCAAAAGAGTGGTTTATTCTGTGCTCTGCTGTTTCTACATCTCTCTCTTTGATCTCTGTTCCAGCCTCTCTGCTCCACTGAAATCCCAAGTATTTGCTTCTAATCTAGCCTTCAGTTCCTTCCACATTACAATATTTTAGTGGCCACTGGAATTTTCTGATCACTCTGCTCTGACATTCATCTCACTATGTTCTTTATTGGTTATTCCTTATATTTGCTCAATAATTTCTGTCATCTGTACTTGCAAATCTTGCTCTTCTGCTGGTTTTACCTTCCACTTTTCTTTCTTCCTCTACTTCTGCATGAGCAGTAAAACTTGCTAAAATGCTGCTTTCCCTCCTTGATCTGCCTATGTGTATCAAATTAAAGAGTTATAAGAAAAAGGTGAAAACAAAATTTACAAAGAACAAAAATAAAATTAAGGGAAAAAACCCAACTAGTCATTTTTGGGAAAAAGCACTCAAGAAAGCCTAGTGGAAGACCCAGAGTTAATTGGCAAAGCAATTACAACTTGCAAAGCAAAGGAAATTGGCCAGCACGGCTGGGGCTGATGGAATGCAGACAGCAATCAGACAGTTCAGGGAAACTGAAATAATACCAGGCAGACTGAGGCAGGGTACAGCAGCAGTTTAAAGAGGGAGTGCACCTTCCCCTGCCCCTCCAGCAACTGCAGGAGCCTCTTCCCCTCTGCAGCATGAGGTGCCAGCCAGGGAGATGTGCCTGGAAACACCTGCAGGGAAGGGTGGCTTGTTCCAAGGAATCACAAGTGCAGAGCTGTGCTAGCAACACCAGCATTGCTTCAGAGCAGCAGCAGGGATGAAGATGAGGGCTGGGAGAGAGGGGAAGGGAACAAGACAGGTGGAGGCTTTATTAGCTGCACATCAACAGAGAAACTGTCAATGAAGAAAGGCACTGGCAGAAAAAGCAAATTAAATTCAGGCTCAATGCTGACAATCTTAGCTCCACTACTGGAGCAACATGAAGAAATAAATACAGATCAGCTACAGCCAGTAATTCCATGGAAAAGGAACACACCCATTACCAAGGTTAACTTCTGTCAAACCCTGGTGTCACAAAGTGTGTGCAATTCCCTGAAGAAGGAGTAACCAAAACACCAGAGACAGAATTAGAATACATCTTTTCAAATATAAATAAGCTCCCAACATAGCAGTACAAGTGTCCTTCAACTCATGCACCTTACAAAGTTCTTCCTGACTGAGGAAGCAGCTGAAAAAGAGCAGGAATGGCCATGGGACTGAGAGACAGAGCAGCCAAGGCACATGGTCAAAAAAAGGTGATGAAACAAGCTCAGCCATGCTCCTCATCCAACAAATCCAGCTGCTTAGGTCCTGAATAATTAAACACCTGCAGAGAGAGGGTTTAGCCTCTGCCTGAGAGGGGAGAGGAGAATGATGGTCAATACCAAACCACTTCTGGGGCTTGAAGTGCTTACAGCTGGTGGCCCAGCCAGCACATGGAGACAAACCAAGTACCAACTTAGCAAAACCTTTTTCCACAAACCACTGTTCAGGCTGTGTTTAGCACTGAAAATCTTTCTAGAACCCATATGAATTCATGAAGATATTCACATCACTGCCATGTGGCAGATGGCATCTCCCCTCTTCCTTTGTCTTCCCACAAAAAAAGTGGGGAACCACTTGCCTTGCTGCTATGGGACACCTCTGTTCTGTGCACCCTTGGAACCCTTGTTGCTGCCCTCTAACAAGAAAAAGAAGCAACATATAAGCCAAGAAAGAACTTAACAATGCCTTAGTTCTTAATCCCTTGGCTAGGATGTTATTTTGAATTTCCAAGTAGATGCAGCTAACTACTCCCTGCCATTGGTATGAGAGTACAGACTATGGGGCACAACAGCTGGCTACAGAATTTACTCTGATGCTAGCACACATTGATGCTTTCAAGTCTCATTTTGCAACTGCTCTTTACTCCTTATGTAAGGCAGACAATTACAACCAAGGTGCACCTCTGGAAATTATAGTTCAGACAGGATTAATGGGAAAACTTGGTTTTGGCAGATGGTTGGTTTATTTTGCATTTCTGATGGAAAACAAACAAAACACTCCCAGCTGGCCTGCTTACAACAAAACATGGACTGTGGCAGCTACTGCAGCAGGTAAATGGAGGCTATTAATACAGGGTGGTCTGGACAGGATATTCTCAGCCCATTAGAAACTTTGTTCTGCAGCTCAGATGGGGTCAATAGCACCCAGACATGACTACTGCAATTTTACAGAAAATTGCATTACGAAATATAAATAAAACTAATTTGGGAAGTGAAGAATTTATGAGAAGAGCTGCAGATATCTTAACTAGGCTCAAAGGAGAGGCAGCACTGAGGAAGGTCTCACCTTGCCAACTCCAAATATGGGCCAAGCCCACGCTAATGACATGGAAATAAATAAATAGCCTCTTCAGGGAAGGTAGAAATATTTATTTAGAATGGTAGAAAAAAAGTACATGTATCATACATACAGATTATCCCCACTCAATGGGTGCTCTACTAGACAATTCTGTGGCCATCACAGGTGATGACACAGATAAATATTTTTACTGATAAATGGAAAACAACAGTATGTAACAATGAAGTACTGTTTAGTGAGTGTGAATTTACATATTTCAGTGAAACACAGGCTGCCATGTAAAGCTATAGTTCCTAAAGCTCACAATTCAGAAGGCAGGAGAAAAAGAAAGTCAAAAAGATAACACATGCCTGTAATAGTCAATCCACTGATCTGTATTCAGGGTTTTTATATCAGTGACTAGCACTGGCTGTCAATTTCCAACTGGTAAAAAAAACCAAACAGCCCAAGAATACTTGAAGTGTCAGAAATTAAGATCGAGGTCACTGGAGTAAGAAAGGAAAGCCCCGTGGATGATGCAAAGTCCTGGACTTTCCATCTGTGCCTCTGATGCCACAGAAAAGGAAAAACAGCCCCAGATGTGACAATTTGGCACGTAAGGGTATCAAACCTACACTGTAAAGTAACCTCTGACAGCTTAATCCCCTCTTTTAGAAGCTGGGGGGAAAAAACCCACATTGACCTCTTTTCCCTCAAAAATCTCCCAGGACAACTCAAATGGGAAAGAGTCAGGAATAACTAATCTTTAGGAAATTATAAAATCAGAATTAGTGATCTTTTGAGAGGCACTGATGCTTCAAGGGGACTCAAGTCCACTCAACAAGCTTTGGATTATCTGAAATTATTCAACATCTCAATGACTGACTACATCATGAATGTATAACAACAATGAATGCGTAGTTGATTTAAATAATTTATTATGGCAACACAAATTATTTTTTTCTGTGATGCCTTAGGAGAACTTAATGGCAGCATAATCTCAGACCACCTAAGCATTTTAAAGCATCAGGAGCTCTCTCCGGATCAGGAACATCCTTTTGGTATGGGAAAGTCTTAGGAAAACAGAACCACAGAGCAGCTCTGGTCAAGATCCCAGCGTACTCTGGCTTGGCTCATGACACACACAGGCTATAAATTCCTAAATCCATGAAAAGGGTGAGCATCCAAGGCCCAGAGTCACAACTGTTTCCACCCAAGGCACATGGGTCTTTCTGAAATCTCACACCAGATGTAAATAAGCCAGTTTATTTCCTTTTCAGCCAAGTCCTTCTCAGCTATTACTGCAAGCCTAAAAAAAGAAATGGAATTGGGAAATAGCTGTGAGAGGTAACATCAGTGCAGAGCAAGAACAAATAGGAAAGGGAAACTCAACACAACATATAAATTCCTGAGGTATAGCACTGGAGGAAGAACCCCATCATTACTCCATTCCCCACTGCCAGGACCTACAAGGCTCTCTCTGTCCCCAGGAGAGCATCCTGCCTTTTTCCATCCTGCAGATGTCAGTCATTCCAAACCACCAGATTAAAGATGATGTCCATTTTCTCTCACATCTGCCTGAACTTGCAGGTGAGGGAAGGCAGAGCCTCTCTGTTCCTGCAGCACACAGAATCATCTCCAGAGGACAGAACCATTCCTCTGCCACCCCGTGGTGTAGGGCACCCCCTGAGATCCAAGTGATCCTAATCCAGTCCAACTCACAGCAGGAAGCTGTGTGCAGGAATACATGCTGACTTGGCACACCACTACATAAATCTGTTATAGTTAACATGTGTACATTAAGAGATGACACAAGAGCTTATTTATAAAGCTAATATGTCATCCTGGCAAATGATTTGGGGATCTGCTGAGGCCAGGCAAACTGCAGGCCAAGTTCCAAGAAAACAAACACCCACCTGACTTCAAGTTAAGTGGTGAAAAAGCACCAAGTTCACATGCAGCACATGCCCCAGCAACAGTGCAGGGATGCACTGGCCCACCATGAGGTCTGGGCTTCCCCACCTGCTGTGTAAATTAACCCCACAAACCAAGCTACAGGGGGATCCCTGCTCTCCCTGTAACCCTGGATTGTCCCCTGGAGCTGTGAGAGCAGGCTGTGCTGTGAACATGGGGCTGGGGATGCTCTCCTTATACACAGCACAGCAGGATGCCCAGTACCTCTGCTCAGCATCCAGGGAGGCTGCCCTGAACCCCCTGCAGGGCTCATCCCTCACCCCACAACATGCTTTGGGAATGGTGCTGCCTGGCACAGATCCCTGTGAGCAGAAGCCTCACAAGTGCCCTTCCAAGCACAGACACACCATGGATGTGTTTCCAAGCACAGACATGCAAGCTTCATGGTCAGGATGGAGTGCTTTGAGGGTTAACAGCTTGCACAGAGAGGAATTCATCCCTCAGACACCCCTGGAGACCATATGGCCCCATTTCTCTGCACGTGCACCAAGGAACCTCGGGGGCAATTGGCTCTGCAGGAGAACGATACCGTGCGTGCCCAGGCAGGAAAGCTTGCAAAAGGGAGGAGGGATTGCAAAGCCAGCCTGTGTGAGCATGTGAATAAACCTGCAGATGTAGGTGTGCTTTGTGCACCCAGGCAAGAGGAGGAAGTTGATACATTACATTAAATGTCCAACTTCACCTTTCTGGCACATACTCTGCTCATACAAACACCTGCCCGCTCACATCAGTAGCCAGGCAACTTGCAGTGCTTTTCAGTAGCCTGGATTTTCTTGGAAAGCAAAGGGATACTGAAGATGTACACACTGGGGAGATGAAAGCCTTGCCATAAGGACTCCTTTATTTGCACATTTCCATAGTTTCTTCTGAAGCCTTCCTATTTTCCACTCCAGACAGTGGGAGTGTGCACTCCCGAGTTAGAAAATCAAGAGTCTGAAAACCCAAGTGAGACACAAACCACTAACACAATCCAAGACAGGAGGATAACACACTCCCAGTAAATAACAGTGTTATCTACTCACAACAATAAAATGTGGAGGAACAGGGGTAGGTTGAAGCAGTTGGGAAGGGCAGGTTGAAAAAGGAGCCACCAACTCTTTGTTGCTACAAGCTTCACCTCCCAGGACTCTCCCCCACCCTCCCTGTGCCTGGCTCAGTGTGACACACAGACCTGCTATAAAATACATCAGTACAAATGATTTACAGACTCCTGAAATACCATGGTCTCTGCAGCAGGAAAACCAGATTCAGCAATGGCTGGGAATGACCTCACCTCCGAGTTTCTTCAGGGATGGGGCTGTGTTTTCATTATGCTGACATAGTAAAATGATTTCAGAGTAGATTTCAGAGTAAAGGGGGATTGTGGCACATCCTGCCTGCAAACACAGCCCACTGACATCAAGCTCACTCCCTAAGTCTTACCTTTCTGCACAGGTGGGCAAGAGAGGCACTGCAGGGCACAGAAAAGAGAACAACAGAGGGAGCAGGAGGAGTTGTCAGACCCACCACCTTCTCCATCCAAACAGCACTCAACAGCTCTGGAAGGTGGCAGTATTTTGGGATGAGGGTTATCCCTGAGGAAAGACCTCTCCCTGCCCTTGTGCCTTCCATCCCTGCTGCCAAGCCAACTGCATTACAGCAGTAAAGGCAGGATGCAGGATTTGCTCTCCAGACCTCTGTCTTTTCTCCCTCCCCAACACTTCATTCACCCACGAAATAATAAAGTTTCCCCATCTCCAGCAGGAGCAAAATGTGCTGTGTAGCAGCTCATAAAGATGAGGAAAACATTCCTAGTGGAGAGCCCACTCCAGAGAGGTCAGTGCCTGTCAGCAGCAGGAGTAAACAGACTGTCTCCAGTTCCCTGGGTTTCCTGGCAGGGAGGCAGTGTCCTGCCTGTTACAACTTGTTTTGGATGACAACAGGCCACATTTCGTGTGAGCAGAGAGTGCCCATCTTCAGCTCCTGCTTGTTTCTCTTCACTCAGCTGTAAACATGTTTAAGATTCCTATGAACACCTATTGGGCAGCAAACCAGCCAAACATGCTCAATTAAAAGAAAAAAAACAGGAACAAAAAGGCAAACCCCACAATAACTGAAATACCCTCTTACTCATGAGCAAACAGTCCTGCCAACAAGGATCCCTGGGAGGAATGTGTAGGAATATCACCTTAATACACTCATAAGAATCACAAGAAAAAAAACCAAATTTTTTTTATTTTACCTGACCAACTACTCATTTCAGCATCACCTTTCAAGGAAAGCCATCACTCACAAGAGCCCAAACATTCCTCTGTGCCTGTCCAGCCCATCCCAGCCTCCCTCAAAGCTCAACTTTCCAGATCAACTTTGGCACACAGAAATCCCAGCCATGGTGTGCACCAGCACGAGTCCTGCACCTCAGGCTGATCCCTCAGCCTTTGACTTTAACATTACAGAGAGTTCACCTCATGCCAGAGACTCTCCCAGCACATGGTGATGAAGCATCATGAATGCCAATGGATGACTACAGGATGTTCTCCTAGACTCCTTATTCACTTTTATCCAAACTATTTGATATGCTTGATTTTGTTGCACAGCAAAGCTGAGAGGACAGTCAAGGCTCCAATTTTTAAACATCACTTCCTCAAACACACAACCCATGGCATCTGACATCTGCTTTCTCCACCACACACTAATCTGGGGGGTAAGACAGGAGAGGAGCAGAAAGCTCAGGAGGATCCACCATGCCTGAAGACTTCTCTGAGACACTGACTGGAGAGCAAGGATGGTGTGGGGGCATCAGAGGGGCTTGTGCTCCATCTCATGCATGGCTGAGAGGAAAATCAGTATTTTCTCTGAGTCCTTACAGCATTGCAAGAGGAGGAATCACTTCTCTGGAAAGAGAAAAACATATTTGGCTTTCCAAACACAAGCTGTACTACAATGCCTTTTAGGGAGGCAAGAAGAAACTCCATTACAGACACAGGAGATAGAAACAGTGATTTCCTCTAGATCTTTCAAGCCCAACAGCTTTTTATTTTTGTCCCAAGTGGCCTTTGAGCCTTTTGCCAAGAAAAATTGCCCAATAAAGAGTTTTTGTATTTTATCATCAATAACTGGGGAGGCTGTTGCATCAGCTAAGTTGAGGTGGCAGCTCTTGGTTGGTCCCAAGAGGGTTCCCACCTGGGACACGCAACAGAAGACAATGCAGAAACAAGGCAAAAACTATTAATTGCTTGCGGAGTCACTCCCCTGTGGGAGCTTCCCAGGATCCTGGAAAGAGCCACCACATGGAGTCACAAATACACAGAAACATCCCTGTCTCCAGAAAAGAAATATTACTTAGTTTTAGCAGCCAAAAGAAAACAAATACTATTTGTCTTCTGCTGGGATTTCTGATTTCTCTTAAAACAAAACAGGCTTTTAGAGGTAGTAGGGCAAGAGGAAGGGTGGGGAAGGTCACAGATTAACCTTCCTCCTGTTAGCAGGTTCCAGGATTCTGGCTACAAGGCCAAGAAAACATGACACCAAGTGCCCAGTGTGACCACAGCCCCCTGTGATGCTGAGCCATGAGGAGCTGCCTGCCAGAGGATTTTACCCTCCCACCCTTTCCAGCAGCATTTAAATATCTTCTGCTGGAAATGAGCAGCAACGTCTCTGGTGGAATTTTATACATTTGAATTTTAACATAATGCAGTTATTTTGTTCATGTTCTGTCTTAGTTGGTAGTTAACTGTAGTCATCTCACTGCTTCCAGTTTCAGTTTTGAAACAGAATAACTTCCATAACAGAGATGTAAAAATAACCGTCTTAAAGCAAAGGGGAAGAATCCAATTCACTAAGCAAGTTGTTTTATCCTGCACATCTCTGCTGTCCCCAATCTCTCAGCGGGAACATTTCTCCCATCCCCTCCTTTTCCCTGTGCATTGCTGGCAGTGAAAGCACCATCAGCTGTACAACTCCAAACACCTGACTCAGCCCCTCTCTCCTCATTTTTTAAATACTTCTCACTTGTTGTCTCCCTTCCTTCTACACAAGCCCTCTGCCGAGCCATACAAATCTTCTCTAAGCATTTTTGGTGAGGTTTTGCCAAAGTGATGTACAGTAAAAGGCACGGTGAGATTGCATGAAAGGTGTAATGCAAAGCAGACTTGTAGAACAACCCATCTTCTCATTTCACCAGGCATAAAAAGAAGATTATTACTAGAGGATTTATCCTAGCCAGAGAAATCAGATCTCTTATGCTGCTGGAACCATAAATATGTGTTTTCAGCTTTAATATCACATACAAGAGAGAACAAATGGACAAGCTGAAGTCCTGTAATAGACACTCATGGTGCTCCTTTGCACAGTTACAGTCCAAAGCTGTAAGACTGAAACCAAGCCTGACTCGTGGGAGTAAAAATTAGGAAGTTTATAACACGTAATGAAAGGATCAGTATACCAGAAAGTAGCAATAGTTAAGCACTAACACGTAGTTGAAAACATACTTTCAAATCAGATTAATGGCAAGCACTGATGTTGTTTAAAAACCAGCAGCAACATCACAGCCTTTTACAAAACCGTACGCCATAAGAAACTTTTCTGTAACTCAAAAAAGAGAAGCGTAAAAAGCCGCGGCGCACTGACAGAATTTTCCTGTACTTCAGACAAAAAAAAAAAAAAAAAAAAAAAAAAGCGCAGCTCCCTGCACTTAGCCTGAGCCTTGTACTCCCGAAAGTTTGCACAAAGCGCTGCGCCTCTCCAGGGTACGCATTCCCCGCTGCTCTGCATGCACGTCTCGCATCAAAGCCGCATTCAAAGCATCCCTGCCGCCTCCCAGGCTCGCACCGGGGCACCGAGAACGAGACACATCTCAAAGCACGGTCAGATTTGGGTAGGTCTCCCGGCAGAAAGGGGGCAGGGAAGGGACCAGCCGGGAAAGCCGCGCTCCGAGCCCGGCCGCCGATGATCGCGGGCTGCGAGCGCGGCACCGCCGCTCCCTCCCTCCCCTCCGGGGTCACTCACTGCGCTCCGGGGCGGCCACGGCCACCAGCTCCAGGTAAGCGGCCCAGAGCGCCAGGGCCAGCGCGCCCAGGGCCAGCAGCAGCCGCAGCTGCCGGCGGCGCCGCAGCCGCGCCAGCAGCCGGCCGCGCATGGCGCCGGAGCTCAGCGCTCGGCGCTGCGGGACGAGCCGCTGTCCCCGCTGCCGCTGTCCCCGCTGTCCCCGGACATGCCGATACCGCCGCTGCCGCCGCTCGGCCCCGCCGCTCCCACCCTCCGCTCCGGGGCGGGCCCAGGTGCGGGCGGCCCCCGCCCTCCCGAGCAGCTCCGGCCCCGCTCCGCCGCTCCCCGCACCTACCGCCAGCTGCTGGGGCTCCCGGCCCGTTCCGAGCACCGCCTCGGTGCTGGATGCAGCTCCAAACCCGCGCCTGGTCCATCCCCGCCGAGAAGGGACGGGGATGAGAACTGCTCTGCTGGAGGGTGATTCAAATTCACGCTGTTACTACACGCAGCTGAATGCATTCTGAAGTGTCTTTCACCTGGTACTTGCAGGTGCGTTGCTCGGTGATGAACAAGAGGGCAGGTGAAGCCTCCAAACCTGCTTTCTGAAGCAGCTGAGATGTTCCATCGTGGGACCCCTCAGCCGGAGCATGGCAGAGGCTTACAGGAAGACCAGGAAGTTCCCTGGGTGAAATTGCTGCTTCATGATGTGGCTCAAGCACACTCTTGACTTTTCAGAGACCCTCCCGTGCTGTTGGTTTCATTCACATCCACCAAGATGCTCTATTTCTCCTCGGCGAAGGAAAATGGGACATAACACTTGGAATGTACATCATGTATCCAGCTGGGGCGCTACTACACAGTTACCCCTTATTGAAAATTTGTGGCAACTGTTTTCCTTCACAGCTCCTCTCCTGCACAGATGCAGCTCCTGTTTTATGTGGAACCATGAACAGAAGCTCTCAGGCTGAAGTCAATTTTTAATGAAAGGGTGGTACTCTTTTTAATTTTTTTCCTTGAGACTCCTATTTAGAAGCAGCCTTCTAAAGTGTGAGGCTGCACAAAAGGACGCTTACTGTTCTTCAGCTTTAAAAATGTGCCAAAAGCCTTTTAAATTACATGGATGCAATGCTTGTGTTCCTCCTTCCTACCCCATTTGAGGCCGCAGATGCACATGCATCATCCAGGCTTGAATAATGGGGGATAATCCCTCCAGTGTAAACAGCAAGAGCTGCCAACAGCCAGACAGCACCAGCACCCACACAACTGAAAACGACAAACTCTGTCCAGTTCCATCTTTACAAGGCACAGCACTTAAGAGTTTTTTGGTGGTGTGTTGATTTGAGGTTTATCCAGCAGAAGAGAAATAACCCAAGTTTCTGTATTGGTTCCAAAAAGGGCAGAAAATACTAAGAAAAGTGTGTAATAAATGCAGACCTAAATTAAACTTTGTTTACCATTTAAAATTTGAGAAATGAACGATGTATTCTTAGCATAAAGTCATCTTCATTTCTTCAATGAACAGCCTTATGCTTGAAAAATAACTTGTATTTTGTTGCATATTGAAATAAGTAATCACATTTTTCTCTAGTGAACATTCTACTAAAATGGAGGGAAGGGGAAAGTGAAAGTAGAGGCTAACAGTAGCACTGTCAACTAATAAAGAAACAAACTTTTTCCCGACTGTGCTGTGATACAGAAAAGCTCTTGTCTCTGGAGAAAAAGTTTATGGAAATGACTATGGCATTGTACTAGCCAATCTGTTACAAGACAATCACAACAGTACAGTATTAAGGAACAAAATTCATCTCAGTGTGTAATAAAAAGTGAAGTCATAAACTTGAATAGCTCTGCACTGTTGAAATAACTTATTTTGGACTGCTTATTCATTGCACAAAGTACAGATGTCCAGGAATAAGATTCTGGCAGTGATGTTTAAAACCACCTCACATAGCTGGTTTTATCTCAAGTCTACCAGCAGTCTTATAGTCTCAGATTCTCAGACCTCCACCTGTGTGGGATATGGCAGCACATGCTGGGCTCAGCCCTTCAGGGAGAGGAGCAGCAGGAGAGCTGGAGGGGGTGATGCAGGAATAGGGCTGTGCTGTGTGGAGGTGGCTCAGACAGGGAGCTGACACTGCTGCTGGACCTTGAATATTGGACATTGCTGCTGGCTTCAGGACACAGCTCTCCCAGCCTACCATGAATACTCACTTCAAAGAAACTGACTTTTTGCCAGAGGAGCCAACTGGAGTATTTTTTGGCTTTGTTTGAGCTGCTGTTTGTTTTCTATTTTGGCTATGCTTCCTCATGATAAAAGCAGCCTTTGATACAAGTGCAGCACTTAACAGCATCTCCCATTCCTCTTGGCTCACTCCTCTCTAGATCCATCTCTGAGCATCTCTGCCTCTTCTTGTTATGTTTTTGCTTCTAGTTATCTAACAACTGTTTCTCTGTTCTGTAAATCACTTTTAGCTTCATGCCAACATTGTTTCTCTGTAGGCTCCCTAAAGGTTCAATTATCTGCCACTTGCTCCTTCCCTTCTTTCTTCTTGTGTAATTTTCAACACTAATTGCAAGCTCCACAGCAAAGATACCCAACTGTCCCTAGGCTTCACCACCCTGGTGGCTTCACACTCCTCTTCTGACCTCAGCCATGCTCTGAAGCACAATGACTTCATCTCCACATTCTCCATAGAAATGGCTCAAAGGCAGAAGTCTTTCTAAGAGGAACAGGCAGTTTCTGAAGACACAATTCCCCATTATTTCTCTTTTCAGCTCCTCAGGATTTGATTGGGCTCTAAAAGGAATTACTGGTGGAGCAATCCCATAAAAATCCCTGTGAGTGCTGCAGTTTAACATCACTGTAAAGGAATCAGTGTGGCCCCACAATTAGCAACCCATCAGCAAATGACCTCCTTGCCCAGTTCAGTGGTGCTGATGCAGGGGCTGTGTTAACATGGTCATATTTTACCAACACAGTTACTCTGCCAGCATTTGCATGGCATGACCTGGGTTGGAGGTTTTGAGATCCTTCTGTTGCACACACAGCCATGACTTGGACTGACAGGATCATGATCCCATGGCTTTGCTACAACCTGGCTGTCTGAGTGGAAGGCCTCATTCAGGATTCTGCACACACTTGCACTGCCTGAAAAGGTTTTTCTACACCTTAAACTGAGAACTTTCAAGAGACTTTTCAGGCTTCAGATATTTACCATAATGGAAGATGTATTGGATACATATTTGGGAAATCCATGTTCTCAATGTAGTCTTGCATAATTCCTTCCCCTGTCTTAATCATAATAATACATGGTTTATATTTTAAGTGAAATGTGCTCATCATCCTTACTTTTCAAGAAGCCCCAAAGATGCATCATAGTCATGTTATCAGACATTACAGGACACAAATATGAGCAGCATTCCCTGTAGACATCTGTCCACTCAAGTTAGGACTGAAAGGGAAAAACAGTTGTAATGGATGGTTTAGGAGAGACACCATACTAAGATAAATATTTACAGTAAAAGAAAAGCAATTTGATTTCTGAATTAATACAGCAGCATTTGGCATATCCCAGACATGCTTCACCAGGGTAAATCCTGAACTAATTATTGAAGTCAAACTCATTTCAAGAGTGAATCCCTTCATGCCTGTGCAGTTAAGAATTGTCTTGCTTTAACAATGAAGGACTTTGTGTTAAAAGCCCTTCTGGGTTTTCTGAATAAACCCAAATAATCTCTATTTACACATCTGTCCCCAGTCCAATAGAATCACAACTCTTAAAATATGCAATTTAGTCAGTGTAAGTGAACAGTCAACCCCATTGAGGACTCTGTTTTTCAAGCTGTATTGCTGGAGCTTACTTGCAGGGCAGCCACTCTACCCCACATTCAAAGATGCCCTTTCTCCAACAGTTCTCTTGGTGCTAAATGGGAAATACCAGAAGTCCACCACACTCTTCTCAAATACTTCAGTCATAGCAGAAATGTTTCCTGCCAGTGGGTTAAAATATTGCTTAGCTCTCATGGCCTGTTTTGGACAGTAAATTACTAACTTTTGATGCAACCTAAGAATCCAAACTTTGCTCTTTTTGTCTGAAACCTTATGAAGACAGCAATCAAAAGGAATCACTACAGCTCCATTAACACTTTCTACACAGTGTCCAAGAATGTTTTGGTGCATAATCCCAATCTGTAGGCTAAAACGTGTATACTTCTACAGCTCGACTTGCACATTTAAGGAAAATGCTTTAGGGAGTAAAGGGGATATCTTCTCACAACTTAAAACAACTAGAAAATAGAAAAACAAAATAATGCAGAAAAATTAGAAAGAAAACTCTTAAAATGTCTATAATATACTACTTGAATGGGGACAAATATGACACCTTTATTAGGATTTTTGAGCAGGCACAAACACATTCTAGAACATCAAATTAAATGTGTTTGTGAGCACAACATCACTTTGCATCACTATGAACAGATCCACCAGAACAAAGTACATATGCATGCTGCTCCTAGCTAGCCTCAAAAATACCATCTGATTATCAAAGAATTCCTGGCCTACATAGAAACATTTCAATTCCAGAGTATCAGGCTGTCCAGAGTTTATCCACAGTGGTAAAATGCAGATGTTTTCTCAAGTGATAATCCTATTCACATAAGCAATTTAAGTATAGCCACTGCATACAAGCATATACAATATTACTGTTCAGACTGTGAAGACTTTCATTCTAACACCTATGAGAACTGTTGATCTGCCTGAGTGCAGTCACAGCATCAACTCACTTGGGAATTACTGCAGATTGTAATATAGAAGATCACGAGGGATTTTTTAAAGTTTTGGTTTGGTTTTGTTTCACCTTGTGTAACCTTGCTGTGCAGGGTTAGCTGACACAGCATGTCCCTATAATTAAAACAACTGCATGAAAACTAAAAAACTCCAAGTACTGCATATAAATACATCACAAGTTTAAAGCCAGAAAGAACCACTAAATGATTTCCTGTTAGCTCATGTCATTACATTTCATTAAAATCTAATGGGTCAAACGCAGTAACTTATTAAAACAACCTACCTTCTCCAGAGGCAAAATAATTTTTTGATTTGAAGATAGAGATGGAGAATGTCTTACCTCCACACCTAGTTTGTTACAATAAGGGGAAAAAAAAGCACAATCTCCCAGTTAAAAATGTAAGCCTTTCTAAATGAACATCAGGTTCAGGCTACTTCTTGTCACTCAGCACTGTCCTGCTAGGATAGAGAGGCCTTTGGTAGGTTTTTTTTTTTTTTCAAGAGACACATATTAATCAGTCGTCTTTATGCAAGACAAAATGAGTTCTTGCACAACCTTTTCCCTTCCTCTGAATCATCTGTGGTTCTATGCCTTAACCAATATTTCAACATTCCATCTGAAAAGCAGGCACTCCTTCCTTACTTAAAAGAAGCTACACAACAAGGTTTCCCCAGTCCTCATTATTCTCCTACTTATGCAAGAGATATTTTATTATCTTGGCTCACAATAAGAACATTTGTCCAGTTCTAACCTTTAATCCTGTAGCATAGTCTCTCTAATCTTAGAAGCAGATATTTTGCAAATATTTCAGATTCTGTGCTCCTACACTCATAACCTGGCATCAGATGTATTGAAATGATGCAAAGTCATACATTACCAGTCATACATTACTAACTCCAGTCAGCAAAAAAAGCTAATCAATCTTTGAAGTAAAGGCTATTTTTTCATTTCTACTTGAAAATTGTAGAAGAAAGAAATGGAGTAAGTCATGTAGTGGAACTTCTCCCAGGAAACCTTTTTGAAAACCCCAGTAATGCTTTGTTGACATGTTAAAGGGTAGTTGTCAGTGGTAGGAAGCACTTGGCTCTTTCAAAGCAGTTCTTGGCATGAAGGTCCCCATTTGTTTTGGCAACATTTCACATGATCACGTGATGTCAGACAAAGAGCATGTACAATACTTTGCACTTCCTGCACTTGGAAAAATAGTCAAGGTTCCAAATAAAATGGATTTACAGAGTAACAATACTGTAATTTCCCTCCTGCCCCCTTCACATAGGATGTGATCATAGCCTAGTGACATATTAAGAATCATGTTCAAATTGTACTTTGATTTTGATACACTAGCAGATATATTAGGAATGTTGTCATTTCATTCTGCTCAGTCTTTCTGAAGTCTAAAGAATAGTGGTAAGTAAGACAGGAAATTAAACATTTACATCCTTCTTCCCCTAATACTTCCTCCCAGTCTTCCAAATCTCAATGTCAAAGCTTGAAGTCTTGACCCAGATACACTTCATGCTTTCAAGTGAGGAAAATGTCATTTCACAAGCAGTTCTTCTGCTTGGAACAGCTGAAAATAAACAGGATTCTATAGGTTCAAGAGATCTTTTTGCTAGGCTGTTACCAGCTGAATTTAAGTAGATGGATCCTGCTGAATGAGTGGCTAAGGCTTCATTATGTAGCAATTCTCAGAGGTAGCCTCTTAGGCCCTGTGATAGGATTGATATCTTCTCCTCAAGCCAGATTTATGTTATTTCACATACTAACTCACTTTAATTACTTGATTTCTCTAAGAAAAATACCAGCCAGCTAGGAGAGAATGAGAGTAAATGATGGATAGCATTAAATACCCTTCCTCAACTGTCCACACAGCATCAGCACCTGAGCTGTTCATGAACCAGTTCCTGAACAGTTCAGGATTTTCAGCTCAACTGATCAGTGCAACATCCTTTAAAACAGCCCCTTGCAGGCTGCAGTGTAGTAGAGCACCCAGGGCCAGACTGTCACCCACTCACAAGTCTGTGATCAACTGCCCTCAAGAGCATATACAGAGTAAAAGCCACAGCACAGGACCATAAGGGACAGAAAGCTTGTCACAACTCAAGTGAGTATGGATGTGTTAATGGCATTTCCCCTCCTGCATGGCTTTAGCTGATACTATAAAAACAATTCTTCATTTTCCAATCCTCCACAGCACATAAACATCCATCTTTTCCATACCTACCTATGAAACACTAAATGAGGATCTGCAGGGCCACTTCCACATTCAAAAGAAATTGCCTGCTTTTACACACTAACTTCTTCTCAAAGAGAAAGGAAGTGTTAGTAGCCTATATAGTGTATACTTCAGAAACAAGGTAAAGAAAGGTAAAGCAGGAAACAGAGGCATTGAAATTCCTTCTCTACAGATCTGCTCCCAGGCTGCAAGGTGGAGAAGATTTGCTGATGCTACAGTAAAAGCATGAATACCTGCAATTACAATTACAAACTCACCTGAAGCCATGTTGTAACCCTTGTCATGATTTCATCTGTTTTCTAGAATTGTGATGTCTGGTATGAAGACAATCATCATACAGCTGGAGAATCATTATGTAGCTACAGTTACAGCTCTCATGTAGCAACTGGAAACCTGCTCTTCCACCCCAGTTTGTTATACTTTGGTAGCAACAACTGCTGTAGCAAAAACTAGCCATGATTTCTCTGCACATAACCATGATCTTGTTCAGAGCTACAAAGATAGATAATATGGTGGTTAAGGAAGATACTAGATCCCCTTTATTATGAACTTGCTCTGTGTGTTAAAACAACTGTAAGGAAGGTGACAAGAAGAGGAATTTCAGTTGTATAGCACCTCCCTTCCCACCAAGCATCCAGAACTCATGTAAATGTTGCACATTCTTGCAAAATAGTTCTATAATGGATTATCTTTTCCCACCATATTAATTTAGTTAGATTTGTTCCAATTAAGTTAAAACCAAGCAAATGGGAGCAATTTCAAAATAGCTATCCTGTCAAGAGGTCAAATGTAAGACATTTTAGTGCATATTTTCTATATGAGAATTACCAGCTACATCCTGAGGTGATAAGCACCAAAACAGCAATCATGCAAACTATTTTAAAAGCTGCTTCTCGCATAGAAAAATGTCAGCCAAAATTCAGATCTTCAACTAGATCCTTCTATGATTAATAACTTCATTATAACCATATATGTGATTTATAATATGCACCAAATAAAGGCAAAGGACAGTGTGCACTGTTGCCTACCACAAAAATGAAAATGGTCATACACACACTCCTGATGTATCAGTCATCATGTGCTTTTAAAGTCAGTTTTATCAGGTGCCATCTCTCAGCTCCAACAGCAATATAATCTGGTACATTAGGAATGCCTCATGCACACTTATGACATGAACTGCAGATTTGCTCAACCTTCTGCCAATGGATGCCAGGAAACAAACAAGCAGGAGCTCTTCTTGCATATGACTACTCAAGTCTAGCAATGTCCTAGTCCTAAAATCAGGATGCCAGCTAACAACTCAGCTTCAGCAGTGCCGTAGTTCATCCTCCAAGATGAAGATTTTTGCTTTTAAGTCTTTCAGTTCTCCTTGAATTTTGCGTGTTAGTTTGTTTCCTTGGCGGACCTCCCGGAGAATTGCAAGATCCTGGTCTGGTCCTAAATTCAAAGCCACCTAAAAACAAAAATAAAAAGACAAACAGATAAAAAAAGAAGAAAGCTGTATGGCACACAATTTAGGGGGTATTATGGAAAGTATATGAGGGAGATAACTCTAAAGTAGATTCTTTGCAGCCAGCAAAGAGGATGCTAAGTTAATACCACTAGGATAATGCACAAATAGAAAGATGTTCCAAAATCAAAATTAAAGAACAAAGCTTTCATAACATTATATTGTTGTATTATAGCACTGGCAAGGAAGAAATCTTAATAAAATATAAACATATTGACTCCTTTCTAGTTCCCATATATTTAGAGACACTCAAAAAGGGGCAAGTTAAAGTATTTATCAAGTAACTCATGTCTAGTTCTAAGTACCTCAGGAGATAACACTTTATCTTTTGCTGTTGCAACTAGAGGTGCTCTAACTGCTGTGGCTGACCTGCTGCCCTCCAAACTGCAGGATTCAAAGCAGTTCAAGTCCAACTCCTTGTCTCAGGCAGTGCCTCATGGCCTGTGCTGAGTCCAACAATGGCTGCTGGATAATCAGAATTCCTGATGGCAAGCTGGCCAGAGCTGACATTTCCTGTCACCCTGAACACTTTCAAGGCCACAGCATTGGAAGCTGCTCTAAAATCTCTCTATTTTCTTGACCCATTATGGTTTCTCATTGTGTCATCATGAAGTTCTCAGAGCAAAACTTTAATATGCAAAATCAGCAAGACTAGTCATCTCTAGTCATTTTGACCTCAAGTGACAAGAAGAATTGAATGATCACTCTGGAGACTTCTTGAAAGTACTTTGTTCCCCTGCCCTCTTGTGGTTAACAGTGTTAAAAAATTAGGAATACAATGAAAGGCATATCCACAGAAAGAAAACATCTAAGTCTACAGTAAAGGCATCATGCCCACTTTTTTCCCCCTTTCATATACTGCTGTTAGTGCTTAAAGAATTAAGTTGAAAAACCCACAGGCCAAAAAAAAAAAAAAAAAAGAAAAATGGAAGCCTTTAATCAAAGTAAATGCATTAGTCTGCAAAAAGAACTCATCAGTAGCTCACACTTTTGATCTACCTCTTACTGGAACAGAATCAAACACTATGGCTCTCACAAAGAAAATCAACCATTTTCTTTGCAGGAAAAATTTCTGAATCAAACTACTGCCTTGCAATTTTTAGACAGTTAACTAAGCTACAGGTATCACATAAGAACTTTTGAGAGTGGAAACAAAAATATACAGCTAATGTATAGGCAGGACAGCTCCTGGCAACCTTAATGCCTAATTGACAAACAAAGACAAATCTTTTCTGTAAAACACAGAGGAGGCATGGTTAGTCAGATACTGATATTTAAAGGAGCACTTAGAAAAGGAATTATTTCCTTAACCCTAGGGGAACACTACATTAAATACTCAAAATACATCTCTATAGGATAAGCTCACAAGTCTACCTGAGAAAAGCTTAGCTGTTACCTTATAAATATGCTTCTCTACACCTTTCAGTTTCTGCTGAAGCTGTTTAATGTCATTCTTGAAGCCCTCTACTTCCATATTGCGACGTTTTTCCAAGGCTTCACATCGCTGAGTCATCATTTTAAGGCGCTTCTCCATCTTTTCTGAGCGTTCCTATGGAGAGGAAATCTCAATGGGCTGTACAAAATAAGAGCTGGAAGATCATCACACCAGCCAGGAGGTGATTACAGACTAATTACCTTAAAGAGCTCTTTGCCAACATCTCTCTCCTCACGGATCCTAGCCACCTCCCCTTCCAGGCAGACACACTGCTCTCTGTACATGTGGGACAAGTGTTTCTCCTGCATTAGCTTGTCTTGCAGTACCTAGGACATAGGAGGAACAGAAAGAATAACTCCAGGCTGTGTTTACAAAACTTCCCCTGCTCTGGACAAGCAAGTGTGATAACACTGCCAATATGAAAGGAAAATAAAAAATAACAACTGGAATGAGAGCTCATAAGAATGTGAGGACAATATTCTAACATGAGTGCCATTACCAAAACCTTTGAATTAAGTTACCAGTTTTGTATGACTGCTCATCATTAAAAACAACACCCAACTAATGTTCTAACTCCCTTTTCATAGCTGCCTGCCCAGTACTGCATTTCAGAGGCATCTGCATTCAGGGGCAGATGGAAACAATTCCCTATTGCCTGTTTACTTTCCAATTCCTCATTCCAACCTCCCAACTTCTCATTGCAAGTGTAGTGGAAGAGGAAAAAAATTCAGACTGCTAAGAAGAGCTGGAAGACATAACTTGAAAGGACTCATTGTCCCCTGACAGCAGCAAAGAAGATCCAGACACAGCATTCTAAGACCATGAGCTCAGAGCACTTATATGAACAGGGAGCCACATGCAATCAGCAGGTTACAAACTGTTGGCCCCGCTTATTACATGGCTTACAGAATTAGGGATTTTTTTCTGGGCATGAAAGAAAGTGACAGCAACACCCTATCATAAATCCTAATCATACATTCTCTCTGAAAGTCAAAAGTGATGCTGATTTTGAAGCAGGAGAGATTTTTTAATTTAGATTCGTGCCAACAACAATGTAACTTAAGGCAATCCAGCACAACTGTGAAACTACTGCTAGTGACTGTCTGTTGTGGCAAAGCCAAGGTGCTTGCAATTTTCTAGTCAAAAACTGTTAAAAGAGCCTCTACCAAAGACAAAAAAATATCTTACCTTTATTTCTTTGCTAGGGAGTTTTGAAGCACCATTGTTTTCTTGAAGCATCATCTTCAGCTCCTTCTGCTTCTTTTTTCCTGACTCTGTGCTGAAAGCAAGATGATCCAGGTCTTTGCCAAGTTTCCTCAACAGACTGTCCTTCTCTGCCATCCATGCTTTCTCATTGGCTCTGGCACTAAACTTGAGATGGAGAAAGTCCCGGGTACTCTCATATAAGAGGCTTTGGGTCTTATGGAGCCTGCAAAAAGAGATCTCAGTGGAGTTAACTTCTTTCCTGGTGCCTACCTTAATTTCATCAGTCATCACTGCAAGTTGAAGCACAGAAGACAGGTGGTCTAAATGTGAACTCTTCTCATCTAATGAAAGAAATGCTCTTCCAATATGAGAGAGGATTTTTAATAAGCAGATTATTCCACTCATCTTCCACACACACTACCAGATGGCTGCTGCAGGAAGCAACACATTCAAGGCCACAACATATCTATTGCTCCCTCTCATCTCATGACTACACCACAGTCATGCTCTCACACTCACTTTTCTGATATAGATTTGATCTTGTCCTGGTCCCTCCGATGCCGGAACTCGGCTTCCTCCATCTGAATGCGCCTGTCCTCGAGCAGCGCCTCCACCTGCTCCTTGGCCAACCGTGTCTGCTCTTCTATCTGAGCTTGCAGGGCCTTCACCTGCATCAGCAGAGACAGTACAGGACAAGACCTCACACCTCTGCTCCTGTCTTTGGCAGTTCCCATTTCTCAATCTTTGGCTTTTGTTTTAATGCTAAGTATTTCAAACAACTAAAACATTTTTTTAAAAAATCGTGCTGCAGGCAAGAAAGGCATACCATAAGGAGCAACATTAGATTGTTAAGATCTTTATATTGCTAAGATTTTAACTGCACACATCTAAAAAAATCCTGTGGAATATGGACAGGCACTTCTATACCTTTGGTTGAACAAATAATATTAATAATAAAAACAACCACCATCAATATCTGCTGAACACGTTTGTCCATTATTTGCTTTTCATGATTGATCCTTCCTCATACTTTACATACAGCTTCTGCTATCTTGCCCAGTTTGTGATTCTGCACATTTTCTCTTTCATTCTGTCATGCTACATGTACCTAAACTTTTATGGAAGTCTAGAAAAGGGAACATTTCATTCTATCAGTGCACCTTATGGGGGCTGCCTAACCCTGTCTCATACACATTGTTTTGGTCATGCTTCCACAAAACACCCACCCTGCACATCTTCAGTTGGTTTAATGTAAATTCATATCTCCTATCACATTATGGGAAATAACACCAACTACACATTCTACACTTAAGGAAAACATATTTCAGTTGACATTACTGGAACATCTGCTTACATAAAACTTACAGAATCAGTTCCTAGATTTACATTCAGCAAAGAAACAGCTAAGTAAACTGACAAAGTGTGAATCCATAGTAAGAAGCAAGGATTTATGCAACTGGTACAGCTACAGCTTATCTAAGCAGATAGCATATTTTTTATCATTTTCTGCAAGCTAGCAATTATGTCTATCAGTTAGCAAATGTTTTTACCTGTAGTAGAAGTGTTTCATCATCTTTTTTATATTTCTCAGAACTTCCTGGTTTCTCTCCTTTTGGTGTTGGTTTTAGAGTGCTCTGCTCTGTACCTACTGAAGAAATTTAACATAAGTAGGAAAGGGTTTTCCAATGTACTTGCAGTACCTTTCCAAGCATGGCATATTTGTGTTCTGGTGGGCCTACATGAACAGCAAAAAGGTTGCCACTGCTACAGTCACAAGGACCTTCTAGGAGGGTTAGCTAAAGAAAAGAATTCTAGAACTTTGATCACATACCTTTATTCCCTCTATCATATTGCAGCATTCAGGCACCCTGCTAATTTATACAGCATATGTAGAAAGAAAACCTGACATTCTATTTTCTTAAAATAAGTGACAAGCAGGCAGATGCCACAGCTGCACAAACATCAAGGCTTGAATGAGTTTTGAGCTTGTTGGCTAATTTCAGTCAATTTGATGAGACAATTATTTAGGGAACTTAATGGAGATTTACCAAAGCATTCACAGACAGGAATTATTTTGGCATGTGGGAGACAGACACAAAAAAAGCAAGAGCTGAGCTGCTGTTACTCAGCTTGGTGTGGTACCTGTGCTGAAAACATCATCTCGTTCATGGGTCTCTGCTGGCCTTGGCAGAACAGTAACCTACAGAAATAAGACAACTGCACTGAGCAGCTACTTCCCCAAAGGTGCAGTGGTCAAGAACAAATCTTAAAAAGTTAAAAGGAGATACCCAAAGCAGCAGCATAACCTTACTTCTACCACAAGACAAAGAAAACATTCACAAGTGTAATGCCCATGTTGAAAAGTTTCCTTCATCTTGGCTGAGTTTTGCAATTACTGTCCTATATATTTTTCACCAGAAAAAGTAGAAAGTAATTCTGCCTTTGATGGCTTCATTTGAATGAAAGTCAGCACCCCCAGGAGGAAAAAGAGCATTTTTTTAGAGAGAAAGAGATAGGGAAGGTTATGTTATTTCCTTCTTCTATACTCCTCCTTGTCTCAGCTAGACAGAGAAACATGAAGATTCATTCATCAGCACATTCATTCAAGATACTGAACAAGCCTGAGATAAAAGATAAGTGATAAAAAAACTGGAACCCAACTATTGCACTGAAACCCACCTAAAAAACAAGGCCATGAAAGAGCAGGTTATAACCCAAATGCTTATCTTTAGGTTGATATTTCATAATAGGCCTAATTTTAGAGCTACCATAAATCAGGAATTTCAAAGCTTCTGCAAGATTTTTCAAGAGCTTGAGCAGCACAGAGCAACTATGAAAAATGCAGCATATTTCAGCCTTTTTCTGCACCTTATTCCTAAAGTAAATCCTGTATCCCATCATAGCCACTGTATATCCAAATCACTCATGGCTTTTTTGTTCAACTACATATCACATCATATGCACTGCCATTTAAACAATTCAACATCATTCCTGAAATATGCAACACAGTGTTGTCTAGAGGGATGGATCTTCAGCAGTCTTCTGCTCAGGAAACTGCTGCAGCCACCTGGACACAGACTTCTTTCCTGAAGCTCTAAGAGACAGGAATTCTAAGACAGCTGAGCTTCCAACACTGTGCCTGGTCATTTACTGCACTTTCTCCCCCTTTTTGTGGTGTTTTTGCCATCTTCTTGACAACCATTTGCCAGATGACTTCACACTCCTACCTGAAATTTTAGAGGGATATTTTGAAGGTAAAAGGAGGCTGATGCTAAGAGGATTTACTTTCAGTGTGCTTGTTCTTACCTTTCAGCATTTCTACTAAAACCCAATGTGGTTACAGATCCCTCCTTCTTTTGGGCTCATTTAGCAACCTTTGAATTGTGGGATCCAGTGTGTGGTCAGACTCTGGGATATAGGTACTCATGTTACAATCCAAAGAGGAAATCTACAGAAAGATGGAACTTGCCTTATGTGGAGGCTCCTTATGAAAATATGTAACTTCTCCTTCATCTCTTCCCAGTGCAGTCAGGAGTTGTTGGATCTTTTTTTTGTCCTCCATTTCCCTGGAACACAAAGGAGGTGGTCAGCAGTTTTTTTTTTAAGTACATCACAACTCTGTGACACACTATCCTTCTATTTTACCTGTTGATGCTTGCAGTTTTCCAACCTGCTGCAGTTCCTGAAAATATTGCTTTAAAGTCATCTCCCAAAGACATTATTGATTTGCCAATACATGAACACCGACAATTTTGCTGAGATTGAAGAGCATTTCTCTTGTCAAGTATGACAACACTATGTAGGCTGATACAATACCAAATTGTGGACAGAATTTGCATTAAGAGCTATGAACTACCTAAAATTCTTTCAGATTGTAAGTGTCCATTGTTTTTAAAGCAAGCTACACTAAGGGCTATAACAGACTTTTTATCACACTCCTGAGAAGTACCAAAGCATACCAACACATGTTTTGACTTAAGTTCTTAAATCCTTAATGGAAAAATTTATGCTGGAGCAGGGAAAGAGCATGAGGAGAAATAGCAGAGACAATATGTAATGAATTGGCCACCACCCCTATTCCCTGCCCCTCTGTGATCATTGGGAGGAGGAAGAGGAGGAAGAAAATTCATGAGTGAAGTTGAGCTGGGAGAAGAGAGGTGTTAGGGGAAAGTATTTTAAGATCTGGGTTTATTTCTCATTTCCCTACTCTGATTTCATTGAATGATTTGGGTTGGAAGGAACCTTAGAGATCATCTAGTTTTGATCCCCTTGCCACAGGCAGGGAACTTTACACTAGACCAGGCTTTTCAGAGACCCACCCAAGCTGGCCTTGAACACTTCCAGGGATGGGGCATCCACAGCTTCTCTCAGCAACCTGTTCCAGTGCCTCACCATCCCCACAGTGAACAATTTCCCGCCAACATCTAATCTAAACCCATCCTTTTTCAGTTAAAGCCATGCCCCTCATCCTCTCACCACATGCTGCTGTAACAGCCTCTCTCCAGCTCTCTTGTTGCCTCTCTAAGTGCTATAAAGGCTCCCTGGAGCCTTTTCTTCTCCAGGCTGAACAGCCTTCACTTTCTCAGTTTGTCTTTGTAAGACAGAGGCTCCAGCCTTCTGGTGATTTAATTATTAATAATTTCCCCCAGCCAAGTCAGCTTTGCTGGTGATGGTAATAATCTGTGGTGAATAATCTTTGTGTCCTTATCTTGACCCATGACACTTATCCTATATTGTCTTTCCTCTGTCCAGCAGAGGAGGTGAGTGATAGAGAGTCTTGGGTGGGCACCTGACATCCAGCCAAGGTCAACCCATCATAGATAGTTGTATTCAAACTGCTAACACACAATTCAAACCAGAACCAATGTTCAACTTCTACTCCTCCTTCTAATAGCAGAATAGGAGGAATAATAAGTGGAAATGTATTGCACTGCACCTCCACTGGCATGTTTTCATAGGAAGTGTGGAACAACTGCTGCTCTGAGGACTCCAGGTCTGGCTGAGAACAGAGTGCACCACGAATTGCTGCTGGCAGTGCCTCAGCCCCCACACAGGGCAGCTCACCTGAGCTTCAGGCGATCATTCTCTGCGTACAGGCGAAGCACTTGCTCCCTCTCCTGGAACAGGTACACCTGCATATCACTCAAAGCCTTCTGCAGCTCTGCAATCTCCTCTTCTAAGTGGTGGACTTCCCACTGCAACTGGTGCTGAGTGGAGACAATGAGGTACTTGAAACAGAGCACTGGACAACACTTACATACTTCAAACTGCTTGTGCTTTCAGTCTGGAACTGGCATAGAACAGCCAGCTCAAGAATGATTTCATTCTCCTGTAATATTTGACCAGATGAGGGCAGTATTGGAAAAATTATTTAAAAATGTCTCAGAGCCCTGAGAATCACTGTCACTATGCAATGGTGAAATAAGGCCTCAGCTTAGGTCTCCATTTTCCAGTGGTTGCATTTCCATGCTGATGGTGAGAGCAAGTATGGGGAGTCTGACATCAACAAAAACCTAGCAAAGCCTCTGTAACAGCATTTACTTCTGAAACATATCACTGAAGAACAAACATTAAAATATCTGTATGATTTAGCAGTAAGAAATCCAGCTAGTTACTAGGCTTCATTTTTTCTACCTGGTATAGGAAGCTACCAACCATTACTGTATGAAAAAAAGCATTATTTTGAAACCTGCTCCTTTTTCCCACAGGACAATAAGATGTACAGTAAATTCTTTCCTAAGGACTTTCAGGCTGCTCTAAGTATGGCCAGTGCTTGAGGAGGCACCTCAGAAATTACTATTTTATTCCCAAAGAACCATCCACAATTACAAAGATGACTGCTAGGCAGATAGATGCTATAGCCCATATCAGTGCACTGTATATCTTGCAGCTATTCTCTAAGATTTCTTCCTCTTAAAAGGCAAAATTTTTAGGTTTCTGCTTAACAGGTTATGACCAAGCTTATGAATGCCACTGCAGTAAACACAAATTATATCCATAAGTCAAAGCCTGTTAAATTTGGACAAAAGAGCATTACTTCACAAGAAGCAAGGGAAAGAAGCTTGACAACATGGGGGATTATCATCTAAATTCAGGCCATAATATGAAAGAAGTAAAACTCCCACTGTGATTCAAGCTGTAATGACTTTAGAATATCCTACAGGCATGTTTGTGTTAGATTTGAAAGAGGACAGCCAGCCAGATTTTAAAATCAACCCCCAAAATCTACTTAGCACCACGTTACTGGTAAATCCCAAGACTTCTGTGCTGAGTTTTCAAATGAATAAAAATACTAAGCTTGTGAAAGTAGTTCAAAAACTCATTTCCTAACCTGCTCATCATAGGCTTGCTTGTATTTCTCCAGCCTTTTCACCAGCTCCTCATGTTCCTCATCAAAGGCAGCAACCTTTTTTCGGTAATAGTCCAGGAGCTCCTGGGAGGGGTTGAGATGAGTCAAGCGCTCGCTGACTGATGGGAGAGGAGTGAAGTCCTCCTGACTTGGAAACCGGGACTCAGATCTGGATGAGGCGTGGGGGGTTGACAGCCTGGACAGAAACAGTCTCTGATGACATGCAAGCTTCAGACAGGAAAATTAAGGGCCCAACCCATGGAAAAGATAAAAGATGTTATGGAAGCAAAGCCACATACATTATTTGGGGAGGAGGACCATGAAAAGAGGAGAAAAAGAACAGGAGAGAATTCAGGGGATAAAAAGTCCATTGCTGTTCACTTAGAAGCAGCTGCCGCTGTGAAATAAACAGGAAAACAATCTGTGACAGTCATTAAGAGAAAAACAGTTTCTAAAGACAGACTACCAAATAAAGATGGTAATTCAGGCTAGCTGATGCACTAGCCATTATAATTTCAGGTGTAGGTCTAAGAATTCATGTGCATTCCTTTCTGATGTACTTGATGTTCTTACCCACATGGTTTGTCCACCCTCAATGCTGAAACAGAAGCTGCCAAGTTCTTAAATCTTAAGTGCTACATGGAAAGCAAGTCTATGTTACAGAAATCAAATCAAGGATAAGTATAATTACAGACTCTTTTACCACTAAAGAATATTTAGTGCATTCAAACATATAATCTGTTCAAATAAGCACCAAACTTGCAAACAGAGCTGCAGAGTTTAAACAAAACTCAAGACTTAGAAATAATTATTTTCATTATTTATATTGATAGGACAAATTTTTATTTGTAAATGATACTACAAATAATTGAAGCTAAGACGCCTCTTGACTAAAGAGCTGTTTGGTTAAAATATAGTTCATAATCTGGGCCTGAAGAATCAAGAAATTTGATAAGAAAGTGATTTGGCAAGTTACACTGAGGAAATGGTAACCTTTATGGAGCCACCCACCAAAGCTGCTTGGATCAGAACCCCAGTGCACATCCATGAAAACTCTGGGCGCTGTAGGGAAGCATTAAATACACAAGAGTGTAGCTAACGCACGCAGGAACTTGCTGCAGGACCAGAAACGCCTTAAACAACACCCTTAGAGAAATAACACTGGAATGAAGGAGGCAACCCAGGCACAAGGCGAGCGCTTTACTGCTGAAGCGACGAGCAGCAGAAACGAAAAAATGAAGAACAAGGACACACAGGAGCAGCCCAAGAGGTGCCTTAGGGCAAACCAGCCTAGCAGGGAATAAGGAAATGGCTCCGGGAGCCGCGGTGTCCCGGCAGGAGCAACCCCGCTCTCACTACCTTGTGCTGCGCGGGAGCCCCGCAACGCGGCCCTCCGAGCCCATGGCGCCCCTGCGGAGCGCCAGGCTGCCTACGGGCGGGGGAGAGCGGCTTCGGGCACGCAGACAGGCGGGCGGAGGAGGGCGGCCGGCGGGAGCCCCGCTGAAAAAGCCCCGGGATAGAGGTCCCGGGAGCGGGGTCCCGCCGCCTCCTCCGCCTCACTGCCCCAACGGCCAAACAACCGCCCCACCGGGCCCGCCGCGACTTAAACGGCGCGACGCCCCGCCCCCGCCGCCTCCTCCAATCACACACAGGCTTTCATGCGGAACCGACCGCCTGCGCCAATCAGCGCTCGCGGCACGGGCGGCGGCGGCTCCGCGCGGGTGCGTCTGGGAGTTGTAGTCCTGGGGCTGCCCGAGTGGCCTGTGCGCGTGCGCGCGGCTGCGGCCGGGCATAGGGAGGAGCGTGAGGCCTCACATTGATCCTCTGTGAGGGCAGCGATTCAGGCTCTGGGCGAAATCAAAGCAACTTTATCGACACCAGTCCTGTAAAACCCCCTTTTCCTCTGAAGATGAGCTGGCATTCGGAAGCAGCCACAATTCTGGCTGAACGGAATGTGTTTTTTAGGTCATGTTCTTTAGGTCATCCCGATACCTTTTAGCTTCCTCATTCTTCTCATGTGTTCCCAGCTTTACCTCGTAGCAGTGTTGCCATTTTTGCACCAAACGATTTCCTAATTCATTAAGTGTTCTAGCGAAAAACCAATCTGCTCAGTAATGGTTCTTTTTTCCCCCCTTAACACTGTTTAAAGACATGGACTTTCTGTATAACAAGGAAAATAAAAAAGGCTTGCTTATTAAACCATGAGGTTCTACTCATCACAACTTTCAGTTTCTTTGTGAGGGGAAGAGGAGGGGCAGGCATTTTCCTCCAATATTAGAAAAATGCCCTCTCTGGTTGTCTGGGATATTTAGGTGTTTACTGTGAAGAAAACATGCAACATTCCCAGCATTGCCTCCCAGAGACCTCCACATATTAACATAAAATCAAAACAACCTTGACGAGTCTACAGGGAAACCAGAAAAAAGACTAGATCTCAAAACAAAGCTTTTGAGCCCAGATATTTTTTCCTTCTATTCCTGGCTAAGTAATTGCTGATCTTAGAAATTAGGTACGTGGTGATTCTGCCCTTGGGAATACAAGACACATGAACTTCCTCAAAAGAATCTGGTACAGCTCCTCAGAAGAGGCACACAGCCAAATAATAAAAGAAAAAAAAAAAAAAGTGGAAGAAGCTTGTAGAAATGCATAATTTCGAGATACAAGTAAGGAAACATCTGCATCCCACAGGCTTATATAATCTAACATAAAATTATCAAGTATCTATGTCAGAAACCCCCTACATAATGCAAGAATATTTACCAACAGCACAATAATCTCAATTGATTCAATGTTTTATAAGATCAGTTTGGTCTTTCTTGTAACTTCCATCAAAATCAGCTATTTGCATTGGAGGTGTGTTTCCCACACAAAAATGTGGGTGACACCTCTTTAATCTGGCAGGAAAGTGATGCAGATAAATGTTTTGATCTGCGTGCAGCAGATCTTGTAAAGGCTTCTGGTAATGGGAGGAGGAAATTAACTTTTGCTGGAGCTGAAATAGAACAGCAGCATGCAGCATAATCAGTAACAATGAAGCGAAATGTGATGTTTGGTAAACACTGAAGGCACAGTTCTGGTCAACAACAAAAATACACGGAATTTACTTTGGAGGAAGATATAGATCTCTCTGTGACCAGCGACAGGACCCGAGGGAATGGCCTGGAGCTGTCCCAGGGCAGGTTTAGGCTGGATATCAGGAAAAGGTTTTTTTCTCCAGAAGATGGCTGGGCACTGGAACAGCTCCACAGCACCAGCCTGCCAGAGCTCCAGGAGATTTGGACAACGCTCTCGAGCACACGGTGTGATTGTTGGGGTGTCCTGTGCAGGGTGAGGAGCTGCACAGGGTGATATTTGTGGTGATATTTCTCTTTCCCATCCCGACGCTTCCATTCCCTCCCGACCGGCGGCTCCTGAGGGCAGGGAAGCGGGGCGGGGCTAGCTGGGGGCGTGGCCGCGGGGGCGTGGCCTCTGGCGGCGCTCCTGACGTCCGGCACAGACAATAGGCGACGCGGCTCCGCGGAACCGGAAGCGAATTGCGTGAATTCCGTCGCACATTCCTCCGCGGCGGAAGTGGCGGCGGGTCCGCCCTCCCCGGTTCCCGGTCCCGCCTGCTTCGCGCAGTGCCCTGAGGGGCGGCAGAAGGGGCAGATTTGCGCTGGAATTTGTCGTGGAAGCGTCCCCGGGAGCGGCAGGAGCGGAAGTCACCTCAGCAGAAGAAGCATGGCGGAGGGACTACTTTTTGGATCGGAAGGCAACGTGTGAAAACTTCCGGGGAGGGCTTAGAAAGAACGTCACTTCCGGCAAGCCGGGAGGCGAGGAGCGGGGCTCGGGCGGGGGGAGCGGCCGCAGCCGGAACAGCGCCAGCGGTGTTCGGCAGCAGCTCCCGCCGCCCTGCCCGGCAGCGCCGCCGGGGGATGCGCCTCAGCCCCCGGCCCGGCTCCTGAGCCCCTCGGCCGCCCCTCTCCGCCCTGCGCTCCCGGCGGCGGCGGCGCCCCCCTCCCCCTGCGGCCATGGCGGGGGCGGCGGGTCGCGCTACGCGGCCGAGTTCGTGCCGCCGCCCGAGTGCCCTGTGTTCGAGCCCAGCTGGGAGGAGTTCAGCGACCCGCTCGGCTTCATCGGCCGCATCCGCGGCCTGGCCGAGAAAACTGGCATCTGCAAGATCCGGCCCCCCAAGGTACCGCCCGCCCTGAGGGCTGCGCCCCGGGGGTCCCCGCGCTCGCCGCGCCCGCTGGCCGCGGTGCCGGGCGAGGACATGAGGAGCTGGGCTGGCCCTTCCCCCGCGCTCCCCACTCGGGATTTCGTGTGTCGCTTTCCATAGGCCGCGGTGTCCGTGCCAGGGACGCCGAGGAACCTGTAGAGTCTTTGACCTCCGAGCGGGGCTGTGTAGAGGCTGTTTTGGAGCAGCTGAGGAGTGAATAGTGCGTGGCAGTGCCCGGGACTTCACTCTGTTTTTTGCTTCCAAAACGCCAGCAGTCGTCTTGTGAAAACTGGGAAGGCTTTGTAGGTGAAATAGGGCCGCTGCGGGCGGCGAAGAGGGAGAACGAAGGGCATTTGTTCGTAATGGATGTTGTTTATAAACATAATTTTTACACCATAAAGAGGAGGGCGGCCAGGCTGTTCGTGTAAGGGCGTTAGGGTTGTGCACAGCTCTTCAGGAGGCAGCAGATTAATCTTTCCTTGGTAGTTGCTTACGGTCACCTGCCCAGTGACCTGGCAAGACAGCTTGGCAAAAGGCACTTCCATCACTAAATTATTAAAGTACAAATAAACTTCGAATGCAGCTTTGAAAACAGCGAGAGAGGTAAAAACCTGAAAAGCAAGTGTGTAACAGAACCATGTCGGTTTCTGGTTGGATTTCATGGTTATTTCTCTCCTGACTGGTTTTGGTTCCTGGAATGTGTTTAGTTGGTTTAATGACTTGGTGAAAACTTGACCTCCAAGGCTCTGCCCTTTCTAAAATAAACTGCATAGCTCAGGTTTAGAGGCCACAAGGAGCACATCCAGATCCTGTTCATTGAGGAGAACTGGAACTTTCCTGGCTATTGGATGCATTTGTGTTTCTCTGGGATTGCTGAGCTGTTTGCCTTGCAGGGTTTCACAGGATGCACTCGTTGGGTTGATTTGCAACCTGCAATAATTACTAAATCAGACTAACTAATTACTAATTTCATACTAACCTGACTGATTAATTACTTTTTTCTATTATTGGAGGTTGTAAATATTTAAGGTTATGCTTGAGGCCTTTCTATGCTGCAGCAGAGCAAATAATAAACATTTTGTGTGGCTTGTCCACCTGTAATGG
The DNA here is from genome assembly GCF_903797595.1 of Erithacus rubecula. Taxonomy (NCBI): domain Eukaryota; kingdom Metazoa; phylum Chordata; class Aves; order Passeriformes; family Muscicapidae; genus Erithacus; species Erithacus rubecula. The sequence continues at coordinate 3,547,407 of NC_136686.1, forward strand.
TGTGTCCTTCCTCTGGCAGGTGGACAGTCTGCTGTAACTGAAGCTTTGGTAAAACATGCTAAAAAGCTGAATTACTTGTTTTGATGTCATAACTCAGTTTTGAGAGTTGGGGCTGGGAGGTTCTTGTGACAGTGCTGAGAAAGTCATTATTTAAGACTCCATTTCTTTTAAAGAACTGGACTCCCAGCTAGTGGTCTTGTCTTTATTGAAATGACAAACAGAAAAACATTAGATGTGCTTTAATGTGCCTGATTTAGTCTTAGTTGCTGTTGACACTGAGGATTTTTCAGTGTGCAAGATACATGGATTCTTTTTTAAAAGTAAATAAATAACCCACCAGCCACAGAGCACGTCTCGTGTTTAAGCTTAGCATGAGGTAATGCATACTGAGATGCTTTTGAACCTTATTTTCTTTGACATTTTTGAATCTGTGAGGATCATTCTTCAGACTAAGATATGGTGGGAGGAACGTGGTTGTATAAGCACAAAAATGTCTTAAAATTGGAAAATTACATCACCAGTTGTTCTGAGAAACTAATTTACTATTGGAAGCTTGTTTACTCAGGCATTATTAGGCTGTTTGGTTTTGTGCATTTTTCAGAGAAGTTTCTGGAAGCAGTAAAATGTCTTTCTGTCTCTGTTTAGGACTGGCAGCCTCCATTTGCATGTGAAGTACAAAGTTTTCGTTTCACTCCACGAATTCAGCGCCTGAATGAACTGGAGGTGAGCTTTTCCACTGTTGATATAAAATTTAGTGTTTGCACTGAAAGCAAGAGGTCTCCCTGCTTGGGATTTGCATCTTGGCAGGTTTCTGGATTGGGGATGCTTTAAAAGCCCGTAGATCACATCAGTTTGTACTTTGTAGTGGCAGAGTTTGTGTAAAATAACTCTCCCTGGCTTTGAGAAAAATCTGGTTTTTATTTTATTACCCAAAATAACCACAGGAGTTTTTCACATTCAGCTGGAAGTGTCTAAAATGAATTCCAAATACCATGTGTGTAGTAAGAGCAGCCAGTGTCTTGCCTTCAGAGCTCCACAATCAGTGATTTTTTTTTTCCTCTTAAAATGTTTACTGCTGCTCTGATGCCTCTGGTTACCTCATACTGTTGTGATAATTCCCTTGAAGCCTTAAAATAGTTTTTATAGCCTTATTATAGCTGGTTAATTTTATGATTTAAAAACTTATGTGAGCTGTCTTAAGAGCAATATGACCTCCATTCTGTCCTGGTTTTTCCTTTTCTCTATAACATTTCTCAAAGCCTTGCTTTGTTCACATACCAAAATGTCATTTGGCTTGTAAATGGATTTTCTCATGGAAAGTGACTTGAGTAGTCCAGAAGTCCTTCAGGCAGGAGGTCCTTTATGTGGTTAAGGCATATATAAAAACTTTTTGTATTTCCTTCCTCCCCACCAATGTATATTTTTAAAATGGTTCTTGTGTTTCTCCCTGGAATGCTGATTATTTAATGAACATACATTTTGCTTTCAGACCAAGAAATTAGTTGGTAGGAATTTAATTTATAGGGTCTTAAAGGCAGAGAGAAAAGCATATATCATTTTGTTTTTGTTAAGAACTTTCTTTTAGCAACATTTTTATTTCTAGGGTTTTTTTTATGTGAGAGGGAAATACTTCCCCTGCCAAGTTACATGTTGAAAATGGAACACTATAAAAACTTAGCTTGCTTTCTCTCAGGACTGTAAGGTTTTGTCACAAATGGTTTTGAACATAAGTGATTATCTACCTTTACTGATTACAGGCAATGACAAGAGTGAAATTGGACTTCTTGGATCAGTTAGCAAAATTCTGGGAACTTCAAGGATCCAACTTAAAAATCCCTGTGGTTGAGAGAAAAATACTGGATCTCTATGGTCTGAGCAAGGTAAGTGCATGTAGGCCCTAGGCAGACAGGGATTTCAGTTTTCATTCAAGCTCCAGAAGCCAAGCAACAGGAAGGGCTTGTGGTACAGCACTAATCTCATTAATCCAGAGATTAAATAAGTGGGAAAAATACAATGAAAAAACATTTCTAATTTGAATGTTTATGGCAAACAGTGTAATTAAATGAATTACCATTGATTGGATTCCATACAGCAGGTAGTTATTACCTTGTATGGCTTGAATGTCCTGATGTCAGCTGGCCACTTGATTTTTAGTTCTCCATTTTTAGATGTGGTAGAGCTGCAGGAGTTTGAGGTGTTCTTTGGGAAGGCAGCAGTATGCCTGTGTGCAGTTCAGCTCTGATCAGCAATTCTGTAAAAAATTATTGCAATTTCTCCTTCCTCCCTTCCAGCAGAGGTTTTTATAAACTTGTATATTTGAAAATTTATGATGTCAACTTCAGGAATACTTACTTTAATTTCTGAAACATACTTGGCTTAAGGCTGGCCTGAAATAAATATTTCTATAGCTGCATTTGGTGAACACACCAAAATTCTTTCAACTTTTATGCACTGATCTCTGTTGGAATTTGGTTTTGGCAAAATATATGTACCATTATAAACTTAGCTGCTAATAAATATAAATAGGTAGATTTCTTCTTGCAGGGAAAAGACCAAAGTTCTGGTAGTTCTAGTGATTCTAGGTTAGAGCATCAGTTCCCATTCCCCATCAAGATGTATTTCTCTTAGGTAAGTAAAAATGTAAAGACCTGAGTATATTTTAATTTTAAAGTAAGTAAAGTATTTTGGAAAATCTGGAAGAGCTGCTAAAACGCAGAGAAAAGCTGATAGAATGTCTTTAAGTATTTTTTCTTTCTTTTTTTTTTATATGGTGGCTTACTGGGATATGCAGAATATCAGAGGGGTACTAGAAAATATCTGGGTCATGTAATGAGCTGGAACATTTCAGTTGGCTGTAGATGTGCAGCTCTGAGTTGATTTGGCTCATTACTGGCTTCTTTAGCTGTTGTTCACACGTAGATAATTTTAAAAAACAAGCTTTCCTGGAAATTTTCAAGATAAATTGAAATTCAGGAGTGTTTCCATTTTAAAAGGTTTTTGTAGAACTTTTCTGTAAATATGAGGAAAAATAATGATAAATAATGTTACTGTTTTATGTAAGTCTAACTGTGTAATTATAGGAGAAACCAGAATTAATGAATTTACTTGTCACTGTCACAGTTCTACTTCTCAGTTTACCTCAGCCTCACAAGCAAAATATAAATTTCACTCCAGTAACAAAATGTTTTTGCATTGAGATTTCTAACAGTATGTGAAACATTAAGCTTGAAATTTAGTCCTGCTGTGTAAAGAAATGCAATGCAAAACTACACTGCTGTAAAAATGATATTAGTCTTAGAATAATATAAATAGAATTACAGTCCATTTGTGTTTTAAGTTGCTTGGCAGTGCAACTGTAAAAGGAATGGAGGCAGTGGAAAGGTGACCTGTGTATTGGAGGAAGCAACTCACAGGCTATTATGATCATTGCTTGCAGGCAAATAGTCTTGTTTCTAATTCTATATACATACAGATATAAGCAGTGATAGTTCTGTATGTGAATTACTGGTCTCAAACCAATTGAAGTCACATATAATAACTGGACTGAGGTGGAAGGTCACTTTTCCCTCTTTTAATAGAGTCTCTTCTCTTCAGGGTTTTGTGAGAGTTCTGAGTTCCAGCACTCCCTTTTGGCTGGAGTCTGTTAAAATGGACTTTATTGCTGGCCAGATTTGTGTTTTAAAGCACAGTGCAAGTCTGGTGAGAGTTTACTTTTCAGTTTGTTCTTATGGTAGGTTTTGTGTTTTTTCCAGTACATCGTAAACCTTAACTGTTGGACTCCTCCTGTCCAGTATGCAATTTACATTTGCTAGTATATTAAAAATCACATTAAATACACAAAGCAGTAAGTAGGTGCTTTGTTATTAAAGGACTAGTTATTGTGGAAATGAAAATGCTAATTTCAGGATTCTGTCACTTTCAACATTTGCTTAGTTTAATTGATTCTTGGTTTACTCAAGCTGGTGGGAGCAGCTCAAAACCCTTGACACTTTATTCATGTGTTACAGATTGTTGCCAACAAAGGAGGCTTTGAAGTAGTGACCAAGGAGAAGAAATGGTCTAAAGTGGCGAGTCGGCTTGGCTACCTGCCAGGAAAAGGCACGGGGTCACTGCTCAAGTCTCACTATGAACGGATCCTGTATCCCTATGAGCTCTTCCAGTCTGGGGTCAGCCTCATGGTGAGATACTTGCCTTTCATGCTATGGAGAGGGGACCCAAAAGCACACAGAGTGTTGTGTTACTCCATGTGAAACTGGGACGTGGGGTCAGTGCTGTTAGAAGCTCCACTTGTGCCAACAAAGCTAGAACCACCCTTGTAGTTATCTGTGACAGAATAGTGCAAGAAGTTGTAATCTTGTATAGAACTGAAGTCAGCTGTGTTGGGAAGGATAAGAAGGCTAAAGATGATATGCTTAATTGGAAATGTTTATTTTTCTCTTGATAACCTGGTAGCTGGGATTAAATTTTATTATTTCAAATTCATTTGAATGAATTGATTGGCCTCTTTTCCAGATGGTGTGTGTAATGCTGTGTGACTTCATTCATCCTGTTTCTTAGCAAACAGATTGATTCACAGGCTGTGGAATGATGAGCACTGCCTGACCAACACCGTGTCCTGTACTCTGTTCCTATAGGGCATCCAAAAGCCTAACTTGGATCTTAAGGAAAAAGTGGAGGCTGAGGACCTCAGCTCAGATGCCCAGGCTTCTCCAAAGCAGGCTTCAAGGATGAATGTGATGCTGAAGAGAACCAGGCGTGTCAAATCCCAGGTATTCCTGTTAATCAGCTCTTGCAGACAGAGAACAGGTACTTCTCCCACCAGTGCAACAGCTTTTGGCTGTGGGAGCCTGCTCAGAAGCACCACTGGGAAACACTCTTATTTAACTACAATCCAGAGAAGTTTGTCACTCTGAGACCTGGTTTGATACAGCAGATGCATTGTTTGTTTCAAATCTTCTCAAAGTTGCTTGCTTACTGACAAGCAGCATAATTACCTTGGTAATGAATGTATCTGTAAAAATGAGATAGCTCTTTGTGAGTTGATGTTCAAGCTTCTGCAAAGTTCTAGAACTTCTAAAAACCTTTTTAAAATATGCCTCTTAATGCCATAAATGCAAATCCATGTAGATAATGGTTAATTGTGGAATTGTACGTGGGACTGACTATCTCAAGCTGGGCAGGGAGTTCTTCTGAAGAATTGAAACAGATATGTGAGGAGATGATCAGTGGTGGCTGGAAATATATGGGAGTTCTACAGTTTTTTTTCTGCTGTAAAGCCATTTCCTTCCTTTTGAGTTACTGGTGTTATAGGAATTTCTGGTATTCTAGTAGGTGATATTAAATCCTGGGAGGCACCCCTTAGAAAATCTGAATTGAGACTGAATCACCACCATTTAAAATGCTGCCTTACTAGAAATAATTGTGGGACATTGCCCTGATGGCTCTGTTGCACTATTTAAATTAGTTTAATTTAAATTAGGCCTTCCCCTTTCAACACAGATACTCCTTGCAGGCAGCATCCTGAGGCTTTTCACATGAAGTCTGGTGGCTCCCTGCTGGCTCATCAGCAGAGCGTGGGTGAAAGCTGAATTTATATGCAACCAACTTCCTACTTGCTTCATACCATTCTAGACTTAGCTCCAGCCCCACAAAGTTTTATCAAATGCTCTTGAATTGCCTTTTTTTTTCTTTTTTCCCCACAATGCACCTTTCTTGTCACTGAGGTATTTGAGTATCCTTTTGATATTTTCACCTTCATTTCTGATGATTTAGACTGAATTGTCTTTTTTAGTGTGTTTTCTAAGCTTGCTAGAGCTGACTTGAATTTATTTATCATAGCTGTATCACACAAGGAGTCCTGGGCTTGTTGATCTTCCCAGATCTCAGACAAAGGGTTGGTAGTGAGCTATCCAGAAAATCTGAGAGTGCTGCATGATCTTGAACAGTCATTTGCTATCTGAAGTTCTTCTTTGGATTTGAATGAATCTTATGGCAAAATGCCAGCATGTAGTTCTTCTCACACATGGTCTAAAAGTGTCACTGTGTTATTAAGGTCCTGTGGGATCTTGTTTCCTGCTGATTTCAGTAGAATGATGGTACTTGTCATTTCTCCATGTTGGAAAGATGATTCTTTGGTGATCCTGGCACTGTAAAGCTGTTTCACTTTGTTTAAAGGGCCTGTAATTGAGAAATAAGAGACTTTTATGTAGATCATCTGCAAAATATATGTATATTTAAATCCCTTTTATTAGACTCATAGCCAAGTTATCTTTTAAGCAGTATAGTTATTAAAATGGTGGAAATGAGTTCTTGAATACAGGAAAAACTCATCCTACTTGCACAGACAGTAGAAGTAGGTTTTGGCTGTGTTGGAAGCTGTGTATAACTATCTTAAGTCATCCCTGGAGGAACATTTAGAGGCAGATTTTTCCTCTATCCAGAAATGGTAGCAGTGTAAATAAATATGTGAGAACATGGAGACATTGTTCCAGATTTCAGTGCACCTTTTTTCTGTAGACAGGACTCTGTTTTTTGTCTAAAATGCATACCTGGAATTGGACCAGAGGTTGTCTAACAATGTTTAGAGAGCAGCTAATATTCAAGTAATGTAAAAACTTGCTAAATTAATGTTACTCTGCTCTAGCTGAAACATCTGAATGCTTTGTGTAGTGTCCAGTATCTGCTTAGTGAGCATGGATAATTCCACAGACCTCTGCTGCTCCTTAGATCTTTTCCAAGTTCTAGAAGTAGTTTCCAAAGATGCTTTGCATTTTCTTGCAGATCACTTACTTTAGGATGGGTAATGAATAAGAAAGTATATAGTACTGAGAATTTTCTGAAATAGAGACTCGTCCTCAACAGTAGAAGGGGATGAGAGATTTTGAAAAAGCAAATTCCAGGATTTTTGGAGAATGTGAAAAATGAAACAAGATAAGGAATGAGTTTTCTCTTCTGTGACGAGTGGCTTGAGCATCTTTGGATACTATAATAAAATGTCAATTGTAAACATTGTCTGTGAATAGGTAGGGAGTAATTAGATGGTGAGATAATCTGTTCAGAAAATGAACTTAATGCTTCATTCTCTCTTTTCTCTGAAGAAAACTTTCACAAATAAAAGCTGGGGAAAGGCAGCTGAGTTCCTAAAGGCTTGTAAAGAAAATTACAATAAAAAGTAAATTAATCCAGATTAGGGAAAGAGAATATCCTTAAGGAAATTTTAAATTTAGGAGAATACTTTCTTAGAAAAGGGTAGTGTATCTTCACAGATGATCTGTTGGGGTGTATTTTAGCTGACAAGGGATTTCTCTAATGAGATTATGTCATGGTGAATTCTGATAAAGAATACTGGAACAAAAAGTGCTGTTTTCTCCAAGGGTTTTAACTTCATGTCCAGACAATTTTCTTAAAAACAATTCTAAGTAATACATCTGCTTTCTGTTTGATTGCAGAATAACACAATAAATAGGCTTCAGGTTTTTTTTTTTTTTTTTTGCTTGAAAGATTTCTTTCCATGGGAGTAACTGTCAAACAAAACAGTGAAACAGAAGAACTCTGGAGATGCTGACTAATGCCCCCAACATGTAAATATTATTGGTTGTAACCATTGTTGCCTTGTGCATTGGGGCTGGAGGAGTGGGGATGCAAATGTCTCAGAATTGATGAGGGGTGAGACAAGAGAATAGTGAATGAGTCCAGTGTAACTGGATTGTGTTATTAGGCTTGGCCCATGTGCAAGAAAGGCCCTTGGGTTGTACTTTCAGTTGAGAAGGTAAAAGACACAGCCTGTGTCCTTCAGGACAAAGGGGAGATAAGAATAGAATCCCAGTTTAATCACCTTAGTTGCACTTGTGTAGAGAAAATATAATGCAAAAGTGAGCTGGAGTTTTGTGTTGTTAGCAGTGAGGAAATGGCAAGGATTGCATGATTGCTGCATCCATGCATTCACAGTTTTGAGTTTGGCTTTTTCTACAGTCTTAAAGGACACAGCAGAAAAAATGCTCAGTGGGCCTTCTGAACACTTTTGATATTTTCACCTCTAAGTATCAATATCCTGTCAGAGTTTGTAAGGTTACATAGGAATCTGATTTTTAGAAACATTCATCTTCCAGTAGGCAAACTGTTCTTTTTCAAAACTCTGTAGCTCTTTCCACCTGAGCATGAATGGATTTCATCTACTAAGGTTTAGTGATATCCAAGTAAATCAGCAAGAAAAATATATTTAGGTAATGTATTTTTAAACTAAGCTGTAAAATTTGTTGCTGCATGTTTATGATTTACTTTTAGTAAAATTATTTTTCATATCTCATTGTGAAAACTGTCTTTGGTCACAGTAGTAGGAGAAATTGAGGAGATTGTTGTTGAAATGATGTCTGTGCTGAAGTATGTGGGTTGATTCTGTCAGGTTCTATTAGTTGAGAGAATGGTTGAGTTGTTAGTGAATTCCAAATGGAAAATGAGGGACTAGGAATTCTCTGTATGTGTTTCCTATGGCTTCTAAGCCAAAAAGTGAGGAATTGATGAGGGGAAATTTGCACAGTTGCACAGTGAGCTTATGAAGTTGGTGACATATATAAAGTGAAAATAATTTAATAGCAACTTATTAATGTTGAAAATTAGAATATCAGCATTAATTAGGTTGGAAAGATGGCTATTAGCATAATGCATATCGAGTTCAGTGGGAACAGGGACTGTAAATATCACAAAAATTCCTTAGAGTAATAATGCGTAGGAAACTGTATCTTCAAATGTCTTCAAGAAAAACAACTGATTTAGGTAGAAAAAAATAATATTTTTTAATGTTTATTGCAAATCTGTTAGAACTTATGTTAAACACTATTTTGGAAGAATTTTTTTGTTTTTAATAATTGATTAAAAACTTTAAAGGCATGTCACCCCAAGGGACAGGCATGAGATATCAGGCCATAACTTTGAAAAATAACAGATGAAGAGGTATCATCAGGAAGTTAACTGAAGAATAGTTTTTTAAAATTACATGCCCACTTTCAAAACTGATAGGCTTGCTGAGATCTTTTAAGATCAATGAATTTCAGGAGAAAGTTTTTGAGCAGTGAAAATTTAGTGGCCTTCTATACCACATGAGAGAGATTTTTCAGAGTATAAGAGTGCAGCATTAAAAAAATGCAAAGGTGATTGTGTTGCAGATAAAGGCAAGATGGTTTTTTCTTTTTCTTCTTTTTATGCTTAGATTACTGGCAATGATGTGAGAAAATGAGGTAGGTCAGTAATGGGAGGCAGGAAGAAGTTCATTTAAGCAGAACACTTCAGGAAGCATCTCTGGCAGAAGCTGTCACCAAATGGGTCTTTTTACTTCTGATTTTTGAGCTTGCAACATGAGTAGCTGTGATCCGAGATGTGCTCACAACATTGCATGACAAATAAGGCCAGAAGCAGCCAAGCTTAAGGAAGTTGGTTGGAACTCATTAGTGTTGTATGGATGTTTCTACTCAAGGGAGCAGATCAGGAAATGCTGTTGAAACTGCATTAAAATCCAGGCACTTGACTGAATCCATAGTGGTTTTGGAAAACTTTGCTCTGACATTCTTCTTATTTTTTGCAAAATGTCAAACCTAGTTCTATTTGGTGTAGAGGTTACTTCTTGTAGTTGATCTGGAATATTAGATGGGAAATAATTTGGAAATTTGGGACAAAAATTCTGTTTCTTACTCCATTTGCATATGTTAATTGCCTTTAGGAACAGAAAATCACATATTTTCAGGCCTGCTTCTTTTGATGAACACATATTCTGGGAGAGTGGTATAGAAACAAATTGTGAAGAAACCTGGAGACGAAATATTATTGATGATTTGTGCTGATGTTGTCTTGCTTTTATTTTTAGGCAGAGGTAGGAGAAATGAGTAGAAACACTGAACTGAAGAAGCTGCAGATCTTTGGAGCTGGACCCAAGATGATGGGACTGGCATTGGGAGCAAAGGATAAAGAGGGTAATTAAATCTTGGGCTCTTTGCTTTCAGTGAGACTGTTAAATCTTCCTGAATCTCTCTAGAGACAGTATTAAGAAGAAGCAAATCAAAAGTAGAAAAAGAAAGCTAAATATTCTAGGGTTTCATTCACAAGAGATTTATAGTGCTTCCTGTAACTTGGCAGAGTTTCAGCTCTTTATGTATTATGTAGTAACAATAACAATTAAGCAGCTGTTCCATGAGCTGAGTGACTGAAAGGGAAAGCAGGACTTAAAAGTACTGAAACTGCCAGTACAGTGCACAACTTAAGTCTCCAATTCATTGTTTCTCATGAGAGCATTGGGATCACCTGTGAGGATAAACAAAATATATTTTCCTAATCCCTCTGGGTTTTAGATTGGCCAGGTATAACATGACATTTTTGCTTTCCTTGGACCGTTAAGTAGTTCCTGATGGGAAAGGCAGGATGCCAGGCTGGGTGCCTGTGCTGTTTGTACAGGTGAGTCTATCCCAGTGTGATATTAGTAGCATTTATCTCCATTTGCTCCCAGATGAGGTGACGCGGCGGCGCAAGGGAACCAGGTCGGAAGCGTTCGGAATGCAGATGAGGCAGCGCAAAGGAACCCTCGCTGTCAACTTTGTAAGTTTGATGCCTTGGCTGTGATTTCTGATAGAAAGGACTTGGTTTACTAAGATGTTTCTTTTTCCCCTAAAAGAGCTCCCACCCCTTCAAACAGATGGATGAATGCATGCAGCAGACAATGATACTGTTATGGGAAGAAAGAACAGTATTTTGAAAAACATTATGTGCTCTAGGCATTTGTTTTAGTCTTTTGGACAGGAAGGCTGTTGCAATGTGAAGGTTTTTTTCCTGATCATACTTGCCACTTGCTTGAATGCCTTCATTAGTTCAGTTTTTGTTTGAGCTCCCTTTAATAGAACAACTATAATACTGATTGTTTTCCTTAGAAGAGATTTTGAGGTGCTCCACTACTTGAAGAGTTTATTTTTAGCAATTCCACATCTTGTGTCTTATCTGTTTTGAATTTTAATAGGAAAAATAAAACATTTAGTTCTCTGATGTCTGTGCATGGAAAAGCAATGTACAGTGGTTCTTAATATCTTTCACAGAATGTGACTTCCTACTTTTAAAGTGTCATAACTCAACGTGTGTGTGCAGCCATGAATCAAGATACGTGCTTTTATTGTCTAAGTAATTACTCTTCACTTAGAATTCAGCTGTTCATTTTGTTTCTCTTAGCCTGAAAACACTTACAAAAGTTTATCTTAAATTTCAACCATGGAAGGGCAAGGCAATGTGAAGATTCTAGTAATCACATTCTTATATGGGGGAGAAAGAAGGGAAAATTTGGGTATTTGAAAACCAAATCACTGTGCCATTGCAGATAAATTTTGTGTGACTTGAGTTTTTTCCATTGTGCTACTACTTCTGAATATATGCTTTTCCTAGGCCATGTAAATTTGATAATTTTAACCATGCTTGAATTTTAAAATATTTTTTCTAGTCTCTTGGGTTTTTTTTATGGAGCACTATTACTTGCTTCCTCTTTTCATTTAACCTGTATTGGTAAGAGGAAATGAAAGTGCTGTACCAATAGAACTGTTGTTTTGAAACTGTGTTGCTGTAACTCTGATCTTCTGAAATTCTGTGACTTAGTACTATTTGGTTCCAGAGTTGTTTTTTAATACTTGGATAAGGAAAGCAGTCCCAAATGCACTGGTGATGCATTTACCTTATATAACATTGGGCTGAAAAATACTGTGGTGCAGTCTTGTGTATATATCTCCATAATTTATTTATTTTTTGAAGTACTAACTACAAAATTGATTTTATTTGGTAAACTACTAACAGGGAGATAAAATACAGCTGTTTCTCCTCCTCTCCCCTTGATGCATATAGTTATACATCATCAGTCTTACACTGTTTTATTACATGGCTAGCTGGACTCTTTGTAGCTATTACATAATCACAGATCTGCTTGTGAATATCTGTTTCACTACAGTTTTTGCATTTGCCACATCCTCACTTGTGTTAACATAGAGGTTGCATATGTTAATAGCAATTTAGAGAGAAGAAATTATTAGCAGTGAGAGGTAGATTGTGAGGATCATAGGAAACTTAGGATGGCCATTTTCATGCTTTGTTAAGTTTTGAGAAGAGAATATGGAAGTGCTTGCTGAGATACTCTACTTCTCTTCTATGTACTTGCAACAAAAGTAGCTGGTTTAGTGCTGTGGACAAACATAATATTCCATGAGGGCCAGTGTGTGTTTTTTATTTTTTTTTCTTAAAGGGCAAAATGATACGTCTCTGAGTAGAGCTGCATTATTTTTTAAAATAGTTTCTTAAGAAACCTGAGCAGTCTACTTAAGAAGTATATTACTGCATAGCTTGGAGGTTGCATACTTAACTAGGCTGCTGTAAGTTGAGAGGGGTTTGTCATTAACTATTTAATCCACCTGAGCCTAATCAGCTGAAATGCACATGTTTCTGTGACATCTTGATTAAATTAACAGACCCCACCAGAGGCAGCCCCACCTCTTCTGGTGTTATTTTGGGCTGTGTGAAGGAACTCTCACAGGAAGGCACAGCCTGTGTTGCCAGGGGCTGGTGGCAGTAGTAGCAGAATTTGGAGCAGGTGTCATTCATGAAGTTCATGCTGTTAGTAAAAACTTATACATGACTAGTTTTTTAGTGGTGATGAAGTAATGGGGTTTTTTTTTTATTCTTTTTGACTGTTATACTTCAGCGTTATATTAAATGTTTCTATTAATTAAAGTTCTTTGTACAATACAGGAAGCAAGAACAAGGAAAATTTGAATCTCTTTGTACAGTTCTCTTTGGCCTCAGAGAATATCTCCCAGTGTTGTTCTTGTTGAGAGACTATCTTGAAGAACTTCCAAAAACTGTTTGTGATTGTATTGGGGTTAATGCTTCTCTCTTATGTTTTGGAGTTTTTTTCCTTTGATTTGGCAAAAAGGAAAAAGAAGTTGGTACCTTTCCATGTGGTTTCCTTTGCTTCCTTGTGAGTTTTTAAAAATTTGTAGGTTTGAGGATTTTCTTCTTTTTCTCATTGCAAAGATACCACTGAAATGTTGCAAGTGATGTGTGTATTTCTGAAATACCTTTTTGAGATTTTTCCTTAGCTATGCAGTCTTTGTAGAGATTTCCACAATAAGAGGGTGAAGAGAGGGAGTTGTAAAAACTGTAATTTACTCTTTTGCCTAAGAATAACATAAATGAGATGCTGCAAGTTAGATAGCAAAAGATAGTCCAACTGAAATAGTTATTTTGCAGTGCCCAAGTCCTCCTGCCCCATGTTGTGCTGCTTTGGGAATGAAACATAAGCTATCATTATCAGTATTTCTCAAAAACCAGAGGAGATGTTGGTGCTCATATATTGGACTTCAGGATATCATCCTTTGTTCCTTAGCTTAGGCAAGTTCTGGATGAGAAACTTCTTATAACTTTTTTCTTTTTTTTTTTTTTTCCTACAGGTTGATCTCTATGTTTGCTTATTTTGTGGTAGAGGAAATAATGAGGATAAGCTGCTGCTGTGTGATGGATGTGATGACAGCTATCACACTTTCTGCTTGATTCCTCCTCTTCCTGATGTGCCCAAGGGTGACTGGAGGTGTCCAAAGTGTGTTGCTGAGGTACAGTTCAAGAACTACTAAACCTTTGTATGTGTACCTGGAAAGATCAGAAGAGGAGCAGTTCAGCAATCCATCCATGTAGAGTGCTTTGTTTGTTTTGGAATATTGTCAGCATGAGCCTTGAATTTTGGTTGGTGAACCAACCTTTATTATATGGCCATGTGTCAACTAGAAATTTGACCTTGGTATATTAAGAGCTGAAACTCAATTTGATAATGTGGTGGGAAATTAGGGGTGAGAACTAGGGTTATAATGGATACTTCCACATAATGATGACACATTTTGTAAACTGTGAAGTAAATAAAGTATGAAACTTAGGCATAACAGGGAGCTTTGATTATTGGAAAGACATTATAGCATTCTTCAGAATGGCCTGTAGCAGAAACTGAAAGAACTAATTTAAAATTTTGTTGTAGCTATTTTAAATTTGGTTTAGACTAAAAAAGGAACTGCTCAGGCTCTGAAAGTGGAAGCTAGTTGGGTAATTTCATTACCCAAAAAAGAAGAGCTACTCAGTTCTAAGAGATGATTGATCAACAGATAGCAAGAATCACTTGACTGGCTTGATATTTGTCTTAAAGAAACAAATTTTGCAAGCTCAGAAAGTTGGTGGATGTATGATTCAGAGGAAGAAGCTGTTTGTAACTGTAATTGAGACTGGCTTTCACTCTTCAGGATGTGTTGTTTCCTAAAGTAGCAGTTGTGCACACATGTTTATATGCCCATTTCCCCCTGTGCCTTTCCACTATGTTGGGTCCTGCTGATTTCTTTATTGTGGTGTTTGGAGAGTGGAGCAGCCACAGGAGATGGATCAGCTCACTGCTCTAACCTTTCACTGAGAGATGAGGTTGTCAGATGATCTCAGGCAAATGCTGCTGAAGAAGAGGTGGAAGTTCATAGCTACAGGCAAGGGAAGAGATGAAACTTCCTCTTTGGGCTGCTGCTCAGAGAGAGGATTAACCTACTTTATTTTCTCTTAAGGAAGAGCAATAAAGAAGTATTAGCAAGCTGCAGCAATCTAATACAGAGTTAGTTTAGAGACCATAGTAGTAAATAGGGTAGCTGCAACAGTTCAAGAATATGGGATCTCAAGAAATTTCATTATTGCTAGTAAAAACAGGGATAGGTTATTACCAAAGGAGAAAAAAAATGCAGGCAGGGTCAAACCCAGAAAAGATAAAGTGCCAAGTAATTTTTTACTAGCAAGTGGTACAGAAAACACTTGAAAAATTTTGAAAATGCATTGAAATTAAGAGAAGGAGAAAACACATGGCTCTAATATGTACTGGAGAGTAAACAAGTAACAGCAGAAATATGTTTGAAGTATTCACTAGCACTTTTTGCCTCAGTTTGTACTTTAGATGTTAATTGTGCACAGATGCTTGATTTAATTTTACAGCAGGATACTGGAACAGAAGCTGGGAAGAATAGGATAAGGGCTCTTTATATGTATTTAGGTCAACACTGTTTGACAGTGTTCACAGATGTTGTAGATTTTCTGTCACAGGCTCCATTTAAGAGCCACTTTGATACATGTTGGGAATAGTCTAAGGATAGTTCCTCTTGAAAAAAAGAGAAACTACAGATGAATTCCTTCCCAGTTCTGTTTCTTTGACTGAATAGCTGACTGTCATGTAGTTTTACATCATCTTTGTGTTTGAGTATGTCTTGTATTTACAAACATGGTGTCAGTTCCAAAGGAGCTGAGAAGAACACATTAGAAATGAGTGGGTAGAGGAGCTGAAATGCCCACCAGTATTTTTTTTGCTTTTTCAGGATGAATGGGGATAGAAGAGTGAAATACTTGGAGATTTTCTGTCAGATGGGCCCTATCTGCTGTTGGCTATGTGGCCCTGTTCTAATTTCCTGTTTTCTCTTCCCTACATGTTTTCACAGTGTTAATCTGTTGGTGATTTGCTGACTTGATAAGACTGAAACACCTGGGGGGGTTGTTCCTGTGCAGTTATTCTGCAGCTGCTTGAATCCAGCTTGTCTACAGAAATGTCCTGTGGCTGCCCAAGCATCTTGTGCACAGCCTTGCTCTGTGGCTGGCAGCAGCAGCTGCTGAAATGCAGCTTTGGACAGGAAAGCAGAAGTGTGGAGCACTGGGGTTGCAGTGTTAGATTAGCTTCTGTGCCGTTAATTCTGGTCTGTTTCCGTTGTGGTACCACTGGAAAAGTCTCAAAACTGTAGCTTATTGTGCTGGGTAAGGACTCAGATGGACACTAGAGCTTCTTGCTAAAAATGTAACTGTGTCAGAGTCTGCTGCAGGGAACAATATTTCTATGTTCTCTCTCCTAGGAATGCAACAAACCCCGAGAGGCCTTTGGGTTTGAACAAGCTGTCAGGGAATATACTCTCCAGAGCTTTGGTGAAATGGCTGATAACTTCAAGTCTGATTATTTCAACATGCCTGTCCACGTGAGTTTCAGCTTTTGTTGGGATTCCTTGTAAGGGAAAAAGAGAAGATGCTTCAGTTGGATCCTGGATTTTTGCTAAGACATCTTAGCCTTGTTTAAAGAGGCACCATAAGCTTCAGACATACAAACAAATTATTTAGCTTGCTGGCATCTGGTGTCATTTCAGCTTCATTTCACTCTTTCCCTTCAATGGTCAGACAGCTTTATTGCTTGTTAGAGTTCACTGTATTGGGCATACTCTAGTTAGAGTTCTTGCCCTTTTTGATAAACTGAACTAAGTGTCTTGCTCTTGTTTGGCATAGGGGCTCTTCTCCTGCCCTTCCTATGCCTTTTGTCTTGGTTTAGTTTGTCCAGAGGATAAATCTTTGTTTTCCTTCTTCTTGCAGTATTTTCTTGTAGACAAGTCAATAGACTGAATCTGTCTGATAGTCACAGTGGTTTTGGGCTTTTTGTTTGTTTTTTTGTTCTCTATCACAGCAGCATTTTTCAAACTGTAATTTCTGCTTTGGCACAGTTCCATTGTCCTGTAGACTGCATGCAGCACCAAGCACCAAGGTCTTCCTCCCCTCATGGTTCATTGGTAACTTATGGACATGCTTCCTAAAGCCTCTACCTTTTAAGGACTCCATTTTATGAGACAAGTTTGGGGCATGGAATAAAGCTTATTTTAAGAATAAGCTTCATAAATAAATACTTATAAGTAAGAGTAATGATGAGTTATATGAAGATCAATCTCCTGAACACAATTTTAGATCTGATTTTCCTTACTGATGTTTAGACATCCTGGTCATTATCCTCTGAAATAGTTGGGAATTTTCTTGCTGGTTTTTGTTCTATTTGCTGCTTGATTTCTCTTGGCTGTGTGCTCTTCCCCCTGTGTTTTGCTGTACTTCTGGTGATTTCATGTCTTCTCATAATGTGGTATCCTATTTCTTAAGCATTCCAGCCACTATGAAGGAACACTGACCAAACTGTGACTTTCAAGAGAAGGAAGGGAGAGGGAGAGTGACATTGGTATATGAGAATTCATGGGGAGTTAATACTGATTTATTGCTTGAATGTAGTTTTTATTATCTGCACATATATAACCTCTCTTCTGCTTTCAGATGGTTCCCACTGAGCTGGTAGAAAAAGAATTCTGGCGATTAGTGAGCAGCATAGAAGAAGATGTTATTGTGGAATATGGGGCTGATATCTCATCCAAGGACTTTGGGAGTGGCTTCCCAGTGAAGGATGGCCGACGAAAGCTGATGCCAGAGGAGGAGGTGAGGAGCAGGATATGCAAACTGGCCCCATTCTTTGCTCTGCATAAGATTTCACATTATGAATTTAGGTCAGAAATCAGTGTGGACTTTTTTCATGAAAAAATTGTTGCAGGCTTTTGTACTTAACATTCCTTTTGAGCAGGGCATTAATCTTATATTTGAGGTTCTTTTAGAGATCTGGTTGCTGGTAACCAAGGTCTGTTTCATGGTTCAAGTCATACCTGTTTTCTGTCACTTAATCTTAGCAGGCAAAGATGTGCAAGTTGTTGCAGTTGAAGTCTGAGGAGAGTCTTCATTAATTTTCTTGTTCCAAACCTTTTTATTATAGAGTTAGCTACAGGAATGTGATTCTTTCCTCCTTAGGAGGTTCTTAATGGGTGAAACAAACCTATTTGGTTTAGCTTATTTCTCTGTGCATACTAGAAGAATGTATATGTAGGTACTGCATTCAATTATAAAAAATTCTATAAAGAACTGGAGAGTACATTATCTATTTTGCCTCTTACCTTACTGTAGCAAAGCAAATTTTTTTGCTGCTTGCATGCTTAAATTCAGATAGTTTACCATGATTACCCTGCCCCAAATCAATTTATGCTGCTCCCTGGAAAAGGTAATCCTGTTCACTATTGTATTCCACCTATTCCTGCGTCTTCTTGTGTGTGCCTTTGACTATGCCATAACTGTGTAGCTGCTTAGTGAGTCAGCACTGCTTGTTTATCTCTTTGTATGAAGATAGTCACTTAAAAATTCTTAACAAGATGATTTAAGTCTTCTAATTCACTGCAAGTATCAGAGCAAAGAAAACAGCAGCAATGTCTGGCTGAGTTGAAGGCCTGGCCATTCCTTTCAGCAGCTAAGGGATATATCTAAAATTCCAATCAATCTGTGCTTACAGCTTTTTAAAGGTAGAAAGTAGGTTAATGCTAGAGCACAGTAGTGGGCTTTTAAGGCTGTCTGGATTATAATTTTTGAACAAATTGTGTGTGTTTGAAAGTGAAGGTGAGAGTGCTTAACAGGTGATGCTGTCCTCTCAATAATGAGTGTGTAGGAATTTCTCCCCTTGAGAAAACTTCCTGAAGTAATCTATACAGTAGATCAACATAAAGTGCAGCATAGTAAAATGCATGTTTAAGAAGCTGAAATAATAACATGAAATTCACTGTTGTTTACATTTAAAGTTGTTATATATTACTGAAGACTTCCATCTTTAGTTCTTCTGCTGATGTTGCTGGTATTTTGTTCCTCCTTGTGATGGGGAAGAAATCAAAACCTAGCTAGAAACTTTGATCCAAAGAAGATGGCCCATGTTGAAATACTAGAACTGGTATTAAAATCTTAGTGTGATTATTTGATGGTACTTAAGGAATTGTTTCTGGTTTTGATGTTTCATTGTTGCAGGAAATATCCCATTATCTACATGGAAATAGATTGGCTGATGTTTTCATTTGTACTTTCATTTCCTGGGATTGGTGTCCTTATGTTCCTCTGATTTGTTCAAATTTTCTCCTTTTGGCAGGATTATGCTCTCTCTGGTTGGAACCTGAACAACATGCCCATTCTGGAGCAGTCAGTCCTTGCTCACATCAATGCAGACATCTCTGGCATGAAGGTGCCCTGGCTGTATGTAGGGATGTGCTTCTCTTCCTTTTGCTGGCATATTGAAGACCACTGGAGCTATTCCATCAACTATCTGCATTGGTATGGGCTGTCCTTTGTGCATCTACCTCACACTGCCCTGTTTGCTTTAGGGAGTTTGTAGTTCTAACTGAGGATATTAGCATGTGTAAAGCTAAATTTGTGGAGTGTGCTTAGCTGTGGCTGATTGGAAGTGAATACAGATGATTTTTAAAGCATTGTAGTGGGTTCAAGGCCAAGCATTCAATTAAGGCAAACCCAAGACAAGCATATTAGCACTTTTCATTTACTGACAAAATATTCTTTTGTGGCCAGCATTCCAGTGCCACCCACAAAACTGTGCTTTACAGGATCCTATATTTTTTAAGAAAATTCTTTTGTTTAGAGCTGAGTTAAGAGTAATTTTCTTTGCAGGGGAGTTGCTGTCTTGGCCTGTCGGTGTGTGCCGAGTGCTGCCAGCAGAGGGCAGTGTAGCCCGCCGAGCCGCGGGAATGCTGCTCCCGGCTCTGCCTCTGCGATTAATAATAATAATAATAATAATAATGGTAGTCCCTAGGGCTGTGCCCCTCGTCACATGTTTCACCAGACTCCTTCCTGCTTGTACTGAATAAAATAGATTTTCAAAATAATTCTCAGTGCTCCAGGTGCTAGGTCATGACAGCTCGTTTTGGTTAAGAAAAGACTGGAATAGCGCTTGACTAATTATTTGTTTAGTTTTGGTCCTGTTCATCTTTTTAATTAATCCATGTTATTTGGCCTATTTCATTTTAATAGGCCAGTAGGTCACAGGTTTTTACTAATTAGTTGTGAATATTTGGGAGGTTGCATGTGTTTTACTCCACTGGCTGATATACTGTTCTGTTGGCTTTAGGAATATGACTACTCCAAGCCTAAGTGAATGGAGGAGTATGCTCTTTCTTAGACTGTAGCTGTGACAGCCAAGGTTTTGTTTAATAAACTAATTCCTTCCTTCTGAAGGAAAATAATTGACCATTTTATCCCTTTGGAGCATGCTAGTGATACAGTTATCTTCCATGGTAGGCTTGCCAAGGCAAATCTACTGCCAGGTATGTTGAGACTTGTGTTGGAGTGTAACTGATTTTTCAGATTAGACTAGTACATCCTCAAGAAGATTTTGGTGATTAAAGACATTTTTAATCTAGGTGTGAAGTGGCTCTTGAGGACAGTGCTGCTGGTTGTGAGGTGTGCTTTACAGCTGAGTGGCACCATCAGTTGCCTCTCACTTGTGTTCATTCCTGTGCTTGTGTTTTGGTAGGGGAGAGCCCAAGACATGGTATGGTGTGCCCTCTCATGCAGCAGAGCAGCTGGAAGATGTGATGAAGGAATTGGCTCCTGAGCTGTTTGAATCCCAGCCTGATCTCCTGCATCAGCTGGTCACTATTATGAACCCCAACGTGCTGATGGAACATGGTGTACCAGTGAGTAGCACATGAGCATTTTTTACATCTGTGTGCTTTTTTTCATTCTCTACCAGATTTGTATAACAATGGTTTGGCATAACTCTTAAATTTTTATGGTGGGCATTTGCATATTCATTACTTACAGGGTGTTTTTTAAAGCTGTTTTTGAGACTCTTTCCTAGACTAACCAGGAAATTTAAATTATCTCGTAACAAAAGTGAGTGTGCCAAGCTCCCTACATAAAATACCTTCCAGAACAAACATATGCTGTGCATTTCACTTAATTTTTAATAAAAAAAATCCCTTCCCTTGTGTAACAGCAAGTTTGTCTGAAATGTCTTTAAAAGCTTTTGACAGTAGAATACTTGTCTTATGTTCATTAGAAATCTCAGCATTACAAAATGTTTTTCTGACCAAACAATTGACTGCAGACCTCTAAGCAGCAGTCACTGTCATTTGCTTTTGTCTTTGGATAAATTGCTTCCCTGGCAAATACCCCAGCCAAGCAAACCATAAAATTTTTTCCAGAAGTTTTTGCACTTTCTGGTACAAAGGATTAAATGATGATAGAGAAACATCCCTTTTGGGATTCATAAAGACAGATTTCAACTGTTGGCTTATATATTCAGCTGTTCTTGAAAAAGGCTGTTGATTGAGTATTCATGTTAAGAAGGCTGAAACAATCCTTACCACTGTTAGGATAGTTGTGTTGCCTGTGGTGATCTATGAGTACAGAAAGTGGTGTTCAAACATCTTGTACTTTTGTGTCTTAAGCTGTTTCATGTTACATATTTTTTTCTTTACTTTATCCTCCCTTTTTTAGGTTTTCAGGACCAATCAGTGTGCTGGCGAGTTTGTTGTGACCTTTCCTCGTGCCTATCACTCTGGATTTAACCAGGGATATAATTTTGCTGAAGCAGTGAACTTCTGCACTGCTGACTGGGTCTGTTCTTTTGTGTATATTTGCTATGTGACCTCTGCAAGTGATGTGTTACTAACTTGAATGGTGAAGTTATACAGTTTATTTCATGTTTATAGTTCTTGGGATAGTGGTTAGAAACTGAGGGAAGTGTCCATTATACAAAGTAATTTTGGTGAACAGGTAATTTTAGGCAACTTCAAACTGAAACTTTGGGCACATATTCTTCCTTTTAAATTGGTTAACCAAAAACTGGCATCTCACAATACTTTTAGATAATATTTCTGTGATGCCACTTTCTGGATTTGATATATGTCCATGTCCTATCTTGAGTACTGTTGTCTTTTTTTATGTTGGAGATAGGCTTACAACAGTCCTTGCTCCTCCTTTTTGCCAGCTCATTGTGCCTTTTAATCATATTACTGCTGTTCTAATAGCTGTGCACATCAGTGCACACCTCATGTAAATTGCTCAGGAAATTGTCAAAGGAGTGTTGTATTACTATCCAGGGTTTACAGCTAGAAGTTATGATCTCCTCTATAGTTTATCTCTAGCTTAGTTTTTTTTAAACTACAAATGGAGATTTTAGAGATACTTTGGAGATTTTTATCATTAATCAGAAAAATTGTCTGCAGGACTGGCAGTGTGTTAAGGCTCTTTCCTCCAGCCCTCATGGTGTAATATGTATGTAGTCTCTGTGAAAAACTGCTTAACTTGCACCAACCACATGATATTTCCTTTATTTCTGTAAAATGTAACCTAAAATGTGTGGCAAATTAATTTAGCATCTTTTTGCTTTGAAAGGCACAAAATGAGTGATACCAGTTTTGGTTAGCTCTAGCAATCTCATGTTAAATTCTGTGTCCAAGCACAGTAGTATCCAGAGTGGAATGTATTCACCTTAGCATAGACCAGATGACTTCTCTTTGGTGCCAGTTTCTTGCCACTGCAAGTAAAAAGAGCTCAGGACAACTCCTGAACTTTTGTCTCTAAGTGAATAAGGTTATGGGAGGTTCCTCATCCCAGCATTGATACACTCTTTGTCCTCCTCTGTGACAGGATTTAAGGTTGTCACAATTTTCTCTGTCCCATCCAATACAGCTCTTAGTGTCAGTCTTTCCCCAGTTGTTGTCCAAGGAAGGAAAATGGGAGCTGAGATATTAATTTTCCCCCTTGGTTTCTGTAGCTCCCCATTGGGCGTCAGTGTGTGAGTCACTACCGAAGGCTGGGACGTCACTGTGTCTTCTCCCACGAAGAGCTGATCTTCAAGATGGCTGCAGATCCAGAGTGCTTGGATGTTGGGCTGGCTGCCATGGTCTGCAAGGAGATGACTCTGCTGATAGAGGAGGAGACACGGCTGAGGGAGTCTGTTGTACAGATGGTGAGTATTAAGAAACAACCCTTTGCTTGCAAGAGAACTTTTGCTTCTCTCTCCCCCTGCTTGCATTAGAATTTTTGAGCAAGTGGCTATTTCTTTTTGTCAGGGAGTGTTGATGTCTGAGGAAGAGGTGTTTGAACTGGTTCCAGATGATGAACGTCAGTGCACAGCTTGCAGAACCACGTGCTTCTTGTCAGCTCTGACGTGTTCCTGTAATCCTGAGCGCCTGGTGTGCTTATACCATCCCTCTGATTTATGTCCCTGTCCCATGCAGAAGAAGTGTCTAAGGTACACAGGATTTTTTTTTCTCTCTACTTCCATATCTAATAGTTTACTGTAGCCCAGTGGCCAAATGCATTTGGTCACGCTTTTTTCCTCCTTTATTTAGGGAATGTTTTTATCTTCTTTGCTTCTTGGCTCCTAGGCAGACAGATATTGTACATGTTCTGTTTTTCTGGCCTTGTTGTAGGTGGAAAAACTCAATATTATCAATATCCTGACTTTGACATGGGCATTAATACTTCTGTCTTTTTTTTCCATACCTTCAGGTACCGCTATCCACTAGAAGACCTTCCCTCTTTGTTGTATGGAGTGAAAGTTAGAGCGCAGTCTTACGACACTTGGGTCAGTAGAGTTACAGAGGCTCTGTCTGCCAATCTCAACCACAAGAAAGGTCAGACTTCTGTCATTCCTAATAGGATGTCCTGAAACTCCTACATGTGTTCTGTGCTCTCATTTAATGAGAGAAATACTGTCTTTTATGTATTGGAAAAAAGAAACGACCTAATACGAGAGTGTTGTAATGCAGATTAGCATTGTGCATTTCAAATTGAACTGCCCTTTTGGAGCCTCGATTAAAGGCCATTGAAGCAATCTAAAATCTCTTTTTGTTTTGCATGCAAATTACTTTTGTGCTGTTATTGCAGATGTGATTGAGCTGAGAGTAATGCTGGAGGATGCTGAGGACAGGAAATACCCAGAAAACGATCTTTTCCGCAGGCTCCGAGATGCTGTGAAAGAAGCAGAGACCTGTGCTTCAGTAGCACAGCTGCTTCTGAGCAAAAAGCAAAAACACAGGTAGGACAGGCAGTTTGTGTTCATATTTAACACCTGGAGATGGATCACATTTACAGGAAGGATAAGGTTGTTGTAAAAGCAAATTAAAAGCAAGTGCTCAAACGGAGCAATTTGACAGGGGTTAATGCAGCAATAAACTCATAGTCAAAGGTAGCAGAAGAAAATCTGTGCTTTACCTATCTCATTATGAATAAATCCAAAAAATGTATAGTGTGTAGCTGTGAAGTTCTGTCCAGTATTCATTTCTAGGTCTTTGCCTTCTCCTGGAAGTTGCAAGCTTCCACAGGCAGGGATGATTGTACCTTTTTGTGCAGCATCTCATGCTGTGGCAGTCTGTGGCTGGACTAGGTCTAAAATGCCAGTGTGACATTGCTGAGTGTCTCTGCTCTCAGCTGTGTGCCCTGGAGCCCTCTACCCCGTTTGCCCACACTCACAGGGATTTTTGGGGGCACAGCAGGTCTGCTGCAGCCACTGGTGCTCCTGACTATCTGTTGGAGCAAGTCAAAGCCTGCAGGATATTTTTTTCCCTCTGAGGTTTAGCTAGTATGTAATTACATTTTATCATTAATATAAATTTTCCATTTACAGTTTTATGTAGGTCCATAGTGTAAGATAGAACTTGTTTCCTTTACTATTTCTGTAGTATTAAAATGTAGATTCATTAGCAGGGAACAGCCCTTCAGTTTTGGAAGTCTGTTGTACTTGGGGAGTTGTGCCTGCCTGTGGTGTGTACCAAGATTTTAATTTGTGCAGTGTGTCACTTTGAAGTGTTTTACTCCATTCAGTGGGCTTGTTGCACTTGCTTTGAGTAATATTTAATGGAAATGTCTTTGCAGAACCTGTCCCACTGAATATCAGTCCTCTGTTGCAAGGTCATTTTCAGCAGTTTTCCAGCTACAAGAGAGAAAGCACCAAAAAAAATGAGACCTGTGTTCAGAGCTTATTGCTGTTACATATCTCAGACTTCTTGTCAGTGCCTGGCACAGCAGTCAACTTCCTGAGCTGCCTAAAGCAGACTTTCTGAGGCTATATTCTTCTATTTGTAACAAACTCAGTTTGATACTCACCTAGACAACTGTACCACTGAAAGGCAGGGTAAATGAACCTCAAGGGGCTTAGGGGAATTGTATTAAATTTTATTTTCAGGATTTTGCAGTTCTTGTTCAGTTTGAGTTATGTTTTTTCTTTTTGAGTTCTTAGGTGATGAAATGTTTTTCGTAACTCCTCAGTAATCTTGATAGATAATTTCTGTTGCTGTGAGTAAATCCAAGGATTATAATCTGATCTCTCACCTCATATTTAATTATGCCTGTTTGTATAGCAGAGTGAGCCAAGACAGTGGAAGGACAAGGACCAAGCTGACTATGGAGGAGCTTAAAGCATTTGTGCAGCAGCTGTTCAGCTTGCCATGTGTTATCAGCCAGGCCCGACAAGTAAAGGTGAGATTGCCTCTGCTCCTCTGATAATGTTGTGCTTTTGCTTTGTTCTGGTTTTGTGCTACTGTGTTGTTTTAAACAGATAATTTTACCTGGTGTAGAGGATGAAAAGAGGATGTAAAACATCTGTGCACTTTTTCAGGGTGCCTGGTGCAACAGGCATTGTCAGATGTAATGGTGCAGCTAAATGTAGATGAAAGATTCCCTTCCCCTGTCATTGTCCAGGCAGCCCAGTTCTAAATCTCTGAACCACTTACTCCTATTCCATCATCATTAATGCTCTCTGTAGAGGCAAAGTTTCTGGCTAAATCCTACCCTTTATACATTTTTATAGAAACCTCTGAGGGTTATAATGATGTGTTTTTTCAGGGCAGCAGGGAAGCAGTGCCACATTGTCAGTTATTCCATAAATGCATCTCAGCCTTGCTTTCCAGGCTGCAGCCTTCTTAATCTGTATGCATAGCCTACATTTCCTGCCTTTCATATATATCTTTGCACCTGTCTGTGAATGAATCTAGACTAATAAGTAATCCAGATCATACTGATTCCCCTGGCTGCTATTACCATTTATCATTCTGGCACTCTGCATCATAGCAAGTGTTTTCAGCAGCAGCCTTAATTTGTCTCTGTGTCACTGGTGATGAAATACTGAACAATGTTTCACCTGCTAACCAACTTGTAGAAAACTCCTTAAGAAACATCCTTAGTAAAGATTATTTGCCTAGAGAAATGCTTCCTGAGGTGTATGTTAATCACTTATTAGCCTGCATGCTCTGCTTCTACAGTTTGACAGGTGTTGTGCAGTATTAGATAGAGGGCCTGAAATCCTGAACATTACTGTATTTGCACCTGCTGCTACCTAGCCAAACATGCAGTTGAAAAATAAATTAGGGGTTTTTTTTTTATTTTATAAGGCCTCTTTTCCATAAGTGTTTGGTGTTTATGCCCTCAATTCATGAATTTTATGTAGGCTTTTCTATGGTAGTTCAGTGTTTTATTAGGTAGACATGAAAGATTGTTCTCCAAAGGGCTTTTTTGTTTTTAATGTATTTAAAACCTGCTTCTAATTAAAACATAATTCATTGATGAGAGGGCTGCAGGCATACAATTAACTCTTAGCAGTTTTAGCTTGTATTTTTGTCTAAGACTGTCTCCCAACTCGTCCATCTTCCCCCACCCCTCAGCATTAGGAATCTGGTTCAAGTACTCTGCCTATGCATGTGCATGTTCTTGAAGCCTCAGCATAATCACTAGTAAATATATAAATATTATCATTTTACTGATTACAAACTGTAGTCTCTTAGTTTCTGAATGAAGTCAGATAATGATCATTTATGCCTAAGCACTCACTAGCTTTTAGCATGGCATTTGAATGCAATTATCCATCATAATGAATAGCAAAATAATTGTCACATTGGATGAAGAGTATTTTCTAACACAAAAAGCATTGTAATTATTAAACTGTAATAATTGACAGTTGCCACTATGAAGCATGGAGAGTATGTTCCCTAAATCAAAATCTTCATAATGTAGATCTTATTCTTTCTTGTAAATGCCTTCTGATTTCCAGACAGTCATGGAAAGCAGCATCAGGCAGAAAGGGCAGTAAGCTAAGGGTTAGGAAATGCAGGGTTTGCTCCTCATTGTGCCATCAGCTTGGCTGTCAGAAATGCCTGTCTTTGTCTAAGAGACTTGGGGTGAATCAATTGAGTGTGCTGGTTCAATGTCCTTGAATGAATCTCCTGCAGAGATTATTTCCTGTCTGTTTGCTGTCTTTGATTATTTTTTTCATTGCAGTGCCAAAGCATGAGGACAACTGCAGCAGTGCAGTTGCATTTCTGAGAAATCATCTCCTTTTAATAAGAGGGTTTTGCATTTTCATTTCTTTCTTTAGTAGAATAAAGCCCTGATGCTTATAAATGGGGGTCCTGCTTTAGGGAATATTACTTTCAAACTTTATAATTTTTATTTTCATGACCTGTAATGTTTGTGTTTTCATACATCTCTAGCTTGTCATTTCTCCTCAGCATGTTTTTTTCCTGCTTTGTGTTGCTGTCATTACTGTAATGCCCCTGACATTATTGAAATGTTTGCAGGAGTCCCTCTTCTTCCCACTGTTTTAAAACTGACATTGACTGGGTAGCACTGAATATTCTGTTTTGTTGGGAGCTGTTGTCATCTGCAGTTGTACTATTTTAGTTGCAGAGTTTGATGTAACTAATGTGCCTAGGGTATGAAACATTAGGCCATCAAATAAATTTAGATGGTCTGTTACTTAATTTCTGTCAGACTTGATGGATTTGGACAGCTAGCTGGCATTGTGTGCAGAAGCTCGGACTGGTGATGTGATGATCACATACAAATTCACAGCTGACTGACCCCTCAGTTGGATTTTCTTGTAGATTCTGTGGGTGTTTTTTCCTAATTGATTTGTACTGTGTGTTCCTTCAGAATCTGCTCGATGATGTGGAAGAATTCCATGAGCGTGCTCAAGAAGCTATGATTGATGAGGTCCCAGACTCTTCCAAGCTGCAGGAGCTGATAGACATGGGCTCTGGCCTTTATGTTGAACTTCCTGAACTACCAAGGTTGAAGCAAGAGCTGCAGCAGGCACGGTGGCTGGATGAGGTGAGGTCCACCCTGTTGGATCCCCAGAGGGTCACCCTGGATGTGATGAAGAAGCTGATTGACTCTGGGGTGGGCTTGGCACCACATCATGCTGTAGAAAAAGCCATGGCTGAACTTCAAGAGCTGCTCACAGTCTCAGAGAGGTGGGAGGAGAAGGCCAAGGTCTGCCTGCAGGCCAGGTGAGTGTTCCTTCCCAACTGTTCCTAGCGGTCACATACTTCTGTGTTTCTCATCCTCTTTTGATAAGTGTGATGAAAAGTTGAATGCTTGAAGCTGTAGTTGGCTGTCAAATTTATGGCTTTAGATGACTGGCATTTTGAGAGAAGGCTGGAATTGGGTTTTTCTTGCTCTAGACCACGCCAAAGCATGGTGGCTCTGGAGGGCATCGTGAATGAAGCCAAGAACATCCCTGCTTACCTGCCCAATGTGCTGGCACTGAAAGAAGCCCTGCAGCGGGCTAGAGACTGGACAGCCAAAGTGGAGGCCATCCAGGTAGGGCTTGCAGCAGGGACTGCAATATTCTGCTTCCTCTTCTATTTAGATTTATTCCTAGCACCTCTTCTCACAAAGGTGGCCTGAGGAGAAGCCCTGTTATGGCTCTTAAACGTGCTTACTGGAGCTTGTGGACTTGATTTTCTTTTTGTGCATTTGTTTCCCCACTGGCTATCCAGTTTCTATTTCCCTTCCTTTTGTGCATTTCAGAGTGGATGTAAAAGCTGGCAAATTCCTTATGATATGGTATTTGGTTTTGGAACTGTTGAGTATTCTGTCACTGAAAATACTTAGCTGCAGCAGAGGATGCTCTCAGGTTTTCAGTTTTGGATCTGGCTGTGGAAATCTTTTTCGTTTTTTGTTTTCTCCCTAAAATATTATAAGATATAGTGGTGCTGGTGGTCAGAGTTTTCTGAAAGAGATTAATTAGTTCAATAACCTCCTTTTCTACTAGTCTGCATACCTAACTTGTTCCAGAGTTCTGTGATGTTTCTGGGTGCTGATCACTGAACTAGAACTGCTTATCTTATACCAGGTACTTGTTGGAAGTTGAAGTGAAAATCCCAGTTGATTTCACATTAGTCCCTATACCACTCTTGCAGTTAGACAGACAGCATTTAGATAAGTGTCTGGAAATGGAGTGTTTCTTACTAAGCCAGCTGGCCATGTCAAAATAACAATTAAAAGCTGTATGAGAGAATTGATTAAAATAACAGTGGATTGAAACACTGCCCTCCTTTCCTTTCCTATGGAACTCTCTTTTAGGCAGTGACAAAATAATGTATGGCTTGAAATTAGACTGGCACCTGATCTAATAGTTGAATTGTTGGCTTAGAAAAATTTCTTTCACCCCAGAATGGGAGCAACTATGCGTACCTGGAGCAGCTGGAGAGCTTGTCTGCCAAGGGCCGCCCCATCCCGGTGCGCCTGGATGCCCTGCCCCAGCTGGAGTCCCAGGTGGCTGCAGCTCGGGCCTGGAGGGAGCGCACAGGAAGGACCTTCCTCAAGAAGAATTCCAGCTACAGTCTGCTGCAGGTGAGCAGCACACACTTCCATGGCACAAGAGCACACCTCTCTGGCAGAAATTGGTCCTGATGGCTCTGTTGTCTGGAGGGAAGAGCTGGTTCAGTTACACTGCATTACACCTCCTTTCATATTATAATTTCAGCTATTATCAGGTAGAAAGCATCAAAAATGCAATCAAATGCTAGTGTTCAAATGCTAAGAAAATAGGTGTTTTATGGACAGTTTAACTATAAGAAAAATTGGTCAGCTACTGTTTATTTCACTTCAGTGGATGTAGTGACTGTCCTTGTTTTAATAGAAATCAATAAGTGTTTGAAGATGTATCATATCTACTTGACAGGCTTCCCTTTTCTAAGGAAAACAGTTCTGGTTCAGCTGCATTCTCAGAGGCTGTATTTTTCATTCTCTTATGTTGTTAATTCTCTGCAGTTTGTCTTCACTTTCAGTGAGATGTCCAAATACAGTCAGAATCCTCACTGACTTTCCCTACTGTTGTGTGAAGTGCAGTAATTTGATTTTGTGTCTCGAAGGGGGCACTGATGTTTAATGTTTTCCATGGGATTTTCCCTTTGCAACTGCATCACACTACTTTTTGTTCACTTTGTGATACTCTCTAGAGACAGCTTCTTCTCTATATTCTTCTGCCAAACTAGTTATTAAATATGTTCTGGTTTTGCACTTTCCTAAATGTAGCAAGTTGAGCTTTTTTGTATTGAATTTAATTTGCTAGGTTTTATATTTAAGTATGTATTCTAACTGGTCATGATAAGTTGAAGCTTTATTCTTGTTCTTAAAGGTGCTTTTCAACCTCTCAAGTTGATTATAGCATACTTCTAGAGGTATTTCAGGCACCACATTGCTGATGTAAATATGAAATAATTTTTAAGACTTGATTGATAAAGACCCTTGAAATCCTTGAACTGTGGATGTCTGACTGCTTGTAGTAGTTTGGTTAGCTGTATATGTAGTCTGAGTAAATTCTGTTATTAGAAAACACACAGTGGCTTTTAGTTTGACCTGTCATGTCACTGGTTGCTGATTACATTCCAGTTCCATAACTGAGGTACTTCTCTCCTTATCTGTTTGTTCTTTTTTTTTCCAATCATTAGTTGACAGGTATCAAAGGGATTAGATTGCTGAGCAGTTCTTGTTTCCTGGTGACACTGTTGTCATTCTTTGATGGGATGTTCTGGGCATCCTTGGCTCTGACAGGATAATTTCCTTTTCAGGTTCTGAGCCCTCGGACTGATATTGGTGTTTATGGGAGCAGTAAGAACAGGAGGAAAAGGGCCAAGGAGTTGATGGAGAAGGAAAAGGAGAAAGAGCTTGACCTGGAATCCCTGAGTGAACTGGAGGATGGGCTGGAGGAGGCCAGGGATGCTGCAGCTGTGGTAAGGAGCAGTGAAAAGTAGCGTCTCCTTCGGTGTGGACTTAGGTCATCTCTAATTGTAGAAATTCCAGGGAAGAACTGATCAAGGAATTTCATTGAAAAAGATACTTCATCATAGGGTGTTTGACACAAGAATGTAGCTCAGCTTTAATTGCAGTGAAAATGGAAGCCCAGTTCAGAGTGGAACTGCTGGTATTTGATACCATTGGGTATGTGTAAGACTTAAATGCTCTTGGGTTAGTATCTGTAGCTACTCATCTAATATTAACATTAATTTAAATGATGTGGAAGTCATGAGGTGCAACTCTGTTTTAACCAGGACCAACACAAATTTGGTTAGGTCAGTTTTGTGGTCAGCCTGCAAATGCTTGGTTATAGACACTAGACTGGAGGCAATGTTTTATTTGGTTCTTCTTCTTTGGAGGATGTTCATGAGAAACTTTGTAGATATTGAGAAGGGTATCTAAAGTTTACATAGTATCTCTACCAGAAGGACTGAGGGAGTAATGGACAACTGAGGAGGAGGTATCTTAAAAAAAGTTTTAATTAGATCACACAGTTTCTGAATTTAGGGCTAGTTTTAGTTCTCTTGATCTGTTTGGGTTGGCTGTTTTGTTTCCTTTTCCTTGGCTGTGAAGGCTGTGACATGTTCTGTCCTTGCTGGGCAGGTGGCCGTGTTCAAGGAGCGGGAGCAGAAGGAGATTGAAGCCATGCACGCTCTCAGGGCAGCCAACCTGGCCAAGATGACCATGGTGGAGCGGATCGAGGAGGTGAAGTTCTGCATCTGCCGCAAGACGGCCAGCGGGTTCATGCTGCAGTGCGAGCTGTGCAAGGACTGGTTCCACAGCGGCTGCGTGCCCCTGCCCAAAAGCAGCTCTCAGAAGAAGGGCTCCAGCTGGCAGGCCAAGGAGGTGAAGTTCCTGTGCCCCCTGTGCCAGCGCTCGCGCCGGCCGCGCCTGGAGACCATCCTGTCGCTGCTGGTGTCCCTGCAGAAGCTGCCGGTGCGCCTGCCCGAGGGGGAGGCCCTGCAGTGCCTGACAGAGCGAGCCATGAGCTGGCAGGACCGGGCACGGCAGGCCCTGGCCACCGACGAGCTCTCCTCTGCCTTGGCCAAGCTGTCCGTGCTCAGCCAGAGGATGGTGGAGCAGGCAGCGCGGGAGAAAACGGAGAAAATCATCAGTGCGGAGCTGCAGAAGGCAGCAGCTAACCCTGACCTGCAGGTAGGGGTGGGAGTATCTCACTGTTCATTCTGCCTCATCTGGTGTGTTGAAAAACCTTGTTTTTCTTGGAGAAGTGTGGGGGAGATGGGAGGGCAGTGAAAAGCTGAGGAAGTGAGTGCTCCACAGGTTTTGTCTGGCTTCTGTTGGGTACCTTGCTGCTCCAGGAGCAGGTCTTGTTGCTCTGTGCTCATTGTCAATAGGAGCTACTGAAAATACTTGTTTAACAAACATTGGGTCAGCTGTAACAGCTGGGTATAGACCTCAAGATGTGTAAAACAGTTGCTGCATTTTTTTCCCATTTTTTTCCCGTTTTCCTCTTTACAGAATCCGCATTTCAATGTTTATAATTTCTTGTGGATTGTCATTCCCAGGCATTTGGTGTCTTGTTAGTAAATTTTAGCAAGGATGTAGTCAAACACCATAATTCCATAGCTGACCTCTTCACCTTGAGAGTGATGCTGTGGTGAAGAAGCTGTAATTTGTAGCACTGAAGAGCAGTATCCAGATCTTTCTAGTCACTATTATTAAAAAACAGGTAATCAGAATCTAACAAAACCTTTTACGTGGATATTTGCCTATCTTTTTTCACACCTTGCTGTAACTGGTCTCTTTTGTCATGTCCAGACAGTTATCCTCAGGCCAAAAGAGCCACTGTTTCATTTGTTAATGACTCTTGAGGTTTTTACAGTTTTTTTCCTGGACATTTTATTGTTTAATTTCCATATTCCACTTTTTTTTAGGGACACTTGACAAGTTTTCAGCAGTCTGCCTTTAACAGAGTGATAGGGAGTGTGTCTTCATCCCCACGGCAGACTTTGGATTATGATGATGAAGAGACAGACTCTGATGAAGACATCAGGGAGACATATGGCTATGACATAAAGGTAAGTAATCCAGAGTGATTTGTTTGCACGGGATTAATACAGAGCATCTATCTTTCATTAATCCATTTTTTTTCAGAATATTCATTGTATCTTAAGTTTTGTCATGTTTTTATGCAAAGTTTTCAAAGTCTTGTTTGAATTCCTCTTTTAGTGCTGAGGAAAAAGATACACTTATTGAAGGGATTTGTATTTATAACACCCTGGAGGATGAACATTCTTTATGCCCCATTCAGAGATACCACAAGTAATAAATACAAGTATATATATGGAGAGCTCTTAAAAAGTTTTTGCTGCAACAGAAAGATTAGCCTTCAGAAACTGCACGCTGTGTAAGAAGTTTCCTGATGTCAGAGCTTTCCTTGTTCATGTTTTCATACCTTTCTCTTCATTGGGCCCTTGTGTAAAGCAGGTATATGTGTTCCATTTTTGAGTGTATAATTTTTTGAGACAAGATGTCTGGATTGTGTTGTAAAACCAGTGTCTGGATTCAGTACAGAAATTGTAACTGCAGTTCAACTTTTGAAGTATTTTATTAGAGAGGAACTTCCATGAGAAAAGGCAGTTGTGGAGAAAACCATGTATTTTCAAGGTATTGAAATCTTTTGAATATGTACAGACAAACTTGCAATGCCACAGTTTCTTCTTGAGCAGTTTTCTTTTTAGTGGTAGTGTCATCTCTGCCTTATAATATGGTACCTTTAGAGACATGTAAGTTCTTCTGAGGCAGATATTCTCATTTATAGAGGGACAGCACATTCTCCAGCTATGATTTGCAGTCAGACTTTTCAAGCAAAATAATTTATTATGTAGGCTAAGAGAGAGCCTCTTTTCATCATGTTGGCTTCTGAAAACCATACTTAAAGAACTGCTGGGTGAGGAAACTTGTCAAGTGTTTTTCATGCACTAGCTGTACATATACTGACCCATCTCCATAGTTCATTTCATTTAAGTAGGGATAGAATTTTTGCCTTTCTTGGTCTCTCTGAAGGAGTGCTTAGGAGAAGGGCTTTAGGAGCAGCCGACTGCTCTGTCTTAGTAGAATTTACTTTGAAGTAGGTGTTTCCTGGTTTCAGATGTTGCATGTTTTCTGTGGCTCTTTTTCAGGACAATGCCAGTGTAAAATCCTCCAGCAGCTTGGAGCCCAATTTGTTCTGTGATGAGGAAATCCCCATTAAATCAGAGGAGGTGGTGACACACATGTGGACTGCTCCCTCCTTCTGTGCTGAACACGCCTATTCCTCTGCTTCTAAAAGCTGCTCTCAAGGTATTTGCTTTTGTATACATTAAGACAGAATCAAGGTAGTCTTAGTCTTAATCTTAGAGGTCTTTTCCAGGCTTAATGTTTCTGTCTTGGCTCCTGTCTGAAAGGTTCCAGCACACCAAGGAAGCAGCCTCGGAAGAGCCCGCTGGTCCCTCGCAGTCTGGAGCCCCCTGTGTTGGAGCTGTCCCCTGGAGCAAAAGCTCAGCTGGAAGATCTCATGATGGTAGGGGATCTGCTGGAGGTGTCTCTGGATGAAACTCAGCACATCTGGAGGATTTTACAGGCCACTCATCCGCCCTCTGAGGAAAGGTTTCTTCATATCATGGAGGTAGGCAAAACAAAGAAATATTCTGGTGTGGAACAAAAATCTCACTACATTTTGTTGGTGGATTTACATAGATATGATATTGAATAGTTGAGTGCTTAGTTACTTGCCATGTTTGGATTTCACCTGGAGGGAGTAGTAGATGACAGAAAATAACAAAAAATGTGATTCATAAATTCAGTTCTTGATCATTCATGCCATAGCCACACTTAACCATATGTAGAAGAGTGTTCTCATGTGCAAACCTTATTGTTGAGGATAACAGGTTAAGGGAGGAAACACTCTTCTTGATTATGCCTGGAAACAGCTAATCTGCAAAAAAGTTACAGGAAACAGGAAGATGAAAAATTACACTTAGCTTTTTATAACATGATACCTGTATGTTACTGCACTTTATTACTGAGGAAAACATGTTTTGATAATGCAGACAATAGGATTCCTGATCTTCCTCAGAATATCACATATCAATTTTTATTTTGATATACTGTGAAGATATCCTGATGGCTTTGCTCAGCTGCCAGTGGATCAGACAGGTTTAATCTGCTGACTCTGAGGTCTGGTCAAAAATCACTTAGCTGCATTGATGCAGAGGGCAAGGGATGTGTGCTGGAAGAGGAGTCAGCTGCTGGGTGAAGAGCTTGATTGGAACCCATTTTTTTGTCAGCTGTAGTTAAGAGCCAATTTGACCTTATGTAGTTATGGATTTGATGATGGCTTGTTGGGTTACTGAGCTGCACAGGAAGAACCTGAGCCAAGGAAGAACCACCATCCTTTTGGTGGTGTGCAGTAGTACAAGATGGAAGGTTGCATGCTGTGAACATATTAATTGGTGTCTCATTTTCTGCATGCCATCCATACACAAAGGGTGAGTTTCAAGTGTTGCCAAACTGCATGATTTGGAAGTGTGGAGTATAAAACTGCCCCTGCCTCCCAAGTACTGCTGCTTTACCATCTTTCAGCCTGAAATGCTTAATGTGCTTTCAGTGTAATGGTTTTGGCTGGGAGCTGATTGAGGAGTGGTTTGAATGCCAGCAAATAACAATTTATAAATAATAAGCCAGTCTGTTATATTAATAGTTAAGCAAAGCTTTTCCCAGAGGAGTGGGGTGAGGAGTGTAAAGTGTGTGTATATTACATTTCCTGGTTAACCTTTATGAATACTTGCTTGACCAGAACTGCTCATTTTGTACTGAACATATTCTATGTCTGTTTTCATAGAAAATAAGTAGACTTGTGGCCAACAATTTTGAGATTTTGTTTTGGGTGGAGTAGCTATATTAAGTAACGTACAGTAAACAATCTCTTTACTAGCTTGTAGTATGTTCTTAATCTATTAATAATTAAGGTTAAAGTATATATCTGCATTGACTGAAATCAAGGCAGTCCTGTTTGCACAAGTCAATCTTTCAGGTATAAATGGGACTTGTCACTGAATGCTACCTGCAGGGACTGAGCTGGCCTGTTTTAGACCTCACTTGTGATCTGCCTCTGTTATTTAGGAGCTCTTGGTAACAACAGGATATTTACACTGTCTGCCAGTTTGGAAGCTGTTCAAATAATGGATGTTGCTTCCTCTTTTTGCTTGAGTTGAGGGTACAGTTTAAGAATTCATCAATTAGTTTTTCTTAATCTCCAAAACAGCAGTTTCTTTCTCTCAAAAACAATTACAGGCAAGACTGACCTCGGATGAAAAATAAGCAAGAGCATCTAACAAATGATTAATCTTCTCAACTTTTATTAAGAACAATGGGAAAAGGGAATTGTAATTATTGCTTATTTTGCCTTCTTAGCCTTGCTGATAATTTACTTTTTCCACTGGGTATTTTTGGCTGGCTGTACTTCGACATAGTTTATAAGATTTATGAATTTTTTATAGTATGGTGAAAATGAAGATAAGTGGGTTTTTATTTAGAATTTGTAACAGTATGTTGTTGACTAGATTTCTTTATGCCATATCAGTATAAGGGTAGAGGTAAGTACATTTCTCAGACCTCAGGTTTGCAGGAAATTTGTATTTGAGTACAATATTTATTTTCTTCTGTGAAGGATGACAGCATGGATGAAAAACCCCTAAAAATGAGAGGGAGGGACTCTGCTGAGAGGAAGCGGAAACGAAAACTGGAGAGAGCAGAGCAGTTCTTTGGAGATATGAAGCAAAAATCTAAAGAGCTGAAAAAACTGGAAAAACCCAAGAAGAAGAAGCTCAAACTCACCATGGATAAGACAAAGGAGCTGAACAAGCTGGCAAAGAAACTGGCTAAGGAAGAGGAGCGGAAGAAGAAGCGAGAGAAAGCAGTTGTGGCCAAGGTAGAACTGGCAAAGGAGAGCACAGAGAAAAAAAGAGAGAAGAAGGTTCTGGATATTCCTTCCAAGTACGACTGGTCAGGAGCAGAGGAGTCAGATGATGAGAATGCTGTGTGTGCTGCTCAGAACTGCCAAAGGCCCTGCAAGGACAAAGTGAGTTTCCCCTTAGTTCTGTCACAGGCAATTCTGTGTTAAGTCACAACTCCCGTGCCAGGTACTACTTGAGTTGAGCAGCATGAGAAACCAAAGTGATGTACTTAGAAATTCTAACTAATTTTTGTTTTTTCTACAGCAAGTTCAGCTCAAAGTTTGTATCGAGTTTAGGTGTTCTGACATGTAGGACTTAGATATATACAAGACACTGTTTGATAATGCAGTCTAAGAGGGTATGTTTGGAGACTCTCACCTATGCTTAAATATCTATCCCTGAGCATTTTAAATGTGTTTTAGCACGCCTCCCTTAATCTGAGGAGAGCTGAGTCATCTTCCTCAGGAGCAGTAGAGTGTTTTTGTATTAATGCAGTGCAAGGATGCAAGAGGGAAAAGGTTTGTTGAAAGAGTTATTTTTGATTAAACTGAAGTAGCTTGTTTAAACAAGCTCTGTAGGGGCATCAGGTTTTTTTTGGTGGCTCAGGTAGGTTTAACAGAAGATATTTTTATAGGAACTGTGCCTGTCTGTCCTTCCTTGTAACAGGCAGTGTGCTGATGTGCTCTCTTGCAGGTGGACTGGGTGCAGTGTGACGGGGGCTGCGATGAGTGGTTCCATCAGGTGTGTGTCGGGGTCTCCCCAGAGATGGCTGAGAATGAGGATTACATCTGTATAAACTGTGCAAAGAAACCCCTGCAGGGAGCCAGCAGCCCTGCCCACGCCCCACCTCCTCCCTTCTTGCTGAGCTACAAACTACCAATGGAAGATCTCAAGGAGACGAGTTAGCAGCTGCTTGATGCTCAGAACTCGTTGGGAAATGGACCTGTGAACCCTTGAGAACGAGAGGGCAGGAAGCTGATGTAGCCCCCGAGCTTCTCTTGCAAGGATGTACAGATGTGCAGTGGAGTTGGTCTGTTCCTCACAGCTGGCTTCCTTCCTGCAGCAGGAACGTCAAGGCACAGTGGCACCGACTCATCTATGCAGACACCGCCTGATGAGGAGCTCCAGCCAGTGTTTCCTGACTTGAGTGTTTCCATCTTTGGGTGTGGCTGTTCCTCTCAAGGACTGAGCGAACTCGAGGCTGTTAGATTAGACACCTGAGGGTGTTAGAAGTACATGTTGGCAGTGGAGCTGGCCTGGAACTGGTGGGCATAGGCTGGAGCTCTCAGACTTACCAGGTTACCCTAAGGAGGTGATGTTTGGAAGTTCTCTTTCACCTCTCCAAGCCAACCCAGTGTAGAGCAATGTCTTGGGAGAATGAAATTGCCTCCATATCCAGGCAGCTAACACTACACTATAAGGGTGGGAGCAAGTGGATGAATTTCTTTTAATTTCTCTTTGTAGCTAAAGGGCAGAGGAGCTCAATCTCAGAAATTAGCAAAGGTTCTGTTTACCAAAAAAGAAACCCAATTCTACTCCACTAGGCAATTTATTTTTTTCCTCAGTGGGAAACAACCGATCTTCCTGTCCTGAGGAGGACCAGAAAGCATTGATAATGTTTAGCTAGACCAGAACTTGGGAAGAGCAGAGTGCTTCCCTTTCCACAGGGATGCTCTCTCCTGTTCTAGGCTTTGCTTAGAGTTCTGCAGTCCTGCACATTAAAGTTGTGTGGTGCAGGATGGAGCTGGCAAGGAGGTACAGCACCCAGGGCACAGCTTCTGAGATGTGTACCCAGGGATGGGAAGGAAAGAAGACAGCCCACTTACCTCAGAGGTTATACTGACACGTGCTTCTGTGAAAAGTTTCACTTACAACTCTTTCCAGTATCACCAGGCTATGGGCATGGCCTCATGTGATAGCAGCGAGCAGTCTGCAGATACTGTTCACAGTGCAAGCCCCTCCCTGCTGGCTTTGCTGGATGTGTACCAGTGTACAATCAGCAACAGTTCTTGTTTGAAGTTGCCTCTGGCTTTGCCAGAGGACCAGAGGGCTTGG
This sequence comes from Erithacus rubecula, assembly GCF_903797595.1. NCBI lineage: Eukaryota > Metazoa > Chordata > Aves > Passeriformes > Muscicapidae > Erithacus > Erithacus rubecula. The sequence continues at coordinate 3,586,190 of NC_136686.1, forward strand.
GGTCATCCTGGGTGACAGTTGTTTTAGTAAATCCATTTTTAAAGAAGGACTTGTTTTTACTTTTTTCTAAATGTCTCAGACTACTGACTTGTTCTATAAATAGATTATTTTTCTTTGATTTTTTTATACTTACCACTGTTAACCAGCAGCACAGACAGAGGTTCACAAAGCAAAAACCTGCCCGTGGGCTTGGGTTTTTTTACTCCATTCCTTCCTTGTAGTACAAGGAATTAGCAGTTACCTTCCCCATTCTAGCTTGACCAGCTGCCTGTGTTTAAATAGGTAAATACATTTCATGTGCTACCTTTGTGTTTGGGTTTGTTCCTGTTAGTGGGGCATCTGGGCCTTAATGACTCCAGTGGATGCTGGCCTTGTGTATGTGAATGTCTAAAGTCAGCCCCTGGGCTGTCTTGTCCCCCTCTCCACTCGCTCCCTATTGTTTCCATTCTTCTGCAGTTCTAGGAGTGTTGTAAGTAGTGTCCAGTCTTACTAGGAGCTGGATTGGGATTTAAAGAAATATTGACAAAAACAAAAGTGTGCTGTCTTGACTGTTTTGTGTCCCTTCTCTTGTTCTCAAATATTTGGAAATTTATTTATCTGGCAGAATTATTCATGCAAAAGAAAAAAAAAAAAAGAACAAACCGACTCAGCTCAGGTAGACAGAACTTTGTTTTCTTCTATAGTAGTGTGCCTGCTACCTGGGAAGAGAAAAATGTGCAAAAGAAATAGGATGGAGGGCAGAAGATCTAGAGTCTTGGGAGCTTTGAGTGCAAATTGGACACAGACTTCTAATTCCTGCTCCTTAAAGACTTAATGTGGTGTTAAAAGCAAAAGCAAGCTGTGGTTAAGCATGTGGCTGAACGGGCACCCTAGCAAATTTAAGAGTGTTATTTGTTTACTTATTTATGAAGGAGTCTATGCTTTGGGTAGACATACCCTCTTTTTGCCTCCAATTAGTTTTTTTTTTTTCCTTCTCAATGTACACTTAGTTTTGGTAAACTGATTTAGACAGTTGTTACTTTTCCTTCAAGCTTTATCTGATGGTACTACATAAATGTTTCCCTATATGGAGTGGATAAACTATCTGTCACAGATGTTTAATCGTTCCAGAAGTAGACTAGTACAAGATTTCTTAAAGAATCCCAGTGTTCTGTATTCTTTCCTGACTCCTAGAATTTGTTAACACAACAGGGAAAAAATATGGTTAGCATCTCCTGTTAGCATATCCTGATAACCATTCCTGCGTTCTCTGTCGCGATGAAGTTGTTGTATGTCATTACCATCAACTGGAAAAGAGACCTTGGAGTAAACCCTCATTGCATGTTCCTGTTTCTCTGCATAGAAGGTGTGGTGGAGAGTGTTACAGTAGCACTAGTGACAGCAAGATGGAAACCAACAGCACTACAATGCAACTGTGGTCATTCTGCTTGTAACAAGCACAGGAAAGAGAAAGCAACAAAAAGAAATGTGTGAATCATGTGCTGAAGTCACATTTTTAGTAGCTGTTTTTATGTAGCCACACGGAGAGCCTCAGTTCCACTGTTGGAAGGAGGTTGCCACACTTTCTTCTGGTCACAGATGTCTTGTCTGCTTTTGGATAAGGTGTTCATAAACTGAAGACCATTATTAGCTTTACATCTTATTGTTTTAAGCTTGTTTTTTAAGAGCGTGATTCCTATCAAAGGATTGCTGATAGTATGAACTTATGAATAAATGTTAACTTTTGGAAAAACCTGTAGTTAGTGGTTGAAAAACCTAAAGCTACAGCTGTGGTATTGTCTCCAGATCCTAGAGGTTTGGGTTTTTGTAAAAGCATATGCAGGGAAGCCAGCCAAAGCCAAGATAAAATTGTTTTTACGGGTCTGCTACAGCTGTGAGAAAACTGTAATGCTTTGGGGAAAAAACCTCAATACACAAAAAATATTAGCTCATGTATCTAGAAAGGTACATGTCTTAATGCTACAGTCTACAAAGGCTACTTGCCACTGCTGCTGTTATTTCTTTTTGTGTGTCTACCACAAAAGGTCAAAGAAATTACCTGAGCCATTGTGAGGAGCTGAAAATGGCCAGGGCTTGAGGTGTATAGCTTGTACAAACTATGTGTTTTCAGGTTTTTCCTGCAAAAAAACAGGGCCTGGAATTTGGCTGCTTTGCTTGCAGAGAGATAAATGTCACTGCTGACCTTCAGTACCATTGCCTTCAGGATTTATGCTTTTGACAGATCTGTAGCTGATTGCTGGTGCAGCCTGAACCATTGGTAATGAAGACTTGAGAGGTAATATTGTTGATATGGGAATAGTCTGAAGGGATTGGAACACAGTCACACAGCATAAGGTAACAGGCAGTTGTCTGTTACATCAGCCACACTGGGAAGTTTGCATTGATCTTTTCAGTTTTTAGAATGGTAATTTGGGTTGGGGGTACTTCTCAAGGTCATCTGGGTCAACCTTCTGACCAGAGCAGTGCTGACTTCAAAGGTAGGTGAAATTTTTCAGGGCTGTGTCCAATAAAATTTTGAGTATTTCCAAGGATGAGCATTCAACAACTCCTCTGATTTCCCATTTGTGTTTGTAGCATATTCAGTGCAAAATGCACTTGCTGTAATGTGCCTGTTGCCAGAGTCTGGCTCTAATCATCCATCTCTAATCATCCATTAGGTAGCTGGAGAGTGCAGGTCCTGCAGCCTTGGTTTCCAAGCTGAACAAACCCAGCTCAGCCTCCCTTGAGCCATGACATGAGCTGCAGCCTTCTGACAGTCTTGGTGGTCCTTGTTGCAGGTTGGTCAATGTACTGAAGAGCCCAAAACTGGGTGTGTTACTCTAGGTACAGCTTAAAAATGTTGATTACAGGGAGGAAATAACTTCTTCAACCTGCTGCTCATATTTTTGCTGTGCAGCCTCCTATGGGACTGACCTGTGTAACTGCAAGTGCTGCTGACTCCTTTTCATTCTGGCTGCTGTTAGCCCCAGGTCTTCTGGTTTATAGTTTCTCAGATGCAGGACTTGAATTTTCCATCAGCACATCACTTCAGCTAGGAAGGATCCAACTGAGTGGGAGTTCTCCTGTGTTTTGGGCTCTGCTGCTCCTGTCCTTTGCCATCATTGGTGTCATCTGAGTGTTCTCTGTGCCACTACCTGGGTGGGTAAGCCAAAACACCTGAGGTACTGCACTTGCAGCTGTCCATATCCAAGATTTCAAATTGGTGACTGCTGAAGCCCACCCCATTTTTCACTGCCATTGTAGGTTGTCCATCCAGTCCCTGAGTGTATTTTTCCTGTAAGTCAGAGTAAACACTCACTGCTCTCCCCTTGTCCATAGAGCTCATCGTGGTGTCTGTTACCAGTTGCCTTATCCCTCATGGGCATGGATGTTGGTTTGAGGAGGATTTGTTCCATCTTTCTCCTCCCCATTAAAATGGGCATGATGGACAGAGGATTCATCACTGATTCATGATCTGCCAAGGGAGTTGATCTTCCTGTTTTTCCTAGGGTTCAGATGTTTTCTTAGGGTTGTATCAAGTTTCTTCGTATCAGTCCTGAAATAACTGTTAAAAGTGCTGTAAGAAGTTGAGTGCCCTGGTCTGCTAAAAGCAAGATTTGAGGCTTACTCCAGTAAAAAAAAGCAAGGAACTCCTTCACATCCTCACCAGCTGTGATCACTAAGAATGTGTTTGGTCAGCCTGCCTAAACCAAACAGGATCTCTGTTTGGAGCATCAAGGCAGCAGGGAGGTGCAATAAATCCAGCCCTTATCAGCATTCCAACTTTGGGAGAGTGATAAATGTGTGGGGCAGCTGGAAACTGCACAGAGAGACATGGGGGAGCATTGAGCTTTATCATGGATGGCTCTGTGCAAGTGAGTGTTAAGTTGTAGGTAAAGGAAATTAAAGTAGTAAGGACTTACTGAAAAGCCAGTAAGGAGCTGTGGTCTGAATGGCTTTGAAACAAAAGCTTTGCTGCAATTAATAGTTTTAATCTATTGAAATAGATTAGAGGGGCATCGTGTCTTAACTGGAGGCTTTTCAGAGGTCAGTGTTTGGTAGTTGTTGTCACCCCCCACACCCCCCAAAAAGGCATTTAAAGCCCAGTGCCAGAGGGAGCTGCTATGGGTGTTTATATCCGAGGAGAGCAGCCACCTCTGCACACAGGTCCTGGGATGATGGTTGGTGTCTCTGGCCATCTGGCACCTGCTTTTCCAGGGTGGGTGATAGGGCAGATGTACAAGGTCTGCATTCTTTTGCAGGTTGGTCCCCCAAGCCTGGGTGTGGCTGAGACTCCCCAGGGAGAACAAGTGTTTGCTGCTGCTGTGCTGTGACAGGAGCAGCAGAGCCCATGCAAGTCCATGCTGTCAATTTGAGAAATACAGTTGGAAATTGAGTTAATATAGACATGGTCAGTGTATTAGATAGCACTGCATCCCATTACTTCCTTTCCTGACAGTCTCTCAGGTCATCTACCTCCTGTAGATGCTTTAGCTTTGCCTAGAAACATTCCTGGGAGAGACAGTGGTTGCTGAGAACACCTGGTGGAGGAGTGGAACCATCCCTGCCTGCTGCTGCAAGGACCAGCCCAGGTGAGAGCGTGGTGCTGCTGCTGCTCTCACCTGCTGCCAGAAGGGGAGGCTCCATGGCTGTAACCCATTACCAGGTTTGTATTTTACTGATAAGGTTGGAACACAGCCCAGTTTCTCACTTCCTGGGCCTTACCATCTACCATGGCACTGGTTTCCTCTGGCTTCTGCTACCAATAGTCTTGGGATGGTCGGAGTCTGGAATTTAGGGCAGTTAGAGAGTGCACAAATCTGAACAAATAAATAATGGAGGAGTGCACTGCTGTAGGAAAGGTGTTCATAGGTTACAGGATTTTTTTTTTCTTGCTGAGCAATGTGATTGTAGGAAGCTGATGGATTCCTGTTTGGAGCAGAAAGTGGGCATGACCTTTGTGTAACTCCTGTTTACAGAGAGTCCTGCTGGACAGCAACACCTGAGATTTCTGCCCAGAGGAGCTCACTTTGCTGTGCCCTAAGCAGCAGCTGTTCTATGTCCCTGTTTCTCAGCTCTGGTGATCTCAGAGTAACAGGATTGTTTCTTGTGCTTTTTGCTTTCCTCCCCCAGGGTCTTTCCATTGCACCTTGGGCAGTCCCTGTTCTCAGGGAAGTGAGGCCAAAGGAAATTGGGATAAACTCCCTTTGCAGACTTCTGTTTTGGTCCTCCCAAAATGCTTTTCCTTGATCCCACCCTCTTAAGGGCTGCCTGGCTCCTTCCACAGAAGCTGTGTGACTGCTGACTGTACATTTGCATCACTAGGACCAGATTTGGGCAGCAGTAAAAACAGCTGTTTCCTGGTCTGCTTGTTTAAATCCATGGGTTCTGTTCTAGCACTAGGGTGTATGCAGTTCAAACCTTGTAGTAGGAACCTTTCAAGGTAAATCAGAATATCAAAGACCACTCTCCTTTTTCCTCTAGATCCCAATTATAGTGAACACCAAAATTAAAAGTTCCACTGGCTCCATGTTTTCAGTTAATTCTCCAGTTGAGACACATCACTGTGTCTTTTTTTTTTTTTTTTTTTTTTCTTTCCCTATGATCACCTTAAAAGCTTTGTATTTGGGCCATGACAGAGTTAATGAAAACACATTCCCAGCACTTGTCAGTTGACTGGCAAGCAGTGCCTGCCCCTCTGCATTAGCTTGCAGGGATCAGGAATGAAGTGCCCTCATCAAAAGGAGCTGTGATGCTGTGAGCCTCTCTGGCTGAAGGGAAGTAATGGATGTTCGTGGTGGAAGTACCTTGTGTTTGGGTGTAGTGCTTCATGTGACCTCTTGATCTAGTGAGCCCCCTGAGCATCACTGTTGGAATTCATGGTGGCAAAAGGGTGATGTGGCTTGGAATTTGATAGTCAAAAATGGCAAAGAGTGAAGCTCACCACCAGCAGCAGTTGCCTCCAAAGGGCTCTCAAGCTACCTTCTCCTTTTGCTGTGTGTGCAGTGAGACAACCCAGCCAGCCCAAATCCACTGAACCCTCTGTGCCTTGTGCCTGGCACCCCTTCCCTGCTCCACTCCTCCTCTTGGCTCAAGGGTTACCTTTCTGCAGGCATCAACTGCATCTATTTGGAAGCTGAAGGCACTTATCACTAGAAAAATTGCCTTAAATTATAAAAACTGACAAATCACCTTTTTTTTTTTTTTTTTCTTTGAGGAAAAATGCATAAGCCTGAAAGAGACTTGGTGCCATATGTTGCAACTGCCTACCAGAACAGGAATGACTTGTAGACAGGGGATCAGCCATGGTGTGAAGGTTTGTGATTCTCCCTTCAGGCAGAAATCCACCCACCTGGAAGCTGCCTGAAGGCTCTAGGTCTGGCTCATGTTATGTGTCAGAGCCCCACCAGGCACAGAGCCAGTTCTGGGAGTGCAGCTCCTTTTCTCTGTCTGCAGGGACCTCAGCAGAGCAGCCAAGGGCAGGTTAGAGAAGAAACCTGGCAGCACAGGTCCCTCTGCTTCCTCCTGCACTGCCTTGAGCTGCTGGTGACCAGAAGGGCAAAACAAGAGGCAAACTGCTGCTGAGCAGTGGCCAGGACTTGGTGGCTCTCACTCCTTGTGCTCAGGTGAGGACTGCCTGGGATGTTTTTAAGAGAGAACATCAGGCAGTGCAAGGATTTTTTAAAATTCTGCTGATTTTCTGATTTTTGAGGCTGGTAAAACAGAACTCATGTTTTATTTCTTTTGACCATTTTTTGAATGCCCAAGTTTTCACTTTGTCAAATTTTGCATAGAAAACTACTTTTTTGAGAACCTCTCCATCTGCCAACGGATGACTAGCTGATTATTGGATTCCTCCTTGAATGGGAACTTTGTACTCTGAGTAGTTACCAGCCCAGTAATCTTGAATGAAAATGTCCCAGAATGGTAACTTTGTGTTCTGAGTAGTTACCAGTACAGCAATTGTGAATTAAGTATCTTTTTTTGTTGCTGTTGTTCACTTTTTTAGATTGTTTAAATTAGTATGAACAGATGCTCTGAGATCACTGCCCAAATCTTGCTTGTTTAAAAGCAGATTATGGGTTTTGTGTCAGGAATAAGTTGACTACAGCCCTATCTAACCTCTGAAAAGTTTTTCCTGCCAGAACATCCCCCTTGCAGGCAGACAGGGTGCAAGGACTTGCAAATCCCTGCCCTATCAATGGCTTTGATGTCATTCTCTCTATGGCAGGCACTTTCAGACTTACATCTTCAACTCAAAAGAGTGTGCAGAGCATAAGCAAAGGCAATCAGTGGTCCCAATATACAGCTCCCTTTCTATCCCTCAGTTTACCCTGTGCCTAATCCTTTTGCTCATCCTATGCCTCTCACTTCTGGTCACTGAAGCACCACTGCTGGAATTATGATTTCCTTTGGTGTATGGTTCTTGATATGAAAACATCCTCCAGTTTTTCCATGGCTGCAACAACAAACTGATGAGTTTTAATTTCTTAATGCAACTATCAGCTTTCACATCAGGATGCCCATGACTAGATTTTGGAAGAGCAGTGACTTTTGCCCTCTCCCTAAAATGTGTTCAGACTCTATTCCTGCAGTTACTCTGCAAGGGTTTGTTCAGATTGCTGGTAAAGTGGGAATAGGAAAAAGGCCTGAGAATTGGTGGCACCTCATGGACTTGAGGGGAAAGTAGAAGGAGATGCTAAAAAAAAAAAAAATTCAGGTCTTCTTCAGGCTCAGGAGTTGTTGCTGGCTATTCAGCTCCTGTTTATATTATATTGTGTTTTATTATTTTAGAAATATATACATTAATATCTATACAAACCTGGGGACAGAAGTGAGGCCTCTGTGCTCTACTACAGGCCTCCAGTGAGGACAGGGTTCTTCCAGCCTCAGAATTCTGCTTCTTCAAGCCATTATTTGGAAGCAGTTGTTCCTTAGGGAGGCTGTCTCTGAATGAAGTTGTTTGGAAGGCTGCAGCAGGATCTTCTGTCATGCAGGCGCTGCAGGTCCTGGTTTTTTGCTTCTGTTCTGTAGTTTGAAAATGTATGTGCCTTTCTGGGGCAGAGTTTAGTGGCTCAAGCAAGAGTCAATCCTTTGTGCTTACTTTGGCTTCTTGCTCTGCTGAGCAGTCTCCAGGTTCCTCTAATGCGCCAGCCAGTGTCAGCCTCTATTTATCCCCTTTCTGTGCATAGTTGTGACAATTTTGTTCACTACAGCCATGGCTGCTTGAAACTGAACAACATTTTCAGGCTGAACAAGCCAGTAGCAGGGTGGTTATCAGATGGAGGAAATGCATCGTATTTGCTCTGGCATTTGCTTCCCAGATAATAGAACAGCAAATTGTGTTCCTGGAAGCTGGGAGGTGGCTCACAAGGTTGCATTGCCTCAACTCACGTGGAGGCAGTTTGTCCTGAGTGGTAGAGGAGCAGGGGGAAATGGAACTGCAGGGCACAGTTGCTCTCAGTGCTCAGCAAAGGACAGATATGGCTGATGGCTTTTTGTGCTGGGAGTACAAAGCAGCAGCAGCTCTGCCCAGGCCACTCTCCTGAAAAGACTTTTGGTGGTTTGGGGCATAATTCATTTTAAAGTAGCTGCTACTTGCACAGCAGAAAGAGGTCATGCTTGTCTCCCTGTAAACATTTTACTCTCCTCCCTTCCCCTCCTCATTCCTCTAAGTAGGTGCCTTTTGAAACCCTCTTCTTTTTAGGTTTGAGCCACCTCTCCAGGTGGCTGGAGGGTGGTGGCTTTGGAGGAGAGAAATCCAACACTTGTTCCCCATTTATCTGGACATAAATTTGGAGCAAGACCAGACCTGGAGTAGGTTCTGTGGTTCCATCAGCACTCCTGGGGTGGGCTGGGGCCAGTTCTTAAGCACATCTGTCCCCGACAAAGTGGAAGGACTGTGTTATGTCCAGAGGCTTCTGTTCCACATTTGCACAGCTGCTCAGTGCATGGCAGCCTGCCTGGATCTGGAGGCTGCTGCAGGAGCTGCTCTGGGGGCATTGCTGCAGCAGGGACTGTCCCAGTCCATGGTGGGTGACAGCCTGGGATGGGGCTGGGAGGAGTGTGGCTGCTGTGGCTGGTGCCATCACCAGCCCTGTGCTTGGAGGAGGTTGCTGCATAGGCAGCCTCTCATTTCACACAGTTTTCAGAGGAGGCCACCCACAAAGTACCCCCCTTGTGCCATCCTGGAGGCTGGCATGAGAGTGATGCCTGTGGGACAGGGCCAGCCTCAGAGCTGCCACTTGCCAGCACCTGTGGCACTGGAAGGTGCTCTGCAGCTGCCCAGGGGGGTTCAGCTTACATGATCCCAGCTGGCACCCACTGCTATGAAAGCTCTTCCCTGCTGCAATCCTTATTCATATCAATATATGTGTGTGTATCTATCAGATATTTTTAAATGGTGTTACCTCAGTAGAGCTCTGGATGAAGTTGTTTTCCTGTTACTACAGGAAGCATATTACGTAGGTTTGTTCCTTTTTAATATTTTTTCTGAAGATCCAAGTTTTTCCATTTCTCTTATATCTTTCTTGCAAACCTTTGGTAAAGCTTTGTTTCTGACTGTGCCTCTTCCTCCCCTTGCCTTAGTGTCTAAGATTTTGAGTGTAACTGTATCTGAGATTTCATCCTTTGCATTTTTCCCTTTAGATTTTTCATTGCCTCTAGTGGGTCAATTGAAGTCCCTCTCAATTTCTTTGCCTTCTGCCATTTAAAAAATATATATTGAAAGTGTCTTTTAATTTCTGTAGTCTTAACAGATCCTTTGTGGTATTGTTGGTTCTTTTTCTATTTTCTATAGCAAGATTTTTAAAAAAATCAGTAAAGTAACATCTCCTAGAACCATATGGACTTTTTCTTAGTCCACTCCAGAATATGTGTAAAGTGATGCTTTACTTTAAACATGCTTTGCTCAGGATTTTCCAGCTTGCTTTTGCACTTGTAGATTTAATATTTCCCTTTGCTGCTTATGTTTACACTGAACATTTGTTTTCATTTTTGGGTTATTGTTGTGTTCAGCACACTTATCTCACTGGGTGGAAGTCAAATAGTCTGTAATTGACTGTACATTTTCCTATCATAGTCTATTAGTTCCTGCCAATTAGCTTCTCCTCTTTTTGATAAGATTATTGCTATCTGTACACTGCAGTAATTGTGCTTACCAAGGGATATTCATGCAGTGGTGCTGAAGAATGCAAGAGTTTGACAAGATATAGAAGTAATTCCTTCATCAATCTCCTCTCTTCTTGCACCAATCTGTTGCACAAGGCAAGATATTATTTGTCTTTGCTGTTATTTTTAATCTCTGCATTCTTACCCTGTTTAACAGCTGCACTATTCACTGTGACATGGTTTCTGCACAAAATGGGATGTTTTTTGTTTCTCACCATATTGCATAATTTCTCTTCTGAAAGAGGAATTGTGGGAAAACCATCTTCCCTGGCTTTCAAGAACCACTGATTTGAGGAATGGAGCTGTTTTATTTGGACTACCCTGTTGAATTGCTGCAGAAGAGGAGCATCTCTGTGTGGATTTGCCTGGTTCCTTTCCAAACAATATTCTGTGGTAATGGCCACAGGTATACCATGTTTAATTAATTATGCACAATGGGAGGAAAATTTATTTTAAATCTGAAATTTTCATCAAATGACATTAGTTGCCACATTGTGAGATGTAGTGAATAAAATCCTCATATTTTCTTCCTTTTTCCTGGACTTCTGTTGTCATCCCCTTTTCAACCAAGGCATCTGTTGAGTTATTGCGTATTTGATCACTCTTTGGTTGAATTAATTCCTTATCTCTGCCTGCCTCTCTTCTATTTCCCTCTTTCTCTTGTGGAATGTCTGGTGCTGTGTGGATTTACCACAGATTCATGTGGTGACACCACAGTGTTTGCTGGTTCTTTCCCGTTTTTCTCTTCTCCCTCCTCTGACTGCCTGTATGTATTTTGCTGCTGCTTTACACACCTCATATGAGGACACTGACCCCAAACTCGTTATTTTTCCCCCTATTCTCTCTTCCCTCAGATTTATCAACACATGTAATAAAAACATTTTAAGACCTTGTTACAGCTGTAACATATCCACCATGAAGAGTATCCTGTTCTGTTTGCCTCTTTTATGGCCTCTAAGCACAAAGCTAATGTTATCATTACCTGCTGTAATCCCAAGACCTCCTTCTGGAGCAAGAACAGCTTATTTCTGTCATTTCTTATGCTGGGTGTGCATAACTGGGGCTGATTGTCTCCTTGCTATGAAACTTTTCATCTACTGCTTGACTGTTCCCATTGCAGTTTCCAGAGTGCAGTTCTGCCTCTGGGAAAGACCAGTGGCAAAGATCCCTGTGTGTGAGAGAAGAAAGTTTGCAACCTGCCAGATTTCTGAATGAGTCTGTTTTGGTTTTAGTAGGAAGCAGCAGAGCACTTAGCTGAGTTTATTTCCAGTTTTGCTGCCTGCCACTGCTGCTGGCCACAGCAGAGTCCTGGAAATTGTGGGTCAGGCTGCGATGCAGGACCTTGCTCTTTGCCCTATGCTGCTAAGGAGTAATGATTGGAGGGAATTCCTATTTTGTCTCTTAGCTCTTCCCAGCAGGTCTTGGGGCACCTGTGAGGGTGGTATCCCCTATTTCCAGGGTCAGAGAGGGGATGGAGAGAGTGGGAGCCGAGCAGTGCTGGCCCGGGACAGAGCCCGGCAGGGGGAACGAGCCCCTTTGCACCAGCCATGAAATCAGTCATGTGTAGGTTTTTGTCCAGCCCTGGGGGGTGGGGGAAGGAATGTGGGTTGGGCGAAGTCTAGGATTACACCACGGCTGAATTTTTTTTTCTTTTCCACACTTTAAATAGCCGGCACCTTTCGGTGCTGCCTTCGCCTCTCCCGTCGCCCGCGCCCCGACAGCGCCGTCAGCAAGGTAACAACACCTCTGCTCCCTTTTGCTTCTCCCTGCTCCCCCTGTGCCCCTCACCCTGCCTGGCCTGAGAGGTCACTGAGCATTTTTCTGCCTGTTTAATCATTTTCTAGCATGGAGAGGTCCTCCCAGTCCTTCCTTTCGGCCACTGTCAAATGCTTGCTGGTGTTTCTCAGTCCCCCGAGTGTTTTATGGGGAGAGATTGAAAATGTTGATTTGTCCTTTTTTAGTTCTCCCCGAATAGGGGAGAGTGTTATTTCCTGGAAGTGCCTTTTCCTGCCCTCCAGGAGAGGGATGAAAGTCAGTGTAGGGCTGGGGGAACGTGCTGAAGCAAGTGCACTCCTTGGCACAAGAACCTCAGCAATCCCAGCTTTGACAATGGGAACTGGGGAGGACTACAATCCTCACCCTGTTTGCTGTGGAACTTGGCAGCCAGTGAGGCATCCTGCCTGGAAGGAGCAGGCTCAACCCTCCCTGATCCTTCCAAATGGTGTCCTCTTGGTGGTACCTGGGGGAAGGTGGGACAGTGAGGTGGTGCCCACCTGCTCTCTGCTCATCTCCTCTTAGCACAGATGTATTTAGACATGGTGCCAAAGGATCTGAGAGCAGTACTGTGGGGAACTTTGCAAGATATGGGCAGATGTTTGGAAGGGCAGACCTTGAGAAAGGCAAGATCCCAGATGTCAATTACTTTATCCTGCTGTTAGAAAGGGATAGTATTGTTCTGAAAATCACCTTTTCATGAAGCTGTGAATATTGTCAGCAAGAGTTGCTGCAATCAAAAGGATAAACTTGTTTTCCTATCATTTCAGTTTGTTCTCTTCTTGTGTCTAGGACTTCTGTGTGCTTTGTGGCACCCACTACCTGGTCTGTAAAACCAGGCCTTGGTAGGCAGCAACAGAAGAGAAGAGAAACCCCTTATAAATTATGTTGTCAAGTATTTGGTCCTGCCATCATCCCCCTCCAGTCCTAAGTCTGTTCCCCACATGTGACACAGTGAGAGCTCCAGCCTGAGCTGCTGGGTCTTCTGTGTAGGAGATGGATGGGCTTCCAGAGGCAGGAGTGCTTTGAGAAGAGGCAATTTAAAATAATGAAACTAGTAATGGCTTTTAAGGAGTGGTTTTGAACTCAGTAGTGAAAATGCATGTGTACTCTTAGCATCAGCAGGAATTGGTATGGGGAGAAAGAGAAGAACAGTTGGAGGTGTGTGAGTGCATGTCCTTACCCCTCTCTTGCCTCCCATGGTCCAAATTTCTGCCTCTTTGCATGGCTTGTGCTGAATATAATGAAGGAATCTCTTTTTGAAGGTGGGATGGATAACAGAATCCCTGGTGCTGTCAGCAATGGTGAAATGGTGCCCTCACACCCTGGAGTGGAAAAGGAGAAGGAAGAAGAAGAGGAGGAGGAGCAGACACTAGAGCGTGGTCAATGGAACAACAAGCTGGAGTATGTCCTGTCTGTGGCTGGGGAGATCATTGGCCTGGGAAATGTCTGGAGGTTCCCCTACCTCTGCTACAAGAATGGTGGAGGTAAGTGCAGCCAGGGCCACCAGTACCACTCCTCCATCCCTCCCAGCCCCTCAGCTGTGCCCAAATCATGGGTCCAAAGAGAAGATGCCAACCTACCAACATGGTGTTGCCATCTGGATCCCTGCCAGGAGTTTTGAACCAAATGGGACATGGATGGCACTTGCAATATCTCAGGGTTTCTGATGGCTGTAGCTGTGTTTTCCTGGGATTAATGGAGCTCTGCTCCTGCTGGTCAAGTGGGTGGCAGTGTGCAGAGAGTAGGCTGGGAGAGCAGGGAGTGAACTCAGCTTTCTGAGCTGTGTGTCTCACTTCAAGCATTGCTTCCTTGAGGAGCACCAGGCATCCTGTGCCAATCAGATGGTGGGTCCTGGTGGGAGAGGCCACAGGGCCCCTCCCCAAAGACAACAAAATATTTTTGCAGGTTCTATGAGTAGGAGCTCAGGCCAACTCCCAGGAGTTTTGGGACACTGGCCCTGCTCCTGTGTGAGTCCATGGAGGGCTGTCCCCTTGGTGCTGGAGGTAGGGAGTAGGGACAGGGCAGAGTGAAGGGGTTTCTGCTGCCTTGGGGTGGAAGTACAATGCCACTCCTGCCCCACATGGTACTCCCTTGGCATCTGCCAGGGCTGTAAGGTGTGGGAAAGAGGACCCCTCCCTCTGATCCCCATAGCAGGGTTGTGAGAATACAGATGGATGTGGCTAATGCAGAGACAGGGAAGCAGAGTGTTTCTCTCCAGAGCTGCTCAGGCTGTGCTCAGCCATCCCCCTGAGGCTGTACTGAGCCTTGGCAGCAGACCTAGGCTCACTGTGCAGCTGGAGGCTTGCTGGGGGCTTCCACAGTTTGTGGCTGCCTTTTAAAAACTTTAAAACATGAGAACACAAAGTTTTTCTCAACTTTGGCTCAGAGACAGGTAAAGAGAGGGAGCTGCTCTCCCTGTCTGGTGCAAAGCTGCTAATTGAGCCTTCCAGAAGGGCAGGGGAGAGGGGAGGCAGTGCTTGGCTGGCAGCTGGCAGGGAGTGAGCACTGGGGACCTGAGGCTGAAATTCCCAGGGTTGAGCTTGGGGCAGTCTCATGGGCCTCACTAAACTGCTTTCACCCCAGTGCATAAAAGAGGATTAAACTCTGTTTAGCTACTTTCACGCCGTGTTTTGTTCAGTGCTTGTTTCTTTTCTCCAGGTGGTCAGGCAGTCTCCTTCCCTGTTGAAAAAGGAGACATTTTTTGCCTGTTCTTTTTCTGTGGGAAATGCTTCTTGGCTGCTTGTTGAGCTGTGTCTGGTCCCACTGCTGCAGCTTTCCTTGGGAACTGTTCCATTGGTGGGAGCAGGACCTGGAATCCTGTCCAGGCACCCCTTGCCCTGGGTGCTCAGGGAGGGCTCAGGGAGTGCTCTGGGGAGAGGGGAGCTGCTGTGGGAGCAGCAGAGGCAAGCACAAAGGGACTGCTCAGCCTGTTTTCCCTGGAGACATGGCCCTGAAGCAAAGTCCTGTGAAGCAGTAGAGACTGTGAGGAATTTCAAGTCCCAGGGAGATTTTTCATCTTCTGCCCCCATTCCATGAGGTTAGAGCAAGGATGGGGCATGAGACTCTTGTGTGGTGAGCAAAGCAGTTTCTGTAAGGTTTCTCCTGGGGAACAGCAGTGTGATGGGGTGGTGCAGGACACAAGGCTCCCTCCTGCCTCATGCAACCCAATCTACCACAGACAGCACTGTATCAAAATCCTTGTAATGCCTCAAGTTGAATTTTAGAAGTTGCCAGAGCTGTTTCCTTATTCTCCTTTAGGAATGCTGATCCAGGCACTTGCTTCTCCCATTCTTCTATAAAGGTGCAGGGCATTTATTTAGTTTCCAGTCCTGGGTCAACCACAACCAGCCTACAACCATTAACTCTTGTGTGCCAGCACTCCCATTAGTTTGAGGTAGTTCTGCCCTGCTGGATGACTCTTCTCTCCCTTCTGAACTGTGTGCAGGCAGTGGTGATTACTGCTCTCAGCTCTTGCTTTGCTTGCCTAAATATGAGCCTCTTCAAGAATAAATGGTGTCTGCTAAATCTGAGTTATGCAAAGAGCCAGTCACTCTTCCTTTCTGTGGGGATATTTTCACATAACAAAGAGAGTAGTCCCTTACACGTTTAATGCCCAGTGCATGGTACCAAAGCCCTACATAGTAGAGAAAAACAACAAAGAAAAACAATGAATTATTATTTTTGCCCTTGTTTGCTCTTGCTTTCACCTGCAGGGGCAGGGTCAGGCCCTCCCTGGGCCCCACTGATTGGGAAATACCAGGGAAGCCTGTCTGGTGCTGTGGCTGCCAGCACTGCACCCCCTCCCCAGCTCCCCACATCTGCCATGGCCCCTCACTGCTGGAAATGAGAGGGGAATGCACTGGGGCTGGTTTTGGAGCTGTGTGCCCTGTTCTGCCAATTGACAGGAACCTTTGAAAGAACAGACACTGATGGGAGGAATGGTCCTATTTTACTATGAATGAAAAAGCATCACAAAAGTAAAATAATACATTCAATATACAATTCAAAAATGCTCTTGGCTTTAGCAGCAAGCAAAAGGAAGCAAGGTTGTGTACCTAATCATGACTAGACAAGAGGGAAGACAGGGGTTGAGAAAGATCCATCACCAATTTCCTAAATCCTTGTACCAGAGTCCACAGTGATTGGGGAGCCCTGTTTCACAGCAAGGATGTGGACAAACTTTCCCACAAATTGGGAAAATTGTGCTTGGGGCATCCACCCATAGGTGAGGTCTCCAAATTTGCCCCCAAAGTGGGTCCAGCTTTATAGGCCCAAATCAGTAAGTCAAAATCACTTGATTATGTTTTTAGCACAGAAACTCCTGGATCTGATGACACACAGCCCAACCAGCAGAGGCCAGGGCTTGGCCAGAGCCCAGACCTCAAATGGGAGGCTTTCCCCCTAAAAATACCCTACAAACAAGCCTCTGTTCATGGCAGTTAGGAAAGTTGCTTAAAACTATACATTTCTTGCACTTAATTGCACAAGGTTATACAGAGCTAGCATAAATGTCTTTGTCATCTGTTTTGAGCTAAATAACACCAATTATGTTAATCACACAGTGCCCAAGATTCATTCTCTAAGTCAGCTCTGGCTGAGCACACCAGTCCCACCATTTGGGATGCCAGGGGATTAGGGCAGATTGCAGAGACATGTCTCTGTAAATTTTTTCCTTCTCTCCACTGTAATTCTGTGCTGTTTCACAGCCTCCACGTCAGGACCCTCCTGAAACTCAAGATAACCAGAGGCTGGGGAACAGGCCAGACTGTAGGCTGAAAATAAAGGAAAACTGGGCTGGAAAGCTTGATTTGCTGTTTCAGAGACCTCTCCCAGAGCTTAGTTAAATATAAACTTTTATATGACAACAATCTTTTACAAACATGCTTGACTTTCATGATGATATGATTTTGTGTGAGTTAGGAGTGGAGGAGATGGTGTTGAGACAACCCTTTCCCCTGCCATTTGCTTTCACCAATTTGAATTTGCTGGTAGAGGGACACCATGTGCAAAGATGTGCATTGTTCCCCTAGGGCTATCACAATCACTGAGTTTAGAAAAGTCCTCCTAAGATCATGGAGTCAACCGTGAAGCCAGCACCCCTTTCAGCTCCTGTTTGCCCACAGGGAGCTACAAAGGTGCCTTCCCTGCCTCTTTTGTTCATACTTTTTTTTTTTTTTTTCCCCAAGAAGATGGGCTGTGGTTCTGTACCTGGATGAAATGAGCACAGGGTGGGAATCCCAACCAGTCCCCAAAGTGCTCCTTCTCTTTCCCAGCCCCTGCGTGCTAGTTAAGCTTCTTAATGAAATCTCCTGGGTTTTGAGTCCTCTGGTGAACAAGGATTGTTATTTCTCATATGCCCCCATCAAGCTGAGCCCAAAGCCAGCTAGCATCACACAGGCAGGGAAACCACAATTAGTGTCTGCTTGGGTTGCCACCTCTGGCCCTGCATGCCCTCTGAGCTCACCACAGCCAACTTGCTGCTCTTCCTCTTTTCTGCCCTGTGTCCCTGCCTTTCAGCAGGGTTTGAGCAGCTCCAGTGGCACATGATATGCATGGACCATCTTGTGGGGCTGTCTCCTGTGCTCTGTGGGGTAAAGGCCATTACTGCAATTAACATTAGCCTGGGGTAATCAAAAGCCTGAAGTATTTAATCTCTCTCTGCCTGTTCCATGACAGGGCTGGAACAGGAGGGCAGCCCTGGCTGCTGCTGTGAGGTACAAATTTTGCTGCACTACTACTGTGAGGTCCTATCCTGCTCTTCCTTTGTCTGCTATTTTTTGCCAAATAAATGGTTGAGCAACCCCACAGACTGGGCAGAAGTGTCACTCTCCATGTGCTCCTCAGAGCCTTGGTGCTGGCATCCATGGGTTTGTCAGCTTCTTCAGTCACAATAATCAGTGTGAAAGGAGCCACCAACCTGGTTAGAAGTTGGAATGTCTTTACAGCAGAGTTTTCTTCTGTATTCCCATACAGCTTTTCACACCTTTCTTCTCCATTCTTTGTACATATTGAATTATTCATATAATCACATCACTCCAGAAGATGAAATGTGAGGAAATTTTTTTTCCTGACATCCTGTCTGTGACCTTCCAATCTCCACCGCCATTCCTCCAAGGAATGTCCCTGGTTACTCTCTGGAGACAGCCTGACCTCAGTCCCCTCATGAGGCTTATTTTTCTATCTACCAGGTGCCTTCTTCATCCCCTACCTCATCTTCCTCTTCACCTGTGGGATCCCAGTGTTCTTCCTGGAGACGGCGCTGGGACAGTACACGAGCCAGGGAGGGGTGACTGCCTGGCGCAGGATCTGCCCCCTCTTTGAAGGTGAGTGGAGGGAGCTGGGGGGGCAGGGGCAGGTAGGGAGACTCTGGGACCCCGGGGGGATGAGCAGAGATGTGTCTTCCCACAGGCTGTATTGTTATTTCCACACATCCCCAGCCCACCTGCCTGAGAGGTGTTCCCTTTCCAAAATCCTCCTGGAAAAACTGATCACCTTCTTCACCAAACAGTTCTCACTGTTACATTGCATCCCAGTTTCCTTCTTCGTGGCCACAGCCTTTGGGCAGGAGCTTTGTGTCCAACCAAGGCTGTCCTCTAAAAGGTAAATGGAGAAAATGCTTCTAGTGGTTATGAAGAACCTAAAGCATGCTGCTGTTTTTTGAAGTCGATGCTCTGTCATCTCTGTGAGTTTGCAGGTGGTGCAAACCCTTACTAGTGAAGGTGTCAGTCTTCTTAATAAATTGTTAGTAGTCAGATTCTCTGTGTCTAACACTGTTTCATCACAGTTATCCAGCCTCAAGCCACTTTCCATCATTTCTCTGAAAGTCACAGTTGCTTCCTCCTCACATGCCAAATCCTTTAGATGCTTCTCCAACAACTCCCAGAGAAGGTGTGCAGTGTTAATAAAAGAGCTTCCCAAATAAAAGTGAAAAGGGAAAGGGAAAAATATTTTAGAATGAATTTTGTTAGAAGAGATGTGACTCAGCAGGTGCCTCACCATTGTGTGTCTCTGCCCCTTTGGGTAATGTTCCAGCCATAACCTGCCCACCCCCTGCCCAGCATCCCTCCCACTGCCACCCTTTCACCAGGGAAGGCTGTGGCAGGGCAGCAGGAAGAGTGACAAACAGTGGGTGAGCAGCTTCCACAGAGAATCCTCTTCCTGTCCCCTGGCATGTGTGTCACCTGCCTTTGGGGCTCTCTTTCTGCAGGAATTGGCTACGCCTCACAGGTCATTGTCATTCTGCTCAACTTCTACTACATCGTTGTCCTGGCTTGGGCCTTGTTTTATCTCTTCAGTTCCTTCACCATTGACCTCCCCTGGGGCAGCTGTGACCACGAGTGGAACACAGGTGGGTGTGGAACCCTCTCCCTGTCCTCCAGCAGGTCCCAGCTGAGGGACTTCAGGTGCTGCCCAGGGCCAAGCCTCAGGAGAGTGTCTTGCTCCTGTGGGGGTGGGACATAGGGTTTGGGATGCTGGGTCACTGCAGTGCTGTTGGCACTTTTGTGGGAGAGGCTTGGTTGGTCTCAGTCTTTGCTAGAGAGCAGCAGTGCTGTGCAGTGCTGACCTCCCATTGCTCCTGCTCTGGGCTCCAGCTAACATGGGTGCTCTACTTCTTGGCATCTTTCAATCATCCTGTTCTGTGTGGTAGCCACAGACCCAGTGCTGATCAGGACTGTACCCACTGAAAGGAAAAATTAAATGCTATCATCTTAAGTGTCCTAGATTTCTTGCCATGGAAGGGTTTTTTTTTTTTTTTTTGGTGCATCCTTGGGACTGTACAAATCTTGTCCTAGCATCAATGTCAGTGAGTCTCAACACTGTGGATGGACAGAGAGGGGTTTTTCAGATGCTCTGGTACTCTGGGCACTGCTGCTTACAGTTCTCCTCTCCCTGGGCCTTTCTCCCAGAGAACTGCATGGAGCTGCAGAAGGCAAACTCCACCTTCAATGTGACCAGCGAGAATGCCACGTCCCCCGTCATCGAGTTCTGGGAGTAAGTAAAGGACAGGCCTGTTCTCTTCCCTCCCAGACACCATTTCTATGGGCAGAGGACAAACTGCAGGGGCACATCCTATTCATCCACCCTTGCCAGAAGAGACACAAGGGGGAAGCTGGGCAGGTCAGAGGCTCTCAGGGCTCTCAGCCAAGGTTAACTTCACTGTGCCTGTGGTGTTGTTCTGGAGCTGTTCTGGCATGCCTCAGAGCCACCTGGTTTTGTCCTTCTCTGATGCTGTGTTCCTGTTCCTCTGCACCTTTTGGCCTTTTTGGTCTCACTGACCTCTTTCCTTTGAATCCCTGCTGGTGTGTAATACCAGCATGTTCCCAGAGGCTCTGGCGTGGTGGGTGATGATTTTTGTATGTGCACTAGTCTTATCTCAGAAAGAGAAAAAAAATTATATTTTCACTGTAGGGTGACCAATTTGCAAGTTATGCAGAGGAGAGAACCTCAACGAAATTGAAACCAAGTGCTAGGATCAGATAACTTCATGCTGAAATTTGGTGCCTCATGTTGTTTTCTCCCCTTGTGTTGCTGCCCTGAGGTCTAGAGTAGCTTTATGTCAGACAAAGGTATAGGTCTGTTGGCTTAGGATCTCTGATGATGCTCAACAGCCCCATTTAAGCATTGAGCCCTGGCTGAATGACTGTGCAGGTGATCCTTCTGCTGCCACTCTCCATTTCCCTTGTGCATTTTCATGGATGGCTGGAGAGCTCTGTCCCTGCCTTACCCTCAGGGGTGGATGGAACACACACACAGCACCCTCAGCTCAGCACAGGGACACTGCTTTTAAATTTCAAAGTTGTTAAATTTTCTTTGTCTCCTATGTGCTCCCTGAGCCTGAGCTCTCCCTTTCCCTGTTGCTCACAAGTGATTAGATGGTGACCTGACTTGGACTGCTTTTCCTGTGGCTGAACACTGGAAAAGTTGTTTTTCTCTTGCTGCTGTGACCATCCCATCCCTGTGTTAGTGGGGAATAAGCAGCATGGGATTGGAAATTTCCACTGTCCACTGCTTCTGATGCAGCATCTGTTCCTGCCCTCCCTGGGCAGGGAGGCAGGAGGGCAGCATTTCTTTGAGGAGCTCTGACCTGCCAGTGAGTTGACTCCACAGGTCTCTGCTGGCTGCAGTGCAGCCCCCAGTTAGTTCCAGTCCAGTGGCACCCTTTGCACTGGTTAGAGTCCACATCCTTGGAAGCAGGCAAAGAGCAACATGACAAAGAGGGTCTGAGAGAGCAATGTGCTTTTTACAACCCTTCTCTCACCCTCTCAATCCCCTGCAGGGCTGTGGGGCAAGGAGGGCAGCAGGGTGCCTTAGACAAGGGTTCTCCAGCAGCACCTCTATTTTGGGATAATTGCTGTCTTTTTGCAGCGGGGTGGACACTGTTGCTGGGCTCCAGTGTTGTTCAAGTCCCTCTCTGCCTATGTCAGGCTGGGGTTTCTGGGACTGCACCCTGGGGTTTCACACTCAGCTTCAACTGTGTGGTGTGGGAGATGGAGGAGGAAGAGTCCTTACTTCTGTAAGTGATGAGGAAGATTTGACATACACATGACATGGAAAGGCTGCTATTATCTCACCATTTGTACCAAGGTCTATGTAGCCCATGATTTTATCTCCACACTGACTGCAAAAGGATGCTCTAAGTGGCCTCTCCTGACTGCACAGTGGGGATTATGGTTGGGTCTCAGTCACAGAATGGGATGCTGTGCTGCTCTTTGTCCTGAGGTCAGTTATGTGGCTGCCTCAAAGGAGAGAAGTGTGCTATGGAGAAAGGGTTGGACAGTATTACTTTTTAAGTGATCCTGATGCATTCTGCACAGTAAGTGCAGTGTATCCCTCACTCTGAGGATTTTGGAGCATGTCAGAAATGTAGGTGAACTCTGTGTGTCCATGACCTGTCAGACTGGCAGTATTTTTCAGAGAAGAGCACTGCTTAATTCCTCTGAGGCTTTCAGCTCAGACCTGAACCTTGCTAGTGAGACAGCTTTTCTCCCCAAAGCCATCAGGCACTGAGGAGCTGAGAACCAGCATGGTATTGGGAACATTAGTAGCCAGTATCAGTGACCCTTGCATGTTCCTTTGCTTCCCCTCAATGCAGGAGAAGAGTGCTGAAGATTTCTGATGGCATCCAGCACCTGGGTGGTCTCCGCTGGGAGCTGGCTCTGTGTCTCTTGCTGGCTTGGATCATCTGCTACTTCTGTATTTGGAAAGGGGTCAAGTCCACGGGCAAGGTGAGTCCTTGGTTCAGGTCAAGCCTCTTCCCTTGGTCACAGCACTGGTTCTGCTCTCCTTTTATAGGTTCAGAGAGGCCCTTGAGGTCCCTTGGGAACCACTGGGTGCACAAGCTTGCAGGAGCCTGTAGGGATCAATGTGCAGCAGGCTCTCTGTTTTGGGGTAGGAAAAAGGATGGGAGGCCTCTCAGAGCATTAGCTTCCAAGGTGTATATCCGTATCTAGTTCCTCTCCTTCCTCAGGTCCAGGAGACCCTGCAGTCTCCTCTGCATGGGGTGGTTACATGTTCCCTTCCTTCCCACCACAGCATGAGCAGGCAGCATGTTTCTGCCTCTGCTGGCAAGTGCAACTGGAAAATCTTCCAATTCATTAGATATAGACAAAGGTAACTGTGATGGCCCCAAAGCCCTCTCTGCCCCAGCACCACAGGAGCTGCTTTTTTATGCTTTTTGTTTGTCCCAGCTCTTCCTACTGTTGCCCATTCTCTAGCAATAAAGGTCTGCTTTTACTTTTCCCACACCAGTCACCACAGAGTAATTTCTTTGAATGTTTTTGGGAAGAACTGGTGTGACTGTCCAGCTCCATTCCATGCTCTGTTACAGAGTGTGCCACTCTCATTTGCACTGACCCCATTACTTAGTTTCTGCTACAGCCTCCTGACCCTGTTCCCAGCCAGCTTTGTCTGGAGCCAGCAAGAACAGATGGAAATGAAAAGGTTTTTAGTGTGTTTCCTAAATGGTGTCTTCTCTGCATGTCTTGAACAAGCCATCATGTGTGATGGTGTGTACATTTTAGCTGCACTCATTTCCATCAAGTTGATGGCATGGATGTTAGCAGTTTCTCTTGCTTCCAGAATGGGCTGGGATTATGAAACATGACAGGGAATTCAAGCAGCTTGCAAGGATGATATTTTCTGGTTTCCATGGAGTAAAATTAGAAGAAAAGAGCAACTGCTTGCTGTGGTGGCCTGGTAAAGGAAAACAGAGGCAGTCTAATAACAGCAAATATGATATTAAGATAGAGCAAATGTAGTGTGGGAAGTCCTGAGAACAAATTCCATCTGTTTTAGATACACGTTCTCAGTCAAATGCAAGAGATTTCTAGCAAAAAAGTGCTAGTCATGGTGAGATCTTGAAAACAGAAACCTTCTTGCAGTGAAGCAACAGCATCCATAGGTTCATCAACCCTCCATGTATTCAATAATCTGATTACAATGATGGCTGTGGGAATATAACCCCACTGGGAAAGAAATATTCCTTAATTCTGAGGATTTGCCTGTGGAGGGTCAAACAGCCTGAGCTGAAATCACCCTTCTCAGATGAACAGTGGTTCTCATCCTGCAGCACAGGGACTGCCTGACCCCAGGAGTGCTCCCACAGGCAGCAGGTTGTCACAGATGGAACCACTTTGCTGAGGCATGTGGATCAGATTCAAATAAAACCCTGGCTGTTGTTGACCAGCATGTGACAGAATGATCACACTGATCCCAGCAAGGTTCCTAGTGATGTAGTTAGTGCTAACAATGCCCAAAAAATAAAAAAAGATGGGGTCTGTGCCAAGCACTGTGTAATATCTCATTGGATCCAGATGTTCCTGTTGTTAGATAGAAGTTTGGCAATCTTAATCCAGAAAAACATTCTCCAAATTCAGGCTCTCATCTCAGTGGAGGTGTGGAGTGAAAAGTTTAACACACTAATTCATAGAGGCTGTAAAGCACATAGGATGTTACCAAAATGTGAATCCAAATCATATCCCAGATGACTACCTGTTTGTATCCTGAGCTCCTAAAACTGATAGTATTTAGAGATTAAGCCAAGAATGTGCAACCTGGCATCCTGGAAGAACGTGCACTAAGGTTCAAAGACAATGAGTTGTTTTTATGATTTTTGTTTTAATCTTGCTTTCATGGGCTGAGAAAGCTTAGATTTGCATCCCATTATTTTCTGAAGGAAGACTTTGGTTGTGTGGTAAATACAATGATGGTGGTTAAACTTGCAGAAACTGCAGATTTTACTGTCACTGCACAGCTCTAAATCAGAGGCTCATTGAAAATATGGGGAATGATGGCATTTGCTTGTGCAGAAGAATCTTGTCCTTGGTTTCTACAGTGTTCAGGATGCAGATTCAGGGGGACAGGGAGGAACCTGCTCCAGATATTTCAGGCAATCCAGAGCCTCAGCAAGGAGGTATTTTTCACTGATCTCTGTGTCAGTGTTACCCAAGGCTGCTGAGACACATAGAGCAAGGCACATGAAATGTATAGAAAACCTGGAGATTGAGATGATAGCCTAGTACTGTTTTTCCAAGGATGGAAAGGAAATCTTTCAAATCCTGTCCTACAATACAAAACTGAATCACTGCAGACTGTGTCCTGACTAGGGGGAGGACTTGCAGAACAAGGTGCATTGGACATTACTTTATTCAGATGGAGTCTATCAGACTGGATCCAGTAAAGAGAATCTCTTTTGAATCCCTGCTCAGATCATAAAGACTACCTGGGGCAGAGCAGAACTTGTCATACTGTCCAGGGAAATAATATGCTTGTTCTCAGCAGGAAGTCCCCTAATGCAGAAACCTCCAAAGATGAGTCACAGCCCATGAGTCCCTCTAAGGGCTGGTGGGCTTTAGGTGGATTTTAAAGCCACTTATTCTGGATGGATGGGCAGGTGTGAGAAATGGATCACTTCACATTTTGCACTTTCTCCAGAGATGAGCTCTCCAGTGCACAGCTGCCAGAGCTGAGAAAAGAGCTGTAGGGTAGCATTCAGATGAAGCATACTGATGCAAGTGCTTGCTCAGCACATCCACACAGGAAACCTGAAGAAGCAACCTTTCTTTTTTTGGCCTAGCATGATGAACAGCCTCTTCTCAAGGTGGTCAATAATACAATGCAAAAGGATTAATCACATTTCTTGAATTGTTGAGGAGATTGCACAAGCTCTTGATGTCAGTTTGAGTGGGAAGCAGACTGGAATGTGGGGTCATTGTGGGTGCTACAGCAGTTAGCCTGAACAGTCCTGAAAGTACTCTGGTAGTCCCCAGACTGAGTGCCACATTTACCAGAGGTGAAGTCCCTGAAAGGATTAGCTGGTACTAATTTTCAGCTTTCCCCCACAGGAAAGGAAGCTAGAGGAAGGGGATTTTAACCCTACCTGAGTGTGTCTGCAATGTTCATGGGGCTAGTGGCACAAAAAGCAAGAGGACAGGTGTTCAAGGCCCTATTTGGGTCTGCATCCTTGGTGACAATTCTGAGATGTGCAGCCCTGCTCTGCCTGGAATGCCCATGATGGGTGATTGAACTGGGGTCACTCAGAGTCACTGCAATGGCAAGGGCTGGGCACAGCCCCCTGCCAGTTCCAGCTCTGAGCTGGGGACCCTCCACCATTGCCCCTGGTGGTCCTTCAGTGGCAATCATGTTAGCTGCACAGCCCTTCACCCTTGCCACTAAAGGATCTGGAAAAGGGACTGCCTGTGTGTCACTCAGACTCTGTTTGAAGTAGGGATGTGAAGGTGGATACTGGGGGCAGTCCTAAATTTCCTGAGTGCATTTAAAAACACATTTCTTTCTACTGCAGGAGACAAGGT
Organism: Erithacus rubecula; assembly: GCF_903797595.1. Lineage (NCBI taxonomy): Eukaryota > Metazoa > Chordata > Aves > Passeriformes > Muscicapidae > Erithacus > Erithacus rubecula. The sequence continues at coordinate 3,611,926 of NC_136686.1, forward strand.
GCTGAGCAAAGCACCTGACCTGTCCCCTGCCCCCTCTCCCAGCCTGGGGGTCAGTTCTGTGCTGCTGGCTGGCACTGTGTGCTCTGGCCCATGCTGCTCTCTCACACTTGTCCCTTCCTGCTCCTCCCAGGTGGTTTATTTCACTGCCACATTCCCATATGTCATGCTGATTGTTCTGCTCATCAGGGGAGTCTCCTTGCCTGGGGCATCCCAGGGAATCCTGTTTTATCTTTATCCAGACATCAGTCGCCTTGGGGACCCTCAGGTAAGGTGGAGGGGGGGAATGAATGGCTAAACTGTGCTTGAATGGATTCCTCTGGCAGCCCTCACTCTCTCCTTTTTGTTTTCCTGTTCTCTTTCTTCCAATTTCTCCTTTCTGACCCCTCTTTTTCCCCCTCTGTGGCTGTAAGTCAGAGCTGTCATATTGGAGTGTTTTCCCTGCTCTCTTGCCCTCCAGTGCTGTTCCCATATTTTCCTGAGTTGACTCTGAATTGCTGAGGGGTATGGGCAGTAGGATTTAATCCTTTATCATGAGTGGTGCCAGCTGTCCCTCCTGTTTCTTGGGGTGACTCCTGCTGTGGAGCCAGACAGTGCATGGGGTGCACTATGCCAGCAGCTTGTGGGGATGAGCCCTGCCTGCTCCTGGCCTATTTGCTCCACCTTCCTTTGGAAGCATGCTGGGTGCATGGATGGTGGAAGTCATGGCATGCAGCAGCAGTCCCTGGGACCTGGCTGCCTTCGTCTCCTTCCCATCCCTGGTGAGAAATTCCTGCCTGTTTGACAGGAGGGTCAGAGCCCAACTGCTGCTTTTAATCTCTTTGGGACAAGTCCTTCCACGTTAAATCCTGGCTCCAGCTGAGCTCTGTACCAGCCTTTGTGTGAAGGTGTTTCCAAAGGAGATTAAAGGGTCCCTGCCTGGAAAATAGGCCAGCAGAACCCTTGGTAACCCCATTAACTCTTTCTGGTCTAGCACCAGTGCTGCCTCAGTTACTTTTGTGAATGGGAACATAGCGCTGGTGGGTGTATGGCAGGACAGCTGCTCCCTCAGCATGGAGGTGCAGGAAAGCACAAGAGAGGATGAGGACAGCTCTGTGTTTGCTGTCATTGTGTCTCCATTTGCACTGATGAAGTGCAAGAGGCTTCTGAATGCAATAATATTTTTGAATGGTGCTCCTTCTCTTAGGAAAAGTCCTGTTGCTACCCTGGCTGTGTTGCCCAGGGGACTGAACTAAGCCACCTCAGTGGCATGGTTGGTTCTAGCTGTGTCCTCATTAGGTCTGCCCTGGCAAACTTTTTCACTTCAGCCTGTGCTTTAGAAGCAGAGTTTCCTTCCAGCCTGGGAAATGTTGGCAGAAAGACAGAGTAACCCCTCAAAGTAAGTCAATGGCTCTGAACCAAGGAAAGAAAACTCTCCTGAACCAAGGGAGGAAAACTTGCTTCTCCCTCCCACTCCACATTCCCCAGTGAATGCTTTGCTTCTGAGGGAGAAAAGCAGGATTTGGCAGCAATGGTTGCCTTCCCTCTAGCATGTTTTAACCATCCTACTGAACCATGTAGCTGGACTTGAGTCTTCTCTTGCCTTCCCATCAGAGAGGGAAGCATTAGTGCCCCTAGGTGTGTGGCTGTGTCCCCCATCTCTGTGCAGACACTGTGGTGTGAGTCCTGCCAGCCCATGGGGACCAAGTTGATTATAAGTGGTTTGTGCTCAAAGGACAGTGAGCTGTAATTCTTTACCAGCCATCCTGCACTGCCTGGAAAAATGGAAGATTCTTTAGTGCTAGGGAAGGGATTCTGGAAATTAAAAAAAAATAATAAAATTATATAACCTCTCTGATCTGAGCCTTATGAGAAGGCATCTCAAGGGGAGGTTTAAACAAAGGGCAAACAATATACAAGGGGACAAAAATCAAAACTCCTGTAAAGCATATGAAAAACTAGGTGAAAAGAGGGGATGAATTATTTATCAGATTCTACTAGGGAAGCAGCAACAGCTGAGATCTGATTAAATGTCAGAATATCAGGCTGGTGTGTGGAAATCATTGCTTTCTACCTGCCAAGTGACCTTGGACAGAACTGGGAAATCCTGTCTGTGAGAGCTTAGTCAAGCTGATTGATGATGGTCTCTTCTGGCTGTGAAGTCTACAGTGCCCTAAATCTTTCTGCATCTTCATTTCCTCAATCTGTGAAATTCCTGTAATTAAAATGGTAAATTAATTGCATTTGGTAGGTAGATCAGACCATTCAGAGGACTGCCAAACCAAGGTGTTGAATAGTGAACACCAGTTATGCTCAAATATTGAGCAGATAACAGCAAAACCACCAAAGAGGTCATCTATCTTGAACTTCATGTTCCCAAACAACAACAACAACAAAAACAAAAAAAAACCAAAAAAAAAAACCCACCAAAAAAACAACAAGCTCATAACTCATCTTTTAATATGTAGCTTATTTAATATTATGATCTTAGCATGTCAGCCATAACTAGGCCCAAAGCCTTTTCTCACTCCTTGACTTCATTGCTGTGCTCCAGATGCATCCTTTGTATTTCACAGTGTGGACCAACAGAGGGTCTTGGGTCATCCTCCATTTCTACTTTTGATCACCCAACTCTTTGCATTTATCAGTTTTATCAGTTGCTTTATTCAGCAGGAAATGCTGGAAATTTAAGAATATGATTAAGGAGTGGGATGCATAGTGGGATCTACCAGTGAGAAGATGAAATGAGAGGAATTCAGAAGTAGAATTAACATTTAAGTGTGTAAAACTTGTCATTAAAAGAACTTTTTTCAGGTGCTGTCAGGCTTTCTGTTGATTGAAGCTTTCATATCACTGCTAGTAACTGTTTAGATAGACAGATAGAAAGAGAGAACAGATGGGCTTGATGCCAAAAATGCTGTCATGTGTTTAGGTTTGCGTTAAAGAAAAGAGATGTACTAGTCTCCTTTCACTCTGGTATCAAGTCTCTTAGCTAAATTTCCTTCGGTTTAATGAGTGAGAATGGAGAAGGATTTGTGTCAGAGGCTGCTGAATTTCTGTCTCTCTGGAAAAGCAGCAAACGTTTCTCAAAGCCTCCCACACTTATTTTCCTCTTGAAGTTTCCAGAAAACACTCATCATGCTGTATTTGCTTGTACTTTATCCAGTCTTTATACAAAGAAAGAAGCTTCTGTGATAAGCTGCTTTCTACCCTTATCAGATGGGCTGAAGGGCCCTGAATTTAGGGGCTGTATCCCACTCCTGGGGCAGGGAGGCACTGGAGGTGCCAATGGTCAGCAAAGTTGTGCATTTCTTTCTGAATATCCTTCCCTACATCCCCCACATTTTCTTGCACCTATTTCCCTGATGATTGGTTTTTGGAGTGTTTGCCCCTGCCGATTTCCCTCATGGCTCTTCCTTCCCAACAAACAGGACAGAGAGGGAAGGCAAGAGAAGAAGCTCACAGTTTTTTTTTGGGTGGGGGGAAGGTCTGTCCACTCTGTGGCTGCAGAGGGAGGATGCTGAGGTCATGGTTTGGACCAGGGCAGCTCTTACAGTCAGGACTGAGCTGAGGATAAGCCCTTGCAGCCACCACAAGGAGGATGAGAGATGTGTGCATCCTGCAGGGCTGGCACCTGCTGGGTTAACCACGGGCCCCTGTAGCCACGCTGGGAAGGGGGCAGAGCCCCAAATCGTGGCCCTTCCTGCTGCTGCCTCTCTGTGAGAGGGGAGGGTGAGCACAGGCCTCCTAAATATTATTTGTTCCCTGTATTTATTGTTTTCTCAGCAGGCCTTTGCCTTGACACAGTGTGCTGGGTTTGCACAGCTTTTCTCCCCTGTGCAGGTGGGCGTTGGTTTCACAGGGGGTCCTGCTGTGCCTGTGTGCCCTGCCAGGGCTGTGCTTGTCCCCAGACTCTGCTCCCACTCTGGGGGACACAGGCCAGTCAGGGAGAGCACAATGCTCCCACTGCATGCCAGAGGGGCTCAGGACTGGAATATTCTCCTCCTCCTTGCTGGAGCAGTGCATCCCCCATGGGGCAAACCACAGCTGTATTTACCTTGACTGCTTCTCTGTCCCAAGCCCGTTCCCAGCCCTGCTGAGCCTGATCTCAGCGCTGACATAGCAGGAAGGGATAAAGTTGGCTGGCTGCCTGCCTGCCTGCAAGCAGCAGGGCAGGGAGGACCACAAAGCCCAGCTTCACAGCAGCCAGGAGCATCCCTTGGAGCATCCACTCACCCCTTCACCTTCCCAGGCAGGCAGCTGTGTTCCTTGGGATGAGCCAGAATCTGCTTTCTTGTGGTGTTTAAAGTAACCCCAGCAGTGGGAGACCCCTCCTGAGTGCAAAATGTCCCTCCAGGTCCCCAGGTGTCCTGAGGTCAGTTTTGTATGGACCTTGAGTGCTGGCACAGGATTAATTGTTGAGCAAAGCCCCTGCTCCTCACTCCTGAGGAGTATTTTTCAAGCAGATGGGGCTCAGGATTGGGAACATGATGTTTGGCTGGGCAGATGGAACAGGAACACTTTATAAATGTCACTGACCCATTCCCTGTCTCCTCTCTGCTGGGATGAATGGGGATGGGGAAGAATTGCCCTGGGCTGTGCAGCAGGGCCTCTGCTCTGTGCTGGTGCAGTGCTATGGGATGTGGGCTGCATCTTTGGGCTGTGGTCTGAGTGAAGAGAAACACCAATCATCTGGAAATCGTGCCCTGGAGCCTTGCAGTAAAACCTTAGGAGTCACCCTCTCCCTTTCTGAGCAGGGACTGTGGCTGTGAGCAGTGCTAGCACCACAGGCTGAGCTGTGAGTAAAAGAAATGCAGCTTGAACTGCAGCTCAAGACTTGGCTGATGTTTGCTCTCTGCTATGCATTACACCAGGTGTAACCCTCCACACAGCATGTACCCACCCTGTGCTTGTCTCTCCTTGCTGTTTGGTGCTTCTCTGCATGCCACCTATATTTGGTGTATGGCACCCACTGGGGTTCAATAATCTTTTGCTCAAAAGTGTTATTTGTGGTTTGAGAACTTCCTAAGGAAGGATCTGTCTCAGTACTAGGAGCTATTGAATTCCAGTGCATATAATAAAGTGAATATTGCTGAGAAAGTTAGGGATGAAGGAATGGTCATAACCATCTTGGATAACTGCAGCTCAGGTGCAAAGGTTTTGGCTAAAAACAGAGTATCAGGCTATTGCAAACTGGAGTAAACAACATATTCAAAGAAATGGAATTATAAATTAAATAATCTGTATGGCTTAGAAAAATGTAGACAGTAATTAAATCAAAATACCCATGCTGCTAATATGCTAGCAAAATCTGAACAGGATAAACTTTACCAATCTCTTTGGGAACAGTGGCCAGAGAACAGCAGGATGCTTTTATCTGCAGTGGAAAGAGAGCCCTGCCTGACCCTGCAAGGCCTTTTAGTCAGAGTGGTCTGGGAACAGCTGAAAAAACCCATTTCTCTGAGTCATTACAGGGAGGGAAATGAGCACAGGCAGCAGGCTGGAGAGGAAAGGTTTGGGTTGCTGAAGTGAGTCCTGTGGGGCTGGGGATGGGCAGTGGTGCTGCTGGAGGAGGCTGGAGCCCTTCCACTCCCAGTGATCCCACAGTCCTGGGACTTGCTGCTGCCCATCCACTGGGTCAGGAGCACACATGGCATCAGTCCTGTGGCAGTCCTTTGACCCCCAGGCAATTTGGGAAACTTTGAAGGTTGTAGATGTCTCTTGTCTTTGGCCCAAGAGCTGCAGTAACCTTTTAATGCCTGAAATAATGTGCAGGCAGCCTGAGCTGGTGTTCACAGTCATGCTAAGTAGGATCATAAGCTCTGCAAGTCAAGCTTTATTTACAGTTTCAGCCACAGCATATGCTAAGGCAGGTCCTGTGCTCCCTATATGCCTTTGGGGCTGGACTCCCACACAGCCAGGTGTGCACCCCACAGGTGTGAGATTGGCCAGAGCAGACAGTGAAGTGAGGAGCCCACAGCCCCCATGCTGTTCTCTGCTGCACAGGGTTTTCACTGGGCTTTAGAAATGAGCCCTGTCGTAAGCCACAGAGCTAATGAAGCTTGGCCTCTTGATACTTGGCTTCCACTGTGGCTGGTAATGCACTAGTTCTTTTCTGCCTGAGGGGTATTTCTCCTTTTCTTGTGTCATTTATGTGATATTTAACACTGGTAGAATCTTCTTCACTGTAGCTTTCTGCTCAGTGGGGACCCTGAATTCCTGTCTTTTTCCCATTCCCTGACTGTTGTGCAATTCATAGGTACTTGATATCCTTGAAGTTTCTGACAACTGTTAAATCTGGTTGAAAAGCATCAACTGAGTCTAATGTTATGACAAGCGTGGGGTAGGCAGTTTAATGGCAAAAGTCTTGCTGTCTTGACAAATTAAGCTACAAGAGCTTACAAATCCCATGAGAGGGTGTGTTCTGAGCTCAAATTTTGTCACAGCACAAGCTGGCTTGTAGCTAGGCAACTAATTTGGCCATAGATAAGAGATTCAGTTTGAGTAGCCTGGATTGATAAACAGGCCCCTAGGTGACAGTTATAGGATATGATCCAACCCAAACAGGGATTTCACCCAATGAAACTGGGTGAAATCCCTGAACTGCAATTTACTGCAGTTCCATCCTAAATTGCAGACACCCATTGGGCAGAGAGCTGAGCAATCCCAACTCCCAACCTATCCTATGTGTATGCCTGGGAAATCCAAACCCTCTGTTTAAAGAGAGAACCTTTTTAACCTCTATTTAAGGTTTATTTTAACTCTATTTGAACTTCTTTTTTAACCTCTATTTAAGGAGGGTTCACAAGAATCAAGTGCTTTTGTCACTTGAATCACAAAGTGTCACGTTTGTCTCTGACTCAGCAACAATCAATGCTACAAAATTTGATGGAAAATGAGCTGTAACAATGAACAGCAAAATAAAAAGCAAATCTAGCAAAGGATTTGATTCCAGTCTGTGCAGATGTTTAAATTATTGATGTAAAGGTGTCTGCTGGTCCAGCTCACTTTAGTGCCTTGCTGTGCCTAAAATGTAGCTGCAAAATGAAAGCTATGCCCTTTACTGCCCACGAGCACATGAAATGCTTTAGGAATCAATTTTTAAAAGAGCTTTGGTCTTTTTCTAATATTTTTGAACTGAAAAAAATTAATACCTTGTTCTCTAAATCCATCTTCCCATTCATCTCCTAAAAGAGTAAAATACACTGAGGTCAATTACTTTTCTGGCTTCCCAGTGCCTTGAATTAGCTGTTCCAGTCCTGTCTCATCACCTGTCCCTTCCCATTCTACAAATCAGAGATTTGATCTCACTCCCTGCTCGATCTGAAACCCAGAGTCCAGGGTTTCCCTGGTCTCAAGTGAAGGTTGTGGGGTTGAATGTTAGACAGGTGGCTTGGAGAGCAGTTTCACCAAACCTAGTCCTAGCAGCACTTTGCCTTCTCTCCCTGTTGGGGTTTGCAGCAGTGGGCAGGAGAGGATTTATTCTGTGCATCTGTGCCTTGAGCAAAATCCAGAATTTCTTCTGGAAAAATGGCAGCTAATGGGATTTTAACATGCCTTCATAAGCCACATCAGCCCAGGAAGGAGAAGAAGTAAATATAAACCAAAACCTCTCACCACATGATTGTACTTTGCCCAGTAGGGAGCAGGAAAGGCAGAACCATGCATTGGTAAGGGTGGCCTGAGCCACACCAATAGGGGTGGTTGGGCAGGTGCTGCCCAGCTGACCATTGCCACAGGTCTTGGCTGACAGATACAGCTGAGATTTGAAGGCATCAGAACCTGTGGGAAGCACTGTAGTGCTTTCCATTGGCTCCTGTTCTTGGAGGGGCTCTGGGGCTGGCATTTATCTGAGGGCTTACACTCCTCTAGGAGAAGAGAGTGGAATCAAATGGAGACTTTTCTCATAAAGCTGTCCCAGGAATACTTTATTTCTGCTTTTCTTTTATCTTGAGAATGTGGCTACCCTTCAGCATTGGTTAAATGATTGTCATATCTCTGTTTTATAAAACCCCTAGGAAAAAAAAAATCTTAGAGAACAGAGGTTTATTTAATAAACTTTGTCATTGCTTCATTCCTCACCATTGGTTCCTGCTTTTGCTGCTGTCTGCAGAAGGCAGTGACAGTGGCTGAATTGGTGACTGCACACAGCTAGGCTTTCAGATGAAATTTGGCATTGACAAATGTCAGCCTTAGAGCCCTGGGATGTGTTATTGACAGTGAGAGCAAAGGACCTCATGGGAATAACAGTGTTCTTGTATGTTCTTTTAGGAGCTGTCTTTTGCAATCAACTCTGTTTATTTCTAGTATTCTTCCCCAGCTGAATTTCATTTAAGTTTTGGAGTCTTTGCATTAGGTGTTGGAGGGAAGGGCCAACAGCAGAAGCTGTCTGTACCTGTGCTGGCCAGTGGGAGACTAGGCTTGCCCAAATCAAGTACCCTTCCTCTGGTGGCAGAGGGTTCCTTCATCTCTCATGGAAAGTGTTCATCTCTCCTCCTCCTGCTGGAAGGCACTTGGGTGTGACAGGGTGCTGTAGATTAGTCAAAGAAAGAGAGAAAGAGGTGGTTATGAAGAGCTGTATGTGATTTGGGTGGATGAGGCTGCTGATGTATCCCTTCCCTTTGGCACTCCTAGCCCCTCTGAGTGCCTCACTGAGCACTGTAATTCCTGGCACTGTACAACCTGCCTCTAGAAAAGGCTTGTTACAATGCAGAGTCCTGCTGGCTTTCTGGTGCTTACAGCACCTTTGGGCTCTGCCTTTTCCCATCTGTGCAGTGTCTGTGCTGGCCTTGTCTTCTCACCTATGTTTGCATCTCCCTATTTGCAGGTCTGGATGGATGCAGGCACTCAGATCTTCTTTTCGTATGCAATTTGTCTGGGATGCCTGACAGCTCTGGGCAGCTATAACAAATACCATAACAACTGCTACAGGTAACTGCTGCCTTGAGCCTTCCCCTCCTGAACATCAGGGATGGATGAATGCTGGAGGCTGCTGGCCTTTGGAAGTGTCAGGATTTCTGTTTCTACTCAAGGCATAGGAAAATTCTTCCCAGGTGTTTTCTCCCCAAATCTAGTTCTCTGTTTTATACCCAAGGGAATTGTCTGTCTGTCCCCTCTTCCACACTCTGTAAAGTTAGATCCTCTTCATCCCAGTCCACACTACAACCTCACTTATTACATGGTTTCACAAGCAGTCACAGGGGAAGTAGAACTGTGAAATCTAATGGCTCTCAACTGGAGTCCTTTCACGTTGTGATTTGTCCTTCTGTTCATTTGGACACAGTGATTGGCTCAGCTGCCAGTGCTCTGGGTTCCTGTGTGCTATCTATGATTACATATGAGCCTGCAGATGTGTCTTCTGTTTATTGCATGCTGGACTGCAGGAACAGAAAGGGACCAGGTTGCCAGATAGAATCAGGCTGCTGAGTTGAAGTGGACCTGTGAAAATAAGCTCATTTTGCTGTAGATATATCCATCCCCAGGGTTTAGAGGCTTGTGTGAGAAGAGGCCACCTCTCTTCCCACTCTTTCTTCTCTGATTGCTCCTGGCACTGATTCTCCCCCATCTTTTAAATTAAAAATTGTGGTTGTTGCCATTTAAGGTCCAGGCACCCCACTGGCTACATGATCCCTGGTTGGCATCTTTCTTCACTTTAGGAGTTCATTCCTGCTGCAGGGCTGCCTCTCCAGCAACAGCTGGACTAGGATGCCTGTTTTTGTCATGTCCCTTCCCCCACATTAAGTTTTGAGAGAAAAAGCTGTAGGAAAGGAAGAGATAATGGATCTGTTTCTGGCCTTTAACATGTCCTTGGACATCAGCCCTTTGCATGCCCAGCCTAATATGTAACGTGGAGATGATGACAGGAGCTGCTCAGGGTTGTAAAAACCTTCTGTAACTGCAGCTGGGAGTTGCTGTAGAAAGGTGAGAGACTTGTGTCTGCACATGGTGCTGTGCTTCTACTCTTTATGCTGTTTAGCCTTTCTAGAAATGCTGATCTTAGTTTTGGTGTCAAACCTTCAACTTGCCTTTCCCAGGCATGGACCCAGTTTTAATGAGGATAAGAACACAGAACCAGGATTTAGCAGGGGAGAGGGACATCAGCATGGTGCCCCACTTTGTTGTACCAGGCCAGGTGTAACCTTTGGTGACCTGTAAAAAGATGTGGGCAGTAAAAACCATCGTTTATATGGCAGTGATCCAAGATGGCATCAAACAGTATCGACCATTTCTTGTTTCCTGTCACAGCAAGGGAATTCTTCATGTCTTCCTGGCTCCCTTTCAGGGGTAAATCTGTAGAGATCTCTTTGATTTGGCCATCCCCTCATTTTACTCTCTACCATGACACCCCTTCCCACCTTCCAGATAATGGGAGAGCACCTTCCAGCCCATGCCTTTCCAAGGAGGGTTTGACCTGTCATGGATACATCCAGGGGAAAGAGGGAGAAACACCAGGAAGGACGAGGAACTGTTTGAAACATGTGAGAATTTGTATGAAATTACTGAGAATATAATTTGAGTGGAGAGCAGGCACTTTATAGCAACTGGAAAAATGAGGTTCTGGCTTGGGCTTCCCATTGGGTAGCTGGGATTGGTGGACTGTGGCCTTCCTTTCCAGCTGGGAGATTCATTGGGTCTTAGAAACCAAATGCAAAGGCAGAGGAATAGTTCTGGGTGCTGTGCAGTCCTTGACAATGCAAAGAGCTGTGCTTTGGAAGGAATAATTTGAATTTGCATGATGCAGGGGCTCTGACCTAGTTAACATGCAAGCAGGAGCACAAAGCCCCAAAAATGCTATATAACTAAAGACTGATACAGAAAAATCACACTGAATTTGCAGAGTAGCATTTAATAAAGTCAGAGCAGGCCATGAAATGCCAGAAGGGGTGCATTCAATTTGGTTCAGAATATCTCAGAATGATGCTGCAAATGTTATTGTTGTCCCCAGGGTTGCAGTCACAAGAGGACTAGGGAGACTCAAGCGTGAAAAGGAATTGGATAGATAAGAGATGTTTAGTTTAAAGTGTTGATGGATGAGAATGAGATGAAACAGACAAAAGGGAATAGATCAGTGAAAATAAATTGGATGGCTGTGATTATCTTTTTCTCATAATGCAAAGACCAAGACATACCTAGTAGTGCTGAGAACCAAGAAGATTGTAACTGAGAAATCTATTAAGGAAAAAAAAAACCCTTCCCTTCTCAGACAAAAATAAACAGTTACATGGTGCTACAGGAGGGACCAGGGGAGAGAGAGGAAAAAGCCAGAAAAAAAAAACCCTGGCATTTAGATGTGTGGGAAGACTATCTCACAACCAAACTTAGGTGAGCGATGTATCTTTATGCAATCCTTGAACAAGGCTTCCCTTGGGGAAGTCCTTCTGTGTTGTCCAGCCTGGGGCATCTTTCTGCAGCTGCTGATGCTGAGTCAAGCTGCAGGTGTGTAGGGAGAGAGACAGTGGCTGGGGCAGAAAAGCAGGTGCTGCCCTGGGGGGCTGCCGTGGGGCGTGGGTCACACCTGGCTTATGCTTTGCCCTTTCTCCCAGGGACTGTGTGGCCCTGTGCTTCCTCAACAGTGGCACCAGCTTTGTGGCTGGCTTTGCCATCTTCTCCATCCTGGGCTTCATGGCAGAGGAGCAGGGTGTGCCCATCGCCGAGGTGGCCGAGTCAGGTGAGTGCAGACCCTGGTGGGATGGGCTGTGGGGGTGCTGCCACTAGAGCCCCCAGTGCCTGGGGGATGCCTGCAGCTGCAGGTTCCCATCCCTTGCTCTCTGTCTCCAAACAGCAGGCAAAAATGAGTACAAGTGAGTACTCATGAGTAAAAATGAGTGCACCCTCATGAAGTACTGAGATGCAATAGCTGTGGTTTGAGCCCAATAACAACTGCCTCTAATGATGAGGGCTGGGGCTAGACAGCTGCTGTCTCTTGTGGGGAGGGTGCTGAGGTGACTGCATGGCATATGCCCAGGCTCGTGCTGTGCTCCCTGGGCTCAGTCTTCCCCTGGCTCCCAGTCCTTGCAGCAGTGCAGCAGCCAGAGGTTGCTGTGCCCCCTTACCTCCCTTCCTGCTTCTCCTTCCCTGGGTTCCATGCAGAGCAGGGTATTACTGCAGTGGCAGGCTGCATGGCCACAAGCTGTGCCTTGGCTGGGGGCAGGTCTGAGCTGTGCTGTGCTGCTGTGCATTGCTCTGAAAGCCCTTCTCCCTGCAGGGCCTGGCCTGGCATTCATCGCCTACCCTCGGGCTGTGGTCATGCTGCCCTTCTCCCCACTCTGGGCCTGCTTCTTCTTCCTGATGGTTGTTTTGCTGGGACTGGACAGCCAGGTAAAGCTGCAGGACAGTGATTCCCCACCAGACAAAGCCACTCCCTCTTCAGGACAGGCTTCAACTTGGCTGAGGGGGAGCCAGTGGGGCTGGGAAGCTGGTCAGGCTGGGCTGACAGAGGTGGGATGTCTGTTTTTTTTGCAGTTTGTCTGCGTGGAGAGTCTTGTGACAGCTCTCGTGGACATGTACCCCACCATCTTCCGCAAGAAGAACCGCCGGGAGACCCTCATCCTGCTGGTCTCCATCCTCTCATATCTGGTTGGCTTGGTGATGCTCACAGAGGTATTTTGGGCTCAGAACCACCTGCATGGTGTTTGACAGGACACAGTGGGACCTGGTGGATGGTGAGGTCTGCCCTGGGACCAAGAGTTTGCTGCTGAGTCCCATCCTGCTGCCCTGGGCCTGCCCTTCTCATGCCATTCACAGTCCTTATCCCCTGTGCCAGTCACAGTTCTGATGCTTCTCCTGCCATGACTGATACCTGGAGCTCTGGACAGCCAATGTTTTGATTATAAAATTGTCTTGACACAGACCAAACCTTTACAGCTGTAGTCTGTTACATAGGAAGGGGAGTGCCCTTGTCCTTCTGTTTCTTCCTGAATGGAGTTACAGGAACACTTGTTATAAAGAAACTTATCAGGTCTGGAGTGCACCCCTTATCAGTTATACTGATATGCTCTATATTATCCTTGTGATTAATTGCCTGGGAGCTAAACTGTTCTCATTTAAAACTTTTAACTCTGCCTAGCAATATACATGTGAGAATTGATGTTCCCTGAATGCTCTTGGCACTTTCTGTTATAATTTGGACACAGCTTTTGGAAAAGCTATCTCTGATATTGTACGTGCAACATCATGCCTGGACTAACCCACAGGCCCATTTTGTAGGCAGCCCTGCATACCTGGGCTGCATGCAGTTATTTCCTTCTGCAAATTGGGATTTTAAAATCAGTTGGATGGATTGTGTATCATAAAGGGGATTTCCATCTTCATTCCCAGCTATAAGAGCTACCTAGGTTTTGTCTTCTAAAACATCCCCATAATCTTTGGCAGTCAGGTGCCATCTGCTGTGCTGTCCTGCACTGAAATGAGGGGTTGCAGAGACTCCTGAGAGCAGCAGGGTGGCTGCATGTCTCTGTCAGGCCTTGGGCACAAGGATATGACTTTTCTGTGGGCTAAAACCCTGTCCCAGAGAGGGAGATGCCTCCAGCTCTGGGAAGGATACTGAGTTTGTTTCCTGCTCTGGCTGTAGCACTTTGCCTGACTCCTCTCTCCTCTCTCTCACCTTGCTGCCCACTTGGGCCTTCCCAGGGTGGGATGTATGTCTTCCAGCTCTTTGATTACTATGCTGCCAGTGGCATGTGCCTGCTCTTTGTGGCCATCTTTGAGACTCTCTGCATCGCCTGGGTCTATGGTGAGTATGAACTGGGGGGCTTCCACAGCTCTGGCCTCTCATGGTCTTGTCTGGTTCATTCTCAAAATGCTGGTTGGCATCTCAACTTGGTAATTGCTTCACAGTGCAAGGCAAAATCTAAACCTTTGCTTTGGTGCCCCTGGACTCAGCTGGCAGGGACTTCCTCACAGGAACACCCCCCTACATGTTCCTATGTGCTTCTGCTTCTGAGACCCTCTTTTCTTGGGGAATTGGTGCTTTCTGAAAAAATCTTTTCTCAACCTGTGTTCAGAGGGCTAGAGATTCAAACATTTTTGAGAGCCCTCTCAGTCTTGACAACCAGCAGGTATGGGTAAAAACCTGGGCTGAGGTCCTAGCCTTGGAGATGCTGAGAGGCTGGCCCTGCTGATCTACTGAGCTGTTCTGGGGGTATAAGAAATTAGTCCAGGACAAAGCTGGCCACACTCCTGAGGAGCTTCCTGACCCAACTGTTGACAACACTGAGGCTATTGCACTTAAAGAGTGGTGAAGCAGGACCCTGGACATGCAGACCCTGCTGCCCTCCTTCCCTGGTGGCAGTGAGGGATCCCATCCTTGCCCTCTTCTGCAGGTGCTGAGCGTTTCTACGATAACATTGAAGACATGATCGGCTACCGGCCGTGGCCCATCATCAAATACTGCTGGCTTTTCATCACCCCTGCAGTCTGCATGGTGAGGACACACAGGAGGAAGATGGGCAGGGCTGGGAGCCTCTGAGATATAGACACCTGCATATGTACAGAGGGATGTGCTTATGTGTAGGGGGCTATGTGGGGGCCTTTTGTAATTTGTGCTTGTAACTTTGGGGGCCAGGTGTGGGGCTCAACAATGGGGAGAGGCTCAGCTGTGACAGAGATGTTTGCTGGTGGGAGAGGTTCCTTGATGCCATGACCAGTGTTGCCCATGGGGGCTGTCCCAGCAAACCCTGTTTAACAGCTCTGTTGGTGCCCTAAGGTGCTCCTTTTTACCATGAGTCTCTGTGCAGATGTGCACTCACCAAGAAGACCTCTCTTTGATCATGATGTTGATTTTCTTTCTCTCTTTTTCTTGGTCTCTTTCACCTTGCCAGGCAACCTTCCTGTTTTCTTTGATCAAATACACCCCATTGACATACAACAAGAAATATGTGTACCCATGGTGGGGAGACACCCTGGGCTGGCTGCTGGCCCTCTCCTCTATGGTGTGCATCCCTCTCTGGATTGTCTACAAACTTTCCACCATCAAAGGCTCCCTCAGAGAGGTGAGGCTGGGGGTCTGGGATCAGGGCATGAGCTGTGCTTCTGTGTTGAACTCCAGCCCTGCAGCAGAATCATTTGTGTGTTGCAGGTTGATTAGCAAGGAGCCCAGAATAAATCACTTAAATGAGAAAATTGCTATAACACACCTGGTTTTTTAAGTTCTGCCTTGCTGGAGGCTGCTTCAAGCTGGCTGCTGCTAGTTTTTCATTTCTTCTGTCTTTTCACAAGTACCAAAAGATCATTAGATGGAGAGGATAAAGATGATCTCCATGCTGCCCTTAACTGAGGCTTGAAAACTTGCTCTGAGAAAGCTCCAGATCCTCTGAGAATTATGATCAGCTGAGTTCACCACAGAGAACTGTGCTGAGGCCATAGAGTAGGAATGGAGGAGAATTTGGGATTCCCATCAGTCTTGGTGCTCTGGCTCTGTCCTGCTTCAGAGTGATGGTTGCCCTGTAATACACTGGAGGAGCAGGGAGCTAGAAAACCAAAAAAAGAAAGCCAATCCTGTGTGCACAGGCTCTGTGCTGATGGAGGGCATGACCTGGAGGTACTTGCTCACCAGCCTTCCTCCAGACTGTTACCTAGCCCTGGCCTGGAGCAAATGGAGGACAGAGCTTTCCTGCATCATCCCTGTGTTAGATGCCTCATGTGCTCAGTGCTTGCCTTGGGACAAGTGGTTGGAAGATGAGCTTATCACCTCAGTTTCTGAAGTACTGAGTGTACTTATTTTGGACATCTCTGGCATTTAGGGACCAGATCTGCAGCTGGGCCTGGCTGGCTGAATGAAACCCAAGACTAGTAGGGGAGGGCTCAGGTCACTTTTTTCCTTGCAGCTGTGGTAAGTCCTGGTCTTTGCCTTTCAGAGGTTCCGCCAACTCACCTGCCCACTTGAGGACTTGCCTTCCAGGCCAGGCACAGAACAGCCTCTTCCCTCCACCAGAGCTGGCCTCCTGATGCTGACAGAGCTCGAGTCTCATTGCTAGGACCAGCATGGCTCTCCCTCCCTCTCCCCAGGATTGTTTCTATACAGTGTTTGCCACCTGTTGGATAACACAAGGATTCCTCACTCTCCAAGAAGAGAGGGATTTCTGGGCTGAGCTCCCTTCTCTGGAAGATTTGAAGGGTTGAGGAAGAGACTGCCATGGAAATGGTCTGTGTGGAGTTAGCAATGCACCTTAAATCTCTCCCTGGAGAGAGCTCTGAAGGGGCACATCATGCACCAGTGTTCCTGAACATCCCCAGGCTTCTGGCGGGCAGAAAGGAAGGACTGACCCTGGAGTAAAGAGTCAGAGTCTCAGACTGTGGCTCCAGTGTGGACTTTGGGAGCTTCTCCATCCATTCCATTAAATCTGTGTTTTTCCTGACTAGATCTGCTCTGTCTCTGTTTTGTCCCACTGGCATTCCTTGCCAACAGCATGTTAGGTGAGATGTGTGTCAGCCGAGCTGTGCTGGGCATTCAGGTCTGGATCTCTGTTGCACAATAATATGGGAAGGTGGCCAGAAGAGAGGAAGTTTTGTTAGGGTAGGAAGGAAAATAGGGAACAGTGGTTCAGAGGCTTCTCTAAGTGGTAGAAGTGGGGTATCCTGGTGAAGTGCAATCCCACCTTCTGCTGGAGCCACTGCCAGCTCTCAGACAGGAGTGTCATCTGTCTGATGAGTCACTGAGCTGTTCTGGGGTCTGAGAGGAGAATGGGAATTTGTGTTTTCTTCTTGCAAGGCATATGGGAAGCTCTCCCGCGCCTCTGCAGGTCTGTGTCTTTTTCCGTGCTGCCTTCCAGGTTCTCTGGAGCATCATTTTGGTTTTCCTGTGAGTGGAAGAAGGGCTGAAAACAGGGAAACTGGAAACAGAACCCACATGTAATGTCAACAAACAGGGCCCCTTGTTTCCAGGCTGTTTGGGTAAAAGAAATAAAACTCCGTGAGTTTGTGTTTTAAGTGCTGTAGCCCCAGCATGCGACGAGGGCAGCCAGAGGACACGTAACCCTGGGAAGCTGGATGGCTCCCAGGAAACCCTGAGGAAGCCGGAGCGTGGACGGAGCTGAGCCAGCAGCCGGAGGCGCTCAGCTTCCTGAAACACACGAGGTGGGCACCGCGCTACGGCGGGCAGAGGAAGACGCGAATTAAAGCGAATTCGAGCGAATTAAAGCGAATTCGAGCGATGTCAAGCGAATTAGCGCAGTCGGCGCTATTGACCACCAGGGGGCGCCAAGCCCTCAGCCTTGGCACCCCTGAGGGGAGCGGGACCCCTGAGGGGAGCCGGGCTGAGGGGGCGCCGGGCTCCGAGAGCACCCGGCTGAGGGACGGCCGGCTCCGAGGGCACGGGGACCCGCCATCCTCCTCCCCTTCATTCCCGGTGCCCTGTGGAGGTTTTCTCTGAGGACATCTTCTTCCCACAAGGAGCGGTGATCTCAGATCGGTGCCCCCGGCTGAGGGGCGTCGGGCCCTGAGGGCGCCGTGAGCCGACCGTCCTCTAAATCCTACAGGGATGTAGCTCTCCAGGCTACACGTTCCCGAATTTGGTTTTCCTGGCCTTAGTTTCCCCTAGTTTAGTATTCTTGGAGCCTGGAAGCCTGAGATGGGACACAGTTCTGTGTGGAAAGGAGTTAAAGAGTTTTGCTCCTGGAGACTGTGAAACTTGGGTGAGCACCAGGTGCTGAGGGGATTTGCTGCTGGGAGCGAGTACCACCAGGAAAAACATCATTAGATGGAGAGGATAAAGATGATTTCCATGCTGCCCTTAACTGAGCCTTCAGAAGTTGCTCTGAGAAAGCTCCAGATCCCCTGAGAATTATGGTCAGCTGAGTTCACCATAGAGAACTGTGCTGAGGCCATAGAGTAGGAATGGAGAATTTGGGATTCCCATCAGTCTTGATGCTCTGGCTCTGTCCTGCTTCAGAGTGATGCATTGCTGGTTGCCCTGTAATACACTGGAGGAGCAGGGAGTAGAAAACCAGCTCCAGATGAGCATCCCATTGCTGCCACAGCTCCTGATTTCAGGGTGAGGTTTCACAAACAGTCCTACATCAAAATCTCAAGTTTCTGCATGCATCCCTCCCTGCCTCTGCAGAACACTGGAGCTCAACTGGTTGCCACAATTTTTATGGTCAGCCTCAAAGCTTCAGAGCTCCAAATTCCCCTGTTACCACTGTGCTTCATGCATGAGCTAAGAGTAGTAAAGAAGTGAGAAGTCCAGGAAAAGCCCCTTTTGGAAGAGATCCACAATGTGATGGAAGATGGAGCCAACCAGCTGCCCTGCCTCTTGGACACGGAACTGACTGGTAATAATTACTTCTCAAAAGGAGAGAACTGAGTTCAATACAGAAGTTTTACCAACAGATATTTTTATTCCTGTAATTTTAACCTTAAACAGAATTATACTTGCATTTTCCTGTAATATCTATAAGAGGTTTGTCCCACTGGGAAGTTATTTTAACCATAATAGAAAACAGTTGTCTGCAGCTATCTCTAAAATCTGGCTGATGTAAAAGTCTGCTTGGCTGCATGTAGGCAAAGTGTGAG
This sequence comes from Erithacus rubecula, assembly GCF_903797595.1. Lineage (NCBI taxonomy): Eukaryota > Metazoa > Chordata > Aves > Passeriformes > Muscicapidae > Erithacus > Erithacus rubecula. Next base: position 3,630,412 of record NC_136686.1, read on the forward strand.
TTTGCTGAAAGGCTTTTGACTTGCTTTGTTTCAAAATAGACTGGTGTTCAGTGAATTGGGCATGTGGTTTATTGATCTGGTTATATATGAGCCAGGACATTTCCCAAGCCTGTGTTCTTCTGTGACCCAATTGCTGTAAAGCTTTGGATGAGCAAGGCAGATCAGATAAGCAGGAGAACCAAAGGTTTTGCTGAATACTCTTAAATAAGTGTCTGATTTCTGACATGATATGAATCAAGTATATTCTTTCTCATTGAAAAGGTTGATGGACCAAATCTGAAATTAATTTATTTGAAGTTTCTAGACATGATATTTTTTTCACAACATTTTTAAGGCCCCATGCTTAAAAAGAATTTTTGGTGAAATTCAGAGTGTGGCAATTTCAGCTTACAGTGATTGTTTATGATTTGGAATATGGCAAAAAGGATTTTCAGTGCATTCAAGATCAGCATTGCAGTCTGTGGAATTTGCACTACACTTTTGCCAGCTGGGGAGATGCTGATCTACCTTTAGACAAGAGGTGTGTGGTTATTGCATATTTCCCTCCTTTAGAATCCAAAACCTACAAATTAGCACAAGAATTCAACCCACTACTTACTAGATAGCAGGCATGAGATTAAAGAGCCTTTTTTTTTTTCATGGGTTGTTTTGTGGTGGTGATCATGTTTTTTTGGTTTTGTTTGTTTGGCTTTGATTTGGGTTTTTTGTTTGGTTGGTTTTGTGGGGGTTTTTATTTTGTTTCATTTTTTGTTTGGTTTGGGTTTTTGTTGTTGTTTTTGTTTTGGTTTGGTTTTCTTTTTTTTCAAATGAGAAGTTCACCTAAAAATAAAGAAGTCCCTGAGATTCTGCCCCAGGTCATTGTTGCTTGGACCTGTCCATCCATCTATTCATGAAAACCTGGCTCTACTTTTCCCTTTTTCTGTCAGTGGTGCCTGGGGACAAAATTCACCTTTCCTTGTCCATGGATGGAGATGCTCACACAGGGCAGGGGAGAGACTTCAGATCTCAGGGACAGACCCATGGATGAGGATGCATCTACTGTCATGGAGAGCATCCCAAATCCTGGGATGTTTGAGATTTCTTTTTCCTACAAGGCAGTTTTCCATGGCTAGTGCAGAATGATTTATTGTGAGTTGTGTTGCACATTTTGGTGACAAGAAAAGTGGATGTGATGGATGCCATGGTGCATAAATGGAGAGAACAGAGTAAGATGAAGATGTTAACTCGTGGGATATATAATCCTGTGGAGCAGAGCTCCCCAAATAATCTGGTGTGTCCTGTGGGTGGGTGCAAATGAGCATATCCCACAGAGCAGGGCATTTGGCTGAGCCCTTGTGTGCTAACATGGTTAGCTGCCTGCCAGAGGGGATCTGCATGGAGCAGATAAGGGAAGTATGTGTGGGGGAGCACAGAGGCACACTGGAGAAGCTGTTACTTCCAAGGAGTTACCAGTGGTTTTTTTTATCCCTGTCTCCATCTGACCTGCCCAGAGTTGCAACACCTTGGTGCAGCAGCTGCAGGCTGTGTCTCCATCTGACCTTGCCTTTGTGTCCCTGTGCCTGTGCATCGGAGGTGTTTGCTGTCACATGTCCCACAACACCAGGCTCAGCTGCCCTGAGGGAACAGGGAGGGAAAGCAGGAGCAAACAGGCACATCCCCATGTGTCCTCTGCCTGCCTTTGTTCTGTGATCCTCTTGGTCTCTGATGTGCAACTCAGAGAGGCAGATGTCTCCCCAGCACTGCCAGTCCTCCCTCCTGACCACCTTTTTTGCTGACACTGGGTTCCTACACCATTTTTCCATACCAGGGATGCTGTGAAACAGGGGATGTCTCACCCTGCCTGTACTTTCACAGATAAAGGCTCCTGGCAGCCTGCTCCTCCCTGGGATCCAGCACAGGAGCGGTGCTGTGGCTGCTGGAGCCCATCAGGGTTCTGTAGGGCCTCATTAGCTCTTGTTGCTTTGGTTATGTTCACTTGTGATTAGTTACAGTGAAACTGTTGTCAGAAGTCACAGGCTTACTCAAGCAGAAATTAGCCATAAACATGAAAAATAAATTATACCAATGCCTAGGGGAAAATCCCCTGCAAACATAGTGTTCAGTCAGCAGGGCATGTTCTGAACCAAAGAAGCAGCAGTGTTGTGCCCACGGGGCAATCAGCACTTCTCCTATTCTGTTAGCAAAAGTGTTAAAAGATGGGATTACTCTGGACAAACGAGGGCAGGGATGGTTTCTCTTGCAGGTGGCTCAGCAAGGGGGCAGCCAGGGCTGCAGGCTGCACTGTGTCTAACAACTGTCCCAGAGACTGCCTCTGCAGCCTCTGATGTTTGTAAAGAGCAGTTTGGATTCATCCATAGGGTGTCATGCTGACAGACCTCTCCCAGAATCTGGGCTAGGGGGAGATTGGACTAATTTTGGCTCGAAGCCTTGCGTGTTGCTGGCTCAGGGGCCCAGGAGTCACTGCTGACAGGGAGCATGGCCCTGGCGTGGGCTGAGCTTGGCAGCCTCCTCCTCTGGGCTGGCTCTTCAGCAGGCATGTCTGAGCTGCCTGAAAGGGTGGGGACACTCAGATGGTGGGAAAAGCCAGCATGTGTTCTGAGAAAGGAAATGGTAAAAGGAGAGGCAAGAGGGCACTGCCAGCTGGCAGGTGGTGAGCAGGATAGGGAGGAGGACACCTTGAGGAGGTGTGGGGCAGATCTGAGGTTTGGGGCAAAGGCTGAGTTCTGGTCCCCAGCTGCCCAGAGCCTTGCAGGTTGAAGAAATCTGGTCCTTTCAAAGAGAATTTTCAGAGCCCACATCGTGGGGTGACCTGCAGTCAGATTGTCACTTCCTTCAGCAGCCCTGTCCCACCCACACAGCTGCTCAGCCCAGAGTGCCTGCTCAGGGATAACTCTGCCAGTGAAACTGGCAACTGGTGGTCAGGGAGTGCATCACCCCTTTCCTTGCTCCCTCCTGGGAGGGGACTGAGCACAGTCTGTAACCCACCAGCTGAGCTGCTCAGAACATGATTTTTGTTTTTCAGTCTAGGTCATCACACCAGTGAAATGCCTCACATGGAAGCTGGAGTGATGAGATAAATGTGCCTCTGCCCATACCATGATTTTAAAACCCTGTGAATAGTTGCCTGGTGGCAAACTCTGAAGCCTGAGTGTAACTTCTGGTACTTTCCAGGCTAGCAAACAGAAATAGGCTTTTTTTTTTCCTTCCTGGAGAATGATTTTCACACATAGCTGGATAAAGTTTTCATTTAGGTTGACTTTCTTCTTGTTTTACCTTAATGTCACAGGTCATTTCCCATCTACATCTTTGCAAAACCCCTGCGATGTTCCTGTGAAACACTTCAGTATGGATAAATCAAGTTTTTTAGGTCAGCTCTGCTTACCTAGGCTTATCTCAATCCCCTTTTCATATCTGGATAACCTCTATTGCACCTTTTCCTCAGTTGTGCTGGGTCATGCCAATCCTCTGTGACAGGACAGGCAGTGACACTGTGTTTCCCACTGAGGGACTGAGAAATGCTCCTCTGGTGAGTCCACACACAGCTGAGCATGTGTTGGATATGTCCCATATTCCCTCCTTCATGACACTCTGCTTTGACCACATGGGTGCAAAGTTAGGAATTTGGCAGGCACATTAGCAGACAAAGCAAAAGATAAGAGTGACAGCATTAAACACAGCCATTAGAAAAAGAGAAAAGCTGAGCTAAAGTATCTTGAGAAAAATGGTGTAACTGGAATGTCTGGTACTGGTGTTGGTCATGGGAAACTCTGGAAAAGTTTCATCGGGGCTGAGATGGATACAAAGAAAGCTGCCAGGACAGAACCACAGAGGGATTGCTCACTTCTAGTGAGCACCCAGCTGCTATAAAGACTCCAGCAGTGCCTCTCCTTGCTGACAGAGATCTGTCCCATGAGCTGTGTTTGTGTTCTCAGCATATGGCACAGGCATGGAGAGGGCTGCATGACTCCAGAGCAAATGTTCTCCACCCATGTTCTTCACCTTTTGTTCCACCTGCCTGATGGTGTTGGTGAGACTTGAGTTTGGCCACAGAAGGTTTCATGTAATGCTCTGTGGAGATTCCTTCAGCATGTTTGTGGGATGACATTGAGGGATGCCCCTACCCCACTAAAGTGGTGGAGCTCTAGAACAGCAGGAATATGTGGCAGCCAGCCTGGGTCCTGCTGTGGGGTCTGCAAGGGGAGAGTTCCTGCCCTGCAGAAATCAAGAGGACATGGAGTTACTCCCTGACTACTGCAGTTGATATTTACAAATTCTGGGCCTTTACCCTGCTGCCTGTGGCTGCTTTCTCATCTTGCTTTCTTGTCAGGGCCACAGTTCAAGGTCTGGAGAGGGGCATGCTCTAAGGGAATAGGGGAGAAAGTTCTGCCCTGATGCACCTCCCTTCCCTACGTCCCACCACCCACACATGAGCTGGGTGATAATTTGATGGGGGAAGGGGTGGGACAGGAGGAGGAGAGAGCGTAGTCTCTGCCTTAACTCTTGCTGTATCTCTTTGGCACTCAGTGGATTCCCTGCCTGGACTCCAGTAGGACGGGAGGGGCTTGCCTGGGGGAGGCCTGCACTGGGTTCAGGTGAGTTGGGTGTTTGCATGTTGAACAGATCTGGCTGGATGTGTCACCCTGGCAGTGCCAGTGACTTCTGTCCTCCCACTGCCAGCTGCTGCACGCCAGCTGCTTGCTGTGCTCTGGAGAGAAGGCCAGCAAATCTGCAAGGGAAAAAAATCTTCCCAACATTAAAACACAAGAGCAAGATGGAAAATAAGGAGCAAATAATTGGATCAACTCAGAAGAGATTTTTCTTTTAGTGGTTCCTTTTGGAAGAGCAAAGGACAGCCTGAGATGCTGCACAGGGAGTGCCAAGAAGCTGAGAGCAGAGATGCCTGAAGGATGGGTAATTGATACTGAAGGTTGTGGCAGCAGAGAGAAAGGGAGAGAGTGATAGATAAGTACTCAGACAGCAGAAAGATTGAGAAGAGAGACAACAGTGAGCAAGACAGGGATAGGGATGAAGGGCAGAGATGACTGGTTGATGATAGGTACAGGAGCCAAGGCACTAGAACTGGAGTAGAGTGTAGGCATTTCAGCCACTGTTAGCATGAATCCTCTCCTCCTGTGCAGCCTGGCAGAGGATGCTGAACCCAGTGCATTGACTTGGGGGCTGCAGTTTTAAAAGATGTGCCTGGGAGTGCACTTCGTGTTCTTCTTGCCCCTGAGGTTTTGTCAAATTTGTTCCTGTAGGGATGAGGCAGGGAGACAGCATGGTTTCTGCTAAACTCTTGGGATCTGTGGGCATATTTGTGGACAAATGCAGGCAGAACACATGAGGGTTTCATAACACCTGATCTGTGTCTTCTTAAATCAACAGTGCTTTTAAAGTAATCACTACTAATCAGGGCTTTCATCTCATGCCAGTGCCCTAGTTTTTCCTCTTTGACAGCTGCTGATACAAGAGGCTGAACCTTGGACCTGACCTTTGCAGATCTGCAACAGCCCAGCTTTTCTGCATTCATGGTTGCAGATTGGTTCTTGCAGAGGGCAGGCTAAAGAGCCCTGTGCTGTATCTCTACCTGACTGACTGTTGGGCTCTAGAGGAAAGTTTGGGTGCCCCAGGCTGGAGGGCACCTGCCTGGCCTCTTGGAGGGTGCAGGTGGGATGCAGTCCCACCACATCACAATGTGGAATTATGGCAGGAACTGCTGGAAAACACTTAAGGCACTGCTGGAGTCATGATCTCTGTGTGCTTCTGCTGTGCTCATTTCACTTGATGTGACTTGTCCTGAGTGCCAGCTGGAGCTGGCTGAGCCTGTCCAGGGTCTGACACGGGGTGCTGGCTTGTGCAGGGCTGAACAGGGAGCACAGTGTGGGGACAGTCATGGCAGGGAGTGCCTGTGGCCTGTGGCAGTGCTCTGCTGCTCCGTGCTGGCCATGTAGGGGTCTGTGCTGAGGGACATGCTGTTGGCTCCCCTCAGCCTCCCTGCAGGGAAGCATAAGGATATGTGTTATACCTCAACCTTGCCTGGCTTTTGGAAGAGTCTTGCTGGAGTGCTCTTCCCCCATGCTCCCTGTTTCTCATCACTGACAGCAAGTGCCCCCAGGCTGTGCTTTTGGGAGGTCAGGCAGAATGTTCCTTCCTGGAGTTTAGACACAAGTACCTAGGGCAGTGAGATGCCAAATCCCTGTGCTGCTCTCCCACCTCTGAACCACTGGCTGCAGTGCTGGCTCCTCTGCTCTGCTTTGCTTCCCACTCTTCCCTCAGCCCTCACCCCTTGCCACAGGGATGGCAGCAGGTGGCCAAGCAGGGCAGCCTCCATCTCTTCATCTGGCCTGCCCAGGGCTGCAAGAAACCAGCTCCAGAGCTCTTGGTGCCCCAGAGAGGTGGCAGCCCTGTAGGCATCCCACAGACTCTGTCCTGTCCCTGTGGAGCACTTCTGGGCTGTGCCACAGGTCACTGCCCCACTGTGCAAGGGACCTGTTTGCAGAGTGGGTGCTGGAGCAGCGTGGCTTTCACCCTCTGTGCCATTCACCTGCCCTGCTTCTCCAGCCAGTGACAGGAGCCATGCTGGCCACACGCTTTGGCTGCACACAAGGACCTCTGAGCCAGCCTGATGCAGCCCCAGGACTTTGACCAGACAGCTCCAGCCACTGGGTAGGTGGCTCTAGGGGCTCCACTGGGGCCTGGCTATATCTGTGTCTGCACCAGATCTATTGCTGGTGCTCTGTAAGAAGAATGGATCCTGCTGTGGCTGGCACTTCTGTGTTGCACTAGATACAGCCAGACTATGGGCTGAGTGGAGGTCTTGAGATTACCTAGTTTGATACAAAGGCTGGTTTCTAGTTGTATTTAGACACCATTTATGGACTTCAGCAGTTAGTCTTGGATTTTTCCTAGGCTAGAGAAAGAAACCACCTCTGTGTCTCTGTAGCCCCGAGCAGGGATGGTGATCCATGGACACCAACAGAGACTGATTTGGTCATGGGAGCAACATTGCTTTTAGCAAGAGATTTGCCACTGATCCTCAGCAAGGTCCAGCCACTATTAGGGGCTTCAGAGGGTCTCCTGTTCAGCAGCAGAAGACAGAGCAGGACCCATTTGGCACCCTCCTGCAGTGGGGATGTGTGCTCTGAAGGGTGATGCTGTATAATCCTGCATTTTGGATTGCAGATGTACATGCCATCAGTGAACTCACTCATAAGGAACTCGCTGAGTTCCTTATCTCACTCTCTCTGGTGTCAGTAAGTAGTAAACTCACTGACTGCACAAGCATTTCTCTTATTTCACACTGGAGAAAACACAAGTAGGATCTGATTCTTGTAACAGCCTCCTGTGCCTCATGAACCTTGTTGAATAGATGCTTTGAGAATACCCTGCAGCCCACAGAACCTGGAAGCTAATTAGAAACTGTAAAGAAGCCAACTGACTTTCAATTGCTTGAAATGAAAGGCATTTTAATTTTGACTTCTGTCCTGGAGTTGATCACTTTTTCTACATCTTTCCTTGCCTTTCTCTGTTATGCAGCTGGAGTGATCCATTCTCCAGCAGCATTCCCGTTTGGAAGCAGCTGTCTCTGCTCGTGTAGCTGCTCTCAGCTTGCCTGGAAAGCACTTGCTTCCACTGCTAATGTTTTCTCAATGACCAATTCCAGTAGCAGCCCCCATGCACTAATTTAACTGGGTTGGTTCCTTAAGCTGTACCTTGGCACTGCTGTTCCTCCCTGAGCCCTGATTTTCTGTCTCTGCTGCCCCCACCCCCTGCCATCAAAATGCAGCGCAGGATTTCAGCTGCCAACTGACTGCTGGCTCTGATTGCACAACTGGAGAATTTTCTGTATCCTGCTCCTCCTTTTGTAACACAGCCCAGTCTTCTTGCTTCCTGATTCCTGCCTCCCCATCTTAAATTGCAGTTTATGTGCTTGGTTGCTGCTTGTTTCAAAATGAAACCAAGAAATATAAACGCACTGCAACTGTCTGTGTTATCACCTGTGATTCTGCAGTTCAAGCAGCACCTTTGAGTGTCTAAGGGAGCTTTAACATAAATGTTATCGGCTGCTTTTTAGAAACATTTCTGTCTGCTGTTCCCTTTGTTTCACCATTCCCTCTGGAGATTATTCTCATCTCATTTGCCTTATGATAAAACAGCAAAAGAGGTCAAAGGGAGGATGTTAACTCCCAGCAGTAAGAGCTCCTGTCTGACGGCAGTTGGGAACTGGCAGTAAATTTGCAGGAAGAAGAGCTTTAGGAGAATTGCTGTTGGCTTCTTCTTCTGGTGCCAAAACTCCAGGTGGCTTCTCTCTCATCTTTCTTGTCTTGTTTTTGTTCCTTGCCTCACCTGAGCAACTTTGAAAAACCCCTTTTTTACCCTGAGAGAGGCTGAGATAGCACCATATTTTGCTTCAAATGATACTTTATTTCTCCTCTTTTTTTAAATTACTGCCTCTCCCCTTCAGTGGCATCTTGTTTCCAAACAAAGCCAAAAAATGCTGTTCTCCTTCATATCTGCATTGTGTGTTCAGCACGTCATAGGCAACTGCTGAGTGATCATAGTGCTTCAGAGATATTCTTGGTTTTCCTTGCCCTTGGTGACCATGCTTGAAGGATCCCATGGTGGTAGGTGTGGGACAAACACAATCCAAAATTTTGTGACCGAGGGGAGACTGTGCTGCCTCATTCAAATGTTCAAGAATGGAACTCATTGCTTTGGGTCTATGGTTGCCTGCATGCTGCCTGTTCTCTTTCCAGGTCCTGCAGGAATCCAGATGTATTCTTGTTTGCCTAGCAATAAATCTTTTGGGGAAAAAATGTGGCTATCTCCATGCACCAAGCCCAGTACCAAAAACTCTACCACTTCCTATGGAGCTGAGGAGTATGACAGACTACAGGTTGTTTCTAGGAAGGGTAAAAAGCCATCTCCTCCAAGCACTGAGGGCTGAAAATACAGCAGATCACCTCTAGAAGAGATTGGTGAGGTCAGAGGAGCTGAGGAGGGAAGGCAGTGGTAGTAGTTGAGAGGGTCCAGGGGAGGGTTAGACTGGATTGCATAAGGGTGGCATTTTAGCTGCTGGGAAAACTTCATGGCAGAGGAAAATAAGAGGCTGGGAATGGAGTAGTCATAGGATTTTTCTCCAAACTTTGGTGAAGGAACATCAGAAAAAGTGCAGGTGAGAAGTGAGGGGCACAGTCTTTACTCCAAGCTCATATATTAAGGAGGGGGCAACCAAAGGAAGAGGAAAATATTTCCCTGTTGGGGAGGATGTAACCCAGTAGGTGGCTGTGACTGCTGTGGGAGAAACAAATTGTTCCTAGCTGGAAACAAGAAGTTATTTGAGTCCCCATCTGGCCTAAGAACATATAGAGCAGGGGCACAGTAGGATTAAATGTTCAGGAAAAGAGCCAGGCAGTGTATGAATAGGCTTTCTCATAGAAACAGCAGGCAAAGCAAAGAGGGAAGTAGTAGGTGTGCAATGTGCATGGCTTTGTCTGGGAAAGAAGTTGTGGTTCATGCCATGAACGGCCAGAACTTTGAGCACCAGTTTAATCCACCATCTGTTCCCACTTGAAAAGGTTTGATTTCATAGCCAGTGTGCTTCCCCCTTTTTAAAATGGGAAAATGAATGCAGAAGTGCTGTGTCTCCCTTGCTGTTCTGTGTTTCTCCCAGCCCATTCCCAACTTCTATCCTTCATGTTTGCCTATTCAGGAGTCAGAGGACAGGGAAAAAGTCCTGGTCCAGGCATCCCTGAGGTAGAGACTGGTGACAGGGTTGGGGCTGACACTCATACATTCCCTTCCCAGGCCTAGGTGAGAGGATATAGTTCTCTGATTGTGACCTTTGTACCCATGTGTGAAACAGGTCTAGCAAAAATGAAATCAAAACACAAACATTAGCAGAAATAGGCTGGCTCTTAGATCCACCTTACATTAAAAGAATAAAACCAAAGAATTATCTAGTCTTTTCCTGCCAGCTTCTTGGGACATCCTCAACATACCCAGATTCAAACATCACTGTACTTGATAATGTGCCCTGGACTGCAGCAAATTGGGATGTGCCAAGGACTGTGACAGATCAAACACGTTTCATTAAGTATTTTTCTCTCGCATTTGACAGTACGTGGAGCTCTGCTCCTCTCAGAGATGAGGAGGCTGTGCTGCAGCATTGGAATGAACTGATTAGCCAGCTGGCAGGCCTTGCTGCAGTCAGCCAGTGGGGAGAAAGGCCTTGCCTGGGCTTCAGAAACTGAGAAGTGGCTGGCAGGAGGATATAATGATTCCACCTCCCAGTCCAACCCAGCAGAAGTGCTAAATGAAGGGGGCAAATCTGGGGCTGGAAGGACTGCTGAGCTACTGGGGAGCTACAGAGCTGCAGCTGCAAGCCAGCATTTAGGGTGTGTGCCTTGATTCCTGGGTTCCACCACCTTCTTTAAACATGGGTTATGGAGGTTTGGAGGAGCCTCTTACAGGGCTGATTCACCTTCACGCTCTCATGTAGATCCACAGGTGTTGTAGCCCCCAGTGGTTTGGATCAGTGCAAGCCACACCAGTAAAGAGGTGCTTTTCAGCATATGGACCATAAAGGGCAAGGGCTGGAGATAAAGATAAAACAGAGGTTGCTTCCTCAGTGCCCTCCTGAATCTGCATTCGACACCAAAACTGGTTGTGCCCACTGCAGTACTGCCCATGTATAGGCTCTTACTGGCAGTAGTTCTAAATACCTCTTGAATTTAACAGGGGCCAGGACTTTTCTGCCATGTTTTGAAGAAGCAGCTATATTAGCCTGGAGGATGATCTTCACCAGCCCCTGACTGCTCTCCTCTATGGTTTATGTCCCCCTGATTTTGTTGCACCCCCTCTCACACTGGTTGATGTCTCTCATGAGACTCAGTCCTCAGTCCGTGGAAATCTGCTGCTGTAGCAAACCAAATAGGATGAGCCCTTCAGGAAAGCAGATGGGGGAATGAAGCCTGTTGTTGCCTAGGACGTTTAGAGAGCAATTGGTGTATTACACAGTGAGATGTGATTTCCTTTCTTTACTTGAATAACAGGCAGGAGACATACCGGTGTCAAAGAACTACTTGTTCTGCTGTGAACATTCATTAGAAATTGTCTTTTCATACACAAGCCTCTTTCCTTGCCCCAGGGCCTGATATATCCGGAGGATTAGCATTTAGGAATAATTTCCTTTACAGAAGTCAATGAGGCACTTTGATAATGATGCTGTTTTGTGTGGATAAGTGCAAGCATGGGCCACCAGCTCCTGCTCCTGCTTCCTCCTTGCCTCATTGAAAACTGCACCAAAACAAGTGCCATAGTGTTCCTTGGCTGCTGGGACAGTTAGATATGAGGGTGTACTTGCCCTTATTTCCAGTTAGGTCAGGTTTCCTGGTAGTCCCTACTCACCATGAGATGGCTCATACCTGGTGTTTGTCCGGAGGGACATGAACTGGAGAGACACCAGGAGGGAGGGAATAGTTTGCCATCATGGTCCTGGTGCACCATCCTGGTGCAAAGGGTCAGTAGAAGATTTGGTGGTCAAGGACATCAAAGGTGATGAGGTCCTGCTCACTACTGAGCTGCTGACTGGGAGAGGTCCTTGGCCTGAGCTGCCTCCAGAGCCAAGGGAGAGAGCAGGTTTAGATAGTCTAGAGCAGCTCCAGGGGCAGTGGAAATGTTGAGTGTTATGGGTGATGCAGATTGTTGTCTCTGCTGCTTCCTCAAGATGGGGATGTTCCTTTAGGTGGCACAGAGGAATGAGATGTGCTATTAAAAAACTATCAAATCACCAGCACAATGAATTTGCAAGTAGGTACAAAAGAACAAAACCGTGATTTCTTTGGTGGGAATGGAAGCAGTGATGCTCCTGCTTTGGAGAGACTTATTTCCTAATCTCAACAAGGGAATGTGTCTCCCTTGCTAAAGCAAATCACTTCTAGAAAGACAGACTTATTCTCAGTAATGCCACCAGTTCAATGCACCTAAATTTACATACTGGTAATGGGAACACATCTTATTGTGGTGTCTGATCCCCTCACTCCTCATCCCACAAGTGTGTCCAGCAGCAGCTCCCTACATCCCATGCTCTCCTTCTCTTCTGTCCCACAGAGTCATGACAAGAGCCATATCCAAGAAAGGAGAACCCAATGGGGCCACCACATCTCCTGAAGAGATAGAAATGGAGGAAATAGAAGAGAGAGGCCAGTGGCGGAACAAAATGGAGTTTATGCTGTCTGTGGCTGGGGAGATCATTGGCCTGGGTAATGTGTGGAGGTTCCCCTACCTCTGCTACAAGAATGGTGGTGGTGAGTTCACAGCACACATCCAGTTGTTCTAGATCTGTAGGTATGATGGAAGACATGAACATGCCTGGACCCATTTCTCCTATGCTTCCTGTGTCCTAAGGCACCCCCTTATTCGTTCCTTCAACAAGTTAGTTCCTGCCAAAACCAGGAACAATAAAAACTCAGGGGTGAATCCAGCTGACCACTAGGTACTCTTTCTTAAAACAGCATTCTCAAATCTGGACTTATAAAAAAATTGAACCCTAGTAGCACTTAAGGCTCTTGGGCATCTCAAAAAATTATTGGTCTTTGGAAAATATCAGATGCTGTAACCTCCTCCAACATATTTCCCTTTTCCTACTCCTGGTGTCAAATCCATCTTTTTCAGGCCCTTGTTACAGAGGAGGAAAGGCTTAGATAGTGCTGATATCCTAGCCAAGGCTCGAGACCCCCTAGAAGAGACTTTTGCCCATTCTCCTGGAGCAATTCTCACAGTGATCAAACCACTACCAGGGAAATTCATCCACAAAATGGTTCATTCATCTTCCCCTTTGCTTCTCTGAATGGTTCTGCTTTTCTCTTGCAGTAAGACTGCAATAAAATCATTACATGGTTAAAAGTAAAAAAATTCTCATAACAATAAAATTAAATATAAGGGAATAATTGACTGTCACTAACTTTTCTCAGTGAATTAAAATCTAACTTTATAAAAGAAAGGGAGGAATAACAAATTACATGTCAAATACAGCAATAACTTCCCTTATGTTCTTGTTCTCTAAAAACACCTTGAAATAATGGTCTGGGACTTGCTTTGTACCCCCCCATTTTGAGCTTCCTTTCTCTGCAGACCATGCCCCAGAGGCCTTTCTTTTCCAAGGTGCCATGAACTTTGACCAACAGCCAAGTGGTTCCACTGCAATTTTTCCCAGGGCTTCCATATTCTTGTTCTCTGTGCTGTTGCTGGAGTTAATCCAGATTAAAGAGACAATAAAGTATGTCCTCAAAACCAAAAAAGGCAGGGTAAGAAATTGTTAAAGAAAATGGAATTGAGTTTTTCTTGAAGCTGGGATGATTTTTAGCAGATCCTCCAATATTATGATGGGAGGCACCAAGAGCAAGTCAGATGGGCACAGGTTAGGAAATACTGGAGGTGCATTTGATTGAACAACCCATTCTGCAGTGATGCTTTGAGAGGGGGTCATGGGTTTTTCATGGAAAATTTCTCCCTGAGTTCAGATGAAATCTTTGCATAGTTTGTGCTTGTTGTACCCGGTTCATCAGTCCATGCAATTTGTATGCTAATTAGGGTAAGTGTAAAGGCTACTTTTGTTCACTTTAAATATCTCTTGAATAACATTTTTCTTTTTAATTAAATTTCTCTGGAGTATCTGAGATTGTGATTCAGAGGGTAACCAGGCTAGGCTTGGGAAAGATTAGGATGAAGAGTCCTTCCCTCACAGCTCCACACATTGCCTTTGCAGAAAGTATGCTGCTGCTGTAGAAGGTATTTTTCTCTCTCTAGGGAACCAGAAGACAGGCAATATCTTTTTTCATGACTCTCAAAGATATTCTCCCCATTGGAAAAGTTATTGAAATTGCAAAAAAGGCATTTTCCACCTATAAATGCTGCATCCCTGTCTCACCCTTCCTCCCAAACTTGAGATTGCTGTCCTGTCACCTTTTTCCACCTTTGGATGTACTGAAATGGTTATACAGCTATGAAAACAGATGCCATAAAAACAATAGTACTAATTTTCTGTAAAGCAACCAACTGCAACCTTATCTATTGCTGCACTGTCAAATGTGATCTAATTACTCAGCATCCTGAACTTATTATTAACTCATAAGGAGAGAGGATCTGCTTCTGGGGATTCCACTCAAGGCTGACTCTCCTTCAGTGGAGCACTGACTGGAGTCTGCTCCACTGGGACTGCTGTTGGACAGTTAAGAGAGATGAGACAATAGAGGTGCAAGAAAACCATTACTGCTCAGAGATCAGAATGAGACAACCTCTGGGACAAATTGTATTAGAGGAGAGGGTCTGGAATGTGCTGAAAGGCTCATCTGTGTGCAGGATAGTAAAGCTGTCTTACAGATTTGGCATAGATTTCTTGCAGCAGCTGCCTCTAGTTCAGGGTCTGCAGTTCTCATTCCCTACTCCACAAACCTGGACTGACCCTGAGAACCAGCCTCCTTCCCTCTGGTCCCAGGTCTCCTGCAGCTACACACAGCTGTGTTTAGGGGAAATTTGGATGTTCTTTGTTGTTGTAACATTGTTGGCTTAAAAACAAGGGCAAGTGTTCCTAGTTGCTAGTTGTCACTGGAAGGAATGTCAGTGTGGGTGCCTGTACTGGCAGGGGAGGAGGGGGTCTGTGGGACAGTGGCTGAGAAAGGCACCCTAATCTTGGTTGCAAGCAGCTGAAATGCTCTCCAGGCACTGGCACGAGAGGTGTTTCTGGCCAAATGTTTATTGTATGGAGTGGCAAGACCACAACAGTTGTTTCATCAAGGAAGGCACTCACCTTATCTTGTTTGGAGGGGAGCAGAAGTGTGAAAATCTACACTAAGGATGTGGAGAAAGAGAGTGAGGTGACAGAAGGAAGGCCAGCTGTGAAAATGAGATCTCAGGAGCAGTTTTGAACAGACTTGTGACTGTATTTGATATTTTGGTTTGGCAACATAATTGAAAAGGTGCAAAAAAGTTTCAGACAGCTGAACTGAGTATTAAATCATTTTTTCAGGGTATTAAACTTTTTTGTTGTTATTTTTGTCTTTTCTTATGCATAGTTTATGTTGGTCATTGTTTCTGGGAAAAAACCTTGCTCTTTCTCTCCTTCCTCTTCCATTTTGACAAGGGTTAACCTGAGGGCCATTTCAGGCTGATTTCTCTTCAGACATTTCTCTATATTTTAGCACAAAATGGATTTTGAAGGTAGAAGTTAAACTTCTTCATTTTGAAAATGCTGGAAAGGTATTCTTTCCCTATTTCCATTCTTCTGGTGCAATCTGCTTTCCCAATTTGACGTGAAATATGTCTCAAGTAAATTTATATCCTGGCAAATTTATTACTTACCAAGAAATGTCACCAGCCTCCAGGTTTGTATGCTCTGGGCAAGTGGGAGTTTTGCTGTGACACTCATGAAAGGCAGAACAAATGTGGTTATGTGAAACAAGGGCCTATTTTGTTCACCCCATTCCTGCTGAAAGCTGGAATGGGGTCAGGAGCATGAAGCAGGGAGAACTTCTTCAGCACGATCTTTTTTTAGCTTCTTGCTGGCTACTCCTTAACTCTAGGTTTTGGCCCATGCCAAATGCAGAAGTAATTTAGTTGCACAAGACAGACCACCTTTGTGGTTTTTGTGAGAAATCATGGTAGTGGAGACCTTGTTTCTTTAGCAGACGTTGCACAGTTAGTTCAAAGAAATATTTATGTTTATGTAGCTGATTCCAGCTGCGGTCCCAAGTACCTGACAAGAGGTTTTAAGGATAAGGTTTTTGAAGTGGTTTCTGATGCAGCATTTATCCCTCTCTGCAGGAGCCTTCCTCATCCCCTACCTCATCTTCCTCTTCACCTGTGGGATCCCCCTGTTCTTCCTGGAGACGGCGCTGGGACAGTACACAAGCCAGGGAGGGGTGACTGCCTGGAGAAAGATCTGTCCTATCTTTGAAGGTCAGTCAAGTTACAGTATTTACTGGCAGCCCTTTCTAACAATTAGTGACTCACGTCCTTTTCTGGAAATATCATTATTCCTTTTTTTTTTCTTTCTCCTTTATTCTCCCTCCCTCCCCCTCTCTCCCAGCCTTGTTATTCCTCCTGCTGCCTGCTGTGTGTGCAGAGGCATTGTTGTTGCATCCTTCTTACCACAGTGTGACCTGTGTCTTTGGGGTTAAGCCTCGTGTTGGGAGTTGGTTGCCAGCCCCACCCTCACCTCCTCTGCTTTTCTTCACAGGAATTGGATATGCCTCCCAAATCATTGTGGGATATCTGAATATCTACTATATCATCATCCTGTCCTGGGCACTATTCTACCTGTTCAGCTCCTTCACTTCAGTGCTACCATGGGCCAGCTGCAATAACCCCTGGAACACAGGTACACCTTCCCTTGGTCAGCTTTTAGCTTATTTCCAAATCTCAGAAATTATTTGGGTTTTGTTGAAAATATTTTTTTTTGTTTGGACAAGAAGCTCTTATGAGTCAACCTATGATGTCACCAAAAAGTAGGCATTTTCTGGCAGAGGTGGATGGTAGTTTTCAAGCCAATCTAGAGCCTTCCTCATGTGGCAGGAGCTTTTTATTAGCTCTGGTGCAACAGTTATTTTACAGTTCCCTTACTCTGCCCCATTCCTGTGGAGTTACTGGGGCAGTTGCTGCCAGTGCCTGAACAGTTTCCTCTGTCACTCAGCTTTTGGGTGAACCAGGCTAAGCCTGCACAGTAGGATCTTGCCAGTTCAGGTCTCCCAGTGAAGGAACCAGTAACACAAAACTCTAAGGGTACTGTTTTCCTGGTTAAGCACATCCATACAGCCTCCATACCATTATATTCACCAGGGGTCTCATCACTTGATGCTCACAGTTCACTTAACTCTGCCCTGCAGAGAAGACCTGGCTTTGGCTTTACTCAAGGTGCTTGGGCTGAGCCTGGGAAGATGAAGTAGATGTGAAGTAATTCTCATGAATGTCCTTGTCAGGACTTTTTAAACACGATGAACAGGTTGTTTTGCTTGGCAGCAGCTTGGTTCCCTCCCTTTTTCTCTTGCATCAGATAACTAATTTCTGCAATTAGTTAAATTTCTCTACCCTGTGGGCCTTTCACTCACAGCTCCCTGTGCCCTTTCACCCCAGCAGAAGTAACTAGCCTTTTAAAGAGCTGATCCAATTCCTTCAGCTCCCCCAGAATGAATTTGTTTCTAAAGAAAGCCACATGTGTTCTCTTTACAGAGGGAAGTTTCCCAGCAACAGCTGGATTTCCTTGGTTTTCCAGTAGATTGTCTTTTGCTGGGAAAATGCAAGATGAGGTGCATTGCATCTCCTCTGTTTTCAGTTATTTCATGCTTTGTAACAGGGTTGGGGATGGCAAAGGAGAACATGAAGGCTTCTGTGGTGTGTGCTTGTGTGGACAGGGAATGGTGCATGATGTGGAATGAGAATGGGATCTTCTGTCCTGACCACTTGTAGTTGCTATCCCTTGATAATCTATATTTTGCAGCCATCTGTTTCCAGTTTGGCAGGAAATTGTTCTCTCCTTCTCCTCTTCCCTTTCTGAAGCCCCTCTGATGACTGTTGGATTGGGATTCATACCTGGGGAGAGCCAGAGTTTAATGAGATGCAAAAATTAAATGAGATGCTCTATAGCACAAGATGAAGGATCTGTGTGCTGCCAGAGTGAGGGTTAGGGTCCAGAGGGGAAGGACATCCCTCACAGAGGAGCCCTAGAGAATTTCTCACCTCATCAGCTTCCTTTTCTTTTGGTAGATCTCTGTGTGGACATTCTGAATAGATCCAGCCTGGACAACAGGACCTTGCCTGCGAACACCACCTCCTCAATGATTGAGTTTTGGGAGTATGTGATTGTTTTCCCTCTGTTCAGGCCCCTTTCTTCCAAAGGCTCCAGCTGCAGGACTCCCTGGGCGGGGGGCTGTGTGTCTGTAGGAACTAATGAGGTGCCACGTGTCAGATCTGAACACTGGGAGCACAACGAGCTGCCAAGGAGATGGGCACAGAGCCCAGGGTGTGAGACTGGGCACACCCCAAAGGCAGCTCACAGTGTGCCTGCCCAGGGCTGCTCATGTGCACCTTGAGGGTGTGTTCCCTCTCTGGCACTGAGGTGCCTGGGTGAGTGTAGCCACCAAAAGAGGCACCAAAAGCAGGCAAGGGCTTGCTGCAAGCAGGGGTGCATGTGCTGGGTGTTGCAGGTTGGCAGGCAAGCATGAGAGGCCAGGGCAGACTGAACAGTCCTCCACAGTGAAACACAGAGGGGAAAAATGGCATTTTTGCCTTTTTTGACCCAGTTCTGCTTGCTGTCTAAGGGAAATGTTCCATCAGACTGCTCAGGATCATTCCTGGAGAACAGGGATCTGAGATGCATGCGTGAGATGCCAGAGAAGAATTTAAGAAAGGTGGAGAATTTTGAGGAATTTGTAGCTGGAAGCACTAAAACACAGTCTGAGGGGTCTTGCAGCAGGCCAGACAATATCCCAGACAGGGTCATCAGTGCAGCCTGGGGAGCTTGAAATGACTGCTGGTGCCACCCTACCAGTCCACATGCTACAGAGGAATGTCTTATAAAGAAGAGGGATGTCAAGGACTCAGCCTCAGCTGTTGGGTTTGGGTTTTGTTTCCCATTTCTGTCTCCTAAAGTACTTTTGAAAGGATGGACTGTCCTTTGTCTGTTGCTGGCACCACAGGGCACATAGAAGATAATATGTGCCCATGGTCGCAGAAAGAGTCTGCACAGTTCTGGCTCCTCTCTCCTGCCCTGCTCCTTGCACATACTATTTAGTGACAGCTGAGACCGCTGTCAAACAGTTGTTTGGGTTTTCTGTAGAGAGGGCAAGGGGACACTGAGGGAATTTGAGCAGAATTTGCTGAGGAGTAAATGTGGGTTTGGGCTTCTGGGAGCTGCATGAGCTGCAATGCTGATCTCTTCTGTGGCTTACCTTTATGATGGTGAATCTCCAAGGAAGGAGGCTGAGGGAAGGGCATGGGAATCATAAAGATAATTTATGCTTACATCTAGGATGTCTGTAGCATATGGAGAGGAAGAATGGTGGCCATGGGCTGATAGTGGCTTTGGTGACCTGCTTTGGATTGAGTTTTCTCTGCTGAGGAGCTGCCAGGCTCAGGGAGCAGTGGGGAGCAGGTGTTGATTTTGTGCAGTGTGGGTCTGATGGGCTTGGCACTGTTGGTTTGGAGAGTGGGAGGGTTTGGGTCAGCTACAGGACATGGTGGAGCAGAGATGAGCAGAGGGGAGCTTTAAGCAGAGCTGGGACAATTTGCATGGCTGGGAGCCCTGGGCAGGTGTGCTGTAGCCAGGCTGTTAGTTTTTGGATGGGGTAATGTGGGAAAGGTGTGTGTGGTGAGTGGGGTCTGGAGTGTTAATGCTTCTCTCCCTGTCCCTGGCCACCGGCAGGAAGCGAGTCCTGGGGCTCACGGATGGTATTCACAAACTGGGCACTGTGCGCTGGGAGCTGGCTCTGTGTCTCCTGATGGCCTGGATCATCTGCTACTTCTGCATCTGGAAAGGGGTCAAGTCCACAGGCAAAGTAGGAATGGAGATTATCCTCCCAGTCCATATGCCTCCTTGTACCCATCTTATATTTCTTCCCCATTCTCATTTCTTTTTTCATGAACTAGAGGCAAGAGACACAGCACCAAAGTGTAACCTAAAATCTGTTGAGGCCAAACTGATATACACCAGTTGTGTTTGAACCCTGAGAGGAAGAATAAATGAGTAGGTCCATCAGGGAGGGGAGAATGGGGAAAGAATTGGGAACTGAAGGGAGTTTTGAGTCACATTTTCACTTGCAGATACCCACAGTGGCTGATGGATTCTCCTCTAGTGCCCTTGGGAATTATCCACTCACAGTGTGTTGTCCTGCTGTGGCTTGAGGGTGTTTTCAACAAGATCCTCTGCAGTGGCAGACTTCCCATCCCTGGCAATAATTAAACACTTGAGCAAAACAGACAAGCTGCTGCCTGTAACTAGCTCAGAGAATAGATAATGAATATCTCTTGCTTCTTTATCCTGCAGAACACTTGGAGTGGGAGAAGTCTCCTTGTTCTCTCTTTTGTGCTCTTCCTGAATCTGGAGGTTTTGGGTCAGTTGGTCACTTCCTGCATTTTGCTGATGAAGTTGGAGCCAATGCTTCCTCCTGATGTTTATCCTGTAGAGCAGATGAACTGGTTTTACTTTGGGAGTGGATGAGTGATCGATGCCTTGGGCTGGGAATTAGGGACACTGCCATGGCCTTGACTTGCTCAGGACCTCTTTCTTTCCTGGAGCTGCAATGGAATGGGTGGATCATTAATGATGACTGATGATTAATGATTAGACTTGTGGGTGTCCAGGGAATTTCCCAATAGCAAAGGGAGGGAACGAATTTCTGCAAAAGATTTCTTCCTTCAAATCACTGTCTCTACTCTTCAGAAGTGTTCCCTTTCATACTTGACACCTGTGCTTCAGTGTTAAATCCTTAAAACTGCACTGGACCCCCATTGCAACAGAATGGAATAACAGCTTGCTCCCCTGACTGGATTTTTCCCAGTTTTTGCTGGTGCTGACTGTTTGTCCATCATTTCTGAAGGAAGGAGAGCCACACTCCACCTTTATGGGGAGAGGGGATGGATAGATGATCTGCATTTTAAACCTTGAATCTCTGATTCCTCCTAATTTGAATACCACAGTGCCAAATTCACAAAAGATTGGGTCTGAGAGGCTGTGTGATCTGTGTGGAAGAATAATTAAGTCACCTGAGGTTCTCTTCATCTCTCAGCCTTCTCCACTGAGTTTCTCCTTTGCCTGGTGTTTCCCCAGTGTTCAAGACTTAACCTGCACAGGATGAAAGCTAAACTAGGCTGGTTTAGCTGAGTTGGTTTGGCAAAACCAGACCAGAAAGTAAGAGAAAGCAGTGACTACATATAGTAAGTGGAATGTTCTTCCTGAGATAATGGAAGATTTTTCCATCACAATTTTTAGGGTACAGGGTTATTGGCTATTTACCAGCTAGGTGTTATGGACATGGTGCAAAAATAAGAGAGGGATTTTCTGTCCCCAAATATACTACAAGTCAAACAGGTCAGTTGTCTTCTTTTGAGTATTACAGGGGCACTGTCAAAAAATGCAACTACTTCCCTCCTTTTCTTTGCTGTCAATATACTAAGACAAGCATTAGGAAAGACACAAGAATTCTGACTAGGTGCATAATTTTGTTCAACAGCTCCAGCTTAAACAGGAGGTTGTGCTTGCCTAAGAGGCTGCTCTAATCACATAGCCCTGCCAGATCTTTATGTTTCTGCTTCTGTGATTTAAAGAATCCAAATTTAAAGAAACCATAGTGACCTCAGGACAGTAATTTCAAATAACTCCATAAAGACTCATTTTCTTTTAAAAGCATTTTTCTTTTATTCATTTTGTCCTGTGTTTCTCTTCCTTGTGCATTCAGCTGTTGTGCATAAATGTTCCTTAAAAGTGATTTCTGAAGGTAGATTTTAATACTTGTGCCCAAAGGAGTGCCATTATCATTCAATCAGGGAACAGCAAAAGTACCATGTACTGTGACTTATTTGACCAATTATCACTAAGCACAAAAAATTGCCATTTCAGGCCCATCACTATGAATCCATGGAGTAAACAAGCCTCCACATTACTTAGATGAATTTTAGTAATGAATAAATTTTAGGAAGTTTCAACTTGCTCACAAATATTCTGCAAATAGAAAAGAAGAATGTGTTATATTAGAGAAATGGTTTAGAGATGATTAATTCTACTGTAGTATTTATTTATATCACACACAAAAAGAAGTAAAAATAGGTATTACAAAAATAATGGTCTACATTTTCTTTAAAGGCTTTGAGTTGCTCCCATTTTTTTACCTGTGAGCTCAGAGGCATTGAAGGGATGAAAGTGATGCAGGAGCACTTCTGGAAATGAGACCCCTCATGGGATCTCAAATTGGACATCAAAAGTTGGTATTTCATTTAGAAAGCTCTTGCTGTGCATAGGACCATTTTAATAACTCATTAAAACTCAGTGACAGGAAGAGATCTGGGTTTCTTCTGCAGCTCTAGAAAGATGAAGGGAACAGCTGGAGAGCAGGGAAATTACACTGAGGGGAAAGAGAAAACAAAGCAGAGCAAAAAGTGGCAAAGTCTTGGATGAAGAACAAAATGCAGATTAACTAAATCACTAGTGAGATGTAACCTTGATTAATTTCTTTCCCACCCCTCTTCTATGATAGCAGCAGCAGCTACAGCCAACAGCAGAGTGAGGGAGCTTTGCTGGGGTGGGGTCCTGCAGGTGAGACGAGGTGAAGTGATGCCTGCCCCCATCCCTGCTGACCCTCTCTCCTCTTGTTTCCCTATCTCTGCAGGTCGTTTACTTCACTGCCACCTTCCCATATGTGATGCTCCTCATCCTTCTGGTTCGAGGGGTGATGCTGCCAGGGGCTGCTGAGGGGATCATCTTCTACCTAAAGCCAGACATCTCCAGGCTGGCAGACCCACAGGTGAGGGGTGGTGTCAGGGAAATGCTGGCCACAAGAATGTTCTCAATGCTCTGGCTGCCCATAGGGTCAATCCCTGCTACCAGGCATTGGAGCTCATGGAAACCTTCAGTGAGATCCTGTTAGTGAGATAAGGCAGAAGGTAGGGCTTTGGTTCACATGGGATGTGTGTCCCTGAAGAGCTCCTATGTACCTGCCTATGTGTGTGAACTTAGGGAGAAGTGCCTGGGCTGGGATTCTTTGAAGGCTACAGAATTCCAGCTGCCTGGATGTTTGCACCTGGGGGCTACTTAGGGGAAAAAGAGAATGAGTGGGGAAGCTGGAGACCATCAGAAAGGTGGGCTGTTTCCCTGCCTGCCTAAAACTCCCTCAGGGAGTTTGTCAGGACTTTCCCTGGGACTGTGTGAGAGCAGAGCTGCAGCTTAGCCCACAGTTCAGCTCTCCATGGAGGAGGGGGCTGGAGCTGTAGTGAGAAACCCCACTCAGCTTTTCCCATGGAATATCAGAGCAAGGGGGAACCTGGGTGCCTGTCATCCCATTGGCCTGCAATCTCTCATCTCAGCAATTTTCTGCCCTTCACTGTGTACTGTGGCCTCAGAGAGGTGGGAAACTAGACCTGGGAGCAGGGAAGGGAGTACACAGATTGTTAATCATGCTCTCATTTGAGGTGACTCACCAGTGGCTCTGCAAGGAGATTAAACATTTGGGCCATAGAGGGACCACAGACATCTGTAGTGAAAGCTTCAGATGGAGCCATGCTATCAGGGATGCCATCAGGTGTGGGGTGAATAAATAGTGTCATCTTGAGGGATGTGAAAATATGGTCTCCTCTAGGAGGGAGAAACCCTTTCCTAAAGGGTTTCCAGTTCTATAGCTCAGTTTTCCCTCATAGTATCCCAGATTCTCCATTCACTGTAGATCCCCTTTCTGTCTCACAGGGTTTGCTCTCCATGACTGAAGGAGTTATTGTTGACAGGGCACAGCCATTTGTTTATTTTGTTGTCAGGTCTGGAGACCACTGACCTTCTCTATTCCAGGTCTGGATGGATGCAGGCACTCAAATCCTCTTCTCTTATGCCATCTGTGAGGGGTGCCTGACAGCTCTGGGCAGCTACAATAAATACACCAACAACTGTTACAGGTAGGAAGAGCCTGGATTCCTCATTTCCTTCTGGGAATTTTCTCAGCTATCACAGAGCTGCATCAGAGACAGGCTCTGTCCTTGGGGGAAGCCTTGGGTCATGCTGCTGTGACTAACAAGCTGCTCAGAGTGCAGAAGCTGCAGAGCACTCAGCACAGGGGTGGAGAATAGCTAAGGGAAGAGAGGAGTCCAGAAAATGGCTTTAATAGTGCTGTCCTGGACAAGTCTGTGTAGAAATAAGAGACTGGAGGAGGGGGAGGAATGAAAATGGAGAGTGTCTCCAGCCACTGTGTAGACAGCACAGTCTGTTTTGACAGGGTGAGTGGGCTGGGGTTACATGGCCAGCTCTGCCATCACTTGCTAGGCAGGGGAGGTGGTACAAAGATGATGGCTGGGCCCCCTGTCTCCAGTGCTTTACTACCATCAGAGTAATGTACTGCCAGTGGCCTTCTGATCCTATCAAGGAAATTAATCAGGTCTGTCTGGCCTTCTCCTTGCCCTTAGATTACAGACTTATTTTATCCATGGCCTGACATGGAGCTCAGTGGAGCCATCATGACCATTTTTGACACCCTGTACAGAACCCTGAGAAGCAGGGACTTTGCTATTCTTTCACATATTGCTCCAGCCAGATGGTAAAATGGAACTGTGCTTGGGAGACATCAATCATTATTCCTTCTGTTCTCCTGTAGGTGCTGCA
Organism: Erithacus rubecula; assembly: GCF_903797595.1. NCBI lineage: Eukaryota > Metazoa > Chordata > Aves > Passeriformes > Muscicapidae > Erithacus > Erithacus rubecula. The sequence continues at coordinate 3,654,761 of NC_136686.1, forward strand.
ATGGCTGTTGGTTGAGCAGTTAATACTTTCTCCTGGCTCTCCCAAAATATTTCAGTCACCAATGAAGTGGTGTGCTGACACCTTCCTCTAATTTCATAGGTGCCTTGTGCTTAGCAGCAGCTTAGCTCTGGGTGTACCAGATGTGTCCACAGTGCCTGCCCCATAGCACCTGATGCTGTGGGTCACCTCTGGCTGTTGCCCAGGCAGGACCCAGGGGTGGGGGGCTTCCAGCCCAGCCAGTTCAGAGTGGTGCCCAATTTTCACAAGGACCAAGTGCACAGAAGTTTCAGGACAAGTAGCATAGCACATCTCAGCCTCCATCTGAGCACAGCTAATAAAGACAGAGTAGACATTGCCCTTGTCAGTGAAGATTTTTATTATCCTATTACCTTTGTTTTACTAGACCTGCTGAACCTGTATGTCTTCTTGCTTTCAGATACTCCTCTTTCTTCATTATGTTTCCTTTTGCAATCTCTTTCCTCTTCTCATTTTCTCTATTGTTTTTCCTATTCTCTGGATTCTTGTCTTTTTTTTATTGCTATGTGCTGTGTGGTTCTGCCCCATTCCCCTGTTGTGCCATGTGTAGTCCTGTAACTCTTGAACTCTTGTCTCTACTCTGAACTTTTTTCTTCTGAGGGGTTCAAGAAAAACATTGCTGTTTCTTGGTAGTGCTGTCTAGCTAGGGAAGCTGAGCACAAACACGATCCTAAGAGGATCCATTCTGCAGCAAGCAACCCCCATTTCTCTCTGGTCTCTTTCCTGCAGGGACTGCATCATCCTCTGCTCCCTGAACAGTGCCACCAGCTTTGTTGCTGGCTTTGCCATTTTCTCTGTGCTGGGTTTCATGGCTCGAGAGCAGGGCGTACCTATTTCAGAAGTGGCCGAATCAGGTACGTTTCTCTGGGAGACTTCAGAGCCAAGGGAAAGCAAACAGCCTGAAGGGGAGGGCACTCTCCTGAGGTGAAACCCAGTATGTTCTCTACATCCTCTGTTACTGTGGGTGTCTGCAGGATCAGTACTCCTCAACACATCTTTCAGCTGAGGGTGGGCAAGGAGCTGTGACAACAGGAGCTTTGAAGAAGTATGTGAACTTACTCTGTGCTGCAGGTGGTGGTGTGAGGGACACATGTGACCATCTTGTGGTCTTTTGTCAGGTCCTGGCCTGGCTTTCATAGCATATCCAACAGCAGTAACAATGATGCCTGTGTCTCAGCTCTGGTCCTGCCTCTTCTTCCTCATGCTGATCTTCTTGGGACTGGACAGCCAGGTACAACAAACCCCCCTCTTCATCTAACATGCATGTGCCTGTCCCCACCCTGAGCATTCCCCACAGTCATTGGAAAGGATAAGGTGGGTCTGTGCTTTGCTGGTACCTTAAACAGGGCAGTCTGGGATGGGGAATTGGGCTGTTTCTCCCAGCTGCATCCCACCAGAGCAATCTCTGTGTCCTCTTCTCACAGCTGTGCCCATGTCTTACATCCCATGTCCCTGTTATGCCAGGAACAAACCCTGTGGAGTGCAATGTGCAACTCTGCTGCTGTCATGAAGGGAGCAGAGGGTGTCCTGCATCTCCACTGGACAGGCATTTTTGTCAAAGTCTGCTCTGTTACACCTCAGCCCTTGTGTCTGGATAGTCAGACCTTTCCCCTCTGTTTCTGCTGGCCTTTGTTGGAAGCAGGACAGACAAAAAGAAAAAATGAAAAAATAAGGATTTGGGTGGTGGGAGCACAAACAAGACAGTGAGAGGAAGTGCGTGCTTGGGAAAGGAGAGAGGCTGATTTCTCTGACCTGTTTTCTTCTGCAGTTTGTCTGTGTGGAAAGCATGGTGACAGCTATTATTGACATGTTCCCAGGAGTGTTTCGGAAGAAGGGCCGTCGGGAGCTGCTGATCCTGGCCATTGCAGTCATAGGCTACCTGCTGGGCTTACTGCTGGTCACTGAGGTGAGCAAGGAGTAGCTGGGTTGTACAGCTGAGCACCAAACCGCCTGCTACACAGCTCTGGAGGTCTGGGCAGAGACAGCAAGCTTGTCTTCAATGCTGTTAATTGTCTCTCATTTCTGATGCATTAGTTGGTGTCTCTCACAGCCAGTGCTGCTTTGACCCCATGTGACACTGGTCCACTCACTGCATCACTGAGCCTTCCAGAGATCCTGGTCCCACAGCCCAGAGAGGCTGCCTGACACTTGGCTTTGTGCAAATATCAGACCTGTGAGCTAAAACAAAAGGAGCAGTTTGGAAACAAGCCCTTCTAAGGGCAGTGATCATTTGCTGGCTGCTTTCCACACAAAGCAGAGCAGCAGGAGAGGAGTCTGGAGGTAATGGCTGTGCCATAACCTGCTGGAGCCCATGGGAAGCCTGTGATCCTGGGACAAGCAGAAGCAGAGCTGTGCTGGTGTAATGCCATGCACACAGTGTTTGTACTGCTCTGCAGCTAAAAGCTACTTCTCTGTGTGTACCACAAACTTGGGTGAGGGTCTTAGCACTCCTGTGATGCCTCCATGAGCTCTGTAGTGACAACTGATTCCTGTTAGACCCTGAGAAACAGATGAATGATCCTCCAGCAGGATCCTGGCTAAGGATCTGCTGAAGGCAACACCTACTGTAATCAATTTGAGTGACACTGTGTCTAGAGCCCTTCAGCATTATTTGAAAGCATCTTCTTGACCTGGAGAGGCTTTCTCTTGGAGAAATCACATGAAAATCATCTTTGGGCCTGTACAGGTAGCTGATACCAACTCTGCAGGGCTCAGCTCCAAGTTAGAGGCAGCAGGAATGCCACATACCTCTGCCATTGCAGAACCTGGAAACTGGGCAGTATGTAAGGTTGAACGAAGGTAAAATGAAAAAAAAATCTGAATATCCTTGCTCAAGATCACAATTTTTTGGGTGAGAAATTCTGCACTGCTTCATGGTATTTCAAAAATTATTCTGGGAACTTCCTAACAGTTTTAAAACAACCAATCAAACCAGCTCCTGCTCTTATGCACATAGAAGCCAGTCTAGCCCAGCAGTATCATGAAATGGACATGAAAACCTCTCCTGCCACCAGGTTTGACTGTACTTTTGGAACAGAGTAAGGGCAGCCCCAAGAGAAGGCTCTTCTCCCACCTCTTCTAGGTTCAGTGTTTCTGCTGCTGTTCTTCTGCTTGCCCCACTCATTTTTCCCTAACATGAAACAGTCTTGCCATGGCTCTGTTTTCTCTACCTCTTCAACAGGGTGGCATGTACATCTTCCAGCTCTTTGACTACTATGCTGCCAGTGGCACATGCCTGCTCTTCCTGGCTATTTTTGAAGTCATCTGTATAGGATGGGTGTATGGTAAGTGGAGGAAAAAAAATCTCTCTTGTTCTTTATCAAGGCAAGAATGCGGGGTTGAGAAGTGAGAGTGGATAGAAAAGATCCTCAGGGGGTAAAGAAGTGCTGCAATTATGTTCTTTCTTATCAAGTTTTCACTGTGTTTCCTTGAAACATTTCTTAATTGTTCCACATTTAGACTAGGATTTTTTTTTCCTTCTCTGTAGGTGCCTCATATTGAATTACCTTGCTGTTCTTTCCATCTGCCCTTTGAATTAGAAAATCAGATATAGGGGAGTGACTGCTGTTCTTTGATGTCTGTCCCTGTCTGCTCACATTGCATTTAGTTTAGTCCTGCCAGTTAATTTAACACAAAATTCAGGGATGCACACTTGCTATATGTTACTTGTGAGATTATTCCTGCTTCCTATTTGCCCAGGCTGTAATGGCACCCAGAAAAGAAATAGGAGGAACTGCTTTGGCTCTCAGTGAAGTCTGTAACTAAACTACTCAGGAGCAGGATAAAACTGAGTTTCATGAACTATCAGGAGGAAACCAACTTCATGTTAGTCTGTGCAGTAAGAAGAGTCTCCTCTGATATCCTATGGGAGATCTCTTCCTGACCACAAAGGTTTTGTTTCTTGTCCTTGAAGCTTATGTCAAGGCTGGTTTTTGGGCAAAGTGTCTTGTGTTTGATGCAGAGCAGCTGCTCCCTCTCTTTGCTTCATGTAACTACATGAGCCTCATACCTGTAAGGATTGTAGATGCCAGCTTAGACCAGACCTCAACATCCCACAGTCAGCACAATGAAACTCACCACTTTCTCCAAATGCTTTATGTACAGCAGAAGCCTATTGCTACTTTGGATAAACTTAGTGGAAGGATCACCGATCCAGCTGCTTTGTCTTGGGCTCCAGGGAATGCAAGAGAAGTAGATGTGTAAGAGAGTTTTATTTAGGTAAGATGTCCTTCAAGGAAGCTCACCTGACATCTTGCAGTAACAGGCCCTGGCCAGATTTTAATATTTCACCTTCTGCCCAGTCCTTTTGGGATTTAAAGGGAGATTCCCATCCATTTGTGACAGGATGGGGATCACCATTCTGGGTTGATTATTAAGTAGAATTATGCTTTGATGTTTTATGCCATTTTTACAGTCAAACAGGCAACATGCCTTTTCTGATGACCCACGGAGAGAAGCAATGGCAGGCAATGAGTAACAGGAGAGGTGATGCTGCTCCAGCAGCCTCAAAGGGAGATGGAGCAGCTGGAAACAGAAATGGCCCTTTTCCTCACCACCATGGGTTCATTTGTACCACTTCACACAGTGTTGTTTCACCCTCTTGATGTTCTGCTTTGCATCCATTAGGATGGTTCTGGTCCAAAATGTAGTCAGAGGGCCAAGGTGAGGTGTTATAGTGGGGGGAAAAAAAGTGACTAGTGGTAATTAAAGGGTTTTTTTTCCCCAGCCTTGGAATTGGCAGGGCTGAGCCTCTTGCTTACACTGTGAAGAATTACAACATTTCTGCTAACACAAATATGTGTTCTGAGTTTCCCCTCTCCCAGCACATACGCCAACCACCCACCACTTGGCAGCTTCCCCCTGCTGCCAGGCTCCCAGCTGCTCTCCCAAAGACCTGAGGATTTCCTCCCTACTGCTCCCTGCCTCTGGGAGGATGGCACAGCATTGGAGTTGCATCATGATGTTCCCTAGAGGAGAGTGCTGGAGGGATTCTGGTGTCCATAGACTCCCTTCCACTCTGGGACAGATAGCCCTTCTATAAGCAGGCATGGAGTTTAATACAGTTGAATTCAATAAATGTAATTTGGGAGAAAACCCAGAAATTTTTTAATGGATTCCAAGCTAGCAGAACTGTGAAACTCACTCTTTTTTGAATATGGCAAAAGTAAAATTAAATCTTTGTCCCTTTTAGTTAGGTTTAATTTGTTGTTTTTATAAGCTGAAAGGAGAGGGGCTCCATAAGAACATGAAATAAGGCTGTAAGCAAGTCTCTAGTTAGGTTTATGTGAAATTTAGTCCTGTGAATTTACATGGCTAAATGATTTGTCAGAGGGAAATGAAACCACTTTGAAGGTATATGGGATTGATCAGCACAAGGGAAGTGGTGCCAGCATTCATGGTTAACTGTCCAGTGACTGCATCCCATTCTTCCTTGTCTTGAAATACTGGAGATAAAAGCAAACATCTTTGTTCACTCCAACAAAAATCTCTTTGAGGAAGTTTTATGGTTTTCTCTGCTGGAGCTTTATTTAATGCTTCTGATGTGCTGGGAAGGAAGGGTACATTGCTCCAGTCTGTGTCCTCCAGCTTCTAATTTGCTCAAAAAGCCAGTGTTGAGTGGCTGAACTGATGAGTTCTTAAGCTTGATTACTTTTTCATCTGCCTGTGAAATGTAGAATATGTAAAACCTCCTGTTCATATACTCTGTGAGGATGTTCATGTCAGTCCCCCTTGTGTATCATCACATCACTCACTGACTGTCACAGTGGCCATGGAAATTTAGGACCTGGTGGTCATCCTACAGAGAAAAGGGACAAGGACAGGTGGAGGCACATAATAATTAACAATATAAGTTGTGGGGTTCTTTCCTTGTTGGAAGATGGATGTGTGTGTGTTCTTTTTGTTTGCCATTTTTGTATTTCTTTAATTGATATGTCTCTTTGACTAGATACTCAATCCAAATTTGCAGGGAAACTTTATCTCCCATCAAGTTATACTATGAATTAATTTATTTGTCATACATCTGACATGACAGTGTGTTTCTGTGCAATGGCTGTGCTCATATTTTAAACTGCAGTCCACATGATCTATATGTCTCTTTTTCACCACGGGGAAGATTTTAGCTTTTTGGCAAAATTAATTTTATATACAATCTCCTTTCATCCCCAATGTATTTTCAGAAGTGCTATCTGAGTCCTCATGATATTTACAGCTTGGAAGTTCTCTGGTGTGGGCTGGGCTCCCACACAAGGCTGCATGTCCCTTGATATACCACAGCTGCTTGTCTTTGCTTGAGGCTACTTGTTAACTTGCCAACTCAACACCAAGAGGTGTTCAAATAACTATCCTCCCCCTTCCCCTCAAATGCTTCAAAAAGCTGGGTTTAAAAAAGATTTTCTGCAAACATTAGTCATGAGATATAGAAAATAATGGAAAGAATTACAAAAAAGGCCCAAACCCATACATAATGTGCTTCTGTAGAATTACTGTATTTCAGGGAAACATATTATGAACATTTAATTCTGAGATATAAAAAATCACAAGCCCAAATAAAAGTCACCAAACCTCAAGCACTCACAAGTGTGGCCAATTCTCTAGGTACATATTTTGCCTACTCCATGGTGCTGAGATATAAAGAAGCAAAATCTTATCACATTTGCAGCTGGGAACTGTGGCCTGACCATGAGTTCACAGATGGATGAACATCCCCAAAGGCAGAATCCTTCTTTATCAGCTAAGCACCAAGATAAAGCTTTAATAAGACAAATATGGTATTATTTCATGCCAAAGGTGCTTAAATGGTAACCCTTTTTCTGGATAGACTAGCTCAGTTTTTTTTGTCTAATATTGTTGTCTTATTTTGCCTGAGGCAGTCTGGTAAATCTGGTTAGTTTTGGTTAGAAAGGTCCTAGGGTACCTTATAAATGACTTTCTGATTTTTCTTCATTTTACATCTCTTTCTGGCCAGCATTAGTCTCCTGATACTTCAAGATATCCCAGAGTTTATTGCAAGGTCTACTGAAATCCATCTGCATTTTGTTGTCTCCTCTATGCCATTGCATAAGTTTGCTCTTTGTGCTTTGAGCTGGGAAGAGTCAATGGTTAGAGTCTAGCTAGTGGCAGGACTTCCAGGTGCTTTTCTGAAGTATATCCCATCCCAGGGTACCATGAGATTCAGGTGGGGCCCCCACACTGTGAACAAAACAATCCAGTATGTGAAACTAATGAGAAGAGGAGGAGATCAGACCCCACCAGACAGCTCTCACTGGAGAGTACAGAGGCATTTGCAGATGGAAGGTTTGGCTTTCAGAAGAGTTTAATTGCCAGGTTTTCTGAGTTTATGTCAATAATAAAATATTCTGTGGAAGACAGGCTCTTGAGATCCTACCCAACTCAGTGGTGATTCTTGACATGACTTCCCTGATATACCAGCATATTTATTTACAAAGAGAAGGTTTTGTTAGGTGTTCCCCCTCTGGACTCACACAATCCCATATGCCTAACCTGCAAGAGCTTTCCTTTGCTGCTGTGTAAACCAGGCACCTCTCTTCATCTTTCAGGGATGAAATTAAACCCTCCATCTCGATTTAGCCTTCAGATGGGCCTTTTCAATGCCAGAAAACCCTATCACCTGCTGCTCTATTATTAAGATAGCTATGTTTTCACCAGAAGTAAACACATAAAGAAAGTTTGGGATCTGGTGTGAATAGCCCTTGAAGGAAACAAAACCAACCTGACCTCTGACTTTGTCTCTGTGCTGGCTGGTGGCCAAGGTGCCAACCGCTTCTATGACAACATTGAGGACATGATTGGCTTCCGCCCGTGGCCCTTGATCAAGATCTGCTGGCTGGTGTTCACCCCAGGTCTGTGCTTGGTAAGTGCAATTATAACATCATGACATGTCACTCTGGGTCCCCAAATTCTTGGTAGAAAAGGCTGATTTATCTGCAAGGTGCTGCTGTAAATTTTTCACACTGCTATGGAGAAGTAGAAGCTTGGACATAGCTGAGGTAGCTATTTATTTCCTTTGTAAAGCCTTGTTTTGCCTGGAGAATTAATTGAGTCTGAAAAGCCAACTGTTTATTGTGAAGACAAAAGGAAGTGGGTCCTCAAAGCCTGGAGATGTTTGGTCAAATTGCTTATGAATAGAAGACCAGTGAAAATTACCCTTTTTTGAAATACTTGCTTCGGTCTCTGTTCCTGGGACTTCCCATGGTTCAGAAATATCTATCTATAGCCATTTGCATTCTGTGTTATTAAATCTTTTCCAAACCTTCTGTAACTGTGTTTAAATGAAATGCACCCAAATTCAGGCAAGTCCTTGCCTGTTTTGAATTTATGTCCAGTCTTGCTCCACTGACTTTTACATTCTTTCTCAGCCAGATTCTGTTTTTGTATTTCTGTATCTGATGTTGAGAGTTGTTTTCTTTGACCTCAGTGGGAACACAGATGATATCTATAGCTACAACTCACAAAAGATTCCTAGTCCTTTGTCCCCAGGCTTCAGCAGGACTTGAAGATCTGGGAAATTTTCAAACCAGCCCAAATTGTCTGAAAGCTTTGTAGCTAGAGAGCCCCAGGAGGACAAAATCTGTGCCTGTGTGGTTCTTCTGGAGAGTTTCTGCCAGGCAAAACAACAGTTCTTGTCCTTGATATGAATAAATTGCTGTCTCAACGTTGCTGGACCCTCAAAGCTGCTGCCAACTTTGCTTATGTTGAACTCTTCAGAAGCCTGAAGGCTTTGCACTGCAGAGATGCCTGGCCTGGCACTGATAACTCCTTGTGCATCCAGCACCAGGCTCTGCTCACTGCAGCCAGCAAGGTCCCTGCTGGCTCATTCAGGACAGAACTCTGGCACCTTGCAGGGCAGGCAGTCCTTGCAGGGTGGCCAGGCTGCCAGGCTTGGCTGCCCCTTGGCTCTCCTTATGTTTGTGTTTTGTGCTCCCCAGGGCGTCTTCCTGTTTTCCTTGATCAAGTACACACCCTTGAAATACAACAATTCCTATGAGTACCCACCCTGGGGCTACATGCTAGGCTGGCTGATGGCACTCTCCTCCATGGTCTGTATTCCTCTCTATGCCATCTTCATCCTCCTGAAAACCAAAGGACCCCTGAAACAGGTACTGGGATTGTGGTCACTGTGGGTATGTTGCTGCTGCTCCCCTAGATGGTTCAGGATGGGCCCCAGGGAGGATGTATCTGGCACTTTTCTCCTCTGAGAAGGCGAGGGCTGGTGAGAGTCACCCTTCCCCAGACTGTGCTGCAGCTCTTGTGGGCAATTTGGAGAGTTTGGAGGGTCTCAGCTCCCAGGCTGATCATCAAATGCCCAGTCTTTAGTGTGGTGGGCACCATAATGCTCGATGCAATATATAGACATATATATAGCATAGATATGCTATAGATACCAGAATTGTAGTGAATTAATTTCCTGACACAGATGTTTCCAGGAACAGTCTTTGAATATTGCAAACCATTCAATGAAAGCAAGATTGTAATTTATAATTATGATCAGTCACTGCTACAAACTGATTCCTCTTGTTGCACTTGACTGACCAAGAAACACAAATGTTGTTTCCTAATGTCCCTGATGAAGACAGCTCAAGCTCCAAAGACTAAAATCTCACAATGAAGTACCCACAGAGCAGCTGCAGACTAAGGTCAATTTTGGAAGTCATGGAGCAAATAGTTTTGAATAAAAGGACAAAGTCTGTGATTCTGGTGGCCCATTTCAAGAGGAGTGGGAGCACTAGAATTATCCAACAAGTCATGGATTAATTGCTTGATCTGCTTGTGATGCACTCTGCATGTGAGTGAGCATGCACTGTCCTGAACAGCTTGTGATGGAAAAAGTAACTGTGAAAGTGAGGTTTCAGCTGGGAAATGATAGGCTGTCCCATGGAGCTGGCAGGTAGCAGGACATCAGCTGCAGGATGGAAAGCAGGAGGAAACCAGGAGCTCAGGAAGTCGTGTGGCACCAGAGAAGCTTAAAAAAATGAGATTTAAAAGATCAGAAATTCACTGCAGAGTCCCTGTGAGCCAGCACCCTTTAGTGAAGATCTCAAAGATATTTTCAGTTTTTAAGAATAAACTCCTCAAAGTTATCCAAACACTGCATACATGTGTGGAGCAGCCTGTAGCACCCTGCATTGCAGAGGACAAAGGGGGAGCTAAGGGCAGGCAGCTGCCTCACAACCCCTGTCCTCACCATCACAGTCTGGCTGACTGGAAGAGGGGAGCTGAGGATGGTTTGGAGCAGGAACCAGTCTGCAGAGGGACTGCTTTACCTGGGAAATGCCACTGAGGTAGGTGTCACCTACCACTCTGTTTGGATCATAGCAGGTACCCAGCATCTGATGATCAGCCCATTTGAAAGTCTTCACAGCTCCCACCAAAATCAATGGAAAACTATATAGTATAGGAAAAGAAAGAGATTTATGTTGTTTTTTCCATTGCCACAGAAGATGTGTGTGGTGCTATTTGCTGGCATCCTCCCTCACAGCAGCAGGTCTGTGAGAAGTGCTGTACATCAGATTATCAGTGCACAACCCAGATTTGAGCTCTGAGGCAGAAAAATGGTCACTGAGAGCAGCTGAAGGGAACCTGCTCTCCTCTGTTTGGTAGGAGAGGAAGAGGGAGCTGGCACGCTGGCTCTCCAGATGCCTTTGCCCCCAGCAATGATTGTGGATCACTATTGGCTGTCAGTTTGCTCAGCAGCCTAATTAACAGCGGCTTCCTCTCCGCAGCGACTGATGCAGCTGATTTCCCCGGCGGAGGATCTGCCGCAGCCCAGGAGGAAGCACGTGGCCAGGCCGTCTGATCTGAGGCGAGAGGGATGGACTCCTCCAGTCCAGGAGGTGCTCAGCATCACAGAGAGAGAAACACACTTCTAAGGCACCTGGGATGTTTCCTTCATAACCCAGACTGATTTGCTCTCTCCTTCCCAAAGTGGTTTCTTTTCCCTTCTCTTCTTCACGTCTGTGACGGGAGCATCTGGGACAATTGCTCTCCTTCCAGCCAGCTGGTTGCACCCACTGGAAACAACATTTCTTTTACACTCTGGGGACTACTCTTGCTGCCAGCAGCTGTGGAAGCTGCACTATCTTTTTGTCAGAAGTGCCCTTCAGTACCATCACCAGTTGGGAAGAGTAAAAAAACATTTTAGAAAAAAAGGAAAAAAAAGCGCATTCATGTTGGGAGGAGGAAAAGAAACCACAGTGGTGAGGGTGGTGAGAGAGAGCAGAGATTAAAGTGTGAAAGAACCAAGTTAGGAATGCAAAAGCATGAAACGATGGGGTGTTATCCAGGAAATAAGTAAGCTGGTTCAGAAGTATATAAGAAGCTGGAGGATGACAAAGAAAAGTGCTTTACTAGGTCACTTCTGTACAAGGGAGAGAGAGCAAGGAACATATAATAGCAAACAACAGAAGGAGGCTGCAGTGTCTGTCGTTACAGCTTCAGCTGTCACTGGAAGGGAAGGGAAGGGAATGACAGGTTGCTTGATGCAATCCTGGTTGTTGATGATTGATCTCAAGGCAGTATCAGTCTGGAAAAGGGGGTGAGGAATGACTATCTAGGGGACTTGCTCTTGGTCAAAACTGCATAGCCCAGTGAAAACAATGAATATTTGACAGTTCTTTCAGAAAATTCATGGAGTACAAGAGAAGTCCCAGAGCTGTTGGTGAGAAAAAGAAAAAGAGCTGCAGCACAGCTGGGAAAATGAGACCCTGAGGACTGCACGCCCACAAATTTAACAGCACTGTTAGGGCATTTTGTAGAGGAATTATTGAAGGAGTTGATGGGCCTGATTCTGCTCTGCAGAGTAACTTTGGGAAGAGGGTGGGAGAATGGTTGTACTCCCTTGGCTTTGCTGCAGATGACTGCTCAGGGGATAAGGAAGACATATTCAGGCACAATTATCATCAGCTCAGGCAAGATAAATCAAATTTAATAGGTAATATAGGTTCATTGGAAGCAGATTGTGTCGAATTAGAGATTGCTTGTTGCCTGGGTAGTCAAAAATGTGAGGCAATGGGTGGGAGGAAATGTGCTCTGATGCTGGGTTTGGTGCAGTGCCAGATGTCTCTGTCCTGTAGAGGCTGGGGCTGTAAAGCTGCTGCCAAATCTTGCTTGAGTGCCTATCAAAAATTCACAGCTGAACCCATCAGAAAAGCCAGTGGCAGGATGCACTCGGGCCCTGTGCTGTGGCCCAGGGTACATGCACTGGTGCATGGCTGTGCTGCAATATTGGTGCATCCAACCACACCAGAGAATGGCCTTCAAAATGAATCACAGATGCCACAGGCGCCTTTCCTTGTTCCAAGTAATTGCTTTTCCCTGTGCTGTGTGGAGATAAACGACCAGCACTAAAGTAAGCATGGTAATCAGGCCTCATCTGTGCAGCTCAGTACCTATTCCAATTGCTATGGGAACCTTATCTGCTGCAGTTTCCTCTGAGTTTAACTGGAGAATTAGCATAGGGCAATCTTTCCCCCATTTAATTTCCTTTCCTTTAAAAACTAAAAACTACAAACTGGTGGTAAAACGAAGGCTGAAAGTCAAGTATCAGAATTTGTACCTCTCTGGGACATTATCAGTTGAGTTTTACTGCGGAAGACAGAGAAAGCTGGCAAAGCTCATTCACATTCCCTGCAAAGGATTGCAGCACCACATAAGACACCATTCATTGCATTTTTATTTCTTGAAGAGCTGAATGCCATGCTGCAAATAGCTGTGGGAAGAGCTTAGCACCCAGAGGTTTGCAGTCAGACCTCATGGGAAGCAGTTTGGTGATTTTTCCTCTCCCTCCCATCAATATTACTCATAATTTGGTGGGGGAAGCAGCTCCCCCCAATCTTGATTCTTGTACAGTCCTTGGTAGGACATTGAGCCCCTTTGCTCCTGCTGTCATGCCTTTAAGATGTGAGGTAGTTTTGTGCTGTCAGAGAAGTCATGGAGATGTGTTCACTTATTTTTCTGAGGCAGTTGAGTAGCACTGCAAAAATCCTAGATAGAAACAAATACCTCTTCAGTTTGGAACACAAACATGGTGCTGTGTTACTGACTGCATGAACTTGTTCCTCCTGCTTATGCATAATCTGACAATAGCATCCCACCTTTGCCAGGAAGCAACTTATTTTTATAAAGCTAGAGGAGGTATTGTTGTGCCCATTGAAATCAATCATAAAATTTCCAGGATCAGAAAGTTAATCCAAATGGAATTGACAGAGTCTCAGGAATTTGAAGTCAAATCTCAGTGGCCCAGTGTCATTTAATTGCCTTTCCTTTAAAAACTAAAACTCACACCTACACCCAGCTTGGGGAACAGGGGGGAATGCCATCAGTGGCTGTCTTTTGCTGTGCAACCCCCAGCACAATTAGAGACTGAGTAGTGGTTTGTTAGATTTATACAAATGTCTCAGGCATTGCTGCATGCATGTGACAGATCTGGCAGGTCTCCATCAAGCCCTGGAAGTGGACACCTCTGGAGACCTCTGAGTCTGATGGAAAACTGCTCCTGTCCTGCACACCACCAGGAATACATTACTGGAGGTTTGGTATGGAGAGGAGGGAGAGATTTATTTTTTTTCCTGTAATTGTTGATAACATGCCAAGACATGATGCATTTGAAGCTGAAGTCCAAGAGAAGGTATGAGGTTTTCATACTGTACTGCTCCTCACAGCTGGAATTAAAACATTGTATAGAGAAGAAAGGGCTTACATCTGTAAACCCTAATTACCACTTCTGGGTTTCCAGTTTGTTATTCTGGTTTTGTTTTTTGGTTGTTGGTTTGTTTTTTTTTTTCCTTCATCAAAAGGCCATTTTCATCCTTCTCTCCAGAAGTAAAAGACAGGAACAGTGTTAAAGAAGAAATCAATCCTTCTCCATCCTGTTATTCCTGTCCCACCTCACTTCATCCTTTGCTTCCTTCTTCCTTTGACAGTGACAAATGGCAAAAAAAGAAAGAAATGGTCATTGAAAACTTGTATCGGACAAAATTTAAAAAAAAGATTAAACAATCAGATATCATCAGGATATCTTCAACTTCTGTGACTCCAACCCTCAACATAGTTTTGTGGGGAAGGAGAATTGCAGTGGGAATTCTTCTTGGCTCTCAAACGTTCTTCTGTCCCAGGTGATCCTGGTAGCACTCAGGCAAAGGACAGTAATCTGCTGTAGGCTGCATGTGCTTACATGTGGTAACCTTTGCAAATTAGCTAAATTGTGTTTGAGTGGGGTAAGAGGGGAGTGATGTTCATCAAAGGAGAAGTTAAAAGATAACTTAATTCGAAAAGATTAAAATTTAAGATTCGAGAGGCTGAGGAAATGTGCATCTGCCGCTAATCCAGTTCCCTGTCCAGGGTTGCAGGAATAAGCTTGAGGTATTAAAGAAAAGACTTCACTCCTGAACCTGCCAAGGGAAGAGAAGAAATGTGCATGGATGGACACAGCAGAGGTTGCTATGCTTTGTTTTCCTTTTCAAATCCACAATAAGCCCTGCCCCCTCAGCTGCTTGTAGAGCTTGATCCTGGCTCTGGTTTGAATCCCTGACCCACAAGTGCAAAGGAGGACATGCATTTTCAGAGCTGTCTGTTCTGGTTTGTCAAGCCTGAGCTTGGAAAGCTATGTGGAAAGGAAAGGGATTCCCAGGGAGAAATGCTTTCAATGTTTGTTTAAAGCCTGTTGTGGGCAATTCCATCCTGTCTTGGTTTTGGTGACATGCCAAGACCATTCTGCTAAATGGCTAATGGCTTTTTGATTCTTTTCTCCTGTTTTGTTTTGGTTTTTTAATAGGCTGCAGAATAGTTTCCTGCCCAGCCTGGTTTACAGCCAGGATGGGAGCTCTGGGCTAGGATGGCTGGTTTGGACCAGAGGCATGCTTATGCTCAATCATTATTTTCCAGTGGCCACTAAACTTTTCCAAAACATGCTTTATTGAGTGTGCAGCTTTTGTTGTACCACGGTGTCAATAGTGGTCTCTGGAGGAGCATGGGAGATTACAGGCCATCTGGTGCCTTTCTGGACCTCATATTTCAACAGGACATGATACAAGCTCCTTTTTCTCATGGAGAAATAAACCCTCCTGCAAGAATAAAAGCAACCTGTCACTTTCACATATCCTGGAGAAGGGCCATTGCTGCAATATGAGCTTCCTCCCCACGTTGTAGCTTTGAAGTGAGGATGACCTGAGAGCTGGAAGGAGGGTTTCTTGATCAAGTTCTCCAGAAGCAGAGCTCTTTATGCTGAAATGCTCCAAGCAGCATGCATGTGGGTCCAGGAGCTGCTGAAGAGGAATCCCATCAGTGGCAAGGCATAGCTGTGCAAATCAGTAACCCTGCATTAGCTGGGATGGTGGGAGGCAGCCTGACAATGGGAACTGGCCTGATGCTCGTGCTCAGAATTTTGTGGAAATCATGCCCAGGCAGTGTTAGTGTTTTGTGCAGTGCTTTTGGATGAGATATGAATTCCCCAGACAGGCTAGGTAGCTGTGACTCCTCTTGGCACTGGTGTGATACATACATCAGTCAAGGAACAGGGAGATGGTAATGGGGTTCTCTCCTCATGCTCCATGAAATCCTGTCCTGTGTGTCTATCTCTCATCACCAACACTGGGCTCTCCCATCCCAAAAATGATTTTGCAGGGCTCAGCTTTACACCTGCTTTACTCCTTAGTTAAAGCATAAATTACCACTCAAGTAAAACTGAGGCTCAGGAGAAGCCTTCAGTTGTCCCATCCCATAAACCTCCTTGTCCAAGACCCCAAGCATGGGAGTCTGTCTCCACAAAGGCAAGCAGTGTGGTCAGGCACAGTTAGTTTTTTCAGAACCTCTGAGTGGAGAATATTTGAACACTATCAGAACATATTTATTTTACAGTGTTTAAGCTGAGAAAATAATAGTAATTAATTTTTTTTTTCTTTTATGAAAGAATCAGATTTCAAAAGGAATTTAGTGCCTAAAATTTTTTTTTACTAAGACCCCCCACTCCAGCCTCTTTTGCAGTACAAGATGGGGTGGCATTTCCCTTACATCTGGGAGTTTTTGAGCTCAGTCTCACTTTCCTGATTCTATGGTCAAGGGAGGCAGAAGCAAAACCTTTGCTGTTTGGCCTTGGGGCCCCTGTGAGGCTTCATGTAAAGAGGAGAAAGACAAAAAGGGGCTGATCCCTTTTGGCAAATTGGAGATTCGGAACATCTCAGATCAGTGTCTCTGTGTGGGTGTGTGTGTATGTGTTAGGGCATCTGGGGGAGAATTGTGCTTTGGTAGGTTTTGCCTTAATGACATTGCTACTGTGACATTGTGGCAGAGGCTGGTGGGTAAATGTGTTGCTGTCAGCATTTTTAGTTTGTGAAACTCTGGATTTATACTGTAAGTAGATGTGATTAATAATCTTGGTAAAACTTTCCAAAATTTTTTCCTCTCTGGAAGGGAGGGAAGGGTGTTTTAGTGACTGTGAGCAGAGGTGTCAGCAGCACCCTCTGGTTGTTGTGGGCACAGTCCCTCGGGCAAGCTGACATGGGGCACATTGAGCCATGGCAAAGCAATTTCCCACCGTCCAATCCTGTCAATAAATGCAATTTCCCTGGAGGGTGGGGGTGTGTGGAACTCGATTGCTGCAGACAGGGGCTGGTCCTGGTTGTGTGCATCACACAGCCCAGCAGCAGCAAGGCTGCAGGCTGGAGATTTTTCCCCTCACAGAGGAGGCTCTGTCCCTTCCAATGCAGTCATAAATGACATTCCTGTGTAGCACTTCACAGAGGAGCCAGCCCTTTGCTCTTCTTTATCCCCAAGGCCTGTGTACTTATCATGATGGAGCACCTGTGGTGGACAGTGGTTATACTGCCTGTGTCAGAAACCCTCATCTGCATCTCATGCCCAAATCTGTCCTCTTTTTCCTCTGCATCTATCACATTTTTCCCACACTCCTGTGCTTTTGAGGTCAAACACATCTGTACAATAAGACTTCTCCCTGTAGGAAAGCATTGTAGGTTCTATTGGGAAGTGCATAAGCTCCATCAGTATAACTGTGCTTATGCTGATTTAAAGCATCTGCCTCAGAGCTTTTATTAGCATAAGCCTCTTAATAAAGAGAGAAAAAAACTGTAAGAGCTACACCAACGATGTAACTAGAGCTAGGGACACATTTACTTTAAAGTCAGGTTGGTTTCACAGAGTATGTCATTTCAGTTAAATCTTCCAAAGTATGTGAGGACACTTCTATTTATGTTCCATTCACACTAATTTTAATTTATATTAAGCCCATCAGGATCAAGTTTGAGGTAAGTTGAACATGATGTTACTGCTCACACTGTTTTTGATGGATTAGAAGCAGCAGAGCTAAATCTTCCCAGTCTCTTGTGAGTCCCTTGCAGTTTCACTGACAGAAAGATGATCAGTTTTTTAAAACTACATTTATCAAAACAGCCTGGAGGCACAGGCACACTTTCATCAATGTGACTATGTCCACTTATTACCCAAATGGTCTTTAAGCTGGAGTAATCATGCTGCAAAGTGAGCTTCTCTGGTTTAATGTAGCCAAATTTGTTTTGATTTAGATGGGCAGCACTGGTTGGCTAGACAAGACCTGAGGGAACACCCTGCAGTGGGTAGGTACTGCTGTTACTCAAGTCCTGCAATCTTCCCTGCAGAAATTCCATGCCTGGTGTCAGTGGTAGCTCTCACTTGCTGCTTCCCAGGCCTTGTGCTCCTTGTTGCTGTTCAGAGCATATCACAGGGACATAGCACACCCAGTGCCACTCCAATATCCCTGTGGCAGGGAAGATAGCTGGGAAGAAGGAGGTGAAGGGAGACTCTGCCATGCTTAAAATCTGCTCCCAAATCGCTCCAGGGACACCAGTGGTACATGGCCGGGAAGCTCCGTGTCCCTGTGTCACCTGGACCTCAGGCATGCTTGCACTCTGGGGACTCCAGCTCTTGAAGCATGTCTGGAGAAAGCTGAAAACAGGTACCTTACTCTCACCAGTGCTTAGAGACTAACCAGCAATTAGCCTGGGAGCTTGCTGGCTGCTGCTGGGAGGCAGGCACTGGTAATTAAACCTCAAGCTTTGGAGGGTCAACTCAGGTCTGGCTTTGCCCACCAGGAAACTGAATCCGTGTCACAGTGAGATGCTGCAGGTGTCAGCCCCACCAGAAGAGTGGGCTGGGCTACCCACAGGAACTGGCCATCCTCAAGCACCAACACCAGCCTGGGGAGGGAGATGTGACAGTGCAGAGAGCTGAGCTTTCACTGTGCTTTAGCTGTGACAAGAGCCACAGACATGGTAATGTGTATAGCAGTGTGCTTCTCTCAGAAACATCCTTATTTATTTCAATCAAATGGAAGAAATGGTCACACACCTAGACATACTTTACCCACACAAACTGGAGGTGAATGTTCTTCATTGAAAGAATATGGAAAATGCCATAGAGACATCTTTAAATGCATGGATTTTATTTTAGTGCCTTTTTTTCTCTCTTCTACCTAAAATCCCTCTCTTCCCAAAAGACATCTCAGGATCTGTCAGATTAATCTTCTTCATTTTGTGCTAAGGGACTCTTGGTCCTTCAGGTCTTACTTACTGATCAAAAGCCCAGTGCTGATAAATCCTTAGCAGTGGAAGATTTTCTCCCAGGTATTTCTCAAACACATGAGTTATGGTAAGGTGCACAGGAGAAACAACACAAAAAAACCCCCTGAGCTTAAGAGAACTTGGCTGTTTCACACCTGACAAAATCTTACTGCCAGAATATCCAGTGACATTATCTCACTAATTCTCCCTGTCTCCTGAGTATTCCAGGGGAAAGAAGATGAATAGGCATGCACTGAATAGAAGTGCACCAACCCAATCTATTTTTCATTGACAGGTCACTTTTAATCTCCTCCAGGGGTGGAAATTTCTTTTCTTTTCTTTTCTTGCATTTATTTTCAGTTTTGTCATTGCCATATTTCTTTTACATTTTTATTCCTTCACCATGTTTCTGTCTTGTTTGTGCTGTTGACAGCAGGAGAGATTTAAAAATGCCCAGACTTAGAAACAATTTCACCTGTAGATGACTTCTTTCAAAGGGCTCTAGCAGCTGGAGGGACAAGCAGTATAAATGCAGATTTAATACCAGTGTCTAAAGGTAATTGTAAATAAAAGTATTGAACAAGTTTTCAGAGGAATAATATTTCAAAGAAGCTGTGTGTCCTGAAAATATGGCTGGCAGTCCGTGGAGAGCTATAAATGTGTGGGGTATGACCCTTCCCTGTGCCATATAGGACTAGCTCATCCCAGCTTGACTGGAAACGCCCAAGAGAGTAGCAGAGATTCTGGCAGTTTTCCTGGGGAGAAGAGGTCAGTGAGGCTGGCAGGTGATTATGTCACTGAGTATTAACAGTTCAGTGGTGACAAAGAAGCTCTGGGCATCACAGGTAGGGCTCTTCAACAGGCCACGTGGGTTGGGAGTCACCTAGAGCACCTGTGAGTGGAAGCTGGGAGGACTGAGCACAGGAATTTTCTTGCCTTACCTACCCTGACACCTTTTCCCTGCCTATTCCCTACTGGCCACCCTTTAGGATAGGATGGCTGGGTGTCAGGAGCCAGACTAGACCTGAGCCCTGAGCCTGCTCAGGGGGGAAGGAGGCCAGCCAGCTTGGCCCCCACTGCAGGTTGGCAGGATTGCTGAGGTTGCAGAGGAGGAGGCCATGCCTTAGACTGGGCTCAAAAAAGCCATGCCTGCCAGCTCTGCTCTGCTGGCCAGCTCTGCTTCCCTATGGAGGTGGTGGACTGGGCTGAGTCAGAGCCAGGCATCGTCATATCTTGTAACAGCTCTTTTCAGTGAGTGCAGCCCTATTCCTCTGCAAATTATCCCTGAGTGATTATACTTCTGCTTATTTTGCAATGATTGTGTTAATGATTTCTGCAAATGAATTTTAAACCAAGAGATGTCTAGCCTGATTATTTGGCTGCTTTCACCACTGTCATCACATCCAACAGCTGTTATTTAGAAAACACTCTTTGCACTTGTGTTTACTCACACAGATTATATGGTGGGGTTGGGTTCTTTTGCTGGATATTTCCCAAGCCACCAAAAGCTTTGGAGGTGGCAGCCCAAATGCTTTGAATGCAAATACTGAAGCCAGCAAGTATTTGTCTGAGTATCTGCCAAGCTCTCATTTTCTGAGAACACACTGGTGAATCAAAATTTAGTCTCATGAACATTTATGGAAAACAACCAAGAGAGCAGCTCCAAATTCCATATTTTCAAATGAATTCTCCTTCTTTTCTAAGGCATGTTCCCAAATTCATTTGGGCTTACCAGTCTGTGTCTAGTTCTTGCCAAGTATGAAATATCCATGTACTCTTCTTTTCCTGGTCCCACTTACCCTTTTTTTTCTGGAAAAGCAGGGGTTGCTCAGACTGATGCTGAGAGACATTCTTTCTCTCCAGCACCTTTGATACTCACAGCTTGCTTCTGCCTCTAATTTGCACAACAAATGTGATACAGAAAACACTTGTGGCTTTCAAATTCAGTTTTTTACCCCTTCAGTAGAAATGGTCACTTTGTGGCCTGTTTTCTTTCCAGACCAGAAATACATGAGGTGGGCAGATGGTTTGCTGCCTGTCTGCCTGTGGAACTGGTGTTTCCAATGGCCTCACTGCAGTTCTCAGGTGTTCCTCAGCCAGGACAACGGGGAGAGCTGTGAAAACACATATAACAGGCTGATTCCCTCAGGCCTGAGATCTCCACCAGCCCTGCAAGCAAATTGCTACTGTCTCCCTTTGTCTTTTTATTTTAGGAGGTGTCACATCAGCAGTTGGTCTTGAGCAGAGATTGAAGCCCGAGAGAGAACAGTGATGGATGGACTAATGCCAGACTCAGAAAAGGGTGAGCTACGATATCTTGATAGCTGAAGTTTCACTCTCTGACAAAAGGAGGTCAGGAACTTTGCTGCAGGCTCCCCTCTGTAACTACCTGCAGGCACCTGCTTTAATTTGGTTGGTCTGGCTGAAGCAAATCTGACCCAGTAATGTGGCATGAAATTCAAAAAACCCTCACCCAGCTTGGGACTGCAAATCAAGCTGGGCAGAGAGGGAGAGCTGAACCTCCTGCATGGTCCAGCACATTCAGGGCTGTGCCTGCACACTTCCCAGGAGACAGGGAAGCATGCTTCTGCCAGCTCTGCTTTCACCAAGAGTTGCTTTATAGAATCATAGAATGGTTTGGGCTGGAAAGGACCTTAAAGGTCTTCTAGTTCCAACCCACCACCACAGAAAAAACTCTCCAATACAGTGGGAGCCTTAGTTCATCAGGAAGGGATTTGATCTTACCCCTGCAGGACTCCACTGGCAGCAATTCCAGCAGTATTCCATGTCATGGTGGGTGATAATAATTTCCCTGCTCTGCACTATGTGCTCCCTGTGCTTGCATGTCTGGCCAGTTCAAGCTGTGCTCAACTGCAGAGATACAGAATGGATTTCCTAGGGAGCCAAGGCAGCATGTGTTCCCTGGCTGATTTTTTATCCCAGCTAAGAGCCTAAAGGAAAGATTCCGAAGTCAGATGAAGTTTACTTCTCTTTTAACTTCATTAGCTGCTAAATAAGAGGTACTCAAGCTCCCAGAGTGGTGTGGGGCACACAGACTCCCTAAAGAGGAGAGGGATGAGGGTGCTCTGTCAGACCCGTAACTTTCCTCCAGAAGGGATTGCCACTCAATGCATTTGCTTCAGCTCAGAGAGGATGCCCCTTTGTCAGGATGCCTCCAGAGTGTGTGCTGGAGAGCCACTCAGCTCTCAAAGCCTCCTGGGTTTACCCAGTAAAAATAATTTTCTTTCTCCAATTTCCCTCTTGTCAGCTTTCCTGGCACCACTGCCTTTCTCCTTTAAGGGCCAAAAACACCTAATGGGGGTCTTACTGCTTCCTCCATTCTTCTCCATTATATCTACTTTTGCCACTACTTTAAGCATCCTTACTTCTATTTTAACACAAAGAGAGGAGCTGGTGAAGTGCTAAGGTGTCATCTCTTATGAGAATTATGTTTTAGCTCACTTGGGCTCCTTTCCCTGCCTCTCTGTCAATGCTGCCTCTAACAAGGTGATGCTCACAGCATCAGCAGCTCCCCCATGCTGCTTTTGAGAGTGACTTTCTACTCTGAAGTGGATGGAAATAGAGAAGAGAAGAGAAGAGAAGAGAAGAGAAGAGAAGAGAAGAGAAGAGAAGAGAAGAGAAGAGAAGAGAAGAGAAGAGAAGAGAAGAGAAGAGAAGAGAAGAGAAGAGAAGAGAAGAGAAGAGAAGAGAAGAGAAGAGAAGAGAAGAGAAGAGAAGAGAGAAGAGTTCCACACAAGCCATTTTAGAGCCAATTACAAGATTTACACACTGAGCAACTGGTTATTTACACATGGCTCCTTTCCTTGGCTGATGGTTGGTACCTGCCACTTCAAACAAGAAGTCTCCATTTTCCTGTGGCTGCCCCCTCCATCCCAAAAGCCTGACCCATAACCAGTAATGCACTTGATCCTTGCAGAACTAACAAATCCTTTCAGGAACTGGTACAGCAATATGGATTCAACCAACACCTTGCAACTCACTTGCCTGATGGCTCCCCCTTTCTTTGGCATCAGGCCCTTTCATTTTGTCCTTCCTCCTGCCCATGCCCTTGGAGCCTCTTCTCTCCCAGTGACTGGGATTTTCCAGTGGCTATGGGACCCCCCCACCCCAGGCCTGCGACATGCAGGGTGTTGATTTGACTGGACGTGAGCGCAAAGCTCATTAAGGACTTGTCAATAGTGCAGTGTGAAGCAGTGTGGGGTGAGGCAGGGGGAGAAGGGCCCTGTGGCAGGAGGGGCTCACAGGTCCCCTCTGTGTGTGGGAGCAGGTCTGTACGTGCATCCCTGGGCTGGTGTCTCTGTGAGCAGCTCTGCGTGCCCCAGGGACCCGCCACCGGCTGGCACCGCGAGGCAGGTGAGTCCACTGGGGCAGCAGTGTCAGGTCTTGGGGTGTGAGCACTAGGGGCAGAGAAGGGAATATCAAAGCAGAGGTGGGGAAGAGCCACTTTACTGCACTACTATTCTTCCCTGGGGAAGAGTGGTGCAGATGCTGGGGTCTCCTCCATCCATACTGGGTTGGATGTGGTGCAGCACCCTGAGGACAAGGCAGGATGCAGGATTGTTCCTGTCTTCCAAAAGGTAATGGGGGGCTGAGCAAATGAGGACAGCCCTGCCTGGCAGTCAGTTGAAGCAGTGTGAAGTGCAGCAGCTTTACCCACAGTTGCACCACCTCAATGCCTAAATTTCTCCTGTCAGTTGCCATTGCCATTGCAATGTCCCCTTGGTCAAGAAAGACGCCAGTTGCTGGAAGGCAGAACTTTTCTGTCTGTCACTCCCATGCAGAGCTCACTGGAATCCCCTTGGTGTTAACAGGCAGGTTCATCAATCAACCTCCAAAAGCTGCTCACTGAGCAAAATCCCAAGTTGAAGAGGCTGTTTCTGCTGCAATAGAGAAGTGGGGCAGGAATAAACCATCTCTCCCCCATGCTGCAGTGGGGGTGGCTGGGAAGGACCTGCAGGTGCTGCCCCCTGCCCTACTGCTTCCATGCAGTCAGAGCAAGAGGGGAGATGACTGTCCCAGAGCATGACCTGAAAATGATACTGGGGTCCCAAATATTGGAAAGCTTCATCTGCCTATGGGTTGGGGAAAAATGTAATGAGTGCAAATGATTGCTCAGTAAAGATGCTATATCTGCACTTCTGTGAAAATCTGGGGCAAACTTCTCTGGGGAGGGTCTCCAGTGGGTAGGACTCAGGAAATGGATTGGGTGATACACACATAAGAGGCATGGGGCTCAGCTGCCCTTCCCTGGGACTGGGATAGCCCTTATGTTTCAGCCCCAAGGATCAACATGACACAGTGTTCTAGGTTCTTGGTGCCCCTTCACAAAGGTCCTGCAAGCTCTGGTGATCTGTGGCAGTGCTGGGATGTTTCTAGGGTCTGTGTATGTGCCCTTCCTTCCTATCTGTCTGCAAGACACTCTGACTCTGGAGGAGGTAACTCACTCTGTCAGTGAAGCCCTCCCTATCTCTCCTTTGTGTCCACAGCACTGGAGACCTGGACAAACTCACCCATCCCCTTCCTCCCTCCCCTCCTACCCTCTCCCTGCTCCCTATCTCCCCTGAGTACTTCTTGGAGCTGCAGTCTGGATGCCAAAGACTCCTCAGTTTGCTGTGACCTTGCTGTGATTCTGCCAGCACCTGGTAGAGACCTGCAGCACATTTAATTTTGGTTCTCATCCCTCCAAGAGAAGCTCTGCAACAGTTTGGGATGTGGTGTGGAGAACAAAAATCAGCAGCTAAAAATGCATTTTCTTATGAAGAAACTCAACAGGGAACAAGCAACTGATGTCCTTATACTGCAGATGAACACCCCCATGACACTGAGTCCTGTTTGCTGGGGATAGAGCAAGTGGATGTTGTGTCTGGCCCCTGTGTCTGGCTCATGTGGTAAAGGCTGTTCCTGGTGCCAGAGGCCAGGGTCTGCACCCTGGTATGGAGTGGTTGTGTGGGATGTGACTCAAGTCTTCAGCCAAGGCAACAGGGTCAACAACCCTTCCTTTGCCTTATCTCCTGATCACAAGTCCTGGGGAAAGAGCTGCTCCTTTTCCACTGCTCTATGGGGCTTAGCACGAGATGTGAGGATAGGAGAAGATCTGAATGTTAAACTGGCAGAGATGATGCCCAGCTAGCTGCAGGTTGATCCTTAACAGCAGGGGATGGTGCTCTGGGTAATGAGCATGTTTTCCTGGCTGTTTTGAGGAAGGGGCTGGAGGCTATCAATGCTCTTGCAAAGTTCCTGCAGAGGCAGCTGGCTCTGCTGTTCTCTATTTTCCACTCCTAAAAACAGCACATGAACAAAGGGAGCCTTGTGGCAGCCTGAGAGCTCTGGAGCACAATTATCTCTCTGCTTTCATGAGATGAAGAACCAAGAGTTTGGCATGTGAGAATGAACACAGATTTTTTCTTTGGCTTGGCCATGTTGCAGCAGAAAAATAGTGTTGTGCTCTGCATGGTGAAGCTCTAATCTTTTTGGAGCTGGGTACTTGTGCCAGAGTGGGGACAGGCACATTCACAGGTGCCATGTTCTGAATGAGGTGCTTGGTAGCTGCTGTGATCCTGCCCAGAAGGAGCAGGGGGAATTCTCATTCTTCTCCTATCTACTTTCCTCTTTGTGCTTTCATCTGAATGGAGTAACATTTTTTTTTTGAGGCAGTGCAGGGTTTTTACCTGCTCATCTTATTCCAAGGGCAGCAGGTACTGGTCAGTGTGGAGCAGGTTGAACTTGTCTGTCCCCTGTGGATGTGTCATTTCCCAGTCTGAGCTTCCCAGCCCCAGGGACAGCCAGGCCTTTGCTCCTCTGGCATGCAAGGTCAGAACAGGTATAAAGCAAGTGAGAAATTCCACCTGAAACAGCCCTCTCTGTGTCCTTTCTGGGCACTTCTGCCCCACTGATGTTCTCATTGAAGGCACTGGGAAGGTTTTTTCCATCAGCCTTCCTGGAGTGGGATTATACCTTACCAAGGGATAAAGCAGGTCACCCCACCACCCTTCTTCTGGGGGAGCACTAACCTGCAGCTCTTCTTTCCCTCCATTCCCTACTTGAGGAACTTTGAGAGCTGTGCTCTTTTTTCAAGCACAGGTGAAACTCACCAGTGAACTCAAAGAGTAACAGGGTTGGGATCAGACAGATGGGTCTTTGCAGAATAAAGCTGGGCTAAAAATGTCCATGTTGCTTCAGGCAGGGCAAAAGAATAATGCAGCAAAAACTACATGAAACTGGAATCCCAGCATGACAGGTTGCACTATATAAGAAAAGGAAAACACTTTTAAATTTAATCAACACATGTAAAATAAGCAGAAATAGGCTTTTAATCTTTTTAATGTGGTATTTTCACTGAGGAGGATGGAGACAGAAATGCCTTTAAGCAATTTATCTGCCTTTCCCAATCTGGAAATATCCAGTCTGCTGAGATGCTGCCTTGAGGGAGTGGGATATGGCCTGACCTTGATCCTCATGCTGCTGTGGTGGCTCAGAATAGGTCAGAACAGTCTGTTAGGGCCAGAAAAGAGTCCTGCCATCTCTCTGCTTCCTGGGGAAGCTTCTCAGAGACCAGGATGAGTGACAGCATGAAAATGATTCAGAGGCTGCATCATTTGCATCTTCCAAAAAAGACATGAAGCCCTGCTTTCCTTAGGGACAATGTAAGGTGGCCACAGACACTGAGGTGATGGCAGAAGTGGTCAGTGAAGCATAGCCTGTGGCCAGGAGCAGGAATTGACCCCACTTTCCCCCATGGGCTGAGGAGCCAGAATCCTCAAGCTCCCACAGGGAGCTTTTGCCCAGCCCCTCCAGCTTTCATGGATGCAGGAAGCTCCAGCATATGCTGCTGCTGCAGTGAGCAGAAAATTGACCTGGAGTCTGCTGGGTCCTGATGGGCTGGTCACAGCTCTAAACAAGACACATGAGCCTCAGGGCTACTTGGCTGTCATTAAAATGGTGTGGATGGAAGGAAAAGTCTAATTGACTGAACAACAGCCTGCACTGTGTAATTAAACTCACAGTGGCTCTACCTGCATGGGTCAGAAGTAATTTATGTGGCTGTTAAATCACTGACAAATAAGAGGTGGGGAGGTGTGGGAAAGTGTTTCTTACGTATGTTTCCATAGGTCATTTTGCTGTTTCATTTCAGGCATTTTTTTGGCCTTGAAATTTTTGGTTTCTGCCAAATTTGAGGAGATTGTTAATATTGGATGCTGAAGCAGGGGGAAATAAAAAGGTCACTGTTGTTAGCAACAGTGTTTCAGGAAGCAGAGTTTCAAGTGGCAGCAAGACTTTCTCAGCACTATTTTCTGATCTGAAGCGAAATCCCTCAAAAGAAAACAAGTCTGTTCACCAGAATGCGTTTCAACCTGGCTCTGCATCCACTGGCAACCAGGCAATTGTTTTTATTGGCTTGAGCAGCAGAAGACCAGGCCTTCTACACAACTTGGTGGAACACAGGCCACTCCTTTATTGCCAAGAATTTATTTTCACTGATTGCTTGGAAAGTTCTGCCTTTAGAATATGGTGCATTTGGAAGAAGTGGAATGAGAAACTTGCTGTAGTGTCATATTGAAACTTTTTGACCTTGTTTTCAAGTCCCTGCTCCATCTTGTAGTTCTGCTCTTATTGATTATCATTTTGAATCCTTCAGGTGTTTTGCTGTGCCCAAAGCACTGTGTGCTTTTCAGAACAAATAATCTGACATGACAGAGAGCTGCTGAACTGACTCTGCTCTCTCTGGGCTGTCAGCCCAGGACAGAGCTTGGTGTTCATCCTGGATCAGACCCATGTGGGTAAGTGGAAGGGCTGACATTTTGTCCCAGTAGGACCTGAGCAACACAGGACTCAAACACTTGGCCTGGGGTGACTGATGCCTGTGTTTTTGCTGGTCAGGGCTATGTGTCTGGGGAAGGACACGGCACAGTCAGGCTCTGGGACATGCACAAGCCCTTCTGTCCTAATCATTCATCACTGTAGAGAGACAGAACAGTAGGTGGGATGATCCTCAGTGGGATCCTCTTGCCTGATTTTCTATTTCTTGACTGTGAAGAAACCTCTATAAATCTAGCTTATTGTTTCTGAGCTGGAGATAAAGCACCTCACTTTTCAGGTAAGAATAAACTTCTGGTGTGGTCTGCTGCTCCTTTATCATCTTATCCCAAGTACAAGAAATACGAGGTGTGACCATCTAGCTGCATCATTCCAGAACTGTGGCAAGAGGAACAGGGAAAAGAGCATAGGGAGAGCAGGATATGTAATACTTTTTAAAGACAGCAGCTTACCTTCTGTTTTTTTTGTCTACAGAAAAGAAGTTAGTCTAAATGGCTTCTACTGAGTCCAATTTGTTATGTCTCCAAGCATAGCTAATTACCCTGACTTAGCCCAGCTCTGAGTTCATCCCAAGGGTTTTGGTGCTATTTCTTCTGTTTTGATTTATAAGTTTCTTTATTTTACTTTCCTTCTACATGTTCTGTATAATCTTTTAATCCTTGCCTTAGTGAGGAGCCAGTAGCTGGTGTGACAGTGCTGTCACAAGGTGTAGGATGGAAATAGGATCTGTCAACCAAAGCCTGATTTGCTCTGAGTGTCCTGCAGTGGTCTCTTCTGGCAGCTGCTTCATGGGCTATGTGAAATGGTCCCTTTTCCCCAGAAACCATTTTCATGCTGCCACTCACTGCTGGGTTTGCTGCAGCCATCCTGGAGCTAGAGGAGTGAGGGTGAGGCTCAGCGTGGGCTCCGTAGCTCAGGGAGTTTGGTTACAGACTTTGTCCCACAGCAAGGGGATTTCTGGGTTCTCCACTGACTTATCAGAAGGAATTACAGTTATTTCCTGCTTCAGCCATTCCCTTCACAGTTATAGAGTGTTTCTAACCTCAGTGATGAATTCTATGGGGAAACAAAACCCACCTGCTATAATCATGGGATGCCTGCTGTAGTAAACCATTGAGCCTGGACTTGAGACCACCTCTGTCCAGTGCTCTTTAGAAACACTGGTTAATGAGTCCCCCAGACATCCCAATGGGTACTGTCTGTTTATGAGACTAGACTGCCAATAGGAAGAAGCTCAAGCAAGGTCAACTTTAACTGCTAGAGCATGACACCTCTTTAACAAATGTTGGTTTGTTTCCTGATATACCCATATTGTTTTTATTTTCTTTTTGTTTGTTTGTTTGTTTCCAATGTTTGCATCTATGAACATTTTTGTCAACGCACTTCTCTGGGAGATTGTAGCACTGATCACTCTCACAACCCCTGGTGAGGATTAATTTTCTCTGTAAAATGGAAGTGGGTGGGTGTTGGTGATTGAAGAGACAGGGTTTGCAGGCATGAAGCCAGTTTATTGATGCTACACATCAGTATACATACCTTTAAAGCTACAGCTAAAAATAGCAAAAACATTTATGTAACTAAGTAACCTTGCTTAATCATAGCTTTGCACAGACCTGCACAGGCACGTAGGGTCTTGCATGATTTCTCTCAAACCAGGCATACTAAGCACACTGTTATCTTTTGCATTCTTCTTTTAAGGTTCTGCTTTCTTTGGCCAAGGCTTGTGGCCTATTCTGGCTAACACATCTATGTTGGTCACAAGTTGAGCATTGCTTTGAGTTCTGCTCTCTATTTGTATTTCCATGTGAGAGCAAGCCCTGTACCAGTTCTGTGTTCTGCACTGGCTGAGGGCAGGTGCTGAGGGGAGAGGGTAAAACAAGGAAAAGTATAGAGTGTTATTTGCTTGGAAGAGTCCCTCAACCTCCAACAACTTCCAGCTCAAGGTTTTTCAGAATTGCAGTAGATTCTGGTGGATTTTCCTTCCATTATTTATCCCCTGATTTCCTCTTCTGAAGTCATAAACTCTCAACATTCAGCATGTCCTGCAGTGGGGAGTCTTGCTCCACAACTGCACATTTTCTAGCATATCAACTCTTGCTCTTTTTGAACCTACCACCTACCGGTCATGGTTTAATCTCTTGCAGTTCTTGTGTCAGAAATGGTGAATACTTGTATTCTATGAAGCTGATACATTTATAGGCCCCTGCCAGCTACCTATTCCACAGAACAATGGATCCTGTTTCATTTATACTCTCTTGGCATGGAACTTGCTCCACACTTTTAAGCAGCCTTTTGGCTCTCTTCCATGCCTTTTTCTGACTTTGCAATAGCTTGTGTGACAGGAAGAGAGAACTGCACTTATTTTTTCAAGACATGAGTGCACTATTGGGTTAGACACAGGTGTAGTAACATAACCTGCTCTCACTCTCTTTTCAAATTGTTTTGGTGTGATGGTTATATACTTCTTAGGGCCAAAAATCAATGCAGGTATTAATTAAATTTTTTAGTCAGACTCATGCAATTAATCATCAGGACTTTGGAATCCTGACTTAGTGGGCTTTTGGTGTTTCACAGGTTGGCTCTAGTCACTTGTGAGCACCAGCTGAATACACCTGGGAATTACAGTACCACATGCAACGTGGTGTACAGGGAGGACCTGAGCAGAGCAGAGCCAGATGCTGCAGGTGCATGGTTGTGTTGCTGCCATGGTGAGGGATAAAGGCATGGGATTGCCAAGTGGAGCACATCCATAGCTGAGGTGCTATGCCCAGCTGTGCTTCTCTGGCTGGGCCACACAAACTCTCAGATGGCTCTGTGGCTGCTGCACTTAGTTTTGTACCCCAGACCTGGGAGTTGTGGCACCTTCATCGTGCCCTTCTCCACTGTCACTCAGACAGGACAGATATATTTCTCTGCTCTGTGGTGGGTCACCCACAACCTTTTATTTCCCTGCATACCTACTGGTCCCAGAGCTCTTCCTGCAGAGCATTGGGGTAAGAAGCAGGTAAGATGAGAGTTGAGTGATTTGTTATGTAATGGTAACAATCAAGTCGGACACACTGCATTGACACAGGACATTTTCCTTCTCTCCTTTCTCACCAGGAGCTTTGCCCAGTGCTTCCCAGCTTGTCTTTGCATAGCCAGGGCAGAAACTGCCTTTCCAGCTCCTCCAGCCCCTCAGCAAGAGTGGATACACATCTGAGTCACCATGGGCAAGATGGACAACCCCTCCGTGGAGCTGAACTCTCCCTCTGAGGTGAAGCAGGCAGCCCTGGAGGAGCCAGAGCCCATCAGCCCTGAGGTTGTGAGCACCAAGAAGAAGAAGAAGGAGATCCCAGACAGAGGTTCCTGGAAGGGGAAGTTTGACTTCTTGCTGTCCTGTGTGGGCTATGCTATTGGTCTGGGCAACGTCTGGCGCTTCCCTTATCTCTGTGGCAAAAATGGAGGAGGTGAGAGAAATGCACTGTGAGCATTGTCCCCTAGCAAGTTTTGATTCAGTGTGGTATGGGCAAATGGGTGGTCCTCCACCTGAGAGCTCTCATGGTGGGAGTTACTAAGTTGTCCAGAGACAAGTTTCAATGATCTCTGGGAAATCTAACAAGTGCAGACTGGGAAGAAGCAGTCCAAAGGAATAAAGCATGTGGGACCTCATTTACATACAGGGATACAGGGAGGGATAGGTACCCAGCTGGATTCTGGGGCACCTCCAGAGAAACCAGTTTGCATCTGTTAAAAGTGGGGTTCTTCTCAGTCTTGTGTTCTTAAGGGAGTTCTTCCTGCTCAGCTACAGAATTTCTGCACATCTTGGATCAAGTCAGAAACCATGCTTCTGTGTCTCAGCTCTCCTCTAAATTGGTGCTCTTTCTTCAGCCTTGTCAGGGAGATGCTTTTGTGGAGAGGAGTATGGGCAGGTGTCAGTAGAGCACAGCAGAGGCTCTTTCTTCTTACTGCATGCTGAGCTCACCCATTGCTTGTGCCTGTTACTGAAACAGCTTTCCTTATCCCCTTTGAAGAGCTGCTCACTTCCTTGAACCATTTTACAGACTTCCCACACAAGTCCAAACCCCTTTTCCTCACCTTAAAGCTGTATATATAATTTTAGTTTTGCCTGCTAGTCTTCCTACATTGCTCTTTGCTTCCCTCTTAGCTCTTCCTGGCCTGGAGTCCTCATCCCAAGTGCCACACTCATTCATGCTGCTCTGAGGGTCTCTTCTCATGTTTCTTCTGCATGTCTTTTTTTATTTTCCTTTTGCCTTTGGCTCTCATAATTTCTCCTATCACCAGCCCATTTCTGCTGTCGCAGGCAATGTAGGATGCTCTTCTCCTCCAACCCTAGTAAAGAGAAGAGGGTCTTGCTCCCTGAAGCAATGTCCATTTAACTGCATGGAATTTAAGGGTATCTGGGCCCTTTCTCTGAAGCATGTGGAGCGAGTCCCAGCAGGAAACCAGAAAGTTAGCAATTTTGACAAGCAGTTTTCTAACTGAGCATGTTGTTTCCACAGAATTGTAGAATCATAGGATGGTCTGAGTTGGAAAGGACCTTAAAGATCATCCAGTTCCAAACCCACTGCCAAGGGCGGGGACACCTTCCACTAGGTTGCTCAAAGCCACATCCAGCCTGGCCATGAACACTTTCAGGGATGGGTCATCCACAGCTTCTTTGGGTTTTGTGAAGAGGTGGAAATGTGAGGTTTTTGGGAACATCCAGGCCTGCCCTGAGGAGCATATGCCACCAACACCAGAGCCACGGCGCAGGTTTGTCATCCTTGGCCACACTGACTGCTAGCTCTCCTCACAGAACATGCCCCCCCGTGGCTCGGTCCCAGCACTGGTTATTAGCCAGCAGCTGCCCTGTGGGTGCTGCGTCATCTCAAGCCTCACGTCAGCTCTGTCCTCCCCGTGACTGTCTCCTCACACATAAAGGTGGAGATGACACTGCCTATAATTATATGAGAGGTGTTGTGAAGCTAAAATCGATCCTACATACAAAGCCAGCTGAGAACCGAGGACAGAGGGTGCTGCAGAGGTGTGGAGCACTATTATTAGCACCAGCAATGGCACACGGGGTGATCTCTGCCCTGCCAGCTGCGGGCACGCAGAGGGAGCAGCCAGGCAGATGAAATGCGGGAATTGGTTGCTGCCTGCTCCTGAGCACCGTGCCTCCCGTGCCGCTTGCCGAGGGTGGCGGGATGGATGGCTCCTTCCTCTCCCGCACGGGCACTAAGGAGCGCGGAACCGGGACCGGGACCGGGACCGAACGGAGCGCACGGCAGCTCCTCCGCAGGCGGGCGGGCTCTGCCCGGAGCGCAGCAGGCTGCGGGTGCGACTCTAATTTTAGCGTCCTGCATGTGCGCTGCTCAGAGCCCGGTCGTGTGGGCTGCTTCCATTACGCACAGGCAAATTGAACTGAATGGAAATATTGTCGTCTCGCTTAGCGCTGTCACACTGCATCGGCTCACGGCTGGTTTGCTCGGGGCACGGCAGCTCAGCGCTCGGCCCATCCTCTGCGGGGAGCAGGCTTCACCCAAAGTGATGCCTGGGCTCCCTGCTGGCCCTGCCCGTAGCTGGATGTGCCCAGCTGTGCCCGTGACTCCTTTCCCATCTGGGCATAATATCCATGCCTGCTTGGGGACCTGACTCTCTCAAGTGGCAGTGTCATTGCGCCCAAGGAGGTAGTCTGGTTTGTAGATTTCCCACTATTCTCGAGAATCTTTGTCAATCCAGGATAAAAGACTTGTGTCCAAAAGTTAATTTGGTTTTTCCTTCCCAACAGTCTAATAAGATATTTCACCTACAAATTTTCCTGACCTGTTGTAAATGAGAAGTGCAGGATCATCAGAGCTGGAGCCAAATTTCATTAATTGCTTGCACAGAGCACTGCTGCTAAGGTCAGCCTCCGAACTGCACAGCAGCAGGGTGGCAGCAGCCGTGTCCTCGGAGCAGACGCTGGCTCCCCTCAGGGCTCTCAGGGGGCTGGACCTTGCAGGCTGTGCTGTCTAGAGCACACAGAGGAGGCTGCTGAGCAGGCTTTGATGCCCAAAGCTGTTCTCTCCCGTGTGCCAGGCTGCTGGTGAAGCCCAGAGCTTGCACGCCAGCTGGTGATTCAGGCTCGTGGTCACCGAGCTGCTGGCACAGAGAGTGTTTTCTCTCCACCGCCCACTGCCAGCTCCTCTTGCATGCTGCCTCCCACGGACTCCCATGCCGGGTGCTGGCACCTGCCTTTCCCAGATGGGTTCAGCTCCCTGCTTGGCAGGCAGATGTCCCCATCTGGGTGTCCCCTGAGCCAGCATCCCTGGCTGTGCCTGGCTGCTCCCCTGCCCTTGGAGAGCAGCTGCTGGAGCCTGGCTCTGCCGGGTGCAAGCTGGGCCACAGCTCTCCAGGGTGGCTTTGCTTGCTGGCTGCATGTTTGCTTTCCCACGATTATCTGGAGAAGAAGACTCAGGCTGGCAGCTGAGTCCTAAGGCTAGTGCAGAAATCAGTGGTGTCCTGAACATGGCCAGCTGCTCCTGGGCAAACTGAGTGTCCTCTCTCTCTCCCTAGCTAGCATCTTCTGCAAAAGTCTTTCCTCCTCAGAAATGATGGCCTCAACAACACATGAGAAAAATAAAAAATGGGCTTTGTCCCACATCCTAGAAGTCAGGGTGACCTGAACTTGTAAAGGCTCCCAATCACACAGCAAGGCTCTCCTATTCTAATAGCTCTTCTAAAAACTGGGTGCCAGTAATATATCTAGTGAATGACTGTTCTACCTCCTTTCTAGTGATGAGATGATTTCCATAGGGTTATGGAGAAGAATAATATTTTCAGTAGGAATTTTAAGGGTAAAACCTAAACCACAGGTGGTATATAGCACTGTTACAAGAGCCAATACAGATTTGGTCACAGTTTTCTTAAAAGACTGAAATAGCTATGAACAAAGAAAGCAGTGGCCAATGTCACTGTTCTCTCAAGAAGAAGAATTGAAAGCTACTGCAGGTAAGACAGAAAGCATCAACAAGTTACCAATGTCAGTGTCCAGGTTTTTGGGTTTGTTGTCAGATTTGGTTTAGCATTGTCTAAACAGACAAAGTGAGCCTGGCATTGCATAGCTAGTGATGCCAGTGTACATGTATACATGGTACATACATACCCACAATGGTAAGGGGAAGGCAGGAGTGACCTCAGTGAGAGACTCACTGAACACACCAACCAACTCCAGCTGCAAACTGTCACCTCTGGGAGAGGCTGTTCATCATCACATGGGTGCTGCAGAACAAGAAACTGTAGCTGGAGGCATTTCCATCTTGATCAAAGGGGGAACTGCTGGATGACATTGCTCCTTCTTTCAGGGGCCTTCCTCATCCCCTATTTCCTGACGCTGGTGTTTGCTGGGATTCCTCTCTTTCTGTTGGAAACTGCTCTGGGCCAGTATACCTCTATTGGTGGACTGGGAGTGTGGAGACTGGCACCTATGTTTAAAGGTACTGTGCTGTGTGTTTGTGACAGCAGTGGCATGTGACTGCAGGCAAAGCCCCATTAATGGTTTAAAGGCAAATCAGCAAATTGCTGGGGGCTGGGATGGGGTGGCAGGTGAGGGGAGGGTTTTTCCCTTCTGTCTTTATCAAGCTGACCTCGATGTCTTCAGTCACTAATATCACTATGCTCTGTTCAATCAGTTTTCTGTGGTGACAAGGGACTTTATGAGTATGACAGTATGGACTGTCATGGAGGGGCTCTGGTTGCAGAAGACCCTTTGTTTTCCCAAGCCTCCCTACATACACTTACTTAAATTGCATGGGAATGCAACCTGTTGCCATGCTTGAAGTAACTGTTTTCTAGAAGCCAATGTTAGAAGTGGGAAAGTGCAATTCTGCCAGGGAGGTGAAAGATGCTGTTTTCATGGAGCTCTGTCCATATAAGTACAGATAGCATACTGAAAGGTAGCATTGTTCCCCCAGTGGAATTGGGTGGCTGAGAGATGTGAGGGAATGAGCCTCCCTTGCTGACCAGCTCACAGTGCAACTACAGCACACTGTGTTGATGAGCCAATTCTCTTTTTCTGGTTTCCAAAACCCCTTGCTGTGATGCCCATGAACTCTCTGGGTACTGGATCTGAATTGATGCTGCTTTCTGCCTTCATTTACAGGTGTGGGACTGGCAGCTATGGTTCTGTCCTTCTGGCTGAACATCTACTACATTGTCATCATTGCCTGGGCTCTCTACTATCTCTTCAACTCTTTCACTGGGGTGAGTCACAGACATGTCTGCAGCATAACACTGGCTGTGGTCTGAGTCCTCACTCCCTTATGGGCAGTGACTTGTTTATGACCCACAGTGGGCACTAGCTGCTTGCCATTTCTGCAAAGAGTCCTTATCAGCATTGTTCTGGACCCTTCTTGAAGAGGTTCATCAGCCCTGGAGGCAGTTTTGTAGTGCTCTTGGGTAGTGATGCTTGTACTCTGGAGGGGATGGTCCCATCCCCTCTACACGAGCTGTTCCCCACTCACATCAGTCTTTAAAACTCACCCTGTGTTGCTGTTTTATTTCTAGGGTTGCTTGAATCTGAGCTGCATATTTCCAGAACTGGTTCTGTCAGGTTTTGTCACATCATGGTCTTATTTCTCAGAACTTATTCCTTATCTTAATTAGCTCTTATTCACACTTGATAGATTATATCAAAGGGATTTTTTTTTTTCTGCTGGGAAAATGATTCAGAAAGTATCTAGACATCTGCTTGTGACTGTCCCTTAGCATGTGCTTTGGTGTTATGTTTTATAGTGGGTTCCTCTTCCATAGCAGGGCCTTCTACCATACAAGGTTAGTCATACCCCATATTAACTTCTTGGTAGCTGAATTGTTTATTTCTGCTAAGAGTTTCCTTAATGTAACTCTCTGAGCAACCTGCTGCCTTAAAGACATCAACCCCATGGTTCAGACAGGATCTTCTTAAATTTAGATATGACCCTGAAATGCTATTGTGGACACTGTACATCCATTTTACTTTTTGTTCCAACAAAAGTTTCAAGTATCTATTAAATCTTTAGCTGAATTTGGCATTCCCAACTGTGCTTCTACCACCAATACCACCTACCACTGTAAGGTCCTGGATCTAGAACAAAATTATTGCTTGTGGGTGATTAGAAGCATTCCAGGGATTCCCAAATTAACAGTGGTCTTCCCCAAAGTAACCCATCCCAACTAGACCCTGGGCAGGATGAGGCTTAGGATGAGGTTTTGGTCCATTCAGGTGTTACAGACCCAGCTGGTGGCAGTCCTTGCATGTACATAGGTAGATCCAGGTGTTTGGCTCAAGACCTTTCCTTTTCCCAGACATAATAATTCCAAATGAAACAGTTACTGTCCTGGACAATTTACTCCTGTGCTTGTGTTATAACAGTCTGTTTGTGTAGACAACCCATTGCCTCCATTCTCAGGGCCATGTTGCTTTTTAAGCATTGAAGTTGGTGCAAATGAAACATAAGAAACAAATCACTGCTTATTCTTTGTGCAGTAAATTCTAGCTACTTGTTGAGTGAAGGTAGCAAAAGCTGTAATGGTTATAAACACAATCTCCCTTGATAGTATTTCAATTTGTAGGCATTAATTATCAACAATTAATTGGCTTTATATGTGGGGGGTTGCTAACATTTTATCAGAGCTACCTAGCATTGCCCTAACCACACAATGACATTTTCTCCTGGAAAATCCTTGTCACAATTTATCCTATTTTGAAAAATTGTTCCATTATTTTGTCTGCAAGGGCATACTCATCCAGTGGAGCTGCCCATTCTCTTTGAAAAAAAAATTAAATTAAAAAGTGTTAAGGGGTTTAATTTTAAAAGAAGGCAGATTTGACTTGGGAGATATGACAGGAATGATAAGCCTGCTGTCCTTGTGCTGTGCAGGACCTGCCGTGGCAGAACTGTGGGAATGCCTGGAACACAGAGCGCTGCTTCTCCAACTACTCCCTGAACGACACCACCAACCTCACCAGCGCTGTCACCGAGTTCTGGGAGTATGTCCCCAGCCTGCTACACCTGCTTTCTCCCCCTACCCGTGGTCACTGTGCCTGCCCACCAGGGCTGTGCCTGTTGGCTCTGTTCCTTGGCATTACAGCCAGCCACAGGGCATGGTGGGCGTGGATGCACTGTGCAGGTCAGATGGACAGGCAGACAAACAGCCTCTGCACCTCTCTTTGCCTCCTTTTATCCCATCATGATGAACCTCAGTTCTCTCTAGGGATCTGGGAGTACTCACACTTGTCTGCTCCTCTGGGAGCTCCCAATCCCTCTGCCCTTGACTGTTAGATTTCCTCCTAACACAGTGTCTCCCACCCCTAGGAGGAACATGCACCAGATGTCTGGAGGCCTGGGGGAGCCTGGCACCATCCGCTGGCCCCTGGCTGGCACTCTGGCCCTGGCCTGGCTGCTGGTCTACTTCTCCATCTGGAAGGGAGTGGAGTGGACAGGCAAGGTACAGTGTGAGGGCTGGGTCTTCTGGTGTTGCCTCTCAATGTCCTTCAGATTCAATTTTATTTAAGTGTCTGTAATTAAGGTTACAATGTTTAGAGGCAGAATCACAGTGGATACTATTAAATTCCTGACATTTACCTTTCACAGCTGTAAAAATTGCTACCATGTTTATGGTAATTTTCATTCCAAGTGCAGAGAAGGTCTGTAAGGTCATCGGTCTGAGCACACATTCTTTTTGGGAAGAGGCATTTTCAAAAATTACAGAAATTGTATTTCCCACTTTGGGCCAGCCCTTTGAGAGAGCAAAGCTTCTTGTGGCCTCCTCCTTTTGACAATCACAGTCTCTTAAATT
The DNA here is from genome assembly GCF_903797595.1 of Erithacus rubecula. NCBI lineage: Eukaryota > Metazoa > Chordata > Aves > Passeriformes > Muscicapidae > Erithacus > Erithacus rubecula. Next base: position 3,693,001 of record NC_136686.1, read on the forward strand.
GCCTCTGGTGGAAAAATTCTCACTATCTCCTTAGAAAATTTCCCTGCTGCCTTTTTGATATTGGTGGGAGACCTTCAGATGAGAGGCCCATTGTTATTCCCTGTGCAGTGTTCCAGGCTAGCACAGCAAAAAGGTAATTGCTTTGTTTAATGAAACAGCAGTGCTGAGATGCTGGGATGTGTTATTTAGAGCACAGCATGGTGCAGCAGGACACTATTATGAAAGAAATAATCTAGAGGAGAGATCAGAAAGAAGCACTTCAGGGGTAGGTCACCTAAGCTCTTAACTTCCCCAGTGGCTTTCAAACAGGCTTTAGCTACACAGCCACAGCAAAGCCCTGGTGATTACTGGTGTGGGCCCTGTGATGAGGGATAGCACATACCTGTAAGATCCTGAAACAGTGCTGAAAAGAAAGCAGTGTAATCAAGACAACTCATTTTGCTTGATGCATTGGTCTAGAGAAACATCAGCTTTGGCTCTGTAAAGTAAGGATGTAATAACTTAAGGGGATTACTTCTGTGGACTAATATTATCCCTGTGCAATTCCCTTGTCTTTGGGCATTCCATCCAGACTCTGGCATGCTACTTTTGTGATTTGTATGTCCTTGTGTATCATTGGCAGGGAGAAACCTCCAATAGCCAGAAACATTACTAGCAAATGCAAGGAAATGCTGCTGACCCCCTCACAGGAGAACATTCTAGACTCAATGACACCATGGACAGGAAAGCAGTGGTGGGCTGATGGCTTCTCTCCCATCTTTTTCAGGTGGTGTATTTCTCAGCCACCTACCCCTACTTCATGCTTTTCATCCTCTTGTTCCGGGGAGTCACACTGCCAGGAGCCAAGGAGGGGATCCTCTTCTACCTCACACCTGACTTCAGGAGGCTCTCTGACTCTGAGGTTTGTAGCCTAGTGAGAAAAGCTCTTATCTCCCAGCTGTCTCTGCATTAGGCTTCCCAAGCACTTCTCATGAATACTGTAAGTACTTAAAATAACACTGGAATAACCCTATTCAGGTACTCATCACCCATGTCCCATAGGCTGAGACAAAACTGAGGGATGAGTCCTTCATGGGTGGAAATCTGTGCAGCAGCTCTGTTGTACTCAAGCAGTGTTATCCACAGGGTATGGGGAGTCAGAAGTTATCCTGCCAAAGGGATCTCCCCTCTGGGCTGGGAATGTCTTATTTCACTGACTGTCCTAGGGCTGCTGATCTGGCCTTGTTCTGGTGGTCCCAGAGAGAGGATGATGTGGTGGTGCTGGCATGGGGGCCTCAGAAGGAGCACAAGTACAGCAGCAGCAGAGCTTGAGTGATGAGTGAGGGCCAGAGATGTGGTTTTGGTCACTGGAAGGAGAGAGGGACAGGGACACTTGCAAAAATGAAGCTTTTCAGGAGACACAAACTCTGCATTTTTCAGCAGTGAAATTCCTATGTTTCCAGAGTTACCAGTCATGTGTGAGTGGGGAAAACTGGACATCCATGAATTCCCAGTGATGGTCCCAATGATCCCTCTTTCAGGACACTCTCTGTAACTGTACTACCAACTGCATTTGCTCTAATGCAGGAAACAGGGCTCTCAAGACCAGAAGACTAGTGTAAATACTATGCAATTAAGAAACAGTCTACCTCCTTTCCTTGAACTTTCTAAGCTTTAAGACCTTAAGGCAGTGGGACCAGCTTTGCAAGCTCTCCTCTGCAGTTTTTTTGCACAAACAGCTCCATGTTGGAAAATCAAAGATGCTAGTGGAAGAGAAATGGAGGGTGTGAGTCTCTGAGTGTAGCTGCAACCCTCAGGGACACATGAGAAAGCAAACACACACACACAGGGTCAGATGGTGCAGGGGTCCCTTCTGATCTGCTTGGGACACTGTTCAGAAATGTATGACCCTTCATCCATCCACATCCATCCCATCAGACAGCTGGGAATATATGTCTGATTCTGGGCCAGGCTGCACTTTGATACACTTGACATATAGGAAAGGATGCAGATCTCCTACCTTCTAGTACATAAGGGGCCCTCCAGTAAAACACTGCAGAATGACTTTTGACAAGGCCATGTAGTGATAGGACAAGGGGAATGGCTTTAAACTGAAAGAGAATAGCTTTATATTAGATCTTAGTAAGAAACTCTTGACTCAGCCCTACTGACAGGGTTCCCCAGGGCCTGGACACTCCAGTGGACTGTAGATCCAAGCACACAGCTCCACAGTCTGCACCCAGTCTCCTGCTAGCCCTGCACTGAGCTGCTGCAGGACATGGAGCTGCAGCACAGAGTCCCCTTCTGCTGCTCCTCTTCTGGCTCCTTCTCTACAGGTCTGGATGGATGCAGCCACTCAGATCTTCTTCTCCTATGGCCTGGGGCTGGGCTCCCTCATTGCTCTGGGCAGCTACAACCATTTCCACAACAATGTCTACAGGTCAGTTGCATTTTTCCATCCTCCTGTGTGGCAGAGAGTGCTCATGGGTGAGGCAGGGGACTGATCTCTGCTGTCCCCTTGCTGGCAGCATGCAGCCTAGGGGACACACTGTGATCTCTGCAGAGGGGCTCCCTACCTGCAGGTCTTTTGCTTACCCCACCCTCTGCTCTTGGTAGGGACCTGCAGGTGGGTTTTTTTCCCTCCCTTTCTCTCTTCCAGAGACTCCATTATTGTCTGTTGCATAAACTCCACCACAAGCATATTTGCAGGATTTGTTATTTTCTCTATCATTGGCTTCATGTCACACATCACTAAGAAGTCGGTGTCAGAGTTGGCCTCCTCAGGTAAGCAGAAACCCACGTTCAACTGCAACAGCAAGCTGTGAGAACCATTTGTAACTGAGCCTGGGGTGGTCTTGGCTCTTTCCTGACTAGTTGTGCTGAAGTTTTACTTTGCTGTAGTGAAATATTTAGGCCATTTGCTGTCTGAAACCTTCCTATGGAGAATAGATACTACCTGTGTTTTCAGTAGATATGATCAAAATTTGGAGTTGCTTTTTCATGCAAAATCTTGAGACTGTGATCTCAGTATCATTTTTCAACAAAGATGGAACTGTCTTTCTGCACAAAGACATATTTTGAAATTGCTGTCTTTCCAGAGAAAGCTTTTATATCAAGAAACAGCATTATGTGGTGGAAAACAAAAGGCACCAGGAAAGTTATAACCAGCTCTGAATATCAGTTTATTCTTCTAGCAAAGTGCTTCAGCTCCATTTGGTTTCAATAATTTGATGACTTTCTTGCTTGCAGGACTTGTTTCTCCAACCATTTCTGTCTCCCCATCTTATCCCAGTACCTCCCACTGAGTTGGTGTGTCACAGGCACAAAGGCTCAGCTGTTCATAACCCCTATATGGAAACCCCTGAATTCTTGGCTGTAATTTCTGTCTCTCTTATTTAACCATGGCCCTTAGCTCAGACTTCCCATCAAATGCTTTGTAAACATGGGCTCAACCCTCTTTTCATTACTGCAGGCCCTGGACTGGCTTTCCTCGCCTACCCACAGGTTGTCACACAGTTGCCCTTGTCCCCACTCTGGTCAATCCTCTTCTTCTCCATGCTGATGATGCTGGGTCTGGACAGTCAGGTGAGACAACACAGTACAAAGTGGGAGAAGATACAAAAAAGCCTTCAGGTACAATGCTGGTGTCACCTGCACTTGATCTGTCATATTCTCCCTTGTGCTCACAAGCTCTTCTCTTGCAGCACAAACCACCAGTGCAAAATGGATGCTCCCTTGGCTTACAGGTAGTGGTCATAAACACAAGTCTACTTCACAATCAGACTCAATTCTATTCATGTCACACCTGGTTTCCAGGAAAATCTAATCAAATGTGCTTTTTCAATCATTTCACACTCTCATAAACACTTTCTAAAGCTCATGAATGCATTACCACAGACATTATTTAGAAAAATAACCTAAATTCAAATAATTCGTAAATGTTCTGAACAAAGCTACATTTACAGAAAAAAATTATCTGCATGGATTATTAACTCAGTGCTGGTAAATAGTTTGACAATAGGCCCTCTAAGCACTCTGTGGAGTTAATTTGCTGCATTAGCTTTTAAAATACCCCTTGAAATTCTCCACATCCTTTCTGACAGCCAGTTTTGGTGGGCAGGCAGTCTGTTGGGGAGGCTATCATTGCCTGGAGGAAGAGGCTTGGGGGGGAATGAAGCATCAAAAGGAAAGCAAGCTTTTAAAAAGTACAGTTAAATACACATGAAGAAGCTTTCTGTCTGCATGCTGGAGCTCTGATTCATTCAAACACACCAGCAACAGCATAGCAGCTTATGCCTATAAACCAGTGAAGACAGGCTGCTACAATGGCTGAAGCATTCAGTTAAAAAGAAAAACAAAAAAGAAAGAAAGAAAAAAGGTTTTTTACTACATTTCTCTGTAGGCACAGCAGGGATGCTGAGGAGCCCAGCAAGGGAATGGAGGCTGGGCTGAGGTCTGTGTTTGTGATGCATCCACGAGCTCCAGCCCTTTAGTGAAGGTCGCAGTAGGTCCAGTGAGTTTCCTGCAGATGCAAATGCTTGGGAAAGAAATAATATCATGGAGTGAGGCATGGAGAAGAATATATGCTAAAAATTGTGGCTGGAGAGTGTTGGTGAGAAAAGAAAAATTTTTTGGGAAGCAGACTGCAGTGGCAAGAATAGGAGGCACCAGAGCCCAGCTCCTTGCCACTCTGAAAGCAGCATGCTTTCATTCAGCTGCCTACATGTGCAAGCAGCCAAGGTTTGGTCTGTAAGCTGGGAAAGTGAGCCCCATGCCAAGCAGCTGCAGTCCCTGGGGCTAGAAGGGCAAGCCTCCTCCAGGCTCCATCCCCTGTGAAGTCTGAGGCTGTCATGAGGCAATTCTCAGTAAAGGGTGTGAAGGTTATTGCCTGTTCCATGGCTAAAAAAAGCAGTGTATGATAATTTGTTTCTCCACCTTATCCATTACACAGGAGCTCAATTTTGATAGGAGACAAAGAGAATTCAGCTCACTTTATAGCCCTGTTCCTCATCACCCATCTCCCTGCCTTTCCCTCTGTGCATTCCCTGGTTTTGGTCATTCTTGCACTAAAGGGCTGTCAGCTTTATTCCCATCCCATTTTCTTTGCTCCTTTTGTGCTGGACACCACCCTCTGCCCCTGGCCAGGGCTGTTCTCCTCCAAATGCATTTCCCTTTCTGGTCTCAGGTCCCCTAGCCCTGCCATAGCTCTGGCTGTGCCTGGCCATGCATCCATGTGGAAGGAACAGCTTTCAACAGTGGCTTTTTTTAGTCATGCTATCTCTTCACACTGTGGTGCCAGCTCAGTCCTGACTCTTCCAGACAAAAAGCCAGATGGGGTGGGGTGAAGAGCTCACTGTCAATGACTATAAAGGCATCTTAACCCATGCATGAGCAGCAAAAGATGCTTTAATGGCACTTGTGTCCAACATAAAAAGCTTAGCTCATGAAAAATTCAAGAGGAAGCAGTTGAGCTTTGATGCTTTGGGAATACTGCCTTTCCATGTGGATATAAAACCCTGGGCATGCACATCTCCCTTTGCCTTGCCCTGGCCCATGTGAAAGCCAGCCCCAGCAGTCAGCAGTGCAAGCTTTTCCACCATGCCTGCCCAGCTATAGGCTCAGGCACTCCATTTTTCTTCCACACATCTTCCCAACCCTCTCCTGCTCTTTTTGGTCTGTATACCTCCATCTCCACTCCTGGGGCTTTTTTTCTTCCCAGGGATGGGGAAGTCCTTGACATCAAAAAGTGATGAAACCACTTTCATTTTCATTGCACTGGCTTGTACATCTGCTCAGTGTGACCAGGGAAGCCAGTTTGCTGCCCTCATAAATTCCCAGGGCTGTTGCTAGAGGCACAATGTACTCTCTGAGAGAGGTTATGTTACCTGTAGTTTCTGGGTGCAAGATATAAAAGTAAATCTCACAATTTATCAAGAGATAGGAGGGAAGGATGCACTTCACATATATATTGTCAAACTGCCCTTGTGCCAGAAGGCAGAACTAGCAGGAAAACTGAAAGGCAACACTCAAGGGGATTTCATTATATATTATGGGGCAGACAACATTATTATACTGTGCCTGGTGCAGCTCTGCACAAACCATCCAGGGGTTTCCTCTAGAAAGGTGAGAACGGGCTTTTGGTGTGCTACATGCATTTAATGTTGTGTGCTTGAAAAAGGGAAATAAAGTCAAGGACTGGGTAATCAGGGATGTTGTTATTCAAATGCAAAAGAGACTGGGTAATGCAGGTCCTTATTGAGCGTTTTAGATCACTGAAGAGCACAAGTGCTGTGAAGAACAAGAAGGGAAGAGCAATAAAGGTCCTGCAAATGTCCCATGAGCAGCCAGACACATAGCTGTGGCACAGGGACTGGCAGCATGGGAAGCAGGGCAGTGATGGGGGGCCCTATAGAGCTTTTGGGAAGAAAGAGGAGGCTTTTCATGGGAAGCAAAAGGCAGAGATTTATCTCAGCTATTTTTAAATATTTAACTTTGGTGCTCCTAGTTCCAAAGAAGAGGGATGAATTTTCAGAAGATGGTTCAGACCAACTTTGTGCAGAGATGCCTTTTTCTTTCCTAGAGTCTGCAGAGTCCATAAATCACTAAGGTTCTCAGCATTGAAGTTAAATGTGTGTGGGTTAAGTTTCTTATATATATATATATAAAAATATCCTTGGTGTATGCTTTTTCCATAGTTCTGCACTGTGGAAGGGTTCATTACAGCCCTGGTGGATGAGTATCCTCGAGTCCTAAGAACCAGGAAGAAGATCTTCATTGCAGTAGTCTGCTTCATCTCTTATCTCATTGGATTCTCCAATATCACCCAGGTACACATAGCTGTGCTTGTACCTCCATTCCTGACACCTTTCTGGTCACTTGGCATAGCAGCAGCACCACCAAAGCTTTGGGAGAAGTGACAGATTTCTCCTATTCTGGATAAAGTGGTTTGCTCATCACTGTTACATCTCAAGTGATTTAGGATGCCTCCTAATTTTTACCATCATCCTGTTGTCAATCTGGGCTGTTGTTCTGCTGTTTGCAATAAGGACTCAAGCCAACAGAACCCAAATTTAGGGAATGCTTGCTGCAAAGAGGTAACACAAAGAAAACCTGTCTGTTGGGGGCTTGAACCTCTTGAGCTGAAGCTGAGGTTCACATGAGGGCTGAGTGGTCTGGAGACCATTTGTGGAGTAATGTGGGTTCATGAGGAGGCAAGGCAAAGCTCCAGAGAGGGGCAGAGCAGACTAAATTGCCTCCTTCTAAAGCAGAGAAGTAGAAGAGATCCTAATGAATTTCTCTTCTTTTCTCCTCACCCTTGGCTATGCCTGAGCAGGCTGGCTAATTGTCTGCAAGGGCGCATCAGTTTTGCTGCTGGGAACCATACTCCAGTGGAAACATTGCAACAGTGGCTCCACTGTCCAAGGAAATCAACATTAAACCAACAGTTATGTTCAGCAGCAATCCAAGCTGCTGGCTAATAGTGTTGGTCATAATCTATAACTGAACTCCTTGACCCTGTTTTGTCTTTTCAGGGTGGCATTTATGTCTTCAAGCTGTTTGATTACTACTCAGCCAGTGGCATGTGTCTTCTTTTTCTTGTATTCTTTGAGACCATCTCAATTTCTTGGTGTTATGGTAAGCACAAAACACCTTGTTCCTTTGTTTTCTCCATGGGCATCATGGTGACTTACTGAAAGAGCCAGAGCCAGTGAAGACAATGACAATTTTGCAACTGAAAATAGCTTAGACTGATAACTTCAGAAAATCAGGAGTGGAAGGCTGTCATCTTACTTCTCCAGGCCATCACAAAGACCTCTGCACAGAGTGGCAGATGCACAGGGTCTTTCCCTCTAGGCCCTCAAGAGGACGCCAGGAACATGGAAGCTGTTAGCATGAATTTGTGTCCCAGTACCCCATCCCCTCCATCTAATGCTTCTCATGCCACACTGTCACCCTCTTGCTGTGCCTGGCCTGTGCTCTGCCATAAGAAGAGGTGAAGATCATGGTGCAGAGATGGTTTTTTTTTTTCAATGCTCATTTCTTCTTGTAGGTGTGAACAGGTTTTACAGGAACATCGAAGAAATGATTGGCTACAAGCCTTGCATCTGGTGGAAGATCTGCTGGGCCTTCTTCACACCTCTTGTCTGCCTGGTAAGACCTGGAGAATCCTGTGTGCAGGAGTGGGTCTAGAGAGGTCTCTAGATGGGCTGTAGAGAAACATGTTCTCAACCCAGCACAGGTCTGGTGCAAGGGGGTCCCAGGCAGACTGGAGATGGGTAAAGGGATGCAGGAGCCTCTCTCACTCTGCCTGCTGGAAATCACTGATAAAAAATGTTCTAGATGATTGCTTTTAATCTAAATGAGGCCATCAGTTCTTCCTTTTTTTTTTTTTTTTTTTTTTTTTTTTTTTCCTGAGATGCCAGAAGATAAGCAAAATAATTTAATGTTTTAAAAAGCTATTATTGGTTCTGGCTTTCAGCTACTCCAGCTTCAGCCTCTGACAGGGTTATGAGAACAAAGGCTGTCACAAATGCAGAATAACTGACTGCGGAGCAGTTTGGCCTTTGCAGGTTTACCCTTCCAGCAGTAGTAATGCAGAGAGTGGTGTGATAAGGCCAGGGATAGGAAGGTGAAGACTGCTGATACCAGTAGTGAGAATGCTGTTTACTTGCATAGGAGCTGCTGTGGGTCACTGCTTGTCTGAGTAGTCTAGTGAAGAAGGAAATCGGGGGTATTCCAATTCCAGCTTTTTACATAGGATAAGAAGAAATTGTTTGAAATTACCAGTTGGTGGGCTGAAAGAATCCAGGCTAATGTAAAGAGCTTTTGGGTTCCTATAACACTGTTGGGAGCTAAGAAGGTAATGAAGGAAAGAATGGCTGGACCTCAATTTTGCACTTCCCCTGCAGTGGCTGGTGTTCTTTTCCAGGGTGTGTTCTTCTTCAGTGTGGTGGAAATGACCCCTCTGACACTGGGGAAATACGTGTATCCTGCCTGGGGACAAGGCATTGGCTGGCTCATGGCCCTGTCCTCCATGGTCCTGATTCCAGGGTACATGCTCTACTCTTTCTTCACCTCAACAGGGACTCTCCGGCAGGTAGGAACAGCCTCACCACCCTGCTCTCAGCTCAGGCTAAGCTCCTGCCTGGACTAAACCTGCACCAAGCAGACCCTGCTCTGGCAGAGCTGTCAGTCCACCAGGCTGGTGCTGCAGGAGCTCTGTGCACCATCTCCCCCAGGGAGGGTTCAGATCAGTCCCACTGCACTGAACAGCCTCCAGTGAAGGTGGTCTACCCTTCTGTCTGTTGTTCCTCATTGAGATTTGTGTGATCATCACCACAAAAATGGAGCCCACCTCCCCTGACCATCCCTTTGGTGTGGGGTACTGGAGCCGTGGAAGAGTTTGAACAGAAATCCTTGAGGTTTCTTACCCAGAGAAATGCCAGCTCCTGATGATGTTTACTTGGCACTCCTCAGCAGGGAGATCAGCATCCTCCAAGCCTGAATCCTGAAATGTCTCAGACTAGGCCCTGCTAGCAGCAGAAACAAGCACAGGGGTGGTTTGTCATGTGCCCTTCAGGGAACACTCCATGACTGAGGGGTTAGGAAGCAAGAAAGACCCACAATACCCACCACACTAGTCTCATTTAAAACATTGTCTTTAGTAATTTAAGCAGGATTTTATGTAGCAGTGAATCATGAGTCTCTATGTCATACCCAGTACTTACTGTTAAGAATTTATTTACAGTGTTGACATTCAGTCTTGAGAGCACTGTGCCCCAAATCCCTGGCTTGGTGCTTACAGCTGTAACAAGTCACCCCAGGAGTGCTGATTTATGGCTTTCTCAGCCCAGCTGAAACAGCAACCAGATGCCATCTAAATCACATGAGTTTATTTTAGGGATGCTGTATTTAAACAAAGTTTGACTCAAAAAAGTTGTGGCTGGAATTACTGGGCTGAGGTCAGCTTCAGGTTCTCTGCCTTTGAGGTAAAGTTGTAGGTGGATTTGAATTGTCTTCCTCCCAGCATTCCATTTGAATGGGCTCTGATGTGGGAACTGGATGGGTTTGGGGTCTCAGATCTGCTTTCAGTTTCTGGTTTCTCATCTGAAGCTGGGTTTATGTACTTGTCCTTCCTAGGACTCAAGCCAGGGTGTTGTGTTAACCCACTTTGTTGATTTTAAGTTGAAGGCCAGAGCAATTCCAGCAGTAGGCCCCTTTTCAGACATTTACAGTATTCCTTTATTCACTCATGATGTGAGTTGGAAAAGAGGGGAAGGGAAGCCTGAAAGTACAGGTCTGGTTTCAACCCTTTGCCTAGTCTTAATCCTGTTTCACTGGAGTTGGAGAAAGTGCATCACAGCATCTGGGGGAGCCCAAACTAATCTGCAGCCTCTCAGGAGTAGCTCAACTCCTCCTGACCAAAGGCTTGTGCCAATTATATACACAGCCCTTCCATAGTGCTGTGTACTCCTGTGCTGCCCCAGGGGCTTGGAGGGAAGCTCAAGAGTGTTTCCAGCCATCCCCTCAGCATCTTGTGCAAACCATCAGCACCATAAGCAGCATGAGTGGCTGATGTCCATTCTCCCTGTCTGACTCTTCTTCTAACATTGCCCATGAACATCATGAGACCCAGACCCCTCTCAATCATTCATAGACCCAGGAGTGAGCAGCAGATGGCAGTAAGAAGAAAGTAGGCTGATCTGTGTGTGCATGTGTTGGTATCAGAGAGACAGAGAGAATTTTTGGCCTCTTATATGCACAGATCCTGGATTAATTTGTAATAGAGCTGGAGCTGGAGGGAAATTAGATGCCAATCCTGAATAAAGTGGTTTTGACAGACAGGAAAGATTACAAGTCCTTTTGATCCTACTGAGCATGAATGTGAGAGGGGGAAAAAATACCATGAATGGCAGAAGCAGTTCAGTGAACATTTCAGGGAATTCACCCAGCAGCAGCCACTTCAGTGGTATTGGAGGGTAGGAGTTTGTTTCTCTTTTCTGGAAAGTGATTCTACCTGTCTTTGTGATGTCTGTTCAGGTCGGGCTTAATCCTCCTCTGCATTTTCTTCTGCAGTGCACAGCATCAGTCCCTCCCTGACTGACAAAAGTGATTCATTCTTCTTCATCACTCCTGATGCTCAATCCACACGCCTCCAGTAATGATTTGCCCCTCCATATTTTCCTGGGCTCCTGCTTCATTTTACTTGACTCGGCAATTTTCATTTGATTAGCTCAGGGTGGCAGGAATTGCTGCTGTGCAAAGGTTTGTGCAGGTGGATGTTCTGATCTGCATCAAAGGCACAGACTCTAACCTTGTTAACCTGCTGTAGTTACTTAGTAATGTAATCAATCATAATTGGAAAATAGGTCTGCTCTAAAGCCTGTGGCATCCAGCTCTTTCTTCTTCCTCCTTGCAGCTGGTCTTGCCTGCTAGCAGTTTGCCTCTTTATCAGGATGCTCCCCACATTTCAGATAAAAGGAGGAGCTGCTGTGCTCTGCACAGCATCAAAGCAGAGGTGACTGGCAGAGGCTTTTGGGGTGCTGCCAAGTGCTGCTGGAGGAGTCACTCCATCCACCATCCCCTCTCTCTGTAACCAGGGTCACCTCTGAGCCTTGGGGTGAGCTGCTGCCCCCATGCCCTGGCTGTCCCACTGCTGCTGCCCCCAGGCCTGGCTGACACACTCTCTCCTTTCATTCCCGGGCAGCGTCTGCAGCAGATGACCCAGCCCAGGCCAGAGGTGCATGCTCAGAACAACGGCCTCCAGCCCAAGACGTCCTTGAACGGGAGGATCTCGGATGCTGCTGTGTAGGAGGAAGGCCTGAACTCCTCACCCTGCCCTGTAGCTGCTCACTCAACACTGTCCCTCCAGCTCCTCTGGCACAGCTCGCTGCCCCTGGCTCTGCTTGTCCAAGAGAGGACCTAGAGGAAACTGTTCATGGCTCTTCCTCCTGGTGTGGCAGACCAAGGTCCTGAACAAGCTCACCACCAGGGTGTTGTGCTGTGTTGTGGCCACATTCATCCTGCAACATCCTGGTCCAGGCCCTCAGGGAGGAGCACCTGGTGCCCATGTCTTCCTCCTCCTGAGAGAGGTGGTGTCTCTAGAGAGCTAAGGCTGTAATCCACTTGTCTGTTTCTCTTGCTTTTCCATGTAAAACTCCCCAGTGCCCAGCTGTGTTTCACCCCAGAGAGATTGCTGTCACCAGATTCAAATACCAGATGGCTGTTGATTGATGGAGTATAAACCACCAGCAAATACATAACTGGAGGGGATGTGCAGAACCAAGGATTCTAGTGCAGAACACGGGATTCTAGTGAGGAGACCTGCATGTTGGTAGCTGTAAGACATCACCCCACACCTGGAGAAGGGCTTGGGGACAGTGTGTGCTGCTCACAGTGCCATATTTCATCCCTACGCAATCTCCAGACATGTTTACTGCATTCATTGGGGCTGGCACTGTGAGCCAGAGCCCAGCAGAGCAGTCAACCTTCCTTTTCTGGAGCATCCTGCCCTCTGTAGCTGTGTGCAGTAGCCACACCCTCACCCTAAAAAGCAGCTGATAGGGTAAATGGAGGGCTCTTTGCTACAGGCTGTTCACATCTCCCACACTGACCACATCAAGCTTCATGCAGAGACAAATCCATGTGATAAAGAGATTTTCCAACACTGTGCAAATCTCCCTCCAAGATGAAAGAGGGTAGTTCCTGCCAAGCACCCTCCCTGGCTGTGTCCCTGGGTGGGAAACAATCAGATGGAGCATGATGCCCATGAATCGTTCTGTTTATATCTTTTTCAGGAAGTGGCCACTCCTAAATCCCAGCTGGTGGAAGGCAAGAATTCCTGAGGCAGCCACTATGCTTAAACCCACCCCTGTGAAGCAGTGCTGACTTCCCTTGGGAAGTGTCTGTACAGCCAACTGCTGTCACTGGCACATCCCAACTCCCAGCACATTATCCACAGAGGGCTGTGAGCTTTTGTAGATGGTGCTGGAGGAGTGTAACACCTTGGAGTTAGCTGGGGAGTGTTTCAGAGCCATCCTACAACAGCAACATATTTCTTGGTTGTAGAGCTTTGTGAAAGGAGGTGGCTCATCACAGCACCACATGTAGGTGTGACAGTGATGCTGCTCCCAGTTGTGCCAGCCTCCCAGTGACCCCACACAGAGATTATCCTTGTACACAGAGTGTTTGATGAGCACACATGCTGTGACTTAGTGCTGATTATTGCACAGCATTGTCAGGTCTGCTCACACTCCCAGCTTCAGATCAGAATCAACTAACTCATAAATGAGCATCCAAGTAAAGGTACCTCCCACCCATCTTTCCTACCAGAGCCTGGTCTCAGAAGTAACACTCTGCAGTCCCCCAGGGGTCCTACTGCAGTGACAGATGAATTATGAGCCTCTACACAATTGTCTTGCTCTCCAATAGTAGCTTCAAAATGCAGCAGGGTGGCCCTGTGCTTCTTGTCCCTGCAGCTCACCAGAGTGTGGGCCAACCTGCTCTTCTGACAATCTTCCAGCCTGTGGACCAGTAACAGAAAGAAGAAATTTTCTGGTGAAAGCTCAAGTCAGACCCCTTTGGGAGTGGGTCCCCTGCCAACTCATCAATGCATCTTGATTAATGTTGCTTCAGATTTGTAACCAATTTGTATTTGTACTCATCATTCTCAGCAGTTATGGCTGCTGGGCATTAAGTGCATGTTTTGTGGTCTCCAAGAGCCTGAGCTGAGATCACACCCTGTCCCACCTGTAATTGTTACAGTGTTTGTGTCAAAAAAATCGTGGTTGTTAAATAGACATGAAGAAATGTATTTATAGGCTTGGTCTCATAAAGCCAAAAGCCAAACACTGAAAGCTGCAATCTTAGCTCATCACCATTAATCTCAGCCAGTTACAGACATGTCATCTTTCCTTGTCCCTTAATTGTCTGTGCCACTGTAGCTGAAAATTTCCATTCCAATTTCACCTATTTCATGAACCAGGGCAATAAGGAAACCACTCTTCATAAACATGTATATCCTTAGAGAGGGACATCTGTGCTGAAAGAATGTGTTAAAGCTCTAAACTTTGCAGTAATGACCCTTACTAGAGACCTGCCTTTGTCTGTGCATCCAGGTCCCATAACCTCTCTTCCCTCAAATGCAGACTGAGGGTGGCACAGGTGGGTGATGGCCAATTGACTCAATTTTTGAGTGAGGCTGTAAAACCATGGAAGACTTTGTTTCTTCCAACTTCATTGGGACAGCTCAGGCCTGAAGAATAATTAATCAGTGACAGTGGTAATTTATTAGACTCTTGACCAATTAGCTTGATTGCTAGCAGAGCTATTCAAAAGTTGTTTCTCCAGGGGAGTGGAGAAGAAAGGGTCCAGAAAACAAAGTTCTTTCCCTGCTTGCTGAGGAAATCTCTAGACCCTCAATTCCACTTTGCTAGGATTTTAGCCCCAGCATCTCTCTGACCTGTGGCCTTGCCTGTGGCACATCATTCCAGATGCAGCAGCAGGTGCTGCTCATAATAACAGTATTTGATGAGATTCAACCATTTGCTCAGTTTTCTGCTTAAGACCTCCTTTGCTCTCTCTCCTGCCCTGCTCCTTTTTGTTCTCTTGTCTCAGTCCTTTCCCAAAATCATTTGTCCAGTGGAAATTATCTACCTCAGCTTTCTGCCTCCTGCTTTCTTAGTTCCACTACTGTGAAATTACAACTCTCCCTCCTTTCTCTTCCCCTTTCTATTCTTTTCTCATTTCTATCTCTTTCTATTAGCAGCAGCCTCTCTTCTCTCTCCCCTGTGCCCTCTTTCCAGATTAGAACTCCTTCCTGCATGCCTGTGGCTTAGCCTCTTGCTGTGTTCATGCTCAATACTTCTGCCTACTGAAACCTGGAGCTCAGGATCCCACAGAGGACCCCAGCTTTTCACAGGGTCCAGTCCCTAAGAACCAATTTCCATCCCAATATCAAAATTATAATTCCAGTTCCAGTTCTCTTCCTCTTTGCACCAGAAAATGCTGTGCCAAGGAATACTATCTGCTGGTATTACTAGAAAGACATTTAAATCCATCAGTGTACACAGACCTGTGCCTGTTGTGAAAGATTTTGTGGCCTTTCCTGTTTATGCACTATGTTATTTCCACCATGAATATTTGGATCTGTGAAGTCTGGCATGCATAACCTTGCAGGTAGGAATTTGCCCTTGTCAAGCTCTGTCTGATGAACTGATCCCCTTCTCCAGCATTTCAAGCTCATCCCATCCTTAGCATTATAGAAGAGCCTTCCCACCTCTACACACATTTTCCATCTAGTGAGAAGTCAGGGGTGTTGATGGGTCCCCTTAAGCTCATCCCACACCTCTGAAATGCCACCGTGGGTGGGTCTGCCAAAGCAGCCATATCTGTTCATTGACTGTAAGAACTGCTTTTGTCCTGTTCCCAGGATGCAGCACATCTGCTGGCCACCCCTCTGCTCCTCATTCCTTCTGACTCACCCAGAAGAAAGGATGCACAGCCAGGGTGTGTAATGCTCCCCTTTCCTCACTGCGGTGGCTCAGAAGGGGACTGTGCTCACCTACAGCACTCCTGCCTTCTCTCTGTGCCCTCATCTCCCCAGCACCTGCCAGCCTCTCCCTCCCACCATAGGCAGCTGCTTGAAATAATCCTTTATGAAACCTCTTAATTCTAAGGAGCTATTTAGAGACCTGTGTTGAAATCCCTCTGAAATCCTCTTTTTCCTGAGGCCTGCAAAATATAAAATAAATGCCACAGCCCCCATCCTCTGCTGCAGCAGGGGGTGACATGGTCCATGGGAAAGGCAGGATTTTTCTGGAGTTGCTTCCCCTGGAAACCCAGGTGTAATCCTCTCCCCTGTCTGAGGCAGCACTGCCACAGGCTGTGTGGGGCTCCTGACAAGTGTCCATCATCCCTGTGGTGCTGTCAGGTGGGAAGTGTCCATATCTGGAGGTGCTCAGGAGAGGTTAGTGCTCCCTGTGCTGGTACCTGCCAGCCATGATGCTGATGAAGATGCCTCCTGACAGCCTGGCATGGTCCACTGTGCTGCCAAGGAACTGTCATCAGCACTCACTGCCACCCCAGGGACCAGCCACAGACCCTCTGGGGTGGCATGTGTCCCCACCACAGCTCCTGGGGACAAGCAGCCCTCACCCCCTGAGCTGCAGCCCTGTGCAGACTGGGTGTGGAGGGATTTATCCTGGGCAGTCGAGGTGTTTCTGCTTCCTGATGAAAAGAACAGCTCATCAGGAGGGGACTTGTCTGAATCCCTGGTGTAATGGTATGTGAGCAGGCTGGCCTCTGAGGGTGCCATAGCCAGAACACAGGGGCAGGTAAACTGCTGGGGGGCACTGCTGCCTGATCACTGCATCTCCCACAAGCCCAGGGTCCACTGACAGAGCAGGGCATGGTGGCACAGCTGGATGTTTTCCTCCCTTTGAGGGCTGCATGGCTTGAGAAGACTCTTGGCCAGTTTGCATTGCATCATGCTGTTGAGGAAAATACAAATATCCTGCGCTAATCCCATAAAGAAATGCACCTGCTACTTTTGTGCTGACGCTGCTGACCCACATCCGGAAAAAAAAACCTGATCCATATCTCTCCAGAAAAAAGGTTCCATGGTGTAAACTCATCCCTTGCCACCAACCCAAAGAGCACTGCCTGCTGTCTGCTCAGTGTCTCCAGAGCCCCTCACAGACCTGGGGGTACATCAGCCCCTGGGGTGACAAGGGCAGGACATGGTGGCACCTGTGCCCACTGTTTCAGCACACAGGCAGTGCCAACTCCCTGCCCTCTCTCTGCCCATCTCCATGTGTCTTTTGGACACAGTTGACTCTGTCTGAGTGACTGAGCCCATCCACTCACCACCCTCTTTTCTGCGCATCCCCCTCTAGCACATGCCAGAACTGACTGACACGGCTTTAAAAATAACTCCTAGGTGTGAAGGAGGGCAAGAAATGGAGAGGGACAATATCCCTGTCTGCCTCTCCCTGCCCTCCTGATGGTGCTGCTGTGTCTGGCCAAGCTGGTTCACTGCTGGGTCGCTCTGGGTCGCTGCTTATTTTGTGCCCGTGTCACAAACGCTTTGATGTGTTTTTGAAGCCCTTTGGTCCTGCAGGGAGGAGAGAAAGAGAGCTGACATCTCTGTTCCCTCTCTGCACTTACTGCAAATGAAGGGATTAGGAGTTATAATCCAAGATTCTTATTTTAAAGCGGCTTTTCAGCTCTGTGAGGGGAACTTCAGCGTGATGCTCCTGGGGGAGGTGGTGACAGAGCAGCTGTCACAGCCCCAGTCACCAGGGTTTCAAGGCTCGGTGGCACCAGAGTGCTCCAGGCTGTGGGAGTGGCTATGGGAGCGGCACTTCTGCAAGGAATGGGAGAGTGTGTGTGCTGTGACAGCATCTCAGCCACTGCCTGGTGGAGATGACGTGCACCCAGTCCCTGGCAGCACCCCAGACCCCAGGACGACCCTCCAGCTGTGGGGACTCCTCTGCGGGGCAGAGCCTCAGATCTGAGTGAGATCAGCAGCTGCCAATCCCCCGAGGCAGCAGCTGCTCTTGAGATGCTGAGAGCCGAATTGCACCAGCCCAAAGCATCCTGCAGCCCTTGGAAAGCTTCTGTCCCACACTGCCAGCAGTGTCTGCTTTGGAGAAATACAGTGATGTATCTTCTTTTGCATTTGTTGACTTCTTCTTCTTCTTCCCACTGCATTGATGGCAGACCTGTGCAAAATATTAGCAAACTGCTGGGTTTTTTCCACTGGCATTTCTGCAGCCTTTCCCTGTGCTAATTATTATAGCCCTGCCTCTTCTAGGGCAATTCAACAGATGGTTGGAGTTTTATCTTTGAACAAGCTATTTAAATAAGGCTCTGGCATTTCCCTTGCACATTTCTTTCCTGGCTACATGTCCTGAGCTGCTGGATGGGTTGTCCTTTTCACTAGGGATGCCAAAAGTTGTGAGCTGAGACTGAAGGCTGTGGTCAGATCCCAGGAGATGGGTTCTTTCCTTTTAGAAAGGGAAGATAATTTGCCCTGGTTCATGTGGCCTCATGGAGTGCTGTGTTTTAGATTTGGTATGATAATAATATTGATAACACCCTGATGTTTTAATTGTTGCTAAGCAGTGCTTACCCTAAATTAAGGGTCTCATTCTCTTCCAGTGAGGAGAGGCACAAGAAGCTGTGAGGGAGCATTGGCCAAAGGGATATTCCATACCACAGCATTTCATGTCCCATATATAAACTGGAGGGAGCTGGCTGGGAGCTACTGATCACTGCTGGGGGATGGACTGGACATTGGTCAGTGGGTGGTGAACAATTGCATTGTGCATATTTCCCTAATTATTATTATAAATAATTCTTATCTCTGCCCACAGGTTTTACCTTTTTCTGATCTCATCTTTATTCCTCCAAGGGTGGAGGGGGGAAGAGAGTGAGCAGCTGCAAGGTACTTATTTGCTGGCTGAGATTAGTCCACAAGATAAAAAAAATGTACTGAAAAGTCAAGCCTTCCATAATGGGAGGAAATAGAAAGGTGTACATAGAATATCAGGATGGGTGTATATCACTCTAGGTGCTTTTACTTCTACAGCCTTGGTCCTACACTCCTGTAGAAGATTCTTCTGTACCCTGTGTTTGTTGTTTGTTTTTGGGGTTTTTAAAATGAACTTGATAGTGTTAGGGACACCCTACCCTTAATGAGTAGTAAGGATTAGGAAGACAGGATTCTTATTTTCAAAAAATTCATTGATAGCTGTGCCCCATTGCAAGATCCCAAGGCTGGAGCTGTATATACATGGGTGCTGTATAAAATTAGATCCTGTCCTACATACCTGGCATACCTGAGAACATTCCCAGCTTTGTATGGTTTAAGATAGAAAACAGCTCCTCAGCCAGTTTTTAACCTCAGTTGAACTCATTAGCTGCAGAAAAGTTGTTTCAAGAACCACCAGGTATGACAGAGTTTCCAAACTGGTTAAATCCCACAGCCCTGCTAACCATGCATCATCATCCTTGAGGCACCTGCTTACTGTCAGCCACCTTTCCCAGGTCAGGCAGGTATATGTGCATGACTCCAGGCTGCTGAATGAAGGATCTGGGCAGTGGTTTTACAGAGGGGCACTCTTCCCCAGCAGATGGTGATGACAGGAAACCCTGATCTGTGGGGACTGTGCCCCAGGCACGCCCTTTCAGCACAATCTTCCCACAGTACCCCAGATGAGGTGTAAAGGGACCCATAATGACCTGCACACAAGAGTGACACTGCAAGCACATGGCAGCTCTGGGTTTGTGGTGACCTTCCTGCCACCACCCTGCTCCCAGAGGATCTCCTCTCTGTGTAGGCATTGGGATCTGTCTCTGAGGCATCACCTTCCATGCAGGCAGTGGCCAGGCTGCATTTTGCTTCATGGGGTGCATAGATGCAACAAAGCATTTGAGGAATGTGCTTAATTAAAAGTCCATCTGAAAAGTTTCAGAGAAAAATTGCATCTCAAGATTCTCTGTGGAAAAGAGCAGTGTATTTTGATCAATTCCAATCACACTATGGTATCAGTTATTGCACATAATGGATGCTGTATAGATATAACAGGGTACAGATGCACTGTTACAATTGTGGTATTTGCTTTTTGGGTTGTAATCCTTTGTACCAGCACTACCTATATATGTCTACATAATATCCTTCCCAGAGGCACTTGCCATCTTCCAATTAAAAATAGTATCAGTACATTGGAGCAAGTGAGGAGTATTTCCCATACAGACAATCCAGTTTTATTGCTTTCATCTTTGCTTTACAACCAGGTATGTGATCTGAACATCAGCCAGGAACTTTAATAATCTTCTGTTTCAAAACCTCTTAGAAAATGCCTGTTTGGGTTGGGCTGGTTTATCATATGTCCGTGGCACACAAAAACATAAATGGAAGCCTCTGAATCCCTGTCTGTGTCTGGGAGGGCTTTCTGTCCTCCCAAGTGTTTCATGGTGGGCCTGGGGATCTAAGGGATTCTTTGAAGCCAGCAAAGAATTTGGAACCTAATAGCCAGGGTTTTTTTAGCAGGTGCCATCTGAATCCAGCATCTATTTGAGCCAGCTGCAGAGGAGATGCAGCTTGCCTTCCCCCACCCATGGCTTTGGAGAGGAGAGCTTGCTTTGTGTGCACGTGCTTGATTTTCTCTCAAAGGTCAGCTCCATTAACCTTGGGGTCATGCTTTGTGTAAATATGCACTTATATCTGATCTGAAGGAAAAATGGAATTTTCCTTATGGGTCTCCCATCCAAATGCTCCCCAAGGCTGAGCCTGCACAGCTGGTGAGATGTGCTGCAATGGTGATGCTGCGGCCAGCACAGCTGTCCTGCTCAGGCAGCACATGATGCTATACCCCATAGTTTTGTCCAGCACATCCTGTAGAAGCCTCCCACCCCCAAGGTGCAGCCTGCACAGCCAAGAGCATCCAGCAAGATGGACAGCAACGAGCTGTGCCACAGAAGGGCTCTCCCTTCCCCCTCACCATTTTCCTCTCTGCCTCACCGCAGGGGTGAATTTCACAATTAAGTTGCCACCTCCTGAACAAGTTTATTGTTTCCTGCTTTCCTCTGGGTCTGATCCTCAGGGAGCCTGAGCACTGAGCAGGCTGCTCCTGAGGCCAGCAGGAATCCAGGATGCTCAGCACTCCATGGGAGCATCCCTTGATGTGTGGCTGTGCACCTGCACATGCCGCTGGAGCCCAGGGACACCGGGGCGGGGGCTGAGGCAAAGAAGACATTGGAGCACAAGTGACATTATCTCAATATAATTTCTAAAACTCTATTGATTGAACAGATAAAATACCTCTGATCTATTTTTTGTTATGTTTGTTACAAAATATTAGCCATTTGGACTCTTTGCTAGGTGTGACCACACCACTTTTCCCAAAGGAAACTTTTGTTGGTGATATTTACAGCAGGAGACAGGTACAGACAGACAGGTGCTTTCAAAAGCCTATGCACAAGTAACACTTCTGTTGTTAGATTTTAAAAAGACAAATTCAGATGGGGTCGTGACTAGTGTTGAAGAGCTGGGTGATTCAAAGCTGCTGTCCCAGGCGTGGTGGTGAACAAGAGGACAAGGACAGCTCTAGCTCACAAAACACTGCTGGCAGTCCCTGGAGCCTACACTAGCACAGTGAGGCAGCTGGTGGGGTGGGAGATGGGGAGGGGCTTGCTCAGCAACTTGCATTTCAAAGCAGAGACTCTGCCAAGCAGCAGCATCCTTGGTTTAGGGCTCAGATTGGTTTTGGAAACCTCAGGAAGATGTGCACATAGTTGTGGGTTGAGCCTTCTGAGAAACATGCAACAAAACTCAAACCTCTTGTGGCGAGGAGGCCCTCAAATGTTCCAAACCTGGTGGTACCTTTCAGTATGAGTTGATGAAATTCAGGTTGTGGACCATACTCATACCTTTAATCTACAGGAAGGAGAGAAAATATGAACAGTGGGATGCTTTGAAAGTCTTGTGAAAGCATTAAGTGTTGCTAACCCAGCAGCCAAGACTATGGCATTAAAAATTACTACAGCAGCAGAAAAACACTGCATTAAACCCCAATTGTTTGCAAGGCTCAATTCTCCTGTCACATTTTAAATCCCATTGCTATTGGTGCAAACAGATTAATTTCACTGGGAATGCACCAGCATGATAGAGCCTGATGTAACACAGCTCAGTCTCTCCTACTGTTCAGCAAAGCCACCTTCTCATTTGGCCACTGACTGCCCAACACTCACTGCAGAACACTTTTCACGAGGTTTCTGTTTTCTCTCTTTCCCCACTCCTTTTTAATATAGAAGGGCATGAATTTGGCAGCAAAAAGACACTGGTTCGTTTGGGTTGAGCTAATCTCTGCAGCAGCTCCCTGCCTGACTTCTCCACCTGAAAGATTGTGCTAGGTTCATGATCAGAATCACTGCTGTCAAGAGCTGGTGATTTTCCTTTGGGCTGGTCCCTCCAGGTGGGCTGTGGTACACATTTTGTCCTTCATTAGCTTGTCACTGAGATGCTCCTTCTAGCCTGCACCCTGACAGTCTGTGTGCAAGGGTGTCTGCTCACAGCTGTACAGCTAAGCTGAGTCTGTGTCTCGCTGGTGTGTGGGAGGACTGTGGGAGCAGACAATACAATAGATCAGATGAGGTGCAGATATGTTTTAAAGTGCTTGTTATCCTTCAAGACCAACCTTCCAAGAAAAAAAAAAAAAATCTGTATTTTGAAGTGAAGGGCTCGGCTCCACAGTAGGATTTTGACCAACCTGTTCCATGACAACCTGGAACAGAGTAGTTTTGTGCCTCTCCAGCTAAACCCAACAGAAGATGTGGTAGCCAGCAGGCTAGAAGATAGCAAGGGTTATCTACATTTGCTTCTCTGTCCAAAGCTCAAGGCTAGCAGCAGCCTTTGCAAGGTCAGGGGAACAGAACCAGCTTGCCCTGCGAGAATACTGTGCCTCAGGTACCTCAGCACTTCAGTTCACTCACTTCTACCCTTCATCCAGCAAGGAGAAGGGAGTCTCAAGGCAGTTTCCTCATTTCCTCTTTAGATTCTTGTAGCTTTCCCAATCAATTATTAAAGCAGCAAATATCTTTTGTAGGAACTTCATAGGCATTGTTATAAATATTTTATCTAAAAAATTATTTCCTCAAGTATCTTAAGGTTTTTTGCTGTTGTCACTTTGTGTTATATGTCAAGTAAAATCTAATTTATTTATTTTAACACACACACACAGAGCTTCACTGGCTCACTGCACTCTGGAAAAACCCTGAACTAGTACAGCCATTCCTCTCAGACAGTGAAACAAATACTGGGAAGGGGGGACAGTGCCAGTGCCTCCTGGACACCCATTCAACTGCAGCAGTGAGCAAAAACAACAGCAGCCACACACTGCATTGACCAGACAATGGCAGAAGCCACACAGACTTTCTAGGGAAGCTATGAGCAGCTCAGATGAGGTTCTGGCTGCTGTGAGGCAGCAGGGACTCCCTGGAGGGAGTCAGCAGCAGACCAGACCAGCTGTGCCTTACAGCTGGTTGGGGAGTGAGGGGCTGAGCCCTGGCCAGGGGTGAGGACTTCTCCCAGCATCCAGTTTGGGATGTGCAGCATCCAAACTGGCCTGGGGGCTGGCTAGGAGTAAGCTTCTGTGGTCTGGAGGGAGACTGGGCTTCTATTCAGGGTTTTCTTACAATCTTTTCTGTCATCTGCTTTTGCAGGCTTCCCTGAGGCTGTGCTTGTGGACTCTCCTTGCTATCACAGATAAAAGTGGCAGCCTGATGCCCAGGTAAGCAAACAAGTCAGCCTTGTTGGCACAGCTGGTCCAAGGGTCAGGCTCAGACACAGAGGGACTTGGTAGTGAGCAGGCTCCTACCCTGGAGGGCTGGCCAAGTGTGGGAGACCAGTCACTCCAGCCCCTGTGTGTTTCCCTAATTCCAGCTGGGCTTCTGCCCAGGTCACACACGTGAACTCTCTCCCTGAATGTTCCAGCACAGCCAGCAAGCACCCAGGGAGCACTGAGGGGAGCTGAGCCTGTCCCTGATGCACTGTGGCTTTTGTCATTGGCAACAGCCCCAGAGATGAGCACACTGTCACAGTCCCTAAGGAAATTGCTGTGTGGATTTTACCCCACAAGGTAAAAAAAAGTTTTTTTCTTCTGTCTTCGCTGTCCCCCTTTTCCTGACATTTTGCACATCCCCACCACTGGCAACAGCTCCTGCTATTCATCACCCTGCCATTCCTCACCCTGCCATTACATCATCAGCACTCAATGCTCATGTCTCAGCCTTACATGGAAAGGAAGAGCATTTCTGTCTTTCCCTCATAAAATAAAACAAAAATAAAGGCCCTAAAAGGGATTCTGTCCTATTTTAGGATCCTAAAGTTGATCTTCTTAAACCTTGAAGGGAGATAGAATGAGTGAGACTAAAGCCTTTAAGCTAATTAATACTTTCCCCTCCCTACTGCACAAAGAGATTTTTTTTTTCTATAAATACATCTACAGCCCGTTTTTAATGCTGTCTTCCTTCACATCAATGTCCCCAGTAAAGCAGAGGAGCTGAGCTGTCATGTCTATCTCAGGATCTGCCCCTCCTCTCACTTTGAAGCTGAGATAGAGAGAGAGGAGGCCTTGGAGCCTGGTATCTGGGCAGCCTTCTTATAGGAAGGGCTGATGGAGATAAGAATATAGCCGGCAAAAGATACAGATGGGATCTCACATGAGCAGTCTCCAAAAAGTCCCTTCCCTCTTACACAGGTGGAAGAGCCCAAGTGAATGGAACACTTCACCCCAGAAAGGTGAACATAACACTCAGCTTTGCTTTCAGGGTACAAAAATGCAGGTGGGCAGGAAAGAAAACCAGCCAGAAAAAGGAAAGCAGAGGTGGGTCTGTTTTAGAGAAGACAGTGTTATGTGTGTGTGTGTGTGTGTGTATGGAGGTGGGAGGGCACCTCTCAGTGCCATCTCTTTGGGAAAGTACACATCCATTCCAGGAAGATCCCTGGACTGAAGCCCTCCCTTCTGCTCCCTCAGAACTGCTTGGTGTTTCCTTAGTAAGCATGCTCATACATATGCTACCATACAGGTGTATTTACATGTGGTGAGGTCTGCTGGCTCTCAGCAGAGGTCTCTGGTACAATGCTCCAACATAACAACAGAAAAAGTTTTGGTATTCAGTGAGGCCATCGTTGTGTTGTACTGCAGCTCAGGACAGTCCCCCCTCCTCCTCTCAAGCTCTCTTCCACTCGTGCACTCCTTCATTTGGAAGCAGCTGCTGCAGGGAGATAATACTTGGAGAGCGATGAGGAGGAAGCGTGGCGAGTGGTGCAAGTTCTCACTCCAGCTTAGCAGGTGGCAGGGATGGTGTCAGGCAGAACTCCACCCCCAGGAGTGCCCCAAGGTCAGTCCTTGGCACGGGTGAGTCCATTTCTCTCCGAGACTGGCGAAATTTCAGGGTGGGTACAAACCTGTGGCCAGGTAAAGGCAAGGCAGGAAAGGAAGTCGAGGAGTAGGAAACGGAAGACAACGGTGCCTAGAAAGCAGCAGGTCATCAAGGCTCTGAGGAACAGGGCAGCAAAGTGCTACATGGGGACAGCACGAGCACAGAGGCCAGTGGGGCTGGCAGGGTGTCAGGGCATGTGAGCATGAAGGTTGGCAGTTTCTATAGATGGCTCCTCACAAACAGCATCATCTTGAGGGGAGACAGGGTAAGAGTTAGGTCAGTTGGCTTTTTTTTTTTTCTTTTCTTCTCATTTTACTAAAAAATAAATCACAAACTAGATCTCTGTAGGCAGAAAGGGTCCCTGGGAGGCAGTGGGGAGGGGAAGTGGGGAGGTCTGTGCTGTTTGGTGCTGGTGGTGTGGCTACACGAGGCTGCGCGAGCCACTGGAGTACCTGCGCCTCTGAAGCAGCGAGCTGGGGGGACAATACTGGTGGGGGTGGTTGTAGGGAGGGGGTGGAGGTGGCAGGGGAGGCTGGTTGACCAGCTTCACGGGGGTCCCAGGGAGCCCACTGCCCACACCGCGCCAGGGGGTGGAGGTGCACGAGTCAGAGGTGACATAGCGTGTCAGAGTCTGGTTGAGGGCCGGCTCCATCCGAGCCAGGCACGGCTTGTCCAGGACAATGACTTTGACAATCTGCTGGCACTGTACAAGTGTCCCTGCTGAGGCAGGGTGTGAGGGCACCAGTGCTGTCTCCAGCCGCTCCCGTGGCATGTTAAGACGCATGCTGGGCTGCATTCCACTCTCGGGCCCCAGGGCGGAGTTGTGCTGGTACGTTTGAAGCCTGTTGTGAATTGACACCTAGTTTAGAAACAGCCAAAGAAGCATTAAATGTTACAAGACTTTTCCCATCTGCTGCTACTGGCTGCCCTGAACCCCACCACCAGACGATCTCCATGCATTCAGCCCTCCCTCCCTCCCTCCCTCCAAAAACCAGAATAGGTACAACCCTGGCTGCACAGTTCCCCTCAACAGCCCCGTTGTCCCCATCTAGCCTAAGTGTCCCTGTCCTTTCCATCGTGTCAAAGGCAGCAGAGCCTGCGTTCCCAAATGCAGCACAACTTTGATTATGCAAACAGCACAGGGAACACAAATCGACTCTAGGAGTGGAAGTGTCCATGAATTCTCATGGTAATGAACAGACCTCGAGGTCATGCCTTTGTTCCCAGCAGCAAAAAGGAGAGGGGAACCAGACCACAAGGTTTCAGATAATCGAGGCTGTATGTTTCAGCAAAATGACAGCAGCTGAATCTGAGATAGAGAGTGACAGAGAAACTCAAGCCTTTCCCAGCTCCCTGCCTTTCTAAGTAGGAAGGTACACCACATGACTGGCTAATCTGTTTACAAAGGAAAAAACAGAAACCTGACACAGTCGAGCAAAAGGCAGCTCCCTCTGATCCACTTGATGGTTTGTCAGTGAAAGGAAATGATATTAAAAAAAAAAGAAAAAAGAAACAAAAAATGTCCACCTAGCTCATAAAATGATAAAAGAAATTC
The DNA here is from genome assembly GCF_903797595.1 of Erithacus rubecula. Classification (NCBI taxonomy): domain Eukaryota; kingdom Metazoa; phylum Chordata; class Aves; order Passeriformes; family Muscicapidae; genus Erithacus; species Erithacus rubecula. The sequence continues at coordinate 3,719,483 of NC_136686.1, forward strand.
ATGATGAAATGGCAGCAGATTAGATAATCTCAGAGAAATGGAAATGCTCCTCTGCTGGCAGAGTAGTATTTGGTCAGCTGAAAGCAGGTAGGGAAGCAGGAGGTCATCAGGGTTTCCACATCGAGATGCTGATAATGGAATCAAATAAGGGAGCTCACTGAGACCAGTCTGAAAAGGAGAAACTGGCCTGGACTGGAGGTCTCTAGCAAGGGAAGTGCAGCAGGGAAATAATGCTTCCCAAATGATGGATGAAGTTATAGTTCTTCCTGGCAGGAAGGCTGATGGAGACTCCAAACCAGAGCTAAGTTGCTGGCTCAAAACAAAGTATCAGTCAAGTGACAAGCCCTGGGTAGGAAATAGTGCTCACAGGTTGGTGTGGCACTTCCAGCCAGGCAGGGGTACAGATGGGACAGTGGGGCTGCCCTGAGGGTCTGGCAGAATCAGCAGCAGCACCAGCAATTGGGAAGGAGAGGCTGTGAAGTGACCAAGCTCCCCACCATGCTGGAACAGGGATGAGCTGTCTGTCCCCTTCCAGGCATGGAGGCTGCTCAGACTCACTGCACAGCAGGACATAATATTGTGTCAATATTTATTCAGGTGGTGGAACATCCCACAGGAAAATCTGGCATAACGTGCCAATGACATTAGGGTACATGGAAGCCATTCTACACAGGGAGACACTTCTCCCAACAGGAATAGGAAACTGGCTGGCAGAGGCACCTTTCCCAGGAAGGGAAATAGGATGCTCTCCAGGGAAAAGAAGCAGCACCTACTCCCCACAGAGAAGCTGAATTCTTCAAGTAAATATATGTTGACAAGAGGGGAAAGAACTACCCTGGAAAAGGTCAGGTTCAGGACAATGGATATATTCCAGACAGAGAGTAGGAAGTAATTGATAAGATTTTCAGTGTTAAGATTGCATTTTCTTGTATCCTCACAGGCAGTGGGAGTATGGGTGTCTGTGAAGAAACAGGCAACCCACTGGATGCTAGACATTCCTGCAAAGATAGATGTACACAGGACAGCCAAGCTCCCTAAGTAGAAAAGTGAAGCTCTAAGGGAAGCCTGGTGTACAAAGGCCATGCTTGATCCCCTCCAGGGGGATGGAGAGACAGAGCTGCAGAGATTGTGCAGAAAAGCTGGGCTGTGGGGAATTTGCATGTGATGCTGCATGGAGTTAGCATGTCAGGGAAGTCCTTAGTGGGGCTCTCAGTCTCCCCAGAAGCAGTGGGGTGGTTTAGTCCACAGCATTTGGGAGCTTGGTCCATGAAGGATGTTACAGTTATAAAAAAGGATTGAAAATGCTTTGAAGTTTAGTTTGGATTTGAAAGTTGTATTACCCGTCCTAGCAGTAACTTTTAATTGTATCTCTGGAAATTGGTAAAATTGTCAGTCTGGCTGGGGAGGCATTGATTAAAACCTGAGAAAAGAAACAACAGAGAATGTGAGAAGAGCTGAAGTGAGAGAGAATTACTTACCTCAGCTGCTCTGCACTCTACTTACCTCCACTGTGCTGTCCGAGACCTTCTCCCCCAAATCCTTCTTGCCTTTGAAATAAAATAAAACATCTCACTCATGAGATCATGATGATCACTCATGAGATCACTCTAGTCAAGAGCTGGCCCTCACACTGCAGACTGGAGAGTTAAAGGGAGAGGTGCAAGGCCAGTCCAGATCCTCTTGCAACCTGTTAGCTGCTAGTGGGGTAGGTTTTACCTGTTCAGGGAAGAAAATTGGGCCAGGTTCTTCAGAAGTTAGCCATGCTCTATCAGTAACACCTTTGTACTGGGTATTAGAGCTATAGATTGGGTAATGAGACTTCAAGGGTTTTTCTAGGGTATTTGAAGAATGTAAATGCTCTCATATTTCCACTATTTGGCTTAAGGATACAAAACTGAACACTTCTTTTGCAGTTATTCTCACAGGAATCAGGGAGAACACATTTGAAAGGCAGCACTTCTTGACCAAGAGAAGTTGGCTACTGGATACCCTCTTACCTGTTGGAGAGCCTTGCTTAGACTGCAGTTCCATCTGGGCTCCATTGGTCCTTAAGGAGAGAGTCTTTGTCCCTTGCTGTTTCTCCAGCTCCCCTGCGAAACAGACATATGGAAATAAATGAGGAGAGAGATGTAGGGAAGGTCATCAGCATATTGAAGGAGCAAAAGGAGAGAAAAATTCAAGGAGAATTAATGCAAGGAAATCACAAGTGAGTGCCAAGAAGGGAGAGAGGAACAGCCAAGAAAAAAAAAACAGACACTGGAGAGGATTTGACATGTGGAGAAACTTATGTATCCCCATAGGACCTTCTACATATGAACTTCATTTATACAGGATTGGCTAATACTGCACAGATGGGGACCACTGAAGCTGAGCTACTTTGGCTCATCAGTTTGTACATGGAAAGGCCATCAAAGGCTATATGGACATATTGTCTGTATAAGGCCATGGACTGACACAGACAGCTTGCCTGCAGGACAGCTCTGTTAAAGGTATGAGATCTATCCCAGCTATTTACAGATCATATTAGCATAGTCAAAGGAGTATGGGACAGAGAAGAATCTTCTGGGTGTGACAGTCTAAGCTTCCCTGTTCCAGGCCACACTCCTTGTTTCAATAAACACCATAAGTAAAGTCTTTCCATTTCTCCTGCTGGCCAGTGATCACAGAGCCTGACTGCTTTTTCATCCTATCAGTGAACCCAGGAACAATCCTGTGCAAACCTGTGCTGCTCATCCTCTTTGCCCCTGTTCCTGAAGAACTCTTCCTTTACCCTTTCTCCCTTGCAGTCACATGCAGTGGGATGGCACTGGAGTGTGAATTGCAGGAGACCCTTACATTCAATTCGTATCTGTTCCAGTTCTGTCACTTCTGCTATTGACTCTTTCAGGTCTTCCACAAACTTCTGCATTTCCTCAGCACCCAGAGCACAGAAGTGTAGTACCTGTTTCTTCTCTGAGCCTGAAACTGGAGTCACCAGTGTAATGCCATGGGGGTAATCTGAAAGAAGATCAACAAAATAAAGAGGTGTTAGGCATGCTTGATGGAGTAGTAGGTTGTTTTGGTAAATCTGAAGGAAAGAGAGTTTTCAGCATGAGTCCAATGGAATTGTACACCCAGTTTGTCACACTGCCAGCGGTGGGAACCTGCAACAATGCAGCACTCCAAGAGAACAGAAGGAACAAGCTGCAGCAGCAAGGCAAGTGTCACCAGCACCACAGTGCTGCCAAAACCTGACAACTCTAGCTCCTAGGTGCTCTTAGTCCAGCACTGGCCCTGGGAACCTGAGCACAGGTTCCTTTTCACAAGGAATGTAAAGCCTTTCTCAATCTGTGAAGAGTAAACAAAGTTTATGAGGCCAATGACACTTTTTCTCCTGTGGGAGATGCAGCAGGAGAGGTTGTCTTCTGGGGTCAAAGGCATTGCATCCACAGTGGCAGGACTTGTCCCCAGTCTCTCCTTTCATCTGCAGAGAACACAGGAGGCGTGTTGGCACAGCATGGGTGGGGAGCTCATTGCACTGTGCAGACAGAATGGTAAAGGGAAAGATGTGTTTGTAGGTCTCTGCTTAGTACTCCCCACAGGCAAAACACACAGGAATGTAAGTGAAAGGCCATGCCCAGAGAAAATATAACAGCAAAGGCCTTATGTTTTAAATATCAGGTTTGTGTGCAGGGAGGTGATGACTGAAGATTCAGTCAACAGAATCAGGAGAACAGAAGAGTGCCATGACAACTTGCCATGCTTTTGGCTGGACTTCCTCTATAATTTTCTCAATGGCTGGTGGTTTCAGTCTCTTTCCTCCTTTCCTTTCACTTTTCTAAATTTAGTTTCTGTCTCTCCATGTCCTGCTTTCAGTTTACAAGATATTTGTGACATCTGCTTCTCTGTCTCTTCAGGGGATACACAACAGGGTGCCTTTGCCAGATCTTTGGGCACTCCCAGGATAGTCATGCTGCCCCTGAAAGTTGATTCCAGCTCTGATTGTGCCTCCTGGGGATGCTCAGGTAAGAATGGCCCTTCAGTTCACACAGGGATGTGGGAGCCTCTGCATGCTGCAGAGTAGGGTGTTGGGAGAGTGACTTACACTGCCAGTGGAGTACAGGAGGGATAGAAAAAACTTAGTATGGCCACAGTGCTGCTACATTTTGCCTTCCTTGCAGCATGTTCTCCATGTGCTCACAGAGCCCCAGGCCCATCAGCCATGCTTGCCTGTGACTGCTGTGCTGCCTCTTTGCCTGTGCCAGCAGGAAGCCTGCCCATTTCTGGAACTCCTTTATGGCACAACCAGCCCCAATCATGACACATCATGGCTCTATTCCCAGACCATCAAGGTCAGGCTGACTAGGGCTGGCCTCCTGCCATGCTTTGGTGGGTTTCCAAGGGCTCTGCCTTTGCCTTGGGAAGCTACCAGCACAGCATGGCACTGTGCAGGGAGGTGGCAGCAGCACCTGAGCCTCTGTCAGCATCAAAGGCAGAATGGGGCTTGTGACTTTGGGCATGAGGGGAGAGGGGCTGAAGCTGGCAGCAGCAGTTCTGATTCTGCACCTGCAGTTGGTTTCTGGGAGCTCAGTAGAATGTATATGGGGATTGATTCCCCAGTCTTCACCACTGGCATTGTTCCTGCCACCATGACAAGCCAGATCCTTCAATGAGGTCCTTCTGCAGATGCTCAGACCTAGGAGAGGTACCAGGAGCTTCTTCTCATCACAATGTACCTAAGGAGTGATCTCCTTGGCACCAAGCCTCAGTTTTCTCTCCTCCACTTTTAACTCTGACAGAATCTCTCTCCTAATGCAAACTCACACAGCCCCCTCCTTCCTTCTCCTTTTCCCTGCCAAACCCCTCCAGGAAACCCAGGAGCAGTGGACTTACACTCATTCTCAAAGAGATGGAACTGCATCCCTAGCAGGCCGACTGACTTGCAGAATGTGTATGTGGAGGAGCTTTTCTTCTTTGGGCAGAGCTTGAGGATCTGTTGGAAGGAGAGAAGCATCATTGGTGATGGGGAACAGTGGGGCAAGAATGATGCAAACTGCTCAAAGCAAAAAAAGCTTTCTGCAAGCTCTGTTAAGTGTACATGGGAGCAATGTTTGGTGAATGACTGGGATGCTGCTCTTGTAACAACACTTCTGGAATCCTGTAGGCATCACCCTGGGCCCACTCAGCTCTCTCCCAGAGGTGCTAGCTTTTTGATTACTACATTTCTGGCTTTGAAAGGGTAATTCTCTTCACCAAAGAACAGATCAAAAGGCAAAGGGAAGCCTGTCATAAATACCTTAGAGCTGGGAATATGAGCATATGAGAATGCTGTGCTGCCCTTGTACCTCAGCACCAGGTCTTATGGATCTGGTTTATCCCATTGAGTGCAGGGACAGCAAGGAGCAGATCCTCTCCCCAGTTTCACAACTGTGCAAATGGCTGCAGAGGAATGGGTGGGTAAAGCTCTCTTATCCTCTCCTTCTACAAAAGGGTTTGGGTGTAGTCTTGTATCTGCTACACCACAGTTTCACTTCACTATTAAATTCAGTAAACTTCCATTTTGTTTGACCTCCTTCCAGTCTCAATGTAACTCTGCTCTCCTGTGCCTGCCTCATTCCATTGCTGGGGCAGGACATTTCAAAAATACTCTACATATTTGGAGGTCTAGTAAGTACTGTCCAGGCTGCTACAGCCTTTTCCATGTTAGAAGGCAGTGATTTTAACATGTCTGGCAGAAAAGATTTAAAGTGCATGAAAGGGCTCTGTCTACTATAGTACAAACAGACAAAGAAATGAACCTTCCTTTCATGCCTCAAAGGCATGAGAGAGAGCAATGACATTGCTTGGATTGCTGTGGGATGTGACAGTTTGTTTTTTCAAGGGTTACTGGAGTTTTAGATTTAGAAGGTTTTTAACAGTGAAGAGTCCAGAGCTGTGTCTTACAAGGCTGATGAACTAGGAGCTGCCTTTAAAACAGGGGAAAAATGGATGTTGTGGACTGGTTTTAGATTTCCTTACAGAAACCAGGGCATGTTTTATTACAGCAGTGCCTAATTGCCCAAGCACACTCACCACCAGCAGGTCATTGAAGAGGAAAACTTCCCTTTGGTGAGCTGCCTGTTTCTGCACTTTGTTGACATCGGTCACTTCGTAGAGGCGGCTGCAGCACACCAGCCGGCGGTGGGGCACCGACAGCACCTGCACAGAGCATCAGGGCATCAGGGGCTGCAGGAGGGGCCACTCTGGGTCTGCCCCACCCTCACACTGCACAGCCCTGCCCACTGACACCACTGCACCCACTCTGCCCAGAAAAATCACCTCCCACCACTCCTTGCCATCAATTTTCCTGCTGGTGCAGTAGCAGAGAAAGCCTTTGTCATCTGGGTAAATCAGAGGGCAGGCTAAAAATGGTCTTCTTGCTCACACATCCCACCTCTGGCTTCCAATCCTCCTCCTCATCCCTCACCCCACTGGACATCTGCAGGTTTCCTGGACTTGGAGAAACCATTCTGCTTTATTTTGGACAAACAGTATGTATGTTTTGCACTACAGATTGGTTACTGCCAAAGAAGCTGTCTGTGCATTTGGGGATCTCTTAACCCCAGCAATTTTTAGGGAACTCATTAGGGACAGATGGATTAAATTGTTTTCTGTGTCTTTGCCTTTCACTTCCTACACCCTTAAAAGGCCTGAAAGTTTGAAACACTGCAGAGCTATCAGTTGAGCACTGGCAGGCAGGATCTGCAGTAAAATTCATGGACAAACAATTACTGCACCAGATACTGTAAACTCTGGCCAAGGATATCCCTCAAAATTAGGAAGGAATGAGATAGCAGGAATAAAGAGTTTGGAGAAAAAGGAGTAAATTTGTAGAGACAAGCAAAGAAAGTATTACATAAGAGAAGAAAGGCATAGAGGAAAAACACAAAAAAGAAGGCAGGGAGGGAAGTGGGGGCAGAGGGGCTGAGTGGGTGCCAGTGGGGTTATGGTGCTCACCGTTTTCATTCCAACTATGGACTTCTCCACTTTGGTGACATAAGTTACATGGTCCTCATTAGATTTCAGCTCTTTCTGCTGGATCCTCTCATAGATCCCCACCACCAGATCCCGAGGGATGTCAGCACCATCATCCACCCCTGCCAAACACAGAAAATGTAGGGCAGGCCAGTCAGAGAGAAAAGGAAAGGGAGGAACCAGTGGTCCCTGGAAGGTCCCTACCGCCTCTGCACTGTGCCATGCTGGGAAGGCTGAAGGGGAATAGCAATTTTAGGCTGTCTCCTTTGTTTTTCTAATGCATTGAATGTACCAGCAGGAGACACTGACAGCTCTAAGGCCAATGCAGTTGATTTCATTATTCCATTGCTCTGCATGGTGGCTCCTTTCCATGTGTCCCCTAAGGTTTTATAGCCACAATTTCACATTCATATATCTTGGGCTGCTCAGCATCAACCCCTGCATTGATTTTGTATCACCAGAAGTGCTAGATGTGGAGAAGGCCTATGATGGGATTCAGCAGCTCTTCCTGCCAATGCAAGCATCAGCTCTCCTTGTCTTGGTGACCTCCACCATTTTCCTTCTGTGTTGTTTCCTAGGAATAATACTTTCCTGCTATTCTCTTCGTGGTATCTCTGCTTTGACTATTTCCTCTTTTACATCTCCTTAGATAATTCTCCAGATTTTGCTGACTGACCCTTCAGAGCCTGGCAGAAAAGGTTTTCTTCACCCTTCCCTGAGCCAAACACTGCAAACCAAGCTGCCAGTCCTTCCTCCAAACTGAATTCCCCCAGATTTTACACTGATTTTCTCTGTATTCTTTTCCAGCTCCCTGGTCTGAGATGTACTATCCTGAGTGATGCTGGTGAGGAACCACTGAGAAATGGAAAGGCATGGAGATGTCCTGGCTCCTTTACCTACATTCTTGCAAATGTGTCCCCAACAACATTTCAAACACAGGCTGCTGAAGCTGCTGGCCTGGGCATTGGCCTGTAGGTGAGTCTGGATTGAACTGTCCCTCCTTGTCTGTGATGTGGTGACATTCACTCACTCTAATGAGTTATGGTGTGTTGCACACTGGAGTTGAGTGACCTTCATGCTGATTTAATTCATTGTGGTGTGAACAGACAGATTTTAAGGCAACTCTAAGTGTAAGTTAACATTAAAAAACTCCCTCTTTTGTTAGTGCTATCAATTGTAATACAAAAGGGGATGATGGCAGGTAGCAGCCCCATTCAGTATCTGTGGAATTAACATGAAAGAGGGCCTCAGTGTCACATTATACCAGTCTGAAGTAGGTGACAAATTGTGGAAGGTGTGGGAGGATGAGATGATGTTTTCTGAACAGCCAGGAGGACAAAGAAATAAGTCAAAGGAACCCAGAAAAGTAAAAATTTATGCTGGAAAAATTTTGAGGGCGCTTTATCTGAATTGCAGATGTGCAGGAAAAGAAACTTGGAAAATGGCTGACCTAGGATGACCTAGGAGTGAATATGGCTGGGAAATTAGACAATAATTTGTCTAGACATGATGTCAAAAAGGCCAAACAATACTAAGCTGCACTAGTAGATCTGAAAATAAGAAGAAAGCAGTAGCTCTATATATGGGTATGTTGTGATCACATCTGAAAAAGTGCTTTTAACAACCTATTACCAGGATAGAAAGGACAGATCTTGAAAAGAGAAGAAAATTGATTTGGGGAACTGATGTATCAGAAATTGCAAAGAGGTAATGTATGCATGAACTCTGTCACGCCTACAGTTACTATAAGTAATTGCAGGCAATTAAGAAGGGGAAGATTTAGCCTGAAAAAAAGGAAAATGTGTTCATAGCAGCAAGTAGGGGTTGTTTAGCACAACCCAGCAGGGTCTAAGAAGGATCTGAAGGAGCTGAACAATAGGAAGATGTAATACAATGGACTTTTTCCAAGCAATGAGGTATCTTAAAAGATGAAGACATCTCTTAAAGGAAAATGGTTGATTTCTGAGAAGGCTGGAAAGCTTTCTGCAGAAAAACAAAGCTAATTAGAATATCCCTTCCCCAGCACCCTAGAAGGCATCTCAAAGGGCCTTCCATCTCGGCCTCACAGGCAAGCAGCAGAAGACCTGGAGAAAGGCAGTTCCACAAGGTTTCTCCTGCCTTCATCTAGGCAGAATTTAGAAAAGCAAGAGGGCAAAAAAAAAACCTAACCAAAACCCCAAACAAAACAAACATCAAGGCAGGACCCTCACCTCTCAGATTGCGAATGAAGTCCTCCAGCATCATCTTCCTGTCAGGCTTGATGTTGGGGCTGTACATGTCTGTGTTGAGCAGGATGATTGCAAAGGCCAAGATGAAGATGGTGTCCGGGTTGTGGAACTGCTGGACCACATCTGGGTTGCACATGCAGTACCTCTGGCTGCAGCAGGAGGGATGCACACACTTAACATGGAACATGGGAGCTCTGCTCCAGCTTGGCAATGGCTTTATCACAAGCAGGTCACATTCCTCCTTTTACTCCACCTCTCACACATAAGAGAAGGAACCCACTGCTCTCTGAAGGCAAATTTCCCCACCAATGCCTGAAACTTTAACCTGCTTGTCCTCAAGAACCAAAAAAGCAAGTGAGACTGGAGAGGACCATGCAGAGTGAGTCAGTACAGGAGGGTCTGCTCCAGCCTGCTTTGCTAAGCACCAAGCACTTCTCTGGATGCACCAAGGGAGAATCCAGCAGCCCTGCAAGCCCTTCTTGGTGACTCCTGTGAGTCACCCATGAACAGGGAATCCCTTGCTGGCAGCCACGTCAGGACTGGCCTCACATCTGATGATCTGTGACACAGAGTGGCATCCTTCAGGAACCCTCCATGATCCTCCTCTTTAGAAGGGAACTCCAGGACATTCTCTCCATGGCTGCTCTTTTTGCCTTGTGTCCCTGCTGCCCCTGGTTGCAGCAGTGGGGCTGCAGGGCTCCCTCTCTTACCTGAAAGCCTCGATGAGCCGCTCCACCTTCTGTGCTTCCCCCTGAACACGGATGTGAGCCTGGAATTTCCGCAGGGCTTCGTCCAGCTCCATGCCTGAGAAGTCCATCTCATCCACCACACAGCTGTGAGAGGGACACAGCCTTCATCAGAACATCCTCCACTGTGGCACTGAGGCCCAGTCCCCAAGGGAAATCCCATCACTGTGCCTTCCTGGATCCTTCTTACCATGGGCAGTGATTTCACTCGAGGGATTCCTGCATTCTACAGCTGGTGAGTGCTTTAGTGCTTTACTAGATGTTTTTATATATCTGTGTGTGTGTGTACACCATGATATACACATATCACACCACAGACAGCATATACATTCACATATGCATTTACAGAGAAAGTATGTATATATATTTATACACATGTATTGATACTTACCTGCATCTATATAGATATTTAGACATCTGTATTGACATAGATATTTAGACACCTGTGTCAGTATCAGTAAGACCAGAATCATCTCAGAGAAACAGGAAATGGAAGCCGTTGTACAGAAATAACATGCAACATTACCTGCTCATCTGCTGTCACTTTGCATTTTGTGTGGTTCACTGGTCACTGGAAATTCATGGCCAGTTTAGATACCCTAAGAAGGGGCTGACACCTCTCTTATTTCCCACTAAAGCATTCTCATCTGATAAAAGCCCTGCTGTTAGTCTCCAAAACCTACCACTACAGTTCTTGCTTTCTGTACTAGACAAATAATCTACTTGTTCTTATTCTTACTGCATGGTATTTCAGTCACTGGTAATGACAACACCTTTCCCATGTGGCTTCAGCACATTCTGTTAGCATATTCCTACCGTTTGTGCTCAGGTCATTACTGCAAGCATTAATCAAAAGACTAGACTCAGAAATTATGTCCCTTAGGCCCAACTTCCCATTTCAGCAGAGTATGTAGGCACTAATGTCTGTATCAGCCAATTCACTCCCCTGTTTATGATTCCTCTGCTAATTTCTCTCTCTACCACTCTCAGCAAAAAGTTTCTCATGTCCAAAGCTTTGTCCCCTGTCTAAAAACAAGTTATTCTAAGAAAGAGAGACATTGAATTAATCTACTTTCCACTGACTTTGATATGCAAAATTTACCTTCCTGCTTGTCATTATTCTTTCCCAGAAATAAATTCTCTAAACTGAAATTTTGTCTGAGAGATGAAGACAATCCCAGGTGTTAAAATATTCTTTGAATCTTCCTTAAATACAAAGTTATTAATTTGCTAATGGGACGTGCATTCAAAATTCAAGAACTTAATATTTTCTGCTTCTCTGTACCTTGGATGCAACTTCTATTAGCCCATGAACCCCTTTATTTAATTCTTTGTATTGTGTTTGGGTTGCTTTGTCATGTGGTAAAGGATAAACTGATCTTAAATTTAAGGTTATTAAGGAGGAAATTCTTCCCAAGACAGGTTATCTGGGTCTTTATGAGGAGTGGTACAGGGAAATAAGAGGGGAAGGAGATTGTGTCTCTTCTGGATCCTTCTGTTTCCTAGGATTACCTGGAAAGTTTGCCAAATAAACATCTACTAATAAAGGGATGTGCTGTTACCAGTTTCCTCTTCCTTTCTGAGATAAACTGGGGTCTGTTGGTTGTTTCTAAGTGCTGCAGTTTGCTGTGGGTTGTTGGGAAGTGGTTTGTGAACTAAGCTGTTCAGTGCCATGAGCAGCCTTGCTAGAATAAATATCTGTTGCCTCAAATGGCTGAAGGACAGAGTTCAAATGCTCAGAGACATTTCTGTATTCCTCCATTGCCTTATTGATTCAGGAGTAATCATCATTTAACTGGGGTGACACCTGCAGAATAACTTACCAAGATCTCTGACTGAACATAAAGTCCTTTGTATCTTCTGAGATTGGACTGTTACAATCTCAGCTAGGGATTCTGGGCTCTTTCTCTGCACAAATCAAAATTCAGAAACAAACAGGGAGCAAGGGAAGAGAAGCAAAGGAACTGTTCTCACAGGAAATCTTCCATGAAATATTTTTTAATCTCTCCAAGAGGTGGACTGCAGAAACACTTGGCAGTAAGAAAAACTTCCTCCACTTTCCTCTTCCCTTTGTTATTTTTTTTTTTCATACTTATACTCAGTGCCTTGGTTAACATCAAGGCATTCTGCTTCTTGGAATTTATCTTTGGTAGTAAGAACAGTTTTCCTCTCATTAGTCGTTAGTGTGTTCACAGCTGCAACCACCTCTGCACTTGGGCTTTTGTTATTATTTTTTAATCCTTTCCAGTGAGCAGGGTTTCTCAGCACTGACCCCAGTGATTTTCCTGCTATTGTCTGCTTCCAGACATGTGAACACTGAGTCCTTGCACACCCCAGGGACACCCACTAAGGTCACCCTAGTAACCCCAATCCACCAGCATTGAATCATCTATCTTTTGCTTACTCCTTCCCTCTTTGATCAGTCTTTCCCCCTCCACACAGGCTGCCCTATTTGTGTACAAATCTCAAGTAATAAAGTCAATGCCTTTAATACAGAAAGCACTGAGCCTTCATTAGGACAAGTAGGACAAGGCAGCTGCTCATAGCTCCTTTCAAGCTCAAACAGGCATTGCTATACAAGTTATGCTCAGATTCTCCTTTGAGGGTTTTTCTCATAGACTGACTGATGCAGGTTTACTTTGGAAATTCTAACTCCTGGGAGTCTCTTCTCAGCCCAAAGAACAGTGTCCCCTGTCCTGCCTAGTGAGAAAAGTTAACCATGCAGGAAGGACAGGTTAGGAAGAATGTTTGATTCAAGCAAAGTCAGCCTGTGCTTGGATTTGATTTATCTGACAAATTCTGTGTCAAAGGTCTGAAGAACAGCTCCTAAAGGAGCCATCAGGTACCAAACTGCTGTTTCTGCTGCTAGACAGGCAGAAAGAAAGGTGGATCAAGCTCATCTGATATTTTTTGTGTGCAAATTTGACACAGCAAAGTCCATTCAAAGAGGCAAACTGCCTTGTGCTGTGGGTCTGCCATGTTCCTGCTTCTCTTCTAGACAGGAAGTTTTGCAGCCTTCCCTGACTTCAGATTCCTGCACAGACTTGCATTAACTTTTCAATGTACTCTGGTGTCTGTGTCAGACATCCCCTGAAATGCAGCACAACTTTTCTTTGTGAAACCAGAGCAAGGACATCTTTTCTTTCCAAGCTAGAGACTGTGGAAGCTGACAAAGCATATGAAAGTGGGTGGCTCTCTGCATCCAAGGAATAAACCAACAGCTTATATGCACAAGCCAAAACCAGTGCTGAGCTCATTTTTCCACAAACAGCTGGACACCTGTGAGATGCCTGTTCCAGGATTGCTGGGAGGCTTGAGGGATGATGATGCAGGGACACAGTAATCACCTTATAAAATCTCATATTTCAACTCCTTCCTGCCCATGAACTTGCAACAACCCACACAAATTGAGCCTGCAGTGCATCCAGAGATTCATTTAGTCCACTGTCTGCAAGGATATGACTTTGGATCATAGCAAGTAGGAAAAATGCTGGCTCCCAGGCTCATGAACAAGGTGGTGGGGGTTGAGAACACTTGTGCCACCTGTGTACATGAGGAGCTAGATCTGCTCTGATGCACCTCATAACAACAAGCAAAGAATTCTACACCAGGCTCCAAGATCAAAGAGGTGGCTCCTAGGTGGATTATTATGCTTAGCTATTGTCTCTATTGTAGCCTCCTAGGCTACAGGGAAAAGATCCCCCCAAAAGTGGGTGGACATAATGGCAGAAGAGCTGTGAGGATTTAGCACAGGACTAAGCATGGCAAAAAAAGCCTATGGCAAAAGGGTTCAGTGAAGACAAGAAGCAGCTGTATCATGTGGGGCTGAGATCTGCTCACCCAAGTGTAATGACCTATTTTCCAGCTTTTCCACTCAGGTGACAATGCAGCAGGAGCTGGGATGCCACTAAAAGCCTCTGTAATGAACCTGCAGCCTCTGCTCAGGGAGGGAGCAAGGGGTAAGGCAGCCAGGTGGAAAGTCTAAAATCACAAGGCACAAAGATATTAATGGAAACCATCCCTTTTCTTGGCCTCCCTAAGCTTTCTGAGGGTGAATCAGCATTTGGGTGAATTGTAGAAGAGCTCAGCTGCCAGGAGGGAGACTGCCCTGCATGTGGGAACTGAACAGAAAGAAAAGTTAGCAGGACTACCCAGTTCCACGTACCAGTGGCATAGGTGTGTGTCCCAGTCTCCACAATGGACACAGCACCAGTCTTCCCTTTCTGAAGAATGCTACAGGACATGTATTGCCTGTTTCTCCCTGGGTCTGCCATGCCTGCTCACTCTCCCTTGGCTGTTGGCAGCTCACATGGTTACTTACTTGGGAATCCACTCCTTCCTGAGCTTCCCTGGGGCCCAGACAGACTCGAGCTGCACCTTCAGCCTGCACAGGCCTGGCAGGACAAGGCTGTTCTTACTCACACTTGGGGTGTGCTACAGCCCTGCTTGCAGCAGGTCAGAACTGCCTAACACATTCTTCCTTCTGTCTTGTTTCCATCACATCCTTACCTGTTGCTCCTGCTCAAACCCTCCTGTGATGTAAGTCCCTTACTGAGCCTCTGTAGCATCCTCAGTGAGAAGGGGAAAGAAGGCTAGTTTGTGCTAACCTGACAAATTCATTCTGTCTGTCCAAGAGGAACCTAACACTTCTTTGAGAGACAGTCCCTTTGCTGGGTTCCCAGCTCTGCACTTTCCAAGAGCAGCTTTCTCTCCCTGACTTTCCATGGCAGAAAGAGAAGACAACATAAGCTCGGCAGACAGAAGACCTCTCACCCTCAGGGAGAATGTCTCTAACAGCAACTTCCACTCTTAACACCAACCAGACCCCAACTCAGCACAATGTCTCCTCTGCTGGAATCTCTGCCCATTTATGCTCTGACAGCAAGGGACAGCCACATCTGCACTTCCAAGTCCCACGAGCTGAACACAAACCATCCAGTAGCAGCACAGCTGACTCCATTCATGATATCACTCACATTATCTTGTTCATGAATGAACTATAAATGGAAGCAACTCCTGAGTCATGAACAGGTGGAAGGGAAGAATGGACTAAAGTGAAAGAAAGAGAAGAAAAGCAACAAATAAACACAGAATGAAGAAAGGATGCAAGAATGGTGTGTCTTATATTAAAGCTACGTGTTAATGCATTGGACCTGACTTTTTCAAAGCAACAGAATTATTATTCTGCAGTATTTGAGAAGCAGATTTGATTAAAACTGCTCAGTACCACATAGATCCTTTAATGGGCCAGGATACCTCTCTCAAGCTGTATTCCCTGAACTGGGAAGATTCTGGGGCAGGTCCCCAGTAACTCCCTCTTGCTGACTGCAGGACAGCCAGTGGAAGGAGATTCTTGGATCTTACTGATGCTAATCACAGTGAATGGTTATTCTGTGGGATGCTTAAAATAGGTTACAAATGGGATTTATGCCCTGTAACACAAAAGGCTTAAAAGCTATATGACCAGCCTAAACTAGCACACTGATGAAAACAACACTCTTGAGGGCCCCATGTATCTGCATTGACAAAAGGAATTCATAGATTTGCAGAAGACACTAAACTTGGTGATGGCCAGCAACAGGTGAGATAAATCCTAGTTTTAAAGACTGACATCTTTTCTAAACAAGAAAATTACATATTGCATCTTCCTAAAGTGACAGACCTGAGTGGTTCAGTATTATCAATGCATGTGTGTCAATTATAGTCAGAAACTGTCAGAAAATCACCTCCTCTCTCTGTTATTCCTCAGGCTAGCATGTAGAATACTTAGAAATTATCCAGACACTTTTTTTGAGTTACAAGAGAGTCAGTTAAAGGTTGAAAGATAAGAGCAGGAAGATGGAAGGGAGGTTATAATTTCAGGGCATTTAGATGCTGGGCATGAAGGTGTGGGAAGCCAAAATAGCACACTAAAGTGCTTAATCCTCATAAAATGCTTACCTCACCTAAACCCTTGCCCTTTTACATAAAAGGCTTTGCAACCAGCATAGCACTTCTCTGAAGTTTTACATTCTCTAGGTGGGCAGTAAAGTGGGATCATCTTCACAGTGCCAATGCTGCTCTGCACTCCTGAGCTCTGCTGTTTGACAGCAGGAACAGGCAGAGGTTAGGCTGGCTTCTCTGTCAGCACAGCTTCAGAACCTGCAGAAGCCAAGGGAACTCTGCAGACTTATGGCTGGACATTACAGCTGAGTCTGGAGTTTGTAACCTGGTCAGCTCTGCCCTGCCTCCAAATGCACAAGGGAGACTGACACTTTTGCAGATGTTTTAAAAGCTGTCCTATTATTTATTCATGCAGCTGGGTTAATTCAGCCTGGCTGCAGTAGAAACATTGCTCACAATACACAATTGCAACATAAGTTTTCACATCGAGCGAGAGCTGAACTAGCACAGCAAGTGGCATCAATAATTGAAATTGCTTTTGGGAGGTACAGGAGGCTCCAGGGTCGGGTTTGGGGTGTGAAAGAGCAGATATCTCTGCCTGCATACAGGCTTGCTCATTGCAGGTGATCAGAGCCTGCCCAAGCACTACTGCCTGCTCATGGTTATCCTGCCTGGGCATTTGACCTCAGCAGGGCCAAGTGCCTGTTCTTCTGCCTGTTTGGGCCACAAAAATGACTGTGGTATTGGGCAAATTGTACAAAAGCCATTGTATGAGCTCTCCTGTCTGCCACATGATCTCCAGGGAATACCATGTACCTTAACATTGCTAAGTGTGGGTGGATGTGGGGACAGCAAGACAGCCCTTGCAGAATCTGTTCTCCAGCCTGTGTCAGTGCTCCTGAGCTAGTTTGATGGGAGTTGGACAGGGAATGAGAACCAGACAAGGTCTTGGATGGTTCTAAAATGCCAAAAGGTCTTTGATCTGCCTCTTGTTCCCATAGAAACAGCTCATAAGTTGTGACCAGCCCTTGAGATACAGTGCACTGGAAATGCCAGCACACTACACTACACTGCCAGCCCTCTGCTTCCTGCAGTATGGACAGGAAAAATACCCAGGATTATAATTCTGGGCCATGATTTCTCCTTTCAATGCTTTGTTTCCATGCATGGCACACTGCTGGGGGTGCAGCCATTGCCCATCCAGCTCTCATGAGCAGCTGATGAAAAATTTGCTTGAAAACCCACCAACCATACCCCCAAGCTCAGAAAGAAAGTACTTTCAAATGGTTCATCTACGAACAGCTGAACATGCATGTTTAGAACATGTTTTAGAACATCCTGCATATATTTTAAGTCTACTTTTATCTTTGCCTTTAAGGAAAATGAATCAGCCATTTATTGTGAAGAGGGGATGGCAGCACAGATTGTTAGAGCAAGCATATTATCTGTAGCCTGGAGAGATCAGACACAGATTTGAACCCTGAACTCAGCCCCAGCTGTTTGACATGTTCAGGTCACACAGTCCCTGCTCAAGATGTATCCATGTACACACAGCCTCAATATCTCAGTCCCCACCTTTGAGCCTCATTTTCTATAGATGTTAATAGGATGGGCAAGGTCACTCTTTCACTGAACATTTGGAGTGTCACCATGAGAGGGGCAGTGGAAACTTTGAGTAATGAGCATGATGTAGTAGGACCACCTGCCCCAATGGCCTCCCAACAGAAACAGGACAGGCAACCCCAGTGTAGCAGCTCCTGGGCACTGAGGCTGACACCAGGATTTGCAAGAGGGACTGTTCCCAGGAGCTGCTGACACTGAGTTTGTAGTCCCATGTGAGGCAGAAGAACATGTTCATTTGCAGGGATGATGCCAAATTTAGGATTAAAAGGAAGAGTCAGCCTACTGTTGTTGCAATATTTCCCTGTGTGTGCAGAGGCTAGGTTTGGACTTGAGCAGATTATCTGTCAGGGAAAGCAGCCCACACAATGCTTACTGGAGAAAAAGAGGCAATTACTTTTAATTGTAGTTCTCAGTGTAAAGAGACTGGACAGCCCATGAGTCTTGTTGCTGGACAAATCAATACTTCCACAGTATATTAAAAAAGGAGATAGACCTAAGGTCAGGTAGGTATCTGCAGCAATAAGAAGCAGCAATTGCAGCTGGAATTAAATTTAAAATTTATGCCTAGATTTAGCTCTTGAACTTTGGCATCCTCCAGTCTTTCTCTGGAGGAGAAGTGGTATATGGATGGGATTTGGAGTTTCTGTATGGTTTAGTTCAAGAGAAACCACTGAAAAATTCAAGGGAAATAAAGAACATTTTGGAGAATGGGAGAATGTAATAAAGGACTCAGTGCAAAGGACTGCCTGCCTAATGGAAAGGCAGCTCTCACTGAGAGTTATGCTTCTGCATAATAAAAGAATGACACAGCTGAGTGCTGGTCATGCCTTGAAATGGGTCTCTGAATGAGCTAGACTTGAAAGAGGAGAGACGTGTAGGCTGAGAGATGCATGGCTTGTGACCAGGAAAGGGTCACGGTGAGAGAATTGAAGGTAACAATCCAGCAAAGGCAGCCACTGAACAGAAGCAGGAAGAAAATCTCAGATTTTGTTCTGAAAATGGGCAGCTGAGCTCATTGGAGATTTTGGAGTGGGGATGTTCCTTAGTGCTCTGTGGCTGCTTTGGCAATGAGGAGCCCCTAGTAATGCATGCTACTGAAATCACCTCATCACCACAAACAGGACCTCGTAATTATCCTCATAATGCAGTTGGACAAACTCAAAGGGCCACCAATTTCCAGCCTGGACAGGAAGAGTATGTAGCCAGCACTCATTTCTCCCTGCTGGTCTCACAGCAACAGGCAGATATTTTTCCTCCTCTGCCTCTCTTAGTACTTCCCAGAAGGCATCAGAGGTACTTTATATGGATAGGATGAGACCCCAGCCAAAGAGTTTCCCAGCCCCCAAACCTGGCAGCATCACTAGTTCTACCACCTGACAGTGCTGAGCTCCTGCTAGGTGACCACAGGCCGATGACACAAAGGGTGAAACACATAGCTGGGAAATGTGGGATGCCAGATAGGGACTGGCAGTGGTGCAGCTCCTGAGGAGAGGGGGTGAAGGGACATGGAGGACAACAAAGTGCAGCCAGGGGCAGAGTGGGCTGGCAACTCCTATGGAGTGCAGGGAGGAGGGATTTGCACACTTACTCCAGGACATCCCTGTTGAACTGCTTCTTGCTGTTGCCCAGGAACTCCCCGATCATCTGGCGGCTGAGGCCCTTCCGCTGGAGCAGGAAATGTGCCACCCCTATGGGGGTGTCTGGGATGAAGCCTCGGGAGATCAGGAACTGGATCCCTTTGTCTGGGTTTCTGGAAGGGAAGGACAGACACATGGTGAGTTTGCATGGACTCTTGCAGGCATTGTGTCTTGCATCAATGCAGCCCATGGGTGTGCCTGGGCTCCTATGAATTCACATATGTCAGGAGTGGGACTGGTTGGGGTGAGGAAAAGTAATTTCCTGTGTGCCCCCCTAGCTGTTGCTGGGGACCAAAGGATGTCATAGGACCTGCTGTGTCACCTGCTGTCACCTGGTAATCACAAGTGGCATCCTACTGCCACAAAGAATTCTGCTGCATTGTACCATGTTTTTAAGTGACTCTTCTGCCACCAATCTGCTCCAAAGGGCTCTTTCCTCTGGGAAGAAACTTAGAAGACATTGCTGTCATGGTCTATGGGCAAATGAGGCAAAAGACTTCAAGGGGGATAACCAAAACTGGAAATTTTTCTGTTAAAAAATAATTTTGTTTTTCATACATTTTCAAGGTTCATTGTTGAGTAATACTTTTTTACCTTCCTCACCTGTGCTTGACGTTGGCTGCCTGAACAGAAATCCCATACACAGATTTGCTTATCTCTTCCTCCACTTCTCCCACCCTTAGCTATGTTTTTCTTCCCTTCTCTATTGATTGACACCCTCAGGCAGAAATCTTTGTGTGTGAGAGCAGACACCCAGAGAATGCTTTGTGAGAAGGGAGGGAGCAGTGTGCAGCTCCCAGACAGAGGGCTTTTCTCCCTCTGTGGCTGTGAGCATCTCTTTGAGAACAGGTCTGGTGCTGAGTGGGCCTGATTGCCTGGCTGTGGGAGTGATTTTGTGCTTCTCAGTGTGCCAGTGCCTATGCCTGCACACACAGCTCTTACAGAAGCAGAGTGGTTTGGGTTGAGAATGACCTTTAAAGGCCATCTACTCCAACCCTCCTGCAGTAAGTGGGGACATTTTCAACTAGATAATGCTGCTCAGAGATCCCTCCAACCTGATCTTGTATATCTCCAGGGATGAGGCATCCACCACCTCTCTGTGCAACCTGTGCCAGTGTTTCACCACCTTCATTGTAAAAATCTCCTTCCTTACATCTGCTTGAAACCAGCCCTCCTTCAGTTTAACACCATTACCCCTGGTTCTATTGCCAGAGGCCCTGAAAAAACATCTGTCCCCATCTTTCTTCCTGGTTTATAAGACCCTGTGTATCCTGAGAGTGGCTGTGATGCTACATGGTGCCTGTCTCACAGTGCAGGGAGGAGCAAAAGGTACATTTGTACTGTGCAGGAAGTTTTCTTCCTATATTTCAGTCTGTCCCACTGAAGGGTCTTTATCATGATGCACTGTGCTGAGGTGAATCACTGCAGTGGCAGGAAGATTGCCACATTTCTTTGGTTCTCTGAGCTGGTGGGTGGAGAGAGGTAAGGGGGTGACTTAATGAAATGATGTCATGCTTCCATCATTAATCCAAATTCAGGATTCTTTGTCAAGGCTCAAGGAATGAGTTTGCTCAGACAGTTTCCTGGGGTGAGGAAAGAATAGGATGAGATTTCAGAGCACATGAATGCATGATGTGCACAGGCACAGACTGTGACATTGTCAGGTGGTGAAGTATGTGGGTGAGCAACATATGTCTAGCTATAAAGGGATCAGCATTCAGCAGAATGGCCTGCTCCTTACAGGGGCCTCAAGGGCATGTAAAAAGTAGGTGGGCTTGAAATAGTTCTGCTTACTCTGTAATGTCAAAAGAAAATATCCTGGGCAGTGTGGCATCCCTGGGGAGAGGGCTGCAAGAACAGTCAGCACATTGAATTTGTAAATAGGAGAGGTGCAAAATCTGATACAGAAAACTCCAAGCCCTCTTTAGGGAAAATTAAAAATGCACCTTCTTTATTATCACACAGACCTCTTGGTTCACCATTGAAGAGTACAGGTAAAGTTCCCTGCTAAGTGCAAAGGTGATATGGCTGGGACACAAGTCAAACTAAGCAACAGGGATTCACAAAATGCATATCCACCTGCATATTTTGGTATTTGGCAAGGGACAGTAAGGTGTTCACAACATGAGGATGAGCTCAGTTACACCTGTGTGACTCCAAAGTCACTGCACTGATTTTGGATCCACTCCAGAGGAGCTGAGAGCCGAATAGCCAGAAATTGCACACACACTGGCATGGACGTGCAAGTTTCATTTGAGATGGTACACACAATGCCATCAGAGGATGCAGGATAGAACAGTCCAGCTGTGACAGCACTCCTGCACTGCCTAGACTATAACTCAAATTTTCTTTCACTAACAGCAGCCTTTCGTCAGTTTTTCCCAAGATTCAATTTGTTCTGATAGCAATACAGCATCTCTGCCACTGAACATCTGCAGATGTATCCCATGTAGTGCAGCATGTAGCTTTTACCCAGATGTGCAGCAGACAACTGCACTCCCCTCTCTCCTGAGCTATCCATTTTTGGTGTTGCAGGGGTGTTAAGCAGAGCCAGCAAATGCTGTGGGATTCCTCAGCTCCTGCTGGCTTTCCCTGTGCCCACGCAGCCAGCTGCCCACACACACTGAGCTATTACAGCAGTGCTGCATCATGAAGCACTCGCCATTCCAGGGATTTCACCCCCTCACAGTGCAGCAGGGATGGGGGAAGTGCCACCACTGCATTCATGTGTTCCCAGAAGCCAGGAAAAAGGATGTGTGCACACACACAGCCTCATGCCCTATGGATCAGTGCCCACATCTCAAACCCCACAACAGTAAGCTGGCTTCTTCCTGGAAATAGATAGGGAAAGCAACAACTGAATAACTGCAGAAGCTTAATGGCCCTCCCAGCCCCTTGGATAGGAAGTCACAAGGGGGACATGTCCCCTAGATACTGCTCAGAGATTGAAGAAAGGCATCATTCCCCAGAGCTAACAGCTTATTTTCCTCACTCCTGTCCTCCAACTTGTACTTAGAACTGGAAATATGCTCTGTAAGAGTCCCAAATCTTTTTGACCTAACATCAATCCACTTCTGGATGTGCTCTCAGACCAACCCTAAAAACCTTTCTTCCTGGTCCAGGCCTCCTGGAGTCCACAGCCTCCATGGTACATGTACAAAATTCCTGTGCACTGCCCCTTTGTCTGTGAAAAACTCCTGCCTAGGACTGCATAATGATCAGTCCTTGCTTTGACTAAAATGCCCACGCTAATGCATGGAAAAACGCTCTCCTAGTATGGGTACATTACATCCTCATTATTAGGGGACTCAGATGGAAACAAAGACAGAGAAATGAGAGTGTGATAATAAAGCAAAACCCAGTGTACTTCTCGTGGCTTGTTTAGATGAGAAAAGTCTCATCAGAAGGCAATGAGCAAATCTAAATCTCCTTAAAGGAGCTCAACTACTTTCTGCCAATGCACACATGGCCCTGTTGAATTAACCTCTTCGAGGGTAATCTCTGCTCTGCTTTTGCTTTCACACCTACAGCCTTCTCATAGGATGTCAGACTCAGGTATGTGAGTGACTAGACCTGGTCTGTCAGGTGAAAACCTACCCAAATATCTGAGGGAAAATGACAGCCAAGGATATAATTTTGTCATTATGACTCATACTGGGCTAGTTAAGTCTGTCTCTCTCTTTACTTGGAATTGTCTGTCTGTCTCTCTCTTTACTTGGAATTGTCCTGTGTTAAGTAACCAGGGCTGGGTTTACAGTCCCAGCTCTGTTTGTTCCTTTGCAACAGAGTGTAGCAGAGTGATCCCATGCTCAGCTGGTGGATGCCAAATGAGCCCCATCTGGAACTGAAGGTTCAGTGAATTGTGAGAGTATGGGTACTATTCATGGGCTTGTTCCTGTGTTAGGCAGAAGAGAAGGACAGTACTTGGGAGAATTTAGGGGAATTGGCTTCTGGGAAGCCAACCTGTGTTGTGCATTGCATACTGAGATGAATAGGAATGAACTTCCCTGGAGATGGATCTAGCCCAAGAGCCTGCCATCATCTGTTCTTGTGAGGCATGACACAGGCTGGGAAACAGAGGAAGAGTCACTTACATGTTGAAGAGGTTCAGCCCAATGCGGTAAAGGCGTTTCCTCATGGTGTCTGTGGAAAGCGTGGGGGACTTGCAGCTGGCTGGGTTCTCGCAGTGGTACCTCGGCAGACTGAGGATCATGGCCTGCAGGGCTTCTTTTGAGGACACCTCAGAGGCTGACTTGGCTGAGGTGGAGGTGCTGCTGCTGCTCAGCTGCTCTGAGTTGTCTGCATTCTCAGACTCCAAGCCTTTGCTTTGCCCTGCCTCATTGCTTGCATCAAACTGGAGCTTCTGCACGGCCATCTGATCCGGCTCAGCACTGCTGTCCCCCGTGCCATTGGTACTGACATCCACCTCGGTGGAAGGGAGGCTGTTCTCAGGTAAGCTCTCTGGGGCAGAGGGCAGTTCACTGGCTTCTCCCTCCCCTTCTTCTGGGCTTTCTTCAGCCTTGGTGGCTGGAGAGAGCCCAGCTTGGTCGTTGCTGCTGAGACAGTTTGCCATGGACACCGAGGTAGATGATGAGACAGAGATGTTCTTATTGTCAATCTGAACTGTGACGTCTCGAAAAGCCATCATGAGAGTGCTGCTGCTCTTGGGTAGAGTATCTGGCAGGAGACCTTCCTCTTTCTCCTGATCCTGCAGCTCAGCTTCTAAGTCTTGGTTTGGCTGCATGGAGCTGGCGCTGAAGGTCTCCCTGATCTGGTAGGAGCCCCCGTCCTGCAGGGAGCACATGGTCTTCAGGCTCCAGGTGCTGAGGGCATCATCGATGGATTTGGCCAGGGACTGAACTTGTTCCGTGAAGGAGTCCTCCAGCTCAGTCAGCGCCCCACTGATGGTGGCAGGCAGGGATGGGGACCTCACCAGTGGGATGCCCACGAAGTTGTACCCCTCCACCAGGGCCTTCTCTGCGGAGAAGCTCTCCGAGTTCTGCACGCGCACTTTCCGCAGGGAGATGCGGCGCGGCATGCGGCTCTCCAGCAGGGAGTTGCGGATCTTCTCAAAGTTCTTGCTGAGCTGGTACTGCCTGAAGGCCGTCTGGATGGTGCAAGCTGCCCTGCGAGACACCAGGTGGCCGCCGTATTTGTGCTCTAGCATTTCGATCTGGAAAACACAGAGCAGGGAGTTAGGTTGTGCTAATTGCCTCCTGGTGCCTTCTTGTTGCCCAACATCCTGCAGTGATTAGTCTTCAACGACTGTCAAAGGAACTTCTGACACTGAATTAGCTTTTCCCTGCAGTGCCATGCCCCTGATTTCAACAGAAGGTTCTCATTTGGGCATGACTGGCAAAATCATCAGCACCATGAGCTTCTTCACAGCTGTAATGGGATCCTGCCCCTTCCCAGAGTGCCAGCTATAAAAGCTGGAGTGAGTCTGCAGGTGCCCTTCCCTTGCAGACTCACTTCTGATGGCCTTTAGGGCAAGTTCATCACTGCAAATACAATGTTCCAGCAATGTGTTTTCCTGCTCAGGAATTATCAAGCATTATCCCTTGTCTCAGAGTGTTACTAATGCTTCTCCCCCCTTGATTAGGAAATATACCCACTAAGTGAGAAATCACTCAGAAAAAAGAGAAGAAAATTTAATTTTTAAATGCTGAGAATGCTGGCTTGCTCTAGCAGTTAATGAGAAATATAAACTTCCATTTAAGTTAGTGGAGGCTGGGTTTGTTCTGAATTTGTGTCTTTTGAAAAGTACTCTGAATCTCAAAGTGTCTTCCTTTTTGATATCTGAGTTTTTCAGGTGTCAGCCAACAATGAAAAGAAAAATACCCAGAAGAAGAAAGACTCTCAGTTTTGAAAGGTTAAAAAATCTGAATTTTAAATGTTGAGACAGGAAAATAAAAACATATAGAAGGAGGATTTACCTGAGCTGATAAAGACAAACACATGTAAACACATCAGCACACACCATCTCAACTGGCTTCAGCAAAGCAGGTATGTATGGTTGTTCCTGTAGTCTAGAATTTAAACTTACTGGTAATGCCCCACTCTTCCTCTGCAGCTGGGTTTTCACTAACACGTTCCAGGAGAATGGCAGGTGATTTGGTTCCAATGAGTGACTGACAGAGGACAAGGGGGACAGTGTGAAGATGAAGGTGGAAGATGAGGTTAAAATAAAAAAAAGAATGAACTCAAACTACCTTCACTGAGGTTTAGGCTGAACTGTGAGATAAACTCCACATCATTGATACTCTACAGGGCAGAGTGCAGGTGTAGACTGTAGTGCTAATATGTGAGTGCACACATCTGGAAAAACTAAAAAAGATGAAGGGCAAGACTGAGAGTGAAGTCAGTCCTGAATTAGCAGAGGATTCACTGCATCAGTCATGTGGTGAATATCAGCTTGTTAGCAGAACCAAAGGATGAGTTTTACTGACTGCATCCTCATCCCCAGACATACCACTTGTCCCTCACCATGCCTTCTTGGCCCAGTGCTCAGTTTGAAAAACTGAGCTCCACAAGATCTGATTTTAAGTGCAAATTGATTTCACAGTCAAAGTGGGACTGAGGCATGAGCCTCAGCTCAGAGAGTCATGTCGTGTCACCTGCTTCCTTCTTCTTTTTCATAAGGTGACGTAAGTTACAGATAAAATCACCAGTGATGTAGGTACATGTGAAATCTGGTCTGACAGCTGTGAGAAGTGTAAATGACCCCTGGCATCTTTCCAATACT
This sequence comes from Erithacus rubecula, assembly GCF_903797595.1. Classification (NCBI taxonomy): domain Eukaryota; kingdom Metazoa; phylum Chordata; class Aves; order Passeriformes; family Muscicapidae; genus Erithacus; species Erithacus rubecula. The sequence goes on from NC_136686.1 coordinate 3,745,338, forward strand.
AACTCCTCTGGAAATAGAGGAAGATAATGTGACCTTGGGAGATGACAGGCAGAGAGGAACAATATAAACCCAGCCTTATTGTGCCTGCCCTGGTATCCTGGCTGTGGAGCAAGTACTGGGAGGCTGACATTTATGGAAGAGAGTGGGATGGGGAGCACATCCTTTCATATTTCCCTCTCTGGACATGAAGCAGGGACTTTCCCCTTGTGCTCAAACATCAGGGAGGCTTCTGGTTTTTGTCTGCCTTGCCCTTGAGCTTGCAGTCTGTCCAAGGTGAACATCGAAACCCAGCACTAAGAAATACCAGCAATTTTCTTAGGGATGGGCTTGCCTACTGCAGTTGCAGAGGTAGCTGGCTCAGAGCTCTGCTTACCCCTAATTTAAAGAACATTTGACTAATGCTTTCACTACTGCCCTCCCAGAAAAGGTCTGCATAAATGTTGCTAAAAATCACCCCCACAATAATCTTGGATACAGTGTCATTTACCACAAGACCTGTCAGTTTTGGATGAACAAGGACATCTTAAATGCTGCCATGAAACCAACATTCCTGACACGTGTATTTAAAGTTGGCCTGCCTGGAAAGAGACTGAACTATCCCTTGAGCAGGAAGTCTCAGGCAGATAAATGTAAATTAAACCAGTAAGCTGCAAAGGTCCAACCCAGACAGTTATTACTGACAACCAACCGTGAGCACTTAAAATAATGATCTGGTTAATGAAAATGTAGAGCTAATTGTGTAAGGAGGGAAGAGGAAGAAATGGGAGGGACAGAATAACAGTAAAATGCAAAATAAAGCAGAAGCAAGAGCCTTACAATTATCTGAGGTTTCCAAGGAGGTGACAGACATTCTGAAAACATGAAATTCATATGCTCTGATCTTATTAGAGGCCAAGACAAGATGTCATTGCTGATCTGAAGTAAAAGGCCAGTTTATCTCATGCAAGGACAGTGCCAAAAATGGCAGGCTTTAATAGCTAGTGAGGAGAGACCCTTCTAAAGGTCTAAAGGAACAGAGTACCTATCAGTACCTCAATAAAAAAAAATCAACAGCTTTTTGCAGCCCATAATCTCAGTCCTCCCAGAGGACTAAGGCATTAAGGAGCAGAATTAACCTGAAGTGAGAGGACTTCTCAGCTAGTCTGTTTTCCAGCTCATACCAGGGGTGCAGGGTTGGGTTCTGCATGTGGTCCACTGCCAACTGGCATTGTCCAAAACAAAGGGAAATACTCTCAGCAAGGGGAATCCTACAGTATCTTTCAGCAGGCATAAGAGGACAGGGACTGTTCCAAGGGATGCTTGAGAAGACTGGCAGGACCAGATGCAGCATCCCCTTAGAAAGAAACGCCCTCCCCACCCTTGTTTGGTACCAGTGGGTCTCTGTTTCTTTTTCTTTGCTGTTTATTGATGACTGAGACATACTCATTTGCTGTCAGATTGAGCTAAGTGACAGTCCAAAGGAATTAAGGATTTCACACAGCTGTAGCCTGTGCTCTTCCTCTCCAGAGGAAGAAAGGACATCTGTTAGCAGCACAACAGTCATGGGTAATGGAGATGTATGTCTGGATGGCTGGAGGAACCTTCTCTTCCCATCTGAGAGCCAAGAAAGGCCAGGCATGATTGGCCTTCTCTGGCTCCTAATAAACCCCATGAATCACAAGTAATTGCCTACTTAAAGCCACTCTTCTCTGGGGAATGATCTGACAGCCAGCACCAAAGGAAGGGAAAAGCAGGAGGGGGCTCAGGGGGATCTCAAAGAATAATTAGCTTAATACATTTCTGGCCTCAGTATGAACAACTCCTTCTGAGCAATTCAGGCCTTGAATTAGAAATGGCTGCAAAATATTCATTGCCATGAGGGATTGCATACAAAGGGAGATTTAACAAGGTCAAAGCAAGCCAAAAGGCAAGCCAAACTGCAGGCCTGGATATGGCCAGACATTTGAGGTGCACTGTCCATGGCTTTGTTGCCCATAGGCATAAATTTATAAATCTGCCAGGAGAGACCACGGCCTTATCTTATTCTCAGTTAGCACTAGTTTTCCACCCATGTTGGCACAGAGCAGGGTGATGGGCCACCATTCTACAACCAGAAAAGAATCAGGCTCAGAACAAAATCTGAGTCACTCAAGGCAGTGCATGCATCATTAAAAAAACCAAAAATATAAAGAAAAAAAGACATACAAAGCATACATATTCTCTATCACTCATTCTTAATGCTTTTCCCTCCCTCCAGCTTCTCACAATGGAAGGACATTGCTATAAGGGATATTTGTTAATGGAGTGTTTTCCTTCATCCATGGGACACCTGCTGCCCTTCAACACAGCCCAAAGGTATGTGTGACTGAAAGCATGCTCCTCTTTCCTGTGGTCCCCTGCATTTTCCCAACATTACTGTAGAGTCTAAGCACAATGGAACTTTAGTTCATGAGTCTCTGTTCCAACCTCCCACCATAAAGTACTTCTGCTCTGTGCACTGTCAGAATTCTCTGTTTCATGGGGTAGGGATAAAGGAGAGCCACAAAGCCACACACCAACTCTCTAGGATGATGCTGAGGGGCAACAACTGGTCCAAGCCTTGCAGAGGAGGCTGCACTTTACCCTCCTTTCTTACTAGCACTCAGTCATCTCTCAAAAGGTAAATGTGACTTCAGTTGTGCAGTGAGACTAAAAATGTCTCCTTCCACCCCTTTCTCTTACTGTAAGTTTTATTCCTGTATTACAAATTCTGCTGTAAGTAGGGTTCTAGTGGAACAGGGCTGTGCAGGTCCTATCACCCTTCTTCCCATTCAAGAAAACTACCTTGAAATTGATAGGAATACCCACAAAAACATAAACTAGGTATACTACAGTGCAAAAGTGGAAGCATTAGTACTCTTCAATGCCTGAAAATCCCTCCTTCCAGAGATGGAGGCAATTCACTGAAGACATCCATGAGTCTGGAGGGGCCCACAAATTGTAGGGCCCCTTTGCTGTGAGAAAAAGGGCTCCACCAAGGAGATAGGCTCAGTCCCTGCAAGGTCAGTTCTGTGAGGCACCAGACATTAATGAACCATCAGCTAAACATGTCTGTCTTGTTCACATGCATCCAGGGCAGACTTGGCCTCTGCTGCAAGAACAGTGATATGAGAACATGACCTTAAAGCTAAAATAACACAGGACAGACAATCCCGAGGACAAACCAGAGCAGCTCTAGGATATTGAGGAGGCTAAGCCCATATATAGCAGTCAAGATGTGGCCCACCCTGAAGATATGTCACATAAGCTTGTGAAGCCAGTTAATTAGTCTCTCTTATTTTTTTTTTTCCTGGTGTGAAGCAAGAATTCTGTCTGAGTTGAGTATGCAGTATTTTGAGAAAGAGCTAAAGATCCAAGGTGTCTCTTGCTCAGAAGTCTGTTGGGCCACTGGTCTGACATGTATGTTTAGGGACATCATCTGTGCCTTGAGGGAAATGGTAGAGAGATGTCCCAGAAGTAGCAGCTTCTTCTGTGGAAACCTCATTAGCTGAGACCCTTCAGCTGCAATAGCACAGCTTCCACTGAACCCTCCCCCTGAACATAATCTGGACACTGCCACTAGTGCTCACTTGTCCTCCTCACCTCACAAGCTGCAGGGTCTGCAGATCCTACAATCTCTGGTTGAGCTGCCTTCCCTGCCAAAAGGCACAAATGATGCATTAGGTTCTGTTTTGACAGCAGCTGTCCTGGACTGTAATCTGAAGCGATGAGGAGGAGGGGAACACTTTTCACCTGTGAGGGAGGAGGCCAGCAGCTTAGCCTGTCCCACTGTCTCCTGCTGGGAGTCCACTGGGAGATGCAGCTAGAGATGGGCACGCTTGTGCTCTGCTCTGCACTTAGGCTGTAGCCTCAGGCACAGAAGGCAACTTCTAGGACTGAATAATTTTCTCTCAGCCTGGTAAACTTGCCTATCTCTCCAGCATCCTCCTCTGGACTAAGGGCAGTGGTGGCAGCAGTGCACAAACATCATGGTAGATGCTGTGCAGGACACCATGGAATAAACCCCTCTTCTCCTGAAAGCTCATGCTAATGCAGAAGTGTGCTGGGGGCCTGCCCTGCATTATCCAAGATGGCAAGACGGTTCTTGGAGACTCTCCCATGAGAGTCATTTGGCACAACCAGTTGCTGGGAGCCCTACGGACACTTGTAGTGCACTTGTGAGCAAGGCACTGCCCTTGGATGCTGCTGCTCTTGGCTGCCTGCCACAACTGGGTTTCTAGGTCCATTTTGGACCACTGAATCCAGGCAAGGAGGAGCAGACACCAGCAAGGGTGGAAGGGTGACTCAGAGGCGGGGAAGCTACTTCCTCCATCAGCCTGACATACCCAAAGGGCAGGTCAGGCAGGGCAGAAGCTCTGGGTGAACAAAAGGCTCACGTGTTTGCTGAGAGTCGTTCCACCACGGTGCCAACGCAGTCCCACCCGTCCCATCCCCTTCTCCCACAGCCTGAGGAGGAGGAAGCCTCGGTACCTGTTTATTCTTTAGGTCAAGGGAGAGCTCATAATCGGAGGCAGCCGCGTGGGAACACGAGGCCGCCCCTTTGCTGCGCTGCACTCGCACAGGGGAGCCCGTGTGGTGGAGGCTCGCCTTCTGCACCAGAGGGGAACCCCCCGCTGCCTGCTCTTCGTGGAGCTCCTCCCGCGGGGCTTTTAGCGTCAGGGTGTCGGACCTGCCTTCCTGGCCACTCTGTCTGCCGGCCTCCTTCGGATCCTCCGTTTCACAGCCGGCTCTCCTGCTGCTGGAACCGCTGGGATCGTCACTGTGAACAAAACGCAACGTTTCGCTTGGTTTATTTGTATTATATTTGATGGATCAGCATGTTTATTGTTTGCTACACCCATCACCCTGAGCTGCCTTTTAAGTGGCTGGGGAGCCTGGGCTGCCAGAGCTCTCCTCCAGTGATGGATCAGGGCTGGAGGCTGATCCCTCTCCAAGGGCAAGAGCCCCTGTATGAACCAACCCTGTGACTCCTCCAGCTGCCTGGCTGCCTTTGCTCCTGGTGCTGCAGCTGGAGGGGGTGTCATGACACCCAAGTCAGGTGTCATGGCCTGTGGACATCTCTCCTGGCAATCACCCCTGCTGCCTATTGCTCAGCATCTCTGCACGTCCCATCTGGCATGGAGCCTGGATCCCAAGAAACCAGTTTTCCCTTGGGCTTTCTAAGGGCATGTGGGAAATGAGGCAGGGGCAGCTGAATGTTGCTGAGTTTCCAGAGAAACTCTTGGAGAGTTGAGAATATAAAGGGGCAGCAGAGCCAGCCAGCCCTGAGATCCTGAGTCTTTGGAGAGTGTCTCCAATACAGCCACAGCAGACTCAGAGCTTCCATGAAAGAAGCTGCCTTCTTCTGACCCACAAATTGCTGTGCCACTGAGATCTTCTGTAGAAAGGAACGTTGTCTTTTCTCCTGTCAGCCACAGCAGCAGTTGTGTGAAACCAGGGCCTGACAACAGTGCACTCTAAAAGAGCTATCTTGCTCCAGGCAGGATGGGATTAGCATATGTCTGATCCATTGAAGTGGTGAGGAAGTCTGTACTTAACCCTTCTTGCCAAGTGTATTCCTAAGTCATCTGATTTCAAACAAGATTTTCTTATTCTGGGGTTCTGTTCAAGCCATGAGAGTGTTTGTTCATTGTTACCTTAGCCTCCTTCCTGTGGCTACAGAGGAATGATGTATGATTTCTGAGAGTGTGCAAGCCCACATGGACTCTGGCTGCTACTGCACCAAGTCATCAGACACAGCTCCACTGGTTTCCAAGGGATGAGCATTCAGCTGAGAACAACATCCAGTTTGGAAATAATTACTACAGAACCAATGCATTTATTTTCACTGAAACCAAGGATGTGTATTGCCTTCCATACTTAAACACTACTAAATTCTTTCATTTGCTTCTGAAGCATCTCTTTCTCTTGGATTTGTTCCACATAAAACCAGTTCTGCTATCAACTGGATGCTAAATAATTTTATGATTGGTGTTGATATCAGAGCAAAAAGGGGGAAATTAGATATGATTTTATATAGTGCCCAAATTACTCAGAAGCTTATTACTTATCTCATTTTCAAAAGTGCTGTAAGCCCTTAAGAGTCCAAATCTTCTAGCTGTAAATAGACCTTGCCTCCTAAGCTTCTGAGCACTTTTTCACACTCACTAGTACTTTAGAAGTACTAGTAGAAGTTTATTCTCTCCAATGGCAGCTTTTCTGTTCAACAGATTAACAGCCAAATTTAGAAATTTTCCCACAGTTTCTAAGAAGGCTCCAAATCTGATGAGCCAGACACCACCACAACTTCAGAATTAAGAAAGATGAAGGATTTAAATGTAGGAAGTTTCTTCTTTTATACACATGCCTACAGTCACCGGTTAGACATAAAAAAAATTCACAGAAGAAATCAGTCTCTTACATAAATGCTACATAACCAACTTTGTTAAAACACATTAAAATGATGTTTTTGCATACTCATCATCAGGAAAGACATTAAAATGAGGCATAATGCTGTTCTTTTAGGTTGAACACCTATCAAAGTTGGCATTGTTCTATTTCTGATGCTACAATTTTCTCCACACCTAAAGATATTTTTAACTCTTTATTTTTAATTATTTCTCATCTCTGTCTACCCACATTGCAGGAAATCTTACTAAAGGACTTTTCCCTTACATATCTCACTGTAACATTTTTATTGGCAGCCCCTGTAATACCTATTCTGATTTTAACCAGCAGAGCAGCAATTTTTATCCTCAGCCTAAGGGATGATCAGGTGCCATAGATTTGATCACATTTTCACTGTTTTTCTGAGGACTCCACTGGCTGCTCTGGGTAGAACATGGAGTGTGTGTAAGTTTTCAGAGCTCAATCCCACTGCTCTATAAGGAGGATGTCACCTCTGGTGGGTGCATCTCTCTGCTTGGTTTTCTGTCACATACAGTGTAGAGCCTGAGTGAGTAACATTCACAGTGACAGGATATCCTGCATCCACTGCCAACACACAAGTAAAACCAGCAGGCTTTGCAGAATCAGACTAACCTAGACTGGGAGGGAAGGCTGGGTCTCTCCTCCAACTCCCTGCTCAAAGAAGGGACATTTTCAGAGGCAGATAAAATTAATCTGAGTATTTTCCAGTCAGGTCTTAAATACTTCCAGACATGAAGGTTCCCCAGGCTCTCCCCCCAGCCTGGAGCCATCAATCCCTGCCCCAGCAACACTGTAAGAGGGCTGGTCTCCAGCCTAGCCACAGCTTTCCCCAGGTCAATTCTGACCCTGGCCAATGGCACAGGCTCAAGAAGCCTCCTTTAACCTCCTTTAGCATTGAGGTCATTCCTCAAGACACAGCAGGGCCCTAAGACTGCAAGGACTCTTCAGCCACAGATGTGTGAGAAGCACCATCCACCCCAGCACTGCTGTCCCAAGGCATTACTGATGCCCCTAAGGAGTGTGCTGGACAAGGACACCAGCTAAGCACACAAACACATTAACCTTGCCTTCCTCCTCCATGCCCAGTGGACACAGCCATACAGAATGAACTGTGCCTGTGCAAGGAATTTCCTCAGGGTCAAAATTCAGTCACATCAAAAGCAGATTCCACTAGAGCACTCAAAGGCATTTTTCAGCTAGATGTTTTTATGCTAAATATAAAGATTTTAACCCCGTGCTGGTTTGGCTGTGGTGCTATCCAGAATGCAATAGCAAACACTCTTGCTGAAGTGGGAATAATTTCTATATATTCTGTTGTGGGGAAAAAAAAAAAAAAAAAAAATGGCTGAACCACGGAACCATTTTAAAATTACTTCAGTATGAAAAAATCTGGAGGAAAACAAAAAAAGCAGACTTACTTCACCTTTGAACAAACCTGGGAAATTTCAACTTCAGTTATAACTTCAGTGATTTATAAGCAGTGGAAAAAGGGGTAAAGCCTGGTTTTGGTTAGCAGTCTCAATAATTACCATTACAGCCCTATGGTTCCACTTACCAAACCTGTATTTCTCCCAGGTTTACTCTCATCTTGTTTCTGAGGAAGAGTTTTGGGAAGGCTTATTCTTTGTTCTTTAGTAGCAATGACTGATAAAGCCCCAAATAAGCAATAAAATACGTTGCTAAAGATCAAAACTAATGCTACAATTAAATAAATAAAAACTTAACAATCCTTACATTTTCCCTCTGTCCTGAGTGACACAGCTGATTTGCATTGGTAACAAAATTGTTAAAAAAAAAAAAAAAAAAAAAGAAGGCTCAGGAGCTAGTATAGTCACAGTAACTAAAAAACAAACAGTAAAAAAAAAGTAAGTAGGGCAAGGAAAGAAAGCATAAGAAAGAAAGTATAGCATCAAAGATCTCTGGGGAAAAGATGTTATTAAGCAAATTAGGGGGATTCACTTGCTTTCCCTTGGCCAGTAAGCAGTCAGACTCCCTGGCTGTGGGATGAAAAAAGGGAAAGGAGCTATTGCATGTACTGTTTCTTGGATGAGAAAATTGGTGTAACCAACTGTAATAATTAAAAGTCCCATGCAGAGTCCAAGGTGTGAATCCCAAAGTCCCAGCCAAACTCCAATTAGGTCAATTTAGTTGGAATCCCAGCATCACCCCTGCAGTTTCAGCTGTAGTAAGAGTTCTTCACTTGCCTTCACTTCACTTCAAGTGTCATAAGCCTCCATTACTCACAGCTTTCACAGTCACACAATCAGGTTGAGAAGGTTTGTAATTTCTTTGAATTCTGTTTGATTCACAGTTGCAATATTAATGTAAATTGCTTGCAATCAGGTGAAAAGGAAGATATCAAATTCAGCTGTTCTCTTCTTCCCAGATGATCCTACATGACTTTTATAACCCATAACGAGCCTGGTCACTGCTACAAACAGATTCCATCTGCTGTGAGAAATATCTCTGATGTTTCAGGTATGTCCTGTTCATTTGCACTGCTGACTTGTGTATGCCTGCTGCAGACAGATTTGTTAACAGAAATGGTTACCACAGACAAGCTGACTCAGGGCTTATATAAAGTACTATTCCCAGTCTAGCATTTCAAAACAGGAATATCAGGGCTGTGAGCTACATCCCAGTACTTGTTTCAAGAAGGCAGGATGGTAAAAAAGGTCTCACTGAGACAATTCAGCTGGCACCCATAAATATTTTTATTTAGCACAAGTAAATCAGACTTCTGATACTCAGCTTTTATGTGCAAGTTTCTCAGGAAGATTTTATACAAGGATTAGAGTTAGGGAAGGATGAGAAGAGAAGATGGACGAGAAATGTTGTAACAGTGAGGGATTTTTATTACTCTTTTTTCTCCCTCCCTGCTTCTTTGGAAGCATAAAGACCAAATCGATGATGATAAATTATCAAGCTAGAGGAGCCACTTGCCCATTTCTAGCCAGGTGAGCTCCCCATGTCTGCACAGGGCTGTTGTGTCACTGTCTGTCCTGGGAGAGATATGATTGCTTTGCACTTGCTACAGGATCAGGGTGTTGCACTTCCTTGCACACTCCTCAACACCTCTTTACTGCTGGAAATACATGTTACAGCTGGGAAACAGCTGCACTTCTAATTGACAGCTGTGGAGGTGAGCCATGGTTATCTATTGCAAATTGATGTCAGGCTTAGACATTCCCATACTTCATGACTTGAGAAACAACACACAGCCCTTACCCCTGAAACATTTCAAGGCAATTTCAGGGCAGACCTGCAGGCAGGAACACACAGGTTGGATGCTCCAGACATCACATTCCATGGCACCACTGTCAAACACCAGAATCAGTTCATGGTCTCAGAGGAATTTTCAGAGCTCTCAGAAAAGTGTTTGCAGGGTGGCTGAGTGGCTAAAGAGGCTCAAGGACCAGAAGAGTGACTCATCTCAAGGCCATAATGTTAGTCCTATAAGAAATTAAAACTGAGTTTCTCACTGATCAGAGCTACAGAGCTCGCATGTGGTCACCACACAAAAGTCATATCTTTGCTCCTTCCCTCCTTTTCCAATTAAAAAAAATGCAATTTAATAAGAGCAGTAGCAGAGTAACAGGAAATAGCAGTGGCACCTCTGGATTTGGTGAGTGGTTTAAGAAAGAAGAAGAGGATGTTCTTATTGCCAGGTACAATGGTTATGCAAAAAGGTCTAGCTAATCATACAGAAGGAAGCTGTGGCTGTGAGGTGAGTACAAAAGTGCTGGGGAGGCTAATCTTAGCTCTTTTTTGTGTCCTTGTGTCACTCCAGGAGAAATCCATATTTCTGTTTCCCATGTATAACTTACCAAATGCCTTCTTCATGGTATTCAATGTCAGTGAGCAGGACTGTGACCTGTAACTGAGGCCAAGGCTACCTGGATTAGTTGTGAAAAACCACAAAAAATTTATGCATCCATTTCACAGTGCTCCTTATGAGGATTGGTTGGTTATTGTACACATACTATTCTTAAATTGCTGTAAGTGATTAATGGCCTGATTAATTGCCTTTCGTGGTCTTACATGAGACTTCAAAGCTTCAGAGATGTCAGAATAAAATAAACCCTACAAAGTACAACATAGTAAATTAGAAAAAGAGTTCAGTTGCTAATGTCAGTAGAATGGAGTCCAGACCCCAAGTTTGCAAGAACCTGTCCTTCCTCTGTCTTTCCTAAGCTTCCCTGCTCAGCCAAAAAAAAAAAAAAAAAAAAAAAAAAAGGAAAATCAACTGCTGACTTAGCAGGGTCCAAAATGCCTTTTCAGTTTATTTCATTTCAGTGTTCCCTTAGGACACCCATGGGTTCATCAGAATTCAATGGGAAAAAAAATGGCTGAGAAAGGCTTGGTAATATATTATGGGATCTTTTCAAGGTTCAGAGATTTCTGACATGCAGGGAGCCTAAGTGCACAAGAATTGCTTCTGATTTGGTTATAATTTCAAGTTTTAAGGTGGTTTGGAGGCAATGCTTCCTGCTGAAACTGATGGAAGGCAAAAGTCTCTCCTGTCAGAAAGGCAGGGAACTTGGAACTTGATCCTGGCAAATCATCCCTTGCCAGCCAAGCTGCACTTTTCTCAGTCTCCCCCAACAAAGACAAATAAAAGAACAATATTGTGATTTTGTCTACATTCACATAACACCTTGCAAAGCAGTGGCATCAAGCCATCTTCTCACATTAGTTTTACTCAGGAGGAATTAATGGTAAGTTGCCAAGCTCATCACCCATCCCAGAATATATTACTTATTTTATAAAAGGTCTTCACACACACCTGTAAAATAGATTTGACAGCATGGTACAGTAAATATATTGGAAATCAATTAAATTTAACATTCTTTAGCATGGACTGAACCAGGCAACATCTTTTCAGCATCACTTGAAGTGGTTTGGGTGAGATGTACATTAAGCAGACAGGGAATGTAATAATACTAGCAAGAGCCTCCTGTCCCAGAGAGACCAACATGCCAAAGTCAGGCCCTTCATTTCAGATTTAGTCTTTAAACTTGATCCCCTTCTGCTGTGCAATTCCCACACTGTTGTGGTGTTGCACCTTTTGCTGCAGAACAGCACTACAGGAACTAAATATATCTGAAGCACCCCATGCCCTGCTGGTGCAAAGATGATTGTCCAGGTGTCAGACTGGGCTGGCTGCCAGTCTGAGGGCCTGGCTCTCCATGGCAGATTTCATCTACCAGAGGACTAAGATCTCTATTTTCCAAGAGGACAGGTTCCTCCAGAGGGTGGTTTGGAGTAGCTAAGGCAGCTCTGACTTTATGAGAAATGGTGCTCACGGTGCAAGGCTGGCTGTGCTGGGTGGTGTGGGTGGCTGTGTTGTAGTTTTTTTCTTATAGTTCCTACATGTGTCTGGATGCCACCTCAGAATGGCACTTGAGCCACCTCTCTGGCACACTCCTTCCTCTTCCCATCCATGCCTCCTGTTTCACCAGCTGCAGTGCACAAGGTGCAGCTCAGGAAGTGGAGCCCCTTTCTGAGCTTGGCACCCTAGGCTGGTTGCTGTGCTGTCTCTGCAAGTTAAACAGAATTCCCACAGCCTGGCACTGCAGACAAGGTCACTTGTGGCTGCTTTGAACAGGGGACCTGTTCTTCACTGAGGTGTGAAGAGCACCAAGTGGACACTGAAGGCATAGGAGGTCCTCCTCTGCAGGGTTTAATTACCTTTATTTTAACCCCAGACCTCTCTTGCCTCTGCAATGTTTGGTAAACACGACCTTTTAGAGAAGGAAAAAGCAGATGGCATCCTGCATTAGTGTAACTGCCCACTCAGCACCCCAGGAAAGAGAAACTTGGCTTCTCAGCAGCAGTCTTTCTGCCACTTTGAGTCAGATCTCTTGGCTCCCCATCCCTGAGGCAGGTTTGAACATCACCAAATTCGCTGATAAAAGCCTGCTGGTGCAATCATGCAGAAGATAGAATTTCACTGCTAAAATGAGATGAATCCAGGACTGGGTAGCAGCAGAGTCTCTACAAGGCAAGGAGAGCTTGCATGTCCCTCAGCCCATTTCTCTCCCAGTCCAGCAGTGAGCTGGGTGAGGGACATGGCTCTTGGCATTTATAAACATAGCCAAGGGCTTCTGCAATCTTCTGTTTTTTACCTGCTGTGGCAGACTCCAGGTTGGACTGCACCTCTGGGCTATTTCCTAAGGGATCAGGGCCATTGATTTGTGAAGATGGTGAGTGAGCCACTTCCCAGGTAGATCTTGGTTTAACTCAGATAAATTTTATTTCTATTCTGAAATATCTCAACTATTTAATCTCTTGTGATTACTGCAACCCAGTAGAAGGTCATTGCTTGTGTTAATCCAAACAGAAAGAAGCCTTGTTCTCCTCAACATAAAAGAGTAACACAGCCATAAATCACCATCTCTCTCAATACAGACAATCCAAACAGCATTCACCAGCTTTATCCATATTTTAACTTTGCCACTGTGTTCAGATCTAGAGGCTTGCACTGCCCTTTGGCTGAAGACCAAGATAGAAACAGCAGGGTTAGCATTCCTTCCTCCTTTCCCCAGTGCAGTGGCCACCCCCACAGCCTTATGCAGTAGGCACAAAGCTCTACTTTTCCAGTTTTTAACCTATTTTGTCTCTGCTGCTTCACTTACACTCTGATCCACTTCATGTCACATTTCTTCCCTGAGGTCCCATCTCTTTTTCTTTTTTTTTCACTCCCATTTGGAAAACAGGATGACTTAGCAACTTACATATTTGATCACACAAGCTCAGTTTTCCCTATGGTGCCTCAACTTTTCTTACCTATGAGGAATGGAAATTATTTCTACCCTTATTCTCTGTACTCAGACATAGAACTTTTGGGGCAAGATCACATAAAAACCCATGAAGTTTGCCTAGATTCAACCAATTCTACTGTATTGTTGAGCAGTATCCTAGCTGGTGTTTTAAATGGCTTTATTCCTGTGGATTGCACCTTCCTCAGTGGAGGATCTAGGCCAATATGCTCTATTTTAGGACATTCTGTAACATCTTTATTAGATCCAGTTGTGCTGTAACAGCACAGAGGTGTTTTTCACAACACCATTCTGGTTTGTGCATCTCAACCTGCCACTCTCACATCAATGCATTTTGGGAAATTACAGGAATTGGTTTTATTTTGCCAATCACCTCTGGAGACGTGGAAAAAAGCACTAGCAGTGTATACACAGGGTAGCCTATCCCCATCTTTCCTCTTTCTGCAAAAGAGGGAATGAGAGATACTGCAGTCAACCCAGATACATAGACAAAAACCAAGTGTGGGAGATAACAAAGATATCACACAGCTCTAACCACCAGGTAATTAGTTTCCAGTGGGATGATGGTACAATCTCTGTGTCTAAAGAATCAAGGTGCCAAGCAGAAGTGGTTCAAAGTTCAGTGTGCTCCCCTTCAGCATTTCAGACTCTTCAGTTCTTCCTGAAGCATATTAAAATCTGCCAGGGCCACATGCAGGAGAAGGAATTCTAGTGCACAGAGATGTTTTTCCAAAGGCAGAGTTTAATGTATCTGAGCACGGAGCCTGTCCCATAGGGCTGACCAGAACCTTCACAGAAATGGTTAGTGTTGCAGAGCACCAAAAAGACAAAGGTTTTTGGATTGACATCACACTACAAGAAAATGTGTAATAAAAGGCCACAGTCTCATTGTGTCACTGCCAAAGAATGCTGGCATGAACAGGATTATTCCAGCCAAGAGACCTGCTCATTTATCTCCTGCTCATATGTTCTCGTTCCCTACAGTTCCTTCTTTCATTTACACTATTTTTCATCTTTCTGCTTTTCCTGTTATTCTTTTTCTCTGCATAATATATGTTTGCCATCCATTCCTCTTACAGTAGCACTGTAATATTTGTTAGGATGAGTGTCTCCCCCTTTCTTTCTCCTTGACTCTTTTTTTTCCATCTCTTTGCCCTATCTGTCTCTGCCTTGCAAGCCATTAACAAGTATGTGGACAGAGGGTCCACAGAAACCACCTGTCCAGTTCAGCAGAGCACACCTTGGTGTACAAAAGGTCTGGAATGGCTCCATTTTGGGGTGGGTGCATCTTGACTGATGCAGATCAGGTCAGACAATACTAGCAGAAGATATGGATGAATGGTGTGAGCTCCACCACAGTCCATCTGCCATTATTTCACAAAGCATCTGTGACCCTTTTCTAGTGCTAAGATACAGGGCAATTTACAAGCCTGGCACAGCTCCTTCTCATACATGTCTGTAGCATTATCACACAGAAAACACAGGATAGAACAGGTGTTGATGCTGCATTCCCCTGGCCTGGTACCAAAAAGTTGCCATGGTATGGGCAAGAAATTCTTTGCAATATAGGAGAGAGAACATGAGGATGATCTGCAATCCAGGGTGAACTGCCTGGTATAAAAGGCACTAACTGATCTCAACAGCTGTTGAAAGTGGCTCCCAAGCTGTAAAGCTGGCTATGATTGATCCTCTTTCACACATATTACCATGGCCCCAGAAACAGCAAGTACTGGCACATGTGGGAGAACAGCACTTGAATCCAACTCTACATTCTTCTAAGGCAGGACCCACAGAACCAGCAGGGGAAAATAAAGAGCTGGAAGAACATGTGGCCAGACAATGGCTGGATACAGCTTCAGGGTCTCAGAAAATGTGTCTGATGGGCATCTTTGCAGTTTCAAAATAGGATACTTCAAGCATGTTTTCTTCAGCCTCTCCTAGCATCTTCCACGTTCCTGAAGAAAGATGTTGATGAGGAAGCAAAGCAACCAATGTGACAGGGAGACTCCAGATTCCATCAGAAATATTTTTTTTCCTGTTGAAAAGCCAATCTATTCCTCACTTTACTTTACACCCTCATATTCTCCACACTTGCCTGAAAGTATCTGTACCAGCTGTTGGAGAGGAGCAGGGAAATGCCTGTGTGGGAGAGAGTGCCAAAACATCCTGGTGGAGCTCCTTTACAGGACTGAGACAATGCATCTGAAACTGATCTCCTGTTTCTTTGGATGCTTCCAGAAAGCCATTCCTCCCAGCTCCCAGTACTAGAAGATTTCCCAACTATACCTCCCTGCAAGAGATTCCCAAGGTTGTTGGTAACTATGATGTTAAGGATGTTTTTTAAAATATTTTTCACTTATAATCGCGAGTGTTTCCATATTTATCCTAAATCTACATTCACTACATAAACATCATTGTGATTCTGGACTTAGGCTCCTGCAAAACAACTGAAGCTGCTAGAACTCACTGTACAAAACTGTACAAAATTCCCATAAAAAGTGAGGAATCTGTTCACTCCCAAGCCTAGGAAGAGTTCAACTCTGGGTCTAGACATTACTCTTGGCCCACATATTTGTGTCAGACTGAAATCAAAACTCTGAAAACTGTGAGCTGGGGGAATATTTATGTGAACTTTGCTGACCCATCTCTGCCTGCTTGCAGCTTCCCTGCAACCTCCAATGGTACTGTGTGGAACAGGATTATTAAGTCTACAGGGATAGAAGAATAAGAGATGAGCTGTTAAGAAGCAATAAAAAAAAAATCTTCACTTCATGCCCATGACCTCAATAAGGAAAAGAAATGAGAAACACAAACAGGATGTGCTAGCAAAGCAGAAATGTTGCTTAAACTTATGTGTGTTTCCAAAAGCAGTGCTCTGGGGGACTTTGTGGGGAGTGAAAGAAGTCAGATTCATTGGCTTTGTGTATGGTCATTTGTCCTTAGAGTACACAAGACCATGGATGCAGGGGCTTGCTTTGCACTGGCATATCCACATCTGGTTAAGATTAAGCTGGAGCCTTCTTCATTAAGAATCAGAGAAGAATTCAGGCTCCATGGTCCATTAATTGCAGGAACATGCACTTGACACTGCCAGCTGGGGGCCAATTAGACAGAGTTGTTAGGTTTCTCTAAGTGGAAGGTTACAGATCTGATTTGATACAGACTAGAATCATCATCATGCTTCACACTGGAGCCAAAGCCACAGAACAGCTCTGAGCTGAGACAACGCACTGACCTCCAGATTCTATATACAACATCCTGCCAGCAATCCTAAATCAGAAATTATAATTTCTCATTTCATGAACTGGATTTGCATTTGTCACATCAGGCATGGTCAGTCTTTCACAAGTACAGATAAAGTGTTGAGTAGCTCAGTTGTTTAACTGTAATGCTTAAAGAGTGATGGATACTGGTGGAAAATCATCACTGTCCAGCTGTTTACCAAGGTACTTCAGTAATGTCCAGAGTGAGCATCCACTTGAGTGGTTCAGCTCTCAACAGATTAAAGGGCCTCAGCCTTAAGGGACATTACAATCACAGCCCAAACAAGGTCTGGGGATTTCTCAGAAGAATCTAACTGTTGGAGAACTAAAGTGACCCAAAGGCAAAGTGAGAGCTTTGTAGTGGAAGGAGAGATGCTCCTGTGCTACAGCAGTGAGGAGTCAAAGAGAGACGTGATGCTGTGGCTGTGCAGTGGATAAAATTCTTGGCTCCTTTGTGCCAACATCTTCCAACATGAAGATTGCCAGAGGACAAAGAAAAAATGAATGTTCAATCAAAACAAAGAGTTCAGGTAAAGAGTCATGAAGAGTCAGAGACAGAGAAGTCCAGAAGTAAATTAAATCAGATTTTGGGCTTTAAGTGCTTTATGTGCTACTGAGAGTACAGCATACTCATGCATCTCAAAGAGCTATCAAGAAAGATGTTTGAAGGTTTGAACAAACTGTCCAAAATCTGTCCATTCACTTATCAGCCTCTCACATATAAAAATGGAACAACCAGCACCAAGGGCTTCCTCCAGCAAGAACACACATTTCCATTTCAGTACTTTGGTAAGTCACAAGTAGGGCAAGAAGGAATTTCTCCAGAAATGCAAGGAAGGCTGGTTTGGAGAAGTAGCCAATGGTCCACATGTCTCCTTACCACTAACTGCTGCCAGGAAGCAGCCAATCTGTTATGGTGACTAATCCAGCAGGCACTTTAGAAATGAGTCCACAGTGGTTCAAAGTTCAAACCATATTGAGTTATCATTTCATTGGTCCACTCTCATGAAGCACACACTTTGCAAATTTGTGGCACTAATAATGTTTTAACCCTGATCTAGGCATCAGTGTCCCTATTGGAAAGTGTGGAAAATATGAACAGAGCTTGTCCAACTTTTCCAAAGATATTTCAGATCCAAGCCCTTCCAGAAGACTACTCTCTCCTCCTGAGAGAATTCTGTCTCCTTTGCCTTAAAAGCAGGTCAGGTCTCATCTGCACTTCTTCCACAATGCTTCAGCACTACAGTGTTCTTCCCAAGTCCATTGTCAGAGCAGACCTGCCCCTGATGCTTAAAGTTTTCTGCAGAACTTTTCCCATCACAGGAGGAGAGGTGATTTTCTGCTGATTTCCTATTCAGCACCACAGAGGCAGACTCCAAAAAGCCTATGAAAGGCAACTGAATGAATATACTGTTCCCTCCAATTGTGACTCCATCATTTCCTCTCATTACTCTAATAGAAACAAATCTTTCTCATCTCAGCCCTATTACCTCACACAAAGGAAAATGGCATGTAATCCTTTTAGAACTGGGCTGCTGCTGGACACATTTTAAGGTCATTGTTCTGGGATGCCAGTCTCCACTCTATGTGACTGGGAGAAGTGGGAAATGCAATTACTAGGCTATTCAAATCCCTAGAATGAAACCCTGCCATTAATAGGCAAAAGCCAGTGAGAAAGAGCCATTGCTTTATGAAATTACAGGGTTTGGCTAAATTAGAGTCTAATCAGCACCTCAGCAAAGGAGCAGGGTTAGCTCCTACTGCCATCCCTTGAGTTTCTTGATATCTCTCAACCTGATATTTGGCACCCCCAATGGAAACTCAAGATGGCTTATGGTCATGAAGTCAGTGGTGTACAAGTCAAGTGGAGACAAAGGTGAAGGATTTATACTGTCCTTTGATATGGGAAAGCCCTTAGAGTTCAGAAAAAGAAATCTGGCTGCTGCTGCCATCACCTCATCCTGTACTTTGGCTCTGAGATTTTGGCAGAATCTGGGATCAAATCTGTCTCTTAATATTCATGGCCTACAGCACCAGTTTTGCTAATTGCTGGTGCAACCCAGCTAAGCAGCCAGGTGGGAAATTTGCATTGCTAAACTCATGGAGCTGCAACTTGCCCACAAGGAATTCACACGCTGGAGGAGAGAAGGGGTCTAGCTCTGCTTGTGGCAGTCAGTGAAGCAAAGCAGAACAAGATGAGTGGGAATAATCTCAACCACCTCATTGAGCTGGCTTCTGTTGAATGGTTAGACACTGACATGTTCCTAATCATTCCCATCCATGTGAAGCCAAGGCATTTTTAGCTGGCAGCAAAGAAAGAGCAAAAAATATTTCAGAGAAATGTTAGGAAAGACCACACAAGAACAATAATGGCCATCACAAACTAGAAGCAGAGACAAAATTTGTCCCAGATTGTTCCTGGCAGTCAACCTCCAACTGCTGTTATTCCCTGCATTTGCTTTTCCTCCTGCCCCTCTCTTGAGCTGCATGGCAGCTCCTGCTAGTCTCTGATTGCTGTCAGACAGTCCCTCATCTCACTGTTTTGATGTCCCTTCTCTTTCTCCTTCTCTTCTGTGTTTTTCCTGTCTCCCAAAGGATTCCTGTCTCACAAGATGAGTCTGAGCTCCTGCTGAAAACAGAGCCACTCTAGCAGGTCCCAGACAGAAGGGATGTGGGCTGAGATACAGTTCCTGCTAGAGCAGGAGAAAGCAGCTGATCACCACTGGAGTCTCCAAGTCCCTTGAAGAGCTGAGAGTCACTTCCCTGTTTATGCTCTTTATTAGTCCCTATTCTCTTTAATCGGCTTAGACTGATGAGCCGAGGCAGCGGTGGGGATCAGCCGGGCTGTTTAATTAAAGGATTGCAGCTCAGCCTTGCAGTTTGGGGGTTTGTGTAAATGAGCTGCAAGTACATTATTTAATCTGCTGTGCAGAGAGGAGTTGGGGCATTAATGAAGCAAACTCTAATTAAAACTAGATGGCTGATGGTTATTAGTGGCATCAGTTCTGACAGGATTGATCTCATTTAGAGAAACCATCAGGAAGGGGAAAAGAGAATAAACCCGAGCTGCTATATCAGAATTCACAGCAGCACCACTTGTGACTGGCTGTCCATTCAGTGGGACTCAGAAGAGCTGCAGAGGGAGCCCCTGTGTACCAGGTTCTCTCACCAGGAGCTCTGATGAGCAGATTTAACTCATATTCTTGGCTCACCTAGATCTGATTGCATATTCAGGCTGTCTGACCAACATATTTCAGTCTTGATTGACTTTTGTTCTTCCTTGGTTCAATGGTGAACCTCTTCATTATTTGAGCAGTGACAGACTCTAAATGATAAGATGAACTTCTCCTAGAAGCCTACTGAGCCATTCCAGAACACCATACAGATATGAGCTCCATGTTGACTCTGTGTTTTTCCCTCTCTGACATTCTTTTGCCTTCCTCACTGCTTTGTACCTGTTTATAGCTGTTACAGCAAGCTCACATCATTTGACACAGGTAAAAATGCTTCCCCCACCTTGTCTCAGGGTGTGAGACAGAACCCTGAGTTTTTTGGTGTGGCTTTTGCTGTATTTTAAATGTTATAGCATGTGTGCCCAGGAACCTCATAATTTGAAGAAGAGTGAAGCATCTATGTGTCAATGTCACATACAGTAAGAAAAGAAAGAAGTGTGATTATGGGTTGATGGAGTGGATGTTTGAAGAGAGGCTGAAGAAACATTTTATGTCTGTGTGTGAGTGGAGATCAGGGAGGGGTTGCAGGCAATTACACAACAGTACAAACAGTAATCTCTGGGAGGGAAAAGAGAGGGACAGCAATGCTGCGAACATGGGATGTAGGGAAGGATGGAGGAGGATTGGCATGTGTAATATGCGAGTTTTGTCTGTGGCAGGAAGATCAGTGATGGATGATAAAAAAGTAGAAAAAATAAAGGTCTTGCCGGCAACAATTTCCCACCTTGGTGAAGAGTCTGGAGATGAAGGCTTCTGCTCTGCATCAGCTGCTGGGCAACAGAACTGGTGTAAAACAGTTTCATTCCTGTAAGAAAAAACAAACCACAGTGGGTCAGTGTTCACTCAGCAGAAGCTTAAGGGAAAATGCCATTTTTAGAGCTGTTCCAAGGGGACAGTGACTCCCAGTGATGCTGAAAGAGTAGTCTAATTATTACAAAAACATTTTTTTACTCCAAGGTGGAGGAAAGCAGAGAGAAGGGGGCTGACAGTTTTATTCCCTTACCTTACCTGTTCTGCTGCTAATGTCAACCTGTGGAGAATGGGGCAAAAGTGCACAAACCAAGTTTTCCTTCTAGCAGCATTTATTTCACAATCCCATACATCTGATGAAAAACAGCTTTGTCTGTCTTTAATTCTATTTCTTTTGGGACAGAAACATGTCCTTAAATGCTTTTTCTTGTATATATTTCCTCTACATTGTGAAGTAGTTGAAGTTTTCTTACCAGTGGCTAAATTAGCTCTGCAGACACTTCTCGTGAAGTTGCCCTAGAGCACAGAAATGGCCTTAGAATATGATTACTGGGAATTACCAGGAACAGTAGTGAAGCACTGATGGGACAAGCACAAGTAGGGGGAATGAGACCAAGACATGAGAAAGAGACCATAAAAGAGAAAAGCAAAACCCTAAGAAGTAACCAACTTTAGCAAAACAGGAAAACAAAACACCGAAAATGTGCTTATTAGATAAGAAAGACAAAATATTTCATCCAAAGTAAGAAATGTTTGCGTTATAGAAATTTTAGATACTGGGCTCTCATTTCCATTAGATAGGTTTATTGCAAGAAGTCAATTATGGTATTTGGTATCTTGAGCTTCATGCTTCAAAAGAGGGAATCCAAAGAAACCCCTGGACAATTATACCCTCATGATTTAAACTCCCCTCACCTCATGTGACAGTCCAGATCAACAGCATTATTGGGGTCTGGGGTCTCCTTGCTCTTCATTGGTTTGGTGTTTTGTTACCAAATAGTTGCCACTTGTTCTTCTTCATATCCTCCTTAAATCTGTTTCAGTGGAGGTTTTGGTCAGTTCTGTAGTGAATGTGTCTTGGTTTGAAAGGCAGGTGTCTGCCAAGGAAGGTGGGAGCCTCCCTTGGAATGAAGAATAAAACCCCTTTCCCTCTGAATTATTGCAACTTTGCATTTGAGAGGCTTTCAGCCAAAAACATAGGGGAAGTGATGCTTAGAGGAGGTGGAACAGAGGCTAGACAGAGTTAAGAGGAATAAAATGGATATTTATTGAGGGGCCTTCAAGGGCCACACCCTGGCAGTACCAGTGCCACAGTTGTGGCCCTACCCAGGTGGCTCCAAGATGGAAGCAAAAGAGAGCTTGGTCATGAGATCTCATGTTTTTATAGATTTTAGTCCATTTGCATACAGAAGTCATCTGTCTAAGTAATAGCCTCAAATCATAAAGTTTCATCCTCCTTGCTTGCTTGCTTGCCCTCCTCTTTTCACATTGTTTATGTTTAGGGCCTAAAGTTTGAAGAGATTGTCCTTGAGTCCCCAGCTGGAGTAGGACTGTTTATTCTTCACCACCCTGTGAAAAGATCCTAGTAACCCTTAATACAATATTAATATAATAGCAGCTTAATAACTAAAAGCTGCAAACCCAAGCAGAACAGAAAAACTTAGAACTTAAGGCATCAGAAGGACTAAGAGCAGTTCTTTGCTGGTGTGTACAGATATAGAGAAAAGACTCACTAACTCGTGATAAATGAGAGTTATAAAGTAGGTATGCATTTATTCAGTGTTGGGGGGTAATTTGTCCCAAAGCATGCACACCAAAACTTCAAATTACTGCTCTATTTATTCCCTAAAAGCCTAGGATTACACAATGCCTAATACATATTCATGTCCTAGCCCCGCCTAGTCTCGCCCACCCTTGCTTTGTATTAAAATTAACCAAAAGTCTTTCTGGGCTTGTGTCTCCCCAGTTCAGAGGTCATAAGGAGTCTCTGATGAAGGCTTCCAAACTCTTCATTGCACTTGAACTTTTCAACTTTGTCTCCAGAGCATGTGTCTTAGCCTTTTGGGCACATTCCAGACCCTGAGATTAATTCTTGTTGGTTTAAGGTTTTGGATTTATCACTTATCACTGGTAGTCTTGCACCCCTCACCCTGTTTGCAAGTTCTGTCTCCCTTTATCAGCAACCAGTCTGCCTCTCTTTTGATTTTTACAAGCATAGTAAATGTCAGGCATTCCTCATTATCTTGGTTTTTGATGAACTTCTGTCCCCCAACAAGGCCCACAAACACCCCCTGAGCGCACAAAGCCCAGCGAGTCCCTTCCCGCTCTCCGAGCGCTTCCCGCGGCTGCAGTTCCGGTCCCGGCCAGCAGGGGGCGCTGCTGGCTGCCGGCGGGGCGGGGCTCTGCGGGCCGCCAGCAGGGGGCGCTGTGGCCCCAGTGTCTCCCTCACGCGCCCTCACGCCGCGATGGCGCCGGGGAGACGGGCTGCAGCAGGAATTTCGGGAATTTCCGAATTTCCAGCTGGCCCAGGACAGCAAGCAAGAGGTAGCAGAGATTCCTCAGCTGTGGGAGGAGCCACGAGGTGTCCCTACAGGTAGGTAATGCGTGGTTACCGTGCGCCAAAAAATCCAGAGCAGTGGTAGAGAAATTGTGGGGTGGGACACCTGCAGCCTGGCTCCTGAACATGGCTGGGAGAGGCCCCCTTGGAGGGAAAAAGGCTCAGGATCCCGGGGTTTCCCCTGAGGCACCTGACCAGGGGGTGAAGGATCCTTTTTTAATGAGGTAGGGAGTTAATAAGCTCCCAGTACAATGGCCGCTGCCACAAGCAGAGCTTCACTCGAGATAGGAGAGGCAGCAGGCAATGAACAGGAGAATTCATCTCACCTGAGGTGGTGATGAATTCTCCCCACAGTGATGGCAGCCTGTTTCCCCTCTGGTGTTAACAGTGAGAGCAAGAGACTGAGCAAGTGGTGGGATCATATTTGAGTCCATATTCAAGCAGTCTCACACAAATACTACAACTGCTATATCCTATCACACTGGTCATTTACAAAGAACCATTTATGTTGAAAAAGGCCCTTAAGTTCATTGAGTCCAACCATTAACCCAACACAGCCAAGCCCACCATTAAACCATGTCCCTCAGCACCATATTTGAATGTCTTTTGACTACTTTCAGGGATGGTGACTTCACCGCTTCCCTGGGAAACCTGATCCAATGCCTGACCACCCCTTGGAGAAATTTTTCCTAATAATAAATCTAAACGTCCTCTGCTGCAACTTTGGGCCATTTCCTGTCTTTTCACCTGTTACTGGGGAGAAATTCAACCCCCAGCTGGGTACAACCTCCTTTCAGAGAGTCGCAGAGAGTGAAAAGGTCACTCCTCACCCTCCTTTTCTTCTGTGCCTCAGCTGCTCCTCGTAAGATTTGTGCTCCAGAGCCTTCAACAACTACCAAATAGAATATTTTAAAAAATAGGCACCCCACATTTCACCCATTTCTAATTCAAGCATTTCCCTAAATGAAGTGTTCTCTGTTTTTGTTCAAACAGCAGATGCACAATTTCAATTTCTAATTGCACACAAAGAAAGCAAACAAGAGGGAGGGGAGACAGGGAAAAAGAGGAAGGAACAAGGATGGACGAAAGTCTGAGAAATAGAAACTTGTATATAGATGAAATGCCCTGCTAGTTAATTATCATGGTAGAAACACAAAGAAAAGAGAAGCTGGAAGAGTGGTGTGAAGTTTCAGGATTTTAGGCTCTGTGTCCTGTGGATGTTTTAAGAAAAAAACATCTCCCAGATCCCCCTCAGAGTGAGCACACACTGAGCACCACAGCTGCAGTCAGCTCTTGACTCTTGTTCTCATAATTTCTTACGTGTGCTCAAAACCAGTGTTGGGCTTTCTGCCCAAACCAGAGTTGTCTTGAACCTCTGAGATCCTAAGATCTCTGCAATAGTTGTGCCCCTTAGGCAGGAGCAGGGAGAGGGTTAACCTGTGGAAGAAGTTGACCCATTCCCATTTGAAGAGGTTCTGTGTTATGAGGGCAAAGCAGCTTTCATCTGGCTGCAAAAGGTAAGAGTCCTAGAGCCTCACTGCCACTTCTAAGCCTCAAGGAAGTGCTCCAGGAAAGCAACTGTCTTCCTCATGATATGAAGATTTCAGGTAAGATGTTATTTTTGTTGCTGTGATTCAAGAGGGCCTGTCAGGGTTGAGGTGTCTGGGGGCTACCTGGATTTTATCCTCCTGTAGTGTTGTCAACTTTTGCAGGTTTGAAGTTTGAAGTGAGCCTTGAGATGTTTAGTATCTGTCATAAGTCAGGGTAATATTTTTGATGGTGGTTTGTTGTTTTTTCTTTTCCTTTCTATGATGTCTTTTTATTGCTTTTTAAAACAAATCTTACTTCATAAGCCAGAAACTCATAACTTGAATATGTGGCCTCTGAGAAGTTAAACCCTAGAAAGCATGATTGAAATACAGGTAGGGAGGCAATGTAACTTCATTCATTACTTTGGAGTGTGGATCTGTAATTTTGTTTCTTTTGAAATTCAGGTAGGTGGCAATGGTCAACCAATTAAAAGGGCTTGCTTTTTTGTTTGCATTTTTCTGTTCATCCTCTACTTTTACTTCCTCAAACCATTGCAGAGACTGAAATTTAGCACACACCATCCTAGGCAGATCAGGCAGGTGATTGTGGAGATAATTTCTCCCCATCTGCCAGGACACTGCTGAACTGTTCTGTTTCCAATTAAAAATTAACAAATTATTATCTCTTGGAGTGTACACTGCTGAAAGCTTGGAAGGGACAACCAGCTAGAAGCAAAGGTGTTCTGGGTGAGTTGGGTGGTGCAAGAGAGGAAGGGCTCAGGGAGGAGGAGGAGGCATGCTGGGGTAATTGCTGCCAGCACTATGATACCAGTGTGGAGCAGCAGCAGAGGACAAGGGCAAGCACAGATGCAGAGAGAGGACTGAGAACAGCCTGAGCCTGTCAGCCTTGCTCCATCCAGCTTGCTCCAGAGGCAAGGATTTGACAGTCTAGACCTATCTTAAATGCAGAGATAGCTTGGCTCAGAAGTTACCCACGCTGTCAATTGAAACAGCCCTCTCTCCTCTGAGAGAAAACAGCTGACAAGTGATGTCCTGCAGCCTCAATAGGGGTATCTGTGAATGAACTGTCCAGCCACAGCAATTCCTGCTCTGTGATGAACTTCAGAGAGGTTTGTGCCAAACCTCCTGGCTAGAACAAGCTGTCTAGTCAGCTCAGGAGCTAG
This sequence comes from Erithacus rubecula, assembly GCF_903797595.1. NCBI lineage: Eukaryota > Metazoa > Chordata > Aves > Passeriformes > Muscicapidae > Erithacus > Erithacus rubecula. Next base: position 3,771,062 of record NC_136686.1, read on the forward strand.
TCCACCTTTCAGGCTTCTCACAAAGTTGGACTGTGCAGCAAAGGGGCTCCATGACTCATGCTGCCTTGCTCTTTCACTGATTAATCCCAAGCAGATAGGCTTTTTTCTTTCTTAAAAACTGGTGTTGTAGAGGGAACAACAACTGAGCTCCAAAAATTGAAAGTCTCTGTAGCTTGCACATCACAGGGCCAAATGGAGCAAACTTTCCTAAAACTCCCTTAATGCTGTATCTTCCTTTTGGACAAGTGCCTGGGGCTTTCTGCTAAGTGAGTGTTGCCCCCTAAGCCTCAGTGCCCATGCCCACTAGTTTAGCACTGATGAGGGCTGTCTTGAAATAGAAATGCCCCTCTGCTGGGAGCTGTGTCATGGTAAACAAACCTAACCTCTTTTTCTCCTGGACACCCACAAAAGCAAACCTCCGGCCCAGACAGCATATAGAAAATGGTGGTGCTCCCTGCTCTCCAGCAGTCAGCTTTAATTAAACATATATCCTGGGTGACCTGTTCCCAAAGAAAAAGAGCAGCTCTGTGTTTTTCTGCATGAATGATTTTAGACTACAAGACATGCCAAAACAAGACAGAATGAAAATTGTTCTTGCTACAAGTACACAGAGTGTCCTGTGTACCTGTACTTTTCTCTGCCATGGTGCAGCACCCCTGCACCCATCCCACTGCTCTGGTCACTTGTGTAGGACTGCTGGCATGCTCCATAAACGAAGATCACTGGGTTCCCCAACTGCCAGTACCTACTAACCTCTGGATTCTGATCCTTGAGCCCTACTGACTTGCACACCCAATAGCCCTGCCTTTGGCCCAGGCACACAGCAGTTCCTAGAAATCTGACAATGTGAATCAAGCAATGTTCTATCAGTAAATAACTAGTCCAACTCATGCAGCCTTTCTGGTTTTTCTTTAAAACTCCACCTTTTGATGAAAAGCCAGAGGCTTTGACCAAAAGTCACTGTTTCTAGTGCTGGATATCTCAGCTTTCCCAGAGTCTTTTGCCACTTGTCTATATCTTGCCTTTTTTTGGATACCTGCCAAGTGAACAGATGGAGTTGCAGAAAATCATGGCCTAGGAGGGGAAGATTAAAGGCAGAAAGAGTCAAAGAAGAACTGAAGTCATCTCAGATGAAGTTTTACTGGCTGTTATCTTTCGTAAGATAAGCACTGGAGAAGCACAAACAGGAGCTATTTAGCAATGCTAAGTTAATGAAAGGCCAGTTGCAGTCTCCTGACTCCCCCAAAATGAAGCTCAATGCTACCTCTACCTGCCAATGGAGCTGTGACAGAACATAGCTAAGGTTAGCTGCAGACCTTCCTCCTTCTATCACCTCGCTCCTGTGATAGATCTATTTTTTATTCCAGTCAACCTGGAACTGAGAGTTGGAGATCTCAAAAAGGCACTGTTTCCAAGAGTATTGTCTAACAGCTAGCTGCTTCTCCCCACTTCTTCACTCTTCACTGCAGAATACCACAACATTTTCTAGCTGTCTTAATGGCTCATCTCAACTGTAGGGCATTAGACTGGTGTTTTGGAGGCAATTGAGTATGAACAGGGTTCTTATTGTAAGGAAACGTGTGATCAAGAAGAAATTCAAAGTAATTTCTGGAATTTAGGTTCATTAAGTTCCTGTAAATCTGATGGCCTCCTCACTGTTATGGGATACTGTTCATGGCAAGAATTTGATAAAATTCAGAGAGAAACTAGTCATTTTAAAGATTATCATATTAGAATATTTAATGCAGATCCTTCCCAAAGCAAATGTGTAGGACTCAAACTTATCAGCATTAGAAAGCCCATCCTCTTTTTTACTCTTTCCTCTTGAACATTTGATGTTGGCTATATTAGTAGAACAGTTATCAAACCAGAACCACAACAGTGACTGACTGAGAAAATTGTGTGTTAAGGGGCATGGGCCTTATTAACCAAGATACTGAAGTGTGAGAGTGCAACAAGCCTGAAACTATTGTTGCCTGGAAATAGAACAAACCTTCCTAAACATGTTAGAATTATAACATAAAAGCAAACCTTTACTTGAAAGCTTTCAGGTACAAAATATGGCAAAACCTGCACGTGGTACAGTAATTCTATAATTGTTATAAGATTAGTTGACCTATCTTGCATTGTCCAATTAGGAGAGTGGTTGGTTAGGTAAAATTTCCCAGAGTACTGCCCCTTTGGAATCGGTCCAGAGGCTTCTTTGCCCCTCTTTGTTTTTTCTTTCCAGATTCTGCTTGGAAAACAGAACATCCTTGTAGTTAGTTCTTTTCTAGGAATAAGACTAAAAAGTATTTCAGCATGTAGTTAGAAGGTTAGTTTATTGTTCCAAAATGTAGGGGAAAAGGGTTTTAAAAGTAATAGGAGCTACAGCCATGCATTAGAAATCTACAAAGCTACAAATATATGAAAAATATAAAAAGCTAAAAATCTTTCAGCATCACTATCATTTTATTTTACATTCCCTCAACTACTACAATCCCAACCTTAGTGTTGCTGGGATTCAGGGATCAAAAATTTTCTTGACTTATTTCAGAGCAGTGCCTGTTAATTGCATGACAAAAAGGACGATGTGTCTGGATAATGTCTGAATTGCAGCACACAGTCCTGCCTATCTCAAGCAGACTGCTGAAGGAACCCCACTGTGCAGTGGCAGCACAATGGATGAATGTATGACATACACAGACATGCCCAGCCTTGCCAGGATGCACTGTAGCCCCTCTTTCAGTCCACCTGAGTGCCTGTTGTTCTACAGCTTTTCAGAATTCTCAAAGCTGTTCTTCCTTCTTCTCTCCACCACTCAAAGTCATGCTAGGAGGGAAGAAGAGGGGAGAACTTGCCAGGAGCATCTATTCTCTCTGCTTGCCTGCCAGAAATGAAAAATCAAATATGCTTTGTAGTCTGGAACTTGGCTTGCCTTGATCATCTAATGAGTGTTGGGGAAAATGTCTTCTTCCATCTCTATAAATTTGATTATCAAAAGATCAGTGCTCATCCTCTAAAACTTATCTAGTCCCAGCTTAATCATCATCTTCTTTTTTGGTACAAAAATCCATTTTAAGTCATACCCTTTGCATAGCATTACTATACATTTCTTTTTTTAGTGTTTGGGGAGGGGATGAAGATAGCATTCCCATCTCCAGAGTATTTGCAGTTTCTCACTAGAATATGTCAATTTTAGAGACCCCATAAAATACCTTAAAACAAGTTGCCCTTGCTGGTATAAAATACCATATGCATACACTACTGTTTGGGAAGTGACAATCCAATGTGACACTGACGCAAATGTGTGTCTGGGAGCTACTGTGGGGGTTTCAGAACAGCACAGCTTGGAAGGATAAGCACAGAACACCGTGCTGGGGAGATGGAATTTCCTGTGTTGGAGGAAGAGGGTCTGAGCCAATGCTGCTGGGATCTGATCTTTTTTTGGTTAACTCGTTGGGTGACTACAACAGATATGTCAAATGTGCCATTCATTTATCACCATCTGCTTCTAGGGATGGGGAGATTAATGCCATATCTTCCTGAACAGTTGGTTTCTTAGCTTATTGTAGTCCATATAAGTGATAGGGATTTCTCCTGTTCACTTTTACCTTGAAGAAATTCTTGGGGGAAAATGTGGCATGACTGGCAGATGGGTGCATGGATTTCAGAAACAAATTGTGGTGCTTTGCACCAGTTTCAGGGAAAAGAACATGACCAGTAGACACACGCATGTGGATGTGTACAAAGAGGGTCTGAGCATGTAGTGACAGACCCTCTTTAATGTAAGGTGGCATTCTTAGCCTTGGGATCAGGGTCAGCAATATGTCTGGTAAATGGTGAAAATGAACTGTGGCCTCATGCTCTGGCTCAGCAGGGCCTGTTCCTCTGCCATGGACCTAAACACACAGTTTTCTCTTGGGTGACAGGCTACTTGACATTAAAATGTCTCCTGAGAATTCACTGTATTCAATGAAAATTGCTGCTGACAAGTCCATTTTGTTACCCAGAAACACCTGAAGGAAATCTCATCCATTTGTTAAGTCTACCAGGTGTGGTTGGGCTAACTGCAGGTTTTCCTACATGCTGGAAATGGGCAAGAGTAGGAGAAGGAATGGGATGTGCTCAGGAATCAACTGCAGGGGGAGAGTCCATACTGGCTTCTGGGTGGAGTCTGACTGATATCTCCTTGTGACAGCCAGAAGCAAAGTCTGGGGTCAGGTTTTGGACCCACTTTCAGCATTTCTCATGCTAGCTAGGGCATTACTTTGTGCAGTTTTGTTGCTCTGATGCTTCAGCAACAATGGGATGAAATAACTTATTCAAGGTGAACTATGGAGGATAAACTCACTCTCAATTTATTTGTGGACTAATTCTGTTATAACCAGAGACAGTCTAGATGAGAGAAATTGTACATAGGAGGAAATTCAAGATCAATTATCTACTGTATAAAGTTGGATCCTTAAAGTAGTTAAGTGTAATATATTCCACATGCAGTGCCTTCATAAAAGATAGCAGCCTGAAAGGATTTGGAAATAGTACTTAAATTGGACAGAACAAAACATTCCAATTTGGGAAATTTGGATGGCCTGGGAAAAACTAGCTAGCTCTCTGACGTTGCTGTGTTGGTGCCTCTTACAGAATTACTTGTTGATGAAATACTCTTTGGTTTTTTGGTGGATGATTCTCATGCTCCCCTATGTGTCCAGCAGAAGTGATTCACTCAGAACTTTCTTTTCTTTCCTAAAGGACAGTAGGAACAGGGATGAGGGACATGATAGAACTTGATAATCAATTTTCAGGAAAAAACTTCCTGGGGAGAAGAGAGTTTGTCATTAGCTACTAGAGGGACTGAGGGCCTGTGTCTCCTGAAATATTGTTGAATCACATGTCAGTTGGGAGTCCATTCACCCCATTTAAATTGGGATGTTTGTCTGCTGATTGGATTGGTGACTGTAGGCACAAGAAGGAAGAAGCCAAAGTGGCCATGGGAGGAGGAAACACTGTATGTTGGACTATGCAGTCCAATGTGCACCTTCAGCCTCTTCAGCTCCTCTGTTAGTGATAGAAACAGTTGATGGCTTTTTATGCCAGACAAGCCACAATGTCATTTTCTTTGGCTCTCTAGATGTGCCACTCAGGCAAAGAAGCTACTGTATAAAAGAGCAGTCTGATACTCTGTGTGTGTTTGTGCACATCTGATCATGTGGGGGGGATCCTCTGGTGACACATGCACACTCACTACAGTGAGCAGAGGTTTCATGAGTTGTAGCCAAAACTAAACTTCAGATATCACAACTAGTAAGCTGCTAAGAATCCAAAGCATGTGTGAGGGGGAGTTTGTGTAAGTTCCTGAAATAATTTCAGTTAAATAATTGCCATAAACAGAAACTGTGTTAAATAATTTCTTAATAGAAAGCTATTTTTCCAAGATAACACGTGACCTTTTCCAAGACAACATTCCTCACTTCCAAGTATCATCAATATCATTGTTTTTTATAAATTATATACGTAATGGAATAATTACATATATCATATGTATATATACACACACATATATACATATCAGCAAATGCCTGCTGATAGGGATCTTCTGGAGTTTGAAACATTTTTTCATACCTTTTCTATTTTGTACTGTGCAAGGACCCTTTCTTCTTTGTTCAAATAATAGATTTATAACTACATAAAATGAAAATAACTGGCAAAAGTTCACTTTTAAATACACTGATAAGCATTATCCAAATCCCTTCCAGGACTTTATATAATAATTATAGTTTGCCAGCCTCAATACCAATGAGTATGTGGTCCTTCTGAAGGGATCCAGCACCAGCACTCTGCCTGAATGCTCTGCTAGCAGAGCAAAGACCTTTTTTCTTCTGTCCTATTTTGGGTCAATATGTATGAACACTAAAAAAAGCGAAAGACTTGTGTTTGTGAAATTGGCAACCCCATTCATAATTACTGGGACTGTGAGATATAAACGGAATTTAGGTCTGTTCCTCAGTAAGAATAAATTATTTTTACTTTTTGAATGTGTCAGAATTGGACTCAGTAAAAGAATTTTTATTATGACTGAGTATTTAATCTGTTTTTAATCAAGCTTACACTTTTTACTGGCTTCTCACTCATGCTGAACCCCTCAGTACAGGAAGAAAGCCCTGGAATTTTCCAGAAGCTAAAATCAAAGTGTGCCTAGCACAGGAGAATGACACAAAAGTAAATGAAAGAGTGCTGTTCAGTAATGCAGAATCTCATAAACATGCAAATTAGCTCCATCCATAGCTCACCTCTGAGCTCTCTGTGGCCCTTGGCAGCACTGTCTGCTGCAGACCTGTCCCTGGCTGGCCCTGCATGGCCAGATGTGCTGCTGGTTCCCCTGCAGCTCTGTGCCCCCACAGGCAGCTCTGTGTTCCACGCTGGAAACCAGCTCAGCATGACAGGGAATTGCACCAGCAACTAAAGACAAGCTGAAAAGCTCGATCCTACCACGCTGGGCTGATGCACTAAATGTCAATGGTGATGTTATACTGCACACGCAACAAGCATTTTTGGGATTGTTCTGCGCAGTAAATCCTGCTGCCAGGGGCTGAGCTGCCCCAGCTCTGCTGGTGAGGCTTGACACAAAACTCTAATACAAGGGCTGCAACTGAAGGCAGTGTGGAAGATCAGGGCTTGGCTTGCAGAAGGCTTTAAAGCTCTGGTTTGGGGCCTTGACTCTGGAAACCCAGTCACTACCACACCTACAGGTATCTGGGGCTGCAGCATCAGTGACCCCATAACTGAAAGTGGAGTGATTTCCTAACAGGGAAGGACTGCAAGGAGAATTAGGAATGCAGAACTGGACATAGGTTTCTTGCTGGCATACCCAGGCAAAATGGTGCTGTCCCTGATGATAGAGAGCTGAATTGCTTCTGCTGTGGGAAAGAGGAGCAGAGGAAAAGTGCAGGCCCACTTGCAGAGCTGACTCTAATGTCTCAAGAGACAGATAGCAATAGTCACCACTTCTTGAGAGGAAATTTAATTTGCCCATTTCCCTTCCACACACACCCACATGCTTCCACCAGGGCCTTGACATATGGAAAACAGGCAGTGTTCGAGGCTGGTTGTGGACACAGCAGCTGGCTGACACCAAGGCCAGCTGTATTTGCATAAGTAATTGCCCTGGAAAGAAAGTACCATTTGGCACCAATGCAAACAGGGAGAGGATGCAACTTGAATGCTCAGCACAGATACTTGAATTTCAGCTAAGAGGAGATTTCACAGCTTCATAAAATCCTGACCTTGCTAGAGTTGCAGAAGAACAGATGGAATTAATGAGGTGTTCTAAGAATTGGAAAATGTATGAAAGTTGTTCCCTTTCCCCATCTTAACTGTTCAATAATTCCTAAAATTTATAACTATTAGGATATTCAATATTCTGTCAAGTCAATTTATCAAGACAATGACAATTTAGGTTAGTCCTAGTCCCAGGAGCTGGATTATTTTATACTCTTTCTGGTGCAGCAAAACTGGGAAAAAATTACCACAAAAATGGAGAAGGCATCTCATCTTAGCCTTGCATACAGGAATTGTTCATCCATGCCCTATCTCAGAGCAAGATACTAAGGCCAGCCAACACTCATACATACATAGGTAGATATAGATATATATCTGGCCAAATATATATACATACACCTGGCCAAAGGAGCAGTGCTTCAGTCACTGATGACTGTGGGAATCTATACAGCCTGCACCTGCAACCATATGTATAGGTCTCCTGGAATTAGATGAGCTACTTATGTCTGTCTGTACTGCTGGATAACTCTGTAATGCCTTATTCCAGCTAGCTTGTGCCTTCTGGGGACCCAGCTTGCTAAGCATTTCACTTACAAAACCACAACTTTCCTGTATTTAATGAAGATGTGCTGGAACCCTTTGTATTTGGAAGAAAAAAAAATGCCTATAAGATGTGGTTCTAGAAACAGAAGATATTCTCCTCTACTGGAAGAGCTTGATTTCTGCAGAGATATTTCAGGAAAGTTTCATAAATACTGGAATTCAGAGTGAGGAGCTGTGGGGTTGATTATGCTTCTGCTCCTGAAACAAGATGGCTGATGCAGACATTTTGAACTTTGTGGTACTTACAGCTGGGCAATCTCCTCTAACAACTGAGATTTAACAAGTTCTCTTCAGTACCCTGGTGCCAGCAGGGCTGTAGCATAAGCTAACACCATGTGGCTCAGCATAAGCTGGCAGTGCTATTTGTGCTTTCACACTTCAGCTGTGAAGCTACATAGTGATGGTTCCAGATCCTGCATGCTGGCATGTGACAATACTTCCCATCCTGGGAAAAGGCAACACCAGTGGCTGCATCTGCATCTGTGGTTGCTTTAGCACCTGGAGCTGTTGAAGTGGTGAACACATTCTTGTGGTGAACACATTCTACCTAGACTCTAGTTTAGCTTTGGAAGCTGTGTGGTGGGGGAAATTCCAGTTTTGGCAGCAGCTGTGTGGTATAAAAGGTGTGTAGTGCATGAAGAGATCCCAGAGCTGTACAAAAGGTGTTCTAAAGAGACAGTGAAATTTCTTACATAAAAAACCAGCCTAATCAAAATAAGTTTTTAATAAAAAAATTAACTTCTTGGCCACCTGGGACCACACAAGCTCATGTTCTGCTGCTGTTGACCAGCAGAACCTTTTCCAATGGGCAGCTCTCCAGCCACTCTTCCCCTGGCTTGTAGCACTGCAGGGGGTTACTCAAGGAGAGGACCCTGCAAGGACTTTGCCTTGTTGAACCTTACATCACTGCTCTTGGCATGTGGATCCAGCCTGTCCAGATCCCTCTGCAGAGCCCTCCTACCCTCCAGCAGATCAACACTCCCACCTAACTTGGGGTCATCAGACTTTATACCTTTGAGCAGAACAATTGAATTTTCCCACCCTTTTAAGTTTCTTGACAATCATCATCTATTTTTTTTTTTTAAGTAATTTACCTGAATAACTGGAATACATAAAGCATTGCAGACCCTGTTTCTATGGCCTCATAGTTAGGTATCATTCTTTTCTCTCCAGGAACAACCACTGCCATAACAATTTTATTCTTGTGTCTACACTAATACATTACTAAGGCAGTGAAGATCATATTGCTAGTTTCAATCCAGCACAGACAAGGCTCAGTGGAACAGTACATTGGGATGTTCTAGCAGGATGTTATTTTGGAGCCTCCAAGGTCTTAGAATAGCAATATTATTCCCTGCCAAACTTATGCTCTTGAAATAACTAAAGTAGAAGACTCTGTCTCATTAGGTCTTACAATAGCAGTACTTGGATTCTATTTCCATGCTCACTTCCAAACAGTGACCCACTCTCAGTTCAATGCAGACAGAACTTCCCATCTTGTTGAACAGGTTGCATTACAGTCTGGAGTCTTGTGGTTATGCTGCACTTGAATGGACCACGCTTTTTTTAGCATTTATTGAGATCTCATAGTTGGTACTGCCATAGGACAGCTCAAGTCTCTTAGCAAAACTATGCTGAGCTGTATAAAAGGCATCAGTAGAGGAAAAAAATAGGGGTTTTTTTCTGCTTTAGCCATGGGTTGTAACTGTTGGCTATGACTCCACCTCATGTTTCAGGTACCATTGTTAAGGTACTGCCTGGAGCAGTTTACTTTTCACAGGATCAGAGATTCCAGCAAAGGTTAACTATATTACAAGTTATCCCATAAATAAAACATAAGGAGAACATACATGTACTGAGAGTTTCCCCATTAGCAAAAAATCTGCAAGGATTTCAGAGGATTGAAGAATTTCCCATGACACACAGCAACACCTCATGTTGAATCTAAGGTACAGAATGTAAGGGAGGAGTTTGGAGGCCTCTATGGAATTCTTACTCTTTTCAGAGGAAAAATATAATAACTGCTGTCAATATGCCAGCCAGAGAAGGGTAAATAAAGCTTGCAGTGTCTTTGACCACCTACTTGCTTGTGTAGGCATCGATTCTACATCTAATCATCCTTTGTCCTTTAAGTTTTCCAAGGGAGAACAGGTTTGATTGAAACAGAATGTACCCTGGCTGGCTGTACACAATCCTTTAACATCACACTCCTGAATGCCAAACCTTGGTCTTACTAAACTGCTAGCACTTCTGTGCAGTGAGAAGGACAGAGAATGCCCCAGAACTGTGATAAGGCACCATATGAATACTGTTTCCAAACTTTTTAATCTTTCCCAGCACATACAAAAGGAGCAGCTGTCCAAGAGCAAGGGTTGAAAGGGAATCTGATTGTTATTCATCTGGGATCTCCTCCAGCTCCCACTAAAACAGTATTTCCACTGAGTTTGTATATAATCTGATTTCAAGTCTCATGCAGTGAATCCTAGCCAATTCAGCTCTTAAGGGCTGTCCTGACTCAAATGCTAACTATCTGCATCCAAATGAAGGCTCTTCTTACTTATGAATAGATCTTACTCTTCTATCTGTAGCATGAGAAATGTCATTTATTGCCACTGCAAGTGGGAGAATCAGTAAACAATATGGTGTCTCACACAGCAGCCTCTCATAGCAATGCCTATGTTGTCCTCCCTGTCTTCAATCTTTTTACATTTGTAACTAAACACTTTCAAATGGAAATATTCTACTATGGGTGGCAGAATCAACAGCTTGACCTAAAGAGCCCCTAATGATTTCATCCTGAATATTTCTTGAGCACGAGTTTAGAGAGAGATTATGTGTGCAAGGCACACAGTTCTGAAAAATCCATGACTCACATAGAATCCACAATACATAATGTTTATATCCAGATCATAGAATACTCTGAGTTGGAAGGGACCCACAAGGATCATCAAGTCCAACTCTTGAGTGAACAGCTCATATCATATGGGGGTTGAACTCGTAACCTTGGTATTTTCAACACCATGCTCCAACCAACTGAGCCAATCTCATCCAGCATGAGCCACAAAAAGACTGAAACAACAGCAAGAGAGGTGTCAACTGTCCCACCTAATCTCTCTTCAGTTTGTGTGCCAGTATTACTGAGTCCTGCCTGACTTACTGTGTCCCACTAAGCCAATGCTGAGAGCAGGAACAGCTGGCAGTAGCAGGTGGTGAGTACTTCACTTTCAGGGAAAAAAAATATGTACTTGCCCCACTTCTTACTGAGATCAGTGAACTTCTTGTGGGTGGCAGGAACATTATTTAGGAGTGTCTGGAAAGACCTTTGATTCTTAGGCTGAACACACTTTGAAAGAAGGAAGTGGTGGATGCAGGAACACATCCCTGTGCTCCTGTGATGCATCCCTTTGGGTGAGGGGTGATGATGATTTGCTGAGGCACTCCATGGAAGCCTGAGCCACCACAGCGTGTGCTACACTTGTTTTCTGAAGTAAACTGGAAATCTCAGACCTCAGTGATGTCAACTCTGAACTTCTCAGCAGGGCTAAATTCCCTTTGAAAGGAAAAGATCAGTAGGAATGATCTCTGTGTTTAGTTATCTCATATCTTGTCTTACATCATCCTCTCAAGAGTGTGCCAGAAGGCCAAAAGGAGACCTCTGATTGTTGTATAAATGACCTGCAGAACAGGATTTTCTGATTGTTGATATGGCATGTGGATGACTGAGTGAGCTGTGCTCCTCTTCTGCCTAATTCTGAGTGACTGGAGAAGAAAACCTTTGCTCTGAATCAGTGGGAACTTGCACCTGTGCCTCTCTCCCTTCCTAAATGAGCTCTAGATCAAAAAAAATTTATTGCAAAAAGTGCTAAGCTGGATCTGAATTTCAGCCTCCACATCTTTTTCTTAGTATTCTCACTGGCAAATTGTACCATTCCATTTGGCATGTCCTACATCTCTACAGATCTAATTATCTAAATATAAAAAATACCAAAAATCATATCAGTCTCTGTGAGAGATTAGCAAAATGATCTCTCTGTTTTTGCCTTCCTTGGCCTTTGTCTTATGAGTCTTGCCTCTTTTCAGGCTCCATCTTCCACCTGTTGGGAGAGGAAGTTTTGTCACCCTTATTTGCTGCTTTGAGCTGCTGGAAAAATAGAAATTATGTGTAAGCAATTTAAAACTGCCCTCCTGAGAGTTCTGTCACCAAACAGTTTTGTAAGTCAAACTGCTCCACCTAAACTGACTCAAAGAGAAAACTGAGTTGTTAAGCACAGTATGCAATTATCTGAGGCTCTCAAATTCCACATCTCAGTTCTGACTTTGGGACAGCAATAGGAATGTTCCAGTAGGTCTGCCTGATTCAGCACATGCTCTAACAAGTTGTGGCACCATGTATTGTGTCTAAATTAAAATATATTAAAACTATCTATAGAACTGAGCTTCAAAAGCTGTCTCAGATACTGTCTCCCCTTTGTTACAAAGCTCAGTCCCACTCATTTCTTCGCTCCACAGAGTGCTGTCAAACGTGTCCAGCCACCCAGCGCTCGCTGCAGTTACAATGTTCATCTTTCAAAGGCACTTCTCAAAGCCCCCCCAGATCCCACTGGCAGACACCTCATGCTACCCCCTGCAAGGGGAGTGAGGAACATTCATCTGTGCACACAAGGGGATGCTGAAGGGAAACCAGGCCAGGCTATTTGCCTACTGTCACACAGCAAACCAGTCTGTAGCATGAAGCTCCTATCATTGTAACAGCTCAGTCCTGGTTTCTAAGCAATAGCTCAGGCTTCCTCTCTATTCAGCAACTTAAACTACTGCAAAGGATTAAGTAGGCACTTAACACCATATTGAACAGGAGCCAAAAGAATTAATTTCACAGGAGAAAGAAACCAGCACAAAGAATTAAACAAGTCAGGGGGTGAAAAAGCTGTGTGCTGCTTAAAAGACAGAAACAACCTACACTTAACTGCTAAAGCTTGTAGTTGTCAAATCTAGCCCTCCCATACTCATTCCTCGGCCTTGATTTGTGATACTTTGCAGATCAAAAAAAATCTTTAAATCAAGGAAGAAACTTCCCATAGAACAGAGTGCAAGTCACTTCTGCCCAGTAGCTCTCCTACAGGTCTTCCTAAAGTAAGTTCCTTTACTGAGGTGGTGAGCACAGGGAACAGAACTGGGCACCTCTCTGTGACCAGAATGGCATTTTAGTCCTGGTGCTGTACTACCTAACCTAAACTGTGGTCCAAGCAGAGTATATCTGTCTCAGAAGCTTTATGCTGTGTCTGTGCGGATTAAGCCTTATCCTTGCTTAGAAAGGGCTGCAGAAGCTGTGTAACCTGCCAGTGGATAGCAAATGAGCTCACATAACCATTGAAAGGCCTTGAACCTGAGCAGTGTAAACCTGGGCTTACAGGCTGATCAGCAAAGCAAGCCATTCATTGCAAGGAGCAAAGGTGGCACAACATGAACTGGAATGAAATTGTTCACCCCACTAATAAACCACAGAAGCAGGAACAAAGCTGACCTGTGCTGCTCAGTTGTTACTAACAGCCAGCTTCACTGACTTTTAACCAGTCCCCTTTCCAGAAGACAACACAGAACCCCAGTAATGCAGTGAAAACCTCCAGTGATTCCTCAGCACACCAAGCAAGCAATACCTTTCAGTTGGAATCACCCCTAAAGCTCATGGAAGTCTTGCAGAAGCACAGAAACAGGCAGAACAGTGTGAGGCTAAACATCTGTTTGTAGGTTGAGAGTAGAGAAGTGGAGACCCTAATGTCTTCTTATGGAAAAAGAACCTTTTCCTGATTGAGATAAAAGAGGATCTCTGTGAGAATGTGTAGGTGTCATTAGGATTATTTCATCCAGTTTCCAGGTTTACTTAAACCAAATGTTCTCCATCTATTCTACTATACTGCAAAAAAAAACAGATGGCAAACATGCTCAAAGGAAACCAGAAATAAAGGGTTTGTCTAGAACCCAAGTCTATTTCATGGGATCATTGAAAATGTTACTTTTCCCAAGGCACATATAAACATGCTTTGAGTACTCACCCCTTGCCTGCTTCCATTCAGGCAGAAAGTATCTCAAGATGCAGAAAGTGCAGCATAAGTAATATACTTAATTTGGGTTGATATACTAAAATGATCAAACTGAAAAGTTGCAACATGCCCTAACAGGCAACACCAAATCTCTTTTACTAACTGGTTCTTACTAAAAGCTACTGCAAGCAAAGGGAAAAATAAAATGGAGAGCCAGCAAAATGGAAATTTCAGCCAGCCAACAGGAACAAATACCAATAAATTTCCACATAAACATTTGAGACATTTTCTCCTCATAAAACAACTCACACAAACAAATACTGCTATTCTAAGACCTTAGAGGGTCCAAAACTACAGCCCTCAAATAATGAGATTTATCCTCTTCTGTGCTTGATCCCAGTCCATATGCCTTTGTGTGGAACTCACAGTATGAGGAAGGAACATGAAAGAGACAGGCTCTGCCATGCACATAGAATGGAAAGCAGCTTTTTCCCCTCCTTCCACGTTGTTCTAGAGTTTTGCTTTGTCTTTGGTTTTAGGTTTGAGGAATTTGCTAGCCTTTGCAGATGGGAACTCTTCTGCCATGCCCACCAGTAGGAATTGCTATAACTGTGCTTGCTCACATGGAATAGCTGTGACTTTTCACCCCATTCATGGGGTGCTGTTCACCCATGCTGAACAGCAGCACACCAGTGCTGTGCAGGCTCCCTCCTCCTGCAGACTAATCATGCTGCTTGGCATCAATGGAAGAGCTTTCAGAGCTGAGTACTGGCACACTTGATTACTCTGCTAATCCTCTTTCAAAAGGCATTGTTGCTATTCTTGGAATAATGAGTAGGAAGTTTCCTTGCTCTGTTAATGGGTCCAATTAGAGATAAAATTGTTGAATTGCTTTCTGACAGCTTGCTCCAAAGATGCCATGACCCATATCACTTCTGGGTGAAGCAAAAGAGGTCAAAGTATTCAGGCTCTTGCCTAAATGACAATTCATTAAACAACAACTAGTCAAAAATTGCTAGAATCCAAACAACCTCCTGACAAGAAGTGCTTGTTTGGCTCAAAAGGAACACTAAAAGACTTTTAAATGTTGGTTAACTTTTTAAAATGACCTTCCAATGAACAATATAGTAACAAAAAAACAGTTTGCTGATTCTAAAGCATTGCATTTTACTGAAAGATACAGGTTCTCATGAGACTTTATCATACAATGAAAATGTGTGGGTAGTATCTTAGCCAGTTTTAGTGTTCATAAATATTCTCAAATGTTGTCAGAGAGAGATTACGAGAACTTATGCTTGTGCTCAGTAGAAAGGGATTCTGAATTCTAATTTATCTTATTGGAGACTAGCCACTAGGTGCTGTTATTCTGGTAGCACAATCCCATCATCAAAGACTGAGTGCAGTGTTTTGTCCCTCATTTAGCAGCAAGATCCAGCTTGGCTTAGGGTAGCAGAACTCCACCTGAAAATTAAGTCTACTTTCCTGTAAAAGGGTGTTAGTACAGTTCAGAACTGCCTGTGAAGACACTCACCTCCCCTCCCACACCCATCCCATCTACTGGCAGTCTGATGTCTGTTTCCATGCTTAGAGATGGGAAAGATATTGTAAAACAATTCACTGATCTGGGGCATGACACTATCTTCCTCATTCAGTAGCAGTGGTCATGGGTACAAATGTGACTGCATTTGCATTAGGGAGAGGGAAGTGTTAGAAACCTGATTGCTGGAGAAGATGTGAAAGAGATAAAAGTTGCTAAAGTTGAGTGTCTTGAGTCTTCAACCAGTGTGAGGAATATAGCTGGTCAAAGAAAGCAGTAAAGCTACCTTGTCCTTGGTGGCACTACTAACACATTTCATAAAATTAATGTAGAGTGGGTGTTTGGAATAAGAAATATAGACAACTTTTTAAATACTCCCATTAATTCCCTAAGTGCTTTATGAGGAAGGTTGTGAGGAGAGAAAAATAGAGGGAATACCACTGATACCTACCCATCTCTTATGTGGGATCTGGCAGTCAGTATGCTGCAGAGCTCTGTAAGAGGAGCTTTGAGCCAGGAACATCTAAAGAGTTTCTCTTGCAAAATATACTGGAAGATTATTTAAGGATTTAAGTAATTCCCAGAAGGTCTAACTGCTCTTTTTGCATGATGAAAACTCACCTGAAATGTCCTGGTGACTTTGGAAGACTGACCCTTTGAAAGTCATTCAGAGCAGATGGGAACACTGATGTTCAGATTCCAAATCTGAGATGTGCTGCTCCACTGTGAGCCCTGAGAAGAGAGCTTCTTTGCCTTTGAACAGAACTCTATCTGCAAATAAATGCTCAGATCAGTGGGCCATTTTGGATAGGAACTAAGAGCTGCCCAGATTCACTGTAGATTGCAGGTAATCCAAAGATACCACACATGACTGCAAGAAATTCTCAGAAACCAATGTTCCTTGAAAGATGTCTGGTTTCCTTAAAATTATTTCACTGTCCTAAAGCAAGTGTACAGGCTGGATTTTGTGAGCTCCCACAAGAATATGCCATTCTAGTGCTTTTAGACCTCCATAAGCTTCTGTGTGATTGTTCATCACTTTGCACTAGCCTTTCTGCACTTCTGACTATGTTGTTGCAGCTTACTGGATTAGAAAAAGGGTAATTACCCTTTCATTTGTGTTTGATAGCTTTGTTTCCTTTCACCAGTAGAACTGCAGCATGAGGAGCCTTTTCATAAGAAAAAATCTGGAAACAGGGACAGATTGAGGCTCAGCTAGTTCAAGACTGGCACATAGAAATATTTTAGGAATAAGACTGGGCATTACTTGTGTTGTATCCTTGCCACGTTCAAAGGCATGCTGAGCCATGGCATGGTGCTGTAAGGCTCAGTGCCCCCAGCCAGATGGAATGCTGAAGTCACTTGAACTCCTGGTAAGACTAAATGGGTTTTTGTTGTTGTTATTGTTGTTCAGTGCTTGTGTGTCTAAACTTGGAGTCTTCTGTCAAAATCCATTTGGTTAACAAAACTCACCGGAGCACCAGTAACAGCCTGGCCTCAGTTCACCAGCCCAACACCTGTACAACAGATTTTGTGGAATAAATGGCAATTCTGATAACAGGGAATTCTGCCTTCTGTCCCAGAGGCAGCTGTGTCTCAGTGGTAAATAATGGGCAGTCTGAGTGCTCAGAAAGAAAAAGGATTCTGTAAATGCAAATTCATATTCTTCTGGGTTGCAAAAAAAATGTACTATGTCCCTCAGGGCAAGAGGGGAATTCCAGTCTACAGCCATTATTTGATGGAACTGTTTCCAATTACATAGACTCTGAACTCCTTAATTCACAAACTCTTTTTTCTAAGGGGAATAGTGCTTCTGAAAAACCTTATTAAGGCAGGGTATAGAGGGAGAGAATTCCTTTACTGCTTCAGGTACTGCTTCAGTGCAAGCTAAGAATGCCAAGAATCACCCTGATAAAGTTCACACAACTATTGGAAACACATGGAAATTTAATTGCACTACTGTGTAAGATCCCCTGTGAACTGCAAACCAAATCAGACCATAGATCTGGGATCATACAGGAAGAAAAGTAGAATCCATTGGAATTGTCATGGGCACCTCTAGAGCATGCTTGGAGTAGGTGGTGTTGCCTGGTTGTGTCAATTATTTATGACCTTTCCTATCACCCTCTTCTCCATAACCTACTCTTAAACCTCTGAAGGTATGTCTGCAACTAGACTGATTCAACCTTTAGAAGCTAAACTCCAGCTGAGGTCAGGAGGTGCCAATGAGATGTTAGCAAGCAGAGAAGTGTTTTGAAGAATGGTGTTTTGAATCTTTATGGGGTTGGGGTTTTTTTCTCTTTTATACACTACTCAAAATTTCATAGTCTCCACGTAGACATGAAAGATGCAGACAATCTAAGTTCAACTCAACAGGTTGATCTTTTCATGTGCTGAGTGCCCTGAATAAAATTCTGTGGATGCCTAGGAATACAGGTACTTTAACTGTGGGCTGTTGAGGTGTTATGGCTGGGGAGGGATTAGTTGGATTGTACATATGTAAGTCTGTGCCTTTCTTCCTTTTATTTTCTGGGACATTCTAAACCCAGAGCTTTTGTTGCATTCTTTATCATTGTTCCTCAGCTTATCTGTATTTTTTAATCCTCACTCTCTCCTGTGGACAGCTTGACTTGCTTTACAGGGTCATTGAGTTTGAGCTATCATACTTTACTTTTACAATAGTTTAGGGTTGTATAATATTCTTATTTCTTTTGCTCTCTTTCTGTGACATTTTCTAGTTCTGGCTTCTGTTCTTTTGCTGGAGGTTCCAAGTTTGTTGGAGAGGGTTTGGCTTTCTGCAGTGCACACAGAAGAGAAATGCTGTGGATTTTTGTCACTAGACATCTACAGCATGGCTGCTTTTGTCTGCAGGGAACTAGAACCAGTGACTTTGTTACAGCTGGCACTGAGAGTTTCAAGTGTCAGGATGAAATTAGGAGATGCCAGCATTTTGTTCACCTTTCTCAGCCTTTCTCTTGCTTCTAATGGTTCAGAAAGACTCTGGCAGTCTCTGCTTCTCAAAAACATCAAGGGAATGACACATTTACTGTTTGACCTCAAATGAAATCAAATTCTTCTGTCTTTCTAACTATGTGATATTTTTGACCAATGGGAGATTCATAGGAAGAAAAACCTCCAGGGAGAAAAACAAAAAAAGGGAAAGAAAGAATGTGATGGAAGTATCAGAGGTGGATGGGGAGTATTAAAATAGGGTTTGGCACCCTAATTCTGCCCTGGTAACTAATAAAGTTAGGGCTTTTACATCAATCCAAGGAGCACTCCAATGAAAGGTAAGATGAAGAACTGCTAATAATGAAAGGAAATGGAGAATACAGTCAAGAAGAAAGAAAAAATTAAATTGTACAATCTTACCAAACTGAAATTCAAATGCATCTGGAGGCTGGTTCTCAAAGACAAATCCAGAGGCTACTGCACTAATGTGCTCCATTTGAAATTCCATAGGCTGTGAGGTTAATTGTGAACCTCTGGGATCAAGCAATACTCACAGATTTGAGCATTGGAAACTTGCCACCTTGCCTGTAGCTCTCCTCAAAACAACAGTGCTGGATCTGAGAATGGACTGCTCAACATGCAAAGCAGCAAGTGCATCTGATGCAGGAGCAGAAACTTTGGATGACTGTCATGTTGCACAATGTGCTGCAGCTTTGTGGCTCCTGGATGGCACGTGCCTCTGAAATGTAGCATTAGCTACATTAGCATCCCCTCCTTCCAGCTGTTTGTTGTTTTGCTTTGCTTTGTTTAATTAAGCCAGCCTTCTGAAGGAGAGGGCCATGCAGCACTCATTCTGGTATTTAACTTCCTTCATATGAACTCCTTGTCAGTGTTGGGGCTGGGGTGATTACCAGGTCCTTTACATAAATCACTCCCCTGAAACTCATTTTTTCTTAACAAGTTCTTGTATCAATGTTCTCTCTAATATCTCTCCCTGGGAAGGCTTGCTGTCTTGTCTCAAGACCCTCAGTCTGTTAGAGGAGGAGACAAAACACAGGCAACTGATTAAATATGCATGTATTACAACAGACTGACTGTTGCTCTCCTGTGTCCCTCTAAATACTTGGCAGGGAAATGCAAGGTATAATACAGTGTTTTGCTTTTTGCTTCTTTAGCATTTCTAAAGGATGCCTTCATATGACACTGTATTTTTATTTTCACATCTCCTTTCCTCTCTCAGTTTTTATTCAAACTTACCTTCTTCCTTTGTGTCATGTCCTTACTGAAAGGAACCTGGGGCTCTTGTTCTCAGCAGTGTGTGTCAGGGAAGAAGCAGGAGAAGAGGGATGAAGGCAGAGTAACTTACATTCCATTTTGTGAGGGTCTTGATGATGATGAGTTTCTTCGAGGTTTTTTAATTTAAATATTGGACTGTGGAAGAAAAGTGTGTTGACATTCCTATTTGTGATTCTCCAGTATCCTTGACTGAATTAAACAAAAAGGAGGAAATAGGGTAACAAAGACTTCATACTTACCATGTTTAGAAATAAAAATCTGTTGGGGCTAAAAATTAAAATACAAGTTAAAAGAACAAAAATATTTACCCATGCAACTTTGTCTCACTTGTGGTTAGAACCAGGATGGGCATGAACCTTGAGATATGCAGCAGTGCACCGAAATCTGCTGTGGCATTGGGACCAATGCACATCATTACTACAGCTAATTGTTGTCACACAGACAACAGCCTTTTCAGGTACAGTGCTACCCTTCTTCTTGTCTGCTTATTCAAGATCTGTTTTTCAGTTAGCAATGCAGCCTGCACTTCTACCAAAGCTGAAATGACTTTTGCTATTAACTGCTCAATCCAGCTACTAAAAGTTCAATTAAATCTGCATCTGTTGCCTGCAGGTCCACTAGAACATCAAGGGCCCCTGCTCTCTCCTTACTTGTGCCTATTTATGGCTGTGGACTTTCACTGGACTGGCTTCATTGCCTTCCATGGTTAGTCTCCATTTATGTCAAGGTATCAGTACTGGAAAGTCATACTAAGCATCTAGAAGACACTGAAAACAGACAAAATACATGAGTAATTTTCTTTTTAAGTCTATAGTTTATTTTTGGAAAATCTTTATTTTGGAGACTGGCTTGAATGCTGTTTGGGTGATAGCTTCATCTATCTTTTCTTGAAAACCTATTCTTATGTAATTAATAATTAAAACAACAACATCAAAAGACTGATTGAGAAAATTGGTTTAGATTCTTCATAATCAAATCTCCAAACAGTCATACACACACAGAGGAATCCTGTGCATGGAAATTCAGCAAGGCTTTCTACCCAGGAGATTTTCAGCCAGCTATGGAATTGCCATGCTCTTTCCACCATTATAAACACAGCTTGGTGAGCATCATGGGACATCCCAAGTTCTCAGGGTGCATAGACTGTGTGCACCCTGCAGGTAAACAAACAAGTGCAAGCATCCCCACACATGTGCCAGCATTGTGCCATTGAAACAGCATTCCTGTCTTGCAAAGCAAGCCAGGAATATCCTGAGATGGACTTGCTATTATTAACAGAAATACCTATCAGCAAAAGAGGTGATTTCTGGCTTGGTGCTAGTAGAGGTCACAAGGCTGTCAGGACAAAGAACAGCCTGAACTGTTCAGTGAAAAGGAGCCCCTGAGAAACAGAACTTTACACAGGACAAGGGAAAGGGAAGAGTCAGTAGCAAGTAATCAGCCAATGCTTGCACTCATCATTGTGATGGGCAGGATAAAATTGAGATGTCACTTTTTCAGATCCCTATCAAGTTCTTTTTTATCTAAGTCCATAAATATGAAGCTACAGAGCCTTTCCCTCTTCACTTGAGAAACTGCTCTTTTTCCTTCATAATTTACATGAATATCAGTGCTCGGGGAAGCAAAAGATTAATAGCAACTGTCTGTGGCAAGCAGAGTGCGGCAGGTTTCCTTTGTGCAGTGCTGCAGCTTCTTCCCACCTGCAGTAACTGCTTTAGCTTAGTGCTGAGCACCCATATTGCACCAGTACCCCCAAACCCTGCTAGCCCAGACCTATTCATCCACGTAGCTCTGCTGCTCATGCAGAGAGATGTGTAAGTTACTGCTTGTTCTTCCAGTGTGGATTAGATGCATTGGAACCCTGTCTTACTCTTTCTCACGCTATTCCAGTCTTCTCCTTCACCCATCTTGCCAGATGCAGCATCTGCTAGTCCTTTGCACAATACTCACTCTTCATCTGACTCCTGCAGCATCACTTCCTCCAGTTCCCTATGTCTTTTCCTTAAAATGCAGATGTCTGGCATTCATCTCAATTCTGCCCAGCAACCCCAACCTCACAAATGCTGTTCTGGACTTTCACAGCATCACTGCTGCCTAAACTTGGATTTGCCACCCACACAAATACCCTTACAAGGGTAGACAAACACCACTAAGCTCACTTTACTTGATCTTAATTCAAACACGATTGCCTACTGGGATGGTTGCCACTCCATGGTCAGACTGTATGGAGTCCCCATATCATACCCAGCTAGCAGAGGGTAGTGATAGCACATACTATTTCATTTTAAATAGGAACATCCTCCATTGCAGCATTAGTATTGATAAATACATCTCTGAAGTTTGTGCCAAAGCAAAGCCACGGCTGCTGCTCATCCCATAGCACCTGCCACACTATCTGCTACAACAGTGCAGGAATGATGGGGCAAAAGAGGATATCTAGAAGAGTGAGAGACAGAGACTCCTCCTAAAAGAGGAATCTTTTAGCTCCACAGACGGTGGTCTGAAGATTGATACTGAGGAAGGCCACACTTGATTTGTGAAGCACATTAACTGTGGCTCAGTTTCAGTGTAGGGCAGAAACTCATGACAGGTAAACATCATTTTGCTTGCTTTGTCTGCATTTTAGTTGTCTACTGAGAACTTCCACCTGTGCTTTTTTGTGCTCTGTCAGAAGTTTCCCAAGCTTGACTCCTCTTGCTTAGAATTCTCTACTTATTTCTTCATTTTTGTAGCATGACTTCCTTTTTGCTTACTCAGAGTTTCTCCTAAGCTATCTCTGGGGCATTTTCAGTCCCAGGTTCAGAATGTGCTCACTTACTCTGAAGCAGAAAACATGGGTCAAAAGAGATGACTTTTTTCTGTAGTCATCACTGCACCACTAAATGAAACAATTAAATGTGAATTTCTTTAAAACAAAACATTGGGCAAATATTGCCTTCCATCTTTCCTTACTGATGATTTTGTTAATTCACTGTGTTTCTGAAATGCATGTAAGCCACCAGCTATAAAAACTGAGTAGAGGTGACATAAAGCACATCTCACTTAGACAATTTATAGACAATAGTAAGTAACTATATATATTTATGTACTTTTGAATCCCTCCTTCCTTCAGACTTCTTTTGCCTGCCAGAGATGTACATCTGGAGGAGAAGGAAGAGATATTTTAATAAGGATATAGATGTATCATCCACATGCCATTTGTTCCTACCTGTCCTACTGTCAGTACATGCTGGCATGCCATGCTCCTCATCCTCCCAAGAGCTGTCTGGGAACTGAGCAGCAGAAACCTTCCTCACAGCCCTGTTCTCAGCTGTATACTGCTGTATTCAAATACAGCCACTACAGTGGAGCTCACACTCTGCTCTCAAAGCAGAGCTGTAGAACAGAGGTTTGGGGCAAAGAGAGGTAAAAATTGCAAGTGAGGAAGAGGAACAAAGGTGACTTCAGTAAGAATAAACAGGAGGTGCTGTCTGGAAGAAACCAGTGAAGTTTGGAGAGGGGCTCTAAAGTCTTTTCTGAAGGCCACTATTATTATTGCTACCTTTGCAAATGCCACTGTACTACAAGGAGGCACTCAGGTCCTAACTTTTCTTTGTGACTCTAACAGAAGTATTAGTAATAGAGAAATATCATTAAATTGGTCACATTTGAACTATTTTTTGTGAAATATTTCCAACTAGTGCCGCACTGAATTCCCCAGGGAACAGTTACTAATTGTGCCTCTGGTTAGTGTTCACCTCAGAGAATTCAAAGTAGCAGCAAATAACACCAGAATGGAGAAATAAAAATATAGAGCTGGAAGATATTGAAGAGAGAGTGAGATCATGATACTCCAAGATCCTAAGTCTTTTCAAATTGAGGAAATCAGTATCCTCCAACAGTACAAACTGAGAGGAGAAAGTAACCAACACAAATAATCCCTTGCTGATAAGAGAAAGAAATTCCTTAAGCATCCAAGGCACATTCACATCCTGAAGGCTTTCTAGCCCTTGTTCCAGACCTTCCTTGCCAACTCTGCTGTTAACAAATGCAGCCTAGAGGTCTACACTGGATACACCCATGGACTGTGGTACAAGCTCTGTAAAAATTCCCAGGGTGTTTCCACTCTCATCCATGCACCAGAGTGTGCCACAGAGCACTTGGGTCTGTGAACCACTGGGTCTGCCCCAGCACAGCATGGAAAACTAGGCAGGATGGAGGATCCATTTCAATGTGATGTTCCTGAGTAAAAGATAATCAGGGTAAGATAATGAAACTTGTTACCATCAAACCTGACAGCACAACCAGGATGGGCAAACACAAACATTCTTCTTATTACTGGACATTGAAATTCAATTCAGAATCCAATTAAGCCAGACATATCCATCATACAAGAGCTCTCCTTGGGTGAGGCAGGGAAGATCTGACAGTGCAAGACTTTGTGTGCATGACTTGGTGATTGCATGTACTGCTGTGATAGTGCCAGGTGATGAGGGGACAAGGCTGCCAACCCCTCTATGGCTCTGTACTTAGTAGGAGAACAGGGGGAGGGGAAAATACAGCAGTGGGAAGAAAAAAATGTGTCTTGCTAGGCAGTGTTTTTTGAGCAAGGTACTGTGTCAACTTTGTAGCGTGCACTTTGGTGTGTGATAATTAATTTTTGCTTCCCCAGGCTGCATGGAGTGCCTGCCTCTGTAAGAGGTTTTTCCTTTGGCTTCCATGAGAGGAATATTTCTGGTGTCTTCCATGTGCTTGCTGAGCTTTCTGCCATCAAAGCAGACTGAAACCACAGACAATAGATTCTCAAACTACCTTTTCTCTCTACCCCTCATCATTCTGTGCAATTCATAAATAGTTCATTGCTACAAGAAACCTTGATAGACTTGCATGAAATACACCACGTGTCTCAGTTCCTCCTCAAATTCAGTATTCAGTTATGTTTCCTGCCTCCACTGCTCATTCTTACTAGTGTATACAACTTACACTGATCATGAATGTCTGTTAAGGATTTTTGACCACATTACAGATCTTTAATTGGCCAAAATGATTTCTGATATCAAGCTGTCCAGGGAGTAAATCAGATTTCATGATTTAGTGCAATATTATTCACACCATAGAATGTTGCTGGTGTTGGAGACAGGAGTGTGACATAGACACATCGAGTTCATGCAGCAACAGCTAAATTTTATTGATTTGTGCCCCCTTCCAGAGAAGCTTTGAATTTCCCATGCTAACAGATATGATTGAATAAGAGACTTAACTGTGCCCAGCCCACTGCCCAATGGTATATGGGTGCATTCACACATCAGAGGCATTGGTTGAAGTTCCTTGTTTGACTTTGAAACCCACCTATCCTGAACATGCTTGGGGACTTGTTGACTTCTTATTTTGTAATGAGCTAGACTGGTCCAGTAAATGTCTGTTATGGCCAAGTTAACTGTGCAGCTATAGACCAGCAACAGCTGTCACTATAGAACTGGTGCAGCTCATATCATTTAACACTTCCTGTCCCGTTTGTCTCTTTCTTTCAAGGCACTGTACCTGCTTGACAGATCAGAGCCCTGGGACACAGATTTTACTCTCAGCTTTGACTGGTTGGGTAAACTCGAGCAAAATGTTTTCCATGTCTTCATTCCCTCCCATCAAATGAGAACTGTCTTTGTAAGGGCTGAAGGGTCTACTTCTAGGCAGTAATGCAGAAAAAGCATTATTGTTATTATTACTTAGGTTTGCATGGTATTTCTCTTTTTCATCCTGCCACAAGATCTTGCCATGATTAGAGGCATACTAGAGAAAAAGGTTACATGCTTGCTACTTGATGCACTTTTAGATATTAGTAGGGACATTTACCAGCAATATTTCACCTGTGAATAAGTGCATTACCTCCTAAAGCATTTAAAATGTAACATTAATGTGTATTTGTGTTCATCTCTTAAATGCAAATATTTCTGGTGTTAGATCTGAGAGTTGGCCATAGCAAACTGCAATGAAGCCTCGTAAAAAACTGCAGCAGAAAAATGGACTTTGATTCCTTTTATTTTATATTACTGTTTATGCTTGAGGTAGCAGGATGTAAATTGCTTAGTGAGGATTTGTCAGCATCTCAAACCTACATCACACAAATGCAAACAACTTCACAAGATGAAGACAATGAAGGAAACCTGTTGTCAATGTGACAAAACAGAGAGGTGTGTGAGGACGAATTTACTCTGGCATATGAACAGGGATGACACCTTTGTTCTGTGTGTGTATCCTGTGAGGGGACCCTCAACATTTAACCTGAAAAACAGAGATATTAATGGCAGGCAGAGACACCCCAAAAACTGTGCTATGTGCAGACATACTCCACTGTCCTCTCCTAGCACTCTGGCTATTTCTTGGAGATCTCCCAAGTATTGCCCAGCCGGGTTAAACTGCATTGCTTTATGAGATCTGATAAACCTCTCACCCCACAGTGATGAGAACTAGTCACATAAACTCTGGGCATACAGTAGTTGGCTCCTTCCTTATGCCTAGGGGCTGTCTACTGGGCTTCAAGCAGTCAGTATCTGTTAAGGATAATGTTCAGTGTTTGCTATTTATTGTTAACTTATCCTGAGTGAGAGGCTTCATAAAAACAGAACATAAACCACTGTCACTCCTTCTGTCTCTCAGCTATGCCAAGGTATCATTACAGTTGCTCATGTAAATGAACCACACATTCAAAACCTTCACAGGAGCTTCTGCTGGGGCTCCTGGCCCTCCTGCATTCTACAGTTTCTGAGTCCTCTCCCCTTACCCTTGTAACTCCTTCCCACTGCTGTCTACTCTTCCACCATCTCATAGCCACCTGCACAGATAACCTCTGCTGAAGCCCAGATTATGGTATATCCTATCTCTGAGTGCTGCAGAGGCTTCAGGGAGCTTGCAGATGTGCACATTGCCAGGATGTACTCCTGAGGCAACGCTCCAGCTGCGCTTCCAGGCTTGGGATTTGAAGACTGGGTTAATAGACTTAAAGCAAGCCTCAGGGTTGCCCTTAGCAGAGAGTAGAGACACACTTCAAATGCCTCTCATCCTCTTCTTCTCCTCTTCCCCTGTCACAGTACTTCCTTTCTTCTGCCTGCCTGTAAAATTACTTGCTGAAAGCAAACAGTTTGGCAGAAGTTGATCCCTGCCTTAAAAACTAGTAGATTCTTTCTTCCATTTTTGGGAGGCAAAATACCTTTAAATGGATGAGACAAACTCTTTGCCAATACTTTTCATCCAACAAGGATATAATCTGGTATTCCCTATCAGCTTATACACATGGCTGTGTAGGAGCCGTGGTAAATGAGGTGATAAAAGTGGTATAATAGTTCCAGTCAGAGCATGTCTAGTGAGGAAAATATTTCTGTATTCAGTTTAACAACAAGGAGAAACATCCCTTTCTCAACAGAAACAAGGGAACAGCAATAGATGTTCCTGAAGCTAACATGGGGATCATAGTTCCCATATGAGTAATAAAGAATTCTTGGGGGAAGCATTACAGCACTTGGCTGTGCCATCCCAAATGAATGTCATGGCAAGCATGCAAAGAATCTAACAATGTGCAGAACTAACTCAAGTTCCAAGTCAGTTCAAGAAGATCAGAACATCAGAAGATGTGTATGATGTTATCTCATGTCTCTTCCAATTTGATGCCACCTTGTTGAGTGAATTCAGCCACAGATTTGCATTTAAGTGGTGACAGAATCTGGCTCTTAGAACTACCTAGATTGTAAAATAGCATGAATTACTGAGCCATGCAATCTACCTACTTCAGAAGTTTGACTGGACATAGATTTATTAGCACAGAACAATATAGAAGAAAATTACTTGAAGAGAGGTCTTTGGCATGGGAATCAGTGAATCCTCAGAGCAAAGGTAGGAAATTCCTCAGATTCCTTGCTAGTTCAAATGAAGGTTAGTGGTCCAGTGTCCGTGGATATCAGGACAAGTCCTGATACTCAGTTACTACAGTGAAGGGGGCCATGTGAGTACCTAGTCAGACACAGGCAATTTACTGGTGCCCTACAGGGAATGGATTTGCAAATTTAAAAACAGCAAATTAAAGACAAGGACATCTGAGAGAATTCTGAACTAACTTCAGACCTGAACCTCCCAAAAGAGGTAGAATCAGGATTCTTCACAGGGGGAAAAAAAATCAAGAAAAGAGGGCTCAGTTCCATAACTGAGGTAAAAAGAAATAATTTCTATAAATATGGAGAGACACCCTCTGTTTTCAAAAATGCTATCACTTGAAAAGTCTGTGAAGAACCTTGGGGCCAAACAACACTGCTCCAGGAGGCAGATCCAAGGATGCTCCATGGAGGCAGGGTCTACTCAGGCACTACAATACCGAGATGCTGGATGTTGAGGTTAGAGAAGAAACAGTATTAGAGCAATTCTCACACTGGAGAAGCATAATGTGAACCACTTCAGAGGAGTGCCTAGAAAGCAACATGGCAAACAGATTGACAGCAATGTCCTGAATTTTAATAGAAAGTTCAGAATTTGAAGAAACATCCAAAGTACAGCAAAACCTGAAGAAGATCTCAAGCCTCCTTAAGATCCATAACAATTTCAGTGTCAATTTTCTACTTCTCTTGAGAATGACATAGATGCTTTAGTGAGCTTCAGCAAATATAAACTCTGCAGCAGTAACTGCCCATGCAAATATTGGCAGGTGGAACAATATGATCCACCAACTTCACATGCAAAGCCAGCAGGAGCAACAGACTCCATTTGCCAGTGGTGAACCCCCACCAGTATGTCCCCTGAATTCCTACAGTAATTCCCTGATTCTTCATAACTTTAATACTCCAAGACTTTTAGGCAGCTATTAAAAGCAGAACACCAGTTCCTAGACAGGGCCACAGATTTGGAGTGGACTGTTCAGCCATACTGATGTACATTGATTCAATAAAAGATCTAGGACTTGGTCTTTAGTCCCTGGGTTCCTAAGCAAATGTGATATCTGTGATCATATATTTTCCTTTTTTCCTCCTATGCGTGTCTCTTTCTCTCTGTGTGTATGTGTCTATGTTGGTTTCTGCTTTGTAACTGCAAATCCCACAGAGAGTTTCAACCAAGTTTGAGTCAGTTACAGTGATTTCAGAGGTACCAACCTCTAGCAAGTTCCATAAAAGTAGCTGGCAGGGTGTAACAGAGAGAACTTTGTAGGTTCTCCTATGAGGAAAAGGCTGCTGAGTGAACTGAAGCCATTTCTCCACAAAGAAGTCTCCATGTTGGAGTGAGATGTTATAAAAGCCTCAACACCAGAAGCTTAGATCAGAACTCACATCTTGTTAGGCATCAGAAAACGTAACTGTGACACAAATCTTCTGGAAGTCAAGCTTCATTTGTTCTACAGATCACAGATCCCCTTGTTTTCAGCTAGAAGAGGGCAGGAAGGATAAGATTTTCCATTTTTAATTTTGTATTTAAAATCCCTTCAATTTCATCACAATGTTCTCTCTTAGATGTGACTAATCATGGAAGATATTGATCCACTTCTATCTCTCTCAGAAAGTAAAACTTCAGACCACATGAAAATAAGAGCTGAACAATGAACATAATCTTAGCAAAAACAATAAAGATAATACAATAATACCTGTGTGAAAAGCAGGCTGTGCATACACAGCACAGAGAAAAGAAAAAAAAAATCATTATCGAAAGAGCAAATATATCTTTATAACCCTGAAGCAACAAAACTCCTACCACCTTATATTAAAATACCATAAGGGAACATCACAAACCAATTATAGGAAGAATGAGAATGCTGCTTAATGGTTTCCTCATTGTTCACTGTTATCTCTATGCATTGCAATCCATTGCTATTATCAGCACTCATTTACACCAGTGGAAGGTTGTGTATTTGTATGTGAGGACAGATACACAAAATCTGGTACAGATCCTCAGGTGATGTAAATTGTCATGGCTGTACTGACGTCAGTAAAGATGCACTGATTTCCTCCTCCAGCAGATGATTTGCTTTTCTGTATGTAAAAAGCACAGAAACTAGGTGCTGCTTCAGCTTGGCTCTGAGACACTTCTGTAGACAAATGCTCATGCAAATACGTTCTCTTTTTTATGTGCAAATATACATATTGCCTTGCAGCAGACATTGCAAGCAAGGACAGGAGCTTTAGGCTGCTTTCTATGCTGGAATTTAGAAAAAGGATTGTTCCTGATCTACCTGCCCACTCCTGTCTATAACAAGAGATCTCCAACTGCTTTGTCACAGATCTTAAAATATACAAAGATGAAAGGGTCAGTCCAGCATGACAAGTGTGTTAAAAATAAATTTAGGAGGCATTAAAGTTTGATTTTAGGACTGCTAGTCCAATGCTTGAACTGAGATCTTAAACAGAGTCATTGGGCAGAACAAATCCTACAGTCAAGACTCTTATTTTCTCACCTAGGGCTTAACTAAATGAAATTACATATTCCAGAATAGATGAGTACAAGAATAATACTAGTTCATTTCAAGGTACATCTCTTTGAGGAGAAAAATAGGAATATACATATATATATATATAGATATATTTAAAAATTAGGTACAAAAAAGAGAAAATGATCACATTTCAGACTCTGTCTTTATAAATGACTCTTCTATTTTCCTTATTTGCTTTTATGTGGTTCCATTGAATGTGGACCAAGTAACAAGCACAAGCTACAAGTAATTCTAAAGTGAATTCCATCTCTTAAACAGAGAATTATTTCTGGCTTTCTATAACGTTTTCCTAAGGGAGAAAAACAAAGGGTTTCATAACTGAGACTGGAAAAGAGAAATAAACCACTGGTGAAGTAGGAAAGAAAGAACAAGCAACCTAAAATGGCATTTATAGGGAAAAAAACAGGAAAGCAGAAGATGAATAAACTCTATGTACAGAAAAATTATGGAAGACAGGCAGTAGCTCTTTTTCTATTTCAACCTGCATTCCAAAGCAAAATGGAAAAAGTCCAGCTGAGAAATTTCTACAGTCTAATATATATATTTGTGTAGAGGTATTTTTGCTTGCAGAAGTGCACATCATTTTAGCACATGAACTTTTTTTTTAAATGACTAAGTAGATGCCATAATTAATAGAAGACCCAAATTCCAGCTTACAGTCTCTGTTCTGGCACTATCTAAAGACTAGATGAGCATCCTGAGGTGCGATTTCTCTGATTTATTCTGACTAAAAGTGTAAATAATTTCAAATATGGCATTGGTGGGAATGTGTACAGTCTACCTCATATCAGTAGCCACCTGCTGCATGCATAAACGATGTGAACCATGCCTGAACTGTAAATTCCTGTGCACATCATTTAATGAAGGAGGTGGAAGTGCCAGCTGCTGTGAAGAGGGGGACAGCCAGCCCAAGATTCACCTGGCACTGAGGCCCTGGCAGAAATTCTCAAGGGCATTGTTAACCCCTACTCAGCTGGGACATTTTTCCCTTGATACTTTTCCAAGCAGCCATATGTGTATTATTTTGAATGCTAACAGTGTTGCCATGTGAGTCCACTGCTCCTAAAGCGTTCTCATAGAGCCTTACCTTGGATCTGCCTGGAAAGTGACAGCAAATGGGTCAATACAAAGCATGTGGAAGCAATGTACCCTTGCCACCACAGAAGAGCAGCCTGGTTGCATCAGAACATACAGCTGAGTGACATAAAAATATCACCATCTTATTAAAAAAATCCAAAAAACAACAACAACAACAACACAACAAAATAATGCATTTGCATCCCTTCTTATTTAAGTATTTTAAATTTCAGCCTTTTGCTGTTGTTTTCAGTCCCCAGCTCCTCTTGCTAAATGATTAGTATAAGTCTTTGCTATTCCAGGTATTGCTCTAGCTGGGTTCAGGACACGGATAGAGAGGAGCTGTCTGTCCAAAGCACTGCTAGACATTGTTTCACAAAAATTCCTTCCTTGATACTTCTTGATGCTCCCATCCTAGCAGGGAGATTTCTCACAATAGAAATTTCAGCCTTGACCCTGTATTGCTCTGTCTGGGACTTTATACAACATCCTACTGAAGTCTTATCCCTGTGGGGAGAAGTCCTTGTACTGTCCTTACTCAGCAATTTTATACACAGAATATCATCCTGAACCCTTCCTAAGCTAATTCCTTTTCCTTCTCTCACTTCATCTATTATTTCTTAAATATTGTTGTGAATCACTAACTCCATACTCCTCTGCCTGGGATTTTACAGGCCCTGCTGTAGGTACAGTGCAGCTGTGTATTATAAAGAATGTCTTAGCTGATTGCAGTGGAAACAGTCTTGATATATCTTTAAATTAGATGTAGTCAAGGAGAGTCTACTTTCTGTTTTCCTCTCAGTATGCTCTTTATGCCAAAATCATCTAAGCAGGACTTTAGCATCTGTGAAGCTGTGCCAATGCAGACCTCTGTCATTTGAAACCTGCTTACAGCACTCGACTCCAAATAACTTCTGATGCTGAGACAGTACATTGCTGGCAGGGATTTGCAGAACTCAGGGCAGCACCAGTGCAACTATTCCTGGTGTGTGAAAGCTCAAGGGAGTTAAACCCTGAAATATGCTGGAGGAAATCTGAGAGACTGAAAGAAAGAGGGCAAAAGTAGCATTCCTTGTGTCCCCAATGAAAGGGATGGATATCTGGGGTACATGAGCCATTCGGATTTGTTCTGATCTCTTTTTTTAATTGCTGGAGGTTTTTTTGTGCTGGTGCAATGCGCAAATATAGCAAAATATGTTAATGGTAAACCATAATATTTACAGTTATTGTTAGTTCCCATTGAGAAATCGGTAGGATTTTTTTCTAATGCCTTTATTCTGGAGATAATCCATAGAATAGAACATCAACACATAGTTAAAAGGAAAAATTATGGAAAACAGCACCTCTGCATATGCAATATCTTCATTTTAAAGTTACATAATTGAGCTTTTGAAATTAACAAAAAAAACAGCAAACAGTCTCAGGACACAAAAGAAACTAAGTGACTTTAACATCATCTTTTAAAATGTACCTCTTTACTAAGATAAAAAAATTCTACCCTAAACCAGTGCAAAATAAAATAATATAGATTTCAGTCCGATGCAAATCCAAAACGAGCTTTAAGACCTCTGGGAAAATGTGATTTTAGAAAAATTCTTCTAAGAATTCATGGAGTTTGTTTTGCATGAGGAGATATTTTGTATAGCAAACACAGGCTAATAATTTAAAGACAATACTTAGATCCATTATGTCATGCTAGACAAATACTGTTTCTATGTCTTCTTTTCACTGTTGATGAAATGGTTAAAAGAAGACTTTTATACCACTTTAATACAGAATGTTTGTGAATTTCAGCCATGGATGGAAGGAACTATAATGGATTATTAGCTATTATTCTAACTGCATTTATTGGAGTAAGTTTTCCTGCTAATGCCTGGGCTCAGAATTGGAAGTCCTTCCATAGACAGCTCCTACTGAGAGTTTCTCTGATAAAAAGCAGCAGGATATGGGTCATTTAGACGTAATCTGCTAAATTCAACCCTGTGGCATTTCCCTGATACTCAGTGAAGGGTACTGGGGATTGGCAAAGAAGGCTGTGATCTGATAAAGAAGGGATGGAAAATTTATACTCGCTGGATTTGCCGACACTTTGGGATGGTCCCTTAAGACAAGAGGCTGCCTAGTAAGGGTGATCTGAGCTATGCTAATTTGGCAACCTGTATTCTTGAAGCAAAACATTCCATCATGAATGACCTTATTTTTTTGTTTTTAAAGCTGTGAGGTGCTTATGCAATAGCCTCCTAAGGTAGAAAGAGACAGATGCCGTGGAATAATAATCAGCCTAATTCTTGCTGAAAATCTCTGCAAAAATCTTTCTCCTTTTCATCCTCACCTTTCATCGGCAAGCTGAGTACCACCTTTCTCACACAAAGACATATAACAACAATTAGGGGTCTCTGCATAGGTCAGGAATTCTTCCATTTCCAGAGACAGGCTTGGTTTTGTTCCCTTTTAAAATATAGATTTTATTTGGATTGGTTTTTCTTTTAAAGGCTTTAGGGGAAAAAAGTTGTCAGTTTTTACGGAAACTAACAACAAAAATAAGACTGAAGTTTTCTTTAAAATAAGAGATGCTTCTGTTGCAGAAGATATCCCTTGCAGAAGACTGTCCCAGCTGACATGAATAGTCACATGTGTCCAAAAGTTCAGGTCTTCACTTCTATCCAGAGCCTTAGGTAAGCTGGGCTGCAAAAAAACCTCAAACCTGACTCAAAATGAACAAAATCTGTGGGCTGTGTCTGAGGTGAGAAGGACCAGCACAAGTCCACACTTAAACACGCTGCCAGAACCTCCTGTTTTGTGAGGGCAGAGGAAATTCCATTACTGGGCAGAGACAGTGGGGCACTGCCTGGGTGCTGCTTTAACCCCTGCTTTTAGCCACTGTATCCCAACATGCTAAAATATCCTTTTTGTTCTGTTTAGTGTGGCCATTTTCTGTAGTGAGCAGTCAGTCCTCTACTCTTAGCTAAGAGAAAAAAAAAATAAAGATAACATTCAATTTCAGAGTTTATAGCAGGGAAAAACATATTCAGACATGGGTGGGGGGGGGAGGAAGTAAGAGAGAGCAGATATCTGGTCTGTGCAGGCATTAACATATATGTTCCCTGCTGTCACACAAAAGCAAAACCACAACTGACAAGCTGAATCATAAGGTATATTGGGCATCCTGTCAATAGGTGGTAAAAGACCTATCACCCTCCATCCAAGTTGCCCTTAAGTTAGATTTTGCAGTCTCTTTGATTTCCCTCTAACAGTCAGAGATGAAAGAGTATGAAACTCAATATATACAATCAGTTCGGGGAAAAAAAAGAACCTGCAGGAGTGAGAAATGTAGACTGTTTGGCATCTCTCATATTTCCTTTTCTATACAAAGACTTTGGTTTGCCTAAGCTATAGAAGGAAACAGAAGCAGTCTATTTTAATCTTCCTGAA
The DNA here is from genome assembly GCF_903797595.1 of Erithacus rubecula. Classification (NCBI taxonomy): domain Eukaryota; kingdom Metazoa; phylum Chordata; class Aves; order Passeriformes; family Muscicapidae; genus Erithacus; species Erithacus rubecula. The sequence continues at coordinate 3,805,689 of NC_136686.1, forward strand.
TGAAGAATGCTGCAGGGATTGCTCTGTTATCCCCAGCAGCAGCCCTGACTTTCCACAAAAAAGGCTCCATCCAACCTTCTATCAATCTATCTATCTATCTATCTATCTATCTATCTATCTATCTATCTATCTATCTATCTATCTATATTAGAAAGATCATCATACAATATACCAGCAATCAGCTGTGTTCTTAATGCATTTATCTTTGTATGAAGAAAAAATTTTGGCATGAAGAAAAAAACTCTACAGTTCTTCCCCCAGTCAAACTGCGCTGCAAAAAGAGCTCAGATAAGGAGGAAGTATTTAGGCGTATGCATAGAAATTGATTCTTCAGTCTGTGTAATGACGTATGTTAGAAACTCTCTGCAGAAGCAAGGAAAGCCCTTGCCGAGATGATGTTTCTTACAGAGCCTTCACTGCAGGGAGTCACTCCTGAAAATCCAGTCAGGTTGATTAGGCATTTTTATTTGGGTTTCTTACTGGTTTGACTTGAGGGATTCAAACCATGCTATTCTGGATTTACACCAATTGGCATGAGTTCAGGATCTGGCCCCATTTCATTTTTAGACTCCAGCTACTTCATGATGAGTAAGAGCCAGATCCTGCAAAGGCTTTACTACCTGCATTAATACTCTGAGGAGCCCACTCACTTCCTCTAAGTTGTGATTGCAAAACTGAGTCTTACGGTGCAGTATTTTAGAAGCGAGCATATGCTTTCTGGGATTCAAGCATGCCTTGACCGTACCTATTCCTTTAATAGCATTTCTTTCAATAGCAACATCTTCACTGATTTTCATAGAACTGCATAATAGCTGCTGAGCTGTTACAAAGTGGTGTAACTCTACTTAGAGCAGCTCCATGTTGTAGTTCTGCTTGTGTATTCCAAACAATCACGAGAGAGAAGGGTCTCTTTAGTTAAATTATCAAGAGAGACAAGGAAGATGTTTTGGGCTTGTGTATTCATTTATGTGCTTCATATGTACCTGTGTGTTGTGCACTTCAGTGGTTTTGACATCACTATAACCAAGACAATAGACACAATTCTAGGAAAGACATTTGATCTAGTTTTACTGCTTGTACTAGTTTCCTTCTTATCTAAAAGAAACCACAGCAGAAACTAGGCTCCTTCTCCTTCTAACTTTACTAACTCTGGCTTTCAACCAGAAAACATCCCCCTGCTTTCCAAGTGCCTAAACAAAGGAAATTACAATACTGACTGCAGCTGTAATTACCAGCTGGTGAACTGATGGCATATACTGAATACATAATCCAAGAGAATGTTGCTCTTCAATAGTAGCCCTTTCCACCACCTATAGTGCTGGAATGCTCATCCTTGTTTACTATACATTCATGCACACGCAATACATTTCAGTATCCAGTACTAGCAGTCAAGCTTTCCTCACTGAACACGAGAAATCAACAAAAAATACTTTGTCCTTTTGGAGAGCTGGATCAGTGTCAGGTGCCACTCAAAAAACCAACCAACCAAACAAAAAAAAGTCATAAAAACAAAACAGGAAAAAACACAACCCACACACGAGGGCGATAAGCAACCTAAATGTCAAACCTAAATACAGCATCTGTATCTCTATGAACCTATACACATCACGTGCAATATAATGCACCTCTTACATCAGTGAGGGCAGGAAAACCCCAGCTCACTCCAGGGAGGATGGGTTTTTTTGACAGATACCAGCAACTTAAGGCAAGCAGAAGCGACCACAACGCTGTTGTGCTTTGCGAGGCTTCTCCGTGCCTCGGAGAAACCGCACTCATGGTCGATCACGGACTTACTATTTCTGACAGACAATGAGGGCACGATGCCGTGTGTGAGCACCGCGGGTGAGCTGCCCGAGGGGCTCCGAACGAGCTACAGACACTTGTCCACAGGAATGAGCGCGGTGAACCGGGAGGCTGATGCGTCTTGGAAGCAGCATCCTGGCTTCTCTTTGCACTCTGCCTGCTCTCCCCGAGAACGCATGGAGGGAGGGATTCCCCACCCACCCACACACTGCCTCTCCCTCCTTGCGAGGCTGCAGGGGGGTACAGCCCAGTGCCTTGCTGGATGCGGGCCCGCAGAGAGCCCGCTGCCCTCCCGCTGCCCGCCGCCACCGCTGCCCGCCCCCTCTCCCCTTTGGCACTTACTCCGCTCTCCGGCTCAGGACGCCTTTGCCGATGGCCTGGGGGGTCTTGTGCTGGAGCAGCGCGGCGCAGCAGCCCTTGTCCCTGCCGTCCTTCTCGGCGGGGTGCTGGTGGCCGGCAGCCCGCCCGCCGCCGGGCCCCGCCGCTGCCGCTTTGCCCGCGGGCGGCGGCGGCTGAGCCGGGAGCTGTTGGTGGTGCTGAAGCGGCTCGGACTGGCCCGGCGGCGGCGGCGGCGGGGGCTGCTCGGCCGGGGGGCCCTGGGGCTGCTCAGCGGGGGCTGCCGGCGGCTCGGCGGGGGCCGGCTGCTGCTGCTGCTGCTGCTGCTGCTGCCCGCGGAGGCTGCGGTTCTCGGTGCTCAGCTCGTCCAGCCGCCGCTCCAGCTCGTCGATGCGCTGGCGCTGGGTGTGGATGAGGCTCTGCTGGTTCTGCACGATGGCGGTGAGCTCTTTCAGGTAGAGCACGGCGCGCACCGGGTTCTCCAGCAGGCTCTCCATGCCCCGGCCGCCGGCGCGGGCCCCGCCGCCCGCACGCAGCCCCGCCGGCGCTCCGGCGAGAGCGGTGCGGGATGCGGGCGCGCGCCTCGCCGCCCCGCGCGCACGGGCACGGGCACGCGCACCCGCGCCGCCGGCGGCCGCGCGCTCCCGCGGAGGGGCAGGATCGGGAGCGGGCGGGAGGGGCTCCTCGCGCGAGCCCGCCCCCGGCCGCGCCGCGCACGCGCAGGAGGGAGGCGGCGAACCCCCGGGAGGGGGTCCCGTGTGTCCCGTCCGTCTAGTTGTGTGTAGTTTTGGCTGCCGTGTTGATAACGTCACTGTTTTTAGCTTACCTGGTTAGAAACATACAATCATCAGCGTTGGAAACGTTCTCCAAGATCATGAAGTCCAACCTTTGACTGAACAGCACCATGCCCGCTAAACCATAGCCCTAAGAGCCATGTCTGCTTGTATTTGGGACTTCCAAACTTCCTGGACAGCTTGTGCTAATGCTTAACTATCCCTCCAGTGAATAAATTTGTTTGTAATATTCAACCTCCCTTGAAACGGTGGACATTTTCCCTTGCTCTGTTGCTGGTTGCCTGGGAGAAGGGTCTGATCCCCACCCCACTGCAGCCTCCTTTCAGGGAGTTGTAGGCAGTGGTCTCCCTCGAGCCTCCTGCTCTCCAGCTGAAACACCCCCAGCTCCCTCAGCCACTTCTCACTTGACTTTAGCTCCAGACCCTTCACCAGCTTCATTGCCCTTCTATGAACATGCTCCAGCAGCTCAATGTCCTTTGTGTAATCTGAATGCAAGGTTAAATCCCTCAGAAGCAGTTTCTGAGGAAAATGAATGTTAAAGGATCTTGCTTGGAATTTCCGGTGTCCTTTAGATTCTTTGGAAGAAACCGGGGGCTTATTGTGGATTTTTGCTGGTGGTGTAGATGTGAGACCTCATAGGCAGGGCCTTTGCTGTTAGAGTCCATGCAGGTTTTCTTCATTATTCAAGAAATACCTTCTCTTGCCCTTCTTTATCCATAGCCATAAGTACTTGCAAACTGACAGCCTTAAGTCTTAGGGACTAGCTGTGTGCTTTCTATTACATTCATCTGTAATTAACCTGGCTAAGGATAATAAGATTATTTTAAGGAACTTCTGTGTAGATCCATGGGGTTATTTCTGTAATGGGTAAAATCCTATCCAATCACTGGGAGTGTGGAAGATCCAGGAAGCATCACAAGCATTCAGGTTTTAGACAAGCATACCAATAGATTTGAGTCATTGTACAAAAAGTGCAAGGCCACAGTACGAAAAGCAACTAGTTTTAAGTGATTTTGAATGTAGTGCTACTCTCATTTTGCCTTTTCAGATCAGTAAAACCTGCACTGTAGCCAGGATTTCATGAAGTGAGGAAAGAAGAAATGTGAAAGAGGATCTTTGTTTCAGATGAGCTGAAAGATGTATTTCCAGTCTCTTCTGTTCACAGATAGCCTTAGAAATGCAAACTGATGCAAACAGGATCAGGATTAGAAACTGTTCACAGACTCCTCCTAAATCAGAGCTGCTATTCACAGTTCTCTTCCAAACACTTAGAAGTGGCTTTGGGGTATCATGAAACGTTGCCACATGTCCCCTGTGTGCTGGGGGAAGGCTCCAGAGTGAACTCTAAGGAATATGACTATTCAAATCTGACACAGTTAGGATTTTATTGGAAAATTGTACAGGAAACTTTTCTCCATCTCATTGCCTAGTGTTCCATTAATGTTTTATGACAGGAGATTGACTGAGCATTAAGAAACTGCCATTATTTATCAAGGAAAGGGATTGTTATAGGGGAATGTGAAAAAAGGCACATGCAGGAGGTGAAAACACCTAAGCTCTATTTGGGGAAGAGTGAAAGTGATTGTTTGAGAAATTGTGCTGGCGTGCTGTCTGCTCTTAAAGGCACTGAACAGCAGTATTTTAGTCTTGCCTCACAGGAACAGAGTCCAGAGACAGCAGTAGAAATAATAATAATAATGCTTTGGGCATTGGTAGATTCTGGGATACAAAGAGGGGTGGCTATGTGCACACTCATACATGTATGTACACACAGCATTGTTAGGAGACACTTCAGCACAGATTGCTTATTTGGCAGAACAGAGGAGGCTGTATTAAATCTTAAGGCAAGCCCTGTGCAGAGTTCTGTTTTTGCAGTGGACATCATGTTCCTTTGCAGCTCAGCTGGATAAATGAGATGAAGAAATAAGGGTCATAGACATCACACTGGCCTATCCAGGTGAAGTCAGCCAGGTCATGGCAAGTATTCTTAAGGAAATACTAACTAAAAAGAAAAAATAGTCCCAATTTGGATGATTTGGGCTGGGGCAATACAGCTTAGAAGTCTTGTGTCATGGTGCTTCAATGCCTATCAGAAGATGTGACTTTTACTGCACAGAGTGAACCTGATGTATTCACTCATTGTTCCTGCACCTTTAATTTGATTGACTAGCCTAATTTGCATTAATGAATCTTTATAATAAATGAAACAGAGATCTACAGCCATGTATTGGTAAGCTGAAACCAAGCAGATTAATAGGAGAATAAGAAACAAACCTGTTTCCTGTACAGGTGTGGTGACTGGTGGACAAAAATGCTACAACCAGCCCTGACCTTCCAGGTTTCTAAAGAGAGCACATGCCAAAGGAAATGCAGAATGCTTTTGTGCCTAACATGAGGGACCAGGCAACAATCTCCTTACAAAACTTCAAATGTTAATAGAGTTGCATCATCCTCTGTAATAAGAAAATTCAGCAAAGATGGGGAGGAATTCCTCCATCCAGGAGGAATCTGCAAGCACATCACCAGAAACTGATGTCTTCTTTCTCTCTGCAAGGTGCTGCATAGCCAGAAAACACCTCCTCTTTTATCCAGCCATCATTGTGGCCCTTTGATTATGCTGCCACAATACCTAGCAGACATCATTTGCAAAGCTCTGCACACTGGTGAAGTGCTGTTCTGTAGGTGAATGGTGGGATTGTAGGCATCAGAAAAAGGAAAATGCAGACACACAGTGGTTAAATGATTTGTCCAAGGACATGCAGGAAGCTGGGGAGAGAGGATGCAGCAGGAGGGACTATGGGGGGAACACATGATGACACCACACACACACACACCACAACAGATCTCTGGTTTCAAGCATCTTTGGCATTTAGCCCAAACTTCAGGTCATTAAATCCTGCTGCTTCTCTCTTTAGGAGAGATATTATCTGGAAGGAAACAATGGCAAAGATAAGGAAAGCCTGAATTCTGTTAAAATTATTTTTGTCATAGATAATTTGTTGGTATTGTATTTTTCAAAGTACTGATTATTTTCAGTCCATTCCAGAAAAAATAGTAATGAATAATAATGGATTAATTATGTTCTTATGGAATAAAGTGCTTTCCTTATCCACTTAGCAAGGTGCTTGGGCATTGCACAGACAATTACAAATAAAGTGCAGCAGTAGTAATTAAAATAAGCATGCATTATAAAGCCACAACAAAATGCAAATGAGTCAGGCCCCAGGATTTAATGGAAAGGTCTAATACTAGATGATTTAATTTTATATTTCTTTAGCTTTTTAACTCAGAGTAAAATTAACCCATAAATAAAGGTATACTAATACCTGATAGGGAAGATAGTAACAGCTTTAGGTGTTTCAACTGCAGAAAAACTTTCACTGCAAAATGTTCTTGTAACATTTTTTCCTAATCTCACTTGAATTTTCAACACCTCACTGAAACTTGATGCAAACAAATCACTCCAACCTTTTTGACAGGTAGAGACTTCCCATGTTTTTCCATTTGAAATTCTGTTTGAGGCATTCCCTTCTCAGTTACACTCTATCTCCTCTTGGACAGGAGGTCATCACAGCAAACTCAGGCAGTCTTTTCCTCATTTCTTGCATTTGATCCCAATTTTCTCCACCTTCCATGCCTCAGCCTTGCAAAGTAATAACTTAGCCCTGGTAATTCAGTATCCAAAGTGCTTCTGGTTGGAGAAGCAGAGCACATAGCTTAGGTTCCCAGCAATGATTCTGTGGACTTATTATCATAAGCTAATGATAAGGGTTTTTATACTTCTGTAAGATCTGCATTTCTATTGTCTTTGTTTGAGGAGAAAGAGAATTTAGGAAGGTGCATACAAGGACACAGAATACAACAAAGATTATTGGTGTTTAAGATCAAGTCCTTGGTATTTAAGGAAAGGCACATTTGATGGTGGCCAACTCACCTTAATTAACTTATCATTCTCTCCCCTTCTTCATGTGAGAAAGGCAAGTAAAATCTCCACAGCTGATATGTCCCATCAGATGTAAATTCTTAAGGCAAACACACAAGGAAGCACAGCACAAACCAATAAAACCCCACAGAAGTAGAGTGAAATATGGGAGATTAGAGATGCAATAATCATGGTGCTGTATTTCCATCTTTCGTTCCAATTTCTGGGGGGAAACAGGGGCATTTTTAGTCTCACCTGGAATTTAGCAGCTGCTCAAGTAGACAGTCTCAGAAATGCTTGCAAACAGCCTGCAGACCAAAAAAATCTGCAGGAATTAGATGAATAATTTCAAAATAGAGGATAGAATCAAGACAATCATAATGTTCTCATGCATAATTTATGGACAGTGGGAAAAAAAAAAAAAGAAGTGTATCTCCTGAATGCTTCTTTCACTCAGGCCTCTTTCATTTGAGGCTGCATCCAAAACTATTCAGATCAATGAGAAGATGTTTCACCATCCTGAGTCCAAGCCAAGTCACTATCTGACACCACTCAGTGCCTGTCATTAGAAAACATTGGAATCAACAGCAGTATTTCCTCTGCTTCAGGTGAACACAGAGTCAAGGTGGGAGTAATTCTGTGGCAGCCTCTAGTCCAGCACCTAAAAGCCAAGTGTTGTGGTCTGCAGTCCTGACATCTGCAACAGGGTGAAATCTCTGTCTCTCTTGTGTTGTGGCTGTTGAATTGTTAATTCATATTGGTACCATAAAGCCAGAAGCAGTGGGAAACATTTATAAATCAAATATAAAGAGCTGAGATGTGGTAAGGACAATTACTTCAGTTTCTTTCAATTTTGGTTGGGTTTTTTGCCTCTTCTGTTGAGTACAGCTAAACTGCCATATAAATATTTTAAACAGCTGCTCATCTGGAGAAGGTACAAATTCTGGATTGTAGCCTTAGTTGAGATGTGTGGTTTTGACACATTTTAAAATATTGACTGTATTTGAACTGTGCTACTGCAGCCTTCTGTTATTTACTGCAAATTAAAAGGAATCAAGTTCTCTTTTCAGACGGCACTTCCCCTTTACATTATCTCCTGCCTTTTCCATGAAATTAAGCTTTGACCACGTAATTGATTAATTCTAGAGAGCAAAAGCTACACAGAGACATTTTCCTCAGAGTCAGTCAGGTTTTTGTTTCAGCTGACAGTTGTTCAATCTTTTGTAAATACTGCAGTAAAATGAAAGAAAAAAAAAACCAACGCAGAATATGAGCTTGATTCTCCCAATATCATCTCACTGGCTCCAAATTACATGGAGATTTTCAGAGGGGACAAGTTCATGTGATCTGACCTTGTACTAGATATACAAGGGAAAAACAAGATAAAAAAAATAAAAAGAAATGGAATAATGTTAAGTGTAGTCATACTCTAACTAGAAGGTTTTTCTCCAGTGGCAGAAACCAAATACTGACAAGAAAACAAAAACATTCATGCACAGGATGCATTTCAGGCTACAATACAGCATTTTTCTGACGAGCAGCTGTTTAAAATATTTATGTCAGCTTAGCTGTGTTCCACTGAAGAGAAAAGAAAATTGACAGAAGCAGCAGCATTTGTCCTTACCACATTTCAATTCTTTATGTTTGGTATATAGAAGATATTTTCCCTTTGCTTCTAATTTTGTGCTATCAGTATGAATTAACAATTCAACACAAGAAAGTTCACCTTGTTGCAGAATTCAGCTTAAAGAAGGTAACACTGAAGCTTAGCTTTTAGCTGCAGGACCAGAGATGAAGATATCAGAGGACTCTTCCTGCCTTTACTCAATCCTCATCTGAAGCAGAGAGAGCTTTTCTGATTACAAACCCTCAGTGCAGTCCTGTTTCACCTTGACAGTGTGGCTTGCTTGGTCTGTGCTCAGGTTTCATAACAGAGGTAAGCAGATGCTGACTTCTCAGGGAAATTAAGGCCAGGACAAATCAATAAAGCATCTGGCCTGATGTGCTACACACTGTATAATTTCATGCAGCTTGGAACATGAGTTTAAGAAAAATGTATCTCCAGAAATGCTTCTAGTACCACTGGGAAGATAGTAAAAGGTAGAGAATTTGTCTCGTTTCATGATATTTTGTCACTGTGGTTAATCTCTGTCATGGTTGACAAGTTGGAATATTTTTCTTATGTGAAGTTATTATTTTAATTTTTGCAGACATGAGTAATTATGCCATTCTCTACCAGGGCAAAGAGCTCCTTAGACCTATATTTTTTTTCTTTCCTTGAAGGTGACTGATCAAATCACCTGATGATATTATTTTTAGCAAGATAAATGGACTGATCTCTTTAAATGATGTAATTTTCTAAAAACCTGAATCTTTTAGGTTTCTTGGCTTCTGAGGTAATCTTTCACTCTTCCTGTTATGCAGCATGGTTTAACTCTAGAGACAACCCAAATGTTTCCTGAGATGTGCTCCTATCTCTTGTTGCTCATTATTTATAGTATCAGGCTTTTGCTCAGGTCAGGTTTTGCCTTCAAATCTGCTTGTAGACAGGATCCCTTCTGGTCAGACATGCTGACTTGTGACAAATATTCTGATGTCTGAAAGAATTTCAAGGAGCATATGAAGAGACAAAACTCAAAACTGAAAGAACTTGCTCCAGACTTTTCCTTGAGGAACACAAGGGAATTGTTTCAGACATCCATCATCATCCACACAGCTGCAACTGACTCCACAGGGTAGAGCCCTGCTTCATGCAGAGGACACAAAAAGTCTCTGTTTGGGGAGACCTATAAAGAGCAGGAGATAGATCAAATGGTGGCCAGGTCTAGCTTTTGTGTTGCATGAATTAGCTTAACATAAGGTTAAGCTCTGGGTGCAAGCCATTCAGTCTTGTGAATTTCTTCACAACTGATGTGATTTTGGCAATGGTTGAAGCCAATCTGGTTACAAGGCAAGTAGCTGGAAACTTACAATATTTACCTTGGCCAGAGGAAAATTCCCCACTGATTTTCCAGCTACTTATTTGTACACCTCTCAAGTAAGAGCAACCTAGGAGAGCTTTTCAGATAGTGAGCAGAAGTATCTTCTGAAACAACACTACACTCATTTTTAAAAGATGGAAAAAAGAAAGCAATCCCCACAGCTCACAGCATCCCTGCTTTGTCGTTCCATCCCTCGCAGAGATAACAGTTCAGTTACTCATTCCCTCTGCAGCACTCTCTGCAGTGCTCACCTTGGGAAGCAAAGAAATAGCAAAGGACAAAGGGTCTTGTTCCTGGAAGGAGGGAGGGCTAAGGATCCACAAGAAGTAACAATGGCTGGGTGTGAATTGGGCAACATGACAAACAGGGAGACTGGTGGGAGTGACAGAAGGCAGGGACTGAGGATGCACAGGCTGTCAGTCAGTAAACTGAAAACAATGACTGAATATTTGTTATAAAGACATGCTGAATACAGTCAAAAGGAAGACTCAAAAGTTGGGTTCAAGTCCACTTTGTAAGACTTGAAGAGTGTGTCTGTCTGCATTCTAAAGGAGCTGGAGCTATTTGCTGCTGATTTAAATTATGATTTGTTTTAAAGCTTCCCATCTGTTCAGGTTTATACTCTGTTTCCCGTTGAAATTACTGCTGGATGGATGTCATAGAGTGGTGATTTTGGACACATTCTCATTGGGTTTTAATTTTTTATGTGATGTTTTGGGCCTTTTTTACAGAGATCAGCACAAAAAGGCAAAACACAACCAACTGTGACAGAATATATAAAACAGAATGAGATGCCTACAGATAAATGAAAACAGTCCAAAATAATAGAGACCAATGTGAATCATGACCAAGAAGCTTATTTGTAATAATAAATATGTCATCTATGTCAGATAAACAAATCACAAATATTTATTAAGATAACAAATGGATTACAAATAGAGAGGCATCCCAAATTCAGATCATGTCTCTCAGTTATAGTAGATATGAATTAGCAGCCAAATCTGCCAAAATAAATCTGGCATTCTCACAGAGTCATTTTTAAAAATAATAATAACAATAATAATAAATAAAAAGAAGGACAGTACAGAGAAAGAGAGGGCAGACAAGCATTGTTTTTTATCTTCCACTAGTATGACGTAGTTTATAGAAATCAGGCTGCATTAGTGCTGCTAAACATGATATAAGCATGACAATGAGAAGAAAAAACTGGAGGCAGGGTTGAGGGAGAGGCTTCCCCTGGTAGCTGCAGTTCTGACCCCAATCCTATAAGCTGCTCCAGGCAAGCAGGTGCATGAGGCCTCATTTTGAAATCAGTGAGCTCAAGCCAAGCACACAAGTCTGTCTAGCCGAAGCATCAGCTGGCAGCTTCCACTTGCCTCCTCCTGCCAGTCTTTTAGATGCAGATAGCATTTTATTGATATGGCATGAGTTTTGATACCGTGAAAAAAAAATGTTATATTTATTCTTTAACTCTGGTGGTTGTGGAATGAAGCCAGTGAGTTTAAAAAGACACAAATTAATTTTCAGGAGCACTTAAATAAAACCAGCCCTTCTTGTTGTCCTGAGCTCCTGGAAATGGAGAGGCTGAGATTTTGCTGCAGGGGGGATTCTTCCTGTGTTTCAGACTGTAGATTTCAGGACATAAACAGTACTATACCAAAATGAACAAAACAGGCCTATAAAATACCAAATGTGACTGAAACAATATTTGGCTTGGAATGAATTTTTTTGTATTTTCTTCCCTTCTGTGAAGGTAATGGTGCCTACTCAAGGCTAAGCTCTTGCTGTCTATATTCAAAGAGGGAATGGGGGAACTCTTAATGTGATAATCTGCCTGTCCAGGTTGGATTTCCAAAGAGGAAAAGGAGCAAAACTGCCTCATCATTGCTAGTGCTGGTCCAGATGGATCTCTCTGCAGTGGTAAGGCCAAGGCAGAATGCTGTGCCACCATTTGTATGACTGTCAGGAATGCAGTCAAGAGGATGGGGTCAGACTCACCTCAGAGATGCACAGCCACAGGATAAAATACACAGGGCACAGACAGAAACACAAGAAGTTCTATCTGAATATGAGGAAAAACTTTTTTACTTTGAGAGTGACAGAGCACTGGAATAGGATGTCCAGAGAGGCTGTGGAGTCTCCTCTGGAGATATCCAAAATCCACCTTGATGTGATCCTGTACAACCTGCTTTAGCAGGGAAGTTGGGCTGGGTGATCTCCAGAGGTCCTATCAACCCCAGCCATTCTGTGATTCTGTGAATTAAGCCCAAAATAAATCAGGAGCTCTCAACTGTAAATACCAGTCAGCATAATAAGAGGTAGGGGCTGCCCCAATTGTCCTCTAGATATAGTGCCACCTATACTAGACTAATTTGAATTTTAAGGGATATTCTTGTATCTGGTTTATATTTTTATTTTCCTTCTGATAAGTCCTACATACTCATTTTGAGGTACACTCCAAAATCCTTCTCTTCCTTACATTTATATGATTGGATTCTTTCAGATATTCTTTCTCCCCTGCAGCAGTTGTTCTGTGAAGGTCCTGTGACTCTTTCCCTAATGCTGTTGGACTGGCCTGTCCTGGCCATCTCTGTGCTTACCTATTTCTTTGCAAGCCAGAAAGGTCAAGTCCCTGTGTTAAAGGCAGGAGTGCCCCAAATACTTTGCAGGCAGAGGATGTGGGTGCTGTCTCCCTGTTCAGGGCAGGATGCAGCCTGTCTTCAGCAATCCAGCTCAGCACCTCTGCCTGGCAGCAAAATCCTTGGATAAAAATAGACAAAGAGGTCTCCTCAAACAAACCTACAGGACTGCTGGGCTCAACCCTGATGCTCAGGACTCAGTGGTAGAATCAAGGCCATATATTCACATTCTGTGTAGTTCTGTGAACACATCTTTTGTTGTTGATTGAAGCTCAGCCTGAGCTGGGAGGTTAGGAGCTTGGCTGTGGCTATGTCTTCCTGATGAAAATCCTTGGCTCCTGGCTTGTTTTAGTGGTTGTGCTCACCTACAGCTGAAGGCCATGATAAAATTGTGTATTTGTCAAAATAAACGATGAAAAATTATTTCTGAATTTGGGATGCACTCAATGAATATTTTTGAGATTTAAAACAATGAGGATAACATTTGGTTGGGCTTTTTTTCATAAGCCCTTTGTCTTCTTCTAGGAACAGTAAAAAATTAAAGCCTGGAGTAATCTATAGATAATTAGGTCTACTATTTTTTAAAATGAGCTAGGCAGTTTAACTAGCATGTAGAAATACCAATAGAAGTACCTAGTAAACAAATCCACTGGTTTTATTATGAAACAATGACAAAATGCTGTTGAAATTTATGTTGTGTTGCACACTATTATTTTGTCTCCTTACATCACTCTAAAATGGAAGGGGAATTAAAGGCTGAAGTGGGAGATAGGTATCCTACTGCTTTGTAAATGAAAAGAAAGATTACATCTGTAGGTTTTAAAATTAAGTAGAGACCTGATGTTATAACACAAATGCAAAAAAAAATTCATGTTTCTAGAGAAAAATCCTGTGGAATTAACATGTTACCTTGGCATGCAGCTATTACAAGGCAGTTAATATGGCATAATTTTAAGGACCACCAGGAAATTTGGCCTGCAGCACAGAGGGATTATAATAGCCTCATACAGTAAGCTTTGATGTGAAATATTATAATAACCTCATACAGTAACCTTGATGTGAATACTGAAGAGCAATAAAAAGCATCTGAAAGATTGAAATGCAAAACTGATAGTTTCATTGGATATGTTTAACATGCATTTTGCTACTCATTCAGAAAGAAAATATTTCAGGTAGGAGTTTTCAATTTTCACTGAATTTCCATTGGAGTAGAAACTGGGGAAAAAAATCTCTGAATGTAATGCCTAGGCTCTTCTCTGAATCGAGTCCTTTGCTTAAATTGCAAAAAGGTTACAGAACTAATGTTGGTTCCAACCAAAAAATAGCAAATAACTTACCCTGAAACCATGGAAGTTTTATTATTTACCAAATACACTGAAAAAATGCTTTGGGCATGTCTTTGGGGAAAAAAAAACAGGGTTTAATTATTTGGTTCAAACCACCACAACAACTAAACCAAATAATCCATTATTTGCACAAACCAACCAATTTGAACATCCTCTTAAATCCTAAAACAGGAGCTTGCTGTTGACAGCAAGGAATTTGGGTGAACTTTTCACAGGTGTGAGTCTTATTCCCAGGGAATATTGATTTCTGTTATTTAGCTTTTATGTTTGAAAAGATGAAAAATTGTTTCCAGCTTGAAACTAAGTCTGCAGGAACCTGCTTTTATTAAAGAGGAAATTCCATTTAAGTGCAAATTTTTCTTCATCACATATCACTTAATTTTCTGAAATATGTTTTTAGGAGGCCATGTCAAAAGTACAATTAAATGGTTCAGGACCAAGTCCTAATTGATGGTGACAATAATGAAAATTAATTATTTACTGAAAGCTTATTTTTTTCTTTTTTTCCCCCTTGCTTTTACCTCTCATTATTCTGCTTGGAAACAGACTGTCCTAAAATGGTTTGAGAGTCCTGCTGTCAGTATTCAGACAAGCATTTGTCAGATTGTCTTAATACACAGTAATATTTTCAGTAGGCTTTTAATAGAACATGTTTCTCTCCAGTTCCTTTTAGTCCTAATCTTTAATGTAGGGTCTTGCATCTCTTTTCATGCTTCTCTTTTTATTAACTTTCCAAATATATTCAGAAATTCCCTAATTTGTATCCAGCAATGACTTATGTATAGAAGCATTAAAATGTACATTCAAAAACATTGAAGCTAATGTTGGAAACTGATAAAATACTATTAAAGTTCCTAGTTTAAATATATGTGATTTGGAAATTATGAATTTTTAAAAGAGCTATTTTTATAAAAAGGGAGAAATGTTCTTGAGAATTCCATCTTTTTTCTTCTCCTGTTAGGAATTAAAAGTCCAGAAGAATTTAGAAACAAAACAACAAAAAAAGTAATGTCCAAAGCTGGGGAGGGAGTGCAGTGAATTTTCATTAGAATGCTGATTTTTATTTGAGACTTCCAAATGGATGGAAAAAAAAAAAAATCAAACTTCCATTTTTTTGGAAGCAACATCTAATATTTAACACCCACACTGTTCTAAATAAACCTAATGGATGTCAGAATCAAAAGCAGAGTGATCTTGATAATGACTCACTAACATGGTAGCTGGGAGCTGTGGCTGGCTCCTTCCTGCTTGGGGTCACGGACAATTCGTGAATTGGTGACAACTCCTGACTTTGCTGTGGCACCAGGACAGGCAGCAGTGGGCTCCTGGCTGCAGCAGAGGGCAGGATAGCTGCCTTCTGCCTTCAGCACCAGATGGTAGCTGGGATTGCATGGGTGTTACAGAATGTGAGTTTAGGATTGTGTCCATGGTTGGTATGGAATGTGAGGATCTAACAGAATGTTGTAGATTCTGTGAGTCTTGTCTTTGGTGACTTTGAAGTTAAACAAGCAATTTGGGCCTGTTGGGAGCATGGTTAAATGGATGACCTTAGAATACCTGTTGCTTTTTTCTTAGCCATGGCTGTTCTTAGTATTTCTCTTTTTCATTTATTTTTTTATAAAGGCCTGGTATGGGAGGTTTGATCTCTTGCCAGGTAGCCTAGAGGGAATACTCTGTTCAGTTATGCAAGGAGCATGGATTTGATCCCTACCTCCTGTAACCATGCTCTTAGGAATACATGTTACAGAAATAAAAGCATTAGCCTGCAGCCACACTGCTGTGCTGTGCTCCCACAGATCTCATGTGGGCAGCGAGGTCAGCCCCACTCAGGACTCTCAGGGCTGTGTGGAAAGGAGCCACAGAATAAAAGAATATGCATGGAACACTGTCCTCATCTGTGCTCTTCTCCAGGGACTTCCTACTCTTTGTTGTTTCACTGATATACCTTTATTTCAGAAACATGCCTGCTTTTTTTTTTTTTTTTTTTTTTTTTTTTTTTTTTTTTTAAGTCAACAAAGGTTATTACTGTGAGCATGCAGAATTGTGTGGATGGAATGTGAAAAAAGGCACTTGGTAGTTGACAGCTAAGAGCCTTCCCAGCAACACTTAGGACAGAGAACTTTGCAATCCAGCTTTTCCTTACCAAGCAGTTCAAGGTGGCAGAGACACTAGTTCAGAGCAGTCATACAAAGAGGTGCCATTTTAACTTGTGCCAGGAATACCAGAGTCATTTTACACTCATGTACACACTGAAGAAGTTGCATTTTTATTGTTTATTGGGGCAGAGGAGTGGTGTGGCACCTAGCAGTGCTTCAGCCTGAGCCCTACGTGAAACATTGTGGCACATTGTGCCCTGGAGAACTTACAGTCTGATGGGCACAGAGCATCAGAAGGACTCTGGCACTCATGAGGAATAACTCATGTGATGCTGGGGAGTGATGTTTAAAGCTGTGACTCCAGGGCTCAGCAGTAGGCTTGGATGATAGGGGAGAAAGTGTAGAAGCTGAGGGAGGTTAGGAAGAGAAACAAAAGTGGTCGAGAAGGGCTCTAGTTTGCTCCACTCCGTTTTACCCCAAAGCCCCACTTCTAGGGAAAGGGGAAAGCCACATGTTTGTGAGGAAGTGTGTGGCAAAAGTGTCTCCAGATACCTGAGTCAGAAGAAAGCTTGTGCAAAAGGAAAGGGAGGTGCACTTGGTCCTTATTTTATCCCCTTGCAGTAAGAATATCTCAGAGGTAATACAGGTATTCATGTTATAGTTAGAGCATCTATATGCCTAGGGGGGAAAAAGGTAAATAAATGTACCTTGCCTTTTATTTTCACTCCCAAATGACAAAACAGTGCTTAGCTTTGTCTCCTTTCAACATCTAGTGAGCATGTACTGATGGTTAGTTTGCACTCAGACGAGGTGCTAATTGTCACCAAACACAGAACGAGGGACAGAGTTCCTTCACGCCTGTTCTTCCAAGGCAGTGCTACAAGCAAAGCATTACAGTCGGACCTGAAGCAAAATCTGAGCTCCAAACAATTCTGAAGGTTAGGTGAGCTCAACCCTACATCCAACTGCAACAGCAAAACATTCCTCAGATCTGAAAACCCACAAAACAACAGTAATGTCTGGAATAAGAGTTGATCTGTGTTCTGACCTTGTGCAAAGGCAACTCAGTTCTGCCTGAATGTTTGACAAACACTGTTCAACAGACTACAAGAATTTCCAGCCCCTTCAAAACACAACCACAGCAGCACTCTGTATTCCCCTCACCTTTGCTTTTTACATTTTTCCATCAGGTTCTGAGTTTTATGTTATGAAATTTTAGTATAAAACATTATAATAAATATAAAGTAGCAACATTTTCCTTCCTAAAATTATAAAAGATGGAAAAATACTATTGTTTCCCTTTTTTTAGCAAGAAAAGTGAGGCACTTATTACCTGCCCAAGGTGACTTCGCTCAGTAAAAGATAACAAAAGAAAGAGCAAGTTAATTTAATGTTTTGAAGGTTGAGTGTTTTGATTTGCCCTTTTTTTTTTTTTTTTTTTTTTTTTTTTTTACTTCAGAAAAAGCACTCTGGTGGGAAAATGCAGCTTCAGAAATGTGAAAATGAGTTCAAACACAATGTGAATCTAAAAGGGCTGGCTGCTGCACACAAATTTGTGGCTGTGACACAATAGATGAGTGATCAGTTTGTGTATAGAGAGTTGCAATGGGTCTTAGCCTACAGGAAAAAAATGCTTTTTTGCAAGAGTTCTGGACAGGGTGGAAGCACTTGAATATTGTAGTGATGGAAAAGCTAACAGACAGAAGAAGACTCTAAACAATAGTGTTCCATTTGTTGGAGGAGAAAGATACTGTGTGTGACTTTTTGTTGGCTGGAACTTGCCAATGCAAGGCGGTGCAGGGTGAGCTCGGTGGTCAGAGGTGCCAGTTGGTTCCCTTAGAGTGGCCTTTGCTGAATCAAAGGGTCCTGTCCTCAAGACCACCAAAAATAGCCAGTGAAAGGTTATGAAATGTATCCAGTAAACATTTTTCTGGAGAGAGAAGAAACTATGTTCAGTATTCCACTGACTGGGAATGGAGCTGCTCCATTTCTATCAGCCAGTTCCATGAGCCAAGCCATGCAGCTGGATGGACACTGGTGCCTTTGCAGTTGAATTAAAGTGTCAGGCAGCTGCTCTCCTGATTTGCCTCTAGACTCTTTCTGTGCTGTTGCCCACACCTGCGTGTGCCAGGTTAGACAGATCTTGTCTGCACAGGAAAGAAGTTTGAAATATGACAGCATTACCCAGGAATTCACAAGCACTTAGAGCCTCACCAGGATCTTCCTAGTGCTTTATCCAGTCCAGTGCTACCCTGCTATTGCTTCTCCCCTAGGACTTGCTGTGTTGTCCCTGCTGGTCTGCCCACCCAGCCTATCCAGTCTTCCTTTTCTCTCTCTCTGTTAACTCTCTTTTTGTCCTTTAATGATGGATTTTGCAAACCTGCTGGCTCTTCTTCCTTAGGTTGGGAGAGGGACATGGGAAGGGACTGCATGAGCTCGCCATCCCCTCTTGCTTCCTCTTGAATTTAGTACATGGTTTGAACTGGATTTCACCAAGTAGCAAAAAGAATTTGGAGGACTTTCCATCAGCAGTATATAAATAAAAATGGGTAAGAATAGATTGGATTGTTGCTTCTTACATCCACGACCCCATTTTATTTTTGACAGGTCCTGACACCCACACACATGCTCCTTGCTCAGACTCGGATAGAACTGTTTTTTTATCTGCTTGGAGTTTTTTGGCAGGATTTTCTATTCCTCATAGAGAGTTTCAGTAGCTCCTACCCTGGTCCTTAGTGCTCAGACCTTGTGCCCTTGTGCTTTCCTTATCTATGGGTCTTACCTGACCCATCATTAAAACATCACAAGGGCAGGAACTGCATCTCCTGCAGGCTCTGAAACAGGGAAGCTGCTGCTGCTGATCTCCTTTGCAACTCCACTGGATCCAACATCACTCCCCCATTTCAGACTGTGCTTCCCACTGCAAAGGAGTGGAACCAAGCAAACAGTCTGCAACAGGTAATTTATGTAATGAATTTACCCTTTTCCCCTGAGCTGAATATGCACGAGTGGATGCTGATGTCTTCCAGTGCATTCCTTGTTTTGAGAGGCTTGCTTTATTTTTTTCCCCATGCACCACTTTTAATGCTATGTATCAATCACAAGCGTTCCCTGGTGCATCCAAAAGCTGGTATTTGCTATTCAAATGGTGTGAAGTTGTAGCTGTTTACATAAGTTTTGAGAAATGGTTTCTGTTCCTGAAGTGGAAAAGCATTCAAATACCTCTGTCATGTGCAGCACATAGCCCTTCAAAGTGTGTATTTAATGTTTACAGATTCGCTCTCACTATTCATTTTTCATGAGCGTTTGTAGTGGCAGACCTTGGTTGCTGGAATGTGTGCACAAAGGGAAGCGTGAAAGCAGCAGAATAACAAACTAGTGCAACATTGTTTTAAATGCTATATTTGTTAAGTCAGCTTTTAAATTGTCCGTGTCTGAACATGGGCAGCGGAGAGAAGTGTGAGACAGAGATTGCCCTTTCGCTTGCCATGCTCTGTAGCAGATAACGTGGGAGCAAACAAGCAGCCAGGTGCAGAAGCCGGGCTGGAACTGTGAGTGTCCAGAGGAGGGCCACGAGCATGGCCAAGGGTCTGGAGGAGAAGCCTATGAAGGGCAGCTGAGGTCACTTGCTCTGTTCAGCCTGGAGGAGACTCAGGGGACACCTCACAGATCACTCCTCTCTGCTAACAGCGACAGGACGGGGCAACGGCCTGGGGCTGTGCCGGGGCAGGTTTAGGCTGGGTATGAGGACAAGGCTTTCCCCAGCGTGGCCGGGCACTGCCCCAGCTCCCCAGGGTCACAGCACGGGCTGCCAGAGCTCAAGCAGATTCGGACAGCGCTCTCAGCTCACGGTGTGACCGTCGGGCTGCACTCGGCGCTCCCGGCCCGTCCCTCCCAGCCCGGCACATCCCACCGTGCTGTCACTTCCTCTCGGGCCGCGGGGACGCCCCGGCCGGGCGGAAGTGACGCGCACGTGAGGGCGGAAGCGGCGCGGGGGTGTGGCCGCGAGCGACAGGTGAGGGACGCGCGGGGCGGCGGGGAGCGCGTGCGAGGGGCGGGGCCGGGCCCGGGCCCCTCAGAGCCCCTCAGAGCCCCGGGAGCGCCGGGAGCGCCGGCAGGGCCGCGGTGCAGGGGAACAGCTCCGGAGAGCCCCGGGGCTGCCTCACACCGAGCCCGAGCGGGGCCTCCGCCTGGCAGGGAGGGACAGCAGGCTTGGAAAATGGCTCGTTGCACTTCCTATCCTGGGTGCGTTAGGAGGAGTATTGCCTGCAGCTTGAGGGAGGTGGGCCTGCCCCTCTGCCCGGTGTGATGTGTCCAGTTCTGCGCTCCTTTGGGCATGTGACACATGGAGCTCCAGCAGAGAGTGACAAAGTTGATTAAGGAGCTGGAGCATCTCTCTTATGAGAGCTGAGTCTTTTCAGCCCCGCAGAAGGATTTTCCAGACAGGTTGTGGAGTCTCCTTCGCTGAATATTGAAGGACCATTTGGGCTCAATCCTGTGCCAGGTGCTCTAGGATGACTTGCTTGAGCAGGGAGTTGGACCAGATGACCCGCTGAGGTCCCTTCCAGCCTGAGCCATTCTGTGATTGTTATGTGCTGCTTGGGTGCTGAGCCATGACATGGTTTGGGAGATCCTCAAGTTGGGACCCACGGGAGATGCTGCAGCCTGAAGGGAGGAACAAAGAAGAGAAGGAGGTGTCTGAGAGATACAGGACTCCATATTGTGCAATATGTGATTTTTCCTGAGAAAGTTGGCTAATGGCTTGTGATGGGGTTTGGGTGTTTTATACTATCCCAAGTATGCTCCCAGGCCAGTAGTTCTGCTGATTGTAATGATTTGTCAAATAAAAGCATTTGTCAGTGTTTGCAAGTGAACCTAAATGTTGACGTGATAATTGCAGTTATTGGAATAATCTTTTTCTATGTTCAAAATAAAGAATGAGTTGGCCAGCAGTAAGAAGACTACAGGACTACTAGACCTGCACATGAAGAAAGGATGCTGATGGATGTAGGGAATGTTGTGAATTCACATCCACCAGTGATGGTCATTGATAGTGTTTTTGTAGTAATCAACAGGAAATCCTGTGATAAGGTTCCCCCTCCTTTATTTTTTTGGGGGGTTTTTGTTTATTTTTTTTTTGGGGGGGTTGTTGTTGTTTGTATTTCTGATGTGTTTTTTTTTTTTTCCTTTTCTAATTATTACATATGGTCCAGATATTGAGTGGTTAAATAGCACCTGTTTTTTCCCAAAGACCTCTTTCCAAAGAGGAGGTTCTTTATCCCTGTGCAGAGGGGGCTAATTCCTGACTCTGTGTAAGTCACAGTGCAGCTTCCAGCAGAGTGTGGGATATTGCTGACTGTGGTTGTGGCATTTCACATGATTGAGGCAAATGTCAGCTGGGGGTTTGTCTGAAATGATCTCTTTATTTCATGGAGGTTGCATGGCAGGTGTTGCTGGCCATGATTTGCAGACTGGGCTGGCCTGTCCTGGAGTAGATGAGGTAGAAGCTGGAACTGCCCCCATTCCTTGGCAGTCCCCTGAAATATGGAGCCTTCCTGGAGCAGTGAAAGGAGTGGAGCAGAGAGTGCTGCTCTTGCCAGAGACAAGGCCTGCAAGCAAAGTAGTTTTGACATGTCCTTGTAGAGGCTTTTCTTCATGACAGTGGTCTGGGAATCAGGGGTGCTCCAGTCAACTGTCCCTTGCTTAGACTTTATTTTAGGAAGGTTGACTGATAAGTTCTCCTGATATTTCATTATGTTTGTCTTGTCTGAATAGTAAAGCTGGGATGTAGAGGCTGCCTGATATATCTCTGTGTTCCTGGGATGCTTAATGAGTGGGAAAAAGCCACACTTTGAGAGCCCTGAGGCAGAAGAGTGCCTGAGGCACTCCCAGAGCAGCACAGTCTGCTATTCTTAGCATCTGTCCTTCTTCTATCACTCCAGATATTTAAACTGTGTTTTAAATCTTCATTCCTTCAGATACAAAGTGCAGTTCTCTCAGCTCAGGAGTTCATGGGTCAGAAAACTGAAAGATAATTCCTGGGAACTACTCTGCTGTCTGGCTTCTGGGCAGTACCAGGTCACCATGGTCACATCAAGCTCAGCTTGAGGAGTGAAAGGGAAGGGTTGAAATTGAGGGCTGGGGAAAAGTAGTATTGAGGTAATCCTGAAAGCAAGACACATTTTTTTTTAACAACATTTTTTCCCATTAAAGATAATGTGCAGAGGAAGAAGAGGATTATGTCTGAAATTGTTATGTTTCCCATGGCCGTGGTGTAAGAGATCAAAGGGAATCATTTTTATCACTCAGAAAAATAACTTCTGTAACTAATCAGCTCTGCCTAGACCCCTTCACAAGATAACCTTTCCCAGAAAATAGTCCATCCAGGTGCCATTTTTTTGACCCAGCTCCTGTCAATCTGGCCACTGTGCAGGGATATTCCTTCTAGCAAATGTGAACAGACTTGATGACATTCCTTATTTAGTGAGTTCTCCTGTCATCTTCTACAGATGTAAGCATTGCCTTTGCTTTTGAATGTATAAATCAGGCAGGAGCTGATCTGGTCACTGGTTTGATTTGGTTGTTTCCTTAACTGAATGGCTAAAGGCTTCGTTGTAATAGAGACTGTAAAACTCCAGAACTTTGGAGCAGAGGGTACTGAACGTGGAGGTGAAAACCAGGACATTGTGAGTTATGGTTTGAGACAGTGAGCTAAGGTTCCTCTGCAGGAGAGTGGAGCTGATTTTGCATCAGAACATTTGAGGGAAAAACTTGCTGGATTTTAAAAAATTTATTTAATTTTAATTTTTTTTTTTCATGGTGTGTTTCTGGAAGTATTGCTGTGGTCTGATAGTGGGAATGAGAAGCTCCAGACATTCTGTAGGAAGCTGTACAGCAGCATTCTGGTTAGCCTGATTTTGGAATTTCCTTGTTTAGGGGAATTTATTGCAGAGAAATGGCTCTGTAGAGGACTTTGCATAGCCAGTGACTTGTGTGTACTTCAGGCATACAAAACCAAAGTGCCCCTATTTAGGAAATCAAAGAGAAAAGAGCTATGTCTGGACGTTTGGATGGGGTTCTCAACTTTAATTATGGTGTCTGTATAGTAGGTGTAGCTAAGCTATTTGTTTAGGCTTCCTTTGTAACAAATAGTGATAGGAAGGGAAGGCAGGCAATTAGCAGAGTGTTTGTGGTCAGTTGTATTTGCTGCCCTGGAATCAGATCAACTGTTCATTGCAGCATCTGATTGTCTCCATTACTGATGAGAGCCAAAGGTGGCATTCACAGAGGGGATTATCTGATTAACTTTAGGTATCAACATCTGTCAGTCAGAATGAGCTTTATGTATCCAGCTGGAGGAAATCAATTTCAGCCTGTGCTTAGAGGACAGGGCTCTCTCAGCAGGGTGATGTGGTGAAGGGAGGCTGCCTGTGCTTAACAAAACAGAGCTCTGTGTTGAGGGGAAAGATTGTCCTGAAAACAGTAGAGGCTTGGAGGGGATCTTAGGTTATGGAGCTGGCAGGATTGAGGTCCACCTCTAAATTATTTTAAGTCTCTACTTTCCAGATTCTCTTAAAAAAAATTAATGCAATAGCATTCTCCATCTGGACAGTCAGTATAATTCGTTGTATCCAATTCAAGGAGTTGCCACATGCTATTGTAAGGTTGGGCTCTGAGGTCTCAAATTCTGATTCTTACTCTTAAGCCTAAGTAGAATATGGCAGTATGTGACAAGCCCACAGAGTGGCTCTGAGTAGTTTTTAGGGTGAGGGGGAGTCTCCAGATTTCACCTATAGTAGCTGCCACAGCTACTATTTCTTTCAAAGCAAAGTGTCTGAGCCAAAGGTGTTTTTAACAGGCTTTGGCTTCTTGAGAAGGAGGTGCTTAAATGCTGGTGCCTTAAACACTTTCTGAAGGAGATTTTTGACAGGTCAGTGCTTCTCCTCAGATAATCCTGCTGACTGTCAGGCTCCTCAGTGCTCTGCTGCCTCTGCAGGGCCTGGTGTCGTGTGAGGCTGACTCCTTTTGAGAAGGTTTTGGCTGTTCAGGTCATCCCATATCAATGAGCAGTTGTGAGAGCAGGAGATGTCCTGTAGGATTCATTTTCTACACAAACTTTTCATTCCTGTGTTCTTCTGAGGCAATGCTGTACTGTAAGGATAGGCTGAAAGACTGAGGTGAGTAAATATCCTCTAAAGCTGGAGGGGAGGAGCAAGAATAGCATTTACATCTGTGGCTTAAGTAACTGATGTAGATTGGGCCATGGTGTGCTCCTGCTGCAGAGGGAGGGAGAATGATGGCTTCTCAAGCTTTTCACTTCCCTGCACCTGTTGCCAGTTTCTGTGTCTGGGGAACTCCAGCTCCTCAGTTTAGTTCACTCCTTGATAGTGGGCAGGGTGGGACAGCTGGAATGGAGAGCTGTTTTGTTCCAGAAATAGCACTGGGAGCAAAATCTCAGCTGATACCAAGCACTCCAAAGATGGAGAAACCCCACTCTTGTCTAAAATAGCTACTAGAGGTCTTGAGACCAAAGCAGTAACATCTACAATGGAGCTTGAGGGTGCTACTATAAGAGACATCTAGTAGCATGAGCACCCTGGTGGAGTACTGCCTGCTAAGGGCCTAATTAGGGTCTTATTAATGCTTTCTTTCATCACTTCCAGCCTTCAGATGGTGATTAGACCTATTTATAGGGGCAGAGTTCCTTAATATTCAGCACAGTGTACTTCTTGCCAATCAAATCAGTAGAGTCTGCATCTTTGATTGCTGCTTAATAACACTGTAGAAGATGGTTAATTAAAAAATATAAATAGACTTTTCATCCTCTTAACTTACCGAAGTGCTTCTCTCCTTCCCCCACCTTGCTTCCAGCAAAAAAGGGTAAAGTTGATTAGCACAGGGACTGTGGTGAACCTCTCATCTCACTGCTGGAAATGCATCCTACTCTCCTATCCAGGGTAGTTACCTCTTGTGTGCTCTGCTGGAGGACTAAATTTCTTCCCCTCCTGTGAATGTCAACACAGGGCAGAATGATTGTATGCTGCATAATAATAGGACATGTGTGTAAGCTGCTGTACTGCATTTGAGCAATTTCTAGCTTTTGCTTCATTCTCTACATCCCTGTTTGTGCACACACTGCCTTATCCTGTCCCTGAACAGCATGTCATGTGCAATGACATATTTTGCTTTTCTAACTTTTCATGTCTCTTTTTAAAATACAGTTCTCTGTTTTTGCAGCTGGTAAACTCATAGGAGTGTGCTTTATCTGTGGAGGGCAAGGTGTTGCAATTAACTTTTTATATTGTTCTTTCTTTTTCCTTGGAGGATTTAATTCTGATATTTTGTTGGGATAGCCTCTAGGTAAGCCTCCAGAACAATCAAGGTGTGACTTGAATATGTTAGAAGATTTGACTGTGGGAAAATCTTTATCCAGGTGATACAAAGTATTGCATGTAAGAAATTAGTCTCAGGGAGGAACTTGAGATGACTCCTCATGGTTAACCAAGTTATGGATGTGACTTTGCTCTGTCAGAGGCATGTTCTGATAAGCTGTGCCCAGAGCTTGTCTGCTCCATCTTTTGAGTGGGAGTGATCTTAACCTGTGGTTCATTTGTGGCTTGGTCTGTTCCCCCTTTGGAGCCATACTGGTGGTAGTGGGGTAGTGGTGTGTGGTGTGTTTTATTGCATATTGCTGATCCCTGTGTCCTCACAAGTGGCTACAAGGCATTGATCTTTTATTAGGATCCTACAAAAGAGAGACATAGCGTTAGGATTGCCTGTCACGTATTTCTAGAGGTGTTCTGCCTGTGGCAATTCAAGGCCTCTAGTTCTTGCTGCTTTTCCAGTGCAGTGGCAGAAGCAGCAGCACAGTAATTGCTAAAGCAGCCACTGTAGCTTTGAAGTATACACACTGATTCTTTTTTCTAAGTATTTAATCCCTCTCCTCCCCTGAGTCTGCTCTTTCTAGTTTCTTGAAACATGCAAATGAAGCAGGTATTGTTGATGGCTTGCCTTATTCTCCCTTTATTTTCACAGCAAAGTACACGTCTGCTAAGTGCTTGTATATAGCTTTACATTCTGCCTATGTTAGGAGCAGTCAAACTATTTTTTTATATTATCTTTGTTTATGTTCCTTTGAAGAACTAAGATATTTTTAAAGTTGTGGAGTTGTTTTATTTTTAGATAATCATCCCAATGGTCAATCCTCCATAGAGCAGTGTTTTCTAAAGAACTTAGGGAAGCATTGCTTCTTTTACAAACTCTGTTTGCTCTGTAAAAAGTTCTTTTGGGCTTGCCTTAACATAGAAAGTTTTATTGTTATGGAGAGAGTTGAGCAGAGCAGGTAGAGTGTTCTCTACCTATCCAGAGCAGTGAATTGTGTACTTCCTTTTCCAGGGGCAGAGCTCCACATGTCCCTCAGAATAGACTTGGCTGTGGTGAGTGAACAAGAGGGTTCCAAATGCCTGAAAACCCTGGGGTGCTCACCCTGTACCTGTCCTGGTTTACCTCTTCCAGAAAGGTGAGCAGTCTGGTGGAGACTGATCCCACTGACTGATCCTGTTTCCCACTCCTGCTGTTTCTCTCAGCTTTTGCCAGTGTGAGTGTTGAAATTGAGAGGGAGAGAACAGCTTTGAGTGAGGAGGAGCAGCCACCAGCCCTGAGGAGCTTTGGACTGGCTTTCCTGAGGTGAAAGCACAGACAGCTTAAGGCAGAAGTGCAAATCTAAGCAATCAGGAGCTTTAGTCAGAACTTCCAAATCAGGACATAGCACTTGCAAGCAGGTGGTGCAATGAGAAAACAACCTTTTTCTCTTTGTTTTCACTTTAATAAGGTAAATGAGGTTATTATATAACATCAAGCCAAGCACATTTGGCTTGTTTGTGAAAGTTGACATAGAAAAAATAATTGAATAAAAAGTAGCTGGAGCCCCCAGATGCTGCAGCTCTTTTCCAGAGCCACTTCAATCACAAAAAAACAAACAAAACTACAAAAAACAAAACAAAACCCCAAAACAAATAAACAAAAAACTCAAAAGCTCTGTGTTGCTGTTTCTTCTGCTTTATGTGATCCATTGGTGGTCACACCACTAATGATTCAATCTCTTGGGTTTTCTGACATCTGTTTTTGTGACTCATGCTTTCTTAGAGTGTTTCATGTCAGCTGTCATAGTTCCAGCATGCTGTACTTCCTGTGGAAACACACCAGCTCCCTTTGTAAGATTCTGGAGTGATACTGGAACCAGTTTGTTGCTTTGCTGGAAGTCCCTTCTATATGTAAGGTATAAGCAGTTTATTTGCACCTTTGCTGTTCATGTTACATGAAGGTTTGGCACCCATTGGATAGGGTGGAAGAGTTGACATATTTTAACATGTAGCACTCAGTTTTTTATTTTTTAATGTACCTAATTCTGATAGTGGAGCCTGGCAAGAAAATGTGCTGCTTCCTTCTCAGTGCACTGGAGTTTGAGATAAAGGAAGAGTCAGTCTCACTGAGTGATGTTCAGTCTTGGCTCTCCTTCCTGGCTTCTGCTAGGAATATTTTGAATTTTCCCTTTTAAAATATTCCTTACTCCTGCAGTTTTTCTCTGTTATGTGAAGCAATTCTCCTTTTATTCTAACCCTGTGGTGAGGCCCTTACTCAAATTGTCGGTAAAACTGGCTTATTTCTCCAATTAGTTTAGTCCTAAAAGGTAACAAATAGCTGTAGCAGGGATTTTGCCCAAGTCTAGTCATTTAATTGTTGCTGTTTTGCCTTCTCCTTGCTACAGATCTCTAACTTGTTCTCTTGCACAGAAAGAATTGTCTCTTGTATCTGTCTCTGACAGTAGTTCCCAGAGTCTGCCATATTTCTCCACTGTGGTTTCTTTAGGAAAGGTGGGAATCTGAAGCTCGTTTGAGAGCCTTCATTGAGAAGCTGTGAAAGTGACGTTTACCAACAGACAAACTGTAACTGTGAGCAGGAGCACCCAGGGATTTTCCTGCCTTGCCCAGTACTGGGTGCTCCTCTCTTTGCAGGGGAGCAGTGGGATCTGAAGGAGAGTCTGTAGCTTCTGACTGCAGGGAAAGAAATTATTTGGAAGTAGCTAGAGAAGTGCTGCTTCTGAGTGGGAGCATCTGTCAGTCAGCAGCTGAACTGAGCTTGGTTTTAGAAAGGACACTTGGAGAATTAGGATTGGTGAGAGTCTGAGAGATCATACTGGGACTGTATAATTCCTCTGGCCTCAAGAGGTGAAAAATCTTGTCTTTCTCAGGATTACCTTTACATAGGAATAGTTTTGATAATGAAACAAGCTTCAGAAGTTTCCTTCTTGCCCCTGCTTCCCACTATGTTTCATGACTGGACAATTCCAGCTGTTTATCTGGCTGCAGTAAATTGGGTCATTGAACTGATTTGAGTTAAAAATAGGCATCCCAAACATCAGCAGCACTGATGCAGTGGCAGAATTTTGCCCAGTGGCAGGGAGGACTGTAAACTCCTTCTGCTGCTGGGGCCAGAGTACCTCATAACCACGTCCTTGCTGTGTTATTGGGTCACTTTATTCCTTGGTGACAGTCAAATAGCAGGCTTGAAAGCAAAAGTATTGAAGCTTGATTGTGGTCAGCAGATCAAAAACTGCTGTGTCAAAATTAGCTGTATTCCTCTCAGATTAACTTGTATGTTTTACAGCTATAAATAATAATTTCCTGTCTGCAGAGTAGGCCCAGTCAAGAAGACTAATCAGTGTGCAAACATTGCTGCTAAAGAGTGCAGATACTGAGTCTGGCTGCCAGTGATGCATGAAATGAAACAGAATAGGTCTAGGCTTCCTAGACTGGCAACAGAGCCAGCTTTCTAATGGCTGGGCTTGATCTTGCAAATTTGTTAACTGTGGAAAGGCTTCTACGTGCCCCTACATCTCATGATTCATTACTAAACACCCCCACCAAAAAAACCCAAAACAACTCAGCAAACCCCACATCCCAAAAGAATACCCTTAAATAACAGCCACATCACATTTACAGAAAGCTTTTCCTACCCTACTGTAGTATCATCTTAAAGGAAAAATTTGGAGAGGGTGGATGGTGTTTCTTAAATACACAGAAATGGCTGCAAGCCTAATCAGTTATCTCTTTATTTTGTGAAGCAAGATAGGGAATGGAAAGAATGTGTGAAGACCCTATTAATTTTCACATATTAAACTGGTTTTTATGTTGTGACTATCTCTTCAGGCTCCTGATTTATGGGCTGTATTTTTATGTTACTCTCAGCCTGCACTGCTGCAGAGCCAGGAATGCAGGCTGCACACAGCACTGCTCTCTGAACTCACTGCTGCCAACCTTCAAGTACCACAGAGGGAATGTGGTGCATCCTGAGATATCCCTGTTTCTGATACTTTGGGTTTTCATCCTCCTTTGTTTTTCTTCTCCTCAGCTTAATGAATATTTTGTATGGATGTATGGAGCTCTGTGTGATGAAACTCTGTAATGAACACTTGTAAACTGTGGTTTTTACAGCCTGAATGAGAAGAGACATAGACACAGCAAGAATGGAGTTGTCTAGACCTAGCAGTAGAGTTTGGGTTGGAAAACTGTATGGATACTCTACTCTGTTGATTCTTCAGAATGTCCTAACAGTAATGTGAGTTTGCAATTTCTAATGTGCTCAGAGAAATGGATTTTTTTTTTTCTTTATGCTCTTCCAAATCGCAGGAACTTTTTTGTTATTTTTTGTGAGTAAAGACATGGGAGGCAAACTTTTTGGGAATTGCTGAGGGAGAGGTGAGCAAGGCTTAGGATGGAAACATGGGTGATGGATGTGCTTTTCCTTGCTGAGCTATAGGGCAAGTGGTACTGGCCCAGCTGCTTCCAAAAGTGTGCATACAGCTCTGGTGTGTGTGACACAGCTGAAACATTTCAGTGACTGGTTGACTTAAGATGTGAAAGGATTCTAAAATAAGGAGATTTCTTTCAAGATAGTTACTAAGGAAATATCCAGTCACCAGAAGCAACAGATAGCTCCTGGGAGTGTCAGGATGGAAGAACTCTCATTAACCTACTTGGAGCAAGGGGTTGTGTGCTCAAGCATGCCTTGTAATTTCATGGCTTCTGTCCTTGGCAGGGCTTGATGGTGTGTTTCTTGGAGCAGAAGTGTAAGATGAAATACTGCCTTTTGTTAATAGGCTTGGATGACCTGAAATATATTCACATGGAATATGAGGGAAGGGAGGAGGGGACAGAGTGATTTCTGACGAGTCTTGTTGCTGCTCTGAACTGACTTTGCTTCTAACTCTGGTCTTTGTTTTCAGCACAAAACTCAGCAGAGATTTGTTAAGTAGCATGCTGAAATAGAATTCTGGTTTCCAAGAACATGCAGATAAGTAAGAGATTCCCACCTCACTGTAGCTGCTGTGAAAGTATTAAAAATCCTATATGGCAGCCTTCCTACTTGTACCTTTCTCCTCAGCTCACCAGTTCTGTTGCAAATGCAGAAAGCAGAAGTCCCTGAATAACTGCTCATGGAATGACAGTGTGTTTCCTGTAATGACCTATTTGTTCTTTCCTTTAGGCACAATGGCCACAGTAGCCCAGAAGCACTTTTTGGAAGGGCAGCCGTACTCAGTGCCCCTGATCCAGCCAGACCTGCGCAGAGAGGAGGCTGTGCAGCAGGTGGCAGATGCACTTCAGTATCTGCAGAAGGTGTCAGGAGATATCTTCAACAGGTACAGTGCTCTCCTGGGAGCTCGGGTGCTTAGCATTCAGCAGTACAAAGCAGAGTGCTGGCATTAGGTTGCAGCAGTGAAAGAGCATTGTGTTGGTAAGAAGTGGAAGTTCAGAAAAGGGATGAAAAAGGACCAGATGCACTCAATTCGAGTTTATTAGATTCGAGTCTGTCAAAGTTAAGCATAATGAAATGGCTGCAGTTAGCCAGAGATTGTTGGTTATTAATTTTTTTTCAGTGGCAGACTTCCACAAATTGCATTACTGCTTCTGCTGCACTTATCCTTTATTCCTTCTTGCTCATGTATTAAAGGGGAGACTTTGTTATTTAGAATATCTTGAAGATGTGTCTTTTTGAGTCATTGTACTTTAAGCAGTGAAATAGTAAATGTTTCTTTGTTCTGATCTCTGCAATGTACAAACTGTTCTCTTTGGGTTTCTAGTGTTTCACTCTTCCCTTTTTGTGTGTTGGAAGGGCTGAGTGCCCTAAGTCAGACTGAGTTTCTTTCTTGCCACAGTGTCACAATCCACTGAAGTCCATCTCCAAGGATTTGGTCCAGACTTGGCACCGCTTGCATATGATTCTCTTTAGGACTGGATCTGTAAGACTGTCCATATAGCAGATCAGAGAGATTCTGGTGTTTTCTTGAAAATGGTAGTAGATAACATGGTGTCTTTTTCCATCCAGTGCCATCTTTGACATTTTGGTGCTCTGAGATGATGTGTAGTATCATTGGGAAGGAAACAGATCAGCATTTATCGTCTCATAGTCTAATTAGTAAAAGCAGATGCTTTGGTTTCAGCAGGTCCCATGACTATCTAGTTTAATTTATTATTGTGTGAGCAGGGTCATGACATTGTCTTTTTTTGAGCTTTGGAAGGCTAGATTGAAGGCTAGATTCAAGTTCTGTCATTTCTGACAGTGATACTTTGAGGGTAGCCTCTGGAGAAAGAGCAGTTTCTAAGGCTGAGCTCCGGTTATTGAGGGAAATAAAGGTTTTCTGCTGGAATAGTCTTTATTTGGGCAAGGGCTGTGTGTGGGCTGGATGAGGTTGAAAACAAGGTCTACTTCATTTGGCCTCTTCAAAGCAGGGGAACACTTCATGATCTAAGGCTGGGAGAAGGCTTTCTAGAGCTGCTATAAACATATGGAAAGCAATTCTCAGACTTGGGCCTGGTTGGCAGTGCTGTCCCTCTCTGTGGGGTAAATGAAGCTCTCGATAACACAAGAGTTACTCTGTCTGTATTTTCTCGTTTCTCCTCTCCTCACTGCTGTCTAACACAGTACCCTGTAATTTCCCTAGGGAGACAAGCCTGCTGCTTTGTATGCAAGTCACTCCCAAGTGCTGAGCAGTGACTGTGATGCTGTTCCCTCACTCTTTGGTGCACTCATGACTTTTAATTACCAATTTTCTCCAACAACAGAGGAGGCTTCATTGGCTTCTTTGTTTGCTTTGCCTTTCCACTGAGGTCTTGGCTCTCTGATATAATTAATAGCGATTCAGTAATTATGCAGGCATCTGATTAGAAGTCCATGACCTTGGTTGTTCCATGTCAATCAAGGGGCAAAGCTTTCAAGGTGAGAATTTTGCTGCTTAGTAAAGAGTGACCTTTTATCTTCCCTTTTCGGAGATAAGGCAGCTCTGTCTTCCATTTCCAGGAAGGAGCTGCCTTATCTGGGGAAGCTGACTGTTTTGATCTGCAAAACAGCAGCTTGCAGTGTTGATGGAGAGGAAACTTGTTCACTCTGGGAGACTTGGCTGAATGTGTCCAACTCCTTATTTCAGTACTACAGAGATGCAGATGTTCTGAGGTTGTTTTGTGGTACAGTGCTTTTGAGAGTGGCAAGCCAGTCTGTACTTTGTTGAAGGTGGAGTGAAAGTGTCTCTTAAGGATTATTTCCACAACCAGATCTTTGTTTCCATTTTAGCTAATCAAAGTTTCTGCTCAGAGTTGTTGCTGACATGACAATTGACTATGAATTCTTAAAATGAACATGTCAAGATGACACAAGAAAGATACCTTTCCATTTAGGGAATTAGAAGAAAATACAGAGAGCTTTTATCCTCTTCCTCCCTTTTTGGGCAATTTGGGAAAAAGCTCATGTGACAAGTCTCTGCCAACCTCTCTTCTTTCCAATCATTCTCAATGAAACTTAATTGCTATTAACTATGGCAAGGTACTTGGTGAATTTCTCAGTTTCTAAGGAGTTTGCATTCGCAGGAGGTGTTAATAATATCCAATATTTGTCCATATGCTATTCAAAGTGTTCATTTTTGAGTAAGAGATGTGTAACAGGGATTGTTAAAGTAGTAGAAAGAAATCAAATACTTGGGATTGGAAGGTTGTTATCAAGGTCCTGGCTTGTGATCCAACCCCAACTTGTCCAATATACAGAATTTCCCATCCTTGTACTTCTTTTATGGAAGAATTCCTGGTTGTTATTTTTAAAAACCTTTATTCAGTGTCTTGCTTGTCTGGAATAATACTTTGCTAAACCAGTGTATCCTGTTTCCTCTCCAGTTGGATTTGAAGTAATTTCATATTACATATCTGAAAAGGGCTTTAATATTAAGCGAAAGTTTAGCTGAGAGCCTCACTTCTAAAAACCATAGCTGGAAAACAAAAGCACTGTGAAAATGCTGTTAAAGGTGGGGAAGAAATCTGGTAAGGCTGTGATAAGGATGGTAAGGAGTTCTGGCTGGGCAGCAGAGTCTTAAGGGATGTTTAGGACAAGAGCAAAGCTGAGATATGAGTCATTCTGAAATTGAAAATATGAACAAAATCTTAATCATAAGGTACATTTGGGTGTTTTAAAGCCCTCCTTGTTTTAAACTTTAAACTGCTGTGATCAGTCATGATGATTAATAATGGAAGTGAGGGACTGAATACATCTGTGTAAATGTATTTAATTTAGGAGGTCTGTAGAATGGAAACTTGCCAAGAAGGGTCTTGCTGCAAGCTGTACTGTGCTCTTTGCTCTGCAGTGGGTCTCTGGGATGCAGCTTGGAGCTTTGATATGCATTGTGTTTGTTCCTCTGCTGGCTGCAAGGGTTGCATCTTTCTAGGAAGAGACCTGTCACCTGTGATGGCTCAGCATGAGGGTGAATTTACACCAAGAAATGCATTGTCAAAGAGGGAATCAACTTTTCTCCAGTTAATTTCAGGGTGTTATGACTCTCGTTTAACAACAAGGTGCCTCATGGCACTTTGAAGTTGTCCCAGAGGTCATCTGAAAGAGGAGATAAGTCTAGTTTAGTTTCAGATACCTCTCTTGAGAGGCTGTAGGAGCAGACACTTGCTGCCAGGAAGATAAAGCAGAAGCAGTGAGGCAAAGAGTGAGTGGAGTGTCCTGCAGACATGAGGAAATGGAGTACAGGGAAGACATTTTGCCTGCAGCTAGTTGTTATTCTTGTAGATGTATGTCCAAGTAACATGGATGTATTTTAAGTGTAGCACACATTTTGTAAGGCACCATTTGTTTGTTATGGCTGCCATGATCCTTTAACTAACTTGGACAGCTTGTGGAGATGCAGCTTCAGAGAGGATCCTAGACTGTAGGAAGACTTTAGGAGGTGACAGAAGGGTGTGATCAGCATGCTTGGAAGGTTGGGAGCAGCTGGCACTAGCAGGCATCCTACACCCCCATAAAGAGGCAAAGGGAGTGTGACTGTTCTGCCAGAGACCAGGTCACAGCCCTTTCTGGATGCTGCTAAAATCCTTAAGTTTAAGATTTTCTGGGATTTAATCTGTGCAAAATTGCCATAGAGGTGTTCTCCTACTTCTGGAATTAGTGTCAAACCTGCTAAGCAGGGAGGAGACACACAACAGTATCAGACATCAAGGAGCTCTTGAGAAGATACTTTCTACTCTTAGAGCAGTCATGGAATATCTTGTGGAAATAAGAGACAGTTTGCTTTAAAGCAGATGGCATGTGCAATAGGAGAGGCAAACAGTAAGGAGAAACTAAGATAATTTCAGTACATATGAATTGTTGATTTATTTTAGTTCATGGGGTTTTTTTTTAACACTGTCAGGGAAGTCTCTTGTTGGAGAAAATTCAATATTGAGTAGCAGCCTTCAAGTTCTTGTGAGCTAATTTTGTCCAGCAATAACTCTATGTTAATTAAAAGGATTTTGGCAAAGATCTTATGAACTTCCCCATGCAGAGAGTAATTCCTTTACCCCTCAGTCCCTGACTGCAAGTGGCTGTGGCTATTACCCTCTGGAAATAGGCAAGGAGAAGCAAATCATAACAGCAAATCAGTATGTGCCTCACAGCAGAAGTTCTCTTACTTCTTAGCCCACAGTTTTGGCTATATTGTTGGATTCTCCCACTCCTGCTATTCTTGACACAACTGCCATGTTGTTCTTTTATTACTCAAAGTGATAGCTCTACCTTCTCAACCATCTTCAGACACTGGAGACTCATACGTGTTGGAGTAATTTTCTGTTCCTGTGGATGACTTTTGTGTACTCAGTCAGCCCTGGAGGAAGAGATTCAAACAAGTCATTTTGTTTTACAGGCATGACTTCCATTAGGGATCCAGCATGGAGAAAACTGTCTGGAAAATAACACTGAGTGGCTTGAAATGTGTATTACAGGCTCACTCCTATGGGAGTGTGCACACTGAGGGGAGAGTTGGGGGAGGAACACCAGTGCCAAAGGTCTGTTCTTCACACTTGACTGGCTCATAAAATTCCCTTTCCATGGTGCTTCTTTCTGACTTGCTGTGGTGCTGTCAGGTTTTGCAAATGGGGAAGGTTATAAGGGCCAGGTGTAAATGCAGCTGACAGCTGAGACAGAGCAGTGCTTTTGGAGACAGGGGACCCATTTGTAGGTGCTAATGAAGGAGTTTCTCGTTTTCTTGCATCTAAATCCTCCAGCACCTAAATTACCCACCTGAAGTTTCTCTTTAACACACTTTGCCATGCAGTTCTTTAACCCAGGCTCCAGAAACTTTCATCCTCTCCTCTAAATCCACCAGACAAACATTTTATTGAAGGAATTCACCATGCTGTGCCATTAATAATTTTTATCCCCTACTCTCCCTGGCACAGCATGGTGAATTGGATTCCTTTCTTAATTTATCCAAGAATATGATCCTTATTCTGGATTAATGTGCAATATAAAACCAGGTATTTGCATTTTGATTTACTTCTAGGACTCTTGTTTTAGCTCAACCAGCAAAGCTGAATCTGAAAAGATGCTTGATGGGCCTAAGAGGCATAACAAAACATTCCTTTTTGAAGAGGAGGTAAAGCTGTTGCACTTCTGCTCTGTGTGAGTGCAGTAGGAAAAGCCTTCTGGTTATCTATGACATATACATAACATTCCAATATATAGATATACATATGTATGACATTCCAGTAGCTCATGGTCTCCACAGTGCAGTTCTCTGGTTTTTTGTCCCAGTGGCTGAGTAGTTTGGTTTTGCTTCAACAATACTTTTGAGAGTGACATCCTGGATTTTGTTAATTCTGAAGTGAATTCAAACTTTCAGATTTTTTTTTCTTTCGAGAAAGGGAGGGTGAGTAGCTCACAGCTGAGCACCAGGCAGGGTTTTCTTTTTTTTTCAAGCACCCAACCAATTTAGGGGATGGGAACAACCAACCACACAGCCAGAATCATGCTCTTCCAATTACACTTAATGCTTACTTTTAGCTGGGATCAGGAGTTTAGCTGCTGTCAAAGCATTGGTCATGAGAGCATTTCCTGTGTGTGTCACAGGGATAGTGGTTAAGCTATTAAAGTGTATGAATTTACAGTTCTGGCAGTTTTGGGGTGGGGAAGGAGGTTTGGAAGGTACACTGTATGAATTTGTTCTGCCAAGATAGTATTTCCATTCTTAATGATTAATTGTGAGTTGGTGCATGGGAAAGATGATTTTTAAAATGACAGTGGGGGAAATGAAATCATGTGTGACCAGTTCTAAAGGTGCCTGATCACTAATGTGCCTTGAACTGTTTCATTGAAATGACAGAGCAGCTGTCAGTGCAAGCAGAGAGGTATCTGCTTTTTGATGCTGTTGGAAACATTACTGCCTGTGGCCCAGAGTTTTCAGGTGAAGAGTAACTGGAAATCCCTCAAGAAAGTAAGAAAGTGCTGTAATCACTCAGGAAAGATGTTAGATGGATAAGGTGTCATAAAGAGTTGTTCTAATTTGTTGAAGAAGCACGCTCAAATTAGCTTGTTGATGGGCATATCATAGGTGTCTTTTGACATTTGAGTGCTACTGCAATTGATTGTTGAAAAATGAAGAAGTAACACTAAATAACCTCTGTTTCTGAAGAGTAAATGTTATGGAATAAAAAGATTCATTTGCAAAAAATATATGAAGAAATCTTTCCTTTAAGAGAAGGAGGCCTGTTTTGAAAGAGAAAGATCTGTTAAGTTCACTTTGAAAGCAAGGGTGAGAAAGGAAAATGCTAAGTTAACAAGGAGGTTTTGTAACTGGCAAAGGGCTGGTAACTGTTTCTGAGGAAGTCTGTCTTCTGTAGTTGGGCTTCTTTTAATTGTAGCAAAATTTTGGGTGAATCTTGGGAATCTGCACTAGTCCTCACAGGGTGCTGAAGAGGGTCATTGCTGAGCAGAAGCAGTGAGTGCAAGGAAATAGAAGAAATTTCACTGAGATGTAAACTGTTGAAAAGTACAGGAATTGCTGCAACAAACATTGAAACATAGTACTGAGTGCAGACAGAATAACCTGGATATTCCAAGTCATGCTTCCAAGGCCAGTTTGGTCTTTCACCAAGTATCTGATTACAACTTCAACAGGTCAGCACAGTGAGGGAAGACCACAGAGGTAGACCCTTAACATGTGATCAAAGTCAGAAAGGAAGTAAGAGTTCTAAGAAGACAAGAAGTGTAATTGTCTTGAAACAGACATTTTATGGTAGCAAGTCCTTTTTCTTGGTTGGACTTTCCTTCTCCTGAATATTCAAGTCCAATTATGCAGGACAGCAGTTTTTATAGAAAAAAACATTAGCTTGTAAATGATAGCTTTTAGATATGTGTTATTGAAAAGGAGACTGGAGGGTTCAGCTTGTGATCTGCAAGTAAAATTTCGTGTGATTGCCATCAGCTGCTTGGAAGTGGAGAAAATTTCAAGTTTACTTGTAAATGTGTCTTAAGTGTTGGTAAAGGCTACATTTTGGATCCCAAGAAAGAAGTGGTGGTGGTGAGAAAATGGTCAGTGTTTCTGATCTTTGGGTGAAAAGCTATGAAGTTCTAAGGATATTTGATTAAATGCAAAGAAAATGATCCAGAGGGTTCTTAGATATTTTTAAGGGCATTTGCTCTCCCTATCCCAGAGACAGTTCACAACAGGGTCACCTGGGCATTTTTCCACTGCTTATGTTTCCTGTGACTCTGTAGTGATACACATTTTCTTTTCAATGGGGACAGGGAGGAGGATCTTTGGCTAGTCTGAGAATGGAGCTTTGATGGGAGAATGAGAAACCAAATGTTTGTGTACACGCAGTTGATTAATTTAAAGTTACAAGGTGCCAAAACACCTTCTCAAGCTATCTGCCAAATAAGATCTATTACTTCAAGCAACATGGAAACAAAATTTATTTTCGACAGTCTTGTAAAATTCTGTCCAAACAGGATTAGTCTTCCTTTCACAAGTGATTTAAAAAAAAAAAAGAAAAACAAAACTGAAAACATTTAAGGCTATTACTACAAAATCTTGAGCTTCAGTGAGTAAATACTTAGGAGCTTTTTGCAAGGATGAGTGGAGACTTTAAAGATAACAAACCAGTTACTATACTTTACTAATACCTTTTACTAGTTACAGTATTAGTATCATTACTATGACTCCTCTCCTCTGAGAAAAGGCTGAGAGAGTTGGGATTGTTCAGCCTGGAGAAGACTCCAAGGAGACCTTAATGCAACCTGTCAGTACCTAAAAGGGGTTTATAAGAAAGATGAGGGCAAACTTCTTAGCAGGGCCTGTTGTGATAGGACAAGGAGTACTGGTTTTAAATGAAGAGGGTATATTTAAACTAAATATAAAGGAGACATGTTCTGTGATGAGATGATAAAACACCAGAACAGGTTGCTCAGAGTATTCAAGGCCAGGTTGGCAAGGCTCTGACCAACTTCATCATCTGAAGATATCCCTGCTCACTGCAGGGGCTTGGACTGGATGCCCTTTAAGGTCCTTTCCACTCCAAACTGTTCTATGATTCTGAGATTCTATACTGACTATCATCAGCTGCCTAATATCTCAAGACTCTTCCTGTGGCTGCTGCTTTGGGAAGCAATTCCACTCCCAGTGGTGGAACAGAAAAGGTCACCTGTGAAACTCCAGCAGTACTGGTAAGGAACCATTTCTTCCATTGCTTCTTTTATAAGTGATGGAGTTCTTAAAGTCATCTTTTCCAAAAGTTGTCACTGTGATGGTAAAACCTGTGCTGTATACATATATTAACACTATTAATGGAGAAGTAGATTGACCCAAAGTAGCCTGTATAGTTTAAAGATCTAATGGTGTACTTTATTTGCAGGCACAGATTTTTTGCTTAGTATACACTGACTTTCTATTTAGTATATATATTTTCTAAAAAATCAAAAGCACGTCTGCTTTCCGACCGGTCAGTGGTACGAGGCAAATAAAATGTTTGGAAGGTTAAAGAGGAATTTGTTGGAGACCTTTTTCTATGAAGGAAAAAAGAGAAGCTGCTTTTCTGGAGAGAAGAACAAGCTGCAGGGGAAGAGGGAGAAGGGTGCTGTGATGATAGGTCAAAATTCTAAATTTCCAGTTTTACATAAACTTAATTCACAGAAGTGGGAGTGCCTTGTGAAGTGAGAGATGAAAAATCAAAATGAAATGGGTTTTGTATGAGAACATGACCTGTGGAGAGTGATGTATGCTGGATCCTGCTGAGGATAACCTGGCAACCTTGATCACTCTCCAATCTGCAAAGCCATTTGGCATCACAGGAACAGGGCAACATGCAAATGCTGAAACACCTGCAAATCAGGCTCGAGGAGCAATCAAAGTGAGATAAACGTTAATTAGTATAATACCCAAACCCTTAATGGAGGAAGGAACGTTGATTACACAGCCTCACTTGGGACTTCTTTCTGTCAGAGATGGTGTATGATGACAGTTTCTGATTACACTTAGATAAGAAGTAAGACTTTAAAAACTGCTTAAATATGGAGAGACAAGAGCAGAAAGCAAACAAGTTGATCTTTCTGTGAGTGGTTGAGCATGTTTGGCTCTTCATAAGAGTATGTATTTTTCCTTTTTGCCTTTCAAATTTTTGAGGTGAATTTGCTTTGTGAGCTGTTTTGAGTGCTTCTGGATCACTGTAAACCATAAGTATCTTAGACTTTCCTTTGCTCACCCCATCTCTATCCTGAGATGTTACCAGCTGCAGAGGCAGAAGTGTGGGGAGTGGACTTCTCATAGCATTCATTTGTGACACTATTTTCTTCCCTTGATATCCTGCTCCAGTACCAGCTGCTTGGAGAGTCTGAGAATAAAATTAAATACAATAACCATAAACTCAATCCCTTCTTATTCATGGCTCCTGCAGTAAGGGAGAAATTTAATAAAAGCATACATCATTTAGCCAAAAAAAGGCAGCTTGATTTTTAGGCAAGAAGCCAAAGTTTTATAGAATAAATTTACTATATGTGCACTGAAGTTTAGAGCAGCAATGCCTAACATTTCTCTGCTATCTCTGAGGCTTGGAGCTTGGGCTGGGAGGTGACCAGAAGCCTGATTTGCTGTGATATGCACAGCCCTCATTTAAGGAAAAAGTAATTTAATACTGCGTCTGCCTTGTCCTCCTGTGCAACTTCATTTCTCATTCTGCTCTGTAATGTTCTTTCTCCTTGGTTGATCGCTTAGTTTTGTACTTCAGTCATGAAGATGAAGTTCTTTGGTATTCTGGAGAGGTTTGCTCCAGCCTCTGTTACCTAACCTTTCTCATTCACCTTGGTGTGTAGCTTGCTTCTCTGCGCTCCCATTTCAGAAGTTTTGTCATCCCTGTCACTTTCAGGTGACGTGGAAGTTCAACATAGAGAGCAAAGGGTCTCTGGCTGCTGTGATGCTTTCTTATAGCTGAATCCTGTCTTTCTCAGACACCTTTCTTGGAATCTGTCGGCCTGTCTTTAAACCTCCCCTGATTTTAAACTTTTTTTCCTGATGCAGTCTGATCCCTAGTGAATCTAGATGATAAAAATCACAATTGGTGAAACTGTGAAGTCCTTGGAGACTCACATACAAATGTAGCATTATTGCCAGTGCTGACAGCACTGTCAGGCACTATTCAGTGTCCTGGATGCCAGATTCCTAATGCCTCAAATCCTTTTCCTCTGGGAATAAGGAAACAGTAATTTTCCCACCATGAATAGACACAGACAACAGCAGAGGAAGTCTTTCAGTAGCCACCTAAATGTGAGATTTGTCAGAGGAGTTATGACGGAGTAAGAGGAAGTGATCTGCTTTGTGGTTGCAGATGGGACAGTGGATAGGGGGCCAGCAAGAGAGGCCTCAAGAGATTCCCAAGAATTGGAAGGAAGTATCCTGGAACTTGCTGTGGGTGTTGGAGAAAATTGTCTGTAAAATTGAGAGTGGCTTAAGTGTAGCAGGATGAGGGCTGTAGGACAAAGGAGAAACAAGGTCTAAGTTGGGGGTGAAGTGAAGAGGGCTTGAGGGCAAAAATATTTGAGAGGGACAAGAGAAAGTGAAAGCTTGAATCAAAGCAGCTGAAAGGTTGGCTTTAATACCTGCTTAGATCAAAAAGTAAAGTCTGTATGGATTAAGAGATAATCCACTAGATAGATTTAATCTGCCACGTGTATTGCTTCCCCAAAGAAAAGCACTGGGAGGGGAAGGCTGATTTGGCTCAGTGCCCAGCATTTGAAGGTAGGTGATGTATTCTCCTTTTTCCACAGACACCCCCTTTCACTTGTCCTGAATGAAGCACATCCTGCTGAAAGGGAGGGGCTGACACTGTAGCCTCCTGCTCCTTTGCAGCTCCAAAGTAATATTGATTTTAACTAAAAGCGTTTCTCCAGCAGAAAAGAGCATCGAGAGTAAAATAACACAGCAATGACTAAGAGAACAGGCATGGGGTATATTCAGATGCTCATGGTGGTTTTGGCTGCCTGAGCAATGGTTCTGAGAGGCAGTATTGGGCCATGTTATTAACACTTAATCCCTCTTGCCCTAATTGTCCTTGTCCTCCCTGTGATGGAGGTTAAGGTCCGAATGCCACCTTTCCTCCAGCACTGCCCCTGAAATCCTCGGCCATCTCTCTCCATCCCTTCCTTCCCGTTTGCTTTCTTTACAAAAACTGGTTGAGTCCTTTGAGTAAGTTCAGTTTCCACAGCAGTAGAAATAGTTGATCAAACATGAGGAGGTTTTCTCCATGTATTTTTTCCAGTAAGGATATGGTATATTGTCTCTAACACAGCTGTATCTTGAACTGTTCGTGCATAACAGTCATGCACTTCTAGGAGCCTGTACATGTACATTGGATTAGTTGGATTGAGGGGGTTTAATTTTTTTTTCAAAGTTATCTTGTTCACAACAAATTAATTCTGTAGACTGATATGTATTCCTTCTCTGTTGTGGGCCTGCATCTGTGCTACTTCAGGTGAAGGTTTTTGGCAGATCTCATAAGGTCAGTGGGATTTGGCCTGTCAAATGCTAGAGCAGGAGGTCACAGGAGAAAGTACAGAGTGCCTCAGAGAAGATCCATCATGGTTTGAAACACCTAAGCTGGCACTGGACAATTTCCCCAGCTTGTGCTGGGAGCAGGCTGTTTGCCTGGCTTGCATAACTGTTTGCTTAGCACTTCCTTCTAGAAGAGAAGCATGTGCCTTGTCAGATCCTGGAAATTGTGTCTAGAAGTCAGCAGGGTACTGGCTAAAAGGCAGTTGATATCTCACTTTTATTTGGAGCTTTAGGAAAGCTTTCTGGAGTTCTAGGAGAGAGGTCTCTTTCAGGTAAGAGAGAAAATTGCAGCATTGATTTGAGGGAGAGCAGCAAAGCAGAAATAAATGACTTGGTTTTTTCAGCTTTGAAGGAAGTAAAAATAGTCAGATTCCCCTAGGGAGCAGTACTGGAAATGGTGTCAGTCAATAAAATTATGAAACTTCTAGAAAAGAGGTGAACTGTGAGGTAGGAAAATTTGCTGGTGAGAGCAGTTAGGAAAGATTTAGGTCCTTCAGAGGCATCTCACACATGAATAAAACAAGGCAGTGGGACAGTCCTATGACACATGAAATTTGCTGCAGACAGGTGCTAGGAAATGCACACTGAAAGGAACTACTCCGAGAAACTATCAAGTGTACAAGAGATGTGGACTTACTTTTCTGAGGCAGAGGGAGGATGTGGGAAGAAAATCATGAACAGATTTGTACTCAGTGTTGGTACAAAATACAAGCTGTTGGTCTGTGTTTAAAATAAAATGGGTAATGGAGAATAATTCTGAGAGGGAGAATCTCATGAGGTTCAATTTTGCTCATCTCCCACTCCAAACAGAGTAAGGTAAGAAACAGGCTGTGTGCTATCATGTCATATGCATAAGGAAGGATTTTTCCTGCCTCCAGGAAGAGGAGAACATGGCTGTAAACAAACAGAAATACTTGAAGCTGTTTAGAGAAAGTGAGGGTTTTTTTAGAATGGTACAAGAAGAACAGGCTGCTTGTACTTGGTGTTTTTCACTACCTACATTGAGGGGGGGGTTTATGTTTCTATACTATAATAGAGAATGTGCTGCCCAAAGTGAAAATAGTGGAAAAGATGGATTTGGTACAGTTTGAAATCAAAGATCACTGCTGATCTCACATTCATTACTGAAGGGAATTAGAGCAGAAAAAGAGCATGAGAGCTCTCTCAAAAGTAAACAGAGACTCTTGATGAAATTTAAAGACAATACTTGAGATTGCTTTTTACAGGCACAGAATGATCCAGTGGAGCTCATTGCTACAAAACATTGCCAAAGCAGAGTGCTCTGTCTCCTATTGGGTTATGTAGCCATAAAAATATTCTTCCCTGGCTTCACTGGAGGGCTGAAAGTTCAGAAGACTTTTAACTTTTGACCTTGTAGGTGGGGAGAGAGAATCTACTGGTTATGTATGGGGTAGGAGGGCTTTTCTGAGAAGGTGACTCCATCATTACCTGCAGCTGATGCCTGCTCCCAGCATCCCTCCTAACCTCTGGCTGGACCTGTGGCACAGTTCCAGCCACTGTGCATGACAAGGAAGCAGTTTCAGTTGTGCTCCTGGCTGCCAGGTGGGAAAGAGAAAGGAAATATGTCCACAATGTGAATGCAGAGGTATTTAACCACTGACTGCTCTCCCCTGCTGCACAGAGTGCTTTTCACCTCAGTCCCAAAGCAGTCTGATGCTGATCCAGTGGTATGGTTTATCTGCAGCTGGCAACTGCACCACACAGCCTCTTGCTCACCCTACTCCCTGCAGGGTGAGGGGAAGGAGACCTGGAAGGGTAAAAGTGAGAAAATTCATAGGTTGAGATAAGAACAGTTAAATTATTGAAATAAAATATAAAAATAATACCAATATAAAGTGAAGGAACATAACAAAAAAGAGAAATGAAACAGAAGTAATACAAGTAATGGACTAATCCTACTTCATGTTGGAGTACCACAAGCTCTCACTAGGATGGATACAAATGTGTCTCAACCAGCACTGTTTTGCACTGTGAAACAACCCGGTCCCCTGAGATTCACATCCTTCTCTGAGGGGCTGGGAACTGGCTATTTAATTAAAAAAAACAACTAAACCACTGGTTCTGGATTCTTCAGTTAAGAAGTGTTCTTGCCTCCTAGGATCTCTCAGCGGGTGGAGGCCAGCCGGGCCCAGC
The DNA here is from genome assembly GCF_903797595.1 of Erithacus rubecula. NCBI lineage: Eukaryota > Metazoa > Chordata > Aves > Passeriformes > Muscicapidae > Erithacus > Erithacus rubecula. Next base: position 3,850,158 of record NC_136686.1, read on the forward strand.
TCCAGGCCATTGGGGAGAGAGTCACACTGGCCCAAGCAAAGATTGAGAAGATCAAGGGCAGCAAGAAGGCTATTAAGGTATGACTTCAGGGAAGGCTGCATGGCCTCTTCTTCCTTCTTTCTTTACTCCTGATGTAAGTTCTGGAGAATAAAAAGTGCTCAGCTGCTGCAGCTGCTGCCCACTCACCTCTCCATGCCTTGCTGAGCAGGATTGTGGTGAGAATCCCATTCCTGAATTGGCCAGTTGATGAATTTTAGACCCACGAGCCACACAGCTCCAGGCTTTATACAGCCTTTATTGGTTTCTGTCCCAGCTGCTTCCTGAGAAAAAGACATGTGCTGAGCTAAGCCTAACACCCCCACTTCAGGCTCATAGACACTAACTTGAATGAAAGCTGCTGTCAGAGAGCCTCTCTTTAATGCATCTTAATCCCATTGAGCCATGTAAAACTGGTGAAAATCCTTCTTTCCCCATTCTTGCTCCATTTTATACAGTACTTCCAACTCCTTTCCTGCCAGTGGAAGCCTTTTTGCCAGTGATCTCCTAGTACTTTTAGAAAGAGAGAGAAGCTCTGGCAATTCCAGTTTCAGAAGTGGCAGCCCACACATGTTTGGGTCTGTGCATATAGCCCTTCACTCCATGTCTGTCCATTCCCACTGGCAGCACAGATTGCATGTTTACTCCTCTCCTTGTGTTTCTGTATCATAGGATTGCCTAGTTGTTGGAAATTTTCAGTCCCTCCTTGTTTCTCCATAGGTCTTTTCCAGTGCCAAGTACCCAGCCCCTGAACGGCTGCAGGAGTACAGTTCAATTTTTGCTGGTGCAGAAGACCCAGCTAAACAGAAATGGCCAAGACACAAGATTCAGAGCAAACACCGAATACTGGATGAAAAGGCTCTGCAGGTAAGGAGAAAGACAATCAAAGAGAACCTGGAGTCTGCTAATCTCTTCTCTAAAGTGGGCCAGGGCTTTGGGACATAGGCTAGGAGAACATATTTTCATTTGGCCTGTCAGTGGGGAGGGTGTGAGGTCAAGCTGGGAAGCCTGTGGAGATGTCAGTTGGAGAGCTCCTTGCATATCAGTGCAAGGACAAGACAAGAACTTGTCTGGGTGGCTGTCAACTACCAGGTCTCTGGAGCAATTCCATTTCCTGAAACACTGCAGGTGCTGCTGCCTGGGCTTAAGGCTTTGGCTGTGCACAGTGAGGCAGCTGGGATCAAGAAACAGTTTCTGAAGGCTCTGGTATAACTTCTGATGAGAGGGAAAATGTATGAAGGCTTATGAGTTTGTCAGGAGAAAAAGGAGTCATTCATCAGAGCATTTTTCTGCTCAGGAAATTATTGCACTTGGGCATTTTCTCGGGGTTGGAAGGAGAGGAGGAAGAGTTGCCATGCTTCACGTTTAAAAGTTGCTGTGTACATGTTGTGTCAGTAGTAGCAGATGTGCTCTTCCTAGCAGGTAAAGGATCAATTTGACAACCTCCCTTCTCTCCACCCCTGAAGAGACTTCCTTCCTCATCCTTGTGTGACTTGGCCAAAAATAAAGCTGCCACTGAATAATTTATCATGCTAAACTTTCCTGAGTGTTAATGGAGTTGGGACCTCACACAGTGAGGTAGTTATGAATATTTCAGCCAGGCCAAGGAAGCAGGATTGCTGGCCCAATGGACAGCTGGCAAACTTGAGCAGGGTTCCTGCTTCCTTCCAGTCCTGGCAGTAGCACAGGCAGAGCTGCATGGGATGTGCTGGTGCCTGACAGGGAGTGCTGCTGCCTGGCTGGTGGCCCCATCCTGCTGGAGTGTGGGGGGAGCAGAGGCAGGCAGGGAGTGGACAGGGACACTGGTCCCACCCTGAAGGGCTGGTGCCAAAGTACAGCCCCTTGCACAGGGAAGGGATTGAGAAGAACATTGGCTATTAAAGAGCAGTGTCCCACAAAGAGCAAATGGTGTGCCTGGTGGCCTGCTGGCTCCACGTGCCATTCCACACAGCCATCTGTCTGGGATGCACCTCTTCCAGTCCCAGTCAGTCTCTCTACCATTGCCATGTTGTGCCCTTTGGGACTAAAGCTTCCATCACCACAGGAACTTTGTTTCAGGCCCTGGGGGATGTTTGTTGCTCCCCTCCTGTGATCCATCTTTCGATCCTCTTTTGTGACTGTTGATCTTTCTCTGGCTTTGCTCAGTGTGCCTCATGCAGCAGCTGTGACTCTTGCCAGGCTCACACACAGGAGCTCCTGCAGCTGCTCTGTGGGGTGGGGGGATGCTGCTGTCAGCTGGTGAAGGATGGAGGGGCTGCTGTGCTGAGTGAGGCTCAGCGTGGCCAAGCTCCAGCCACATTCCAGGGGCACAGAGCCTGATGTGCCTTGCAGTAATGAAATATGACAGGGAGAAGTCTAATGTTTGCATTTATGCTTTTCTCAATTATTCAGGGCTTTCAGCAGAGGCTCACTGCCTGTTTTCACTTCTAATGAGAGTCTCTTCGCTGCGAGCAGTCGCAGTGGCCTTTGCTAAACTCCACGTGCACACAACACCTCATCAGGAAAGCAAACTCTGCTCATTCAGTTTGAGGGGAAGTGGTGGCAGCCTGTGCTCAGCTTTTAGGGTTTTTGCTCTGGGGAGTAAGCAACTGAGTTGGAAATGTGTGTGGTTCTGCAGCTGATTTTAAATGCTTCCCCCTTGGAATTTCTTCTTGCCCCCTCCACCCCATCCAAGTGAAAACTTGCTGTTGGCAAGTGAAAACAAACTGTTTAGAGGATGCTGTTTGGGTTGGTAAGGTAAGCACTGGTGGGTAAGAGTGCCAGAAACACAGTGCTTGTGGTAAGCCTGGAAAGCCAGTTGCTTTGCACACTGCAGTGGGAGTGGCAAGGCAGGGCTCAGCAGGGAGCTGGGCACTGCCTTTGTGGTGGGAGCTGTGTCTGAGTGCTGCACGTGCCACTCAGGAGACTGGAAAACAGGGTGGGAGATATGGTCTGCCTGGGCTTTGGAAGAAGTGCAAGGAAAAGTTACCATCCACTGCCAGAGTAACCTTGCTAGGTTTCAAAAGTGTCAGAACTTGGCATGTCCTTGTGAATTCTGCTTCTCCCAGAGCCCACCATAGGCATGTGGAGGCTAAAACAGGTTTTTGTCACTTGCTCATCTTGAAGTGCCTTCCCTGCTGGCCTCAGCAGTCCAGTGGTGGGGGGAAAGTGGGATTTCTGGTATATCACACCAATTCCCTTTGTAATAGTAGGTTTAATTAAACTGAAGAACCAGGGTGACTATATATATTTTAACTGTAGGTTCTTAGGAAGAAAAATGCCAGAAAATGCAGTGTCCTTGGGAGTGTGATCCTGCCAGGTGCCAGACCCCAGGCTGAAGTGTTTGAGCATTCAAGCACCCCTCCATGCCTTCAGTATGTCAAGGCTGCCAAACTTTGACTTAAGAAGTTAATGTTCCTTTAAGAAAACTAATTTTTAAATGACACCTTGACTTGTGTAATTCACAGTTGCAGGATATTTTTGACAATGTGTGGTTGTTCTAAATTTCAGAACAGATCTAGGTACTAGAGTAAGACTAGCACTTTGATGGCATTTAAATTAAAAGGATTATATTTCACATTTCAGAATACTCATGCTTAGTGATTTTGTAACTGCCTTAGATGAGGTTTGTAAGTAAGTGCAGGTAATGATTGCTTTCTCACTACACCCTTAAAGTGATGCACAATCTTCCAGCAATAACCGAAATCTACAAAAAGAGAATTTAAAAAATATATAAATTACTTGAGGGCTAAGTGTGTCTGAACAGTTCTAGCAAAAAGTCAGTACTCCCTCATGCTTAAAAAATTAAACATTGGGAAATGAATATTAATGATAAAAAGAACTTTTATTTTTGAGTCTCTGCTCTAAATAAGATTTTATGTATTTTTGCCTATTTGCTTCTATAAAAAATAGAAGGTGTTAATTTCAATGTATTTTTCACAAGCTGGTACCTGAATTAAATCAAAACCTTACAGGTCCTTTCTTATAGCATTTTACAGTCTCAGAGCATCATATAAACTCTTAGTGGATTAACTGAACTGTGACTAAGCCATTTCCTTGGATTTCTGGCTACCAGATTCAAGACTGAAATTTCAATCAGCAGGAACTGCTTGTGTCACTGAGGTGTGGTCTTAGAACTGAACCACCAGTGGTCTCCATTTCTCCCATACAAGTACAAGGAGGGGAGAGGGACTCAGAGAACAGGGTGGTGCAGGGATGCTGGAAGTAGTGAGGCAGTAGGAAGCTGTGGACAGTATTTGGAGTGGTCATCCTCTGGTGGCAGGAGAAAACCACAGGTGTGGCCAGATATTTAACCTGACAAAGTGCTCTGGTTTCTCCTGGTATGAACACTTACTGCCTTGTAGCTGCTGCTTGCCTTAGTTGTGAAGAAAGAACTGTGAAGAGTTATGAAGTGGCTGAGGAGGGTTTCACAGAGGGGTCTGAGGTGGAGGTTTGTTCATCCCAGACTGTCTCTGCTCAGGAACTGATGCCTTTGCTCCCTCTGGAGCAGAGTGCTGTGGGCATCATCTCCCAGAGCATGTGGCAACAGGCACTGTCATACCAGCTGGAACACTGGTCTGATGTGGGATGGCAATTCCTGTGCTCTGTAAAAGTCAGGTAGTTCAGATGCAATAAGTCCCTTTCGAAAGGGAGCTCTATATATTATGCATGAAGTTTTAGAACCAAGAGAAAGAAGATTTCAGTTCATTAGAGTTGAAAACTCATGCAGATCCCTCAGGCTTTGCAAAACCATCTGGCACACGTTCCACCCTCTGCTCTCCTTTCTGCCTGATCTCTTGCCTAGTGCAGGCAGTCTGTTCTTTCCTAACCACTTTTTCCTTTGCCTTCCCTGCCTGCCCCACCAGCTCTTAAAACATCAAGTGAAGGCAGCAGAGGGAAGGTGAGGTAATAGAGATGTGTGAGGACCTCTGCCTGCAGAAAAATGTGTCCTAATTGGAGACACTAACAAAAGCCTTTTAGGCTGTGGTCTTGATCCCTGCACCTTTCTGCACTTTATCTTGGACTATAGAGCTGGAGTGGTGGTTTTATTCTGGTGGATCCATGCCACATGTTTAGTATGACCCATCCACAGCACCAAAATCACTTGGCACAAGCCTGAACTGCCAGCACTTCTCATGAGTACGGGGTTGCAATGTTGTCCATGTGCTTCCTAGCTCAAAGGGAGGTAGAGAGGGAGCAGTAGGGCTCCCAGACCATAGAGTGCATCCAGCAGCATGGGTTGTGGTGGCTGGGGAGAGCTGCCTCAGCAGCTGTGGTTCTAGTGTCTTACCACCTTTTATCTGTCTTCTTACAGGAAAAGCTCAAGTATTTCCCTGTGTGCGTGAGCACCAAAATTCACCAGGAGGATGATGCAGAAGAAGGCCTTGGCAGCCTTCCCAGGAACATCAGCTCCCTCAGCTCCCTGCTACTCTTCAACACCACTGAGAACCTGTGAGAGCCTGGGCAGTGCTGTGCTGCTCACCTGCCCCTGCTTGTCCTCAGAGGAGCTTTGCCATCCCCAGGGGTAGCAGTGACTGCTTGCTTTCCTGATAGGACAGGGTTTGGTACCTCTCTGCTGGCTTCCAGCTGGGAACCTCGCCTTCCCTGCTTTTTGCCTGGGGTGGAGTTATTTTGTTTGCACCTGATCCAACCCAGTTTTGCACTTTCTTTTGCTTAGCTCTTCCTACTGTTCCTCTGTAATTTCTCTCCAGCCTTGAGGTATTCTGTCACTCCTGCCCCTCTCTTCACTGTGTGCCAGCCTAGGTACTGCTTCTTCTCCTGACAGTTTCTCACTTTATTGCTTTTGCTGCTTTAATGTCTCCACCACCTCCCTCACTGCAGTTTCCTTCCCACTGGGCTTTGCATCATGGTTCTTCCTTCTACTCTTATTGAAGAGCTGCTTTAAGCTCTTCTTCAGCTTTCAGCTGTTTGACCTGCTCTTTCTTCTCTTGAGCCATGGATCATTGCTCCTTTTTGTCTGTCCTCCTGGTCCTTGAGTGACAAGTCACTGTTACCCTGCTGCAGGCTGTAGGATGGTTTCAGACCCGGTGGTGGAAAGGGGAGAGCTTGGTCATGGTGGCACTACCATGGGGCTTTGCTTTAAAATTAATCTGGAAGCTGCACTGGCAGGGTGGGAGCTGCTTGCCTCCTAGTTGAGGAGGGGAAAGGCAGGAAAATGGAGCTAAAAGAAGGAACCTGGAAGGCCCACTGGGTTCCATCTTTATGAGTGAAATCTGGTCTCTGCCTCCAAGGCCCTCTTATATACACTGTTTCTTCTGGCCTTGGCTCTCAAGGCAGCATCATTACAATACTTGTTCTCTGCCCTTAGGTACAAGAAGTATGTGTTCCTAGATCCTCTGGCTGGAGCAGTGACCAAGACCCATGTGGCTCTGGAAACAGAGACAGAAGAGAAGCTCTTTGATGCACCTCTCTCCATCACCAAAAGGGGACAGCTGGACCGACAGGTGAGGTGCAGCTGCTTACACTTCAGAGGGTTGTGCTCAGCTCCCTGAAAAGAAAGGGCTTTTCTAGAGTGGTGAGCAGGTAGGACAATAGCCCCTTACAGGGCTGCAGAGTACCTCATTTATCAGAAGGACCTTGCCTAGTTTTGTGCTTGAGCTCTTGGTGTGAGCTTGATGGGTGAGACAAAAGCCTCACACTTGGCAGGTGTTTCTGTCTGCTCAAGCCTTTGTTGAGTGGTGAAAGGAGAGTGATGGGATATGGACTCACCTTGCTGCTTGACCTCAGGGCTGTAGGGGGTTTGGAGGATCTATCACTTGATCAGCTCCAGCCTGGTGCAGAGTCTAGAGATGCCACTGCTAGAAGGTCCCTGGGGTGAAGTGTGATCATTCCTGCTGGGAAAGGGTGCCTGCTGGTGCAAACAGAAGGGACAGCCAGACTGAGAAAAGGGCTCTGCCATGTGTACACATGGGCAGGCAGTGCACCAACCCAGTTGCCTCAACATGTGACTAGTGCCTGACACTTTATGAAAGCCATACCTTGGGTGTACCAGCTTTGCTGGAGTATCATTTGGGACTGGGAAAAGGAACCTGAGAATCATTTGCTCATTATGTTGGACTGATGTTGGACTGGAGGAAATAATGTATATAGTGAACAAACTATTCACTGTGTTGCCTGTGTGTTAAACACAAAAGCAAACCCCTGTAACTACTTCCGCATTTTAATCTTTGAAATGGTTCAGACACTATATTCTCCTGGATGAGAAGGGACTGGTTTATTTAGGCTGCAGCAGTTAGTGCATGAACCCTTCAGAGTTCACTTGCTACTATGAAACTAAGAAGAGTCCTGCATTTCCTCCTCCTGCAGTCTACCTTTCCCAAGCCTGGTCTGCAGGATGTAGCTTCTGAGCACAGAGATGTAGGGGTAGCTGATGTACCAAGGAACAGCAGCCCAGCTCTGATTGCTGCCAGATTGTTCCCTGCTGTGCCCCTGCAAGCACCTAGTCACTGCCTTACCTTGTTGGTTTGGGTTTCTTTAGGTTGCTGAAAATTACTTCTACGTGCCAGATCTGGGCCAGGTCCCTGAGATTGATGTGCCCTCCTACCTGCCAGACCTGCCTGGCATTGCTGCAGATCTCATGTACAGCGCCGACCTGGGCCCTGGCATTGCACCCTCTGCCCCCAGCAGTGCTATTCCAGAGCTGCCCACTTTCAACACTGAGTCAGTGGAACCTTTGCAACCAGGTATTTGCAATCCCTGATCCTAGGACCCTATGAAGGAGGAAGGCAGGGGTTGCTAGAAAGCAGAGACAAGGGAAAAAGTCCCTTGGTAGAAATTTTAAGATGGATGGATGATGGATGTTGCACTTCTGGCTTAGGCCTGAGTGAAAGCTGCAGCCTGCTCAAGTTCTGGCCTGACTGCAGCCCCTTTACCTCCCTCCTCCTCTCTGCATAGCTAGGGAGGAGGGAGCACAGTGTGCAAAGACTGAGTTTCAGCCTGGTGAGATGCCCTTGTGTGAGTGGGATGCAGCTGGGGAGGGAGAGTAGGGGAATCTCAGATTCTTACCTTGGTCCTGCCTGCTGTTAAGAGATGATGCACAGGGTGGGAGTGCTCTACTGCAGGTGCTGAGGACTCTGATCTGATGTGTGAAGCTCTGAGCTGAAACTCAATGTGCCATCCTCTGGGACTCCTCACATACAACTTCTTTCATATTTCAGATCTTCAAGGTGCTGAGCTATTGCCACCTCCTCCCCCTCCACCTCCTCCACCACCTCCTGTAATGCCAGCCCCGGTGCCTCCTCCACCGCCTCTGCCCCAGCCCACAGCACCCTCGGAACCGGCCCGGACAGTGAGCGAGGAGAGCAGCAACACAGTGCCTGCAGGTAAGGGCTGGGCTCCTCCACAGCTGCACCAGCCTCCCTGCCTCCAGCCCTTGGGACCCCTGTGCCTTCCCAGCCTTCCAACAGAAGGGGGGAGCTGCAGTGGGAAGAGATGCTGTCAAGGTACTGGAGTGGCCTTTCCACGGGAATTTGCTGGGCTTGTAGCTGATGCACTGACCCAGGTGTGCTTCCTGTTTTTCCTCTGCCTGCAGCTTCAGTGCAGGGAGCCCCAAAGGAGGTGGTGAACCCCTCTACTGGGCGTGCCAGTCTGCTGGAGTCCATCCGCCAGGCTGGGGGCATTGGGAAGGCCAACCTTCGCAGTGTCAAGGAGAGGAAGCTGGAGAAAAAGAAGCAGAAGGAACAAGAACAAGGTGATGAGGCTCTTTGGCAGAGCTGCTTTTCCTTGCCCAGCCTGGGGACGTGTGGGTCTGGGGGCAGGCAGGCAAGACAGGAGCACAGTGAACTCACAGAGCAGAAAGGAGTTCTCTCTCTTCACAGGCTGATGTAGGTCTCAGGTGTTCACCAGTCAGCCAGAGCTCTGTGAACTTGCTAAACCCCACTGGCCCAAAGGACTTCTGTCTCAGGACTTGTGAAGTTTCACCTGTGATGCACAGGACCAGGCACACAAATGAAACCCTGGGGGCCAAATGGGACAGGGCTGAACCAGTTTAAGCACCTTGGCTGAGGTAGCTGGGGAGGGGATTTGATGGAGCTGCTTTGGCAGAATGAAACTGCAAATGCACAGCCCCTCAATGAATTGCACTCATGGTTTTCCCCAGATGTGATTAACCCTGCTGTGCCTACTGTTTTCCTGACCTGAAAACAGACTGTAGTTTTGGGGTGTCATACAAAATTAGAGGTATGGAGGGTGTTTTTTAATCCAAAGGCAGAATTGCAGGGAAATGCTTTTGCCATAGTGCTTAGCTCAGACTAATCTTTCTTCACTGACTTTTTCTTCTCTGTTTTAGTGAGAGTTACAGGACAAGGTGGAGATTTGATGTCAGACCTCTTCAACAAGCTGGTGCTGAGGCGCAAAGGTACTGTCCTAGGATGTGGGCTGCTCCTTTCACCTGGGAAAGAGGGAGAGCACTCCCTGGCACCCGAGTTGTGTCAGCCACAGCCTTGGAAACAGGAACAGAGATTTTCCTGGGCAGTGTATCAACACTATAGCTGGGAGTGTCTGTACAGAGAATGAGCAGAGGAATTAATCCAGTGCTTGAGCAGCTGCCCATATGGGCATGTGAGATGCCCTGAGGTCATAGCAGGTTCCTGGGGCATTTAGATGGAAGGTCACACCTCAGCACTGGGCAGACAACAGCAGGGACTTGCTCAGGGGGAGCTGTAGTTAAAGGAGACCTTGGCTGTTCTGGTTACCTGCGTGGTGAGAGCATGGCTTTCCCCCTCCCCTTTGCTGAATCTCTTCAGTGTCTAGTCCCCAGGTGTCACTCACTGGTGATTTCCTTCCTTACAGGTATTTCAGGGAAAGGACCAGGAGCCTCTGGGAACACGGATGCTCCTGGCAGTCCTGCTGGTGCCTTTGCTCGCATGTCGGACTCAATACCACCCCTCCCACCCCCACAGCAGCCTGTAGGTGAGGAGGATGAGGATGACTGGGAGTCATAGATGGGATCTATTCAGTATTAGTGTGAAACCATTGCTGTCTGAAAAATTTCCATGAAGTTGAAGGAAGCAGGTCCTTACTGCCATCACTTTGGTAATAGTGGGAAGTGTCATCAATTAAGAGTGTGTAAAGGGAGAGCCCAGCTGTCCAGCCATACAGCCCAGCACCACTAGCCACAGGCTGGAGGGCACCAGCTGCTGGAAGCAGGTGCTCCCCTCCCTGAATGCAGAGCTTGTGCAGACAATGGGGTTTGGACCTACTCAAGGGGCAGGTGACTCACAATGGAAGTTTCTCAGAGGCAGCTGTTTCTTTCCCTGTGGGGCTAATTAACATACAGGGAGCAGGTAACAGCTCTGTGCCATAAGTACTTTCTTCCTTGTGAAGAGCCTGGAGGGGTAGCATCCAACTGCTGAAACTGGAAAAGAAGCAAACAAAGCTCCTGGGATGGGACTTGCTCAGGATGACAAGAGGTACCTGGGAACAGCTGAGAGGTTATATTGCTGTCCCTGGTATTATTGCTGTCCTCCAGCACTGATCTATAACCCTGGAAAGAACCCCAGAAAAGTTAAACTTTAAAAAGTTACTTTGAATTCATAAACTTAAGGGTTACAAAGAGCAGAGCAATCCTGTGCTTAAGCATTATTAAAGGAGAAGTGCTGTATTGTGGCCATAACTTTATTCCCCTTGAAAGAATGAACTGCTTCAATATATTGACCACTTGAAGCAAGGCAGAAAGAGGGTCAGGATAAATGTTATCCACAGCTGCTCCATTACCACTCTGTTACTCCAGCATGACATAAATTAGTGGCCTGCAAGTTTACAATTCCTAAGAAAAGCTCAATGATGGCATTGGTCAGTCAGGCCTCCTACACTTGGTGGTTGATGGGAAAAAAACATGTGTTCAGTCAAAATGATTATTCCCCTTACTTAAGTGTACTTAAAGAATACTCGCCATACTTGAGTGTTTTTACTGGAAGTATTTAATCAATTTAAATAAAACCTTAACAGCTGTAAACAAGTAGGTGCCTGCTGCTACTGTCTTCACCTGCCTCAGATCTCCAACCAGTTTCCCTCCTGGCTGTGGTGCTGAAGGCTGTCTCACCATCATGGCACTCAGATACAGAACAGAAAACATCCACAAAGGAGGCGGAAGGCAGAGATTTTACAAGTCCAAGGTACAGAAAAGCAGTAACTTGTGTTACTTTACCTAGTCTTCAGAGGTATAAGTCACAATGACAAATACCATGTGTTCTCTGCTCCACATCACAAAGCATCCAACTTGCCTCGATGGAACTGGGAACACACAAAAGCAGGCAGTTTGTCCTTGACTTTACTCTAAAGGGAAGGCTTGAAAAAGTCCAGATGTGGACAGTGGGGAACAGTGTTGGTAGCAGGACATAAGGTATGATGAGTTCTGACCTTTCTTAACTCAGCAAACGCTGATCCAAAGGCAGGTTTCACCTGGGTCCTCTCCCTGATCCACTGGGGCAGTTTGTTAAAGATGGCAGGGCGTGCGTACCTGTGATCCAGGAGCAGGATGCTTGCAAAGTCCTTCTGATGGCGAATGGCCCTGCCTGTACAGAGGATAAAAACAAAAGAATGGCCAGTCAATCTGTAATGCATCCTTTTTCCTACCCTCCTCCTTCAGTGCATTTCATATCCCTCAGCCTGTCCAAGGAAGGATGAATTACCTATCGACTGGTTTACTGCCTTCATGCACAGGTTTTCAATCAGCACTCTGCTAGGTGCCTGGCCAGCAGCTCTGGGCTGGAAAGAAGAAACAGGCAAATCTGAACACAGGACAGATGTAAATCAAATTGGGAAGTCTTAATGACAAAGTGAGGTAAATACTTTTACCCCTGCAGGGTGAGCGGGTGGCCAGGCAGACCCCAAGCTGAGAGTAAGGAGGAACAGAAGAGAGGCTGCAGTCAGAAAAGTGTGTTGAGTATTCACAAAGAGCCAACCCAAGGTCCCCTTGAAGGCAGAAATCTTGTCCCCAGGAACAGCACCTCCAGTGAGCAATGAGAAGGGACAAATGATCCTAGCAAGCAGCTTTTATCACCCTGCCACCCCCACTGGTTGAAGGGTCCTTGCTCCCCTTGGAACTCAGTTTTGGTTGCATTTACCTCCACCCAACTTCCTGTTTAGACCTGTTCAGGAGCACCCTGGAGAAGCCTGTGCTCTCAGTACCACACTGTCTGGGAAATGAGGGCAAGCTCAAAGAAAATAAAACCTCTGAAGAGCAGCTCTGGGATTCATGTGCTGGGAAGTTAGTACTATAAAGCAGAATTGAAAGAGACAAAGGAGTAAGTGGCTCTTACCATTGTTTTGTCAAGCCAAGTCATTTTTTCCTGGAGTTCTGGAGATCTAATGTTGGGGTAAGGCATTCCCACCATAATCACACACCTGCAAGGGAGGACTGCATTATTCTTAATGTCCTAGAGCACTTTGCCAATAGACTGATAAATTAGAGGTCACTGCACCCCTGAAAGACAGCCAGCCCTGCAAACCAAAAGCAGCAATAAAGCACAGCAGTCTGACAAGCACGTGCTGAACAGAGCTGCAGAGGGATTCAGGGTGCCAGAACAAAGTGATTATCTAGCACAGCAAGCCTAACTGCATTATTCACTGAAGAGGGCCTGGACTGGCAGGTTTTACAGCACCCAGCAGACCCTCCTGTTGCTCTAAGCACCAGCTAAGTCACAGGTTCCCCTCTGCAAGTACTGATATGCCCATCATGCTTGGAGTCACTACACCACAAGCCAGAGGTGGCATTCCCAGGAGCAGTCACCTTACCTTCCCAGGTCATCGGAGAAATTTATCCCTTCGCTCATTTTGCCTCCAACTACAGAAAGCAGCAGGGCCCCTGTCATCTGTCCTCCTGTCTGGCTGCAGCGCTGCAGGAGAGGGACCAGCAACTTAAACCAGAGCAGGGAAGATTTCTGTGCTTCAGAAACACTCCCACACTTAGGCTAGAGCCCTCTCCTTGTTAAAAGTGCCCTCCTTTGCAGCATTCCCATATCCACACTCCCATCAGCCTGCCTGGTCAGCTTACCTTTATGCACTTGGCATATTCTACCAGCACCTGCTCCACCTGGCTGGCTTTCTTAGGCTCCTGAAAGATCTGTCAAGCACAGTTCATCAGTTACAGAAATAGGAAGCAAACAGTTTAAAGAAAGGAAATAATTTTATCCCCGTGCCATTTAACAGCATATGGAACTGAGGTCACGAAAGGGAAAATTTCCTGAAAAACTAACTTAACCAGTACCTTCCCTCCACCCTGAAAATGCACTACAGCTCTTTTCAGCTGGGCTCTGGAGGGAGCAGCAGCTGCTTCTACCCCTCCAACAATCCCTTTCAGCTTTGGCAGACTTGTTCAGTACTGCAAGAAGTTCTAAGTCATCCAAGAGCTGAGAGGCAGAAAAGCAATGTGCACCTCTTGCACCTATGAATCAAGACTCTCTGGGGTCAGGAGACTCTAAAGCTGCAATATCTTGGAGGACAGGGACAGGACAAATCAATTTGAATCATCAATTAATTCCAAGCAGTGGCTCCCCTTGCCCAGTGAATAAATCAGCTTTTCATGCAAAGCATAAATAAAGTAATATTTCTTTATGCTATTCTAGAACACTTAATTAGTTACTGAAAACCTGTGCAATTAATTAAGCTATATTTTTATAGGTGCTGTATCTTGGCCTAAAACATAAGTAGTCTTCCTAGTAAACAAGACATGCAACATTTATCTTCTCTATAATATTGAAAAACTTACAGAGTGTGTTTTCCTTTGGTTAGAAAAAAGTAGTATCAAATTTTACCAGTTAAAATCAGTCTTTCAGTAGAAAAATAAGTGGCAATTACAAATACAAGTCAAAACTAACTTATTGAAAAGTAGCTACTTAAGCCTCTGATTTAAATTAACTTTCCCTGTGTAATTTGTATATAATCTCAGTGTGATCTCACCACAGCAACCTCAGGAAAGCCTTGAACCTTCCCTTCTAAGATCTTGTATGTGGGCAGTTGAAAGTCACACTTGCTGCACTTACACCCAGTTACCTTGCTAACACATACCCCATTTGCTGGGCACTGCAAAAGCTAAACAAGAACAAACTGGAATTGAAATTTGGAACAAATTGTGTGTGGTCCAAAGCCTTGGAGGAACCAGGCAGAGCACTGGGACCCTGACTGGACATACCTGAAAGGCACTCACAGTGGTAACTACAAGCACAGAGAAGATGAAGCACAATGCTTCCACCCAAAAATCTACAGGCTGCCCCATGTGCCAGAATGCCACGAATCACCAAGGCTGTGAAATATCAGGGACTGTGGTAAGTTGATTAGCTTTTGGGAAACAGAAGTCACAGCCAGGGTATATGTAATTTTTCTTTCCCATAGCACATGACCCAAGATCCCTGCACCACAGCCTGAACTGCCTGACTTTCAATACCCAGCTTTCACATACCTGTGAGAGTCATTGCAAAGACTTTATATTTGAAGTGATATTGCATATTTAATGTTTCTCACTGCTCCTTCAGCAGGAGTCACTACTGCTAGTCTCTCAGTTTTCATCTCTGCTTCTAGCAGATAGCAAAATGCCATTTGTCTTATGAACTGCAGTCTTGTATCATTCTACCTAGCCCTTGGCTGTGCTGGTCTGTGCTCAAGGGACACAGATGAGCTTGGGAAAAACAAACTCCCTGTAGGAGCTCAACCTGAACAGCCCCCCAGCCACAAGAGAACAAGCCTGCTGCCTATGGAAAGCAAAGACTGTCTGCCCCCATGGCCACTACACAGACTGTGCATTTCAAGAATGTACAGCTGCAATCAATCTCATTTAGATCACAGCTCTGTGCTCAGCCACCCAGGCAGTATCATTTATCTGTTACTGGAGGGATTAGCTGGATAAACACCCATTCAGCTCTGCTGTGCAGACTATGGGAACAACTCAGAGAGAGGCCTGGAATGCATATGGCATTGTCTGGGTTTTACACCTCCATGGAAAGTACCAAGTTCCCTGGCTGCACAATCACCTTCTTCTTGGCTGAGAGGCGGGAGAGCAGCCCTGTCTGCTCCCAGTGTCCATAGACCTGCTTCTCATATTCGTAGGAGGGGAAGAAGCACACCACACCTCCCGGGATCACATTGCACAGGTTGCAGAGGATTCGACCTGTCTCATCCATCTGCAAGAGAGATGAGAGCATATTGCAGCTGACAGGAGCCCCAGCTAGTGCCACTCTAATTCACTGCTCAGTCCCAGGATCACACCTTCCTTATGACATGCCTAAGGGAAGGAAAAAATGTGGGAAATATGTCAGATCTGTGAGAACTCCCATGGGGAGCTGGGCATCATTAAAAAGCTCTTTGCTGCTTGGCCTTCTTCCCTAGCCCAGGGTTTCTGTTATGGCTGTGGAGCCATGGTCATTCAGGAAAGGTTTCCCTCAGTGGATGGAAGCTGTCCCACTAAAACAGATGTTGAGAGCTGGTTAGCACATCTGGCTGAGATTCAGCAGAGGCAGAGCAGACCTAGTGTCTGGCTTTGGGTACGTACTGGCCTGCCACAGGAAGAAGGGCCAAAACACCTGCAGCTGCTCTTGTGGTTTGGGATTTCCCTTGCCATGGCTTTTGCTCAGCCCAGCTCTTAAACAGAGAGTGTACCCTCCTCTGAAATACAAGCAAGTAAAGCAAAAAGAGATCCTAAGAAAGGGAACAAAGGACAAACTGACCATCTGAGGCAGGTCTCTGGTCTGGTAAGTGAACTCCAGCTGCTGGTTGGAAGGACCACTGCAGAGGATGATGGGTAAAATATTTTCTGGAGGAATCACATGTCCTGGAGACAAAAACAAGTAGTGAGAGTCAACATCACTGCTGTTGGCACAAACCCCATGTGCTGAAGAACTTTACTTGCATTTAAGTGACAGAGGCAAACATTAGCCAAAGTGCCTAAGTCACTCAGCCACTCCAAATTCCATTCCCTCAGCCCCTGGGAAGAAGGTGTGGCACATGCCTGCCAATATCAGTCAGGACCACAGGGGAAGCTCAGAGTGAAAGGGAACTCACACCCCTTTACTGCCCTGATTTTTAAGAAAGACACCCCAGCACATTTTTAAAGGCAAACTGCAGCCCTTGCAGCTGCAGAGCCCCCCCTGCCAGCCTGGCACACTCACCACAGGAGAACTCCACAATACGGGCAGGGTCCACGCCAGCACAGCACAGCAGCTGCTCTCGGAAATCAGCCACCTAAGATGCACAAAAGAAAGACGAGTAAAGTACAGTGTCCCAAAAACTACACGGGCAGCACCAGCCCGGGCCAACAGCGGAGCAGCAGCGCCCTCTGCCTGTGCTCAGCAGCGCTGACTTAAGGCAGAGATCCCTGGGGATCCCGCCTGCAGAGCCACGGATCCATCACCAGGTCCTCCAACTGCTCCCCGTGCTAGTTCTACCCCGAACTCAGCCTGGCTGCTTTCTTTCCACCCCGGCTTGCAGATGGCACCACCGACCTCCTGAGACCCCAGCACAGCATCCTTGTTCCCTCACCGGCTGCATGGTGCCTCCGGCAATGATGACAGCACGGCATTCTTCCACAACCTTGGCAAAGTGGACAGCTGGATTCAGCAGGAGGAATTTGAGACTGCTCTGACCAACTGTGCCTGGGAAAAGGAGAGAAGAGCATTCAGGAGCTAGCTGTGACACATACTCAGGGATATGAGATTCTCCCTCCTGACATGGGTGCTCTGACAGGTCCCCACCTCTCAAAGGACTTGCTGTTCAAGACAGAGAGGCAGCAGCAGGTAATGGCAATCTGGGAGTTACCTTCTGCTTCCTAATCTCCCTGGAGCTGTACAACAAGCAGGACAAAAATTGCCATCCAAAGTGGGAGCAGACCTCTGCAAACCCTGGCCCCATGCCCTTGGTTAAAAATTCTCTTGGGGTCATAAGCATCCTCAGACAGATCAAGCCAGCCAGCCTACATCACAGATGGCACAAATGTTGCTGCAGGTTCCCCACAGCCTCTTACATCTCCTCCCTCAGTGCCAGTGGAGCTCCCTGCTTGTGACTGACTCGTGCCATCTTTCCCCAGCTCACCCTTTCCAGTACCTTGCCTGTTGAGAATGACTCTGCCATCTTGGTTTGCGTTTGTGAGGGCTGAGAGAAATCCTTCAATCTGCATCAGGGGAGAGGCAGCTCGGAGCTGGTCATGCTCAGCCTCCACAGGAGGGCTCTGAGGGGTACCTGCTGGCCCAAAAAGAAAAGGAGAGGCAGGCAACTTAGGCCAGGCTTCTAAAGACAGGGGCTAAGCACAAAACATGCTTTACAGGAACACAATAGCTGGCCTACATCTGCAGGCAGAGAACAAAGACCCATTAAAGGGGAAAACCCAAATTCTGTCTCATTGCTAAATAAAAAAAAAAAATATAAAAGAAAGATCTGTATTTGTGGATGGCACCACTAAGCAGAGCTACTACACACAGTAGCTCATGTCCCAGAGCCAGCAGGTCACAGAAGTGCAAAGCTTGAGTGCAGGTGGTATGAACATGGAATTACATAATTCAGCTTGAAAGGGACCTCACCAATCGAATGAACAGTTGCCTAGGTCAGCCAGTGAGAGCTGTTAAAAAACACCCATGCAGGACACCTCCTCCAGTCTCTCATTCTGCAAATCTGCTTCTCCCCTTTCCTCATGCAGAGAGATGCAGGTTCCACATCCTTACTCTGCCCACAGATGCAAGGAGAGGATGCCTGAACTCACCCTCTTTATCAGATCCCTGCTGAAGGGTCAGAAGAAAGTTCTGCAAACCAGTCAGTTTCTGGTTTTCCTTGTTGATCTTCACTGCTGAGGCAGGGCCCCCATATCGTTCCATGAACCCAAAAAGCTGCCAAGCAAAAGCCAGAACAGCAGGAATCAGAGAAGACAAAGGCAGGTTTGCTGGCCTGCCACAAATTAAGTTCCTTAGTAGATGTTCACACACCAGCCTAATCAGAACGTATCAGCTCCCATTACCTTCCTCCACCACTGAATCAAAAGCAAAACAAGTCTCTAATGTCTGTTCTTCCAGTGCAATGCAGCCTACTTGTCTGGCAGATTTGAGGCCAAGTAGCACAGAACTGCCACCCACTGGAATACTGTGGTACACCACATTGTATATTTCTTTTCTGGATAAGCAAGTTAATCTGCCCACATAGTACTTTACAGGAACCATTTTGTTTACAGAACAGGGTGGAGAACACCTCCAAGCCTGCTGCATCTTCCATCTCAAACTCTCAAACTCCAAGGGTGAAACAGCATTGGAACATGCTGACAGGGCAAGTACCTTCCTGCTGATGAGGCTCTTCTCACAGTACCGCTGGACCTGTTGAAGGAAGACAGAAAAATGAACTGGCATTCAGCACCTCTCTCCCATCCTGTTGTCCTTGATCCTTGTCCAGCAAGGCTGCCACTTCCTGTGCTTTTGGGGAGAGGTGCACAGCTCTTCATGGGTGCTACAAACCAGACAAGTTTATTACAAAGGCATTCCAGAATGGAAACACACAGTGTTAAGGGGCTGTGTTTGGAGGTTCAGTAGGGGAGTCAGGTTACTGGAGTAGCCACATTTCTGCATCCACAGCCCTTACAGTGTAGCTTTGCCTACAGACAGCTAGAAAACAGATTCTGCCATGTGGGCTTTGGCTCTACTTCCAGCTCACACACACACTCCAAATAATCTCAAGTCACCACCACCTGTGCCCTATCAGACAACCTTTGCAATACCTTGAAGAGGTTGATATTGTCAGTCTGGCTCTGAAATAGAAAGTCATTGATGGATTTTAGTACTGTCCCTGAAAGAAAAGAGGGAAAAGGGGAAAAGAAATTATTAGCTGCTGCTGGGCCTGCACCTCTTACTGCCCACACCCATGTCCCTGACTGATAGCTCCATACCCCAGGAGCTCACTACAGTCTTACCTGTTTGGGAAACTGCCTGACATCCAGGATTCTGGTTCACATTACCTGTAAAGCATGAAACCAAGGAAGGCTTTAATCATCTCAAAATTTATCAGGAAACTAAAGACTGAGCTTGAAAAGTACAGTGCACAAAAAAACCCCCCAAGAAGTAACTACATATCTGCAAAATATAGCTATACAGACAAAACATCAGCTCCACTCAGTTTTCATTTGCCCTGTAGAGTAGCCCTACACTGCAGAACAAGTGTGCTGCTGCATCCTAAGGAACACCACCTACATTCCTTCAGGCAGGAAGTGGCAGGAAGCATTTCTGGGTGATCAGAAATGCTCACATCCTATGTAGTCACCATGCTGCAAAGACAAAGGGAAAGGGCTGCAACACATCCCTCACCCCTCAATGCAGCAGCAGGAAGATGAGAAGCACAGAGGCTGGCAGGCAACTGGGAGGAGGGGAAAAACCTAAGGACACCTACATGCCCAGAGTCCAGAACAGGATTAATTGCTACCACTCACTGCATTTTACATCCTAGTGTTTAACATCCACCTCACATCTCACTTTTGCAGCCCCTGTCCCAAAGAACTGCATTTCCCTGGCATGGAGGAAGTTCTATATCAACTTAGGACATTTCCCTCCTCAAGACACACTAAGGTCTAGCAAACAGATCATTGGAGAAAAGGAGCCCTGCAAATTCCTGTGGACCTAAAATCAAAGCAAAATAGCATTTTCTTACAAAGGGAAGGCACCAGTTGGGAAAGATTCATTCTGCAGATGCATGCTGACACTCATAGAGGCCTTACTACCAGGTGACCTGGAGATTTATTTCATGCAGTTCTTTGTGCTACACTGTTATACATCTGCTATATTCCTCACTTTGTCCTACATTATCCCCACTCCAAATGGATCTCAAAACCCCAGAGAAAGAGAAGGAAACTGCCTCTACAACTTAGAATGTCATTTGCTGCTCCTCAGCTAGTGAAACAAAGAGAAAGGTTCAAGTAGACACCAGACAACTTCCCCACATACAAACCAGCCTGAGAAATAAAACTACTACAGGAATCTGAACCTATACATGAACAACACTGTCCTGCAGTCTCTGCAGAGGAGGGAGGGATACAGTGTCCTGAGGAGGCACTAACTAACTACCCTTGGAGACAAAAGATATTTTCTTACCTCCCAGCATGGCCACAAACCGCTCCAGTAAATACAGGATCTGCTTAATGTACATCAAGTTCTTTGCCTTCAAACGTTTCCTATGAAAAAGGAGACATGTTAAGACCCCAAAATCTCTTCAGGGACTAACCAAAGCAGCTGAGCTGCAAAAACAAGTACATGAACTCCTCTTCATTTTGGAGAGACAGGAACTAAGATCTCTTCCAGGCTCACTCTCCCTGTTTGTGACAGGGCAGCGTCTTCTGGATATCCTGCCCAAGGTCATCCCAAAGCACTTACCCATGCTTCCCACACTGTTCCTACCACTGCACTTCTCCTTGCATATTAATTTTAGTTCATTTATTACAATGGCAGTGATGCCTCAACATCCTGTTGCAATAATGCTCAAAAATTTCAGAGTTATTAGCATTGAACACAACAATCAGGCTCTGCAGGGCAGGCAAGATGCAGAGCCAAAACCCACATACAGCTTCCTCATCCTCAAAGCTTGCTGCTTCTACCATAATGCCAGTCAGCATATGAAAGACTAAGGGAGAGACATGAAAGACTGAATCTTTTGAAACTCTGCATCACAAAGCAGCAGTGATCAGAGGAAGATATTGGGAAAGGAACTAAATGCATAAGGAGAAAAGAGAATCCTCAGGGTATCCCCTTGCTGCTAAACACCATCCCCAGGAGACTAACTTGGATTCTAGAGAGAGATAATGAAGCAAGTGTCTTTTCATCTGCAGAACTATCAATGCAGTAACTTTCCACTGAGGAAAAGCAAGAAAGACCCTGCAAGCCACAAGGCAAGCCAAAGCATTCACAGACCTTGCTCTGCTGAGCTGTTTCCCCCCAAGATCCTCACCTGTATCGCTCCATGTACTGTGACAGCTGGGAGTGGGCACAGCACAGCTACACAAATAAAAAGCAGAAGCTGTTGTTATAAATGAGAGCAGCAGGGGCACTGCTGGAAGCAGACCTCCCTCTCCATCAGCAGGCCAGGCTGTGACTCACCTGAGAGCCGCTGACCTCGGCACTATGGATGCAGGTGATGGTGTCTATGAGGTTGTGAGCCTCATCAATGATCACAACCTGATCCTTCAGCTTGATCCCAGCAGCATTCCGGGTAGGCTCATGTAAAAGCATCTGATAGGGCAGCACCACCAGCTACAGGAGAAGCACACACTGCCCTGATTCCAGCTCTCATCATTACAAACTTAAGGCATTCTACAACCGCTCATTAACAGCCTGTATCAGAGGGCCATGCAGAATTCAGCCAAGTGATGTACTCCTATTATGGGAAAGGTAGGAACAAAAACCAGAAGCACATATGGAAATATGCTACAGGTGCATATGGACTCAGATTACCTTCCAATTCCCCTTTGGAGTGCTGAAAGCATGTCTTCAGAGAGAACTCAGCAAGGAAGAAGAGTGGTATAAGAGCTAAGAGTACACCTGTATGTCAGTATTGCCTCATACTTGCTGAACTGTTCGAGTATTTCAAAATGCCGAGACATACAGTATTCTTATGAATTTCTGATGGGAATTCTCATTTTCCTTTGCTTTTCTGAGCAGAACTACAGCTGACAGAAATACAGCCTGTTTACAGACTCCCCCAGTCTAATTAACAGTACTAGAAGGAGCAGGCATCAGTTCTTTCTTAGAGTGGCTGGCATTAATGCCACTAAAAGTGTTACACCTTACCTGAGCAGCAGGGATGGCGAATCGACTCCCATAATATGGGCAGGCTTTGGTCTCCCTTCCCAAGGACACCAGCTGCTCAATATCCTTCACTTCCACTAGAACTTCATCACGGAGAAACTGCATTTGCTCATAGGAATAAAATGGGCACACGGTGCGACTCACACGTCTCTTCTTCCCCTCATTCTCCTCATCACTCTTCTTTTCTAACAGCAGAAATCAAAAGAAAGCTATGAGCAACACACACAACAGCCTAGAACAACCACATTTCAGAACCTTCTGGATTTCAAGGCAAGCTTTGTCCTATGTATTCCCAACCTATCACCTATTTAAAAATTATTCAGCAGTAACATTTCCATCTCCACAGTGAGCACTATTCTTCCCAGTTAGATTTAGCATGTGACATCTTCCAACACTTCTAGTACTGAGTTAACAAACACAAGTATCTTTCCATGCAGAAGTCCTGACCAGCTTTAGACACTCAGAAAATTCATCTTGATCTCAGCATAGCTGGAGATCAAGAAAAGCACCAAGGATTCCTGTTCCTCCAACCCATCATTTCCAAGCTCCTACCACTCTTGCTAGAACTGACTGTCAGTGCCCAGTGTCTCCACACTCTGATGACACCTTTATCAGGAATTGGTTCCCCAGGCTGGGAGCATTCCTACCATGTTTGTTCTTTTGCATCTCCATGCAGCGGTCATTGATGAGCTGGAGAGCACCCAGGCGTCGCACCTCCTCATTCACACACAGATTCTGCCATGTGAAAATACAGGAAGAGGAAGGGAGTCAGTTCACAGCTGAGTGCACCCTCTGTTGTAAAACAGAAGATTTTCTTTAAACAAAAGATTTTCTTTAAAGCAATCTCAGGCCAGATTCCAAAAAGGAAAAGTCTAACTGCTACAGACATGCTCGAAACCCACAGAAACTTAGGAGAAAAAAAAAGAGAAAAAGAGGCTCACTGCTGTACAACAGCTTCTAAAAAATGCTGCCAGAAGTACTAGCTTACTAAGAGGAGCACCTTCTCAATGACTCAGACATCTGTAATACTCCGTATTAGAAAAGGTAAAACATATTTTTGTGTTTACATCGAAGGGCAAATTACCAAAAACAGAGTTCATAGAAAAATGTGCAGATGTGTTGCAACTCATGGCTGCCTTAGTTTTTGAACAGGAGATTCAGCCAGTCCCCAAGGTGACTTCTGTGGCACCAGCTCCACACAGCTCCTGGCAATGTGTTCTGGGTCCCTTGAGAACACCACCACGTACCTGCCTGGATCCCAAGGAGACCAGACGTGTGTCTTTGCCAAAAGGACTTTTCTGCACCTCGCGCACAAACTGGGACAGCTGGGAGTGAGTGCGGCTGCAGTAGTAGATCTGCCACGAGGAAGAACAAAGGGAAGACAAGAAGCACATGGAAGCCAATCCCTACCTGAGACCTATAAGGAAGCAGCCAAGCACTTTAACAAGGTTCACCTTGCTCAAACCTTCAAAAGCACAAGGGAAGGCACATGTTTCAATGTCACCTTAAAACTGCTGAGGCCAAAAGTCCCGTCTTTGTTTTCTCCTCTGCATTTGCCTTTGTTTCCATTGAATTTTCCAAGGTCTCTATAAAGCAGGGACTCACCATGGGAGAGTATAAAAAACTATTTATTGCTGTGTGCTTTTACAGCAAGCCACAGCGAAAACTAAGCAGTGCTAGCACAGCAAGCTGCTTAGGCAGGCAGTGTAGTGCAGGAGATGAGCACAGCAGAAGTAGCTGTCTTTACCAACAAACCTGTCAGGTTTTGGAAGCTTGTTCCTAAATCCTTCTGTACTGCCTGACTGTTGGAAAGGTGCAAGGAAGCCATAACTCATAACACTATTCTATGAAGTGGCACTGTTTAATTTCCTCATCTCACCTTAGTCACGTGCTCCTCTTCCAAATCATCATCATCTTCTTCCAGCCTAAGAAAAGAGAAAGCTCAAATAGTTTCCTTTCAGCAGACCACCTTTCAGCATTTGATTCACACTAAGAATCAATGATGCTCCACCACAAGAGTGAGGTCTCAAGAGAGATGATTAAGTCATCTCAAAAAAGGCCTCAGAACTAATCTGAGGTGGTAAAAGAAAAATGAACTTTTAAAGAACAATGTAAATGTGCATAATCAACTCAAGTCTTTCTTTTTAAAGGAAAAAATCTCTGTGCCTCTTTTCAAAGTTCAAGATCTTTTTTCTTTTGATTCAGGGGCCTCTAAGCCTCAGGCATAAGCTAATTAGTGCTGTACTATTCTTTGGTGAGCTTATTTATTTATTTTTGTAAAGCTTTCCCATTAGAAGCAATTTACCACCCTCCAGATATTGCATAAAGGCTTGAGGAAAGCATTCAACTGCCATAAAGCTCCTCAAAGGCAACAACAGTTCAATATTTGATAAACTAACTACATATAAAAAAAGCAGTTAAGTGTTCTGCAATTTTTAAGGCAGAAGGATCTGTCTAGATAGTAATTAGTAAATTTGTAATTTAAATGTGTTTGACTTTTTGTGCTGAAGTATGGCTTCTGGCTTTTTGCATAAAGCAAATGCATGGGAGAGAAAATGTGCATGGGGTTTTCATGACAAATCTCTGTCTTCAGAAACGTGAACATTTCTGCCTTTAAAGTATCAAAAGATGCCAGTGCTCATCTGCAGAACTGACTGCTTCCTCTGGTGTCCTGAGTTCCACTCTGCTTTTCTAATGCAAAGAGCTTGATCTCAAGTCACTCATTCAGCATCCAGAGGCACACTTTGGGAAGCTGAGCATGGATAAAAGCAGAACACTGCCACACATTTTTAAGATGCACCTTCTCAGAAAGCACTTCAATTCACTTAGATCAGTCCAACAAAAGTTTAAAAAAACCAAACCAAAACAAACTAAAATCCCCCCAACCAACCAATTAAATAAACCAGAACAACCACCACCTTACACCATCTGAAAAGATGAGAAACACATTTTAATAAAATCTGCTCAACTGCTTTAATCAGGGCGAGACAAAAATGAAACAGAAAATGTTCCCTCAGCCCCTGTCCTTACCCAGATACCGCCTTCTTTTCATCATCACTCTCATATTCAGCAAGAATCAGCTCCTCCTCATTGTGATCCAGCTGGTCTAGAGCACCCTCTGCAGCTCCCTGTGAAAGAGCCTCCTTGCTGAGCTGAAGAAGGCGCTTTGCCTCATCCTCCTCACATCTCTGGAAGAACACAAAGGCACAGTATTTCCTACATTAAAAGAGTAGCACAGGGGCTGCTTTATGCCATGG
The DNA here is from genome assembly GCF_903797595.1 of Erithacus rubecula. Taxonomy (NCBI): domain Eukaryota; kingdom Metazoa; phylum Chordata; class Aves; order Passeriformes; family Muscicapidae; genus Erithacus; species Erithacus rubecula. The sequence goes on from NC_136686.1 coordinate 3,875,203, forward strand.
ACAGGTCAGAAGACAGCACAGTCCCCCACAGAAGGCTGAAGCTGTTCAGCCTCACAGAAAGCAGCTCTTACCAACAAGTAAAGACGTGCCCACACAGATGGATATGAAGGGGAAACATAAAGGACTTTCTCTGCAAAAGGCCTGCTGAACTAATAGACCCTCAATGAAATGCTCATGTAATCCAGTATCACTTGCTTAAAGTGACCCATAAAAGATACCTGCCTGAGATGAAACAGTGCAAATAAACCTGAACAAACATGTAAGGACATAATCAAACACTGTGCACATTTAACTCAAAGCTCAGCATCTGGTTTAGAACAAGATTTCTCTTGTTTTTTCTCCAGTAATGTGACTATTACTCTAACACAAGTCGACCTCTCTACAAAAATTCAATTAAACTGTTGAAGAACAGTTTTCTGATTAACTTCTGTGTCATGACAAAGAAAAGTTCATTTTTTCCATCTCAAAACAGCATCTTCCAACTCAATGAGCATTTTTCTACTATGGCATTATACAGAAAATGCAGTTAGTAAGAAGTACAGAAAAAAGGAACCAGTCACTATTTCAAATCTCCATAATTCTCTCATTTGCTTTCTTGCTTTTCATCATGCTTCTCATTTTACATGCTCTTCATTCTCTTTTACAAGACAAGTTCTTTGTTCCATATGTTTTTTTATTTCCCATTCTTTACTATTCCTGTCATATCCTTTCGACCAAAACATTTGAGTATTTGAGATGGAGCATACTAGAAATTAATAGCCTGGCAGCCTAATAAACCTGTCTATCTGGAGACCTGAGCTGAGTATTTCTGGGAAGTTTGACTCATATAATCAATAAGCATCAAGAGCACTGAAGCCAGTTTATGCATCTAAATGAGAGGAAATATATATCAGTGAATCTAGTATCATTTTTATTCCAGACGTACAGACTGTTCACACATGCTCATAAAACAGAGATCTTCTCCCCCAAAAAGCCTCTGAGTATTAAAGCTTTTAAAAGAAAAGCAGAGGGCCAGAAGACAATCAGAATACACATAATTTCTGCCAACACGCAAAAACTATCATAGGAAATTATCAATGCACAAACTGTTTTTCACATCTGTACTTTCAAAAGAAAATGTAACAAAAATTTCGGATTACCGATTTCAGAAACTTCATACAAAGAGCTCCTCCAGCAGGTGAATTGGATAAGTCAGTGTGAAGTCACACATAAGCAAGTAGGAACAACACTGAAGATAACCAGAAGGGAAAGTTCTGATGTCTATGGAATAACTCACCTTCCTCTTTGCTGCGTATTTTAACTGCACGTTGTGCCGAATTTTCTCAAGACTATCCTCTCTCTTTTTCCTTCTGATGTGTTCTTCCTGCAAAAAAAGAGACAGTGTAGGCAGGATGAAGTGGATTTAGTCCTCAACCCTTGGAATTACTAGTTATGCTCTGGGCATAGAAAAAAAGACTGATGGAAGCAAAACTGCCAGTACAGGGAGCTGTTCTCTGCAAGTGCTCGCCTAGTGAGTGTTACTTTGCTCAAAGCACTGTAGTTCCTGCAGGCAAAGACATACCACCACCAAACTTGCCTCCCGTTTTTTCCAGTCATTATCCAGGATACAGAAACAGTTTGCCCAGAGAGGGGGGCAAAGGAGAGAAAGAGTTTCCTTCCCGGGAGATGCTAAAAAGCCGCCTGCTCGAGCAGAGAGGCTGTTCCAGGTGAGCCCACGGGTCCCTTCCAGCCCCACGCACTCCGTGCCTATACGGTATCAGCCCTCCCGACCTTTTCCTCCCTATTTCCTCTACACACGAACCTTCAGCCTGTCCACCCTGTCCCGCTCCTCTTTGTTCTGCACGAAGGCCGTGACCCAGTCGGGGTCGCGGGTCGGGGACACGGGGGCCGTGTCCGCGCTGTCCGGCCGCGCCCGCTGCGAGCTCAGCCCGTCCTGCGCCAGCAGCCGCTCCTCCTCCCGCCGCCGCTTCTCCTCCCAGTCCCGCAGCCACGACAGGGCCCCGCAGATGAGGCTCAGCGACTTGCCCTGTCACGGAGAGCCAACACAGTGAACAGCGCTGCCGCCCCCGCCCGGCCCCGCTCGGATCAGCCCCGGGCTCACCGTGCCCGTGGGGCTCTCGAAGATGCCGACCCGGCCGGCCTCCAGCGCGCCGTACAGCGCCTGCATGAACTGCTCCTGGATGCGGTACGGAGTGTAGGGGAACGGGAACCGGCCCGGCGCCGCCCCTCTCTCCGTCCCGGTGTTCTCCAGCCCGCTGCTCTCCGTCCCGGTGTTCTCCAGCCCGGCGCTCTCCATCCCATCCCGGTGATCTCCGTCCCGCCCCGCTTCGAACCGGGCGCCGCCGCCGCCCCTTCCCGTGACGCGACGGAAAAGCCGCCCCGCGCCGCCCTCTCCGCACAGACTTCCCTTTCCCGAGCTCCAAATCCTGTTTCTCGTTCCCTCCCATCACACGCAGGGACAGAAAATTGGATTACCGAGGGGAAAAAAGGTTTTATTTAGGATGGAAACGCGATGTAATAAAGCATTGCGGTATAGAAGAGGTTTATGTAATACGCAGTCCTTAAATGCCAAACTGTTTGTGTTAACATTCTGGAAACAATAGCGACCTAAAGAAGAGTGGCATAAAAAGAACGAATTGCAATCAATCAGTCTCTGTACCATCAGTGAGAACTCTCCGTGTACCAGTTCAGACTAGGACATCTGGGGGCAAATCCTTGCTTTCTAGGTTAAGTAATAATAAGGCCACATTTTTGTCCATGTCCCAAGTCTCAAGTTGGAAGGAGTTTCAAATCAGCAACAACAAATCTGGGAGAACCTACAGACTGCCTTTCAACTGGAAGCGCTTCTACATCCAGGTTTTCTGGGAACAGCCATTAGTTTTGTGTTACCTAGCTAGCATGAGGTAGGAATTCTTTGTCCCATGTAAGATTTGAAAAATAGAAAGAAAAGACAAACAATGAATTTCTGCTCCAAAGTCTCACTCTGAAAAGATCTGGAAATGCCTTGTCAAACACTATGTAAACTTAACTACATTCATGAAAAGGAAAAGTAATAGAAAGAAAAGTTCCTAAGTCTACTACAGCATGTAAGAGGCCAAAGTTTTGAGTCAGAACCAACCTGGAACACTTTATTTTCATCTTCACCTTAGCTGTATTTTACAAGCCCAATTCTCCCACTTACTATTCTAGCATATATTCACAGTATCCACTTACCCTGAAGCTGGTGCTCATTCCTCAGGCTCTTGGCACTCTTCCTAAACCCCCAGCACTCAACTCTTGGGACTAGCTCCCTGCTGCCAAATCTCCTGAATTTTTTTGTGCTTCTGGGGTTAACACCAGATATACCACATCTCCAGTCAGTCTCTTCCCACTGTGTTTCTCACCATGCATTCAGGTACCCCCAAAAACTACTCTTTTTTTTATTTTTTTATTTATTCCTGCTCTGAACATCCACTCCAGGCTTATGGCAGAAGTGAGCGGGAGGTGAGGATTCTTCTATCCACCAGACATTTTGTTGGTTCATGGCCACGTGGATTTTCAAATGCACTTTAAGTGTTGAACTTTTCCGGAAGGTTTTCCCACACTCGACACACTTGTAGGGCTTGGTTCCCGTGTGGATCCTCAGGTGGGCACCGAGGGCCGAGCTGTGCCGGAAGGTTTTCCCACACTCCTCACACTTGTAGGGTCTCTCACCACGGTGGATCCTCAGGTGCACGTTGAGAGCTGAGCTCCGGCGGAAGGTGTCCCCGCACTCCACGCAGATGTGGGGCCGCTCCTGGCCGTGCAGGCTCTGGTGCCTGCACAGAGCCGAGCGGTCGCTGCACCTGCGGCCGCACTCGATGCACTGCAAGGGGCTGGGCAGGAGGCTGCCCTGGCACACGGGCAAGGCCTTTCCCCCGTGGATCCGGCGGTGAGTGCCGAGTGCCGAGCTCTGGCTGAAGCCCTTCCCGCACACGGGGCACTGGTATGGCCTCTCACCCGTGTGCGTTCGCACGTGGGTCACCAGCGAGGAGCTCTGCCGGAACGTCTTCCCACACTCCGGGCACTCGTAGGGCTTCTCTCCCGTGTGAATCCTCTGGTGCCGAATGATGGCTGAGCTGTCCCGGAAACGCTTCCCACACTCCTGGCACTTGTGGGGCTTCTCTCCGGTGTGCACCCTCCTGTGGATGATCAGGGAGGAGCGGTCACTGAAGCTTTTCTCACACCGCAGGCAATTAAAGGGTTTCTCACCCTTGTGGCTTCGCTGGTGGACAATGAGATGTGAGTTCTGGCTGAAGCTCTTCCCACATTGGTTGCACAGGTAGTGTCTCTCTCCCGTGTGGGTGCGCTGGTGCCTGATCACATTTGACCTCTGGCTGAAGGTCTTGTGGCACTGGCTGCACTGGTAGGGCTTCTCCCCTGTGTGGATCCGCCGGTGTTTGATCAGGTCCGAATTGCGCACAAAGCTCTTCCCACACTCGGGGCACCTGAAGGGCTTCTCTGCCAGGTGGATCCTCTGGTGCTGGCTCAGGTATGAACTCCGGCTGAAACGCTTCCCACACTCCGGACACTTGTAGGTTTTCTCCCTCACCTGCTGAATCCAAACAGCACCATTCCCACACATGGGCAGGTCTGGCTCATTGCCAGCAAGGACAGCCTTGCTGATTTGGGCTTCACCATTCTCCTTGCACTCCCAGATTTCCATCCCATATGGAGGTACCATTCCCCGTCTCTTTGGAAAACACTTCTCCATCTCACTTTCTGTTTTCAGCTCCTCCTTGTGGTCCTGTCTTTGATCAGCCTCCTGGAGGGAATCTCCCGTGAGCTTCCTGGAGGGGAACAGATGGAGTTCAGCTGTCACTGAACTTTCCTGATGAAGTTCCAGATGAAGGCTGCCCTTCTGCGTGTCACCCATGGTCCTGTCACCTGCTGGAGTGAACAGAGGAACTAGCAATGAGTAAGTCCCTGCTTTCTCTGGGGAGGGGGAGGAAAGTCCAGACAGGGAGACCACCAAGACCTGCTGCACATCAGGCACCAGGAGTTGACAGCACAGGATAGAGCCCCTTGGTATCTTCTCAGGGCACACGGAGACTGAGGTGAGTGGGAAGGGAATGTGACTCAAGGATGGGAGGCCACTGTTGCCCAGTCTGCAAAGGGGATCCTCTGTCAAAGTTGCAGCCCTATAGGGCAAGACCCATCACTTGCCTGCCTTCAAAGTTCCCATGTCTAGCAAGGTTAGAGGAATATCATGACTACTTTCCCTTATAAGTCCCACTGCAGCTGCTTCTCCTGCTGCCTGTGAACCAGTGTTGTTCAGCCAGTATTCCCGTACTTGATCAGGAAAGAAATCAGCCAACACCATAGAAACATTCAACCCTACCCAGAAGACTATTTCCTTTCTTCCTTCCAGTCATAGCCCTTTTCCTTAAAGAGAAAGCTCTGCAGCAAATTGTATCTAGATTTTGTCTATAGAACAGATAAACAACTGAGTGGAATGATAAACTGTTTTATTAACCTTTAGACTGAAACATTTGGAGGCTCCTCGTTTTTCATGGGTTATTCTCCTTTGGAGACACACCTTGGAAATTCATGCTGGAGTGTGAGTTAGGATGAAGTGGACAGCACTGCTTACAGACTAAGCATCATTCTGTGACATAGAATAGGAGGTGATGCAGCAGATTAAACCCCTCAGGTTTTGTTTCAGCTGACCTGCAGATTTTGGAAGACACCAATTACACTGGTTATACCAAACCCGAAAGTTTTGTCTACAACACTCAGGGCTGAAAAACATTGGTGGTAGAAACAAAGGTACTCAAAAGCACCTCAAAGCAGCAAACTCACCCAAATATTGTCAAATATTATCAGCACCAAAATGAGAAAAAGCCACACTTTCGTTTATGTCTTTTAACATTATGAGTATATTCTTTGCTGAAAAATACACAAGATTGTTTTCATTTTGGACATTTGGGTCTTTTTGAAAGGGTATTAAATGTCCAAGGACTGTGTTTCACCTTTGCTATACTCCGCCTACACATCTTTGTGGAAACAGAATCTATTTACTGAGGGAGCAGAATAGGCAGGGTGAGTGTGGAGTGTGCAGCATGGTACACCCCAAATTGTCAGCATTCAGCTCTTCCCTTCCCAGATATGCTCCATGCAATTTCTCACCTTGTGAACAGTCTCTACTGGCTCAGTGTTAGGCTGCTTCTGGTCAAAAACCTGCTTCTCTTCATTTAAAGCCAAGCTGGGGACTGCAGGTCCTGATCAGGGGAAGGAAAACAGACATAATAAATACCTGCCATGGTAAGATTACAAGGGGTTCAGTATTTAGGAGCTGAAAGTAACCTAGACCATAGGAAAAGGATGCCCAGAAACATGAGTCAGGGTCACTGCCACATGCCATGTGACACCACTGTTCAGGTCCAATAACCAGGGCCAGCTCAGGTAGCACACAGGTCAACCACAAGTCCAGAGAGCTGCCTTGATAGCTCACTTCCCACAGGTGTCTGGATACTCTTCCTGCTGCACTTCCAGACCAAAAATGCCTCCTGACAGAGTTTTGTGTAAGAAAAGTATTGATTCCTCAAACCATTTTCTCTCCATCACCTTTCTTCCTAGTGTTTTCTGCCATGGTCTAGAACCCTGTTTAGCACTTTGTGGATCCAGTCTTAATGGATCAGCCAAGCACACAAAGATCTGGGCAGACTTTGATCCACTCACACATTATCAACAGCAGCAGCCCAAAGGCAGAATTTCCTGTCTGGTGCTCCAGAAAAATGCCTGTTTGACTGCCTCCTTCCAGAGGGATTTTACAGGGCTGGTAGTGAGCAGGAAGAAAGAGTCACACACACCTGTTGATGCACAAACACTGCCTGGGGGAGGGGGCAGCAGGGAGGAAGCAGGAGCAGCAGAGGATGGAGCATTTGGAATGCAGGTGTCTGTGACATCAGTGGCAAAGCAGAAGAGGTGACACCTCCAGCAGTGCAAGTGGGCCCTAATTGTCACAGGCACTGCTCCCAGTGCCATGATGGCCTTGTGGGCTTATCTGGCTTTGTCTGGTGAGTAGGAAATATCTCTCCTCCAAACCCAGTTGTGAGGAAGGGCAGCTGACCAGGTGCTCTACACCCTTCCCATAGCTCCTCAGCTTGGGCAGTTTGGAGGCAAAAGGAAGGGATGAAGCACCCTCCAATGCCTCAGGTGCAAAGATTCCAGGGCTTATAATTTTGGCAATTTTCACCACTGGAGTTGGTATTTTATTCATCAAGGAAGGCCACAGAGCAACCCAAGAGCCAGGTAAAAGTCAGGTGCAGTGGGCACAGGCTGGAGCAGAGGTGGAGACTGGAGATGCCATGACAGGGACAGCTGGGCGCATTAAACCAGACACTAGCACTAAAGCACAGGTCTGGAGTTAACCCAGAAAGCTAAGAGGAAAGATTTAGCCCAGTAAAGCAACAGGGGAAGCAGGAGAAAGAGGTCTAAGAGAGGACCTTGGTTAAAGACCTATTTAGCCAGAGGAAGAGAATTTTCAGAGGCTAAAAATAATCGAAGGAAATGGTCTACTTGCTCCAGCCCTGACAACAGAGCAATATTCTCAGTTTCAGCCATGATTTCCAAGATATTTCTCCCAGTTCAAGATTTGAATCTCCAGAGCTTTGGTGAAGGGTCCCCCACCCATGTACTGTCACTCCTTTCATCATGGGCAAAGCAAGTATTCCACAGATCTGGACCTTCCATCTCTAGGTTGCTAATACATTCTCCATGTGCTGGGTTCTGCACCCAGAAAAGGCAACAGAGACATGGATTCAGTCCTCTAGCTCTTCTGAACATGCCGTGGTTAGCCTTTCCTTCTCCTCCGACTCCCTGCACTCTATTTTCCACCAGTGCTCTTGGGCTGGGGCTGCATAGCTGGCCCTCAGGGCACGAAGGCACAGAAGCCAGGAACACCACTCTCTGACCAGGAATACCATCAGTTCTTCACGTTGCTGCAGATGACCATCCAAGCCAGAACTGTCTGCCAACTTCGTGAGCTGTATGGCTGCATGAACTCACTGGTCCAGAAACTGGATGAGTTTGAAAACCATGGAGTCATCCCTCCAGGTAAAACCAACCATGATTCCCAAGGGCAGGCAGTTGGACAGGAGTCCTGCATGGCCCAAATCACTGGGAGAAGAAACACTCAGGATCTGGGGAGGAGAAGGGGTGGGTAGCAATCCTGCAGTAAGGAGAAGGCATGTCCTCATGCCCATCCTCTGTCACATTTGACTGGATCCACATGCAGCCCTAGGACCAGCCTCCTCTCACCCACTGGGTCATGAAGATGACCAAGAAGCAGTGGAGTTTCTCAAAAGGGTTTTTCATGGAGGGCTGTGACTCCACAGGGAGGTCATTGCTAAGGGAGGTGCCAGCACTGGAGTCCATCACTGGACCTGTGTCTTTATTTGCCTCTTTGTAGGGCCCATATGCTCCAAACTGCCAGAAAAGTCTTTCTTCCTCAACTTCTGCACCTTTTCTCTTTATCGCTGTGTTACGAAAAATTATTTCCTTAAGGTGAGTTATTTAGCTATAACCTGAAGATTATGGTATGCTCTGGGTAATTAATAGGCAAAAGAGAGAGTCATGAATATGATCAAGTAGGAAAACAGAAAGCTAAAAGACAGGGAAGACAGAAGACAGACATAAGCAACCCACCTTCCAGAGGCACTCACACCAAACTGATGAGCTAAGACAGATGGGACCTGCACCTACTTGCCAAAAAGGAAACTTTACAAAAGGCATTCTTCAAGAAAATGAACCTTTGAGGACTATCTCAGCCCTCATTTCCAAACAAGTTGAGACAATCTAGGTTTCTCCAGAAGAAAGGGGGATACATGTAGGCTAGAAGAACAGAGTAAAGAGAACTGTGAGTCCCAAGATAGATTTATGGGGACACTTGACAAGGAAAGGATACAATGGTTTATTTTGCTTTCCTGGGCTCATCTCAGTAGGAAATGGAAAAGATGAGATTGTACAGTGAGAGCTAAACCCACAGAACAGGCACAGGGCTGTGCTAGGTGCTTGCTCCTAAGGCTCTCCAGAGGAACATTTTCTCCTCCACAGAGGATTGCATGCCCAGGACACAACAGAACCAAGCAGCATAGCCAAGCAGGCACCACCATCATCACAAGCAGAGATGCCATGTCACCCAGCAGCTCTGATCCCCACCCAGCCCACATGTCCCCCACTGCTGGCTCTGGACCTGGCATAGAGGCAGCTGTGAACCCCACCTTCTTACCCGTGAGCACACAACCAAATCCTTCCGGCCCACAAGCCACAGAGGTGACAGCCAGCGGCCAGCATCAAGGCCACCTGCTCAACAGTGACATTGAGGATCTCCTCCTGAGGATACTGGACAAACAGGTGCTGACTTCACTGCAGACAATGAAGTTATTGACGTCCCTTGGGAAGACAGTGCGGGAGGAAGACTTGCGGAGGGCTGCCACGAGCCTGCTGGTGGCCCTGAACAACGCAGATGTTTCTTGGTCACAAACCAACTGATACAGCTCAACAGTGTGGTAAACACAGGGGAAAAGCCATCTCTTCCAAGTGCATGGGGAAACGCTATTGTCAGGATTCAAAGAAAAAGATGTTATCCTCTTGGAAGTAACTGTATTGAAAAGATACCATTCTCTCCTGTAAAAACTGTTTGCTCACCATTATTGATGTTCGGTGTGTCATTCAAGGGATGTCATAGGAGAATGTTGGCTTTTCTTCACTAAATGTAGATGCTCATGCTCAAAAGCATTAAGAGAAGAACTTTTGGAAACAAGAATGTGCATATACATACACAGATACACAAGGGGTGCTCTGCAAGTGCAGGAAGGCCTTACTCTGCAAGGGAACTGCTGGTCCAGTGTTCTCCTTCTACTGGGGTTTGCACATAGTTGATATCTACTTCTGAAACACTATTATGAAACTCACAGGATAAACATTCAGATTGAGAACCGCCTCCTGTCTCTCACAAAAAGAGAGAGTCTGACTTATAGGAACTTGTGCTGAAGTGCTGTTTCTTTTCTAAACACTGAACATGCCTGTAAGTAAAACTGTGTGAAGCCATTGGGAGTCTGCACTTGCTGCTAAAAGAACCAGCTCTGGTTCTCTGAATCTCCACTCAGAGAAAGATGGTGTTACCTCAAACTCAATCTAAGGTCTAAGTGTCTTTGGCTTCCAGGAGACCGCTACTGAAGTGAGAATCCCCTATTCACCCTTCCTTCTGCGGGCTTGCTTGTTATCTATTCCACCAAGGGCTGTGAGGAGAAAGAGGTCAAAGGCAGCTCTCTCAATGATGCACCACACTAAGCAACATCCTTGTGGAGATGGCCTGGGATGCTGGTTCCCTTTACAATGTTAAGTGACACAAACACAGCTGAGGGAAATACAGGTTCTGTGTCTATCCATTGAAAAAAGTCCTTAGAAAGAAGATATCAAAATCACAGTCCTCCATTGTCCTAGGAACTGTAATCTTTCCCAAAGTCTTAGGCAGGTCACACACACAGGGAAATGTGCGAGCCCTGGAACAGTCCCCAGCAGGTAGGATCCCTAACACAGTGCACACTCACTCCGGCACACGAGCTCATTCTCTTCTCCCTGGAGGGTGCCAAAGCTGCCAGATCCCTGCCTGAGGCACCACGGCTTGTGCCCCCATTGCCTGGGCACTGACAGCTTCCCCAGCTCCAGCAGCGGGGGCACTTCTGGCAGCAGCCTTTGCTTGCCACCCCCACCCTCGGGGCTTGGCTGGCCACCCACGCGTTTGGGTGCCAGATTTGGCAGCCACGAGCAGATAGCTGGACATTTCCCATTCGGCTAGCTCCGGCCAGGCCCTGCCCTAATCCCGGTGCCGCATCCCTGGGCCATCCTCCCGCCGGGGCTGCGGGGCCGGGAGAGCCGCTCCCCCACAGCCGCCCCGGGCTCGGTCCCCGCACCTACCGCAGCCGGCCCCGCTCTGCCGGCACTGCAGTGGCGCTCGCAGCCCGTCAGCTCGTCCGGCGCCGCCCTGCTTTGTTAGGGAGAAGCCGCGTCCCCCGGGGACTCACCGGGAGCGGGGCCGTGGCGCTGCTCCGGTTCGGGAGGCTCCGCCGAGCGCTCCCCGGGCGCGGCCCCAGCGCCGCCGGGGATGGGATGGGGACGGCAGTGCTGCTGCTGCTGCCCCGAGCTCTGCGCGGAGCCGCCCCCGGAGGGAGGGACCAGCTCGGCCGAGGGGCAGAGCAGATCACCCCCGGCTCGCTGCCACCGCTGTCCCCGGCGGCCCTGGCCGGGAGGTTCGCGTCCTGCTCGGTACCGGGGGCTCTGCAGAGGTGGGAGCAGCGTCAGCTCGCGGGTCGCAGCTCATACCTGCACCGAGCACCCAAGCTGGGCTTCCAGCAAGCGTTGCTTTCAGTCATCATTTAGAAAACTGTTGCTCTTTTCTCCCTAAACCCCAAAACTGCAAAGCCGAAACCTTCAGAAATTAAAATGCAAAATGTTTTCCTTTGGAGACGTATGGGAGGCATGAAGGGTGATGGCACTGGGACATGCCTGTAGGCTCCCTCCAAACCTTCACAGTTTGGTGTCACCAGAACCCAGTGCTGACCTGTTTCCTTGGGGTCCATAATGTGAGTGCTTCTGCTTCCACTCGTCTTCATGTGCAGGGAAGCTGAAAAAGACCAACATTTTATTCAAAAGCAGTGTAAATACTGACCTATCAAGTGACAGCGTGAGCCCCCAAACCACTGTTAAGGGAACAGAAATGGCAGCCAGAGGAAAAGGAAGGGCAGAGATGGGGTAAAAGATTAGATGGAGGGAGAATGTAGTCCAGGGTAGACACTAGATAAGAAGATTCAACTCTCCTAGGAAACAATAAGCAGATGAAAATAGGGGCCAGGAACATGGGTTTTCCTGCCTGATGTACTTTATTAAAACCAGGACCACATCTCATGTTTGCAAAGATTAGTCCAGACCCTCTTGTTCCCACAGCATCCCCGGCCACTGCTTTAACACATTCAGCTTATTCACATATCTGATTTCTGAGTCCTTTGTGTTTAACAGCAATACACTGATCAGCTTTAAGGACTAAACAGTTTTATATGCCTCACATTATTATTCCAGTGGGAATAATCACAATTGACAACTCAAACCCATCCCATTTAGGCACAACACCCCCCACCACTAAATGCAATTTAATGTGTTCCAAGAAAGGGAAGGAAATGATACCACCTCAAATCATTTTACTGTTCAGAAAATGGCTGTTCAATTATGTTGCAGTCTTAGGATTTTCATTCATAATATCCAGGGTAGCTGCACTTCCCCTGGCCTGAATACCCGCTGTTCTTTGATTCTCTAGCAGACACATTGGTGACTATCTACATCTCTGATCTAATAAAATTTTAGATACTAACTTGCATCTTTCAGTTTCTAGCCTCTTATCTGAGCAGAAAAACCTCCATTAGGGTTAGTATTGTTCTGAAAAACTGACATTTTTAGAGTTTAAAATGCCCAAATCAACAGCAGGAATCAAATTCAGAAACAGCAGCTTTGATGTGGAAGAGGGAATATGGTGATATATGTTTCTCAGGCAACATTCCACATTGCTGGAGTTTTAAGAGTTATTGTCAGATAGGATGTATAACCTCCCTAAATAAATGCTTATATTATTATACACATATTCATGTCTTATATGTTAGAACATCAATGTCTTCTGCTGACAGTCATTATCACCATTCATAATCCACCCTTGTCTTTTAATCCTCACTACCACTGAGACAACACAAACCTCACAGACATTTAGTCTCCCCTACAAAAGAAAGCTGCTCACCAAGCAAGTGGCAATCAGGACAGTCTCCTAACCATGCTGCTCTATCCTCATTCCTGTGAGTATGCCTTTGGCCAAAGGCAAAATTTCTAGTGCAGTGACCAATGGCACACCTCTCCCTGTTTTTGATGCTGTGGAGTGCTTGAAGCTTGCAGTTATGCTGGAGGCTCTTGGATGTGGTTATTCCTTTTTGATATAACGGGACCTCTTTCTCTGGAAGACACATTTGTTTTGGTAAATGAACACAAATTCCATTACCCTCCTCTGGGGTGTTCTAAATGACTGTTCTGCATTTGGCTAGGGAAGGATTCATTCTCTTCACAGTGGCTGCTATGGGGCTGTTTTGGATTTGTGCTGAACACAGGGTTGATAATATAGAGATGTTTTTGTTATTACTGAGCAGGGCTTACACAGAACCAAGGCGTTTTTTGCTTTTTGTGATGCTGATGAGGAAGCTGCGGGTGAATGGGAGGTTGGGAGGAGACACAGCCAGGAGAGGTGACCCCAACTGAACAAAGATGTGCCAGACCATATGGCCATCCTGCTCAGTATATAAAGGCAGGGGAAAGAAGGAAGAGGGAGGAAAGAGGAAGGAGAAGGGATAATGTTTGGAGTGCTGGCATTTCTTTACCCAAGTCACTGTTACATGTGATTGTTCCCTGCTTTCCTGGAGATGGCTGAACTCCTGTCTGCCCATGAGAAGCAGTGAATTAATTCCTTTTCTTGTGCATGCAGCATTTTGCTTTTTCTATTAAACTGTCTTTATCCCAACACACGAGTTTCCTACCTTTTATCCTTCCAGTTCTCTCCCAGATCCCTCTGGTGGGGGGTGTCAGCGAGTTACTGTGTGGGGTTTGGCTGCCACCTAGGGTGAAACCATGACAATGACTCCAGCTTAGAACGTCATTTCATCTGATTTTTTTAGTGGTTTGCATACCTAGTCAATACCTTACCATCTGTCCTCAGAGGACAATAATATTTATTCATTAACTTGGAGATGCTATCAAACAACTTGAGTTTGAAACTAGAGATCACACAGCTGGCTTTTTTTGGTGTCAGGCATCAGAGCAGTATTTTGGCAAACATTGCAGCATATAAGCAGACCTAAGTGCAAGAACTAAGGGCAGAACTAAGAAGCAAAATAAGGAGGCTACAGGGTTATTTCTAGTTGCCAGGAACAACTCTGACATTCTGTAGCTCAATTTGCACTTTGCAGTTTATGCTGTTGATTCAGAAATCATTTGTGATGTTTAGAGCTCAGAAACAACATCCTGCACATAATTAAAAAAATACAATGAACTTCCCTGTTAACCAGCCAGTTCAATTCTGAATGTAATAGCCTCATTGCTTGTTGCTCCTCCAAAAATACTCTGAGCAGCAGCTTGATGCTGCCTGTTGCACACCAGCTCCTTTGCATGCAAGTAGAGAAATTGGAGATGTCTCACCTTGTCCATAGGGGTTGCTGGCTGTAAACAAGTCCCCATCACCCAGGTGCCAGCACAGTCTCTCACAATAAAGCTCTCTCAGAGCCAATGAAACTCTCTCCTCTGCAGAAACCAATGCTAGGCACCCAGAGAGTCTTCCATTAATTACTCTGATCAGCACTGAATCACAACATGCTGAGCTGGAAAGAACCCACAAGGATCATTGAGGCCAGCTGGGAAGATCCCTAGGGAAGTGCCCTTGGCATGCACAGACATGACAGAGTCTGGAGAGAGGAGGTTTCATAAGCACTGTCTTGAAGAGACCTCTGTCAGCCAAAGGCTGACATTGCATTTACCTGTTACACAGAGGTAAATCCCAGTGATGCCAGTTGGAGATAGTATTTACACAGCTTCTAAACTGAGGTCACTTTCTGGAGGTGTTTTAACCTGGAATCACATTTTAGAGATCTGCTTTTGAAAGGTGGGAATCAAGGGATCTCACTCACTTTTATCCAATCAAGACTAGTGGAAACAGGAATGTGATGCATTCACAATTAGGTATTTGCAGCAACACACCCCTGTGTGTGGCACTAGGATGGCTTTTAGAATTTCTGGACCTCAGGTGCTTTTCCTCTTAACACCATTAAAAGCCTATTTACTGAAGCAGCTCATGAGGCAAACATCAGATACACAAACAACAACTCAAGTGAGAGAGACCCTCTGAATTCTATGAAATATTTACAAACAGCTTTAGAAGCCCTGGGATGAAGAGAAGTACTTTCAAGCAGAGACATAAAACCTAATGGATATAAAAATCCTTTTTTAGCTCTTGGTGAGATTTGTTTTCAAAGACCCAGCTATGATATGAGAAAATGTATTAGGTCATCCAGTCTGCCTTCTCCTGTTCTAGGAGAGAAGTGGTCCCAGTGCTATATTTTATAACACTTGGCTCAGCCCAGCTCAGCCTGACTCAGGCAACATAAACCAAGCCTACTTTTTGGGAATCTTCCTAGTCTAAATATTTCACTTGGTGGAATTTTCCCCAGTGTTCCAACCAGGAAAATTCAACAGAATAGGTATAAAGACACTCGGGTGTCATGATCACACTGTTGACTTCATGTTTATCCCCTTAGACAACCCTAAGTAACTTGCCAGCCAGTGTGGTGGTGATACCCCTCTAACATCTGTCCAGAGTTATGCTCCTCTCCATTTGAGCACATGATTGCTGGCCTCTGCTGAGACTGAGCCTTCACAAGAAATTCTTTCAGATGCTTTCCTGTCTGTTCCTTCCTCTTTGCATTCAAGACATCATGATTATTATTATTACACTTGAGGACAAGGAAAAGAAAGTTCAAAGACAAACCCACATTTTTTCATGCTATCCTAGCTGTGCAGGCATAGAAAGATCCATTCTAAATAGCTGGCCTACACACATAATTCAGGTTTTACCTCTAGGATTTATAATAAGGATGCTATTTTCATTTCTGCTTCCTCTTACTTGCCTCATACAGTCTTTTTTACTCAAACTTTTATTAGAACCTTTGAGCTTCCCATTGTTTGGACAGTTGAGAGAAACTATCTGCTGCCCCTACAGGAGACTAATCAAGAAGAATTCCTGCTCTTACACATCTCAATATCAAGATGTGAACAGAGAAAGTCCCTGAAAGGATTTTCTTTACAGAATCTACTGCCAAGGGACTGCACAAGTAGTTCCACCACCACAATTACAGAGGGAAATTGACCCGAGATTCCCCCCAGCATGTTTTCCTTGCATATTACCCTTTCTGCTTTAAAAGAAAGTAAACACAAAACAGCCATTCCCTCATCAAAGCAGCCTTTCAAATTTGTGACTCTTAAAAAACCATCTTCATTGTTGTTTTTTTAAATGATCCTAAAATAGCCTTCAAACTCAAAGTGGTAGAGGAAGATATACACAGATGCTCAAAATTTTCAAAAATATTTATAGTTTAGGAAATAATGTTTTTTTTTTACTTTGACCAAATAAAGATTTTTTTTTCAGCATTTGACATTTTAAACATCTAAAGCAGAACAGCAAACAAAGTAGCACACCACAGCTTATCTTATGTGTTAAATATGTCCTCAGCTTTTGCATACAACCATCTCTAAAACACACAGAGCTACAAGTCCTACCCCAGCCAGACTAAGCTGCCCTTCCCAGGGCTCTCCTGGGGTAAACTCCCATTCTGGAAGCAGCTTAACCTCATGATGCTGTTCACTAAGTGATCATTATTCTGATTTTACTCTTGGGGAAGCAAAGGCAAGAAAGACAAAGCATTTACCTAACAACTTCAAGGTGCATTTCACTGAGCTGTGTAAACTCAGCATGCAGTTTTAATAAGAACACTTTTCACTTGAGGAGAAACTGTTCAAGTTATTACTTTTCTGAGCAGAGCACAGATATTTTAATACACTGGTAGCTCTGCCAGAAAGCAAGACTGAGGTTGTTTTTTTTTTCCCTCCCTTCCACCATTACAAAGTACAGTCACATGCAAGTGAGCTTCTGCCTGTCTGCAGGGCTTGCAACAGTAAGAGGTTCTGGCAATAGCTGCACTCCCCATAGGATATATACAGCAACTGGGTCAGCCTGTTTACAAAATAGCTTGTGATTATCACAGCAGTGCTCAGCAGCTATGAATACATCATACCAGTCTAATTAAAGACAGGCATAGCTAAAGCACTGCAAAATAAACAGTGGCCATAAAGCTGCTCAGGACTGGGAAAAGGTTAGTTTTTAGTCTCAGCCCCTTAGAAGTCAGCTAACCATGTTTATTCTGATCAAGAATTAAAACATACATCTGAGGGCAGGCAGTTCTTATCCTCAAGGTAAGAGTCAATTTCAAAACAAGACCACTTTCAATGGTGAAAAAAATCATTTTAAGGGGAAAAGAGAATAAAGAGCTAGTTAAACTTAGTGATTTGTACATAAAACATGATTATACCAATAGCTGTATAAAGCATAAATGTTTCTATCCTTGCCCTTCAGAATGTGACTGCAACTCCTTCCTCTCCTAAATACATCTACTGCATTAATACCTTGTGTGATGCTTCAGGATTGACTCCCAATCTATCTAGGTCCTGTATTCACAAAATGCAGTCTTCAGGCCATGCCAATTCCTAAATGACAAAGCACAGGTTAGAAGGGAGGTAGGAAAGTGCCTATTTCTACCCCAGCTATGGAAAAGAGAGGGCTATATTTTCTGGAACAAAATAGTTATGCTAATACTCCCAGCAAGCAATGGATTATACTAACACTAGGATATGCCCCAATACTGGCCGAGTCAGCAAGGGGAAGGGAAACAGCCATTTCTGGAAAGACCAAGTTCCAGCAAATGAGTACCACAGGAAAAAAAAAAAAATCAAATAATTAGGCAGGACAACTCCTCTTGTACATACACATTTTCCTCCATCCATTTGCTGTTGTAAACACTGCACAAAAAAAGGTAAAAGTGAATGATTCAGTCCATTTGTCTCATGCCTACTTCATGGGCACTTCTATCAGTTTCATCATGTTGTACAAGTATTTTGCATATTGCTGTAAGTGTACTCATAGCCAAGTCTGCCCCCCCTCCACAAAGTCTAAAGCCACTTACAGAGCCACAATTCCCTTTTTGATGCATGCAGTTTTGGTCCCCTGCATGTTTACACTCTGAATGCTTTAAGTCTTTCACAGCACTCTAAGAGATGGTCTTGATTTTTCATCCTAAATATCAAGGAAAACCTTTTTACCTATCTTGGATTTCATTTTAGCAGGCATCAAGAGCTGCTGCAGTAGTTCTGCTGAAGGCATTGAGAATGGGCTTCTCTTCCCCAAAACAAACACTTCACTGCCAGACAGGTCACAAGCCACAGACAACACATGGAACACAAAAATGTCTTAGGCACAGTTCAGCTGAGCAAAAATTCTAAGTTACTAAAAGGATTTTAAATTGGAATAAGAGAGAAACTTACCACTGCAGTACAGAACAGTGCACATGAAATATTAACTTGTACAGCATCTCTTTGACTGTGGTAAGAACTCAGGTGCTTCTCCTACAATACTGCATATTTCCTAAAAATCAGCTTCTCTTAGAGCTTAGAAAAACAGGTAACATGAAGTAAGGACACTGAACAAGAATTAAACACCTCACCAGAAATACCTTTTAACACAAACAGCACCTCTTCAATTAATCTTGGTAAGGTAGAGCTGTTCAGGTGTTACAAATTTATCTAGATCCACAAGTGATAAAACCCTTACTGAAGGCAAATAAAAAGATTCATAATCTTAGGTAGTGTTTCTTACCAATTCCAGGCAATCATAAT
Organism: Erithacus rubecula; assembly: GCF_903797595.1. NCBI lineage: Eukaryota > Metazoa > Chordata > Aves > Passeriformes > Muscicapidae > Erithacus > Erithacus rubecula. The sequence goes on from NC_136686.1 coordinate 3,893,749, forward strand.
AAGTTTACAGTAAACAAATCACTTAAAATTTCATTATTGCATATAATAGTTCCATTATTATATGCATTTAGTTAATATTTCAGCCTCTTGTTGTATAGTATCTAAGGTCAGTGTACAATGAGAGTGCTGTGGGCAGGTAGTGGTCTGAGAAGTATTGTCCAGTGAAAAACACAGAAGAACAGAGTGTAACAGCAACTTAAACATTTGAAAAACACTTGGAAAAAAATAGCACTAGAGTTACCTGAAATTAAACTAATCATAGCTGGCAAGATTGACAAGCAGCAGAAGGAGGAAACCTTGCATTTCTGCAGCCACATGCAAAACAGTGTTGATAGTAAAACAAGACAATGAAAAGCAGACAATTCCCAGATCAAGAAAAACTGAGACAGCTACAGGTGGTTTCAAGAAAAACACTGAGCACTTTTACTACTGAAATATACAGTATATTTGAAGTATAGAAACTCAATCAGTAAAACTTCAAAGACCCAAGTGCATTCTCAAGGTGGAGTCCACTATTTCACAGTGTGTTTCTTGTCCCCCACAGGCAGTTCACATCCCAAGCCCTCTGCAGCCCTTCCCCAGCATTTCCAGGGTTGTCAGTCACACTGTTCAAATAGGACTATTTCTTCTTTAGAGCTCTCTTTCCTTCTCCTTTCTTGGGTTTTTCCTTCCCACGGAGCTTTTTCAATCGCCTCATCTCATCCTTGAAATCCTGATGCTCATCCCTAGATGGGGAAGAAAGAATAAAGTTTACTTTTTTCCTTGGGATGCAGAGATATGAATAGTTCTTTGAAATATATTCTAATGGAAGAAAACCAAAATCCAAACCTTTTTTTTAAAGCATGAAGTCCATACTGAAGCTTGCAATGTATTTCATGTTATTGCTAACAGTATCACTGAACAACATCATGAGATTTCCTTTCAGAATAGGACGGTCCTTTTCAGCAAAGGGTGTGTGCACACATATGTATTACTTCAATTGCATTTACTGATCCCCTTTGTTTAAATGAGCAGTAAAATACTAAAACCAGCAAGAGACAAGAATAAGATTTTCCCCCTTGTTACCCAGCTGAGCAGTGCAGCCACAGCACAGTGTGCTCCTGTGTTCAGGTCATTAGCTCCTAGGGAAACAGGCCCATGCTGAGCAGTAAACACAGCACATGGCACTGCTCTCAGGTGACTTCAGCAATGAGTTATGAAGATGGCACCAGTATTGGTACAATATTAATAAGAGAATAAAACAGGAGGATGAAGGTGCTGGCAGAGAGAATTATTCCTCAATAATTTTCTAACAAGTTCTATTAATCTGCCCCTGTATTTTTTAGTGCAAAATGATTTTCAGAAGTCATAACAGCATCCTATGTGGCCTAAGACCACTGCACTACTATTTTTGAACACAACTTCTTTAAATTGAAACAAAAAGCTCGTGATGTATTACTGGCCCCATTAGTCTGATTCTTCATTGCACATTTTCTTGTACCTACTAACTGCATACAGAGCAGCAGGAGAAGGAATTCAGTAGGGGAAGGAGAAGAGTAAAGAACATTAGCAACACATTGAGGCTGTGTAAACAGCCAGTACACAAAGTGTTAGCATACTCACCTAAAACAGGAGCATCCTGGATGCAATCCTAGATGGTTAGTATAGTTCTACTATCAACAGGTCATCTGTTTTGACTATACTGAGGGTTTGCAGCCCCACTTTTAAAGATTTCTTTAGTGCTACCTGATGGAAGTAAGAACTGTATTTGACACCTGCTGAAGTTCTTCAGCAGTACAATCCTCCCCAATACAGACTGTGGAAGTTAATTTAGAAATTAGACAACTGGTTTGGATGAAACTGAAAATAAGACTATTTAAAGCTAATTTAGCTTATTTTGAAGAATAAAAAGGCCCTCTGGCCTAACAGACTTGATGTCTCTTCTAAATTTCACTTATTAGCTGTTGAATGACTGAGAAATACAAGGTAAGCCTGGTGTTCACATAACCTCTTTGTAGCACATTCACTTGCCATATTCAGAACTACAGACTCATCTATTGTCTATCAGAAAGCTTTCTTTTCCCCACAAAGCAAAAGCAGAAACTGTTTCTTAGGTAACTGCTTGTCCACAACTACACTCAAGTCTCCCACAAAGGCTTCTAATTATGGTACAAGTCAGACAGCAGTCACTTGGCTCTCCTTGCCCTCAGTGCAACAATCAAGTGCCTATTTCCATATGTACCATATTCAGAACATTTCTACTCTTTCCCTTGAGGAAAAGAACTGCAGCAAGACTCCCACTGTCCCCTTTTCCATCTCCAGCCCTGCTCCCAAGCTCAGGAAGTACCTGTAGAGGCCAAAGTAGCGGAGTTTCTTCATGAGGGCATAGTAGGTGTTGTGAGGGGGGTACCAGTTGTACACCTCCTCCCTCTTGGCCAGGGGCTGCTCACTGAACAGCTTCACCACCTTCATGGATTTGGAGTCTGTGGGCCTGACAACATCACCAAATATCTGAGCACTCAGCCTGGCCATGCGCAGGGCATAGCTGGAAACGTTGGACATATCCCCAGGAGGAGCAGGCACACACAGACTGATGGAGCTTCCTGCAAAAGGAAACAAAGGCACAACTCTTCAAATAGCTGAGTAGAACAAGCCATCCCAGAATTAAGGCAAACAAAGACAATACCAACTACTAAAGAACCTCCAGTGCACCACAGTTTACCATGGCTAGAGCAGTTTATTGGCAGAACCCACTCAGCCTGCTTAAGACAACCCTTAAATCCAGCCACAGGAAAAATTGCAGTGTGTGCTCTCCCAAATATCACACCCATGTGATACCACTGACTGCTACACAACCACAAAGTAAAGCACCACTTGAACAAAGAACACAACCTTGAACAGAGAAAATCTGGAAGTTTCTCACCATACTTAAAACATAGTTCTAATCCATTCACCAATGGGCTATAAATAAATCATGTTTCTCAATATGAATCACAGATCTTTCCCATCTCAATTCCCTTCCCTTGATCATCTCCATCAGCTTTTTCTTCATTCCCTTTTCAGTTTCTCACAATACCTATTCTTTCTGAGGGGAATACAAAAGTTTTCCCATGCCAGATTTTTTCCCCAATAAAACCCATCAGCATAACACTGAGGTTAAAGTTGAAAATGTTTGTTTTAAAAAAAATCTCACAGCTGATTCCAGAATATGAGCATAACAAATTAAAGATCATGGGTAAGAGTAAGCATCAGGACAGCACTAAGTCCACTTCAGTATGATTGCACAGAACCTGCTCAATAACAGAAATTTGAAGTATTCATAACCTCACATACATACACCTGCCCATTGGAGGGCCTCCTTTGATTTACTCCTCTCAGCAAAGCACTATAAAGGAAACAGGAAATAAACCTCAAGCATGAAAACAGTACAAGTAATTTGAGAAGAGAGAATAATGGAAAAAGTAAAAAAGGGAAGGCAAAGCATCAGAGACCTTGAGCTAAGGCAGTAGGTCTGGTGTGAGAAGACAAATTCTTAAATGATTGCAGGGCAGCACCTGAGCATGTGTTACAGGAGGGAATAATCACTATGTTCTGCTAAATCATCTGTTTCAGATCAGCTAGTTGTAATTCCTAATTCTAATTCAGAGACAAAGCAACAAATTGCCCCCAAACTCTTTATCGCATGACTCCAAAAGCATTTTTATCACCAGACTCAAACGCACAACTTGATTAATCTCTACTTACTGCAGCCTTAAAATGAAAACACCTTCAGCTCCTGAACAATGCACACCTGGGGGCTGAGCAACCTGATCTGAATCGCTAAATGATTTACAACAGCCTAAACTACGGCTGGAGACTCCATTAATCCTTGCCTAAGAACACTTGGGAGAGAAGCGAAGCAAAGGCTGCAGACTCCCAAGAGCCAGAGCTACGCAAAACCTGTTGTAGAGTGACCCTGTGAGATGAAAAAGTACTCTCATTATTGTCACCTCCAGCAAGGACGTTTCAGGATGGCCCACTAGGAACCAGCACGCCTAACCCAAACCCAGCGCTCAGCGCTCCCGCTCCACCTGCCCCCGGCTCCCCCCCAAGCCAAGGCCGGCAGCCCGGTTCGGCCCCGCCCGGCCCGGTTCGGTTCGGCCCCGCTCACCCGCGGCCGGAGGAGCGGCGGCGCTGCCGGAGAGAAGGCGGCGCGCACGGGTGACGCGAGCGGCGGGACGGGCGGCGCAAGAGGAACCCTCCTCCTCTTGCTCCCTCTGCTGTTTGTTCCCCTGCTGCAGTTATGTGCAGGCGGAGACAAGTGGCATCACTGCCAGTATTTTATTAGAAAGCTTTTCGTGCCCTCTTTCAGTGTACTTCTTTTCTTACAAGCAGCTCCACGTAGCTCTGACGCCTTCTCTCCTTTCTGCATAACCAGCTAAACCAAACCCCAGCCTATCCCTTACCCAGCCACCCAACCCTATCCATCCCTCACACAGCATCATCTTACCTTTTCTGTCACTTACACAACCACATGTCCCCTACCTCCTCACAGCCAGCAGCTCCCATCCCAAACTGCAGCACACTCTTAAACTCCCACTCGAGGAATAATGAGCTAGCCCACTCTTTTATAACCCAAACTCATTGGGCAGGCAAGGCTGTTCCTACTCCTCAGTAATCAGTACAGCTGTAATTTATTGGGAATGATTGCCTTCTGCACAGCCCTTCCCTGCACTCAGGGGCGGCTTGTCGGGTGCTGGCCCCGCGGTCATGGAATCACGGAATCCCAGAATATTCTGAGTTGGAATCACAGAATATGCTGAGTTGGAAGTGACCTGCAAGGACCATCGTATCCAGCCCTCTGCACAGTACAACCCAAACTGTCACACACCATAAAAGGGTCACACCCGTTCTCGATGTGACTCTTTGGTTTCCCTCCCTGTTGTAAGCAGCTTTGGAGTTACGTGCTTAATCTAATAATGAAATGAGAAAAGCGGTTATTCTCATTAAAAGCGGATGGCAAGTCTGCATAGAGCCTTATTTGGTGTGAAATGTCCACAATGACACGTCCAGTCAGCAGCCTCACTCCATAAGAACACCATGTGTTCAAGTTAATAAAACCGAGCTGGTTTTACCCTTGGGAAAAGACTTGAATTTGCATAAAGAGCTGAAAGCCGGGTGTCTTCACTCATGGTCTTGACCAGGCTGCAAACTGGGCCAAATGTAAAAATCTAGTTATTGTGAAAGGAGATGAAAGGGAGACTATGAGAGCCAGAAATGTTTTTCATTCACTGTGTTTCCAAACCACTTTCAGAGACTGTCTCTCTACTCCTCAAATTCAGGGCGTGTCTCCTATGCTCCTCATAATATTGCTTCCCTCTTGCTACTTCTTTTCAAAGATGGTTATTCAGCTGCATCAATATATTTGCCCGGGCAAATTTACCTGTGCAATCTCAGTCTTTCAGCACAAGTGTCCCCTTGGGCTCTCAGTACTGGTGAAGGTGATGAGTTGGCCACTCACCTTCCTGCCCCAAACCTGGAGTGGGGTGTGTGCCCAGGGGAGCCCCTGAGATGTGGGGATGGGCACCTGACCCTGCTGTGCTTTCCCTGGCATCCCTCTGGCCACTGCCAATCTCACTAGACATGAGCTTTCCCAGTGCTTGATTTATGCTAATTTTTAATCAGTGCCAGGAGGTGCTAAATCAGACTCTGTGCAAACATCTGAGCAAATGACAATTATGTGATTGCATTTTTATGCCAAACGTGTAATGCCATCGGAGGAGGAAATTTGGTTTGTCTGGCTCACCCTGTTTTCTAGAAGAGCAGATTCTGCCAAGCATTAAACAAATTGTTATTCTGTCGTCTTTCCTTGATTAATTTTCTGTCACCTTTTCCATGCCTGTCACAGGCAAAGCAGCCTCATGGCCTGAGCAACCCAGTCCCCTTTCTTGTCCTTTTTGAATATTGGCATGATCCTCTAATTTATTTGTATTCCTGCTCTAGTGGAAGGTGTCCCTGCCCATGGCAGGGGCAGGTTGGAACTGGGTGATATTTAAGGTGCCTTCTGACTCAAGCCTTAGTATGATTCTGTGATTATTAAGAATTAAAATTCTTGGAATTTCTTTAGCCAGTTATTTAAACACTGCCATATAAAAGTTCTCTAGATATCCCAATTTTAAAATGTTTGCTCTAGTAGATCTTGCCTACCATTTTCATCACTGACTAATGGATGGAAAAGTGCTTCTTTTTTCTTATTTTTTTCTCCTGTAAGATAAGAAGTAACTCTTTCTTAATATTTCTAAGGAGGAAATGGAGGTTTTTAGCATTCTTACCACTTCTGTGCTATTTTACCATCTCTAGACATACACATCAGCTTTATTACACCCCTCATTTTACAGTCTGTGGTCACACTATTTATGATTTTTCTGTAGTCTTTGTTGCTGTATTAATAGAACATTTTTTCCTATATTTTGCCTTTCAAAGCTGTTCTATACCATGCTTTTAACTTCTCAGTGTTTCCTTCACCCTGCTGCTGAGACAAAGTTGTCCTTCAGCCAAAATTGGCCATTTTGTTAATTAAGCAATCATGACTTTATGGAGTAAGATCATAAGTATTCTCATTTACATTTCTATCTCTATTTTTGAATCGCAATTTTCTCATAATTTCTCCCATCTTGATGGAGAAGGTCTTTCTGAAGCATCTGTGTGTGTGTGTGTGAGAGAGAGAGAGAGAGAGAGAAACAATTTCCCTGACTGGGACTGTCCTTTGTCCTTGTTCTGGTACCTTGGAGGGATTCTCTGATTCTCTGCAGGCATTCCCACTCCATTCCACCTCTCCTCAACAGGGTTAGTTGGAACAAGTTACTGTCTCTGCATCCCTAAGATAATGATGGGGGTTTCATTTGTACTCTTACCTTCTCAGTCTTCAAATTTCTTTATTTATGTTAAAGGTTTGGGGCAAAGTACTTTATTATTCCATTCTGGTTAATCATCCTGCTTGATTCAGTAGTTACATCAGTTCAATCTCATTCCTTCCCATCAATGAAATTACTTAATTTACATGTGACCCACAATCTGAAAAATGGCAAAAACATCTTCCTCTTTGCCTCAAAATATTTTTGCTGCCTATACTAGCAGGCTCTAGCATGGCCTTTTGGGTGTGATGGAAGTACAGATATGAAAAGGTCTGCATTAGTGACATTTTTCTGCTTTTGCTTAGTTGTTTCTCCTGTCAACCAGTACTATTATTATTATTAAATCAAAGTAAAAATGTGCACTTACAAGAGCCTATTTATGTCACTGGAGCCCTGTTGTTGCTGTGGTTATGAGGAGAATTGTTGCAGAGCACCCAGCTGGGGTTAGCGTGCCAGTAAGGCAGCGTACAGACACTCAGGATGGAAAATCAGGGTCACATGAGTCAACAAAACAACAACTCAACACATCTGCAAATCTGCAGAGACAGACAATGATCTGGTTTGCAATCCATGGACTCAAAAAGTCCTGCTTGCCTTGTCTGGCACACTGTGTCTCCCTATATTCTGTCAAGGAATGTAAGCTCAATATCCCCACTCTGAGGCCTTCACAATCCAAATGAGACTTGGCATGCTAAGGGAATGGAAGGATGCAGCAGAGAGTGACTGCAGGAATGGATGGGTCTGTGATGAGCTGAATTCCATGGACACGTTATTAGATCCTTCTGAGCTTGTTGTTGCAAGCAGAGCAAAGTGCTTGGACTTGTCAGCAATTATTTACAAGAAAATCAGTGGGAGATGGGTGAGTGGAAAAGCTGAAAACACTAGAAAGGTGTAGGAGAATAGTTTGCAGGTGTAGTACAGAAGGCAATTTTCCTCAATGAATTACAGCTGTACTGATTACCTAGGAGTGGAAACATCTGTGCCTGCCCAATGAGGATGGGTGCTATAAAAGAAGGGGCCAGCTAATTGGGAGCAACTTGGAGTTAGGGGCTCTGAGTCTGCTGCACTTTGGGATGGAGCCTGCTGCTTGTGCTGATGGTGGGACGTGTGCCTGTGCAAGGGAGGGATAAGGTAAGAAGATGCTGTATGAGGGACAGACAGGGTTAGGTGGCTGGGTAAGGGACAGGTTGGGGTTAGTTGGTTATGCTGAAGGAAGAAATAAACTTACAGAGAGAAGGAGTCAGTACTGTGTGCAGCAGCTGATGAGGAAAAGAGTCAGAGTTGCTTGAGAGAAGACACAGAAAGTTTTTAATAAAGGGCTGTTGTTAGTCCAGTCTGTCTTAACATAATTGCTATAGAAAGGAGTTAAATGAGAGTTAATTGGCATGGGATGGAAGACCACATGGGCATTCTCTGTACAGGGACTTTGTGGAGGAATGAAATGAAGAGAATGGAGAGGTGTTGTGGAGGAAAGAAATGAAGAAAATGGAGAGATGTTGATGTAACACATGCATAGCAGACAAAAAAGAAGAGACTTCATGTTAGTGTACAATATAGACTTTTGTGTAAATAGTTTACAGCAGTTTTGTCTGGAGTTATCTTGTTTGATCAAGAGTGGTCTGAAGTTGTTTATCTCATTAATATTGTGTATGTGTTTTAGTTATGACTAAATGACAGCTTTAGGGCAAAATTTGGATGAAATATAACACTTGAGCTATTCTTTGTCCTGAGAAGGCGAAGGTGTACTGAGACGCAAAAAAAAAAAAAAAAAAAATCACAGTGGCAGTTTGCTTAATGGTGCTTTTGTGTTGATGTTTAGAGGAAAGAAGAGTCTGAACTTGTATCAGTTGATCTTGGATGTGTGGCATTTGAGCAGTACCTGTATGACAAAGTAATCAACTTCACTGCTAAATCTTATGCTCAGAGCTATTATGCTGTAGCATGGTCTCTACTATTTTCTTGTTATAAATACTGACATAAGAGAACAAAATAATCTGAGTAAGTAGAAGGACCCTCTGAGCTTTTGGTAAAACTGCCTTGGCTACTTATGTGTTTAGAAATCATTTGCTGTTCATTGTGTTTGTGATTAATTGGCAGACTTCAATGTATTTTGTTGCACTGTGATTCGTGCTGAGCCATGGAGACATCTGAATTGCAAATCCCTCTGGAGAGAATGTGTAGTTTTAAGAGACTGACAGACTTTGGGTGGGCATTGGAAGGATATTTTTACTTTAAAGTAACTCATCAAACTCATGCCAGAGTGGAATTCACCAAGATGTCACTATTAAGTACTGCTGCTTCAGCTATCTAACACTGGGAATACTTGGGAGGGAGATGCAGCATAAGAGGAAAACAGGAATTATTTTTCAAAGCCAATTGGCATCTTGAATTTATTGCTTTCCCCAACAGCTGAGCTGTTGAGGCAGCCTTCCCTCCTCCTGGGAAAGAGAGCCAGTGCTGATTGTCTCTTGTGTAGTGCCCAAGTGATGTCTGAAATGATATTGGCAGTTGTGCAGGAGAACTGTGACATCTGTTTTTAATGGCAGATCAACTGTCCAGCACAGCAGCACTGCACAAAGCTGAACAGGCAAAGGATGCTGTGCATCTCCACACACCTCCATGTTGGTTATTTACACTGACTCAATTGTAGCTCAACAATGTCAGAATAAATGGCCAGTGATAGCTTGCAATGAAGTACTTCAGACTGAAGAGAAGGGGTGTTTCTAAGTGGTTAGATGAAGGGTTTGGCATCTTGGGGTTTGTTTTTTTGCAGCTCCTTTGCTAACTCGGGGGATGACCTTAAGCAAGTTAATTAACCTGTCTGCTGTTTCATCCCCCTGTAAACTGGGGAAAATAATGTTTGCTTCAGAAATGATTGTGAAGATTGATTTTTAGAAAATGCTCCAGCTTCCCCTTGTGAAAAACATACTACACAAATGTTGGTTTTACTTTATTGACAATATGCACATAAAACTTTAAAAGGCAACAGTAACACAGTGACTTTTTTGGCTGGAACTGAGGATTGCAGAGGGGAGGAAAAAATGAAACAGTATTAAAATGACAATCAGCAAAAGAGAAGAAATAATGGAGACATCTGGATTGCTGCTGATAAAAGCTCTTGCAGTTGCTCTTCCATCTTTCCTTGCAACACCATCTGAAAGGATATCTACTAAGCCTTCAAATGGGGTCAAAAAGCTGTTCATCCCTAATTCTGTTTGGCCAAGTGTGAAAATGGAGTGAATAAAAATGTTCCAACAATAGAATTTTCAGGAATACATCAGTCTCTTAAACATAAAATCCAAGGAGATTAGTTGGGTCAGGTTGAGTTCGCATTTGTTTCTTCAAGCTCAACTCTTTTCAAGATACTGTCGTGGATCTAGACCTCTTGGGTTTGTGAGTTGCTGGTTCCCCTGAGTTTCTGCAGATTTTGGTTTTGTATGTCCCTTTTGACCTCTATGGTGCATTTTCAAAGCACATTTAGCCCTTTGTTTTCCTGGTTTAAACCCTTTGTCTTAGGGTGTCTTGACTAGTGCTGATCACAGGATGCATGGTTAGGACTCTGGATAGCCACTCTGGCTGCCTTGATTTGTAAGTCAGCAGATTTTTCCAAGATCTGGCTGGATTCCCAGGCACCTGTTTGTTTCACTAGTGTTCTTTGTAGACCTGAATATTTTGGTTCTTGGGAAACTTTTGTTCCTTTGTCCTGGAAATATTATTTCTCTGAAAACAAGTAACTTCTTGCAGGTTTCTTTATCATGGGCAATCAGGGTATGGTCACTGAAGCTTGGTATTCCCCCTGGTTCCTTGTTTAGTGGGTACTTACTGGAGGCCTTTGCAGCAAAGGGGAATAAATGCTTGTCTTTCATGGCCCAGGAGTCTCACTGGAACAACTTCAGAGGACAAGGTCTAACCGTGGTATCACAGCTGTAAAGCTTGAGGTGGGGAAATGAACTGCACAAATGCATGAACTCTGAATAACCAACTACTTTATTTTGATGCAAATATATTTGGGGATAATAAAGAGAAGTAAATGCAAAACTGAGGATGGATCGTGCTTCTATGTAAATAGAGAATTTATCATCTTGGATGTCAGCTGCTTTTATGGCAGCATACAGTATATTTTTATGCACCTTTTTAAAAAATTATTTAAATGAATGTAGTCTGCTGGGACTTTACTGCCACATAGAATAAATGAAGGCTCAAGTCTTGCTTCTGAGTCTTGTTCCAAAATTGAGTGCTTTTAGAGAATGTAGTGTTTTCCAAGCAGGTGCTGTTTTTTTGTTTTTCTTACTGGTTTTTTCTCTAGTTGCTTCTGTGATGGTTTCTTACAATGTATGAATTCTGATTTTTAAATAATTTGTCTTTTGTGACTAAAAGAAGCAATGGATTTAATTGGTAACTGAGAGCCAATCACAGATGTGATGCACTCGCTATGAAACACCATGTTATCCATCCACAAAGGCTGTGGAAGTGTCTTTCACTGGATTAGTTCACAAAACAATGCTGATAGAAACTGTCTAAAAATCTCTCTGAGAATGAACAGTGTGTTCTGAAATGTGTCAGAAGTTTAGGGGAGGTTGTTCAGTGTGTCCTGCTATGTCAGTTAAACTAACAGAACTGAAGATGCACCTTTTTATGAGGGTGCTTATATGAACTACATATTGATGCAGTACAGAAAAAAGCAGAATTAATCAAGCTTTAATACATCGAAGATCAATGTGTTATATGTAACTTTAAGAATAAAAGCCACTTCTTAGCAAAAATGGTTTTTTTTTTTTTTTTTTTTGGCAGACAAAGGTCTGAGTTTTTGCTCTCAGCCAGTATTCTTTGGCTCTAATGTCTTGTATCTGCCATCCTGGGTACTTCTTGCTATTTCTATAGGAGTCACAAGGTCTATGAATTTTAATGAGGTGATATCTCCTGTTTTCAGCTGAGCCCAATGGTGGTATTGCTGAGAGCCATCTTGCTTTGGTAGCTGGCTTTAGGCAGCAAGTGACCTTGCTGTACAACTGCATTCAGGGCAATGTCACCTTCCTCACTGCAGCAGGGTTTTGGTAGGAGGCTGGGCTTGAAGTATCCAAAAAGTAAACAGCAGGAAGCAGAGATGGGCTTGAATGAAACAGCAATCCTCATAGCAAGGGGGAATTTTGGGGGAATGGGTCTGTTCATGTGGGAGCCTGTCCAGCTCAGAGGAGAAGCTGTAGAATTTGGAGATGTTGACTACCAAGCTGGCAAGACAGTAAGCAGGACACAGTGGCTGCATATTGGAGCTGAATCCCTGCTTCTGTAAGCTGGGGTTAACATCTGTTTTCTGTTGTAGGGAGATGGATTTGAAAGTGTCTTGAGGGCTAAATATTGTCTTTGTGCTTTAGCTCAGTTGTCTTCCAGCAGAACTCTTTCCATAGAGGCATATACCTGTGCAACTTAGGCCTCTTTTTCTTTAAAACTGTTTCTCCTCTGTTATTGGAAGCACTTGAGTGTTTACTCTGGACTCCAGAGACAGGAATGGCTTTCCTGAGTATTTTAATTCAAACTCAACATATTAAATGTGTGTCACATTTAGGTCCTACCACATGGCTGAAAAAACTAAAGCAGTTTGCAGTGCCTTCAAAGGTGAAGCAGTATCTCCCAAGTCCTTCTGCAGTTCACCACAGTGCCCCTGGACCCTCAGGCTGTGTGCAGGGGTTCAGGGATAATGTTTTCAGTAGGCTGAGTTTGCCTACCTGGTCTTATTTTCTGTACTTTGCAGCTCTGCTAAACTTCAACTGCTTGGGCTGAGGTTTTCCTTGCATGATGTCCACACTGGGAAGTTTGGGGAAAAGGGTTTTTTTTAAGAACTTCTTTTTTTTTTTTTTTTTTTTTGCCTGAGCTTAAAAGCTTTCCTGGAGATGCTCTCATGAGGAGCAGTGATTATCATGCATAGCCATGTCCACAGTGCGGCCTTAGGTTGTTAACAGTGATGTGGTTTTGACAGTTGACAGCTAAATAATGAAGAGTAAATTTTAATGGGAGGAAGCAATTTTAGTGAAAAACCAACAGCCTTTTGTTTTGTCTTTGGAAAAACAACACTATATTCTGGTTCATTTTATCTGTGTATTGTCTTTTACTAGTCTCTGTGTGAAGCCATTTAGTGTCAGCCATTCCCTCTGCTTTATTGAAAAATAAGGTATAGGACTTCTCACCTGCCTGTTTTCCTGCTTTCGGCCCAGCAATTCATTTTGCTTCCTCTAAAACCAAATCTGTTCTTTTGATGCTACTCTCCATTCAGCTCTTGACCCCTGATCAATTCTGCCTCAGCTCCTCTGTGCTTTATCTGTTCATCACCACCTCAGGTCAGTAAATGAAGACTCTAAGAAAAACACCAGAATAAATTTTGCCCATGGAGTGCCATTCACTTGTGACTTGTGGTCATGAGGTAAAATGTGTGATCGCATCCTGCTTTCTGCTCAGATTCTGTTTTCATTCACAGTAGATGACACATGAACTGGGACTCTGCACTCCTGAGATGGTGGCTGTTTGGTGGGCAGTTTGGAGGCTGAACAGAGAGCCTAGAAGATGAGGACAGGTAGGAAAAATCATGGTCATGGACGTTTGAATTGAGATTGAAAATTGGATTGTGTTTTGCCCTTTGTGAAATTTACTGTTGTAAAGCTTAGTGACTAAAAAAAAAGTCATTCTCCCAACTTCTGTCCATGTGGCCCTATTTTCTGTGTATCCAGCTGCAGTCATCCATAACTAATTTGTGGAAATACTGCCCACTGTGCCTGGAGCAAAAGGGGCTGTGAGCTGCTCTCTCAGGAAGGAAGGTGCTTAATAAAGCAACTTAGAAACTAAACTTCCAGAGTATTTGAGTCCCCAAAATACACTGACATGTTTGAAAATACTGCCTTTTATCTCTGTCCCTCAGCAGGGAGCTGTGAAGATAAGCTCCTTGATGTTTATAAAAAAAATCCCAGCCCTCCAACACCACAATTAGAGTTCCACTATAGAAAAACCCATGAGGAAATTAATTACTCTATATGCAATGCAAGATCTGGATGCTCTGCAATAAATAGTACACACACCACATGTTGGATGATAAGGATAGAAGAAAATTTGAGTAGTGCTCATTAAGTGAGCAACATTGATCCTTTGCACTGTAAAAATTGGGAGACCCATGGAAACGGAAATCATGTTATTAGAGATTGTATCACAGTGTGTTTGCATGCTGGGCAAATAATGCCCTGTGGGTGAACTTAAATCTGGTGTGCACTAACTTGCTTAACTTTGTAATCCAAACACTTATTTTTTTCTTTCTAATATTTTTTTTTATTAGAGGGAGCAAAACTAATCTCTTTGGGGAATTGCCAGTGGGGAGGGCAGAGGATATTCAGCTAGGTGCAATTGTGTGCAGCTAGATATCAGTGTGTGCACAGCTCACTTGTGTGTAGGCAGCTGTGTGCCTATTCTGTGTGTGGCCAGTCCATGTTCATGCAGCTGGCTGATGCTTCCCTTTTTAAAGGCTCTCTTTCTATTAAAAAATAATAAATAGAAGGAATCTTGATGACTGGTTAATGCCTGGGGTTTACATTACAAACTTTTGTATGATGTTTTGTCATTTAGATCTTCCTTTTTAGAGCTTCTGCTTGGTTGAGTCATCTGAACACCCAAAATTTGTTTGAATGATGGGTCAAGTGTTTGTGGGAGTTATCACAAGATGTTTTCATAGTAGCATCTTTTATGGCTGTGTTATTAGAAGGGCTGACATGCTGAGGATTCACAGAAACCAATATTCAAGGTGCACTGGAATGATAAAAAATATTAGTAGACATAATTTGTTATATCTATGTTTGGTTTGATTACTGTCTTGTTTGAAATCGTGTAATTAGGGCAGCAAACTGCCTCCAGAGCCAGTACAGCTTCAGGTAAGAGAACACTAGGACAAGTTCATTTGACTGGAGTAGGTGACTCTGTTCGAATAATGAAGGCTGGAGCGATGTGAATTAAATATCACCTCTGGGGAGCTGGAGATCACAGGGAGAGCAGGGAAATACTGAGGGTCATCTCTCCCTGTTGAATAACCAAATTAGGAGTATAGATCCCTGGGAATGGGCAGCACCTTGACTTGCTCGATCCCCTCCCCCACTAGATGGCACTGAATTCTTTTTCTTCAACAAAAAAAAGGAAGGAAAATATGGTGGAGGTCATTTTGATGTAGAAAAGACCCCCAAAAAACCAAAAGAACTCCTGCCCCGCCTCCCAAAAAACAAAACCGATGAAGAAAAGCCAATTGCAATCGGCTGTGGGTTTGCTCTGCCCTTCCTCCCTCCTAGCCCCGGATCCCACCTCTGTACCTTTGCTCGGGCTCTCGCTTTGCTTTGTCTGGAGCTCTCGGGAGAGGCGGTGGGCGCTGGTCGCTGGAGGATGCTCAGGAGAGAGGAGGCGATGCTGGGAGGGGCTGGAGGGTATCCTAGCTGTGTCCTGGCTGGAGGATGCCTCTGTAGCGAGCTCTGGCAGGCAGCGCACGCCCCGTCACCAGGAACCGGCTCCCAGCCCGCTCACCGCGCTGCGCTCCTCTGTCCCGTGCCTTCAGACATTTTCCCGTGTGCTCTGGCTTTGTCTCTGCATCGCTGCAGTCGTAACCGGCAGAAAAGAAAGCCTCAGCTTTCAATCAATCGCTGAGGCTGCATTTCGACTCCCTGATTCATTTAAGACCCGTCAATTAGCTCCCTGTGCTGAGATGCCCTTAATTCACTGTCAGGAGTGGTTTCCGTGTGTGCGTAGAGGGGTTGTGTTATTTTTCATTTTGTAAAATTTTTTTCTGCCAGCTTACATTCATCAAAAGATCGACAAGGATTGGTTTTTTCCCCCTGTAGTGAGGCAGAGGTGAGGTGGGAGGAAGAGAATTTAATAATAATCTGTTTGTTCTGAGAAGGGGCTGTCTGTAATAATCCTGGTTAGAGACATAGGGAAGGTTCCTAATGCCTGCAGCAAGTAATATTCCCCCTGCCCAAAAAAAAGGAAATAATGATGATGGAGAAAAATGTTCAATTCCCAGGTTTAAAGAAGGGCTAAAATCCAGCAATTTCTTAGTTATGTTTAAGGTGACTTGCAGAAAGATACTGCCTGTGTCTGATAAAGCTACAAAGGCAAGCAAAAAAAGGCATGGAAACTGCCACTGAAATGCCTTTTCAGAGAAAAAGATAAAACCTGGAACTGAATGTCAATTTTTGGCTTTCAAACCCATACTTAAGAAAGAGAGGAGGGAACAAGTCTGGCTTCTCCAGGTACCAAAGACCTCCTGTCCCAAACTGTCCTGCTGTCTTGGAGAGTAATGGGAAAACCTGGCACCTGGACCTCCCTGGTCCAACCAAATCTCTGCTCTTTGGAATGGAATTCTAATGTTTAATCAGAAATGTAGGTGTGAATCCATTATATGATTTTCCCATCCTCTCACATATCTTTGGTCAGTGTCATGAGAAAAAACAGTTCTAGTAGCTGGATCCTCTATTCTGCTCTTAGTCTCAGTCTTCCAGTTCTGTCTAAACTGGGTGTTTAGACTAAAGCCAGTTTTGTTTCCCAGTTCAATCTAAATAGAAAATAAACATAGCAGGCTGTTGCACTTAAACAGAAAATCCAACAATCAACCAAAAAATATGGTTGGTAAAATTAGGCTTATCCCCTATTCTCATCCTTCAGCTTGGGACTTGATGCTAAAAATTGACAAAGAAATCCAGGTGCACTTTCATCTGTGTGGGTGTGATATGAGAAACCTGTTCATCATCTTATAGGAACCAACAGCTTTTCGGCCACAAAACTCCATATTTTATTTCTGAACAGACAACAAGTATGGCTGCTCCAGGCCCACTGTAACATCTAATTCTTTTTATCTGCTGACATGTAGTTACTTGGAAAATCCAGTTATAGAAATGGATCCATCTGTGCTGAGCTATTTAAAAAAAAAACTGAGATTCTTAAATATTGGTGGTTATTATTAACAACAAAGGGAAGTTACTGCTAAAAAAAAAAATCAATCTAGTCCCCTTTGTCAGTAAAACTCTTAGTTTTACCTAGAGCTTTCTAGTTAGAGCATTGAAATTTTGCAGTAGATCTGGTTCAGTGATCAGGCAGGTGATTCATGGTTTTTATGGTTTGGATGACTGACTTCTTTGCCAGTTTCATAATCCTGCAAGGTGATTAGAGAATACAGTGGATATTGCACCAAAAATGGTTTAATGGCAGATACTCTTCCATAGCTGCAAGTCCCAGTTGATATGGGCCCTGGTTTTGCTAGGTAAAATGGAAGGTGTTTTGGTGATTAGTTCCCCCCCCCCCATAACAATTTGGCTTGGTTCCAAAAATTATGATGCAGCCATACAGGTTAATTTTTTCTTGGTGCAGCTGTATTTCACAAGACAGTCGAGGTATGTATGTCTGATATGCAGAGAGCTATTACATCTGCTCTCTCCACTGGAGCAAATATAATTTGGGTGGCTCATGTTAAAAGCTAGCAAAATCCCAGGACTCCCCTCCTGGGGCCAAGGACTGCCTCCAGACCCAGTGGGGCTGCTCTCATTGTCAAGTCAAATGACACAGTTTGGGATTCAAGGGCCAAAAGTTGGTAGGATCCAGCCTGGGTGTAGGTTTTTGCAACACACATCTGCAAAAATGGGGAGGCGTTTTGGGCTGTGGGCTTTTTGGTGCAGTAGGAACAGCTGCATTGTTTGCCTTTCATCCTGTGGAGTCGGTGGGAGCCAAATATTGGATGGGGATGACTTGGTTCCTCTGTCAACTCCAGGATGCTGTGGTACTTGCAGATCAGGATGTGCCAGCATCCAGCCCTTTTTGGTGCAAGGGAAATGACCATGTGGATTTCATTTTTAAAACAGTACAGTTCAGAGTCTGGAGGACTCGGCTTTCTGGATCGCACAGATTTTCACAGGGTTTCTTTCAAGCTTGTTCTCTCTATTATGTAGCAGGTTGGGATTTTTTTTCTTTTTTTTTTTTTTTGGTGCAGTGAGAAACAGCTCTGCTTGTTTTGGGTTTGGTTGACATAATGTAAGGGCTTGTGATCAAGAATTATCAGGATCCAGCTAAATCCAGGTTTTACGTTTTCCCCTCTTAAGAGAGTAAGGCTTCGACATTTCCTGCCTGGGAAGTGGTGCAGTTTATCTTTAAGGAGGATAGAGAAATAAGAAATGAGTCTCACGTTGCATGGGTGACATCACTGGCTTTTGGCTCAGCGCTCTGTATGCTCGGTCTGTAGGCTTCGGCCAAGGCTGCGGGGCTCGGTGTTTGAACAAGGAAAGATTCCCAGGTGTACAGAAGATTGGATTTGCAATTATTTGGGTTAAAAACGGTGAAATGAGATTTCTAAAGCTTGGGGACTTCAGCTCGCCTTCTGTTGCATTTGATCTCTACAAGATGGGTGAGTTATTCCCATTAAAGAGAAAGGGAGTCAAAATTTAAGGAGGAAAAAAGATGTCTGAATATATAACTACCGATGCCGGGGATACGATTCGTACGAAGCTGCTGAGCTAAAAAATCTCAGCTCCGACGAGGAGACCGGGCCATATGGCAGAGAAATGGTGCAGCCCGCAAGCTGTTGACAACAGTTAGGGGCTGCTCTCCTCTCGCCCTGCAAGGTGTGTAGCTCCCCCCCACCTCCGCCCCGGTTTGTTTTGGTTCGGTTTCCCCCGACCTCCCTCCCTCCTTCCCCTCCCCGTTCCTCAGCATCCTCTCCGCCAGCCGTAGCCCTGCCTGCCTTCATCTTGCAGATGGCTAACGTGCCGCCGTGTTAGGAAAGCTGTGCACAACACATCGCGGCGCCGCGGACGGAGGGAGCTTTCCAGCTGCCGGCGGAAGGGGGGCAGCAGCGTGTGTGTGTGTGTGTGTGGCAGAAGGATGCCGGGGCCCGGGGCAGCCCCCCGCGCTGCCTAGCGGGCGGAGCGCGGCTCCTGCCGGGCTGCGGCTCTGCCCGGCCCGGAGCCGAGCGCTGCCCGGGGACGCGAGCAGCGCGGCGTGCGCCTGCCTGCATGACAGCGCCTGCCACCCGAGCGGCGGAGTGAATGGCAAGGCTGGCAGGGAGAAGCCGAGGTGTCTCCGAAGCCAAGATGCCAGCGGCTGTCAGCGGGGTCTGCTGAGGGAGAGACCCGTGCGTGCCCGCGCTCCCAGAGCCAGCCGAGGAGGGGATGCTTTAACCACGATTCCGAACAGCGGCGGCGGCAGCAGCAACAACAACAGATTGCTCCCCTCCTCTTCCTCCCTCCCTTTCGACCCCGCTTTAAACCCAAGCAAGTGACCGGCCGTCCAGATGATGATGCTCTTGCGGAGCCACTGACAATGAAAAGACAAGTCACCCATTCCTGAAACCGGGACAACTGGCTGGTTGCAAGTGGGAGATGTCAGGCTGTTGAACTTTTCTGTCCTGTGATGATGCCGTAGCGAGCTTGCTGGTCTGAAAGCCATCTCTTCTGGATTTCTGAGGGGGCCAGATTGAGAGAGATTAATGGACTGATCAGCCATCAGGTCTCTTCAGGGGGATTCATCCCTTCAGCCCCTGTCACTTGGGTGCTCGTGGTGAGGGGTCACTGGTGAAAGGCTGTATTTGTCCTCACCAGGTCTCCTCTGCAGAGGAGAAGAGGCAGATGAGACTCCAAGACTGCCTCCAGGGCAGAACTTTGTAGTGCTCTCAGCATCCCTCCGCAGCGTGGATGTGAGCCACGGGAGTTGGGGATGTTTGAGGCAGTCTGTGCCAAGTGACACCTAGCAGCTGCTCCGGTGGTTTCTGTGTGGTCTCACCCCCACGGCTTTGCCTGTTGTGAAGATGTCCATGGTGTTTCTGTGAAGCTGAGGCATGGCTGCTGGAAGGTTACTGCTCTATGCTGGCCTCTCTTTAGCTCTGTGTGCCCTTGGCATGCTGGCTGTGGCAATCTGCTCTGACCATTGGTATGAAACTGATGCCAGGAAGCACAGAGAGAGATGCAAGAGCATCACCACTAAGAGAAATGATCCTGGCTTCATTTATAACTCCAACAACAACCTGCCTCTCAGGGCCAGCAGGTCTAGGTTGGACCGCTGGGAAGGGAAACTCCTCTTGGCAAGAAACAGGAGGCAGATCTTTGCTATGAGCGCGGTTGACGAGTGCAACAGACAGTACAACTCCACCAACATGGGGCTCTGGAGGAAATGCCACCGACAAGGATTCGACCAGGAGCTGGAGGAGCTCATTGCCAAAGGTAAGGGCTGTTGTTTGGTTTTTTTACCAGATGAACATGCCAAGCTCTCCTGAGATGAGCAGAGCCATTTGGGCTCACAGATGGGAGCTGGCATCTCTAGCCAAGTACCTCTCCTTGCAATGGGTGATCTGGTTTGGCTGGGCAGTGCTTCTAGAAGCACTGCCAGGGCAGTTTACCACAGGATCTCCCCTCCTGACACTTGGGGTTTGGGAGCAAGAAGGCAATAGGGATGACAACACACACAGAGTAGAATATCTTTTGCATGCCTCTCTTTCTAATCTTGCTGTAGTCTTCCCATCACCATGGTATCAGATTATTTCCACACACAAATACGTAGTCATAAAGTGGACCCTGGATTTTTTGTTTTAAATTTGCTTGACCCTGGTGGCTCAGGTAAAGTACATAGTAATCTATTGGAGGTTACATATGTCTGTGTTTTATCACTGCCCTCCTGAATGCCCCATCCATCCTGAAATACACCATTTGCAGTGCTCACATGTAGGCTTTTTCTATCCTCAAATAGAGAGTAAACAAAGAGAAATGCTGAAGAGCAGGAGGAGACCCAGCTCGCTGTTTACAGAGCTATGCTTTGGAATATTTTCAATATCTGCAAAGCATTACATGAATTTATTAAGAAGGAATAATTTTCTCTTGGGGTGGAGATAGATCTGTTTGCCTGCAGCTTTTTTTTGTGCTGTTTTTGCCTAGTCCTTTGGTCCTTTGTCTTAATTTCTTCCCCAGGGTAGTGGCTCATGGTGATGGTCATTTTGCCCCAAATGTTTCTTAGGTCTCAAGTGTAGGAAGGGGCTGTATACATAAACCCCTCCCTAAGCAGAAGATGCATGTTTTAGAGGATGATGAGGATTTTGGTAAAGGGTGACAGCATCTTTGCTACTCACAGCATGGTTCCTCTGTACTACAAAATAACATTTCCCTCCCATGGCTCTTGTGTTGCAATTGCAAGATTCCCCATTGGTTTATTTCCACTGTAGTGAAATTATTGCTTCTCACACAGTGCCATCTTCCAAAATACTCATCTCTTCCAAGAATGTTCTCTATCCCAAACTCTCTTGACAGCTTTCATTAATTCCCTCCTCAGACACTGCAAGTGGAATTATTGCTCAAAGCTACTTATCCAGGAGGGGTGTTCTCTCATGTGTTTGCCCATTACACATTTTTGTTCCATGTATTTTGAGTGAGCACTGGATGTGAGTAGCATGAAATTTGTACCAAACCAGTCCAAGCAGGTGGTGTACCTGGGTCACTATTTGGTATCCTGCCTATGTTGCTAGGGACCCTTCATATCCAGCTGCTATTTATCATCTCCTAGGAAATAGATGGGTGTCTTCAGCCCCATTTGTAAAGGACAAGTGGACATGTGAAAAGCTTGTCAGCATT
Source organism: Erithacus rubecula (assembly GCF_903797595.1). Taxonomy (NCBI): domain Eukaryota; kingdom Metazoa; phylum Chordata; class Aves; order Passeriformes; family Muscicapidae; genus Erithacus; species Erithacus rubecula. The sequence continues at coordinate 3,915,236 of NC_136686.1, forward strand.
CACCCTGCTGCTGGTTTCAGTGCCAAGGGAATGATTGCTGTTTTCCATCTAGGTGAGGATGGTATGTGCTGTGGTGAGCTGGATTGCTCTGCCATGTGTGCTCACTCTGCTTAGGGCATAAATAAATTCAACCTTGACAGCGGACAAACATGTCACACAGAGCTCACCTTTGCAAATGGAATTGTGTTTATTAGAGAGGATTTTTGTTCTGAAATAAGTGAGACTCTTTCTTCTTTCTCTACCTGCCCTGTCCTGGGATCAGCAATGTCCACTTTTCCTGCCAGAAACAAAATGAGTGATGTTGAGTTGTGTAATGGCAGCTCTGCTAAGTGTCAGCCATAGGGAAAATGTGGTAATTCAAGATGAGGTGGTTAAATGCAGGAGAAGGTGGTCTTTGAAAGATCTTGCTGCAGTCTGCTTGTGTTCATATAGTGTGAATAACTCTGCACATACATCACCTGGCTGGTAGCCAGGGATTCCCTGGGCTCGGGTGCAGTGAGTGTCCCTGCACTCACACTCCTGGCTATGTGTCTGCAGATGGCAAGAGCCACTTCCCAAAGTCACTGCCCACAGCTCACAAGTGCAGCTTGTACACATCAAGGAGCTGTGTGCAAATATCTGGGTGTGTCACTCCTTGCCTGCTCTAAATGTTTTCTGGTAGACTTCTAACCAACTTCATTGTAGGATGAAGGAAGAGTTAAAGGAGGGAGGCTCATAACATTGGGCAGCAGCATTTTAGTTCACTTGATGGCCTTTCTGGGTGAGGATCTGTCTGTGCTACAGCTCTCAGCCATGATGAAGAGCCACCCATCAATGCTGTAGAGGTGTGTGTTCCTTTGGCACCTCTAGTCTGAAACACAGAAAAAGCAAGTGTAATGGCAATTCGATAAAATCAAGTGTTTGACTTGCTCAGAAATAAAAATGGAGATGTTTGCTTTTTGATCCTCACTTTTATATGATGAAAGTGAACTAAGTGTTATTGCTGTCTAGTGTTGACAAGAGCTGTGAGTTCAAAACAAGGCAGGTATTCCAGGTTCACACCAACAGGATCTGTCGTGAAAGTAAAATCTGAAGGCAGTTTTCACTTCCATGAGAATTTTTTGGGAGTAGCAGGGATGGGTGTGTGGACAGAGTATGTCATGTGCAGGTATGAGGGGCTGCAGAGGTTCTCTTCATGTAGTGTTCAAATAACCTGACTGGGGCACTCATCCTTGCACAGATGAAATCACTCTCATGACATCCAAGGCAAATACCTTATAAAAGAGGATGTTATTGGGACATAGAGCTTTAACTCTTTCCTCTGTTAATTTAATGTCATAAAACCTCTTCTAGAAGTGGATAAACTAATGCAGGTTCTGGCCCCAATATTGTGTGCAATGTTAAAAAAATGGAATGTAAATTGTTTTGTTTTTGTTTTTAAAGCTAGACAGGATCTGTAATCCAGTTAGTTTAAAACAGATCCCACATTTTTCCCTAGGCAAAATTTCTAGTATGGAGAATGGTCTATTGAGATTTGTCTATCAAAGTATAACAAAAAATGGTCATTAAGAGCCTAACTAGCTTTGCAAATACCCTGCAGTTATTCTGCTTATGAACTCTGCTGAAATTAATACGAGCTATAGGCAATGGCTTGTGGCAGGATCAGGAACTGTGGTACTTGGTAATATTCTGCTACCAGTGATTTTAAAAACTAGTTCTGTTCCTGAATAGGTTGGGTCACTTTTGTAATTGTATTCTGGTTTTATTCATTTTTACTTTCTGGAAAATAAATCAAGGTCTTTACTTTGGGTTTTGCTAGAAAAACTGGAGATGTGTTGCTTCAGGTTTCTTATATATAGGTGTAATAGTAGTTCATATGTAAAGTAGTTGGTCCTGTTTTTATTTCTCCTATACTTTTTTTGTATTTTCATAGAACTCATGTGCATATTTCAAAATAATATAATTAGGTAAATAGTCAGTGAATTAAGGGATTGTCACAAGTAAGGGACACTGCCACTCAGGGAGAGGCAGACAAGCGTGAGACCAGAGGCCTGAGGAGTATTCTAAAGCTGCCACAAAATTAGGTGGTTCATTTCTTTTCTTTGTCATCATGAAAAAAGCAATAAAATTAGAAACAACAGCAATTACAATCAGGAAAGAAATTATTGGAGCTGAATGTTGAAACTGAGGTTCTCAGTCTTGCTAACTTTTCCTCAGCTGAATAATCTTTATTTCTGGGAATGGACTACTAGGGAAAGCTCTCTGGTACAGAGGGACCGGTGTAAAAGGAAGAGCTAACAGAGCTGTTCCTCTGATTTTGCTTTCATGTCTGATGGAGCCTTTTAGTATCTCAGGACCAGAGTTTCACTCCTGATCCCTAAAGCCTTGCAGAGTCAGGAAATGCTGGCTCTGGGATTTCTCTGCATAATATTCTAAAATTCTTCAGATTCTCAGGTGTTTTTCTGGTCTCCTCCCCCCACTGAACAGCCTTGCTGCTGGAGGCCCCTTGGAGCACAGTGTTCACCCTGTCCTGTCAGATCCTGTGTTGGCATGGAGTTTCTAGCCAAGGCAGCAATCCCTCACCCAAGCAATAACTGAGTGAGCCAACCAGCTCCAGCACTGAGCAAGCAGAGAGCTGGAATGCAGGTGAGTGGCTGGGAGAAGACAGATTTTGTCCTGCTTTGGCAACCAGCAGCTCACAACTCTTGTATACAACTTAGGAGCCAGAAAAGCAAATGAGGAGCCAGAGAGCTCTGCCTGCATCCTCTGGCCATGTTGCTCAGATGCTTTCCTGCAGTAGTTGAGAGGAAAATAAGAAAGGAAAAGAGGGAATAACATCATTTAATTATAAAGGTACAATAAAGTAGATGAAGTTGCACAATAACCAGAGTCTGTTCCATTTTGACAATTACTACTCAGAGGAGCTTTCATCTCACCTTTGGAAGGCTGCCAGTTAAATGTGACTGGATGGGGCTTTGCTGCCTGCCATTGGAATTCAATTTTTATTTAAAAAAACCCCCAGAATTTACAATGACATTATTTCAACTCTCCTTTTACCATATTTTTTCCCCTGAGATTTGTGGAAATCATACTAAGTCCTATTTTTACATTTTATTGTGAGTATACTTAGTCCATGCCACTACTAAAAACCCAAGTAATTCCTACTCCAGCCTACCTCCACCTGAAATAGTATGCAAGATTTCTGGGATGAAAGCTTTCTGTGCTTTGGTTTGTCAGATGCATGGCATCAGTGAGGAAGAAAGGTTTAACAGGACTACTCCAGCCGTCACTAGGGATTATTTATACACAAATGGAAAGAGGCTACTTGCAGCTATATCTAGGAGCAAAGAGATTTACTTTTGTAAAAATTCTTGCAATACCTTGCAGTGCTCTAGATTTGACTTTTAAAGTGCAATGGTTTTGACAGGTAAATTAGGACAGCTGGATTTTTTCATGTGTCCTTATATGTTAAAGGCTCAAATGCTTTGTTTAAAATCTGTGCTTGAAATCTCAACTGTTTTCCAAATGGACTCATTAAAAAAAAAACTATTGAAGTCTTGATTCTGGTCCTAGAGAAGTCAATAGTAAATGTTTTATTGAGCATGGTGATGCAGCAAGTCCAGGCCTTTAGTGTTTCCTTTGAGGTTAAAATTGTCCCTGGGTAGAAAGGCCAGAGCAAGGTCTGTGCTCTCTCCTGTCACAGCTGGAGTTCTGCTGGAGGCATCCACTGAAATTCAGGCAGTAGACAGCACTGGAGTTCAATCTTAGCCTATCCAGGTATTCAGTTTTGGAGTTTTTGATGCTGAAATTGTTCTTAGTCTGATGTAAAACTAGAAGTCAAACAACTGAGATACAGCCAAGCCATCCTCTTGTTAAGGGATTTTCTAAAATCCTTTAGTGGATGAAATCACTGGTTCATGCATATGAGTTCCAGGAAGATTTGGCCCATCATACTGTGAATAAGCAATTTAATATTTTAATGGCATCAAATTTAAATAACAATTCATTTAAAAGTTTCTTTGCCACAAGTAATAAGAACCTGGTACATTGCTCTGACACATCTGAGATATATATTATCAAAATAATTCTGTTAAAAATGCTAACAACATATATGTAATTTAACAGAACAGCAACTGTTTTTAATCATGAGTTTTTTCAAGGGAAAATTTCAATCAAGATGTTGGCTTTCAAACAAGTTTGCCAGTGAAGACAAATGGAATTTTTTCCTGAGTAAAAGTGACAGGATCATACCCTTCTCATGAGAAACTGATATTTGCAGAGCTGCCTGCAGGACTGCATGCTTAATTCCTGTTCATTTAATTGAACATCTGAATCCTTTTGAGAAATCTCAGCATTTTTGTCCTTTCTCCCTACTGCTAAAAATTTGTAAAAGCTGTGGTGGAAGGATTTAATGAGTGCAGTGTGTTCTATTCACTGTAAAAATAAAAATTTGGAAGATAATTTTACTTTAATAGAGATGAAACAGTCTGAACTATTTTGTCATCTCCCACAGTAAAAATCCATATTGATATTACTTTTTCTCATAGAAATATTTCTGTGCATTTAGAGAAGCTTCAAGAAGGAAATGAGTTCATTAACCATTGCAGAACCAGTAGATGAGAAGCTTTAATGTTTTGTAGGTTTAGCAGGAATAATGCTGGTCATTTATAATGTGAATTACTTAATGGTTCATTGCTCACAAACTGCTGCTCAAACTCTTAACTACACATTCACCTCTTAAGTAGCAAAAGAGAAATGGGATGAGAGAAATGAGAATTTATTAAGGAATAAATAAATAATGTTGATTCTGGAATCAAAGTTCCCTTAACAGATCATTTGGAATAGAGTTCACTTAAAAGAATAGAAACTAACATGTTTTTCCCTGCAGGAGAGAAATCAGAGTTAAAAATTCGAAATTTGTCCATTTTCTTTCTCATTAGGCCTAATTCTTTTATAAATAAATATTCAGAACTGCCCAGCTGAGCCTGCTGGAATCATAATCCTTTGTAGATAAGTACTAAAATAGATGAAAGAAAGGTAGTACTGTAGTTAGGGCAGGAGCTTACAGAGCCAGAATTCAGTCCAAGCTCTGCCATAATCTTTCTTCCTGACCTGAGGCAAGGGGCTAAATCTCTCATAGCTCAGCTCAGTAGCAGTATAATGGGGATTTCGTTCACTGCTATTAATGCCAGTTAGTGTTCTACCCTCAGATTTATGAGCCTTAATCATGGATCAGAAATCACGGATCAGAAACATGTCCCTGTCCTTTTGACATGTGGCTGCACTTTAAATGTTGGCAGGGAATGCAGCCTTATGAGAGAGACTACAAAGTAATTATGTTCAGTGGGAGTGGTAGTGGCTTTAGAACACCAGGAGGCAAACCACATTCCTGTGAGCACCACAAAACGTGGGATTCCTGCACTTGGAAAGAAGGATAATGAATAACAAGTGTGGATGTTTACAGGATCTTCTTCCAAAGAAGACCAGAAAAATCAGGGGTATGTCTGCTTGAAATATTAATAAGTAGGTGATGGGGGTTGACCTCTTTGGTTGGCTGTAGGAAGAAGTTGACATTTCCTTGATGAAGACAAGTAGATCAGACTAATGAGGTAGATATGGGGACAGCAGTCTACAGCTGCTGAGAGAAATGATGTGGTCAAAATGATGTGTTAGGAAAATTATATTTCCAGCAGCATCCTAAATGGATGCATAGAGGGAAAGTTCACATTTGTAAAGGTCAGAAAAAGAAATATTGTAGTAATAAAGGCACGGGGGTGATGAGAACCTCCATGGTAAAAGAATGTGTAAGCTTCAGATGTCCCCTGGATCTATATACATGGTGGGAGATATGAGATCAAAGTTTGGCTCCAGTTCTTGACCAGAACAACAAGGAAAGTAATAGCATTGTCTGTGATGATCTAGAGGGGGATTACTGAAGAGGCCTTATAATAAATAAGGAAGAAGACCATTAGCATCTCTTATTACAATAGGCTGAGTTTGTTATGTGTGTTTCCATGAAGAAATATTAGAGATACTTAGGGTATGGACCTTGTGTTAGAGCAGTGAGCTTGGAAATTGCTGCATGGAGATCAGAGTGAAATCTGTATTTGTGCTTGAAGCTTTCAATGAGTGAAATGCAGAAAGAAAAGCCCCATGAACCCCAGTAGATCTGGGAGGAAAAAAGAGTCTTCTGAAGGGCATGCAAAAGGAGCAGATCCAAAGGTGGTGCAATAGAAGTGAGTAACACCACAGTAGCTGAGGAGAGACACTGCTTCAGGTTTAAAGAGCACAAGAGACTGCTGCAGCAAGGGAGAACAGAGTATTCAGGCTGTGCTGAAGATTGGTCAGTACATTTAGTAAACATTTTAGCAGTGGTTGCAAAGGAGAGGAAGCAGCAGTGAACTACTGGGGAGGACTCCAGGCAATGTTTGTAGCTGACATATTCAGAGAGGTTGGTGAGGAAGAGAGAAGAGGAAAAGACATGGTATTTTAGAGGAAATGTTTTAGATGAAAGTGTTTTAAGATGAGAATATTCTAAGAGGAGATTGAATGGTATTTGTGTTATGGGAGTAAAGAACTAGAGAGGTGTGAGAGGTCAAGATAAAGGGAGCAAGAGGACAATAACAGCCATAAGGAAAGATAGGTGGCAGGGTAAGACTGTCTCTCTCCCTTTCTTTTCTGGCCACTGAGCCATAGTTTTTTCAGGTGTAGGAAAGAATGGGAAAGGAGTTGTAGGAGAGGAAGATCATAGTTTGTCACTTTCTCATGAAAAAAACAGATGAAGTCCTCTGTGACAGCTGAAGTGGGAGCTGGATGAAGCAGCAGGGTCTGAGGAATGAGCCAAATGTGGCAAAGAGGTGATTGTGAGTCAGATATTTAACTCTGAGTTGGAATAGCAAGTCTAGGAAAGAAGCAGAACTGAATTGGAGGAAAATGCATTTATAGAGGAGGAAGTTAGGCAGGCAGGAGGGCTCCCATTAGAGATGCCCTGCTATATGAGACATAGCAGAGACCAACAGGTATGGATCAGCTGGGATTTGGGGTGCAGGGCAGGAATAGCTAGGGGAATGCAAGGCAAAAGGTCTGTGAATGAAAGTATGCAGCATGGATAACATCTACAGGTGGAGAAAGGAAAGGGAAGATAAAGAGGGTGATAAAAGAATAAGGGCAGGCAAGAAATCCTTAATGCTGATGATCTGAGGTGACAGGCCAGAAAAATTAGTGTGAAGAGGTGGCTGGTACTTCTTCAAAGGGTCCAAGGGATTGTCCAGGTGATGGAGGAGAGGATGAGGGGAAAACACAGGTTACAGTATGAAGCCCTGCCTTTTTGTTGACTGAATCAGAGCTGTACACTGAACAGAGGAGACACTGAAACATAAGGCTTAAAGGGCAGAGGAGTTACTACCATGACTCTGCTATAACTTGCTGTGCCTTCTTGCTGTGAGTTTATCCTGTGTAACCTTAGAGGTCTGAGCATGGCTCTCCCAGCGGAGTTCAGCATGTTTGTCCACTGCTTGGAACAGCCATACTCCAGTCTCAGCATGAGCCTCCAAGATAAATATCCAGTATTAACTCAGGATATTTTTCACAAAGTGCTGCGTGTGTGTTTGTGTGTGGAGAATGGTATTTGCATAGCTGGGAGCTTTTAAAGAAAAGGAGTTCTAGGATGTCCCATATATAGCAGTGTGGATTCTGTTAAGAGATCCCACCAGATTGAGTGAAAGACACAGTCTCTCATTGCAGCCCTTATTTAATTCTGAGAGCTTTTGTTGGTTTTGAGTTTTAACAGCAGACATTTGATTAAAGCTGCCTACATGTATTTCTAGACTTTCTAATAGGATGAAAGTTATGCTAATTTTATTGGATAACAAAAGCTATTTGAAAAGATCTTTCTGCCTCAATATGAATGTATGATTCTTGTCTCTCTCTATTAATCAGTGCCTATCTTTAAACATGCAAAAGAGCCTCTATAGTGTAGATATTCTTTCTGCCTAATGGCCATTTAATGACATAAATATTGTAATAGAAACAAACTTTTTCAGATATTATAGGTGTAGATTAGGGTCACTAGACTGATTTTGAAGAAGTGATTTATGGTAGCTGATGATCCAATTACATTGCTTTGTCTTGGGTACTTGAGTGACCCTGACTGAGAGTATCCAAGTACTGTTCTTGATTTTTTTTTTTTTTTTTTTTTTTTTTTTTTAAACACAAAGGAATTTGAAGAGTGGCATTATCCCTGTTTTACACAGAGGACAGTTGCTGAACAATGCTGAACATTGCAGAACTTCTGCTGTGGAAAGAAATTTGTCATTGCTCATCCCTGATTACATATTTTATGTTAAATTTCTTCCCCTTTCTATTTACCAACTCTCAAGACTGTCTATTTTTGTTCATGTGATGTTCTGTAATGGTTAAAGAGAAAGGGAGGAGTGTTATGGTGATCAGAGAGACAAAGGAGCCAGCCAACAGGAACAGGGGAAATGGAAAAACTCAAATAACTTAATGGGCTCAAATTGGGGAGTTGGACAATTTCCATCTTGGTCTTCTGAAAGATGTGACATTGCAAGTCCAGTAAAAAGGATTTTCAATATATCTGTCTAATTAGGGTGGTACATTAGAAATGAAAAGTGGCAAATCTATATTTAAAGAAAGGAGAAAAAGTTGTCTGGGCCACAGTGGACCTTTTAGCTTGATCATAATAATACCAAACAGTGTTTAAAGTAAATTCTAAAGCAGGGATTAATTAAATGCACAGGGGAAGATAAAATAAACATGCAATGTATGTTTTCCTATTTCAAGTGTGCCAAACTACTCTGATATATTTTGCTAGGAAGATAACAGGGGTTTAAGATAAGGAAATGCCTTAGACCTAAATTATCAGGATTTTGGGAAAGGATTTTATGTTCTGCCCCTGAGGAAACGGTTTGTTAAAATGCTAAGGTGATTAGTACACCATTTACAGAGGTTTTAAGCAACTGACTGAGGGAAGGCAAAAAGTGCTGAGAGGGGAAGTATCAAAATGAAGTCAACAATAGAATTCCTGAAGTAGGGGACCAGTAGCATCTTTGCACTGAAGTTAGCAGGGCTCATTGGAAGAGCTTTGAGCTGGATTTGAAGGGGGAATGAAATAAAGTCAGGCTTGACAGAGAGAAGCCTTAGGGTGGCAGGCTGATGTTTTAGGGACAATGTGCTAGCAAGGCCCTTTGGTTTGCTGTTGTAGTGGAGGATGGAGATCTATGTGGCAGTAAAGACAACAGTTAGTGGTGTGTTGGAAGGAGAGACTGACCTTTGGAGAAAGAGGCAGCTGAGGAGCACTATGAGGATGTCATGAGATTATGCAGGAAGGAAATTAGAAGGGCCAAAGCCAACTAGAATGATTTGATGATCTTAAATGTTTCTATCATATATGGCCTACTATGCAAGAAAAATGAGAGTCCTTTCCAGTACTGTGTGCTTGTGAAATGTCTGTAGGACTCTGCAGGATTAATTTACTATTACTGTTAATTCCTGGGGTTTTTTTGTTTTTTGGGGGGTTTTTTTGGGTTTTTTTTTTTTTCCCTCTCTGCAAGAGCACATTCAGCTCTCTATTGAGCTCAGTGTTGGAAGGAGAGTTTGTCACTGAGCTGCCTGACACCAGCCATAGGTGTCTGGTGAGAGGCAAGGGACCCAAGGCAAATCCAGCTTCACTATCCTGGCTTCTTTGTCAGACCTGAGCCATGCTTTGTTTCATTCCTATGCCACCCCACACATCCAGGAAGGACTAGAGATGAGGACTCTGATCTTATAAGGTGTATGCTTCCCCTTTCCTTGAAATAATGTGTTTAGTAGGGTCTTTGTTTCCTGGCTGCCTCATCTGCTTTCATTTCAGATTGCCTTAGCTCAACAACAACAAAGGCCTATTAGATTCTCAGCTATTTATATTCATAAGGAGAATGCAGAGCCTTCAGCTTCTTCATTAAAACAGTTCATGTAAAATAAAAGAATTTCCATACTATATTTAAATGTTCAGAATGGCTGGCAACAGCAGAATTCAACTCTTCTTTGCACATATTTAAATTATCACAAGATGCATATTTTGTCAGACAATGTTCTCTGAACTTCCAGACAGGAAGAGTGCTTGTCTTAGTCCATACTGATGCTATCATGCTCCCACCTTTCCTGGGAGCTGAACTAGAGCCCCAAAGCACTATCCTAGGTGATGTTTCCCTACCTTTAGTGCTGTGGAGCCTTTATGTCCTCTGTAAGATCTTTCCCAGAAGCTTTTTTGAGGGTTATGGTCTCCTGCTTCACACACAAGTGAGCAAGTCCTGTAGTGGGTCCTTTAGCCTTCATAAGGTGGTGGATCCTGGGCAAAAATCCATCCCACTGTAAGGAAACTCACCCTATGTTAGTAGCCAAAGGGTTGAATGTGTATGTGTACACTGCTGAGGATATGGAACAAGGGCAGAGGTAAGTGGTTTTCCTGGCTTGTTTGTGTAGACTTAAGCCATCCTTTTTCCATGGAATATCTTGTGTCCAAGAGGAATCCTTCCTACTCCATGTCCTGAGGAGCCTCCACTTTTTCAGATCTTATTCCTTCTAGCTCATTGATCCTGGTGGGAAAGGTGGTCACAGCCTCCCAGGGCATCAAATTTGTGGGGACAAGAGCAGGACCAAATCTAATTGACCCCTGCATGAGGTTCATGTTTGTCAGTGATGAAGTAGCTGCAGAATGGATCTGGGAAATTCCATTTGGAGGAAGCATGGGCACTTGTTTCCAACATTTTTTTTTAAACAGAGGGTGTCATTGGGAAGAGTGTGGCAATATAAGTGTCCTCCAGGGAAGGAGGGAGAGGTTACCTGACTGGTTGGATGGAGGAAAGATAAATGTCAGTGTAAGATCCTCCTCACACTGTCAGTGGAGGCACTACAGGGACAGCCTCTGCTTCTCCCCCAGTCTTTCTTTCTTGTCCCCTGTGCCACACCACAACTTGTGGCACATCTTTCCCCTCTTGTTAATCAGTTATTGTTTGCATCCAGCCTGTGACACAGCAACTAATTGCACTGTCAATACCAACAAATGAGGAAGCAGCAGGAGCAGATGAACTCTTCAGCACCTAAGTCCTCTTTGCCCATGTGTGACTCTAAGAGTATGAGTACAGAGGGAGAGCAAGGGGAAAGAAGCAGGGCTTCCTGTAGTGCAAAGCTGCCCACAGTGCTCAGGTGTGGGCAAATGTTAAACTCAAGCTCTGCTTCACTTCTGCCAGCCTTGCTGCCATCTGAGGGGTCTTGGTGTCCATATGGTTGTGTCACCAGGGTGTAGTTTTGGGCTGGTGGCATTAGGATGACTGGTAGGGCACAGCTTCTTTGAAGATTCTCTTTCCTTTGAATGTAATGGATGGCATTTTGAGTGTTCCTGAACTTGAAATTTGAGGTGACCTGCACTTGATTGCTGTGGTTGGATAGTACATTGTACATGTCACCTAGAAAATTAAGTTGTTTGAATGCTCATCTTGGGCACGTGAGTTAGGCACTGAAATACCTCCTCTGAGGACTAAGGCTCTTCAGGCTGCTTATGATCATGTTTCATTGCATGTCTTTAGGATCTGTGTTTTGAAATAAGATCTGACTGTTCAGCTCTCAGAAGGCACAAATTACCCTGATTTCATCTATCCTGGTGTCAATTTACACCAGGGTAGGACTTAAATCTAATACAAAAAAATCAAACATGAACATTTTTCCATTAATTTCAATGCTTCCTTTCCAGGGTTTGGGTCTGTGTTTAAATGCAGGGCAGTGCTCCTGAGTTCAAGTTTTAATTTGAGAAAATTTCACTCTCCATCAGAGATATGACAATGGTCTTCAAAGCTGACATCATGGTTTAGGCATCTGGTACACACATACCTGAACCAAAAAACAGAGGCAACATGTAAAAACTGGATGTGAGTGGAAGAAATAGGTCATGAGCTCTCTCTATGGTCTTTAACAGTTTATTTTATCATCAGGCTGTTCCTTTTCAAAGATAATACAGCAATTATTTTTCCTTTGTTTCTAAGGGCCTGGGAGCTGAGAACTAACTCCTGATATTTTAATGTATCACTGTAAAAATATGGAGAAAGTCTTCACATGAAACATATAAGAGCTAAAGTTTACCCATCACAGATGCCAATCTGATTTCAAAGAATTTAAGACTGGCTATTGTCTGCCACACTTTTTTTTTCTTTTTGCTTGATATTTTTCTGTGATATATTGCCTTTGTAGCTTTTTCATCTGCTAATTGATGTATGCCTGTATATACTGGTCTTTCAGCTGTGCTCCAGCTTCATATTTGAAGCAGTACTTTGTCTTTTCATGATTCTTATGGCTCTATTTAAAGGTAGAGGAAGGTAAGTCTGAAATAAATGTGTAGCCCTCATGGATTAAAGTAACTTTATTGAAGTGAACCAAGGGAAAGCAGAGATGCAGTGGGTGCCTGAGCCCTCAGGCAGCTTGGAAACATGACTTAGCAAGGTGATCACAGTTATTTGACTGGAGCATCATGTTTCAAGCCAGAAAGTGAAAATTCAAATTTACTGAGGAAGGTGAGGTCAGAGTGAGAATGTAACCATTGGGAATGAAAGCTTGGAGTTGTGGAGAAAATAAAATGGTGGCAAAGTTAGAGAACTTATGCAGAGAGAGGAGGGGAAGAGTGTGAGGGAATGTAAGCACCAGTAAGGAGATACAGCAGTGGCTGCAAGGGGGAGCAGGCCTTTTGGTGAGTATGAAGGCCAGGAGTGTCCTTGAACAAATATTCAAGTGACGAAAGGTACATTAAGACCATGTTTCCCCTTTGGCTGTTAGCAAACCATTGTACTGATGACATGTTTGTGGAATGTGTGGGAAGAGCCTGAACTCCAATCCTGCCTGTGAACCAGACTCATGGTGAGATTTTTCTGTCAAAGATTTGGGCCCTTACTGTAGTAGGGGCAGGACAAAGGTAAACCTGTGATCAACCTTTTTCATCTTGAAAGGCTAGTTTCACCTGCCATTCCTGTCCTTGCAGAGCCTCCTTGGGGGCAGTTCTTCCAGCAGAGCACTTTAGATCAAGTTTTCCTCCTGAAACTGGAGCAGGAACCAGAGTCCTTTGGAAAGCCCTGCATATAAATATCTTGTTTAGTTAGTCTAATAAAGGTATTACTAACAGTGCTGCTTGGAGGATTTATTGGGGGATTTCACTAAGACAGTGTTAGCAGTGGAATTACAGTCATTCTCTGGTAAGACCTTGTCAATGCGAGAGAAAATAGCATTGATCCAATCAGAGATTTTTTACAGGATCAATGTAATATTCCTTTGCATAATCACAACCAAAGGATTATGGGCCTGTGCTGGGAGTGATGAAGGATCACTTGACAGATCACAGCCTCATTTGTTCTCATCATTTTGACTGGTGAAGTACAGGCACTTTTTAAAAGTCTGCCTCTATATCCCTGTATCTTAAATACATCAGAGCTCTTTTGGGCCACAGGCATTATATATGCAGTCTATTGCTTTTAAACAATATTTTTGGCTGCATTTTTCTTAGTTGAGCCATACTGAAGCATCTTGGTATGACCTTGAGATGATTCCCTCTGCAATCCGGGAAACCAATGTATACAAAATGGGAAATGAGGCCCCTGAGGTGAGCAGGGAGGAGGAAAAGGCCAATCAATATACAGCATGAGCCTTGTAACCAAAACATTGTAAGAGACTCTCAATAAGTTTGACTAATTGAGCTTTTGGATAGTGCAGCAATTCCTCCAAGGGGATATGAGCTTTGCAGATGGCAGTGAATGCAGGAGGCTCAAGAGCATGCTGTGGTTTGCTGGGAATAACTTATTATCAAACAAGTCCTCCTCATTGTTTACACTGTCTTTGCATATTTTCAACATCCCAGGACTGCTCTATTGCTTTAATGACAGCTTTGTATGCCTTGTGAAAACCCTAAATCCTTCCGCTGGCTGCAGCTACCTAGATATTCCCCTAGCTTTGGGCAGGCTTCTTCTGCTGTGGAAGAGAAGCAGTGTGTTTGATATCTTCACCACATTTGATGGAATGGTTCCTTTGGATTTGCACATACATCTCAGTAAAGGATGGAAAGGGAAAACGGTGGCAGAGGTGCAGAGCAGTGGCTCGGCTCACCGATAATATCAGGGACCATTCAAACTCCCATCCTGTGGTTTCAGATGACTTCAGCTGCAGGGCTGCAAAAGTTATTTGGGGAAGAAAAAACAGCTATTGCAAGTGACATTTAAAATTAGATGGGACTTAGCTCTTGTGAAATACAGCAGGCATCAGCTTGTTTCCATCAGGACTAGGACAGATAACTGAACATGTCCTTTTTTCAGTCATGGGCAGAGTCTAGTCTGAATCAGAGCACACAGCTTTGCTAGGAAGCTGTGACTAACATGAAGCATGTGTACAGAGGAGTATGTGAGAGGATGCAGGAGCCCTTTAGAATTAACCCTTTAAACAAGTTCTGTCCTGCCTGCAAGCCTTGGGACATTGCCATGGGTCTGGTGTTGTGGGTAGACCAATGCAGCAGAACAAACTCAGGTTGCTGGAATCATTAAGTGAGGGTAATTGTGGTGCCATTTGGTTTTTATTCCTTGGTACCTTGATAATCAGTGATCAGATTACTTCTGCAAAATGCAGTGCCTGGAAGTAATGGGTGATAGTAATCATTCACTGTATCAACTCTGGCCACAGAGCTTTGGCCTTCACACAGTTTTTATATCCTTGCAATTCATGGGTGCCTCTCATTTGTTCTGTCAGTGAGTCTGCAGAAAATCTGTACTAAAATGAGGTTGGGGTTCAGACTTAAACCCAGAAAAGCATGAAAAATCAGAGCAAATCCATGCTGATAGACTGTACTTTGGGTGAGTTCAGGATGGACCCTTATATGGGATTTTCACTCTCAGCTCACAGTACCCTGGTGCTGAGAGTTAAGTTAGATCACGGATATTTCTGAACTGTGAATATTTTCATGTTAGTGGATCCACAGGCATATGATGAGTATGCCAGTGTAATTTGCATTTTAAAGTAGTCTTAAATAAGTTCTCATGTCTGCAGCTGGGCTTTGAGAAGATTGTGTTCCCTGGAGTTAGCCCAGGGCAACGTGCTGAAGATCACACATAGCTTTTACTCTGTTCTTGCTCAAGCAAAACTGCTTTTAAGTCCAGGGGAGCTAAGTCAGCCTTGCTGAAGTTGGAAGCAAGCATGCCTTTGACTTCAGTGGGACACAGATTTTGCCCAGCATTAATTTTTGCTTGTGAAAAGTCTTGAAGAAAAAAGGAGAAAGGCCTTCTAAACCTCCCAGGGACTTACTAATCACTCCTTCTTGCATAGGTTCACTGCCACGTGAGTCCCCTGAAATATTACTTTGAGTGGAGCAGGAGGTTTGCCTAGAGAAAATGTTCTGTATACAAAGCAAGTTCCCTGTAACACTTGCAGTTAACATTTTATTTGTTGGTATAATAAAAGCATGTCAGCAACTCAGTCTTGCCAAATTCCATTTGCCTGTTTGGCCGGGATATGTTTTTTTTGTATTTTTTTTTTTTTTTTCCAGAGGAGAGAATAAAATTATGTGCATTTGTTTCTTTACTATGCTCCTGGCAGAGAAGATTTTGTGCCAGGGCTGATAAGTATTTGAGTGGGTTTTTTTTTTTTGTGTGGTTTTTTTTTTTTTTTTTTTTTTTTGAGGTTTTTACTCTGAATGACTGCCCCAAAAAAATTCAAGGAAAAGTAGTCTAAGACTTAATGCTAATTCATATAACTACTTTTACAAATAAAAATGTTAGGTCTTTAGTTGAATAATCCAGTACACCTCTGACATTGTGGTTTCTTTGGCAAGTCATTTCTTCTCTGAAAGCTGCAAATATAAACGTTCCCTTTCAACCAGTCTCACTCACCAATAAATAACATAGATCTTTCTTGACACTCATTGTGTCAACCAAACACTTTCCATCCTCTTAGGTTTGTTACTCTTTTGTTTTTCCCAGAGGGATTTGCAATCAGTGCGAGTCACTTTCTGTTTTGACTTGTAGCCCAAGCAGCTGAACATGAGTGAAAGGCTTCAATAAAAGCTGCTCACTGCAGATAAGTGTGACCCCCATTTATGAGCAGGTAAGGTCAGGCCTTGCCAATGTACCCTTTTAGGGGGGATGCTGGTCTTTCAGGCTATTCCCCAGGGCAGAGAAGCATACCATGACATCCATGTCACTGAAATTTCATACCATCCCATCACAGTAGCATCTAAACAGCAACATGCACAACCCTGTGAGGAAGTAACAGCTCAGAAACTGTCTGCAATAGATATGTTATGTCTTATTAATTACCCAGTGTAGCAGCTGTAGTAATATTTGTACTATGAGCTCTGCAGTACTATCCCCCCCATCCATTTAAGCACTGAGTTGACTATTGTTATTTATTTTAAGCTGCCTGGTGCTGCCCAGGCCTGGGGATCTTAGCTGTGCAGCAGGCAGGGGAAGCTGGGCCCTTGTGTGGTCCCTGCTGCCCACGGGCTTATTCAGCAAAATGGCTGATGAGGGCACAAGATGTGTAAACCAGGCAGTGCTGCAAGAAGGGCACTTAATTGAAGCTTTATCAAGAGCCTGCAGAGCTGACCTCCAGCAGCAGCTGAACCACAGTTGGGATGGGAGCGAGCCAGCAGCTTTCACTGATGACTAAGCCCGTGTGCTGGGAAAGGATTTGCTTAGAAAACTTCTCTGCTTTACCCATGGGTGGCAGAGCACTGCATAGCTTGGGGTGACTTCAATCATTCTGCCTAACTCACTTAAATTGCTCCTTTCAGCACAGATCCAGAGCTTTCAGTACACTTTGATGACTCTGTAGTTGTGCACAGGGGATTTAAGCTAAAGCCAGGCTGCTGAGTCTTGGGGTCAGCACAGTCCTAACAGCACAGGGGGTGTCAGGCCATATGGTGATATGATGGCAAATTTGGGTTTGTAAAGCCTTTCTGTGCTGGTCTGGTGTTGGAGGAGTGGATCCAGCACGTTTCCTTTCCCTTCTGCATGAGCATTTCCCTGCTCTGCATGTCTGCAGCTGTGTATGCAGAGACAGGTAAATATCCAGGAGTTGTAGATATTTGCCTGTTGAGAAATGAATCCCACTGAACTGCAAAGTGTGCTAAACAAAATAAAGCCCTGAAGGCTGAAAGCAAAAGGAGAAAGAACTGTGTAAAATTTCACAAAGCTGAAAATAACGGAGGATCAAATTAATTTGGAGATAAAATCTAAATAATCTTGACGGGTAATTGGGAACTTATTGACAACATTCTATTACATGTCTGCAAAAAAACACACTGCTACATCTGAGAGAGAAGACAGTATTGTTAAAAGCTACAATAGTTTTGCTATGAGGAGAAGTAAAAATAGCAGGAAATAAAAATTGTGAATGGGCTTTTTTTCACATACAGGAAGAAGAAAGGCAACATACTGAAATATCTGGGAATTAAAACCTTAGAACGATAACAGCTAGGTAGGAGAAGTAGCAGAATGAAAGCTGTGTTGATGCAGGAAACAAAGCTCCAAAAGCTATTAAAACCCAGACACTTCAAGTAAATTATTATTATATGCTCTGTAACAGCAAAGCATATTAATGATAGAAATGCTAGCAATAGTATTTGTCTTTTTCTAAATGAAAATGATTAAGAAAACCTGTGGAAGTCAAGGATATCTTTAAGAATGTTTAATTTGTAATCATTTTTATTTCTCTTTTGGCAAAATTCTGGATGAGATATTCTTGCCATGTGATGACAACAAAATGCTTTCTTCTTCAGTAGTAATTTAGACTGACAGAACAGTTAATAAATTCAGTCATTTTAATTTAATTGATCTGAATAATTTGATTCCAAGCATTTTAAAAGACCTGGCTAAGGAAATGTCCAAATTTAATTCATATAAATGTTGATTCTTAGAATTTCAAAGGATACTTGTGAAATAGCAAAGATCTAGAATAAAGCTGATAATATTCAAATTCTTGAAAAGTGTAAATATAACAATAGTAGGAAAAGTAATGTAGCAGCTAATGTAATTAATGAATAAATTAATAAAGAATTAAGTACAGATATGCAAACTAATGCTAATTGAACTGGATTTGTAACAATAGATCTCATTGAAGTAATTTTTGTTGATAAAGGCACTAGCATTGATTGAATATTCCCTCTCTTTTTTTAGGCACTTGACAGGGTAGCAGATGACATTTTTATTAATAAACCAGAGAAATCAACATGATGCACATCAAACAGATTTAAAAGCTGGGTAAATTATGGAGTTTAAAATTAAATTTTCTATAGACATAAAACAAATTTCACAGGAAGTTACAGCCTTTTGCATTAGGCTAGCTATCATTTTTATTAAAGAACTGGGGAAAAACATGACGAAGTGATCCATAAAGCACACTAAAAATAGTTTGGGGAGTGCTAAATAATCATGCAAACCAGGTAGTTCTGTGGAAATGGTTGAGGAGAGCACACTTGCTAATGCAAGGCTTATGGAGCTCAACCAGCCAAGCTTAACAAAGAGAGGATTGAAGGATGGCTTCATCATTGGCTATAAAGCTTCATATGGAGAGAGACCCTGCTCAGAGAGGACTCTGTATCTAGCAGATTGGTCACAGGTGGAAAGCTGAGGTTGCACCAGCTGAATTTCAATGGAATGTAAGGCCAATGATGATCACTGCCTTCCCCAGTTAGTAGGGAAGATATTAACCCCAGGAACAGCCTCCTCTTGGAGGTGGCAAATTCTCCATTGAAAACACTTTGAAAACTCAGATTGTATCTTTTGAACAGAAATTAATCCTGGACAGTCCCATGGCCTCTACTGGGCATGTGAATGATCACAGAGCTGTCTTCTGCACTCCTGAACATTGCATGGGACTTGTGGCTCTGGAAAATGGGTACCTGACACCAAGAATCCAAATTTTACCTGTCAGTCAAAGGGTTCCCTGGCTTTCCCAAATGCAAGACTTGGAGTATTTTATGTGTGTAAGTACACAAAGCCACGAATGCACCCTCTTCAAAGCTCTGTAACTAGGTGGATCTGGTGCCATAGCAATGCAGCCTAGGAGTGCTCTTAATGCAGGGCCACATTCTGCTGCTGATCCAAGATCAAGCCAAGAGGGTTTTATCCACATCAGCAGCATTTTACTGTCACAACTGAGTTTGCCCAGGCTTGTCAGCACGGTCAGTCATCCCACAAGAAGGGATGTGGAGGATGATGACAGGAGCAGTAAAAGAGGGAAAGAATACAAGGGAAAGTTAGAGAGGAAGGACTGATGCAGTAAATCCATTAGCAGCACAAGAGAGGCTAGAAAGCAGAGAAATGGGAAAACTGCATTTTAAGCCATAATTTTGTTTACATAAGGAGAAGAAGGGACAGAAGAATTGTACAAAAGAGGGAAATTTGGGAGTGAAGAGAAAGATGTACATAAAAGATGGAGAGAGAGAAAAGGAGAAGAAACAGAAACGTTTGTTAGTCTTTGTGACCTTCTGTTACACTTACTGAATTATTTATTCTGATATTTGCTGGTATCTTCCTGCCAGCCATTTTTTGTCATGATATAAATAAGAGCAGAACCCCGTTACTGCTGTTCCTGGAGGGATTTTGATGTTGAATGGCAGCAGGCACCTCCCCCCTCCCCTGGCATCAGGCGATTATGAATTATACCGAGTGCCTCTAATAACTAAAGGGAAAGGGCTGCTCAGCACATTTGGAATGTAAATCTCATTTTTTTTCTCTTTTGTAGGTCATGAAACACAGCCCTTTTCTAAACCTCTGTTCTCAGATCACAAGCTACTGCTGCACACAAATTCCTCAGCCCATCCTCTGCAAGGGTGACATTTCCCCCAGCACTGAACCCCTCAGCATCCTGAGGGCTTGAGATAAGATTGTTATTATTGTTGTTTTAAACACAAACATGCTGCATCATGTCACTTAAAAAGTACTACGTAGATGGTATACCACATTGGAAAACAGACTATTTAAAAACCAGAAATTTGCTGTATTTCAATCAAAAAGCAAGAATTTAATTTATATCTTTTTCAATGGCCTGCAGGTAGTCACGGGGGTACAATCTGCAGGGAATCTGCACTTGCTGGCCAAAACTTCACTGCCCAGCACCTCTCAAGCAACCCATAAAAGAGAACAAGCACTTTTGGGCACCATATTTAGTTCCTGAGCTCTCACATCTCCTGCCCTTGGCACCTTCTTTGTAGGAGCAGGTTTTGGGCTACAGCTTGAAGAGTTAGTGGCCTCTGGAGAAGATGCATGGTTCTGCTTTGCAAGAAATGATAGGGAGGGAAGAATCCCTTAAACATTGATGACTGAACTTTTTGCTTTATGATTAATGTAGTTATGATTCGGGTCATGGATGTCAGCTTTTGTTTATTGTACTGCCATTGTGCAACATGAAGTTCAGACCTTGTTTCATTTTGGAAGAGTAAGCAAGTTATGTAAATAGTTAAAAGGAGGGGACACAGGTAAAAAGGGAAAAAAGAAATGTGCTTGTTTTACTTTTGGAATAGAGAGTTTCTGTCTGTGGGGAGAAATTAACTTTTCTACACAAATTAAATCTCCCTTAAATCCCTAAAATAGAGCTCTGCAAGTGACATGGCTCTGAGGCCTTGGTGCTGGCCAGTTTTACCTTATCATATTTGCTCAGAGTATTTCCATCCCAGCAGAGTCACTTTGCTGACAGCCCTGCACAAGCTCCAAGATATTTTCTTGCTTGCAAATGAAGTTTTCCCGGCAATCCACGCTGCTACTTCAGTTATCATCACTGGAGAACGGATGTCCTCAGGGACTCAAAAAGGACTATGGAGTTCTCTCACCCATGGGTTTTAACTTGACCTTGCTCACATCACTAGTGACCAAAAGTCATTACCATAAGTGGCTTATGTGAAATGTATTGGTCTCAGTCAATTATAAGCAGACAGTTGTCTGCATGACTAAACCACCATCCCAAATGGTGCTTTTTTTGGGAAGTCCTAAGCATAAGCAGGGTCAGTACAGCTGGGCTGAAACCTCAGCAAAAGCACATGGAGAACAGACTGAAAGTTTTGTGCTTATTCACTTCCAATAGAATGAAAATAACACAAGCTGTAAAATAGCTGTAGAGGTCTTTCAGGTCTGCATAAATTAGAGCAGTCTTTGGGGCTGTTCTGACTTGCACATGGGACAGTCACACTCCCCAGACAGCCCCCATCTTCAGAAGATACCAAGGGGCACAAATCCTTTCTGTCAGCCTTTGCCCCCACCTCTGCTGAGGTAGAGCAGAGACCAGCAGCCCAGGCTGTGCCCAACACATCAGTTTTCACCCAGTGTGCCAATACAACATGCTCAGCCTTGTTCTGCACAGAATATCACACTGTGGACAAACAGTGATGCTGCCTGGCAGGCCTTTCTGAGCCACAGAGAACCATCAGAATTGCTGTGACTACCCAGAGGTGCTCAGCTTAGCTGGGGTGCAGATGGGGTGAGATGCAGAGCCAGAGCATGGCCCAGGAGCGGAGAGAACAGTTGGTCCATTTTGCTTTAAGCTACAGGCAGCAGATTTTCAATCTGGGCAAGGCTTGCAAGAACCGATCCGGAAATTCAAAACAGCGGATTTTTCTCAGAACTGAAATGCCAAAGTAGACATTTAGTTTGAGTCAGCTGAAAGGCCCTGGTTTAGTAACTGACATATTCACTTTTGATTTTGCTTTGTTTCTTTGTTTACCTTGGTAAGCACGTGTTGGCTACTGCCTGCTGCTGGCCCCCAGGGCTTGCTCTGTTCCAGCACTCTCCTCTCCCCAAGCCGTGGCAGCTGAGCCGTGCTTGCAGTGTTTCTCTGCACAGGGAATCAGCACTGGGAAATGCCTGCTTGGAGGCTGACTCTTTGCTGTTACTCAGTCATGTCTTTCTGACTTTCCCTACTGTTTGAGCCTGAAAAACAGAGGCCTCTCTAAGTATCCTCAGAGAGACATCGAAATGGAGAGTTTGAATTTAAATAGGTTTAGAAGAAATGCTTCAGATTCATGTTTTTAGCTCATTGAGTAATTTGTAAATAAGAATTTATGTATTGGAGAGAGAGCTCTTTTGCTCTCTCTCTTCCTCCACCGTCATCATCATCACTACCACCATATGAAGAAGCAGAAGAAAAGAACCAAAGAAAAAAAGACAAGGGAGCATCTGCCTTTCAAGGCTCTGTACCAGGCTGGAGCCTCTGCCTCTGCTCACAGCTCTGTACTAGGCTGCAGTTTCTGCCTTCTTGGGGCCTTGCACAAAGAGCTGCTTCTACTTCTAATCAGGACTTTACTTCTATTTGGGACTCTATCTTGAAAGCTTTTAACTCTTAGAACTTTTTGCCTTTTGAGACTGATACACATTTACAATAAAAAATAGCAACTAATAATTGCTCATCTCTTTTAAAGAAAACAACAATCCCAACACCCTACAGTCAGGAAACTCTACTCTGTGCCTGCACTCGGGCTGCTTCTGCAGCTGTGTGTAGTCCTGCAGTCATGGGTACATTAAAATTCACCTCAAAACATTAAAACAGCCTCAGTTTTAAACACAATTCTACCAAGGGGCCCAGCAGAAGGTCTGGTCCTTGATTAAGAACTGTGTATCTGTGTATCAGGACTGCTGTCCTAAATAAAAAGATTGCCTCAAAGCATAAAATCTAAACAATGAAAGAATTACTGAGGTATTCAGTTTTCCTTTTTTTTTGCCAAGAAACTCGGGTGCTTTGTCTGCAATCTCACAAAAATCTGAGCTAGAGCTGGAAGTGTGTCCAAAATTCTTGACCCCTAGTCTTATGCCTTGGCTATTAAAGCATCCTTTCTTCTTGAATAACTCTAGGGAATTCAGAGAAATGGAGATTCTTGCCTCCACTATTATGGTTCTGAACAAAGCCTCAGGTCAATGTAATCAGACATACAGAAAAGAGAAGGATGATGTCTCTATGACATGGTTGAATTACTGGTGTTCCAGAGCTGATCCAATTTTTTTTTCAGAAATGGTAAACTTATCAATGTGGGGGAGAATCAAAGGGTTTTGTGAATTTTTGTCAAGCGCAGTGACAAAATAATCACTGTAGTCAGAAGACAAGGAAAGGTCAAGGGAAACAAGGCAGTGAAAAAGTAATTTGTTTTCAGCATGACTGAGATAATTGTGGAAATGATGACAATTTCTAATATTCTAAAAATAGGCTTCCATTTTTTTAGGGAATATTTCTCAAGGAAAAGTTGATCCAGTTAAAAATCAAAGCATTTCATTATTGTTTTGCCAAAACATTCTGGGTTGACAGAAAATTATTTTTTATCTTAACATTTCACTAAAAACCTTTAAAAAATTTATTTTGCTTGATTTAAATTTATTTTTTTCCTGTTTTTTTCTCACTTTTCCATTGGTTTCTGATGGATCTTTCTTTCCTAAAACAATGTGTTAACTTTTGCTAGCTTGATCTTGCACACTTGAATGTGTAAAAAGGGTAAAATAAGTTGAAAATTAAATGCATTAGATTTTCATAATGTGTAAGTTTTGTATGGATATGTAAATATTTCATCCCACTTCGGTTCCTTTAAAACATCCTCCAGCCCATTGACTCTAGTAATGGGCCAGGTAAACATCTTGACCTTTATCTACTCAACTTAAAATCCCTATAAATAAATTTTATTGGTTTCTCTCCTCTGCAGCTATACGTAGTGTCACAGTTAAGAATGCCATTGCTCCAAACTGACAATTATGTTTTCCATTTTCTTATCTTTTGCTTTCTTTTTCTTCTTACATAGTTTATAAAGCACAAAGACAAGAAAAGTCAAAAGAAAAGTCTTTGTTCAAATAAAGGTAAAATTCTGCTGCAGTTGCTGAAAAGTGACTTTGGAGAAAAATGACATCACCAGACTCCATATTTATTCTCTTCACTGGCATCCAGATCAAATTTACTTGGTTTTCAAGGTGATGTTTCTAACCAGCCAGCCCTTAAACTCAAATTGGGATCTGAAAGTCAAGCTGTGTCCTTTCTGACTCATGCATAATCATCCTTAATAAAGTTCCTATAGACAGGATTTAGCTGACAAGTTGGTGTTTATCATACACAAGACAAAAGAGATTAATCCAAGCCATTCATCCATAGCTATCATCAGCTGGTTAATGTGTGCTATCTGTACAGCAAGCCAGAACAGGATGATCCAAAGAGCAGATGTCCTAATATGGAGTTTTTATGCAATGCTTTTCTCTACCACAAATGCATTTCATTTAAACAAAGTATTTCCCAGACAAATCCACTGGTGAGCCCCTGTGATAGGAGGCCTGGGAGAAATCCCTTTTACCTTCCTTCCCCTCACCTTTGTGCCCATCTTCCAAAGCAAAATGTGTGTATGGGATTAAAAAGAGGGAAGGAGTGAGGGTGATGGGATAAGGTAGGAATATCTGGGGCTCTGCTCTGCAAAGGGATCAGCTGGTCAATGGAAGACAAATTCAGGTTTGGGATTTCCAGCCCCTTGTTGAGGGACTCCTCATGGAGCATGACACATGATACTGAACACCCTCCTGAGCTCACTGACATGTGCAGTCGTGTTTTTAATGTACATGTGTGGCAGCCTGCTACATCTGTGACAGAAGCTGCCATCTCCCATCTCTTTAGGTTTAGGTGATGATGCAGTTTGAGCTTGCTTTGAGATCTCCCCTCTTTTTAATATGTGCTAGGTCTTGTCTTAAATGTTATTTTAATCCACTTGTCATGTACTCAGCATGCTGAGTAGTCAGGAAAGGATGGGGGAGCTGACTGAGTGCAGGGTAAGGTGTCTCTGCTTCCCCTTAACCACACCTACCTCCTGTCTGAAGATGAGTGCCAAAGGGAAGACTGGATGTCACCTGCCTTTCTTCCTGTCACCAGGGCAGCTGTAAGAAACCAGAGGAAACAAAGTGATGCCCTTTAAGCAGAGAAAGAGCTCATGTTTAGGAGGCATTGCTTTGCAAGTAGCACAGTGGAGCAGAGGAGAGGTGGCCAGTGTCTGTTGCCTGATCTGTGCTAGACCAGTTCACGAAACAACTTCACCCCTTGCACCTTAGCCAGCTTACCTGTTAGTGGCAATGGAGATCCCTGCTTTGTAAGGCATTTGAAATCTGTTAGTAAAGAGTGTGCTATTAGAGAAAGGAATATTACTGTCACAATGCTAATACAAGGACTGAGTTTCTGTCTGGGCAAAGATTATGTCTTTGTTGGTTTCTCAAACAGATGAGTGGCCAGGTTTTGTCTCATCAGAAATGGCTGTTGGCTATTGCCTTCAAACACCAGCTCACTACGGGGGCTCAGTCTGGGGCCTGTTGTGTGTTTGAAATGCAGAGGTTGTCCCTTTGGAAGCTGCCAGGACTTCCTTTGGATCACATTTGTGTGAGACACAAAACTGTGCTCTTAATGGCCTGATGGAGTCTGCTGCCCTGGGTTGTGACAGTCTGGGGCTGTCACACCTTTCTTCTCAGCCTCCATACTACTGTTCATCCTGCTCCTTTGATCCCTGCTCTTCTCTGCTCCCTTTCTTTCCATCCCTTTCCTTAGTCACATTTTGTTATTAGTCTTGTCCTTTCAAGTTGGCCTGTTATTTCTAGTCTTCATCTACTGCCTCTTTTTCATAGACCCTGTGTCTTCCCATATGCAAATTGTATAACTCAGAATGTTCCCCATCTTGGAAGACCCAGAGGTAGCCAGCAAGCAGCAATCATGGCCTCTCATAGCAGGAACTGTAAAAAGTTACACTTTTAAAAACAGATAACTGTTTTTTTAGGGAGCCTCATCACAATGAGTGGGCAGAAATCAGACCAGGTAAAAAAGGAGACTTACACTTTATCAATGAGGCTAAGTTGGGCTTCTTAGAGATATCTGGGGGATCCTCCTCTGTGAACTTGTTCATTGTCCCATGTATGAGTTGGGTGACTTTGAGTCCCTTACTCCACTACTGTTTTCTCACTCTTCTGTGTCTCCTGTCTACCTTTCAGCAGGAATTTGTATCACAAGTCTTCTTCTGATCTTGTCACTGAGCTTCCTTCACCATGCCAGTGCAGCTGCACATAATCTAAGGCTGTAAATTGTGTATAGTGATGGATGATGCTCTGCAGTGGTGTCAGGATTGTGTGATTGTGGGATTTGGTGGTCTTTTTCTGCCCTAGCAGTAATCACTGCATGCACAGAGACTAAACAAGAGTTCAGCCAAACCAATTGTTTCTTTAGGGCAAAATGTCATGGAGACTTTGAAAGATATGTTGAAGCCTTCTTTTCTGATTATTATATTGTATTCTGATGCTTCTTCTATTGAGATTTTTCAGAACTTGTGTCTCTACTAATGGAAAAAACAAGACATGAAAATGATCTGGAACTCATTGTGGGAAGATAGGTTTGCAGGGGTAGTGCAGAAGGCAATCACTCCCAATTAGTTACAGCTGTACTGATTACTGAGAAGTGGAGACAGTCTTGTCTGCCCAATGAGGGTGGGTGTTATAAAAGAGTGGCTCAGCTAGCTAAGAGTGAGTTAGTGACTGGAAGTGTGCTGCAGTTTGGGATGGAGTCTGCTGTGCTGTGAGGAGGAAGGGACAGCTGGCTGTGCAAGGGACAGAGAAGGTAAGAAGATGTGTGAGGGACAGACAGGGTTAGGCTGCTGGGTTGAGGGGTAGATTGTAGTTTAGACAGTCATGCAGAAGGGAGAAAGAAACTTTCAGAGAGGAGAGAAGGAGTCGGTGCTGTGTGGAGCTGGCTGTAAGAAAAGGAGTCAGTGCTGTGTGAAGTAGCTGATGAGGAAAGGAGTCAGAGTTGTTTGAGAGAAGCTCACTGAAAGGAGGCATGTAAAGCTTTTAATAAAGGACTGGTCACGATGCCAGTCCAGTCTCTCTCAACATAATTACTACAACTCATGACTCTCAAAAAGAATCAAAAGCCTGGAGATCAGCTCAAACTCAGGTAGGACATTCCATATTCATCTGCTTTCAGTGTTTGCACTGCATATACAGAAGCATTATGTTGCAGTTCAAGGTGGTAATAGATTAATTCTATATGCTTCTGATACATATATATCTATCACTATCACATTAAGCCTTGCACAAAACTTTAATAGCAGTGTCTTAACAAACTGAGAGGAGCTTGAAGAAAAGCAACAATAACTATCAGGATGGCTTCAGGACAGATTGAGGTTGAAGGATGAATTGTGCTGGCTGTGGTAAGAGATGCTGGCGGGCAGGCACTGAGCAGAGGCACTGCCAGCTGTGGGCAATCAGGGGCAATCAGGGGCAATCACGGTGCTAATTGGCTCCACCTGGCCCCTCACGCCCAGCCCAGCTCCGCTGAGGGCGCTGGTGCTTGGTGTGCTCTGCTGGGAGGTGCTGGCTTGCACTTTGAGGGGTGCCATGGTCCTGGCTTGCTCACTGCTGTGCTGGTGCATCCCATTACCAGCCCCTCTGCTCCATCTTGTGGGTCTGTGCCCCCTGTGAGGCTTTTGCCACCATTTGAACCAGGTATGTGCATGGCTGGCTATGGGTGGGGCTGGTTTGGTGCACCTGGGCCAACCTGAGGGTGCTTGGAGCTGGTGCTGGGTGTCCCTGTGGGTTGGGGACCAAGGTGCTGTGGCCTTGCAGGGTAGGCTTTGGTGATGTCCTGGGCTGGGTACAGCTCTTCTTGCAGGCAGATTGTGTGAGCAAGAGCTGGCTGAAGCCCCTTGTGTGCCCTGGAGTGGAGCTCTGTGCTATGGAGATGGCATTTCCCTCAGATGGTGCTGCAGGTGCCTCCCCCAAGTCCTCATGGCTTGTGCAACATGAGAGAACCAACATCCACATTAGTTTTGGGATTACCTGGAATCTTTTTATTTCCTGGCTCTCCTCTTGGCCTGAGGAGACTTGGCTTGTTGGTTTGGGGGATCATCAGCTCTTAGGAGGAGCTGTTATGTGTTCCCTGAGCCACCTAAGGTAACAACATCCACCTGGAGACTGCCAGGGCTGGGTGATGCAGGCTTGGCTTGTAGCACAGCTGTGTGTGATCCTGGTAACAAAACTGGCCTCTGAGTTGGCCCCGTGCAGGCTGGATATTCAGCTTCTTTGTTTTTAATCTAAGAAAGCTGTAGCCTGACATCTGCATGTCTACATCCCTGGAGCTCTTGCAGCCTGGCAGGACAGGTTGGCTCTCTGCTTGTGGGTCTGAAGGGGATCAGTATGAAGGAGCAGTAATGGGAAAAGTGCTTCATCTATGTTTACTCAAGAGTAAGTGAAAATAGATTTAAGCAGCAGAGCATTTATCCACACTTTACCACAAAAGGTTCAGAGGCCAAAGGGACCAGGAAAAATGGGTCAATTGAGTTAATAGGACTCTTCCTGTTCTTTAGTGTTGTGTTTTCAGTTTGAGGTTTTAGAATGTGTGGGGTTGGTGACTTGCAAGAGAGAATGGTTGTTAAAAGCTCTCAAGCTGCAACCTGAAGCTGTCACCCAGTGAATACTGCTGTGTGAAGCTGAACACCTGTGTGTAGTTTCCTTGCTTGCACTCACTCCCACTGGAGCAGCTGCTCACACAGGTCCCTGTGTGCTGGCACAGCCTTGGGCAGGCCAGCCCCAGGAGTCTGTGCTTTGCTGCAGAGTGTGTAATCATTCACCTTGTGACTCAGTCAGCAGTACTCTGAGTGGCAGTGTGTAATTCTTCTCTGCCCTGAAGTAATGGTCTTCGACCAATGGTCCAGGAACTATTTCTATGGGTTTGTGAAAGATAATGAGAAAAGTGAGGCTACTGTCATTAGACTTAAATTCATTATTCAGGAATCCATACCTCCATTTGGGATGCTTTATAGGTCCATGAGTTTCAATAGGCTGAAACCAGTGCTCTGACAGCTTTCTTACTTTCTGATGGTCCCTTACATAGTGCAGTATCACCACTTTTTTCCCCCCTAGAGTAACAAATAGGAAGAGTACTAGGTTACACTTCTGTAGAGCAAACTATTACCAGGAAGCTATAATGGTGGCAGTCTAATTGAGTTGACATTTCATGTATTACAAGTGATTACATTTAATGAATTTTATCATGATATGTATCACATTGTGTGAGATTTTAGGGGATAACTATTACTTTGTGCCAGATGTTGCTGAGAGGAATATTATAAATTGCAAAAGTATTAAAAAATCTGTCTGTTTCATGCAGGATTTACGTCTAAGGTCTAAATTTTAATGCTCTCATTGATATTTGAATTTTGTTCTGTGCATTGTTTGACAGCATCATTCCAAATGTGCAAAAAAATAAATTTAGCTCTAAAAGAAATTTAAGATTTATAAAACATATGTGATTGACAAATATTGCCTTAATTTTAATTTTCTTCTGGTTATTGATCAACACCCAGATATTCAGGGTAGGTTTTCAGCTGTCCTCCACGGGTTTAGTTGCTATATTCTTGGATATGAGTCTTAACAGAAAAAATACTGTGGGAAGTGTTGGTAAAATACAAAAGGTTACTGCTCTGCAGTTGGCTCATAATGCAGAATTCGATGCTGCTCTTAGTAAGTGCTCTAGTCTTGTCTGAAAATATTATTTGCCTGGGATATACTGCTAGAGTTGGGGTTGGTGGGAACATCATCTGTACTGTGGGGGTTTTCTTCAGAAAACAGTCTAATAAATCCTCCTCTGAAGAGCTGCAATAACTGCTTTTGGATTTTCTATCTGTGTGACTCTTGTATATCCAAAAGATATGAGGCCCATGTGCCTTTTCTGCTTTATTTTGTGTGTTTACATTTATCTTAAGTGGCACAGGCACAGCGATGGCAGATTGCACAGGGGTGTTTTTATTAGGAAAGCCCAGTAATGTGGAGAGCTGTAAAAGTTGTCTAGACAGAAGAATGGACTAAAATAGCAGTGGAACATGGGCAGGAAGGAAAGAAACCTGTGTGTATGTGTTGATGGAGGGAGTTAGGGCTGTTGATACCTCCAGGGCAAATCATCAGGAACATGTTACCACTGGTAGAGGAAAGTCTTGAGGACAGACTGAGTCCCAGGGGTGAGAGCTGTCTGAAAAATGAGAACATAGCTGTGGAAAGGTAGTACCAGACTTTAGGTAGCTGGTTTGTTTTTTTTTTTTTTTCTTTCAACTCTTAAATTTCAGTGACCTCATTAAAAGTTTTAAAGTTGTTATAATTCTTCTTTTCTAACTGTTATATTGAAATTTTCAGTCATGTTTTTGTAAAAGTACAGTAATGGAAGAAAAAAACCCAAAACATGAAGGGCTTTGATTATTTGGTCATGAAAAGTGGTTTTTGTTTTGTTAATTTTTTTTTTGTTTTTTTTTTTTAATTTAAGGCTGCTGTCCTGGGATCCAATTCACCACTGCCCTATACTAATTGTGTAGAAGTCTTTCTCAATGAGTGCCAAAGCCCTTATGGGGGGCTGTTTCCTTGCCTTCTTTCCATGCTGTTTCCTTGTGTCATCCCTGGACAAGCTCTTGTTGTTGTTGGGCAGAATCCTGTCTAAGAATTGTTCCTTTTAGTTAAAAATAGGAGTTGTAACCTGTGTGAGACCAGATATTAAACTGACATGATTTTCATTTTCAGTGTGATATAAGTGG
Organism: Erithacus rubecula; assembly: GCF_903797595.1. NCBI lineage: Eukaryota > Metazoa > Chordata > Aves > Passeriformes > Muscicapidae > Erithacus > Erithacus rubecula. The sequence continues at coordinate 3,945,792 of NC_136686.1, forward strand.
GGCAAAGCATCAGAGTACTCCAGAACTGCTGGTAGCTATTGCCTGGCTGCACAGAAATATTTCACTTTGCTAGCAAAGTAATACTGGGGGAAATCAAAGAATACTAAAAACTGGGACACTGGGATGATTGGCTTAGGAGTTAATTTTTTTTTTTTCTAAGCTGAATCAGTAGCGCCAGATTTCAGAGCTTTATTCATGTTCAGTAGTAGCCCCATTAAAATCACCTTCTTTCTCCTGACTTAATATAAAATTTAAAAATTAAATTAATTTAATTAATTAAATTAATAGGGTTCTAAGAGCCCTATTAATGGTATAGAAATCTGTCTTGTTCCTTCACACAAAAATGGGGGAAAAACAAGAGGCTCTCACACTCTGTGGCTTTAGTAGGAGTAAAGTTTGGAGAAGTGCAGAGAAAAAATGATTAATAATGAACTGAAATGTAAAATTTTAGTTCAGGTCAAGGCAACAGTGTGGTAATAAACTGGAACTGGATTCTGAGACAAATGGTTAACTTGGGTTGCCTGCAACTTTAAATTTGTTTGTAGGACTGCTTTGAGCCAACTTCTGCAGTGTTGTTTCATTTATTTAGTTTATAACTGCTGTAGTGGAGTGCAGCCCTGGGAAGAGAGCAGAGGAGCATGACTTGATGCAGAGCTCATGGGCACACCTCATGGTATTAGGAGGAATTCAGTAGCTTCCTGCTAAATGTGCATTTCCCAAACATTGCAGTACTGTAGAGTAGATGGTATAAATTGTCGTTTTCTGAATTTTAAAAAAATCATGCTTAAATTGGAAGCTTTTTAATACTACTACTACAACAGCGTAAGGATGTGTGGAAAAGCATTTATAGCTTGAAGGTTTGCCTTTTCACTCAGTGTGGGCAAAGAAAGTGAGTTTCAAAGCGTGTTCTCAAGGAAAAAAATTGATATTTGCAACCTAAATCATATGGCACTATATATTTCCTGGGAGGGTGATTCCTCTAACCACCCAACTGTTAACTGGGAGTGTGCAATTAAAAATGTATGCTGTGTTTGTCAGCTCTTTAAACTGTTCAAGCTGGTTACATAAGGTGAAGAAATTCATTACATAAGTTACACCATGAATTGCAAATTGTTTACTTAGTTGTGACAGCCATAGCTTAAGATATTTGTAGGCCGAGGGTTAGTCAGGGAAGACATTTATGAATCATTTTGAATAATGCATAAATTTCAGGTTTTATTTGCAGCCTGTTAGCAGACAATTAACAAGGAAAAAAAGGATAAAACTTGTCAGAGTTGTATTTAAATGACTGTCTGCTCCAGATTACTGACTTAAGCTGGCTAGCTGGGTTTGTACGGGTGACTAAATTTGGCAGTTCCTATCTTGCTGTCAAACTCCTGAGTCATCTAGGCTTTTGAATGTTTTTCTGCATAACTGTATAATTATAGTGAGAAAATAGACTAAGTACATTAATAAGGCTTAATTAAACGTGCATATGTACAAATACTCATGTATACAAATGAAAGTACCCAAATTTCTGTGTTCTTATGATTGAGCATCAGACACAGCAGTGCTCTGCAGTGCACATTCTCTGAAACTGTGTTTCAAGTATTTTCTTCTACATGGTATAAAATTCAAACAGCCTAGTGATGTGCTAGCAATTTCTCTAATGGTAAAAAATGTTGGTGTCTGAGTTCTCTTATTTTCACTCCAGCTTTTCCAATAGAAAACTTGTTCTTGTTCTGGAACAAAAATAAGCTATATTAGTATCAAGTGGTTTCCTTGTAAAGCAATGTATTGTGTTTTCTGCTATGATTTTTTCAGGAAAAAAAATCTTGCCTTTATTGCAAAAATAATGTAAAAAACCTTATTCTAAAACAGACTATCCTTTGAGTGTGTGTTCTGGGGTTAATTCCAGGCAAGTCTTTCACACTGGGCTGTTCACTGAGAACTTTATGTCAGGTGTGGGCAGTGACAGCCCCCTGCAGCCATGGCAGAAGTTTCTGTCATCTTTTCCTGAGGTTGTGAGTGGCTCAACTAGCTGAGCTGTAAGTCTGTGATGGCATGCCCTGTGGGAAAATGTGGGACCTGGCTGTGCTCTTCCTTCCTCCCTCCTGGCCCATGAGCTTTCTTTAGAGGTGTCTGAAGGTCACTTGTGCTGACAATCTGTGCTCTGGCTCAGCTGCTGAGTTAGTTGAGCATTATCAGTACATGGATGCCTGGATCTGCCCTTTGTTCTCTTGGCCAAAGTTTTTGGGATAATTGACAAATGCAGGGGTCCTGTTGGCCCAAGTATATCCTTGCAAGAAAGGTAATTCTGGGGTTGGGGTGACTCACATCAAGTTGGCTGTGTGTCAGAAGAGCAGCATGATGTTGACCTAATATAAAATGGCCTCTCATTCTGACTGTGACCACCTGTTTGATGTAGTTTTCATGTAGTTTTGTAATGATTAATGAATGCTTATAATTCTGGAGATCTTCCAGTTGAAAGCATTTTAATAAGTACACAAGAATGCTATTGAAATGCACTTCATTGCATAGCAGGAAAACATGTATTTAATTGTTTCTGTAATTGCTGATGCCCAGCTTGGCAGGGGCATGGCTCCAGAACCTGACCCATGTCAAGACAGCTCACCCACACAGCAGTAGTACCTGCCCTGAAAGGTAGGAGTGACCCCTGTTTCACTCTCAGTTCAGAACCAATGAACCCAGTCACACTGTGAAGGAGGTAAATGAAATTTGGAGAAATCAAGTAGTAGGTTTTCCTTTTCACTGGGATTGTTCCTGCTTTGGCTAGCTTATTTTAGCAGGATAAGTGAAAATTTCATTCCCTTAATGTTGATATTCCCTTCTCCATTGCTTTTGTAACATTTTGTGTAGCTTTTGTTATGATAGAAGAAATCTGTAAGACAAAACAACAAAAAAATTAAGGCAAGTACATGAAGCAGGAATCAGCTTCAGTTCTCCAATAGTGTGAAAGATGCAGTTTGTTATTAGGCATAGTAATTTCAGAATATTTTTTCCCCTTCAGAAGCAAACCCTAATTAAAGTATTCCCTGCTGCTCTGTTGTACGAGGCAGCATAGCTCTGATGCTGTTCAGTGGACTTTCAGTGGCTGTTCTTAGCAAGTTTTATGGATGGGTAATGTTGGCTCAAGTGGAATGGAGGCTAGAGGTGGTTTATTCTTACTAAAAAATGTTAGCTGAGTAGAGAGTACTTCAAATATTGTAGTGAGGTCATAGTGGCAAAACTTCAAGAGGAGAATTAAAATGTTTAATGACTCCTGTGTTTTTCCCTGTTCAAGGAACACAGGTAATTTTTACTGTCTTCTCCTGACACCACTGTGCAGGACTAGGGAGCTCTGCTGTATCAGTGTAGTCTTCTATTGTAAGCAACTGCTGTGTATAATCCCAGCCACAAATGTCTCAAGATACATATGGAGTAAAATGTAGGCCCTTTAAAATGTGGGACTGCACCTTTGGAGTTTTATTAGGTTTGGCTTCAGTCTTAATCTCAGCCTCCTCACAGCTGATAATCTTGCTGTCTTGATGTGGGTCTTCATTGCAGCTCTTGCCATCAGCATGAGGTTTTTTCATTGACTTTCCACCTCATCTCAAAACTGAGAAGAGAATGTGGCATTTGTCAGTTCCTCAATTCCTTTCCATACCTGCTGTTATTTATTTGTTTCTGCAGGGTATTTTGGGATTTAGCAGGGAGAGTGTGCTCGAGCCAAGTGAAGCTTGGCTACTGCTGCTGGAGTAGATCTTTCTTTGCCCCTCAAGAGCCAAGAGAAGCAATGGATGCACTTTAGGGGTTAAGTTGTCCATTCCTTTCAGGCATAACTCGTGTGCAATCTAGATGTTTAAATAGTAACCAGTCTTAGGAATCTGTTTCCTGTTGCTTTAACAGGTGTTTGCTAACATCCCACATTTGCAGTGTGCTGTAGTGAATTTGCCTGCTTTGAGATCCAGGTTAGTTGAATTTGGTTATCACAGTGGGACTTGCAGTCAGTACACATAAACTCTGGTGAGGCCAAGCCTTGAGACAGAGCCTGTGTACCCATCCTACCCTGCCTGGGTCGAAGGCAAGACACTCACATGATGACTGGGCACAAAACACAATGGCCAAAGTAGTTTGTCTGTTGTTCCCCAGATATTTGCTTCAGTCTAGACTGTGGATTGGGAGTGTTTTGAGTGGCCTGACAAATGTTTCTGGGGCAGTCAGAATTCTTTCAATATGTAATTTTCCTTTTCATGTTGCTCCTTCACTATTGTCACAACTTGCTCACTGCTTAGATGCCTCTAGCTGCAGCTCACTGGCGTGGATCAACAAAACTGGGTGGTTTATAAGCTGAAAAAAATATAAGTAAGGCACTCTCAAACTGATGTTTGACAAGGAAGAGGGCTGAAAGACTCAGTAGTGGTGCTTGGAAATGTATGAAAAATCAGGCAGCCACCTTGAACAGAGATTTGTCATCTTGCCAGGGAGCCACAGGGAAAGGAACCATCACAAACTGCATCCAGTCACCTGAACATCACTCAGCCATAGTTTAGTTGTGTGATAGCTCTGTAATACAACATTTTGGCTCCCTGTGGTCTGTAAACCATTCTATTTAGAGCTTAATTCCCAGATGATGGAATTTTTTACTTTGTGGTTGATGGTTACTTAAATACAGAGAGTTATGCTTAGGCAAGGGTGCTGGTCATGCTGGAGACTGGCAATGGAAATGGAGAGAAATGCAGAAGGGGAGAACCTTAGTGGTGCTGCATTTTTTCTGTTCTTAAACAAAATCCTTTGATCTCCAGATGAAGCAACTAGCACAACAGTTCATGTTAATTGATACCACTCAATCATCAATCCACTCAGCTTCTGCAAAGAACATTAGTTCAGCAGCACTGGCAGAGCATCAATGGAAGTTAATTTTAATGGTAATTTGGAGCCTGGCTTATTTCTCTTTTTAAAAGGTTTTTATACATGAAATAAATTTTTATTGCTAATTCATTTCATTATCATCTGGTGTGGGTTCATGCTAAATTGTGCAGTTCACACTTCCTTTTCTGGAACAGGGAGAAGCTACTGTCCTTCTCTCAACACTTGAGTTGTGGTTGTTGTTTGTAGTTCAGGGAGGTGAACTGCAGTGTAAAAGGACCAAGGTTAAACCCATGAAAGGGATATTTATTTTTAATATTGACAAGATCTGCAGTTCTTCCAACCAGGTACTTCATGACTTGATGAACAGGAGTCTGGGCCTGCTTGCCAAGACACACTATGGGCTGTGGTAAGACAGTACTTCCACTTTGCTTCTGACTGATGGGAGCAGCATAGCCCTAACCCTAATAAAAGGTACTGTCAGAACCTTCCATCATGCTTTCAAGTGATGTAGCAGAGCAATACAGTTCACAATGCCTGACTGAACCCTGATGCAGCTCAGCTGTGAGTGTTCACAGTGCTGCAGGTATGATGGTCCCCATTTCTGACAAGGCACTACAGTGATTATCCCTGTCCTTTCTAACTCTGGGCTGAGGCACCAGCAGGCACTGAATTCTCCGGATACAGATAAGTAACTGGCTATATCTAGCATAGCTTAAAAATGGTTTTAAAATCTTATAAATACTCTCTGGTAGGAATATCTGTGGCAATGGGAGTCTGCCTTTCTCCTGGTAGAAGTGAGACTGGCATCCTTCAACTCCTGTGCACAACAGCCACATTATGTTTCTTGGATTCACTTTACAGGATTAGGAGTAATAGCTGAGGGGAAATCATGCTCAGCCTCGTGTCCAGGTCAGCACACTCGACTCTGGCTCTGCAGTGTCGGGGGTGAGGAGTGTGGAGCTGTCCAGTGCTGAAGTGATTCAAGCATTGTTACTGGGTAATGTGCAACTGTTTGAGGTAAACCTCTTTACTGGCTTTGTACTTCACGGCATGGAATCAGGGCTCCAGATTCATCAAGGTCTCAGGTTGGAGTTATCCTAATTGGGGAAAATCACAAGAGCATGAGTTGAGGGCTTAAAGGTTGCCACCGAGGCAATGTGCAGCTTATCTGGCTGTCTACTTCCTTGTGGGACCTCAAGAGTCTACCTGTTCTTGCTTCCTTTTGGGTGCAAGATTATGAGTCTTTTAAATAAGCAGGACTATTTGACTGGTTTGTTTTGGTTTTTTTTTTCTGTGGTATAATATGAATAATAAAGTTGCAGGCTTGGCCCCAAGTGACAGCCCTTGTAGGTGATATGTACAATTTGAGCATAATGAGATTCTTCTACTTGATTGTGTGTTTTCTTGGATTCTGAATATTAGTAGTTTATTTAGCTGTGATTTTTTTTACTGTTTAAGTACATCTCTCTTCCCCTGTTCAGCTTATAGGTGTGATATTTGAGACATGCAGAAGCACTTAGAGTTTTTATGATATGATGAAGAAATTGGGTTTGGGACAGTATTAGTTTCACAATCACACAGTGACTGAGCTCATGGGAACCTGGTCCAAGACTGACATTTCTAGTCATTGCCACAGCACTGCTGGATTACAAGAAATGTCACCAAGTCTATAGGAAATCTAAACAGAGAACCAACGTGGTGGTGGTTTTTTTTTGTTTTGTTTTGCTCCCTCCTTTTCAAGCCAACCTAAGTGTTCTTAAATATCATGGTCCATATGTCCTGAGTACTTCATTTTCTTCTTTAAAGAAAGTTATTGTCATGCAATTTTTTTACTAAAATCTTTATTCCATATTTGAAAGTCTAAAGAGTAACAGATGCATACTGATATTGTTCATTTCTGATGATAACTTGGCTGTTTTCCAGTAGGAAAGATTTTTGCTGTAATATGGGAAATAATACCTGGAAATGTGTTTTCTGCCATTGTTTGCCATTCTTTGAAATTCTAGACTGCTTACTCCCATTTTGGGAAGATATTTATTAAGTCTCAGAAAAATATTCAAGCTCTGAAACTGGAAGAGGTTTCAAGATGGGTTGGATGCAGCTTTGAGCAACCTGATCCTAGTACAAGCTGCTCCTGCCTGTAGCAAGGGGGTTAGAATTGGGTGGTCTTTAGGGTCCTTTGCAGCTGAACCTATTCCATGATTATTTCCCAAGTAGTTGTTTTTTTGTGTATTATGAAGTGTCAACATCCAGTCTGTGTCTGCTCCTGGCAAAGACTTTTCCTTTGTGTTGATGAAATAGCATTGCTGCATGTTTGAGAGCTGTTCACTTACTGATATTCCAAAATTGGACTATTTTACTTGAGCTGTGTCTCTGTGCTGAGAGTGGTTCACTGTGTCTCCTGCATCTGCTGTGGCTACATGCAGAAAAGCTGTTAAATCCTCAAACTGTAAAATCTACCATGTTTGCAAATGAGTTATACAAACATATATAACAATGGTATCAATTCCAGAAATTGGGCTGTTTTTTCTTTTATTTATCACTCCTTTTAGAGCTCTGTGCTGCTAGCTCCTCTTTTATGCCCCTTGTCCAGTTTTGTATCTACAAAAGTCAACTCTGTAGCCCCTTTGGTTAACATCTAAGCTTGGATGTTCTTTTTTCCTAGGTATGGTCAGGCTGCTCAGTTGCCTGAGGAGGGCACATAGGTGTCACCTTTAGCTGATTCCAGTAATGGCATACAGCAGGCTTGGGTGTTCAGTTTGGGGTATTGACTGTGCTGCCAGTGAGTCTGGCACTTGTGCACCCTTCCTGTATTTCTACTGCAGTATGACATGGGCAATTTGCTTCTGCTTCCTAAGTCTCCTTGTCATGGGAATGCCTCCTGAATCTGTTTGTGCCTGCCACCTTACTATCTTGTTCTCTTTTAAGGTAGGCTGTAACTGGAAATATTTTTGAAAATGATTGGCATGTACACCTCACTGACCTTGTGCTACAGTCTCTCCCTGGTGCTGCATTTACCCCTTACCCCAGTGGGTGCAATCTCTGGCCAAGATCAACTTGCAGCTCTATCTCTTTACCAGGATTTTTGTCACAATTGCTGCAATTATACCAATACAGCAGAACTGTAGGAGATAAGAGTATTAAGGTAATGGCATATTTTCTTAAAGGTTTGGATATTTCCCAATGAACGTGTTTTCTGCTAGGTTGGCATGTTTTCATCCTTTCCATCAGAGTGGCTGATGATCCAGTGGAGCCATGTTTAGAATCATCCTGGATCTTTTTCACCTCCTCCTACTCTCAATGAACTGAAGCCTCATCCTCTTTGTGAGGAGAATAGCACATAAATTAATTCTGGGCAGCAATACTTTCTTTGGTAAATGGTTTCAGATTTATAGAGAAATAGTGTGCAAGGTAGATTTACAGTAGTAACTAAAATAGAAAGTCAAGCATTGACAGACTACAACATATATAGTAACACTTGGATTTAGAATTAATTGTACAGATAAATATGTATCCAGAAGTACATAGGATGCTGAATCATGGACTTTTTAATTTCTGAAGTCAAACATTGCAGCTCAAGACTTTTCTTTACATATTATACAAAATTAACTATATGAGCAGGGGAGGTACTAAACAGGATCAGCAAAAGTCTTTGAGGGCACAGGTATTGTTCACTGTAATTGTACAGCATTTATCCATTGGGTGATATCAGAGGCTACTGAGACACAAGCCTTTAATGAAGTTCAGACTGGTAGTGTAGAGTGAAAAAGCTAAATACTGAATTGACAGTGTCTGAATAAACCTGTTTCCACAGCCCTTTCTCTCTAAATCTGAATTTGACTAGTGTGGTATTAGAAGCCTGTTCTGCACTTTTCAAGTGGTGCTTGGAAGAGAGCTCTTCTTTGGTCCTATGTATGGTGATGGATCTCTTGGGGTATTGTTGCCTCCTCCTCTGAGGATGAGGATTGTAAAGCAGGTTCTTAAATTGTAAGGGGCTGAATAACTCTTCAGGCTATGAACCCCAGTGGGATTCTGCTGGCCTTTCAGGCATGGGGATGGTGGGATGCATTGGGTGGTGACAATGTGTTCACATGTGCAGTGCTCACCTCTCAGTGCTTATTGCTGCTATCCATGGAGTTCTATTATCTAATGGTGCTCAGTGCACTTTGAATTGTCTTTCCTTCTAGACATCTTTCCTGACAGGCAGCAGAAATATTTGATCCAGCTTGTCCTGGTCAGAAAATCTTACATTGCAGTGAGTGGGAGATCTTCCTGCTGTGACTGTCTGATTGGATTTGACATTTCAGATGGGAAGGTACAAGAAGTGGTAGATGGCATTTATTGAAAGACAAGAGGATGTTATAGACCAGGGAACATCATGTCACAATACTCTCCCAAAGCAAATTCCCATCTGCCCACCAATTTGTGCTGGCCCAGCAGTAGATAGGATGAGAAAATCTCATCCCACACCTTAATACATTTAAATATACACCAGTTCTGGGCCTAATCTAGGGTCACATGATTTTATAACAATCTAACTTGATTTGGCATGAAAAAAAGAGTAGATATTTTAGACCTGTGGAGGTTTTCCCTACTCTTTTCTGCTGCTCTGATACATCAGTTGGGCTGGTTTCTGTTATTTTTTTATTTCTGCATTAAAACATATCATATGCTTGTCTCAAGAGAAATAAATGAATCCTTAGCTAAAGTGCTTGGATACTAAGTACCTTTGAGACTTGACAAGAATAACTTAATTCTTTTTTCAAGATCAGGATGGCAACAGGTCATCTTACTGCTAACTTGCCCATGGCTGGGTAGCTGTTGGCATACCCTGGTTCTTGCAGATTTGTACTGAGAATATGCAAAGGGAAGGTTTGGGCTGGAGACAATTTGGTCTCTTCTCAGTTTCTGGTTCCCTCTATCCTCATGCAGGGGTGTTTATCCTTCCAGTATTTTCATCTGCTGTGAAATGTGTTGAGATTCTAGCCCTAAGTTGTTGACTGAATTTGAATGCAGCAAGAACTTGATTCACCAGAAATGGATTATTGTAGCATTTGTGGAGAGGTGCTCAATGCCCGAGCCTTCTGTACACAAGGGCGTATGACAGTATTGCAAAACTCATCACTGGATAATTAAGGGCCCATTCCAGTCAATTGGAAAAATATTTTTTGATTGTATCCACCAACTTTTCCTATTTCAAATCCTTCAGGAGAAACCCCTTATGATTTCAGACAGAGGCAGAGAGATTGACAATATCTGTGGTTCATAGGCTTTACAATGACCAAATTATGCTTTTGCTCTTTTTGGATTTCACAATGCAGTTGTCTAATCTTCTTACCATCATCTTTATCTCCCTTTTGTTCTAGTTGTATTTCAGTTTGTTTGACTATTCATGGACACCTTTTTAAACATCGACATAACATTCAATTTCTCAAGGCCTTTATTTGATTCAAGTCCTTGTGTAATAGTAAGTCCAGTTACAATAGTGCAGCAAACAGCCTTGCAAGGCAAGGGCAGTGAGCTGTGCAGCCTTTTGTCCCTCTGAATGCATATTTCTTTACAAAGAAAGATGGGTTATCTTTGCAACTTAGTGATGGTGGCTCACCATTTAATAATTTAAACAAGGACAGTCCAGGGAAGGTCTTCACATGGGAAGAACATGGCCAAACATGAAGCTGCTGCTCACTTCAGAGAGACATTATACTGCCTGTATAATTTAGTTTTTACTCACCAGGTAAAAAAAAAAAAAAAAAAATCTGTGTTTATTTCAAAGTAGTTTTAGTAGCTTTGTCCATCAGGCTATAAGATCTAAGTAATTATTCAGTTGGTAGAGTTTGAGGCAAGAGACATTAGGGACTTTGAGGGAGGAACTCTACTCAGGGAGAATCTCATCTGATAGCTTTACTCTGCACATACATTTAATAACTGCAGGGTATCTTTGTCTCAGAAATAGTTTATGTATGAAGTGATGTGTTGAAAATTTCCTTATTCCAACCACAGTACCCTAATTTTTTTCTTGAAATAACTAGAATAGGGACAAGATAAAAAAGATTAATGAATCTTAGGCAATCTAGAATATGAGGGTATATTTAAAAATGAAATCTTTCTACCAAAGAGATAATATGTCCAAGGTCTCCTGTTTGCACAATTTTAAAGTCTGAGTCCTTCATGGTTGGAGCTAGTCTGTCTCATCAGCATGGGATGTCGAGAGGACAGTTGATGGGAATAGCAGGGTGTCTTCTTTCTGGTCTATCCATGCTGTAGTCTGCTCACTGGGGGGAAAAGCCCAGCCTGGTTGGAAAGCTGATGCTGGATTTATTCCTCCCTTCTTTCCCAGATAGGCTGGTTGCCTGCTGGTATTTCTGCCTTTGGAACTGAGTTCATTTCAAATATTGTGTTTTCTCTGAGTTACCTTTAATTTTTTTAAAGAGATGCTGTAATGCTCAATGTAAGTGTGGGATCCCCTGTAAGTGCCACATTCTGGGACATTTGTCCCAGGCTTATTTCCTCAGTGTTGGATGCAAGCATCTGAATGATTCTGCTGTTTAAACATGAGGTTGAAGTGCTACACTAAAGCTAAATGCTTTCTCCAGCACAGCTATTTGTGGTGCTTGCTGTAAACTAACAGGGGATACAGAGAAGTGTTCATATTCCTCTCCCTTTAAGAAGAGGGCTAAATGTGTCTAGAAAGTCACATTTACATTGCAAAGCAGCATGTAGAAGAGCTTTCCAAGGCAGAGCAATAAGTACCCTTAGATTTCAGTGCATGTCATCACAGATACTCAGCAGAATGAGTGATACCAGTGCATCCACCCTTATTTTCTTCTTGGCAGTCTGTGACCCTGCTTTTTGGACATGGCTTTGAAGCTGGTTCACTTAACACCAAGCTCCATGGGAGCATCTTACTATGAGAATCATGGGATGTACATTGATATAGAAGAAATGTCCATGGAATTCCTGTACATGGAACAGCCTTTGCTGTGCTTTTTCTTTGGCTTGACAGCAGTGCTGAGATATTGCTTTGTTCCATGAGTTATTGGGTCATCAGTGAGTTTTTACTGGTAATTGCTGTCTCACTGACTTTTTATTGATCATTTAATTTCTGCCTCCAAACATGTGGGAGCAAATATTTTTCAGCCCTTTTAACCTCCTTAACTTTTCATTTGTGCTCTGCTTCCCTCTCCCCTGTGGCCAGCCCAAAGCAAATAGGTGGGCAAAAAGATTAATAGAAGCAAGGAGATGCCTTCCTCCTCTCAAGTGCCCTGTGGCTTGGAGACTGTTATTAATAGCTGAAGTAAAAACGTGTTTCATAACCCTCTTCTTGCTCCTGCTTCCTTGCCAGCCCCCTTTCCTTGGTCCCTGGAGAGAAAGTGTGAGCTCATCACTTTCCAATGCAAATTCAGCTTTTGGTCTCATACTTGGATTCTTTTCTTATCATAGGTGGAATATTTATCTTCTGCCAGCTGGTGGCTTTAAGCAAGCTGCTATTGCTGGGCTATCCAGAGCATGTGAGGAACAGGCCTGGCAAAAGCTGCTCAAGCACTTTTATTTTTTCTCTACTCTGAAAATGTTGCTGTCTGCTCAGTTGATGTGCACATGTCTTCTGCACCTCTGTCTTTGCTTACACAGTGGCTGAAAAGAAAATCTAGATGTTTTGGTGTGGAAACAGAAATTGAAATGTAAGTGTAGGAGTCTGAAATCTGTGGCATCTTGTCCCATAAAGCCCATGCACAACAAAGCTGTTGTGTGTCTGGAGATTGATGATCTTCAGGGATGGCTTCCTTTTTTTGTGTGCCCTGTATCTGATTTTTTTCTGCATCTCTAGAGGTCTAGTAGGTCAGTACTGAAAGGGAGCTGGCTGATTTTCAACCCAGACTTGGGAAGAATGGGAATAGCACAGTTTTGTCTATTGCCCCATTTCTGTATGGATAGCACAGTATGTTGCATCCTTTCAGTCATCTTCCCTGCCGAGTTTTTACAAGACTACTTTACCAGATGAGCATTGCCTCACAAGTTTCACAAGCTAGAGGCTCTGAGAGAGTCTTTATTTGGAAGTTGAGGTGAGCTGTAGAAGAAAAATGGAAGGAAAAAAAAAAGCATCAGAGTTCCACTTCTCACTCTGACAAAAAAATGTTTGCTCATTTTCCTAATGAAAATCTTTAAGCTGTGCTTTCTGTTAATGTATTTTCTGGGTATGTGCCATTTTGTGGACAAAATATTTATTTTCTCTCATCCTTTCAGTGACACTTAGCTCAGTGGATACAGGCAAGCTTTTTCTTCAGGGAAAACAGTGGATGCTGCTGTCTTCTGAGAATATTTTCTTGAAGTTCTGTGTTCATTGCATTTTTTGGTGGTCAGTAAAGGCATCTACATCTAAAAAGCACATTGGAGTAATACTGTATACTAAAATATCCACTTGTCACTGGCAGCCTAACAGGCTGCACTGCAGACTTTGTGCATTTTTACCCCACAGGGAGTCTATAGGAGTATAATGTGCTTGTAAGTACATTTATAGCCACACTTAAGTACAGTTAGGAAATTGTTGTTTATTTTCACATGGAAAATTGTTTCTGAAGCAAAAAAGCATGCAAGGGAACAGAACCACTTGTGAAACTTAATCTAATGATGCTGGTGGATTCAGATGAAAAAAACCTATGAGATTTAGAAAAATTCTGCAGAATTTTCAGTGTTTTTCAGACTTTCAATTGAAATACAGTTTTAAAATTCTTTTTTGAAGGCATCAAACTAAGTTATAGATAATAGTTTTTGTGTCATACAAAACTTTTCTGGTGACCTGAAATTTTTTTTGGTTTTTTTTCCCCCTCCTTGTGTGGTATGGTGAATGAATATTCAGCCCAATTTCCTGGCAGCTCCCAGCAAGCAGCAATGAGCACCAGGAGTTTTCACTTTGGTCTAGGACATATAGCAACAAGCCCAACTGGCAGATTAAGCTGAACCTCAGTGCAGGATGATGCCAGAGTCAGTTAGGAAGAAACACCATCTCTTATTCTAATAGCTTGGCCCATGCTGTAACTGAAAATCTAGGTTCAGATTCATTAATTAGAATGTTGGCTTCTATTTATGAATATATAGGTTCATGAATATTCACCAAACATCTTGATTAAGATGCATATTCTTCCTAGATTTTTAGTCCTTTACTCTGAGGTATTCTCTTATTCAAAATATTCATGTGGCACCAAGGGAATTTCTGATTAGGTATTAGGAGTGGTCAGGCATTGGAATGGGTGCTCAAGGATGTGCACCTCCATTCTTGAAGGTGCTTAAAGCTTCATTGGACAAGGTCCTGAGCAGCAAGAACTGTCTGGATCTGATTTTGCCTTTGAAGTTGTGCCTCTTGTGAGCAGGGCATGGTTGGTTGGGCTGGTTGACATCTAGAGAACCCTTTTAACATGAATAATTCTACAGTTAATGTAGAAGAATAGTGTTCCTACATCTTTTGGTATTAATCTATTTATGGATTAATACCAAAAATATGGAAAAATATGTAACCACTATTTTCATGGTTAGTATTACTCCAGAAGTAACAAAATAATCCTGTTAAAGGTGTTGCAATACTTTCTATTAAGTATCTGATTTCATTTAAGATGTCATCCTGAGTTCATAAACTAGTCAGCATATCTGATTGCATGATTGCATTTGATTGCAATCTGATTGCAGTTATGTCAGAGCAGCTGGTCAAAGTAGAACTTAATTTCTCCTTCTAGTCTCCTCCAAGATTTAATTTGACCAGTTAATTCATGCTGAAATTGCAAGAGTCTTGCCTATATTAAGATACCTCCAGATGAGTTTTGATGACTCATAAGGAATGTTTAAAGTAACTAGGGGCAGCATGTATATCTGAGGGTGACAATTCTGAAGCTGCACCAGCCTGAGTTGCCAGGGATAGTTTGAAGGATCCAAAAATGCTAACACAAATAATCAATGAGCTTTTCCTGGTGAGAAGAGACTTAGAAGACAGTAAGAGGAACATATGCCACATGGAACAGCTTTTTGTAACCAAATCTTGGTCCTAACTATGATGATAGCATAACATTTCAGTAAGGTTTCCAGAGGCTAAGAAACACAGCCCAGTATGCACTTCCTCTGCTCCACAGATTTTTCTGAAGTTAATGTGGAACAATTAGAGGCTAAATGACCAATCTGCATCTCTGTTTGCCTTGGAGATAATCCCATGGTTTGGTTACTGTTCCCTCATTGGGTGACTAAGGCCATCTCTCATAATGAAGGCGGTTTCTCATAATGAAGACCAAATAATATATAGTGAGTGCAGTTTGCAAGCCAGAGGGTAAGATTCCTTTTACTAGGAAATGTTTGTGTAATAATTCTCAAACAGATTTGTGAAAATTAAAACTACACAAAGGGTGAATTTTGTGGAATTGCTTGCTAAAAAACAGTTCATCCAGAGGTATTTGCAACACAGAAGCAGGAAAAGCTGCCTGGAGGTAATGAAGGCTCAGAATATCCACACCAGTCTTTTCAGGGTAGCTCATAATATCCAAACTTTTGACAGGAAATGTAGTAAAACAAATACTAGTTTTACAGCTGGATCCTTCTTAGCAGCCAATATGCATAATAAAAGAGAAGAATGGGTACCCCTTGGTTCAGATCCCTGCACGTTTGCAGTTGACTCTGTCTGAGCTTGTGGAGTCTGGAATGGCTACACCATAGTTCATCCAGAGTGAGTGAGCTGCTGGCTCCCTGCATCTGAGATTGCTGATTGCTCTAACCCAGGCACTGCTGCAAAGAATCTTGGTGTGGGAGAAACTTTCATCTCTATCTGCAAGGGTTCTAGCTGCCAAAGGTAACTTATTCACAGGCATTGGGTTAATCTATAGGTGAACCTTTAAGGATGGTTCCACAATCTGCAGCCCTGAAAGCTGAGGCAGGAGTAAGTGTGAAATAGTTTAGTCCTCAAGACAGGAGGGGAGTACTTGGATAA
This sequence comes from Erithacus rubecula, assembly GCF_903797595.1. Taxonomy (NCBI): domain Eukaryota; kingdom Metazoa; phylum Chordata; class Aves; order Passeriformes; family Muscicapidae; genus Erithacus; species Erithacus rubecula. Next base: position 3,961,603 of record NC_136686.1, read on the forward strand.
CCTATGCCAATAACTCTGTGCCATCTTGGGCTGGATCTGCAGTGATATTGCTGTCATCTAACTGCTCTCATGGGTTACCAGTTCAATGAAAGACCATGTCAAGGACTATCTTCTGTTGCCAGCTCTCAAATGGGTTGGTCTGTATTATGCAGAATACTAAACTCTGATCATACTGACAATGTAAATTGATGAAACTTGGCAGCCACCTTAGCAGAAGTCCAACTGACCAGGGAAAATGCCTCTGGGTGCTTCTGGGATCCAAAGTTTAGGATCTTTTACATTAACCATGGTAAAAACTGTTGCTTGGAGCAGTTTGCAAGAGTTGCAATATTATATTCAAGGGAGTGATGTTGGTGCAACAGTGATGAAGAAACACTGGTCCAAAAGTTCTGAGCAAGTTGTGTGTTTACCTGCCAGACACATCTGGACTCCAGCACTATGACCTTAATTGGTCCCAGCCCTCCTCTGTTTAGAGTGGGATAATGGCTCAGTAACTCCCTGCATTGCCAAGCACTTTTGAGTCCTCTACTGGGATGGTGTTTAGAGCTCCAGTAATGCAGTGGTAGCTGACTTCTTCTCCAGCTGAACTAACATCAGGACGTTAAGGGTAACATTCTGAAAATAGAACAGAGGACAAAAAAAAAACAAACAGTGTTTTCAGGTGATATTTCTGCTCTGGCCTAGGTTAAAAGTTTTTCTTGTAATGGAGAGGAGGTGTTACAGAATAAGTTGATAGTATGGAGCAATGATCAGCAGATATGGGAAGGAAACTGAGCAGCCAAGTGAGTCAGTAAGAGGAGGTGCATATTTGATGCTGTGAATTAGCTGCTCAGGATAAAGCTGTCTCTAGTTTCCTTATCTCCAATTTGTTTGTCATCTAACCTTTGCAGGAACAGGGGGTTGCTAGCCACAATTAACAGCTGTTGAATCCCCTGAGCATCTCTGCTTGTGATGAAGGTATGGCAGAGGTTTGCTCTACCTGGTTCCAGTTGCATCCTTCTGCTGATCCTTTTCTTGGCATTCTATTGGAAGATGTCAGCTACTTTGCTTTAGGATTTTCAGCAAGCATTTCCCTTTGGTCAGAGAAACATAGGATATCCTGCAACTGCCCCAGGAACAGCTTTGTGGGGGTTTTTGTGTTTCTTGTGGCCAGCTATAACTCTTGCTAGGGTGGCTTATAGCTAAAAAAAAACCCCGGTTACTGCTTTGCTCTATAAATACTTTTTCCAGTTATTGGAGCAAAGTGCAGAGCAAAGCTGCAGTTGCATTTGGTCTGTTTGTGCTGGAGGCTGGAGATATTCCATAACCCTATTGAGGGCACGAAAGGGAAAGCTTTCTTTGCTTCCTACCCCAAAGACTGGAGTGAGGATAGCCAGTAATTCTTCTGGAGGTAAGGATTTGGTAATCTTTTTCTGAGAAGGCTTTCCAGCAGAGCAGTACTTCTAATCCTTGATGCTTTTGTTCTCACAGGGAACTCCAGGACTTGGATTTTTGGGCATCGTGAACATTGTTCCCTTCTTGTGGAACAAGTAGGGAAACATCAGAAGTATGACATCACTGCCCATCAACTCACTCTTCTCCCAATTTTTATTGCCAGGCCCAGGCAATTGAAAGTCTTTTCCTTAAGTTCAAAAGATGCTTCTCACCTCTAGATATATGCTGATGTAGTTGACTCAGCATAGTTGCCCTCCAGCACTTGTGAGAGTGGGTTTAATTAAGTAGTTCATGTTGAAATGTCAAGGAATCACAAGCATTGTCATTTTGGGCCATGAAAATCTCATTTCTCAGCGAGATACTGCCTGCTGCTGAGTGGACACCATTGCTGCCTGGTGGAGCTGGCAGGGCTTCAGTGCCTCTGAACTGCCCTGCCTGGTGCTGTACCATGCCCTGTTTGCCCACCCTGGTTGGTAGTGGTCCCAAAGCTGTTTTTTGTGTGCTGAAGTCCCATTTGAGCCATGGGTGGTAAGCATAAGCCCAAAATTATGGATATGGTCAAGTCAGGACCTGAATTCAGCCAATAATCTCTCTGCTTTAGCCTTTGGTGATACAAATGATACTGAACAGCTTGCTGCATTGCCACCAAAAATCTTTGCATAATTAGAAATGGACCTTACTAGAAATTAGCCATTTTGGTTCTGGAAAAGCTACAAATAGAACAGCATTTTTTTTCTCCCTTCCTTCTGTAAGCTTTTATTTTGCATCTTGGCTCTGTGCTCCTTTCTGCTATTCTATATAAATCTCTTGTTTAGGCAGGTATCTGATAACTTCAAGATTAATTTCTGACAAATAAGCATTTGCTGTTTTCTTGCTGATGCTTCTAATCTATGAAAGCAACTGAGCAAAAGGAGACAGGAAAACCTATAAGAAGGCAAGGTTGTGATTTGGGGATTTTTTTTAAGCTCTTTGCACACTAGCTGTCTTTTTATTTAAATACTATTCTTAGCTTGAAACTTTAATTCTGGGCGTACATTTGGTGCCCAGATGGTGCAGACTCACACAGAAGCCCATCACGCTGTCAGGGCAGGCGGATACATATGTAAATATTTTGCCTTTTCCCTCTATAATATTTGGCTTTGTCTAATCTAATTGCTGTCAAAGGCAGAATGTGAAGAATACTTAAGAGAAGCAAACAATGAGGACCTCAAATGTTTATACTTCACTAACTCTGGAAGATGCTGGTAGACTGTAATTAATAACTTGCTTCATGAGTTTTTTCCTCGTGCTGTGAATTTGTGGCCCATGATCTAAGTTCATGTCAAGTAGTACCTTACAACCTTAGTAGAAACCTGTATTTGTAGTGGTTTAAAAGCCTATTTTACCCTGTGGAACTGTCAATATAAGGCTAATGGGTCTGCTTTTTTAGTTCAGGCTGGCAGTAAGTGTCCTCTACCTGCCTCCTTGTGTATAGTGCTTTTTATTATTTATATAATTCATTGCTTCATTTAATTTATTCTATTGAGTGCTTGTCTTAATGTATTTTTAATACATAGAAGCATTTGTAGCATAGCTGCTTCTCTGACTAGTGGTAGCTAATAACAAACAGCATGGCCAGCCACATTAAGGATACCTATTTAGTTATCAAAGGCCTGAGCCAAAATAGCATCATATTAGTGGGAAAATGACTTCCATGAGCTTTGACTGTCTCAGCTTTGTGAGAAACTCTAAAAAAGCCAGTGTTAGCTGAGAGTGCTGGCAAAAGCAAAAAACCTGTCTGGCTTTCATCAATACATGAACAGTTTGTTACAGGTGTCTGATCAGATGTGAAATTTGGCTATGCTATGATTCATGGAAAGCATCAGACTACACCAGACCCTTTCTTCTAAGGACACTAACTGCAGAGAGATGCCAGGAGATCAGATCTTGTAGGGGCAATTATTGTACAGGAAGGAAAGAGTTTATAAAAGGAGTGTAATGATGTGACCCAAAGACATCAGAAGCAGCCTATGGTGCTTTTTTCCCATGGAACATAGGTGAAATCTTGAGGAAAATGGAGGAAAAAAATTGCCCATTTCAACCACTGATGTTGCCATCTGAGCCTCACTGTTCAGGGATGCCAATGAATTGTCTCTGAACCTGCTATAAGAGTGTCTGGGTGCCTTTGGGAGAGTGCAGCCTGCCATGTGTCCCTGTGGGGTGGAAAGGGTCAGGAAATTGTTCACTATCTGTATTATTTTTGTGGGTTTTTAAAATTATTTAAGGGCGGATCAGAGGTGTTTGCTCTCTGTATTACCTGAAGTATAGGCACTGAGTCTATGACTGCACAAAAAGCTAAGACATATAGTTTCTATACAGTAACTGCATGGCCATTGCTAGCTCATAGTTCAGAGAAGATGTGAAAAAAAGGGGTAATTTGCCACAAAGCTATCTCATGGTGAAAGCAGGCACTGGCAGCTATTCTAAGGCCAGTCTGGAAGGTCCCTGGGATGTGTGAAAGATAAACTTCCTGTATCACAAGTTTGCATCTGAGCTTACACGTCACAGGCCAGAGCAGAGCGCTGATGGTCACAGCGGATGGCAGGATCGCTTTGCTTGTGGCTGTCGAGCCCATCTGGCTACAGCTGGCAGGAGATGTGACATTGTTTAACCTCTTTTTCTGCCTTTTGCCTCTGGCAGGAGCGATTGAGCGGTGCTCATACATCAAGTACCACTACTCGTCAGCCACCATCCCCAAGAACCTCACCTACAACATCACCAACACCATCCGCCAGGACGAGTGGCACGCCCTGCGTAAGTGTTGCTGCCTTGGGCCCCCTTCTCTCTGCAGGTGGGAGGTGCTGCCTGGGAAATGAGAGCAGAGGCTGAGTGACAGCCCACTCACAGCCCTCCTCTCACATACAGTTTGTCTCTGTAGCAGACACATCGATTTGTTCTTAGAACCTACATCTCTGTTTCTGCTGCTGGCTGGAAATTCTGCTGAGGCATGAGAATGTGGCAGTGGGGGAAAGGCATTTGTATGCAGAGATTAATATTGAGTTAAATACCAAAATGAATAACAAAATCAATGGCCTATTTTTTAATTCAGTGGAATGCTCTGTACGTGAGCACATTCTCATGCCATTGCTGCTGAATTTCTTGCTTCCAGGAGAATTCATTGCTGGCTTTTATTGTAGAATATGTCCTGCTGCCATCAGCTCGTGTGAGTGTGGCATCACTCTCCTTTGAAGATCTTGAAAGAGATTTGCTGCACCCTTTAAGGCACAAGGAAGGAGCTTACCCCTCAGTGATAATTGTAGCCAGTGGTCACCAACTTGTAACGTTTGCTTAAGTGACAAGATCTGACAGGGATGGAATTGCCTTGGGATATATTGGCTGACCTTAAATCTTGTCTCTTTCTCATCTTGGAGATGGAAAAGGGTTTCACTGGTAAAATCCATAAAATAGCATTTCACAAGGAAGGATGCTACTGTGACTGCTCTTGTTATTGCATAGTTGTGGGGACTGACGAATGTCTTGAGTGGCTGTGTTTTGGTGGAAGGAGTTACATCTCCAAGGTTCCATGGGTTGAGGTAACCCCTGATTCTGGTTGAGAACCTTGAAAGGTGATACTGAGCTTCTGTTCACTGAAAACTGTGTGAGACTTCTAGTGTTCTCATGGCTTTGAGTATGAGTGTTTCACTCCTCCCTTGTGCACCTCTTGCTTGGAGAGGGTCATTTTAAGCTCTGAGGAGGGGAAGGTGCAATGTTATAATTTATTTCCTGCATGGGTGAGGTCCAGCATGGTTTGAGTCATTATGCTCCTTCTTGGTCCACTCTGGTAAAGAACTAAGAACCTTCTGGAGGGTCTTGCTAAATGCCTATTGCGTTTAGATGTGTCTATGTGGATAAATACAAATTTTTGTGACATGACAAAGAAAAGGAATAATTGAACTTATGTTTCTCAGCAGGTTGTAAGAGGCTGGTCTTGCAAAATACTCTGCTGTGCTAATTTGTCCCTGAAATCAGAAGATTGTTTGGTTCATGTTTTCCCCTACCACCTGTCTTCTGTGCTAGTGTTTGTTAATGTAAAATGTAACAATGCTTATCTCTGGGCAAAAAAAGTACACCCAGTACCCAAGACATCTTCTGTTAGGGCTCCTAGGGCAGCAGCAAGGGGCTTTGGTTTGTGCTTTTTGTGTTTGTGTGGTTTTGCCACTGTTGTAACAATGACTCTTCTGCATCTATGTACTGGAGTATCACTGTTTAATGTAAGAATTATTTTCTAAAATTACTCTTTCTCAGCAATGGCTGAAATCAAGGTTTATACACCTAGTGATCAAAGATTGTGTTCATCCCTTGGCAGGATCAGCAAGTTCCTGAGCTGCTTGTGTTGGTAGGGCATTTGTCAGTCTCCAGAGGTGCAGCCTGGACACTGCTCAAACATTTACCTATCTGGTGTGGCCTGAGGCACTCTTGGGGTGAGATGCTTGTCCCCTCCCTGTAGAGGATACCTTGGGTATGGGTACATGTTTCTGACCCCAATTTTCTTGCCTGTTCTGAGAGTCAGATAAGTGTAGAGATGGAGGTAGGACTGACATCTGCATGTACCTATCTAAAGACAGAGGAGGAGAGAAATACTTTGCTGAAGCTCTCTTCTCCTGAGCACTTGGTGCAACAGGTGCTTTGATATGTGGGGTAATCTCACTGTTTTTGGAGGTCACTGCGTTTAAGAATGAACTGGATCTGTATGACTGTTTCCTGTGTAGAAACAGTAACCTCTTTAAAAGACAAGGCTAATAATCATCTCTGAAATTGTGGTTTGGTTGGGGGGTTTTCTCCCTTTACATTGCAGTAGACCAAGTAGGGTAAGTGTCTTTAGAAAGTCCCTGTGGTTTTAGCCCCTGCCTTAGCAGTTGATCATGCTCTATGGCTCTAGACTTGTTTCCTTCAGGACCAGTTTATCTCTGGTCAGTCTGATATTTCCAAGTCAACCTGGCCATTATTTTCCTCTGAATATTTTCGTGTTCATATCAGTGGATGTTGTGACAAATAGCAAAAGAAATAGGTTCCAGGGTTGCCTATCTTCCTCTTGCCATGGATTATTTTTCAGGTCTGTAGTGGGAGATAAGAAAAAGAACCTATTTAATGAAGAAACATAGGGGTAAAATGGCACCTTGGTGAACTTTAGAGGAGCTGGAAAGGTGAAAGCAGAATATCTGCAGTATTTGGTCACCTTAGTAAACAAAAGTCTCTTCTAGGCTGAAGCCATTGTTATAATTTGGTGTATTTGTATTTCAGTTGTGTGTTTTCTTTATTTTGTGCATGGACAACTAGCTGATGCCTGTGAAAGAAATCTGTTTTGCATGTTCAGTGGGCTGGGGATCAGAGGAGACAGGGTTCCCACAAGGGATTGCAAAATGCTTTTTTTTTTTTTTTTTTGACTGGTGGGCAGGACTGATGTTCCAGGAATTTCTCTTGAATTGCAGGAGTGGGTGAGGGACAATTAATTTGAGGCTGAGGGCCCCATGGCACCATTCAGCACACCAAGCAGATACTCCTCTAGCTGTGCTGTTAGCTGTGCTGGAAGAACCCAAGAGAGCAGCTGGTCCTAGAGGAATGGTTGGAGCTGACTTTACCATTTTTGATTTCGTCTTTTTTTCATTCTGTTTGACATTTTCAAGATGGAACCTTTTCTCTAAATTGATTGCCTGTGGCAGTATGAGCTAGGGGAACAGGACTTTGTGTTCTCTGCAATTGCTTCCTCTCAACCATCTCTGGTTAAACAGAGATGGAGGGAAGGATGCTTGTAGTATTGTCAGCTATTGCCTATCAGGATATAAATGTTCATCTAATTAGACAAAACAGGTCTCTATATGAGCTGGGAGGGGAGGAGAGAAGCAGAAGAAAGCAGTGTTCAACTTTGAGCACGAGTAACTGTCTTTATGGAAGATGTTGCTGTAGTGATATGGCCGAGTCCCTACTAGGCATTGGTCTTGTCACTCTTTGGCCCTGGCCTGGAGTTCAAAACTTGATCCATATTTTTGTTTTCTGCAAAATGAGACTGGAATCATTATGGTCCTAAAAATGGAGGTATATTGCAGTAAAAAGCCAAGATGATGTGAGCAGGTCTATTTATTCACATGTTGATCCATGTATTTTATGCTGTTCCTGTAGGTTCACTTTCATTATGCTACAGATGGGTTCACAAAACATGGGAATGTGCTCATGACAAGGGTTGGAGCTGTAAAATGTGATGCAGGCATTGGGAACATTGAAGTGTTTTTGTGTGATAGAATAAATGCTACAACTGGATGCTTGTGGTTTAAGGAACCTGACAATAAAAGGGAGGCCATGTTGATATCAATTTTTTTTCCTTGTCCCAAAGTCCTCAGGATACCATTATCTGCTATTCCATGGCAAAGCAGTTGAAAGGCTGTGTTTGTGATGAAAATGGCATGCCTACAAGGCAATGAGAGCACATGCTATATTCAGTTTAACATCTTCCAGGAGCCAACAGAGTTGGTAGGTGAAGCCACTGAGGGACAAGGCACTGAAAGCCCAGGGAGTGTCCAGTCTGTGTTTCTCTTTGGAGAACAACAAACATGTGTTGGGTTTATGCTGTGGTTTTGGTTTGTTTTTTTAGGTTGTGGGTTTTTTGTTTTGTTTTTTTTTACTACCAGAAGGATTGTAGTAAGGTCATTTTGCTTTCATCTCTGTTTGGCTTTGTGTGGGTGTATTTGTTTTGTTCTATTTTTTTAGTAGGCTATAGGCAACCCAGGCTCTATACTCATCTTATGCTGCACACTGAGAATTTGCTGTTTCATGGGAAAGCCATCTTCTCTCCAAGGCAGATGAGGAAACTAGTGTGGCTTTAAAGTGCTGCAAACAAGCAAGTTGCTGATGTGTGCTCTTGAAGAGTGAGATGTGCTTTTTCTCTGAGAAGTGCAGTGACTCCCTCTTCCCTTTCTCCTGCCATGGTAGCTGAAAATGGGACAATTGCTGCATGGCACTCCCAGCCTTTGGCAGAGCTCCCAGTGGCTTGTGTTATAGTGCATGAAAGTCTCTACATCATAAGAGAAAATTCTTCCTTGTCTCCTAAAGCTCTTGTTTTGCTGATTCACAGAGCCTGTTGTATGAGGTAGGTAGTTAGGTCTAGAATCCTTTTATTTTTCTGTCCTCCCTATATGACACAAATTTGATTTTGTACCTAGGATGTAACACTACCACAAAAGAGGGAATCTGTCTGTCTGCTCTCCAGCTTGCCATTGCCTCCTCAGCTGTCTTCCACAGCAGCTTGTGTTTTGTGTCCAGGAATGTGGAGTGCTGCATCTGGGCAGGAAGTGGCTGGAATTGCTATGGAAACAGTTGTTTTGTTTTTTTCCTGCACAGCTTAAAAATTGTCACCAGACTGCTTTAGAGTGAACCAGTTCAGAACCAGGTAGCTGATGCCTCCTAAGTGTTTAGAATTTCCTGGACTTATCAAAAACACTCCTTGCCTGGCACTGTGGGATGCACTTTGCCTGTCTTCTACCACCATGATTCTATTGTAGGACCACAGGATATGGGCTCTGAATTTCAATTATCAGTGTGTAGAGCTGCACTGTTAGAACAATAGTCATAATGCTTTGTATTGGAATATAACATTCACCTGCACTCTGGAACTGCAGCACTCCTGTGTTTGCGGTGATCTAAAAGCCATTTGCATAAAAAATGAATTCTCAAGTCAAAAGTAATAGCCTGGCACATTCTGAGAAGAGCAAGTATTGGAGGAAATGAATAATTTCTACAGGGTGTACAGTGTGGTAATATTTTAATTCATACAGCATCTATGTTGAAAGCTGAGTGGATTTTATTGGCCTTAATGCTCTGAATTTTGCAGGAGCCTACAAAGCACTCAAATATTTCCTTATAACCAGTAAAACTACAGAAAAATATCCAGCAACAATTAACACTCAGGAAAATCTCTGTGCTTCAAATTTCTGCAGTGTTGAGACTTTTAATTTCTACAGATTTCCCAATCCTTTATTCCAGGGAACATAAGTTGAGACTTGCACAGAAGCTCAGTTGATAGCTTGACAATGCCTGGTAACACCAGCAGGTTGGTGTTGGCCCCATCTGCTTTTATAAGCAATAAATATTAAATTGTTGTATCTTTAGTAAGAGCTGACCCCAGAAAGTCTTTGCTTTTGTTTTTCATGGGTACTACTGAAAACACTGTTTGAAGTAAATAGGCAGCATCCCACTTTTCTTGCTTTGCTTTTTTTTTTTTTTTTTACTCTCCTATATTTTCTTGCCTTCTTTGATTCCTCTGTGCCTGTACAAGGAAATTGTTTGATTTTTGATTAGCTGCCTGGGCCCCCAGATGGAAGTAGACCCTGAAGCATGGCCTGGTCCTGCTGGTCAGTGGCATTTGGCTGGCAGGATGATGTCACTGCTCAGTGCCTTGGCTCTCACAGCAGACAGGGCAGCCATCCCAGAGGTTAGTCAGGCAGCAGGTGCTCACATGCCTGGAGGTCTTGTGTTCTTGGACCTTCCCTGTGCTCATTGTTCCCACAGCTAATGACCAGGTGGTAGTGACAGACCTTCTCATTTCCCTCTCTCTGCTGTAGGGTTTTCTTCATATCCTGCTGTTTCAAGCTTTTTTTTTTTTTTTTTTTTTTCCATTGGACTTTAAGACCTATTTTGAAATCTGAAAGGGACTTTTTTGCCTTCTGCTAGGCTTCATCTTAGGATCTGCTAATATGCTTGTGACCTTAATACCTACACTGATGAATGACTTTCCCAAATGCATACTACTTTTTATTTGCTTCTTAGAAGTGCAAGTATGGAGCAAGGAGGAGGTCAGTAGACCCTCCAGTCCTGAGCTGGCAGGGGTTCCTGAATAGCAAGTATGAACAAGATTTGGGAAGGGAGAAAATGAGGCCAAGGAAAGAGGTAGGACAGTGCTGGAGAGTTGGGAGATGTGAGATGAGGGATTACTAAGCATTGCAATTAGGACCAAGGTTGGAGTGGATTGGAACAGCCTTGGAGAGAAGGTGCAAAAATGATTGAACTGTTTGTGTTGGAGTGGAGTGGGATCAAGCAGCCAAGTATAGGACCCCCTCCAAAGCCCTGTTCAAAGTGCACAGGTCAGAGGTCTTACTGTTCCTCTAGTGCTAATCCAGCTGTGAAACCCTGGCAGAGGGGAGGTCTCATCCCTCAGCCAGCAGGTTCTTATCCAGCTCACATAACGAGGCTCAAAGGTAAATCGGGATTATCTTATTCTGCTCATGACTCTGTTTTCACTCTCCTGAGTTAGTAAGAAGCCCCCCACTAAAATTTCTGGGTTTGCGGTTTTTCTTGAAGTTCACTTAAAACAAATGAGCATTTTTAAGGTTGCAAATGCAAGCATGTGAAGAGATGACCCAGTTTGAGCTGCATACTTGGCCTTATTTCATCTCCTCTAAGCACACTCATTATTGAGTCTTTAATAACTATAATCACACATACTCTTGCCTTTTCCCATACATTTGGGGTATTTTGTTTCAATTCATTGATGCCTCTGTTTGGTGTCTTTTTCATTGCTGAATGTGTGGTTGTTGCCTTTTTAATTGCACATTGCACAACTCCTGATCCTGTGTTGGAGTTAACCACTTCATGAATTTTGTTGTGTTTCTAGTCATTGTATTTAAGGGCATGGAAATATAAATATACTAATAGCTAAGAATCCCTTGTGGTTGGCTATAACTTTCATTTTAGGCCTGACAATCAAAGATAACTTGTTTGGGTGTTTTGGGTGTCTTCTTGGATATAAGGAAAGCTTGCATTTTATATATATACAGAGCATAACTCCCACTGACTTTGATTAACTATAAGAGCTTCACACCAGGTAGTCAAACTTCAAATGACCACCCAACTCACACTGGGTCAGAGTAAGTAAGGAAAACTCAGCCAGGGACCACCTCTCAAGAAATGTCTTGGACTGACCATCTCTGAGGAGCTTTAGGGCAAATGAAGAGCCAAGTGTTTGTGTGAGGGAGGAGGAGATGTGGCCAGCTGACTGATCTCTGTTCTCATTCCTCTTTGCTGAGGAGTTTCTTGTCTTCTCCCCTTTCACACTGACCCTTTCAAAGGGTCCCATTCCTCTATTTCATGGCCTTAAAGGCTACCAAGCCAACTAGTTATGTTGATAGGTTTTGGATTTTTTGGTTTTGTTTTGTTTGTTATATTACTAAGTGCAGGCACTTAGATTCACTGTGGCTTAGGTGATGTTTTGCATTGTCTTACACTGTTGTACAGGAAAAAAGACATTTTTATGTTTATTGTTGGAGAGTCTTAAGGTAATTACAGAACTATTCTGAGTAAACCTTCTCCAGTCCCACTAGTTATTTTTTGTTGAAGTATTAAAGACTTTTTTCCTGTTGCAGTGTGGAGATGTTGACAGGTAAAACATACCATTGCAAACACTTTCCAGTCATTCAGCCAGTCAAAATATAGCTTTATTAATATGCATACAGAGCTCTCTTTTTCCCTTCTCTCCCTCTTGAGAGACACAGAGGGGGAGAGATGGGCGTTCTTCTGTCTCTTGACTAATCAAGAATGATGCCTTGTGCATTCTTAGGGTGAGAGAGAGGAAAGAACAAACAGGAGGCTCTAATGGGCCTCATCCATCTGACTTCTATAATTTTTGATTTATATACCAATTTAATGCCTGGTTTATGATGATTTATGTCCCAGTTTGTTTATACCCCGGTCTGATGCCCTACCCTGCAATGTTAGTGAGATGAAATCCTGGCCGTTAAATATTTCAAGGTGATTACATGCCACATCCAGAGTTACTAATGAGGGGTTAAGTGCTTCCTTACTTCAGTGCAAGAAGATAGACATAAGTGGAACACTTTTGGAAATGAGCTTAGTGTGATGTGTTCACAAAACCATGCACCATCCCTGAGGAAACATCATAGCAGCCAGCATGAGAGAGAGAGGGCAAGAAACTTTGAATCCAACAACCTGACCTGACACAAGCTGCAGGCTGAAACATGAAGGTGAGTTGTCTAAGTCAGTAGCTACTAGGCAGTGGTTGCCTTTTGAATTACTGTTTTGCAGTGATGCTCCTCATACATGAGGTTTGGGTTTATTCTGTGATTCAGTGTCCAATCAGGGCATCCTCCTGTTAAAAAAAAAAATATAAAATGTGTCAATATTCATGTGCAGAAACAGTAAGCTTTATTTCCTCAGATTCTTAGTGTTAACTGGGTCATTGTGATTTTTGGCCTCAATGTCAGAGCTGAATGTAGTTCTGGCCCACGAAGATTTGGGTGAAGCTGAAGGATTTGTCTAGGGGCCCATCCCAAGACTCCTTAATTGGCTGGGTGAATCACAGTTTAGCTGTTCAATTATTCCCCACCCACCTCCAGGAACTGATTGCACAGTTGGTGGGGGAATAAGAAATCAGGAATATAAATCAACTGCTGCTATCTCCTGTGGGAATTCAGAGTTCAGACTCACAAATCTCATCTGGCTGCTCTGGATGTAGGTTATACTTAATGGAGCTTGAGCCTGCCTGTCCCTCTGCATCACTGGAATTATGACAGCTAATTTGAGCCTGTCTGCCATTGGTGCATGCAATTGATCAATATCTTTCATAAATACAAACTCTCCCTCATCTCTGCCTTCATCAACTTTGGCTTGCCCTTTGCAGCCTTGTGTATTGTGTGGGGTTTTTTTTCCCTAAACTTGATTCTCATGTAGATCTTCTCAGAAGAGAATCAATAGAAGAATATCAGTTCCTCACCTAAGAGGGGCTTCTTTGCCATGCATAACTAAGGTTATAAATAATTCAGTAGGGTCCCTGTCTTTTCTTCCCTCCCATAAGATTGGGTTTATTAAAATTTTATGGCAGAGGACATGGAGGTAGCTGAATTACTGGCTTAATCTGGTACAATCTTCAGCAATGCATTAGTTCAGTACCAGCTGCTCTTTACTCATCACAGGCAGGCACTAAATCAGTCTTCCTTTTAGAATCCATTTTGCTGCATGTTATAATAATGTATTTGAGCATGATGTAATACCATTCCTTATAACTTGCTCTCATGCCTGATGGTGTTACCAAGGGAAGGAAAGTGTTAAAACTACCAATACAAGGCTTAATCTTTTTCCTTCCACTGAGGAATTCACTAGAGGCATGAATCTATATAGGGAGAGATCCAATCAGAGGGGAGTTTTAGGCTGGGGTCTAAGAGTTGGGTCTGGCTTATATTCATAACAAAATAATAATTCTACTGAAGAACAGATATTCCAAGATGAAAATTACCTGAAATCAGCATATTGGTGCTAAATACTCAAGGTATATTAGGAAAAGATGATGACTTTTTGGAATTTGAATGAAATGGACAGATTCCACAATTCTGAACTTTTCTGCTGCTGATGCTTCCATCCTAGAGTCTTGAAACACTAGGAAATGGTTTTCACTCAGTATCCCTTTAACAGGGTGCCACAGGAGGCATTACAACCTCCAGAGGAGGAATCACAACACCCATTTCACACAAAGAGTTAGAAAAGAGAATTGACTTGTTAAATGTCATGTGGAGAGTGAGTGGGAGAGCCAGAAACAGAACTCAGGTCTTTGGACTCCCACTGCTCTAAGTGCTAGACAATGTTGTGTCCTGTAGTGCCAGGGATTATGCAGCCTATCTCCTAGAAAAGCCTTGCAAAACCAAATAGCAAGAATGTTTTTTTGATATTGAAAAAAGAGACTTTTCAATTGGGAGTTCACTGGCCAAAACCAGAATCCAAACAAATGTGCACTTTTTTTGCCTAGAAAAATGGCAAAGCCACCTTCAAAAATTGCTAGTGAATTAGGTTTAACCAAGTGGGGGATCCTCAGAACCTGCTAAAACCCAGGTCCTTGGAGATATGAGGGTGAGGAACCAAGATCAAAGCTTGTCCTTTACAGTGTGTGTAGGTACTGTGGATTTTCTGCCATCTATGAGTTGCACTATACACCAGTGTCCTTGCTGCTTTTTATGACAACTAATGAAGAACAAATAACTTACTAGTACTTGGTTTTACCTGTAAGTAATCTTAACCATTATTTCATTTGAAAAATAATCAAATTAGTACATTTTAAGAAAAAATAATCAGTCCTATTACAGAGACATAAAATCTGAGATAAATGCACACTGAAAGGATAACTGTAGGCATAGGTTGTAAAAATGGCCTGGGCAGAACCTGTTATGGGTGACAGATTCTCTTTAACTGGTAGATTGGCCACAGCAAGCTCTGCTCCTCTTCCCAGAATGGGGTGGGTCAGGAAAGGATTCATTGACAAGGGTAGTCCTGACCACTATTACGGGCTGTCAGCTACTGCTGCTGGAGGGTGCATTAGAGCTACCTTTGATTTATTCCATATAAACCTAGGCTGAACTGGTGTTCAGTTTGTTTCATAGACATCTTCATCCCTCACAAAACCCAGTGTACCAGGACCTGTGTGTTATTTCTGCTGTATTTTCCTTGGTGGTTAGATCTTTACTTGAAAATAGGATTTTTATTCTGTAAATAAGCTCTGACACTTAGCCCCTTGTTGGGACACCACTCCTCTGTACTGACTTTAGCTGATGAAGTAGTAAAGTCTGTGGTGTCATCACTTCCACAGAGGATCAGATATTCCATGTGGAAGTAATTGAGAATGCAAGTCTTTTGTGGCAAGAAACCAGGCAGAGAAATGCAAGAAAAACCTTCTTGACATAGCAATAGGATTAGTATTCTAGAGTGTCTGCCCAGTTTTCCAGGAGGAATCAGTGGTTCTCTGAAAAGCTGAATTGACAGCTCTGCTAGGTGAAGTTTTTTGACAAGACAAAGGGTTGCACAGGCAGGAGCACTTTGAAAATCTGTGTGATGCATGGATGGATTAGATCATTTGATGTATCTCTTTGTTCTGCTAGTTCATAGGATTCTCTGATTAACAGCTCTGGCATCAGCTTTCGATGGAAACCAATTCTCGATGCAAGTAAGAGCAGAGTTCCAGAGGTAATTGAATCCCCACTTTTTTTGCAGTCAGATGACAACTGCAAGATAAGGATATTTGTGGATTTTTATCACAACTGGGGAACCTCAGTATTTTACCAGCCAGAGAAGAGAGACTGTCACTGACTTGGGTTCATGATGAGTGTCTTGCTGTCCTTTGCTCAGAGCAGATGAGTTGATCTGTTAATGTACTAAAGCAGTGCTTAGAAAAGGCATAGCAAATATTGTTGTAGGGCTCAGACCTGGTAGAAAGGTCTAGGAGGCTCCTAAACCTGCTGATGCAGTCCTCAGAAGATGTGTTATGTAAGAGAGGGACCATGGAGAGCCTATCTCCAGACAGTGATGGCCTGTAGGAGTTGCAAACCTGTCTATGAAGTTATCAGAAGGAACATCAGCCAAGGATGGACAGGATGCTTGTGTGACCCCAAGTTATCTGCAGAGGGCTCTGGTCCACACAGCAATCTCAGTTTGGTGGGATTGAGGGAAGCTGGTTTGGGACAGAAAGCCATCTGCTTTAACAACTGCCCTCATTTTGATGTTGATAGAAAGAGAAAAACATCTGGTGGTGGCTGTTTAGTGGTATGGTTGGCAGTTGGAAGGATACTGCTGCTTTCCAAGCTTTTTATTCCTGTGCTGTAGGCATGAGTAGAGGAAACATTCCCTGGTGTAGAAGCAGGAATCTTACAGCCTTGGGGAGTGGTGAGTGCAGAGAGGAACTCTTTGTATGCCTGGGAGGCTCTGTGTTTTCTGATTCCTTTTTCCAAGAGCTGAGAATGCAATTGGATGAGCTTTTAGTGGGGCCTTTAAGAATATGAATAAGGAAGCTAAGGTGGTGTGTGTAAACACCTGGGGAGAAGCTAAAAGAAAACAAAGCATAATGGAGAAGCTGCTGGGGGAAATAAAATGTGATGCATAGATGCTCTTCTGTGTATAGAGAGAACTTCTCTCCTCATCACTATTCAGTGATGTGGATGCATTAGATTTATGTGAAAAGCTAACAAATTCCTGACATGGCTGGCAGTGCTGAGACAATAACCAGAAGCTGTTGCCCCTGTCACTTTGCTTTTGCAGCAAAGTCTGATGGTGAATGAAACTGGCATGAGTTTGCTGTTGTTCACTCCTTACTTTTTGAAATTTACTTCTGTTTGTGTGCGTCAAGCTCTTGGCATGACTCTGATAAGCAACAGAAAAATGTAGCCTTTCCACAGATCAATAGAGATCAATCTCCCAATTTTGACTGAATGACAGAACAAAACCAGGTATTAAGTGTTTTTACTTCTTTTCTTAACACCTGCCAGATGATAGCTAGCAGGCAGCTCCCAAAACCAAAGTACCAAGGGATGCAGGAGACAGCTCTTGTGTGTACGTTATTTCTACTGACCCCATCAGAGGGTTGGGGTCTGTTTGTACAGACTGGAGGATTACACAACAGGGAGCCTGGCTCCCTGAATTACAGAGAAGGCTGGATGTGGGATGATGAGTTCATTTGGGTGTCATTAGAACATCCAATCAAGCATGTGGAATATTTTCACACTAGTGCCTTTACTTCAGCAGATCTTACAGGTGTGATTTGAGGAGAGTGTGAGATTCACTGCATTTGTTTCTTGACTGAGTGCTGTCTAATGAAAATCTTGCCCACTGTTGCTTTCAAGTATCAAAACAGAGGTCTTGGTGAGGTCTGTCAATACATAGAGGTCAACAGAGGTCAAGAAAATACTTGTTTTGGTAGTTGTTCTGACTACTTAGACCACCAAATTTCAAGAACTTTATTGTAGACACTGCTGTATATGCCCATCTTATACCCACCTGAATGTCAATATGAAACAAATGGCACAGAGCAGTAAGTGCTGTAAGTGAAATACAGCTGCTAGTAAATATCAATAGCTGACAGCTGAATCCTGGTGGATTTTTTTTTTTTTTTTTTTTTATGAAGGAGCAGAGAACAGGTAATTCAGTTGTCCTGAACTTACTTTATTTTGTTTCTCTTTCTGTGGTGCTGGTCTCATCAGTAAAAGAAAGAAAGATGTGTTTGGACATGGCTGCTCTGGTGGGCTTCTGGTGTGAATGAACAGGCAGGAGGAACAGAACATTGGCTCCTGCAATGAGTTTTGTGGGAGAAGGCTGAAATGACTTCTTGCTCATGAGAGCAAGAGACCTGAGAGCAGCAGTTAAACCCAGGCATACTGCAGGCAATTCCTGGGCGTGTTTCCCAATTACAGCCACACCACTGTGCATAATTGCTGTGTACAAACTCTTGCTCCAGCAGGAGCTGATCCCTTATTGGTGCAGAGCCTCTCTTGACTTTAGACAGATTTGCTGCTGTCTCCAGCCTTCTCCTGCAGCACTGCCCTGCCATTCCCAAAATGCAGCACTATGGCAGCTGCAGCTGTGCAGTTTGGCTCCCAGGGCTGTGCTCAGGCTCACAATCTCTCTTGTTTCAGTGCTGTGCTTTGCTGGAGGAGTTCAGCATTGGTAGGTAAGGTATGAGTTTTACTCATGGCCTGCTCTTCAGGTTATCAGCTTTAGCCAGCTACTGGTTTGCTGGCACAGGATCTGTGTGAGGCATTTATATGCTTCTCATCTTAGAGCTGTCTAAAAGCTCTTTGGCTCCTAATGCAAATGTGTTGTACTTGGGCCTGACAGAGATGGTCCCAAGAACTTGTTGCACCAGTAGATTTTTACTAGAGAGCAAGAGCTTTGTGGATGAGGTCCTCTTCAGCTTTGAAGAAGAAATGGAGTTAGCATAGAGCCAGGGATTTTGGTTTTCTATGAGCTGAAGTTTAGCTGCAGTGGTGCAGAGGAGCCTTTGGCCTTTTTCCAGCCCTGGGATGGGAAGGCTGAAGTTTGAGGGCTGGCTGCATCCCTGTACTCTCCTTTTCCCTATTGGTTCCTCTGGGTGGGTCATTTTGGGGGTTTTACCAAACCAAAAGCCTGTGCCAGGGAGATGTACTACTGCTGAGAGAAGAACAGAGCTACAGAAAAGGGGAGCTCTAAAAGCTTCTGGAGCAGCATCACATGGACCCAGAAGAGGTGGATATTTGTCACTGTAGCATGAAGTGAGACAAAATCCCAGCTCCTCAGGCAAACAATAACACCTGAGTTGACAGAGCTGCTCTCCTGTGAAGCCTTATCCATTGTGGCTGTTCTGCTCTTCTAAAGCTGCTCTGAGGCTGCTCAGAAATTATTGCCTCTCCTCCCTCTTTAGGGAAATCGCAAGGGATGGGCTGTGGAAAAGGTGCCAGAAGCAAAGGAAGAGAAATTAGAGAAAATTTGATGTTGAATGTATTCATCACCATCTATTTTAGGGTCAGTTACTGGTTTTTTCTATGTTAAATGAGGTACTATTTTTAGACTTCCAAATTCATACATGGAAATTATTCTCAAGTGTTCCAGCTTTCATCCTGTATTAAAAAAACCCAAACCAGTGTCATCTTGATGGTGCATTAATTCTATGTGATTTCTTTTCTCTTTATTTCCTGCTCAAAAAAAAATTGTATCTGCTTGCTCCCCTACCTTAACTAACACTACTGGAAATGCAGCAAGAGCTACTTAATGCTCTCACTTGTTGTTTTTAGTGTTTTGTTGGAGTTATGGGGGAAGCATTGGTGGGTTAAAAAGTGGCTTAGCTGGCAGCCCACCCACTTCCTTGTGATTTTTCTTCAAAGAAGAGTCTGACAGAGGAAAGTTGTTCTGTTGCAGATTTGCTGAGTTCAAAGCAAGTGCCCTACAGATACAACTTTGTGATTAATCCTCAGAATGGGCACATAAAGCTTATGCTATGCTACTGCTACTAATGTTAATGGAAGTCAGGCAGCTTATTCACAGTGCACTGCTTTAAAGAGTAATAATTTACCCAGAAAAGTCCTGAGGCAAGAGAAGTGATAGTCATTTATTAATTCTTTTGTAAATCCTTTTGTCTATGGCAGTGGCATTGCTTTCTGTCCATTTCTAAGTCATTACATTTTGGTGAGCCCTGGGCCTTTGAGTGGTAAGAGAACAGGATGTCATTTTCCCCATGTCCTTGAGCTCTTCAGTGCAAGAGCTGCTGCATGTACTAGAATTCCAGGCTATATTTACAAAGAAGAGACCAAAACCTCATAAACATATTTTATACCCTCTGCACATGCAGAATTAGTAGCTGTAGAGAATATGACCTTTAGGAAGCCATTGAAAAGCAGAGAAAGCTGTGCCTCTCTGCTTCAATAGAAAGCAGTTCTGTCTGAGCATAGCTGTGACATCCATGAGATAGTTGCTTATAAAAGCATGGGCTTTTTCAGAGGGAAATCAATTGGGGCACCTGATTTTGAGGTATCTAACATTAAGTATGCTTGAAAGGGCCTGATGGCCACTGGGAAGTGCTCAGCATTCCTCAGCAGACTGACTGAGATTGCCAGCATCTGGCTGTGGTTATGTGCAGCATTGCCTCCTAGTATAGGCAATTATTCAGCAAAGCTGTTTCTTTGGCAGATTTGGCTGTATTTGGTATTTCTGGGCTAGTTAGGTCTGAGATTGCTAGAGAAGATGCTGATTTCTCACTGAAGGAAAGAATTTTGGCTAGGAACCAACTAATGGAAAAAAGGCCATGTGCAAAATTAAACCATAGTACTGGATATTTTTTGCTATGTGAGGAAAGCTTCCTCCACACATACAGTGAATGGTGTTCCAAAAGCAAGAAGGACTATAATTCTGAAATCAATTATCATACTGTGTTGATTTCTTAAAGCAATTGAGCTACTTGGGATCCCAAATGACCCTGAAAGCTACAAGTGAATCTTGAGAATTCCATGTTTTGTTCCCAGAGTAGATGGACCAGTCCAAAACATGATGGATGCAAACATTCTGGGCAATTCTGGTGGTGGAACTAGCTTTGGGAAGGTTGTGGCAAATGGCATAAGTCAAAGGATAAGTCAAAGGATCTCCTGGATGCCAGGTTTACCATGATATGCCAGTCAAAATTACAGCTGCAGCTGTCTATTGCATTTCAAAAGCTTGAGTCCTTCAGGAATGCTATTTGAAATAATCATCTTGCAGCATGAGCCTGACTATCAGTCTGGGAGAGTGGGTCATTCATTAGTTAGAATTCCCTTTCTCTCCTGCCTTTCAAAAAATATTTTGAATTTTTTCTTCACCTTTACTGCTTCTATCCCTCCCATCCTTCCCAAATGCATGAATATTTTATTATTTTTAACTTTAAATTATTGAGCTATGCATATCCCTGTTCTTTCTCTATGTGCCTATGGGATCATTTCCCAGCTGATTTTGGTTTTTTTTTTTTGCCTGATTTTGTTTTGGCTTTTTTTTTTTTTTTTTTTTTGTAGCAATGGAGCTGGTGCCAGGTATCTCTGAGATTTTTTTGGTTATTTGCACAATGGTATGTCAGATTGAGGGTTCATTGCCTTTGCTGTGGTGTCTTTAAACACATGGAGATTGAGATTCCTTTGGGGTGAAGGAGATGAGAAGTGGCAAAGGTGACTTCTCAGTGAGCTGAATGGGCAAAGAGTTCAACATAATTCTTGGTACAAACCACTTAAACTACCAGCTGGAGCTGGGCAGACCATGTTCAACCAGAAGCACTTAGACCTTTCTGTATTTGCTTGCTAGAATGCCTCACAGAGGGAGATGGGGACAGCCTGAAGTAATGCATCCAACTCCAGGTTCCTCAGCACAGGAAGGACCCACTGGAGTGAGTCCAGAGGGTCCCAAAGATGATTGAAGACATGGAACACCTTATCTGTGAAGACAGGCTGAGATAGTTGGGGCTGCTCAGCCTGGAGAAGAAAAGGCTTTGCAGAGACCTTATGGCAACTTTCCAGTACTTAAAGGGGCTTATAAGGAAGGTGACAACCTGTTGTGGTGGCACGAAGGAAAAGGGTTTTGAACTACAAGAGTATTAATTTAGAGTAGGTAGAGATGCAAGGAAGATTTTTCCAGTGAGGATGGTAAAACACTGGCAGAGATTTGCCCAGAGATGTGGTGATGCCTCACCCCTGGAAAGCTTCAAGGCTGGGCTGGACAGGGCTCTGAAAAAACTGATAGAGTGGAAGGGGAGTTGGATTAGATGGCCTGCAAAGATAGTTTCAGGCCTCCAGCCCAAGCTGTTCAATGATTCTAAGGAATCTGTTTTGTTGTGGCAGCCTGTGAGGAGACTGGGAGCAACATTTGGTGACAACAGCTGCTGCTGGAGTGTGACTGCTGCTCCAGGTAGCAGCCTGCCTGCTATCACCTCTTAGCCAGAACT
This sequence comes from Erithacus rubecula, assembly GCF_903797595.1. NCBI lineage: Eukaryota > Metazoa > Chordata > Aves > Passeriformes > Muscicapidae > Erithacus > Erithacus rubecula. The sequence continues at coordinate 3,983,261 of NC_136686.1, forward strand.
CAGTACTTCTGTTGGGCCATGCAATATAATTTTGTCCCCTTTCCCCATTTTCAACCCTGAAGCAGCCTCTTTCAGATCACCACAGTTACTAGCAGAGGTCTGTTCCAAACTGAATAGTAGAAAACTCCAGTTTAGCTACAAATGAAACATGATTATACTGCAGGAAAAGTCTTGTTTATTCAGGCACCATAGACTTGACTGGCTTGAGTTTGCATGGATGTTTTACGTGCCCAGCAAAATGTTTGACAGTGTCATTACCAAGTCACACCATTGTACAAATATGTAATTCTTGAGTTTCATTTTTTTCCTGAGCATGTTAAAGAAATCTGGCATAAGCCAGAATTTTTAGAAAATGATGACTGCTTATTTTCAGAACTCCCTGTAGACCAAACATAGGAAAAACAGCTTGTCTTTCACAAAAAGATTGAGGATTGTAATTATACAAAATAGCATATACTTCAAATGAGTTGAATTTTCAAATTTATACATTTACAAAGTAGTCATATTAATCTGTTGTGTTTTCTCCAAGCCCTAGCATGAACTAGTACTCAATTTTTTTCCTATTGCCAGCTTCTAATCCATAGCAATTAGGGAAACAAATTCCTCTGTAACTCCTGAATAGGATTTAGAAGTTACTATGCAAAAGTCACAGAAGCTAGACTCTAAAATCCTTCCTTTAAGAAGTCATTGTTGATGCTTCCTGTAGGAGACAATATAATTATTAAATTCTCATCCTGTTTCCTGACAGCCCTGTTCCTGTGTTTCCATTGCCATTATCAGCCCACTGTTATCTGGGTATTGGGTGTTTATCCATCAGATATAAGGGTATTTTTCAACTCAAGGAATTCTCTCCTAAGGGACACAGAGTCAACAATTTGCTACTAGAAAAAGTAACAAGGCATTTCTTTTGAACTAATACATGGATGAAACATGTCTGCACACCTCATGCTTGCTCTGTTTCCCTCCTGTCCTCTCTCCATGTCCCTTTCTGCTGTAGGAGGGCCAACAACACCTTGCTAATAACACCTGCAGCACATGGACTGGGGCATTTTTCAGGGGGTTCTGTCAATGCATTTGCCCAACAGGAGCCCCTGATTTCTCTGGGAGGGAACAGGAGCCCTTTGGTCACCTGGGGTCAGCTGTCCTGTCTGTGTGCACCCTCAGCCCAGCCACTGGTGAGCTGTAGTGAGGAATAGAAAAGGAGCTGTTTAAGCACTGCAGTAACTCAAACATCCATGTTATCAATGCTGTTTCCAGCACAACTCTGAAAAAAAAGCACTATAATAACTAATACAGAGAAAATTTACTCAATCCCAAGAAAAATTGGCAGGTTTTGACTTGTGAGGTTTTGTTTTTTGTTTGTTTTATGGCTTGTTTTGTTTTGTTTTTCTTTAACAGCTGAGCTCCTGTGGAAGGTTTGTTCTTCAACAATTTGATTAGCTCTCATTCAAAATCATCTCTTGTGATTTTGCACATGATGCAGGGCCAGCCCCATCCCCTTGCTGTCAGGCTCAGGATGCTGTGGGCAGCAGTTTTTCTGTCTGCACTCCTGCCTGGGGCTGCTCAGGTGCTTCATGTGCTGCTTTGGCAGCTCTCAGACTCTGACTGCACGGCTCTGTCTGTAGAGCTGCAGAAACTTCACCACTGCAGTGTCAGAGCAGGTGGTACAGCTAGCCAGGGTTTGAACTGTAATTTTGGTCAAATTATTTCTTAGTTAGGAAACTTTGTCTGAGTTCATGAATCACAACTTTAGAGGTGTGTTAACTGTAGAGAGCTTTTGAAATGTGCTTGCTGCAAAACCTAGCAATGAGGCTGTCTGCATTATGGAATTAGTTTTGTGATATTTTGATGCCATTTCCTTAACCTTGTGCTAGTTTTATCACAGGGATATCTTTTGTTACATTCTTCTTACAAAAGAGAAGAAAACTAGTTAGTTATTCTAGCCAAATCACAGAATAGAATTCAGACACAGCTGTCACACGGTTCTAGTATCTGAGGAACATCAGCATTATGAGCTGAATGCTATTAGCATATTTATTAACAGTGCATAGAATTTATTTATTGTAATGCACAGATAATTCACTCTTTGTGTTTGCATTACTGTTTTGATGCAGTTAATATAGAAAAAAGCTTGTATTTTTTCAGTTTACATTAAAAATATTGATGATAAAGATTGGGTTAGTTTGCTGTTACTGTGTTGTGTGTCACCTCATACTCCCTCAGGGACAAATTTAAGGTTTCACTTTCTCAACATGCTTTAAGTATGTGGCAAGGTGGATGTTGTCAGCTAGTATTGATTATAGCTGCTGATTCTTGCCAATTTCAAAATATCTGTAGTATAAACATTTGATGTACAATTTAAATCAACTTGTAAATTCTGAATTCAACAAAGCATTTTTCACCTTTATATTTTCAGTAACAAACATACACTCCCTGGTGCAAAGCAAACAGCATGTACTGTGCTTTACAAATGTGCATCACAAACCCAAATTATTTTCATAATCACTGTGGATGCTTTTTACTGCCAGGATTATGACATAATGGCACAAGCTTTGCAAATACCCCTAGTTACAGCTGTGGCTGCTCACAAATAAACCAGACAGTTTTGGGCAGTATCAGAACCAAACTGGGTGAATGTGCTGATGCAGTATGTCTTTGGCAAGCCCTCAGCAGAAGTGAGCCATGCATCTCTGGTTGGGAAAAAGAATCCCCATGTATTTCCTTCTCCAGGACAGAAGCAGCTGCTCTCTTCCTCATGGGACTGCATCCTGCTCTGTCCTAGATCAGCTGAGATATTTGACTGGCAGAGTGATTGCTCAGGATGCAGCACAATTCCCTTAATTGTTGAGCAAGAACATCTTGGTGATGTTATTCACTAAGCTGTACTCTGTTCTTGTCAGGGATGTCTCTCCAGCATGGATGTGACTCTCTTGAAAGCTATGTTGCTGTTTATGACATGCCTTTACCAAGAATCAGAACAAGACAGGTTATCCATCATCCAAAGAGTATAAGAGAAGTTTCTGTGGTGGCTCTAACCTTGTGGTTATTGCTATCTCAAGGGTCTTAACTGGCATTTTAACATATGTAGAGATGCTCTTCTTAGTTAGAAAGCACCATTGGAGAGACCCTGTCCTAGCAATTTCACCTCTTGGGAATGCTGGAAAACAAAGTGTTTGTCAGAGAGGTTGAAAGGTTCTAGATGCTCTCCTGACATCACACATACCTTATATTATTTTGGGACAATATGTATTTGAATCTTTTAAAACACTTCAGTCTCATTTTCTAACCACTTGCTGTTGTCCTATTAGGGCAGATTCAGCCCTCAAGAAAGCAGGAAAATCAGAAAGGCGTTGGTCAATTTTGTGTAATGTCATATCTGCCACATGGAGCTGGAGTCAAGCTCTGTATGGCAGAAGAGGGATGGGGCAGTGCACACACATTTTGTTGGGGGACAGTTGGAATTTTTCTTGCCTGATTCATTATCCTCAAGGAGAAAAGGAATTTATGTGTACTAGTCTTGGCACTGGGGAGCTCCTTAGGTGATTACTGCTAATTTAATTATTGGGGTTTTTGTTAACCCTTTGGTAAATGAAGACAGATCTTGTTTTGCATTAACACTCCATGAAGAATACATAAGCATAAAAACCAACAACTCATAACCAGGGAGTGCCCATGGGGTTTCTTCAGGACATTTAAACAGATTGCTTGCACAAAATATCAAAGGTGCTTTATTTGGAATTAGTTAACTGGCTAGAGATAAATTTAGAAGTGTAGCTCCTTATCCACACATATCAGTTCAATTTTGGAAGTGTGTGTGTAGGCTGAGTGTTCTTAAAAAACAGTCTGGCTGAGGCATTTCTGGTCTATTCAGGCAGAAATTTTTAGTTACAATCTCAGGGGTTCTGGGCACAGCCTGATGTTGCCTCTCTCACAGTGACAAGAGTCTTTAAATGTCTGGAAAAACTCTTCTCCAGTTCCCAGTGATCTCCTTACGTTGCAGTTGTCTACCTTTTCCTATAATAAATAAATATAAATAAATATTCATAAATACTCTGCAGGAGAACTCCTCTTTTTAAATTATTCTTCAGTACTCCCTTTTCATCCTACAAGTATTTTCATATGGCTTCTCACAGGGTAGTGAGAGCAGAACCACGCTGCTATCCAAGAATATTAACTTGGGTTTTTCTGCTCACAGTTCACATTCCATCTTCCAGATGAGGGGTTTGTTTTTCTTAACTGAGCTGACTTAAAGTATTCCATGCAGAATGAGGCTGCCTCTCTTCTTGTGCTTCTGCTGTACCAGATCCTCTTGAGTCCTAAATCCCCTCTGTGGCAGTAATGCCAAGAGCATTCTTGATGTTTGCTCCTCAGTGCTCTGCTCAATACAGGACTGTGTTGCTGTTATTCTCTTGCTTCAAGCAAGAACTCAAAGGCACCAGCTTTTCCCTTCCATCTGGTGTGATTGCCCAAGTGTGGATAATAAGTGCTTCCCCTGCTCCAAGGACTACAGCCTTGTGTTTTCATTCCTGATAGAACCTCTTTGCAGTGACCCATGCTTACTGTCTCCCTTATATCTGTGGCACACACCTGTGTATATAAATGGGACTGAGGGCAGACTCGTGTTGTCTGTAAGTCCCATGTATGCAAGAGGTGAAGATAAACATTTGCTTGTTCTCAATGCTGACTATAAACACTGTTTTGTGCACTGAGAACTGGGGAACTCAATGCAAGTTGATAATCTGAGAATTGGATGGTATCTGTAACTTTGCTCACATGTGTTGACACACTATACAATTTTGGTGTGCCTATTCAAGTTGTAGTGTCCTTAATGGGGCATCTTCAGATTGACATAGAAATGCTGTTGGTGAGAACACATCAGAGCTTCACCCTGTGCTCAGACAGGAAGAACAAGTGCCTCAGTGTGCAGAGACAGGCACTCTCCCTGCTCCCTCTGTGAGCTTCACAACAGTTTCACACAGCTACCTATGCAGCTGGCACTTGCAGCAGTCTGAGAAGAGAGGCCAAGAGCTGAATCAATCAGGAAACTGCTGGTCTCAGTCTGGCAGGTAAACTCCCTCCTGGTCACAGCTGAGATGAGTTCTTGTTCATTTTAACTTGCAAGCTGCCACCCTGGGTGCTCTTTCTGCTGTGTAAATAAACTGGGGCTTTCAGTACAGCAAATTTTCACCCATGCTAAACTATACAACAACAGTTCCTTGGCAATGTTTTCATCATCATCCTGTACTTTTGCAAGTAATTACACTGCTGGGAGAGGTTATCTGGATTCCACTGGCTTGAGAAAGGGGCAGAGTTTTAATAGGGAAGGGAATATGCTTGGGATAACTTTGCTTGAGCTAAACCCCAGCACCTGGGCTCTGAAGAGGGTTCCTGAGCCTTTGCTTGAAATGTAAAGAGCAGGCTTGAGCTGAATTCTTGTATGATGCTGCAGCTTTAGCCCTCTCATTAGCACGTCTCAGGAGGGAAAAGTGACTTTACACAGTGTTTTTTAGCAAGCTGAGAAAGAGGATTGGTAATAAAACTGTACCATCAGAGTGGCAGGTATGAGGCACCTACCATGTGTGGGCATGTTAAAAATGTTCCACGACAAGCAGATTTAACAGGCAAGGGCATGCCTATGCCATGCACATTGGATTTGGATCATGGGTACTTGGGTGTAAGATCCTGGAATGGCTGCACTTTTTGAGGCTTTTAAATTACGAGTCAGCAGTACTGGAAGGACTACTTAGGGAATAAAACTGTGATGCCATGAAGGGCACAATCTTTTTACTTGTTTTCAGCTAGAAAGTGTCTCATCTGAAAATTTTGGGCAGGTGCTCTGCTGTTGAAAAAGTCTTGCTCATGGAATTACTTTAAAAGATGAAATTATGTGCCTCATTCAAGCCTCTTCATTGCAAACTGTTTCTGGGCCTTTATAATGACAGGAGAGATCTTTCTGGCTGTTCACCAGTCTTCAAAAGCTGACAGCTCACCAAGGAGGGGAGGAGAGCAGCACAGTGTGGTCTTGTGCTGCTCTTTAAACCCTGCCTCACTCCCTGCCAGCTTGCTGAAGTTGTCTCACAAGAAGGCAGAAAGGTCTTGCATTTTGTCATGGTGCAGATGAAGGTGTTTGTTACTGACATGATCTTCGTAGAGAAGGTGCCTCCAGTTTTGACACACAATGCTCTTTGAAGGAGAGTATCAGTTTCTGGTGTGTTACCATTTCCCTTGTAATTTCTTCATTATGAATATTTCTTTTCAGATAGGTTTGTTGTTTTTTTTTAACACAGAACTGCCTTCTATGTTTCCGTGCTTTTTTTCTGTGATTTCACAACCAAGCCAAGTTTGTATTTATTGACTGTCAATATATGTATCTAAAAGAGACAGAAGGTGAGTGTGGAATGCTGGATGAGCAGGGTGGTAGTTTTGTTGTGAGGACTGATGGAAGTCAATATCTTCTAATGAAGGTTGTCAACTGCAGAGGATGCTACTAATGCTTAAGAATTCTTATGGAGAAACTTGGGTTCCCAGATGACCATACTGTTTCTTCTGCTTGTTAAAGGTGTGTGCACCAGAAAGAGCAGTAGGACAGCTCTGGAATTTGTGAAGGGCAGAAGCCTGGTGCCTCTATATTCATAGGGGAAATTGAGCCTCCAGGTAAATCAGGTCAAAAATTAATGAAAAGCCTCTACAGTGTGATGCCTCTTTAAAGATTTGACATGCAAATATAGTTCACAGGAGGGAGATGCCCATAACACAATTAAGCAGAGCAAATCTTTGCTAGCAGCTGAGCACAGAAAGCTGGCACTACTGAATCTGCACAAATTCCAGTGCATTCTTGGCTGAGATGTGTGTGTGGGAAAGTGTTTGCTTCAATGGCTATTTTTGACCTATTTTGTGAATAAATAGGATTTGTGCTTCTAGAGCTTGCAATCTAGCAACTTCCAGAAGCACTACATTAGCAAGGAGATGAAAATAATTATTAATAAATATATTTCAATAGAAAACTTCTCCTGTCCTGGCTTTCTAAATTCCGTATTTAAGCTGATTTTGTGTGAAATGCACCTCTAAGATCACCTCTTTTTAAACAAACCCTTATTATTCATAAAAAATCTGATACCAGGGCTTTGTTCCTCAGTTCCACACAGGTTGTTAATGATAAGACAGGGGATGAAAGAGCTGTAAAGAGGGAATCTGTAGACGGAAAAGTACCCGTGGAAAGAGCAGCAGTGTTCTCTACCTGCTTAGATTTCCTATTGAATTTATTTAAAATACAGTCCAGCTGCAAAATCCTTTCAATCAAACCTTTGTTCTGAAATACAAGGTGGGTGTTTTTTGCAGGAAGATATGAAGGAAAGTTATCAAAAATAGATTAGCTCATAGTTGCTTTGATGTGCAAGGCAGAATTCAGTTTATTCATTTTTGTGTTAGTGTAGTAGAACAGAATTTGTTTGCATGAATAAAACAAGTGGGTAGTATAAAATCATGTACGAGAGAAAGCATGAACTGGAGCTGCTTGTTTAAATGAATCAAGTTATGACTGCTCCAGCTATGAATAATAAGAGTGATTGGAGAACATTTTTTCATTAAAAGTACTGGCAAAAAAAAAAAAAAAAAAGCTGGTTGGCGTTTCCCAGAAATACTTTTATAGTATTCAGGCAAAACTCTTTTGTATCTTGCTCTTTTATAATTACAGATTCTCAAAACCTCCTCAACTTCAGATAAATACTGAAAAGTCTTCAGCAATTTCTTCTCCAACAAAAACTTTTTTTCCTCAAGGAAAGAGAATGTTTTCCACTTCTTTTTGTCAAAAATCTAATTATCTCTTTTAAAAGATGTTTCAACAGAAATTATTTTATTATTTCTGAGTAATGTGGAGTTAAAAGTTTCCCCACTTGAAAACATAACTTTTTTTTACATACTTTCCAGCAAGCTATAATAGAATTTATAAACAATGAGATGCTCTAAAGAGCTGGCAGGGGCTGCACAGATTTTGTTTCAGATTTATTTTGGTACCTTCTACTGGGATTTTGTTCTGAGGAGGCCAAGATAATACAGCCCTGTCCTGCATTCAGAGTGCTGTGTTTATTGTATGGTGGGGCACAGTGTGGGATCCCCTGAGCAGCACAAATTCCATTCATGACACGTGGTAAAGCACAGTAAAAGCCCAGTGGAAGTTTCCCTTGCACCTGGGGCAGCAGAGGTGCCTCCCTGAGGCACCTGCCAGCACTGAGGAGCTCCCAAACAATGGGAGCTGAGCAAATCTGTCCCCTGCTGCCTCCACCACCTCTGTGTGATGCTCCAGTGTTTCTATTTCTGAGTTTAATGGGGAGTTTCAGCTTCTCCCTAGCCCTGGGATGGATTTACCCTTAAGCCTTCTTCTCCAATTAGGCTGTTTCTAGATTGCCATATATCAGGCCTGTCAGAGCCTTTAAATCCCTCTTCTAGGTCACCTTCTTGCCTTTCCCCAGGGGAGTATAGCAAACCATACCTCCCACTGAGCTTTCCTACACATATGCTAATGAGATGCTATTAGTGCCACCTTCTTCCCCAGAGAGCAGGATGAAATAATGATTTTGGGAAATAGGCATTTCTGGCTTCTTCCCTGGCTCTGACTTCCCTCTTCCAGTGGTTTTTACCAGCTCAGCTGCTATTTCTGGGTGTCTGTAATGCTGAAATTGAAATGATAACACTTCCCTACCTGACAGGCTGGAGGCGAGAAGTGGTTGTAAGGATTAGTTACCTAAAGGCTGTAGCATGCCAAACGTTATTAATAATGCAAAGCAAGCAAAGTTCTGAAAGAGAAATGAAATTCTTGCTTTTTGCTTCAAAGGAGAGGTTTACCAGAACACAGTAAAGAACCTGATTTCCAGTCAGGTGGATTAGCTGATGTCTTATGGTATTACAGATGTACATGAAATAGTGGGAGAGTGGCAGCCTTGAAGTGTCTCCCACATCTGGGTCACTCTGCAGTGTTCAGCACATTACTGAATGAGAGGAGGTGACTCCTGCCAAAAGGGCCCTAGGTTGTTTTCTTCATTTGCTCAGATAATTGCATACATCTTTCATTTTTAAGAGTATCTCCTAGAAGGGCCAGTAGAAGCATGAGAGGGGAAAAGACTTGTACTTGTGTGCAGTGTAGGGGTAAAGCAGAGATAAGAGGAGGGAAGGACAGCAAAGGACAGACAAGGAGCAGTGACTATGGAGAGTGAGATAGAGGGGAAAGGACAGTGCAAAAAAAGAGAAGGAAGGACAGATTTGGTAGCACAAGCTAAAAATAATCAGTGAAGGGAGTGAAAATTGGTTGCAAAGGATGGAGTGTCAAAGTGCAGGAGACAGCAAGGAAGAGTGAGTCAGGGAATAAAGAGGAGAGGAAGAAAATGCGTTTATTATCTCTTTTTATCTGACAGTGCTGAAAGTGGTGTAAAACAGCAATTACCCTGCTTCATGCAAGTCTCTGCTTAAAAAGTGGTAAGGAAATGAATGTGATTTCTGATGAGACACAATCCTCTGCTCTGCTAGGCTTGTGTGCTGGAGCAGTTCCTGCTTCTCTGCTGGTTCTCCTCTCACAGCTCAGCTGCTAGCATGCCCATCACCTCCCTGCTAACATCATGCAATGATTAGAAGGGGTCTTATCCATGCCAAAAAAGGGCAGCACAGCAAGCACTGGAAGTGCTCAAAGGAAGCACCTGGGAGAGGGTTGCCTGATTAATTATTTCTATTTATTTAAAAAACCCCCAAACCTACATGCTGCATATGACATCTCTGTTTAGGCAACATCTGGCAGCATAAGGGATTGGGTTTGTGCCTCTGAGCTATTTCCTTCAGCACTGACACCTGTGAACCTTGGGGGATTTCTGTGGACAAAACCTCGTTTTGCTGTGCTGCAGCCCCTCTCCTGTCAGGCTCATTAACACCCTGCAAGAGGTGCCATGCACTGCCACGTCCCTGCTGGAGCTGTTGCAGCCATCTGTGCTCCTTGTGTTTGCCACTGCTGCAAGTGGCCAGTGCAGTGCCAGCGACCAGCTTCACTCCTCCCAAAGTCACTGCTGAGCTGGAAGAGTGCAGCACACAAGCTCCAACCAGGAAACAGCAGGGAAAAATTATTTGATAGCCTGGCATGAGTTAGAGTAGTCCTAGAAGTTGCTCTGGGTTTATTTTGTCTCTTTCACCCCAGAAGCCACTTCTAGTGCAATTCCTGGTATCCTGCCCCATTCCTTATGATGGGATTAGAAAGGGTTGATTCCTCTGCCAACCCACTGGTTTAGCACTGGGAAGTCAGTCTCTGACTCCTTCATTTCTCTTCCATCACTCCAGCAAAGCAGTGCAGCAATCTAAACATTCTGAAAGTGGGTCCCTGTTCCTTCTTTTCCAGTTGGATAGGCTTTGACCTTTGTTGAACAGAGATAGTGGTGTAGTAGAAATAGTGTTGTCTATAGGGTCCAGCTGCAGAGTCTATAATTTTATTTAATTTTCAAGCATGAGGAATTTTAGCTCATGTTCAGCCCTGAGATAATGGGTGTCAATCACTACTACTTGATAAGCTGGACAGATATTGCTGCTATCAGATCCACTCATTTTAAACCATGCTGATAACATACCTTGCTGACAACTAGGATACCAGGGAACCAGGATCATAAAAAAGAATTACCTTCCTCGAAATGAACTGGAAGGAGAGGCAGTGTGCAGGCTTGATTTTAGTCTTGAGTTGCAGTTTTCATCACTGCTGCCTGCCTATGTGGCTGTGCGCAATCCATGTAATGTTTTCTGTACAACTGGGATAGATGCTGCTTCCCTGATTGATGTTATTACAAGGTACTGAAACACTATGTAAATGAAGGTCCTGTAAATAATGCACAAGTGTAGATAAGCATAACTGGGGAAGGATGAGTAGAATGAAAAGAAGTTCTACCTGAAGCAAAATTCCAGTCTGCTGAGTGAATGTATATGGGAAAGTCCATAAACTGTAGTTATTTTCTGAGTAGAGCTAGTTGATTAGACATAAATCCCTAGCACTAAATAATATTAAATGTTTATGAAGTTGGTTCAGTTTAATTTTCTGACCTTTGACTTATTGCTGAATAAATCTGTGTCTAGAAGCATGTCTTAGGTTCAAACCCTGCATCTTAACTCTGTGTTTTGATCTAGGCCTACTCCTGAATAGGGGTGACTGAATTCTGCTGTCAGGTACATAAGCACAGCTCTCTGGCATGTTGATCAGAACTCAAGCTGGAGAGATGAATTTGCTTGAAATATTGAAGTATCTAAACAATTTGCTCTAAATTTGCTTAATATATTTTTCATAGTTGTAGACATGTAAAAATAACATTTTAAAAGTCTGTCCTTATTTTGTTGAATACAAACATTATTTGGTGATAATGCATTCTTTTTCTGCTGAGGAAACTCAGACTGAAGAACTTTAGCACTCTGTTGTTTCCAGGACTGCACAAACAAACCCAGTCCACCATACAAAGGCAGCACATGAAGGGGGGAGCATCCTCTGTGAAAGCTTCCACTGGCACACCAAGGAGAGATCCAAGTTCTGCTGCTTTCATGTTTCACTGCAGGATCTGCCACTTTATTGAAAATTTCCCTGAAGGGAAGCTGGAAAAATCCAGCTGTGAATATAAAGGCAGAAGCAAGTGCTTAACCATGGGCAGTCCTATGTGAGCATGATCTGAGTATAATCCATGAGCAGCACCCAAATACTCTTGATGTGGTTATTTTAGGCATGATGGTTTCAGGATATAATTGCATCAACTCTTGCAAGAGATGATGTTTTAGGAAGAGGTCATGTGTCTCCCTTGGGGAAGGGGTTTGTGTGTTTCTATCTGTTGCTCTGACAAAAATCTGCATTATTCCATCAAGGCTCTCACTGCTCTTCTGCTGTCACAGGTACTTCTGAAAGTCTGGGGAACAGACAGACAGATAGTGATACTTATGTATGGACATAGCAGAAACCAAAATGGAATTACATTGACATTTAAGGTTTTGGAAGAGCAGGCAAATAGAGCTGTGTTTATCAACTGTTCAATGGAGAAAAAAAAAAAAAAAATAGAGGTAGCAGTACTGGTTTATTGGGGTTTTTTGGTTGGTTTTTTTTTTTTTTCCCCACAAGTAACACAGTTGTGAAATAACACAAAAAAAGAGTCAGTCTAATCCCAGTGGTAAACTGCTAGCATATTCTTCAGCCTGATTTCTTACCTAGATGAATGTAATAAATGGTGGTGGTAAAAATGCAACACTTGAGACTGAATTTTGGATTTTGGCTGGACATCTGGAGCAAAGCTCTAAAGTGCAGCTTTGTGGACTCTACTGAAATTCTGGCTTTTGGATGAAAAGGGAACTTTGAAACATCTGTATAAATGACTGTAAAAGAGCTAATAAGTGGAGCCAGATTTTTGGCATGAAAATGAAGATTTCACTTTGCTTTTTGCTCTGTTTTCTTTTAATATTTGCTGATATTTGTCAGCTTTCTTGAGGGATATAAATAACATTCCCATCCTTTACCATTAAGTCATGAAATATATGTAGGACAGAGACACATTATATGACTGTCACTTAGAATGTTTTTCCATAATTATTTGTTTCCAATAAATGTAAAATTAACATGGCTTTAAATACCTTATTTGAAACACCTGCACTATGCTGGATAATGTCTCCTCTGCCCTGGGAATTGGTTTGCTTTCTTTTTTTTTTTTTGTTTTTCAGTTAGCAGATGCTCCCTCTGCTTGTTTTGGAGCTGGAAAAGATAACACAACATAGGACCTACATAAACAGAGAAAATTACTCTTTCAACGTTTCTTGGCAGCAGTTGTAGATTAGATGCACATGAATGTCCCCTCACAGATGTAGAGGTGATATTAAACTGAGAAGTCATGTGATACCAATTAAATACATATGTCATCTGGCTTCTGTTCAGTAATTTATTTTTTCTGAGGGTACTCAGCATCTTAAAAAAATTAAATACTGACACTAAATAAAAAATAATCAGCTTGGCAGAGTAATGCTTCCTCTCCTACCATGAACATTTTTTTTTCCTCTCAGGTAGTTAATGTGGCCTAGAATGGGCATCATTTTGTGCTTGATCCTTTGGACAAAATGATAGGATGTGGTGAAAGTCAGGTAAATTGCAGCCATGCAAAGCTTGAGTTGGGAGTTGTATGTGGGAAAAACTCCTACAGCTTTCAGAAGGTCTGACATAAGACTTAAGAAGTTTTTAGATATGAGAGCTATTTTTATACATGAGAGGTTTGTTGTTTTGGTTTTTTTTCCCCCTGGTGTTAACAGCTCCCTCTGTGGTTGGGGTAGCAGCAACTAAGGCACCTGATGCTTGTGCTGAAAAAAAATGAGTAACATAGTCCTAGAAGCACTTTAGAAAGCTCTTTGTATTGCTCTAAAAAGACCTTTCTTATTGTGGAGCACATAGAGAATATATGATAGTATAAAGTTTTGGAAGTAGGCTATGAAGTCTGCTTGGTATGGAACAGAGACTCTGCAGCTGGTGATGCTGTCACCTGAAGTGCTGTGATGTGCATGTTTCTATCTGTAGTGTGCTGCTTCCTGCCACTTTCCCTTCCTCTGCCATCTCCTCACTGCTGCCAGACCAAACCTTGGGTGTCTGTCCAGTCACCTGGGGCAGGGAGATGATTCCCCTTCATAAGGAGCCACGGAGGGGAAAAAATCCTTATTTTTCTTCTGAATCAGTTTCCCAGCCCAGATGACTGGAGGGCCCACAGCCGATGTGCAATGGGCAGTGATGAGACAGCAGGGGAAGTGGCTTTTCTGTGTCAAGGCAAGGCTGCTTGTACCCCTGGGTCTCTGAATTGGTGTTTCTTTGCCATCTCTGCACACAGTTTTTCACTGGGATATCTGATCAGATGAACAAGGGAAAAGGCATAAAGACCCATACCTGAATGTGGGAGTTTTAAATTAAATGAAATATTGAGCTCACATAATGAAACCACTTTCAGTAAAGGATTACAGCCACTTACTCCCCCTAAACCAAGACATTTACTTTCATGCCTCTGAACCAGTAGGACACAAAAAAAGCCCAGTTTAGCCTTCTGTGTAACCTCTGCCAGGCAGACAAATGAATTTAATCTTCTCCTTGAAGCAATGTCTGTTCCACACTTTCCTTTTTGACTATTAAATATGAAGGGACATAGTTACTTGAGGTGTTTTCCAGTCCATATCCTCCAACCTTCACAAGGGGTAAAGCCACAGAGCCTTTTAGAGCAAAGCACTGCCCTCACTCCAGCATCATGTCCTTCCTCTGTGCCACGAGCAAAAGGCTGTTGAAGGCTGCAGAACAGGAGCTCCACTCTGTAGATCTTGCACGTAAATAATCTTTATCTTGTAGGTCACCAGGAGACTTGGTGTCTGAGTTGTGCTTAGGATAAACTCCTGACAAAACCTGTAGGTATTCCATACTACCTGTTTTCTGTTGGGAGTCATCTGAACTGTTTCTCTGGTGAGTGATGTTGAAAGAAGCTCTAGCTGATTTAACTTCATAGTGTTCTTGCTGTCTGCAGTGTTTCTCACTAAAGCTTTGCAGTAATGTCAGCATTATGTATATATGTGTCTATTAAACTTCTGTGTAGATGTATGCATTGGTTAATATGGCACACGTGTATGCAAATGTAAGAGGAGGGACAATGTAATAAATGTGCATCCAGAAGAGTAATGTGTATAATGTAATGTACATCCAGAAGAGGATTTGCTCTGTATTCTGTACTTTATTGCACTCTATAGATTTTTAAGCTATTACTGAGAAGTGGTAGAGCCCTGAACCTGAATTAGGCACCTTCTAAAATTGCTGTTCATCCTCCCTTTGGCATTCTTTTTATAGCTTTGAGTGAGGAGAACAATAACTGTAATAAAAGTCATTACAGCATCCTCTTCCTCCTCTTCTGGCTGCAAACCTGTTGAGGCTCAGAGGTTGTATGGATTTTTTTTTTTCCTAGCATGTTGCTGATTGTTTGCCCCCTTGAAGTACATGAGGCTTTGCATCTCTTCCCAGAAGAATTCCCACAAAATCCCGGGAATCCTTACCCTAGAAGTCTATTGTATATGAGAGCTGGTGTAGGATTTTCCATCTGCTAAGCTCAAGATCTCATGGAGATCCCTCACACAGTGTGTATGGGAGTGCAGGTGAGCTTTTGTATGCCCTGAGGGAATTTGGTCAATTGCATTCCTCCATCTATTTTAAGAATCTTGCTCTCTTTCTCTTGTCTCTGCCTCTTTTATAAAAGGGACAAAAAAATATATCTGGCTTCTTTAGAAGGTCCTTTAAGATGTTAGTTTAAGATTTTCCTTTTTAGGCATACACATGTTGCCTATTATTTCATGTTTGTCTTTTTGAGTTTTATTCAAATCTGAGTTACCTGGATTTTTGACTGATGGCTGTTTTACTGGCACATGGATATTTGACATTGAAGTAATAACAATATCAGTGAAAAAGTTAAGAGTGAAGAATAGGGTGAAGAGACAACCAATGCATCTCTGCAGCCTCTTGTAGAGTCAAGTGGGCTTGCTCTTCCTACCCCTAAAGCTTGCTTGGAGCCATGTTTGGGCTGAGCATGAGGCAGGGGTGGAAAGTAGCATCTACCTAGGAAAGATTATTTAGGCATATGCAGGAAAAGGGGGAAATGTGGGGTTCATTTTGTTTGTTTGTTTTCTGGAGAATTAATAGCCAAGTTTAAGATAACCAAAGAAAACTTTTCCTGCTTTTGAGCATTGGTGTTTTAGCTTCACTGAGCACAGAACTGGAGTTAATGTTACCTTTGCTCTCTGACAGGAGGATCTGCTGGCAGAGGGAGGGCAGAGGCTGGAAAGGTTGGTGCTGGGCAGGCAGGTGTGTTTTCACAGCAGCAGAGCTGGACATGGTGCAGGCTGTAAAGGTTTGTGAGGCTTTCACCTTACAGGCAGCAACGAGCTCCATTTGCTAATTGTGAGTCAGAACTCAGGTTTCTGTATGGAGGGGAAATGGAGTCTCTAAGGCCATGTTAATTTGGGATTTAGTACCATTCCAGTAGCTTAAAACATCAAAGCATATGTGTACACATTCATGTAGTGTTGATGTTGAGGAGGAAAAGTAGTTCTGAGAAGTCTTTGGAACTACCAGTGTATCCTAAAACTACTTTTGCTGGATGGAGTTTAATAAGATGGACAAATCTGCTTCCTTTGGCTTTTGCATAGCTGTCTTTCTCTGTACTGATGAGCTATTTATACATGAGCTCTTTGTTCCCTATTTGCTGCTGGTTTATATTAACTCCCTGGTTTTTAACAATCTCAGATAAGGAAGGTGTTTGCCTTAAGAAAAAAAAAAAAGGTTTCTCCACAGTATGTGTGCAGTTCTAGGGCTTTGGATTGTGCATGTGATCCTGGGCTTTAATCAGAACTGATTAGAGTTGCCTTTAATGCTGTGCCACGCTGCAGCACAACATTTTATGACAGGTGGGCTGTGAGAAGAGCATCACTTTCTACCTGGGCTAAACACACTCTGCCCTGTGCTGTCAGCTATTTCCACCTCATGTCGCTGCCCAAATTGGTGTCATTTGTGCTGGTCCCGGTGGGATCTCTGTGTGAAATGGAAACTGTGTTTGCTTGGGTGCATGTCTGGTGAATTGTCTGAACGGGGGGAGTAAGATCTTTTTGAAACCAGTTGTTTCTGGAGCCTCGAGCCACTGCTATGGGAAAGGCAGGGATTGTTACTGTTAACCCACACTGGAGTTGTGACTTCTCGGGTCCCAGGGATGAGCCCCATTTCGGCTTTTTACGTGGCGTGAGCCATTCCCCAGCACCACGAGATGGCAGTGCACTTGCTGTGCTGCAGGCAGCACGCAGAAACCTCTTCCAAAGGGAAAATCCGTGCACTTGGCTCCCAGGGATTGCCTGTGTGCCCCGTGCCCACAGTACTGCTGCTTCAGTCGAGTGAAAAGCTGTCATGGTGCTTCCCTGAGAGCTGGGGATGAATCTGCCCCGGCAGGGCTTGTGCTCTGTTATCCTGCCGGGGTACGGGTAGAGAGCTTTGCAGAGGGAAATGGAGAGTGGCAGAGCTTGCTTCCTGGAATATTCTTGGAATATGTGCTTCTTGTGCTGCCTGGCTACAGAGAAGGTGCTCCCTTTCTTCCAGGGCTGCCCCAGCAACATACAGACAGTGTTTTCTCAACAGATGTTTTGGAAAATTGTCTGCAGTCCCTTTTTGAAGAGGATTTGTGCTCCTCTCTTTGTGCTTGCAGCCCTTTAATGATGACTTAAGTTGTTCTTTCCTTCGCTGTCTGGCATTTTTAATTGTTTCTTGTCTCTTTGAATTTCTTTGCTGCTTCTGGTATTAATTGATTTTACTTTACAGTCTCTTTAGCAGGGACCATAACAAGGAGTCCCAGGGTGACTTTTGATATTCCCAGGCAAAGATGACTTTGCCAGTGGAGTGAACTGGGGCCAATGCCCATTCTGAATACAACTTTGAAGCACCACAAATTTAACAGCAGAGCAGGGAGATGACCAAGTGGTGTCTTGCTGCTCTGCCATGTGTGTGCCCTGCCATGCCATCTGTTAGCACTACCTAGGGCTAATCAGTTTAATTTTTAGGCCATCTAATGGTATGACTGTATTAAGTCTGGGTAAAGTAGGTCCCTTGATTTTCAGTACAGGTCAACTTATTTTTGCTGTTCTGAAACAAGTTTAAAGCCAAGAGCTGACCTCCTGGTTCCTGGGAAACAAAATGTTGAATTTGGGCTCACTAATCCCTTGTGAGGATAGCAGGATTTTCTCTATTTCCTGCAGAGAATGCAAAGCTTGAGGTACAAAAGTTATGTGATAGCTTGGGGCATCCAGAGAGCTAGTACTGAAACTGTGAATCCTTTTTGTCTTGTGCTCAGTCCTTTAACACATGTATCCCTTTAAGGGGAGTATCATCTGTATTTAAAATGACCTGCACACACTTCACAGATGCTCATGGTAAATGCACTGATACAGTAGGATAGCCACACTCTTACCTTCAATTCAGGAGATCATTCCCTTTTCTGTTACATTTCTTTTCTCTTATTCTATGTTCCATCTCCTCATCTCTTTACGGTTCTTTTGTCCTTCAACACCTGTCTGATGTCCTCATCTTTGTTTTCCTTTTCCTCTTCCACTGCTTATGTTCTCCCTTCATGAAGATGGCCACCCAGGGGCCATGAGCAGTGAGCACATCTCCCAGACTGGCTCACTTTGAGAGCATCTGCTTTCTCATTTTTTCCCACCCTCTCCTCCTGTTTTGGTAATAGCAGCATGAACAGAAGTCTGAAGTTTCATCAGAGGGTAGCAGTTAGGGCTTAGGCTGCCATTGCATTAATGGGGTAAAGCTGGGGAAGCAGGTACAGAGTGACAGAAACTCCAACTCCCAGTGAAGAGAAACAGCTGCTGTATTTTGGGATACTCAGAAGGAAGCTGAGTCCTATATAGTTTAGGCATTTTACACAGTCTCATAAAACCAACCAATTGTAGAGCTGGAAGGAGCAGTTAAACTCTAATGTGACAGCATGGCTGGTGCCAGCTACTCTGATAAGATAGCAGCTGATCCCTAGCCCCCACTTCTGGAATATGGCCCTGATATTTCCTCTCTAGACACACAAAAAACTTGGAAGAGCTTCTGGAAAAGTTACCTGTCTTCTTTCTACTCTTTCTTGCCTTTTCATTTCTCACAGCAAGCTCTGTTTACATATCTTTTTCTCAGGCAGGGTTTGCCTCACAGCACTGTTTGGCCAGGCTCAATCAGAGCAGTAAATAGCTGCTTTCCTATAGGCTCCTTGTAGTCCAGCTGTAGTTAGTTGCATTTATTCTGTTTCAGTATGCTGTCCATTTATCTCCCATGCTGTGCAGTCCCCATTGTGGAGATGGCTCTGGTTTGGCATTCTTTCAGGATATGTTACTTCTTGAGCCCAGTGGTTGGAATTTCCCTGCAGCCTGTACCTGGCATTGGGCCCACCCAGCACCATGGGGTGCTTTTCAGAAGCAGCATTTCCCTCAAAGCCAGAGTTCTGAATCCATGGTGAGCCAGGATGTCCAGAGGTGACCCAGAGAGGAGACAGGCTGGCTGAGATGGCAGGAGGAGATTTGATGGTAGAAGTGGGTTGGAAGCAGAAGGACAGGGGTCTAAAAAAAGTGCTGTGTCCCAGTGGATGGGGACAGGGGGAGAGGGCCAAGGGGAAGAGCAGAATGTATACAAATCAAGGGATTTCCTAAAACTCTTTTCTCTCTTGGCCCCTTGTTTCACCATATCCAAAGAGCTTCCATCTCATTCCCAGCCCTCTTCACCCCTCTGGCATCCACTGCTTTTCACTCCCCAACCCCAAACTTTCTCAGTTGCTGCTCAAAATGTATCTTTTGCCTACAAAGCCAAAATGCTTTGAAGAAGCTCTGTCCTGTTTTATATCCCAACATTATTCTTTCTATTTTGTGCTGTATGTCTGTGGTTCATCACAGAGATGTGATTTTTAGGGAGTTGTCATGGACTTGCTTCCTCTACTAAATGCTGAGCTGTGTGTGAGGTCTCTGGTGTGGAAAGCAAGGTCATTAGCAAACTGCAGTTCAGAAAAGACATAGTTTATTTAAACTTGTGCCTTGCAAATGCCTAAGATTGTAATGCTAGGTAAGCAAGACAGATCCAAACCAAAAAGCTTCCTTTATTTGCTTTAAGGCTTGAGAAAGCATTTCCTGCATTGCAGACGAATACAGGCATTCATGAAGAAGCAATTATCAAGATTTTGGAAAGTAGTGACAGCCTAAATCCTATGTTGCAGCACAATCCTATGTTGCTTTTTTTTACTGCTTGGTCAAGTTTTGCATCCAAAAATGTAATGTTTGTTATCCTGGGTGATATTAGGCTTTTGGCATCTCTTGATGTTGGCAACACTGTGTCCTTCCTATGCAGTGCTGCTTTTTGACTGTCCTACAAACCTTTTGGTCTACTGTCAATAGAATGTTCAAGCTTGCCTGTGCTAGTTCAAAGCAGGTGTGAAAAGATGAGAGATATGACTTCTGATCTTCTTGAAGGACACTGGGGCATGTCTAGAATTCAGCCTGTGATTGTGAGATCAAGTACATGATCTGGTGGCCCAGCAGCAGGTTATAACTGATTTATACAACTGAAGATGCAGAATCTTTAAAAAATATTGGTTACTCTCCTTCAAATGCTGATATTAGAAAGTAAGAAAATAAGTAATCAGCCTTCTTCACACAGCTGACCCCACACATCATAACTACAACTGCCTAATTCCCCAAACTTTTTAACACCCTGATTGCAATCTCATTTACTAAGGACTTTTAGAGTTTCCCTGGCTTTAGACTTACAATAAATAACCCTTCACACTTTCTCATGTCATTATAGCATCTTCCACAAAACAACCAGACTTCACATGTATGAAATCAGCAGGAAAATACCTTGTAAAATGTAAATGTGGTTTTTTAATAAAAGTCATAATTCATGAAACAGTAAAAACAGAGCTCTAAACTGAGGTGGTTATCATCTACATGTTGTCTTCAGGGGTCTGAGCTGTGATGGAAGGTAATTTTTCCCCCTTTATGTGTTTATTCCATGGGCAGAATGCAGTTTATGAACTCCTTAGCTATTTATTTCCTGGGGCTTGAATTGAACCAGATCATATTTGTTCTCCCATTTCACACCCTTGATTTTTTCAAAGGAAGTCACTGTTCTTCCTACCTGTGATGAAAATTATGAAAATGAGTCATCATTTTCCACCTAAGTCTGAAGGGAGCCGTGCAACCACAGCTTGTGGAGTGTCAGGAGGTGTCTTGGTGATGTGCAGATCTGATGGCTGAGATTGTGTTGGTAGCACCATGAGTCTCTACACTGCTGGTCAGCAGGTGGCAAAGGGGTGAACACACAGATGCTCTCTTGTCATTCTTTTCCTCTGTAATGAGGAGTGGAAACTCTTTGTTTCAACTCACATGTCATGATCACCTGGCACCCCAGGGAGGACTTTTCCTACACACAGGCCTGCTTTAAATATTCTTTAATTTTGGTCCTGTTTCTGAAACTCTGCCATGCCTTGCCTGACAGGACAAGGATGAAAGCAGATATAAGAGCTGCAAAATTTATGGGTGGTGTTCTGCTTTGTTGTGTTGAGTCCATTAGTATTTAATTCTGAGTTAGATTAGTATGGTACCTTGTGACTGATGTCAGAGAGAATATCACTGTTTGTCCCAAGGTGTTATCCATATTTTACAAATGAATGAATACTTTGTTGTCATTTAGCAATGCTAAGTCTAAGTGTCTTTGTTGTATGATTTTACAA
This sequence comes from Erithacus rubecula, assembly GCF_903797595.1. Taxonomy (NCBI): domain Eukaryota; kingdom Metazoa; phylum Chordata; class Aves; order Passeriformes; family Muscicapidae; genus Erithacus; species Erithacus rubecula. Next base: position 4,004,563 of record NC_136686.1, read on the forward strand.
GCCTTTGAATATTTTATAAAGCATTTAATTTCATTTGTACACAAATAGAGAGTGAGGCTTAAAAAAATTAAATAATGATTCAGTTTAAGAATTGAGTCTTTCAGTCTAGACTAGTAATTTTTGTAAGGGACTTTGCACCTGTAATGGCTTTGAAATTGTCACAAGAAAACCTTTTAGTGAAAGTGTATTTTATAAAAGATCCATTAGCTCAGTATCTTCTCCTTGGTCAAAAGAAGGGATTTGAGAGTGATAATAGCTCTCTAAAGTGTATAGGCCTTTTTTACATCAGGTTCTGTTTTAGGGAATTAGGTTTTCAGACACTGGCAATTTGCTGAACATTTTGATGTTCCTCATCTTTGAAAAGTGCCTGTTACACTAGCAGGTGTCAAAATCTGCAGATTCTATTTATTGCCCTTTACAAAGCACTTATTACTATGATATTTGGAGACTGTACATGGAGTAAAAAACATCAGGAAAGCTTTCTTGAAGGGATTGGTGCCACTTGTTATGCTGACATCTTACAATGTAAAGTGCTGTATAACTGTGGGAAATGAACAGAGATAATAAAAATAATATAAAAAGTCCTTGCAGGAAAATGTAAAATATAGCTACTTAAAACTGAGCAACAGAGGGATGTAACCACAGCAGATATTGCTGGGGCAGTACTCGTGATGTGACTTGTGCACAAATTAAGCACCCTTGGCCCATGCAAAGGCTTTATGGGCAGGCAGCAACTTTCCAGTAATTAAAGGTGCTGCTTCTGCCCACACCACAGTATTCTGCAGCTTATTTAGAAAAAAAAACTCCTAAAAAAAAAATACAAAAAAAATCCCAAACCAACCCTCCTCTCCCTCAACCCCCCAAACCACCTCCGTAAGCAGATGCTTTGTAAGCCAATTAAGCAAGTTTAATTGCATCATATGTTAATGGAAAATCCTGTAAGCATTCCTTTATAAATTAAAGGGGGTTTTCTTTTTCCCCTCCATAGAAATGTGGAGGAAAACTTAATTTCTAAATGAAAATTTTCTTTTAATTCTTTACATCTATTTTGGGATTATTTTAAGGGTTGTTTTTAAGAGTTATCAGTAAAATTAAAATTTAGCTTCCCTAGTTTTAACAACATTAACTTCTGTGTACATTTGTAAGGTTTTAATGCAGGGAATGTCACATATTGACCTTTAATAAACCTGAATCCAGTGCTTGAAGTTCCTTCCAATTTAATATTCCTGAAATGGAAATAATCTGGACGCTGATGTTATTTGGTTGGGTGGTTAAAACATGAAATATTAGATTGTCTCTTTTAGCTCACCAAACCTTTTATTTTATTCCCACAGTAGAGCCATAGTCCAGTCTGCTGTGGAAATACCAGCAGTGATATAATCCCAGTATAGTAGAAGGTCCCCTGAAATAGTGTCTACTTGAAATAGTTCCCTCCTTCCCCTGGGTCAGGAGCAGGGGGCTGCTTAGGCCCCATAGTGCTGGTGGAACTGACTGTGATGATGAAGTGGACCTTCATTCCATATTGAAGGCTGATGCTAATTCCTCTTCCCTATTAAGAAACTGCCACCAAAGAGCAAACTTATTTCCTGGTGTTTTGACAGAAGATGAACAATTGCATTTGCAGAGGCAATTTGGGAGAGTGTCAAAGCTGTCAGCACCACCAGAGGGTTCTTGCACTGTGTGTGTTCATGTACAGAAGCTTTGCATTTTGAAGGTATCAGCTTTTTCCTTCCCATGTCCATATGATCTAGTATTTGTGAAGGGATGGGGATGAACAGGACTGCAAGAAGTGACTGCAAGTCACGGCCAGACTCTTTTTTTTTTTTCTTTTTTTTTTTTTTCTGGCTTTAGAGGTGAGAGGATTCTCAGTTGCTGACAGATTTATCTTCAGGGGAGATGGCTGGGGGATAGATTCTGATCCCTTGCTGCCTTGTACCATCATCTGTGGTCCTGTACACCACTGCAAAAGGGACTTCCCATTTTTGTCTGGTGGCATCCTGCAGGGCCCAGTGAATGGCTGCACATGGTGCCAGTCTGGTTTTCTTTTTAAATAAACTGCTTTAGTATGGTGCTGCACAGGAAAGAGCTTCACCAGGAGTGTTGGGGCCATCGGTTCAGCTTGGTCTCCCTTTTGGTGGAGGTCCTATTTTTTCATGGCTCTGTGAGTCAGGCTTCTTGGATTCCACTCCTAATCCTGCAATTGTCCTCTGTGGCCACAACCTGCTTGTACATCTTCATGATAAAAAGGGACTGCAGCTTTTTGCTGTATTGTGATGATGATAATAAAAGTCAAAAATTATTACGAGATCCCAAGCTGAAAACACTTATGTAAAAGTAAAATGTATTGTTATGTTTTGTTGAAAAACAAAAACAAAATTGTTTTTAATTGTGCATTGTTTGAGCAAATCAGTTTCTTTCAGGAATACAGATAAAGATCACAGCTTTTCACATCATTTGAAAGAGGCAGTTGGTAGCAGTGTGACAACACACACTGTAAAAAATTCAAGCACAGTCATTGCCACAGAAAATACTTCAGATTTTGTCCTTTTATCTTTCCTTTTCAATTCTGAGTTTCTTCCTGGCATGCCCTGCAGATAATATCCCTGCCTGAAGACATACCCCCCTTCCCAATACCCAGATTTTCATTTTCTCACATCAGTGGCTGTATATTAAAGAGTGGGTGGTAGAGGGAAGGATATTATTTGACAGCTAATATTGTAAATTCTGTCTAATATGGTTTGTATATGGAAACAGCAATAGCTACTGCTGCTGTGGTTTTGTTGCTGCAGGGAAAATGCAATAAATAGGACTTTGAGAGAAAGATCTGGCCATGAAGAAAGGCCTTGGGATTTCATTTGTTCCTCCTGTGCTACCACCCAATCTTCCTTCTCATGCTGCTGAAATAAAACATAGATCTAAACAGCTCCTGGCATGTCATGGATGTACCACACAAAGACAATGTACAGGGATACTTGTTCCCATTCAAATTCATCTGCACGGTCCTTTGTGGAAAACAGTGACAGTGCTTTATGATACCTTCCATTTCAAGTTCTCAAAACACTCTCCAAAGACATGAGATTGCTCATCTTTATTCTTCCCTGTGGTAAGTTAACATTATTGTTCTCCTTGAAAAGGTGAAGGAGATGGGATGCTCCATAACCCATTTGGAAACCAGTAGCAAAATGGAGAAGAATATTACATTTCTACCCTTGTTTGCTTTATTCATCAGGCTGTACTTCTGCCTTGCAACCTTAGCAGCATCTGCCACTGCACATCATTTATTGGTTCCCTTGCTCACAGCTCCATGTTTTCCTTCTTTGCTTCCATCAAGGCACTCAAGCATGTCAAAGACTGCAGAGCACTTTTTAAGGAACAAGACTGTAAAGAAATAAGATGGAGCTTCTTGGCTTACTGAAATAAAGAAATGCATTTTTTGCATGCCCTGGTAGTAAAAGAAGGAAACAAGATGGTGCTCTTGCTCTCCTTCCTTTGCATATCTTGTGTTCCTCAAGATCCCTGGAGGAAGCTGCTCCCTGGCTTCCAAAGCTGCTTGAATACATGATGTGGTAGCAGAACATAAATCCTGTATTTTATTGCAACACCTTTTCCAGAATCACTGAGGAATATTGGACTAGCCAGGACGTTGTGTGACAGCCTGGAGGTGTCATGAGTGTGTTTATGAGCTGGTTGGTTTGCTGTTCTCTGCCTGTCCATTGCTGCACATCTGAAGGCAGGCAGAGAGGGCAGGGGCTTTCTCAGCTGGTTCAGAGCTCTTTGTGCTTATCATGTGCTTCATTTTCCATAGTGCATAGTTTCATTTTTTGTGCAGTGCCAAGGTGCTTTTCAGTGAAGCATTTTTGAAGGTGCAGCAAAGGGTTGTTCCTTAAGCCTTAAACTGTTCTGGTTCAGGCAGGGCTTAACAGGTTTTTTCTTAATTGAGTTGGCCTGTTACTGCTGGAATGGGCTGCAGTATTTGCACATTTAAGACCAGTTCACATCACAGATTAGATTCTCTAGAATTTTATGCCAGAACCCAATCTTTCTCTCTTCAATCCTGAATGTTACCTATCTATTGTTTAGTCTTTCCATAGTCTCTTCACATGACCAATGCCATATTCTCAGTTGTGAATCTTTGCATAATCTGAGGAGTACAGTATCTCTGACTGCCTTCTCCATTTTCTTGAATCCAGTCATTGTGAAAATGAGTGATCAAATGTATTTGTTTTAGTAAACGCATCTTTCAACATCTCTGATCTGTCTAGCTGAGATTTTCCTGATGGCCACATCTGTTAGCTGGGTGATGATATGCTGCTCATTCTGTGACTACCTGAAGTGTGGCCCTCCAGGACCTTTTAGGATTGGAAGATCAGTAGAATAAAAGAGAGGAGATGTGCCTTAACCTAATTTCTGCCTAAGATAATTAAACTAAATTTTATTTCTCTGACTACAGTGAAACAAAATGCAGTGAGAGTTTTCAAAGTGACTTCAGAAGCCCCAAAGGTTTGGGGTTTTTATCTGATGATCTCTGTCCAAGGAGGCCCATTTGCTCCCTTCACTCAGGGCTTTTCTTGTGAGGACTTCTGCTGCTTTCTATCTGCAGAGCATCATCTGGACACAGGCTCCTCTCCCGACTTGCAACATTTGAACCTGGGAAATCCTTCAGTAGAGGCAGCTCTGATCTGGCCAGTCCCCAGCTCATGCTGATGCAGTAACTTTTGTTGGTTTTAAAAATTTTACTCTCTGTAAAGGGTTGACTGGCTTCACTGGCAAGTCTGAAAGATCATAACCATTGTTTTTAGTGTTGTGGTTGATCGTTTTCACATGGCACCCTGTCCATCTTTGAATCATTTGTTCCTTCCCATGGCAGGGTTGAAGAGTGTCTAATTCAGCCTGGTGGTGCTGAGTGCACCTGTGTAAGGCTCTACAGCTGTGCCACTTGTGCCTGCTCCAATTTTTTGTCCATCCTAGTGTGTCACTGCTGTCAGTGTGTGACTGGCTGCAGAAGGGTTAACTAGATGCAGGCTTAGTCTATTCATACATGAGATTCAGAGGCCCAGATGGTGTGCTTAATTACTCTGGCCAGCTCTGGCACCATCCCACTCCGGAGGGAATTCAATGAGGAATGGTGTGTCAGAGACTGTTCCTTTCCTTTCTCCCCAGAGCACTTTAGTGTTACAAGCTCCACAACACATTAGGCCTAGCTCAAACATCCCCAAGACAAAGTGGCTTTGGGGTGCTGGCTGGCCCTTAGGGTCCCAGCTGGGCTTTTACACACTCTGTGTGCCATCAGGGCTGCCTCATTACAAGTGACTCCAGGACACCATTTTCTTTGCAGGAGCAATCCAATTCCAATCCATGAGCATGGCTGTAATGCTCACAGAGCCTCAGTGCATGATCAGAGCTTTCTCTACCAGATTTATTTCTAATCCAGTCTCCCTGTCCCTTGCTATCACATGCATGGAAGCACACTTTCCTGGTGGATTGCTTGGCAGCATACCTGTGTTTGGCCAGAACTTAAAGGGCTGATCCCCATTTGCTGTCAGAAAGGAAAACTTGACCCACATCCACAGGATGTAGAGTCTCTATTTTTGCTTCTTGTGTGTGTGTTTGTGTGCTCTGCTGAACATCAGAGGAATGCAGATGCCCCCATGGCAAGGTAGGATCCAACTGCAGATGGTGCAGCTCAGCCTTTCCCAAGGAGTTCTGGCCTGGCTGCAGTGGTTGAGTCCCAAGCTGGGCTCTTCCTTGCAGTGCCAGGTCTGGTAACCAGCTGTTGGGAAAAAGCTGGCTGTTCTTCATTTATCAGAGCAATGACCAACACACATCTGCCTTGATCTACTTCCCACATTCACTCTTCCCATATCCACTGTGAGTTATAAGTGACAGAAATGCCAGAGAATGGATATTTTTAGCTGGGACTACTGCAGTTAGTATTGCATTAAAGATTATCAAGGTACTTGAAATTTTGAAATCCTGTTTTCAGATTGAGCTTGGGAGGCATTTTGCATTTGGCAAAGATTTGTCATACTTTCTTTCTGGTCTGAAATAAAGCTTTTTCATCAAATAACAGCAAAGTTAGTTATTTATTCCTGAGAAGAATAAAAGAGGAGGGTATGTCTTTTAGGGTGGTGGTTTTCTGAAGCTGTTTTTCAGCAGTAATGGCAGACGTTTGAAAGTTGTGATTTAAGGCAGTAATGCTCCTCGCTGCAGAATGACGTGTGGCCTTTTTCCAAAGGAAATTTGGTTTGATTTTACCACACTATTAGTGCTGAAAATCACATACTGAGCCTGTACTGTGGAGTGTTTTTCCTGGGCTTAAGTGTGCATCTCAGAAATGAGGCACTGTACGTGAGTGAATTAACTTCACTCTGCAGTCAACTGGGTGGGCCTCAAAAGAGCTTTAAAAGCACAGGCTGTTTTTCATGTGGCTTGAAAAACTTAAGAAAAGTGTGTCCCATAGTGCCTGCTATTCCACCAGTCAAAATGCCCTTGTTGCCTGGGGAAATGCACTCAGCTCCAGAAGTCAAGAGGGCATGAATCCTATTTCCAGGTCTGACTTCACAACTCCTATTTAGGTGCTTAGCAAGCTGGAGTTTGAGAGATGCAGTTTTTTATGGGAATAATTGCCACTGGGCACAGCATGGGGCCTTGATCCAATGGTGACTAATTTTTATTCGACCACTTTAAGGGGTTTTGAAAATCCCATGCTGAATGTGTAGAGCAGAGATTTTAGTAGGAGAATTAACACAGCCTCTTGGGATGACTGTGCCTTAGCTGAGGTCAGATACAGTCTCAAGTCCCCAATTTTACCAGAAACTGCCACTAACAAGTCTGCACACTTCTCAAACAAAATTTGGTGAGAGCACCATTCTGGTGTTTTGCTAACTAGTTCCTCTATTTTTGGATGCTGTATGTCCTTGTGGCTTTGAGAGTATCTCTTTTGGTTTTCTGCTTCTTTCTCATAAAGAGACCAGATATAGACACTGTAAAAAAGTAAATGGAGAAACCCATATTGCATTTGAGTGTGAATGCCAGTGCTGTCTTGAGCCATGCATGCACTCATCTCTTTGATCCATGCCTGCCCTGGGGGTCTCCTGGTTTATTACAGGGACATGAGAGAGGGATGCTTTTCCATGGGACTGTCTGAACTGTAGGGCACAATTGCAGGGTGTCACTGGAGAAGGGGACATGTGTCACTTGAGGCAGAGGTTTCTGGTTGTGTCCTCTGCAGGCTGGTCAGCTGGATGCAGCTGCCCCCTGAGTGGGACAGGCAGGGTGGCTGTGAGGGGTGTGCAAAGCCAGCAGCCTCCTTGCCTGTCACACAGAGCCTGGGAGCCTTTTGCAGGCAGCCCTGGAAGGCTGTAATCATGAGAGGGATAATGGCTTGTTTCGGGTTAATAGATCCTGACAGCCTAATTTCCCCTGGTGAAAATAAAAGGGAATAAATCTTACAAATACTGTAAAATCAATATCTAGCAGTGAAGGGGATGACAACAAGACCCTATATCCACAGCACATTTTTTTTGGTGAGTTGTTCATTTCACTTTCATGTGGATGGGTTCCCTGTGGCTTTGCTAGAGCCATGTAATCCTCCATTCTCCTTTCTGTCATGCCTATCTCTTCAGTGCTTGTGTTTTACTTGCCTCTAAGTAAGGGTTCTTAGGCCTTGAGCTTGTTGGAGGGGAGTGCTGCTTTGCTGGGAGAAGATCTACAGTGCTCTCACATCTTGGGGGCTGCTCTTCCCTCTCCTCATTGGCATGCCCAGCTAACCTGCTTACAGATCTTCATCTGTGAATAGTTAACCACATCCTGACCCTCCAAAATAACCCAGCCATGGGAGCCTTTGCTCACTGCACCTTGGCTGTGCTCTCCAGAAGCTACATTATTGACCTGGAATATTGACAGAGTTACCATTGGATTTTCTTTGCATTCCCAAGGTCAGTTAGGGTTTGTGCACTGAGCAGCCTGAAGCTTCTCCAGATAAATCTGCAAATCCACTGAGGATAGTCTGCAATGATTTGGGATTGGCAGCATTACAAAAATAGAAGATCATGAAATAGGAAGCAGCAGATCCTTGCTGGTACAGACTTCACAGGCAAAGGCACAAATGTCTCTCTGCACACAGTAAGCTTGGGAAGGACCTCAAGCTCCAAACTTGAGGAACTCCTGGCTCCTTGGGCTGCCAGGGGCATGGACTGAGCAGTCCTCTCATAGCAATCTTGAGGAATAAGGCTTGGGATAGGGTGTTTTCTTGCTATTTGATTCCTTGTGAATGAAGATTAGTGGGATGAATGGTCTCTATTCTGTATTCTTGTGGAGCCTACTTTAAAGACAAGGGGAAGAAACTACATTTTTCCCAATTTTCAAATACTAAAGATTATTTAGGTTGGTAAAAACTGTGGAAAAAAAGTTACTGTCCTCTTAGAGATAAGAATCAGATAACAAGGATTTGAGAGAAGCCTGTGTGAGTGGTTAATCCAACCTCTCAATTATAGGGCTTTGGCTCTTTCCTGTCAAAGTATTTACTCTTGAGTTTTGCTTAAATTTATGTCCTTCTTTAAAAGGAAAGAAAATTCTCACTTTCTTTGCCTTCTGGATGCAGCCATTTTTGGGCAAAGCCAGGTGAACTCTTTCCCTCAGCCTGCTCCAATTTCCCACTCCCTCACTGCTGAAGAACACTCAGAGACAATCAGCTTCTCTCATGTCAGGGCACTGCCCAGGTGAGGGCACTGCCTTGATCTCCAACTCCTGCCTCTGAAACAGCTTCCTCTGAGATGTTGAACTTGTTATCTCTTAACTCCAGTATTCCTTCTGTCAGATGGCTCTTTCCTTCTGTTTCCCTTTTCTGTCTCTTTATCATGTAGTTTTTAGCCAGTTCAGGCTCACTGTCATCACTCTCTATGTATGGTGCCCATTCAGTGATATCCTCTATTTTGCTGGCATTTGTTATTTCAAGGAGAACAAAGGTACTGGTGGGAGAAGCCTTGGGAGGGTTTTTCACTGACAGTTGATGTTGCCTTTGAGACTTTCTTCCCTTCCACCTGTTCTGTGTTCTGTTATCCCCTCTTCCCATGTGGATTTGCCATTTATAGTGCTGATGACTGCGCTATGTGTTTTCCTCTCTTGTTGCCATCCAGGGGCTGTGGGGATACCTTGTGTAAAGTAACCTAAACTGAAGTGTATTTTTAAGAGGCAGAGGTATCACTCTTGGTGTTACAGCATCCACACAGAGACTAAAATTGCTTTGAGAAAGAGCTGGTCATTTGCTGCCTGCTGTGGGCTCTTCTTCCCCTCAGAACAAGGGGAATTAATGAATTAATTAATCACATTAATGAATTTATGCATGGAAGTCTAATTTAAATTGTACTGGTGGTTATGTTTCCTCATAGCACTTTTTGGTGCAAAAATCAAGAAATAGATGTATTAGGGTTCTACTTCTCAATTGTGAAAGGTAAACAAAAATCAATATGCTGTAGGCAGTCTTTGTTTACAGACAAGAGCCAGATATCAGGTTGGGCAGAGAATCCCCTAGTGACTCCTAGTCACAGTACATATTTTCCTCTGTTGGAGTAAACTGATGAAATAATCACAATATTTAACAATAATGATAATAGGTTGTTCACAAGTAGGTTTTTTCAGTCAAAGATTACAGCACTTCCTTCTTACTGATATGTGTTAGAAGATACATAAGCCCATGACAGTAAAATACTTTTCAAGTGTCCTTCAACAAATAATCAGTGCCAGCCCTTGGAAATGGGATCACTAGTGATGTGCTTAAGTGGTTACAGAGATGGTTTTGTGCAGGAAGGATCGACTGGGTGGGAAAATGAATCTGTAGTCATGAAGGTATGGAAGAACTTGGCGTCCTTGGGAGAGCTGGGGAGACTTTTATCTGTGCAGAGCATGGAAAATGAAAACATTATCCTTGTGCTGAGGGATTTTTCACATCAGTGGAAGTGGCAGAAGGAAAAATATAATTGGAAGTAGACCTCTTGACTTTGCACATCTCTGTGAGATGTATGCAGGTGAACACTGAGTGTGCACCACTGATGATAGTCCATGAGTTGTGTTCCAGGAGTAAAACCTCTCTGGCTTTAATTCAGGGAGAGACAGCTGAAGTAGGTGCTTTTGATAAAACTGACTTGTAAACCTTTCCTTCTGCTTTGGGGTTCTGCACAGCAGGCTGGCACATCAGGAGGTGGCTGCTGAGCTGTAACCTGTGTAAGGGATCATGAGGCATAACAGAGGTCAGGACTGTGCTGCAGATGTGTGAGAAGCTGGGACTGTGAAGGGACAGCTCGGGGGAAATGGGATAGTGTGAGTCTCACACTTGCTCTCTGAAACTTGGCAGATGGGTGGAAGTCATTTGTCTTGAGTCATTCAGCAGATCAGTGACAGAGTCAGAATCAGTTCTTCTGATTGCTAGAGCCACCATCATATCTCCAAAACCACATTGCCTCTCAAAAATTACTTCAAAAGTAAGCAAAGCACCAAGGGATCTTTCACATTTCTACCCAGACAGCTCTTTGATGTGGCCAGGCAGGTGCTCTTGAATCATGGCTGTATATTGAAGAATCTGTGGCAGGTCCATTTTGAATAAGAGTTAAAAATGAGTTTTTCATGTGATGAGGATCTTTTGCTATGCCAGGCAGAGGCAGGACTGTGATGCTAGAGATAAAATGAGTTATCTCTATACACTACAGCTTTCAAGGTGACCTTCATGTTCAAAAAAAACCACCCTAAATGTAAATCAGGAAGCCTTATGTATTTATTTATGATTTAGGGGATGTAGTTTAAATATGTGCTTTACAGACACCTAAGAGAGAACCTCTAGGAACCTTCTGCAGGTGTTGTGACTCATACATTCTTTAACATAATGATGTAAAATCATGCAGACCTCACTGGTGTGGTGATCAAGCCTTAGGAGGATTTCTTAAGCATGAACTTGGGCCTAAGTCCTCTGAATTGAATCCTCTGTGGTTTCATTCAGACCCCATGTGCCTTTTTCCTGCTCCTCACCCTGGTGTTGTGTTCCAGCTGCAGCTGTGCCCTGCATCTTGCTGTGGATCTCCAGCAATTTGTTCAGCCTGTGTGCTAACCACATTCCTCTTCTCAGAAGACTGCCTTCACAGAATGTTTTTTCTCTGACATGATACTTCTCTGTACAGCATCTTTCCCTCTTAGGCCTCCCATACATTTTCAAGGAAACCTGGCTGCAGTGTGAGGTGAGGTTGAATAGTCAGTGTTGCAGTTTAAAGGGTCTTGTAGCTTTGCCATATTGATGAGTGCAGCAGTGGAAAGCAGGCACCATGAGCCTGCCACTACAGGCAAAGCAATATAGAAAGTGTTGATTCTTCTTTCAGCAATGAATATTGTGCTCAGCAGCATTTGCACATCAGCTGTGGGGTGTTCAGTGCTGCCTGGGACCGACTGCATCCATTGCAACGTAGCAGAGATTGAGCACAGCCTGCAGGTGCCCTCCTACCATGCTGCATCATATCTGGGGCTGGGATAGGACATCTGTTCTGGTGCTGTCAGGCTTGTGCTCTCCTCTGAGTGGGATCACATATCTCACTGACTTTTGCAGACTTGAAACTTTTTTTTCTATTTACATCTTAAATGAATATTTGTCTTGGTATGGCATTTATTGGCATATATGTTTAATATTTGAACACAATAATTCCTGAAATGAAACCATTTTCATGTAAATATGTGACTTCTGGTCTCAGCAAGGGCAGGCATCAGCAGTAAAAAGACAAAAAGCCCAGAGTAGGAACAATGTTAGTATAAAAACCCCAGTTGCCTGTCTCAGTGAGGATGCTGTGAGCTTGTCTCTGCACTGGCAGCAGCAGGCAAAGGCTCCTCTGGGAATGCAGTGCTGCACTCAGCTCTGGTGTCAGAGGGCTGGTTCCAGCCCTGTCACACCCCCTTGCCTAGGGCAGGGAGGATGCTCCCTCTCACTCTGTTCCTGGCCCTGGGGATGTTGGGTGTCCCCTCTGCAGGGCTGTGGTGAAAGGTGCTGATGACATGGCCTCTTGCATGGTAGTTTTTGTCACTTCACAGTCTCCTCACAGATTGCACTTTCTGACCTGAGACTGTTCCGTTCAACTCTCTCCAGGCTGTTATTTATCCATCACTGTCAGGGGCCAGCTCTCTGCTCTGGCTCCATCTGGGTGGCTTTTTCTGAAGGCAAATTCTTGGAGCCCCCATGTCCCTTCTGCTGCAGGTGCTTCCAGCATAACATTTCTAGCCTCTCACTCACCTGCAAACACAGGCTTTCCAAAGAATTCTTTTATGCAGAAGTTCCTCCTCAATCTAGTTACAGTAATCGCGAGAAGGTTTAGAACAAAACAACAAACACAAAAAAAATCTGTAGAACTAATCTGTCTGTACTAAGTTAGTTCTGTGTCATGCAAATTTACTTAGTGGGGCATGAAAGATTCTTAAATTCAGTGTAAGTACCAGAGAACTCCTCTATATACATAAAGACATGGAAATGGCTTTCCTTCAGGGAGCAGCTCTGAGCTGTACTGCCACAGTGTACCCTGCTGCCTGCTCATCACCTTTGTTTTCCTTCCAGTGTACTCAGAGAATTCAAGTGTTTGGTTGTGCATCTTGGGAATCAAGATGTGCAGCTTGGCCACCTTCAGGCCTCTGGGGTGCAGACAAAGAGCTCAATATAAAAATAATAGGATATGGTCCCATTTATCAAAACAGTGGGAGTGGGAATTCCTCATAGCTGTTTGCAGTGAGAACTTTGTTGGTGTTCCAGCTGTCTGTCAGGGTAGGGCTTGAGCAGATGTCATTTCCTAACTTGTTCCTGTTTCCGTGGATGGTAAACCCAGATGGGAGTGACAGGGCTGCAGTGGTTTCCCCACTTTAAGTGGACCCCAGGACTTGGAGGTGTGCTGCAGAACTTCCCTTCAGTGAAGATGAAGCCAGAGAGAACTAATTCAAATGTGGTTTTTTATCTCTTTTTAAATAGCTCTTAAGAAGTATTTTAAGATCAACATGTGTCCTTGCTCAAATCCAGTGAAGCATTTTCCACCTGGTGAATGCTTTCACTTCACAGAATCTATTGCTCCTCTTGGCTATTCGGTGGAGCCTAATAAGCCCTATCCTGAGAGCTATTTATCTATGTCCTGATGCTGGAAACACTGACAGTCACACTGGAGAGGGTGTGCTCTGCATGCTGAGCCATGTGCTAAAACAGCACGCTGCAAAATATACATCCTATCATCTGGGCAGGCACACAGTGAGCCTACATGAAGTAAAGGATGGGGGAAAGCCCACAGGATAATAATCAATTGTTTAGCAGCCAACACTCAAGAAACTCTGTGGCTTTTCTAAGAGCAGAGAGTTAGAAACTCTCCTTGCTCTGGGAGGAACTGTGTTTGTGATAATGGAAACATTATTGGTGGTTAATGTTTCAGCAAGGCAATGTCAATCAGTTTTGGAGCTCATATGACTAAATACAAACCTTAAAATAAAGAAAATCCTTGGAGGTTTTGGAGAAGTATAGATTAATAATTTGAAGCTAAATTTTAGAGATTCAAATCCCTGTGTATTTGGAAGGGTCTGGAACTCAAACAGAACCTTGTAGCTTTGAAACATCTTACACATTTGTTGTTTTTTTTTTCCTGTTCCCCATCCATTTTTTACTCCCTGTGATCCATCAGTGATCTCCAAAAGTCTAATCCAATATCCTTTGGAGGCAATATAAACTTCTAATGATGTCAAATATCATTGGTTAATCTTGTTAATGATTGCTGTGGATTTTTTTGTATTTTTCCATTGTTTGGGCATTATGAAAAAACCTGTCCTGTACCCTTGGTGTTTTGTATTAAATAGGGAATAGACCAGCTGTGATGGTCTCTTAATATTGTTACAAGGAATAGAATTTTTATGTTTTTAGTTGTGCCATTTAGAATTCTTTAACTTAAAATACTGATCTCTCTATCAGTCTGATAGGTTATAACTGAGATATCTGGATAGCCACATACTGAAACTTGTAATGTCACAGGGGTTGCAATTGCCATACATGTTTTTCACTCAAACCTACCAGGACTGGGGAATCTCTAGTGTATACTAATGAATGATTTGCATGGCAAATCTCTTTTTGGGCATGGAAAGGCTGGACATGCAGGGAAAGAGGAAAAAAATGGAGCAAGGCTGGATTTTGGCATTCTTTGTCAATTGTGCCACCAGGGCTTTGTGGCTGCTTCTTTCACAGTTGAAGATGCCAAAGCAACACCAGTGAGTGGCACCTCTTGTCCCACTCTCCTCCCTGGCAGGTGTGAGGGTCTGTGTGGAGGTCAGTGCAGCTCCCTTCCCCAGGAGGGGATCCAGCCCTGGGATAGAGCCTCCCCCATGTACCTTGCTCGTGCTGGGGACTGGCACTGAGGAAGGAGACAAAGGGACTGGTAGCAACAGCTTTGGCAGCATTAGCAAACTCAATGGGTTGGGAGAGCTCTGCAGAGCTTGACAGCTGAATTGATGTCAGCTGGTTCTTTCCAAAGGCCTCAATCTTGTGAACTGTCCCACCTGCCTTTGCTCAGTTTCCATAGGCTGAGCAGGTGATTTCAAACCCATTCCTCCACATAGGTTTCTGTACTGTCCCTTCCTTTGACTCCTCTGGTATGTAATCACTGCCAAGAGTCCTAGATCTTTGGGGCCAGTTCTGGTACTCACAAAATATACCATGTGAGCCCATCCTTTCCCAAGCCTTCAGCTTGTGATTGCTCCAGCTCATGGCTGATTGCCCTGAGACATTTGAAACACTTAATGCTCTGTGTGAGGCATTCCAAGTCAGTTATCTTTCAGCTTGCACATCACAGACTCGTGACAAAATCAATAAGTACTAAAAACATTTCTCTGCTTCAGCTTTTTCTTTCTGTTGGCTTGTTCCTTGTGTTTGGTGTTCTCTTGGAAAACCAAGGTCCTTCCTGTTTTCCTGTACATGACCTTTCCTCTGTAGTGGAGTATCTGGAGCATCTTCTAAAAGGGTGATGACTAAAATTTGCCTTTAAAACTTGCTGTCCTACTTGACAGTAACATCTTGCCCAGCATGGTTGACTGATCACACTGCCTCACCAGCTTCTGTTTAATTACCAGCTTATCAAAGTGGATGTTTTTTCCTGATCTGACTGTCATTTTGGCTTGAATTGTTTCTTCTAGCAGAAAATTATCAAGGTTTAATGGGTCTTTTTTTTTTTTCAGTCCAGTCCTTCCAGCCTTACAATTTCATTTAAAGACATCTAAGAGGAAAAAAGGCAAGCAAGCTTCTTGCACAAAAGATTTTTGCAGTTTGAAAGCAAGCCTCCAGTATCAAGCAGAGCTCTGAGACAGGGGGAGCAGATATCAGTGCTGCTGTTAATAAGATAAAAAAACCCATTCAGAATGGCCACAGCAGTCAGAATTAGTCTGCAGACCTGGGGGGAGTTGCTGTGTGAGATATTTTTTCTTTTTTACGGTCAGCTACAATGTGGGTTATGTTAGGATAGTGGCAGATCTCTATGCCTTCCAGCATTATTCTCCTGTCCTATTTTATTGGAATTTTAGTCAGTGATGGCTAATGAAATTAATCCAGCCCTCTTCTTTGCAGCAGTCCAACTGAGCATGCAGTGGTTAATGTGATAGGATGTAACAGGAGAAATAAATTCCCTAAATTTTGCTGATGGCTGCCAGAGTGCCCCAAGAACCTCGAGCCCAGTGTGTGGCTGGGTGCTCTAATTTCTTCAGCAACAGCTGTCTTCATTCATTGGCTGCTTTGTATCTGATGAAAGAAAGAGGTTCTCAAATAATGCACCTCAAATAGGCCATGAGATTTGAGGCAATTTTTTTTGCTTCAGGGCCTTCTTTGGGCCACGAGGAGTCAAAAAATAACAGTGAGCAAGGTTAGTAGAACAGCTAACCTTTGTTCTACATTTTTAGGAGCAAAAAGAAGGTCATTGCCCTTAACCATATCTCCCAAGCCTAGCCAGGGTTTTTTGTTAACTCTTAACATTTTCACTGTGCATTTGCCACAGCATTATCTTTTTCATGCTGCTTTTTTTCCTCAGAGCCAGTGAAATACAAGAAAAAAAAGTTGCTTTAATTTCTAGCCACAGGGGAAAGTGTTATGTCTAAGATGAGTGTGGAGAATGTAAAAATGTGAAATGAGCTTGCTTTGTAGGGGTGCTGGCTGCTTACAAATTACTCTTTTGAGTTCTGGTGCTCTCTGACATATAAAGAGCTTTGCCCTAGAACTGTGTCCGTCCATCTTAATGTGAAGTCAGCAGGACCTGATGTTAGAGAGAAGCATTTTCTGCTCCTCCTTGGACTGCAGCTGTGGAAGGAACAAGGAGATAACTTCTCTTGCTGGTACCCTGCATTTCCATCATTTCTTACCCTGTTGTGTGGTGGCTTCAGTATGGGCTTTACATTCCCAGACACTGGGTCCTGTGCTGTACTCTGAGGACAGCAGGGGCAGCAGAAATGCATGTTTCTGCCTCGCACTAGAGCACCTGCATCCTTACCTAGAAGATAAAAGGTGACAAGTTAGTAGTTTGGTTTTCAGACCTGGTTTTGTTATTGTGTGGTAGTGCTGGTGTCACATGAGTGCACTGTTTTCTGTTTGTGTATTGTATTATTTATTTTCTGTGGCATTTCAGTCTGTTGTGAAACTGCTAACTCCTTTTTCACAGTTGACCAAAAAGTCATTAAAGGGAACAACTTTGATTTTGCTTTCATTTTGTGTTGAGATGATTTGGATTCTTGCTGGTGATCCCAAATGAAAGGCTTACTGTCCCATTGCCACTGACCTGATCCTGCTCATTCTTATGTCACCTGCATGGCTACATAAAGGTTCTCTGGGTAGAAGGTGATGCTGTGGATGCAGAACAGTTAGAGGGAGAGTACTGAAGGGGTGCTCATCTTCTGTGGTGCATAACATAGAAAAAAGGCAAGTGGAAAAGTACTGCAGAGACTATAAACTGAAAACATGGGAATGAACAGGAAAGCCTGAAAATGGGGCTTCAGGTAGTCCAGATCTTTCTGGGATTTAGAACAGATTTTGTTATGGACTCTTCTCTAGTGTGTTGTAAGAAGAAGCATTAATATCAGGACAACTGCAAGTATAAAGGGCTTGATAGCCACAAATGTATTGTGAGCCACAAGTGTATTCTGAGTTCTGGGGACTGGATTTTTTCCTCTTTACTCTGCAGTACAGTCTCATACCTGTTAACTTCAGGGCAGTGTGTGTATAAAATGCCCTTAATCAGCATCCCCTATTTCTCCACTGCAGGTATTTTACAGCTGCCTTTGATACTCACAGTGTGTGAGTCCAAATCACTACACAAGGCAATCAAGCCCTGTGTGGCTTGAGAATGACTTCAGTAATTCACAGTTTATTTCAGTTGCATTTATGGAAGTGTACCAGTTTTTACTTAGCACCTTAAGATCCTCTAATCAAAATGTGCAACTTCCTGGATGAATTGCCTGACTTTAACCTCCAGATGCTGAGAGTTCACAGCCTTCTTTGGGGTTGTCTTTCAGCAAGAAAATGCCACAAAGTCTGCCTTCCTCTGTGAGAAATGAAGGACTAAATTCCCCACACACTGTTATTCTTATCAGCCCCAAACATGCTGCACAGGACTGCAGCAGTTCAGTGGCTCTTTGTACTGAGGAATTAAAACCTATGAAGTCAAGTCAGATTTTCTAGAAATGATGCATGCATGAAGAGAGCTTTGCTCCACATGAAGGAAAGGGATACACTTTGAACTCTATATCTTTGCTTGTGGAGCACTCATCCCCTCACACTGCTGTTCCTCTGTGCTTCTGTGCAGAGCTTTTAAGCAGCTGCTGTGCTGAGGTCCATGGAATGAAGGTATTTGCTGGAGTGTCTGCAGCAGCCCAGAAGGTGCTGAGCACGGTGTGCACAGTGTGTAACTGGCAGAAAAGAAGCAGTTAATTAGCTTTTTTTAATGTCAATATGTTTCTATTATAAACACAGGTCTGTGTTGATACCCTCAGGTGCCTAGTTTACATGGGATTTCTCATGTGCATTGAGCTTTAAACAACATCCCAGGCAGCCCAGTGAAAAAGGTTGTCGATGGTTTTTATACAAAAGATTGGAAATTTATCCCCTGCTGGGACTGTGCTTTCAGCCATAGCACAGAAATATTAATACCTGTCCTTCTTTCCCTGTTCATAAACAAATCCTTATCGCTGTTTTTGCCACCTAAACAAAAGAAATGGTCCAAAGCATTTAAGGCATACCAAGCCAAGATGTGATATTCATAAAAAGAGCCAAGGCAGATAAAGAATGATTTATGATGCTCCTAGAGTACCTTTCAGGCAGCTGGGTCACATGACATTTACAAACAGATTGTATATACTGAGTGTCTATGTGTGTTGTGAGATAAATGACAGAAGTGTAACTTTTTCCAGAAGTAAGTAAAAGTAATGTGCATTACTACAACAGTAGCTCAACAAATCTGCACATTAATTTCAAGGAGACAGAGAACAAGTGAAGAGCAGGAAAGATAAATGTACTGTAGCTGGGTGGGTCTTGAAGCAGCACTAAAACCTTTACTTCCATGAGCAGTGATGTATTATGTTGGTAATGATGAATGTCTGGCACTTTGGGTGTACCCTGTGCTGAGTTTTGGCACCCAGAAATCAGGGGAGCTACACCAATTTATGCTGACCCAAGCATCTGGCCAATTCTGCATTAAGTTTATTCAGACTAAATGAATTCCTGAAAAACACAACCTATCACTGTTTTGGCAGGAGTAGGAGAGTTTCATTGGAGAGGATTCCTTTGGTGTCCTTCCTGTGCTCTGTTCATAAGACAACTTTCCTAGAAATGAACCTAGAAATGAATTCCTTTAACTCTTTCCTGTGCTGTCTTGTCTGCCTGATCTTAGTTCTTAAGATGTGATCCCAGCTTAAAGAATCAGCAGTTTCTGTTGTAAGGATCCTTGCCGTGGAATATTTTCACTTGAAACATGGTAAGCCTCTTTTACCAGGGACCCTCCACTCTGAATGGGGTGGTTAGAAATCCAAAAATGATGGATGGACCTGCCATCACTTCTTCATGTTTCAATTTTCTTCTGGCACTGGAGAAGTGCCAGCCTCTGCTCCAAGCACTCTTCTTTCCCCATGAATCAAGGATCATTCATCACTGTCTGTGGTAACAGCTCCTGCTGCTTTGACCCCTTGCCCTCTGCAGATCCTCTGGTTTCCTGACTGTGAGCCCCTTCCCCAGAGCACAGCTTGCCTTTGGAAAGGGGTCTTTGAATTGTCCTTTTTTGTTCTGTCATCCCTATGTTGCTGTTTTCCAGAGCCAGGACCCTTTATAGGTACAGAAAACTGCAGGAGCTTTGACTTTTCTGTGCCATGGGCAGCATGTATGGTCTCTGTGCCTCCTCTTTTGGGTGAGATGGCAGCAAGGTAACCTCTCATCTGCCTGAAGCTGGAAAGATTAATGCCTTCAGCACTTGCAGGAGCCTTGCTCTTGTTTCTCCTGTAAGCCAGGCATGAGGCTTTCACAGGCAGCTTGGCTGAGCTGGTTAACAATGCCTGCCATGCCTCGTGTGCTACAGCACATCCATTCCCTAAGCTGAGTGATTGGACAGAGCAAAGCTGGATAGTTTTTCCAAGTTGAATGACAAGTAATTGCATAAAAAGGAGAAGGACCTGAGAATGTAGACTCTGTTCCTGTACCTGCCAGGAGCTGTGTTTGGAGTGATGTGAGGTAGTTAAGGAATTACCAGTGTTTGATGATTACTTTCTGGTCAAATAATCCAGCTAAAGAACTCAGTATACCAGAGGACCGACAATAAAAAGCAATGAAGCATGGGTTGAGTATTATCCACAGACTTAACTGTGGCTTCATTCAAATCCTTGGTGTTTGTAGCAAACAATGCAAATGCATCTATTTCTGTGCAGCAACTGGATGCTGTAGAAATTAAAAGATGAATAAGCTTACAAGGATCCTGTGATTGTTAATAGTGATATAGTCCAGAGAAACAGCTGATACATCTGAGAACTGTCTTTCTTTTGCCTTAAGAGATATAATCCTGAAAGAATTAAAGGTGACAGATGGTCAGGTGAGCTATTGATCTGTTAATTGATCAACCTATTGCATGAATGCTTAAATGTCCTTAAACATCAAGTGTGCAAACTTCTGCTAAGGCATTAGGAGTGAAATAATATTAAAAATCATTTTCCCCATTCCACAGGCTGTGCATGTTACATGCATGTGTATCTGTGTATTGCAGCATGTGAAAAAACTACTTGCAATTCCATAGAGAGACAGGCAGTAACAAGGATGTGGTTTGTGTTCAGCTCTAAATGTGGCCAGACCTGCACTTTTAACAAATATGTGAGTGATGGCTCTGGTGTGCAGAAGTTGCATCCTGTGAGACTCCTGCTGCTACTCAGTGGTGTAATTGTGTAGGTGTGGTGCTGTTATCTTGGAGATTACAGTGAGGTCCCTTGAGTAGCTGCTGTCAGTACTGTGAAAAAAAAAGCTTTAGCTGAGGACAGAGAAATTGAAATGGTCTCAAACTTAATGAAGAGTCTCCAATGTGTGCATTGACCTGATATAGCTACTAATAAGTAAGCAGGTTCATTTTACATGCACTGAAGCTTATTCTAATTATGTGGCTGGATAACTAAACACCACTAATTGTCACAGCCTGTGAAGGTTTTGGCTGGGGTAGAGTTAATTTACTTCCCAGTGGTTGGTATGGGGCTGTTTTGGATTTGTGCTGCAGGGTTGATAATATAGAGATGCTTTGGGTTTTGCTGAACAGTGCTTACTCAGAGCCAAGATCTTTTCTGCTTTTCATAGGGTCACACTGGTGGGGAGCTGTAGACTGGGAGGAAACACAGCTGGAACAACTCTCCAAAGAAATGCAGACATTTGTTTGGGGAGTACCTTTGATACATCATCTAGAAAGCTGTAATAGAAACTTTTGACCTTGGATTTCCCACAGTTTCTGGATCTCCAAATAGTTTTTCTTGAATTATCTCCCAGAGAGAATCCCTCAAAAATAAATAGAATTTCAGGCTAAAGAGAGGAATGGGTTCTGTCAAAACAAGGATGGAATTTCCTTATAAACAGAGAAGTTAGAAGGGTCTGATCAGGGAAAAATCATGGGGCTGCTATTATACCACAGAGTTGTTCCGGCAAATAATTTGTTTCTGTATTTAAAAGTAATAATGAAACAAATGTACTTACTTTGGTACTTAAAATAACCTTAGGAGATTAAAACTGAAGATTAAAATGATAGTTTTCATTTGTCAGTATTCATATTTTTGACCACTATGCAAGTTTCCTCTGTTAATGATGTGTTAGTGGTTTTCATTTTTGCCTATATAGTAATTTTCTGCTCAGTTTCAATTTTAGATTTTATGCCCCAACACAGAGATGCAATCACCAGAGCAGACTGTTAGTTTGTATTTAAAATTCCTCTGCTGTTCAGTTCCTCTTTTAAATTAACATATAGCCCTATGGAAACAATTCCCTTTGGCCTGAGCATTGTAAAAATCTTTCAAAATGAAATTGCAGCAGTGTGACATGCAATATTCTACTAATCTGGGAAATTATTTGTTTCCTAATGAGCTCCAGTACTGTCAGTACACTAAACCCAAAAGTTGTGCCACTGCAAGTCTAAATGCAAACTTAAGTTTTTCTTTGCATGTTGAAAATTTATGAAGCATCCATTTTAATACATTTAGCAAAACTTTTATTCAAGGCATTAAAAGGTTCTGGGCAGTTTTGAGATCCATACAGAAAATTGCACAAGTACTTGAGAAGCCACCACTGCTTGCAGTTAGGTGTCAGAAGGAGCAGATTGGAATCAAGAAGTGACTAATAGACTTCAACTTTACTTGACCCCAAATATTTCCAGGCATTGGGAACAATACTTTATGGATGAACTCTAGTTTAGACCATGCATATATATTTCAGAATCCATTAATGACTTAAGTACATTTGCAATATTGGAGTATTGAGTGCAGTGTAACAGATGTGAGCCATGAATGCCAAATCTATCCCAATTTATACTGAAGCAAGGTTGTTGCTTGTTCCTCTCATCTTGGCAAAAAGTTCTACGTTAGACAAGTAAATATTATAATCTGATTATCAGGATTGCACTGGCTTTCAGGAGTGATGAGTATGTGGAAAAAATATCTTTTGTGTATGAGAATAAGTGCAGAATGGAAACCTAGTTGCCTTTCTATTGGAATAAATTAAAAATAGTTGCACAGGTATCACAGGAGTCTCATGCTTCTTATGTTAATATGAGACAAAGATAAAACTCATTGTTTCAAACACAAAAAAAAAATACATTTAGCAAATAGGATGTACTAACGAGAGTTTTAAAGAAGGAACATTTTCCTGCTGCAAGAGGGACAATTTTGGTTCTACCATACAGGCTTCTACAGGATTTTTCAGGGTACATGCCTTGCTGAGTCATTACACATTCAACAGCAAGAGGCTAAAATGGCATAGATGGGTTGATCCATACTTAATTCTAGAATATCCACTGCCTACTCTTTGCTAAAAATCTCCAGAATTAATGTGGTTTATATGTACAGGTAAGGAAAAGAAGTCAAGGCGTGTTAGAAGAACTGGGTACATTTGTGGCAAGGTATAGACATTGATAATTTGGGAGCAATCAAGACTGAAAGATTTACAAACAGAAGGTGTGAACAGTAGGGTACATGGCTGTAGATGTTGAAATCTGCTTGAGAAGCTGGTGCCCCAGGAGAGTGCTAAAAAGAGGTGCCAAAATGGCCTATCTAATGCATACAATTTTGGGAAGAGATGGGTAGAAAAATTACCTAGCAAGAGGTTTTTTGATGTGAAATTTAGTTTTGGCCTAAATTATGCTTTTGTTCTTGTTTTCAGCATTTTCTTACGTGAATATATCTCTGTTTACAAATCACTAGCCAAAACCTAGAACACCTAGAAAAGCATTTAATCCAAACCTAAATTTCTAAAGTTTTGTTTTCTCATAGAAGTTGGCTATACTCGAAGTTTTTGATGAGAAGAATCTAAATGTTTTGTAGTTAGAAGTGTCCATAGGAAAGAAACCTAAGCATATTTCAGCCTCCTGCAGTATTGAAGAGCTTGGAGGCTACAGAAATCAGTGAGGAGCTTTGCCTTGACCTGGGCAATGTGTCTATGGGCATCATGGTTTGGGGAGCTTCTGAAGGTTGGGTGTGTGGGGGAGCTGCCCAGGCTGTGTCAGTGGACTGTGTGCATGTGCTGTTGAGCTCTGGAAAAAAAATCAGTGTCTTCTCAAGCTGCCATTTCAAACCTTGTGCATCACTGACACGCCAGTCTAGACAACAGACTCTGGGGAAATGTGCACAAATAATCCCATTTGGGCTTGATCATGGTAACCAAGACATTGGAAGACACCAAGAGAAGATGCTGTGGTCTTTATCCCCTTTGCTGTCTTCCTTTTTGCTTTTTTTCACAGAACTGAGTTGGTAGGATTAACCAACAGTGTCAGGCCAGGATATGGGGATTTTGTGTGTTGCTATCAAGGAGAGAGAGCCTCTCAACTCAGCACATTCTCAAATTTAAAAGTCTGGAATCAGACCCAGCTAAGACTTGTTTTTGAAGCTCAAATACAGAGGCTTTTAATACTGTTTAATGTCTCTGTTTGATCCTTGGAGCTTGCAAGGACAGAGCTGGGCATATGGAGCTCATGTTACCCTCATCCCTTCCCACAGGTTTTCAGGATCAAGAGTGCTTGGGAGGCAGAGAAGGGTTGGTTTGAGCCTTCGTCTCCCAAGGTCTTGGACTGAATTTTAGCCCAAAGGAATGTTCTCTGCATCAATTAGGTTGTCTCCATTAGTGTGTGTGAGTATCATTCTATGAGGTTTTGCAAAACTTTGCTTTCACAGTGCCATTTCTCTGTTGAGCATGCAGCTGGGAGCAGCAGCAAGGAAAGACACACTGCAGTTATAATCATAACCCACCTCTGTGTGCTGTGCTTTGAATTTCATAGATTTCTGTGTCTTGTGAGTGTTTTCTGCATGCACTCCCCTCTGACTGTGTGGGTTCTGCTGACCTGGGCACGAACTGAGAGCTTCATGCCTGGTTTGATGTGTTTGCAGTTTCTGCCAGCAGTCTGGTGAACTATGATAGTGCTGTGAATAAACCCAGCACACAGAGGCCTGTCCACTCCTATATCCATCACTTTCTGCTTTCCAATATGCTGATGGCTGCCTGACATCATCCCTAGGTGAAGGGAGCCCTCCTGTAACCTGTGACATTCAGGGACTGCACCAGATTAACAAAGTCCCTCTGTAGAGCTGCTTGCTGGTGTTAGGCTGCTGCTTCAGCCAAGCAGGCTGCTCTGGTTCCAGGAACCTCCAGCCTGCTCAGAGCAGTAAATCACTGCTAATGACAGGCAAGTGCAATAAGGGGATTGGTAGGCCTTGATCCCTCTAAGTTTTTACATGCCTGTAGTCATCCAGGCCCATTCCCATCAGTTTTCTCACCAGAACTGTTAAGGAGTAGCCAAGGCTGACAAGGAATTAGCCTTCTGTTAGAAGTTAGCCATGCTGCCAAGGGCACAGGCACAAGCCATGTTGGTGAAGACTTCCCAGACTGCCTCTGGTTTGAGGATGAAGGAAGTAATCCTGCCAACTGCTGAACATCTTTCAGGAAAGCTCATCTCTCATCTCCTGTTCATGGCTCTGAGAGAGCTCAAGTGTTTTCAGGAGACACTTAGCAGCTTGTAGAATGAGGCACAGAAGAAGGCTGTCTGTCAATCTGGTCCTCTCCTCAAGCAACAAAATAGTTTAAGAACAATAGACTGTGTCTGATTTTTCTTGTTTCCATTTGTAGATATAAATATATGTATGTTCAAATGATTTTATGAGTCTGTGAGTGGCAGATGAGAAAGACTCAGATGCTTGGATTTTAATACTATTACTTCATCAGGAGGGTGAAAGAAGTAATGAAGCCTGTTAAAAGGGAATATCTTGGCTGCTTATTTTGCTTCATAAATATTCATGAGCACCCCCTCTCCTTTCTTTGCCCTTTGACTGCTTCTATTAACTGGGAGCCATTAGCTGTGGATGAGGCTTGAACCTCATAAAACATTTTGTGGTCATCAGACACATTATTGGAAGAATCTGCAGACACAGATACTCTTGACATTCACATCTGTTCCATCTAATTATTCCTCAATTGAAATCGTAAGCCTGTCTTTGTGACAATGCAATATATTTCTGTGGAGTTGATTGCATTATTAGAAGCAGTGGTTTACAACTTCAGCCAGAGAATGAGTGAGACACAGATGAAATTTCAGTTTTTCTTTACAGTATTCCTAGCAATATCAAAAAAGCTTGAGAGAGCATGTATGATGCACATGTAATCCTATGTATCACATAAAAACACATTATTTTTTTATATGAATATTTTATTTAGAAGGTCAGAAGACAGTAGTAGAGAGCTCACTCATTGCTTGAATAAGGAGTGAATACTCCAATAGAAAGTATTGATAGTAGAAAAAAAATTCTTCTGTCAGGATGATAAGAAACTCCAAATTGATGGTGAATGTTTTCTTAAATGGCCCATTATTTTAGTATGGTCTCACTTTCTTTGCATTCATTCTTTGCTTCACACCCAGACTGTGGGATGGACCTTCAAAATGGGACGTGCCATCCCATAATGTTGAGAATAGGCAGAAACTGGTGTTGTTCTCTGTTATGGCAGATTGGTTTAGGGATTTAAGGATGAAGGAATAAAATGACCAGCTGCTTGCTTGAAAGAAAGATGCAGTCCCTGCCTCATTAACAAAAAAATTAAGAATTTGTTTATTTATTGCAATGATTTACAGACTGCCAATTCACTGCCATGTTTTAATTTTTATTCTCTACGCACACAGCCGCCCACCCCACTGCAAATATGTTATAGAAAAGCTGCAAATTACAGGATGTCTAATTAGAAAGCTTTGAGGAAAAGATGACAAAGAATCATTCACCATGGAGACAGAACTTGCTTGCTGGTTTATAGCCAGCTAAACAATGCTGGAGGCTCTGATAAGCTATTCCTGGGGAGAGTAGGAGTTACCCTGTGTGCAAAGCAGGGAGCTGCTATGCACCATGTCATGGAAGAGCAAAGCCCTCTTCTCTTCCAGAGGGGCCAGAGACAAGGATATATCAACACAGAGTGGTGAATATGCTGACTGCATCTTAAATCTGCTCCATAATCTGATGTAGTGCCTGATTCAGACCTCTTCATACAGCAAAACCCCCACTCTGCTTTCAGTGGCTGTTGTTAGGTCACAAGCAAAGCAAATCTGTGGTTTCTCTCTAGAACTTGTCATTAGAGGTGATCTGGAGACAGGGCTGAATGTAGCTTATAAGGGTAACAGATTTACACAGTGCAGAGATTAGGAGGATTTTTAACTTCAGCTGCAAAATCCAAATGTTTGTCCCTAATTTGTATTCTGTCAGCCCCGTGGAATTGGCCAGAAAAATGATATTTGGTTGAGGGCTATTTTTACATGCAAGATGTTTGTCAGTAGCAGCAAATTTGGCGTGATAGGCAGCCTCTGTGTAAGGCTGTCTGGGGACAGGAATAGCAGAAAGCACAGCAGATGAAGACTGAGGTGCACTGTCAAGAGTGATCTGTTATTATGTGCAGAGAAATTGCATGGTGCATGACTGCATCGAGCACCTAACATAAGTTTCTCTCTCCATTCCACAAATATGCTGTTCTGAAGGTTTCAGACTGGTTTTAGCAGAAAAGCTTCCAAATTCTTTCATGTTCCTTGCATTTCTGTAGTGACTCCTGTTCAGAATTTTGTGAGCTGTGGGCATGCATGTTGCTGTCACCATGGGATGTCACATGTGACAGTGCTACACCAAAACAAACAAAAACCAAACAAAAAAACCCAACAAAAAAAAAAATCCAACTTTATTGAGATATACCTGCATTATTGAGAGAGGGAGCAAATTTGTCAGCAAATCTGACAAAGCTCTTCCTGTGAAAACATTTGGGGTCTAAATTTATACCTTTCTACTCAAAGTACATGCCTGCTACTTTAGAAGTATGTTTTGATTTGCATTTGGAAGTGCTCACCAAGCTTTAACTGAGATCTGAAGTCACTGAGGGTTAGTTCAAAGGATTCCTCTGAGAACAAGATGGCATTTGGGCTCTGCTTCAAATAAGGGATTGTGGTGGATTAACACCAGCCGGAAATTAAACTCTGAATAAGCCACTCCTCTTCCCCCCACCTCCTTTGGCAAAGAGGGACAAGGACACAGGCTAAGGGTTGAGATAACAATTTACTGAAAGCAGCAATGGAATAAGAAATGCACAGTAGCAACAGCAATATTAATAACAAAAATATACATAAATAGAAGCTGCTTCACCCACACCTTGATCACTTGGACCTCCTCATGAAAATGTGAGAGAATTTTCTCTTTATATATTTTCCTAGAAAACTTTTCTGACATGTACCATGCAGGAAAAAAAGGACATATTCTCTTAGCATACTAAGACAAAGTTGACTTTGCTTCTGAATTTGATTTCATCAAGAGCTGCAATTTCATCTGGCCATCAAAGGAAAGCAGTTGGCAGAGGTCACTAGGAACTTCTCAGCAGCATAAGCAAAATGGGATATTTCCATTCCCATATAAGTGAACATGAAATAATTTATATCTGCACTTATAAGTTGTCTTAAGGTTTGGAGCTTTTGGATACTCAGAAGTCAAAGTCTGCAAAAGTATGTGTGAACTATATTTGTTGAGACTCCTACACTTGCTACCTTCTCTCCCTGCACCTGTATTCAGCAGTCCATACCTGGTTCCCACCACGCCTTCAGAGTGTGATTCACTGAGCTTATGCATTTTAATGCAGGCAGCATTGGATAAGTGGTCAAAGATCCTGATTTTTGAAATGAAAACTCTCCAGTTGGGTTACTTGCTCATAAGGAGACTGCAGAAGGGCTGAACCCAATCCATGGTTGCTGGTGGTAGTCTCTAGTTTGCATCTTGAGTGTGGGAGGGCAGGCGTTGCATTTGTCAAGTATGCCACATTTGGCAAATGGCAGCATGTACAGGCTGAGATGGAAGATAAAAACAAAGAGAAAATAAGGGTTTCAATATTAAAAAAAAAATATGTTTTCCAGCAGAACTACAGTCTAAAATTTGTGAGGAAAAAATGGTGGATTTCTTGTGTGTGATTAGGTTGGGACATCAACAGGGGTCCTGGATGTTTGAAACTACAGGGCAGTGGTGGGTGATATACAACCCTGCCAGTGCTTTCTGGTCAAGAAGTCCCTCCAGGATAAGTGGTCATACCATCAAATCAGTGACAACACTGATCTGCTGAGCTGATTAAGATATGGATTTTCTTTTCAGCACCTCTTCCCTTCCTGAAAATGCTTCAGGTGTTGGCAAGGCAGAACCTGTTCCATCTGTGTGGGCAGGATGCTGCTCCCTCCTTCAGCCAAACCCAAAGTCACCCCAGGAGGGGTGGACACTGTCAGAGGAGAGTGTCTAGGCTGAAACTTCTCCCTCCCCAAGCTCACAAGAGATTAAAAATTTGCTGTGTTTGTCCATGTTCTTGGCTGGGTGTACAGTATTCTCTAGAAGAAAAACACTTGAGCCAGTAATTAAACATGTCAGCTCTTTATCCAGGAGAGTATTATATTAAATTATGTACAGTAAATATTTTTGGAAGGTAGAATTCTAAAGAGAACTTATTGATTGATGGCAAGGGGCCAAGCTGCTGATGGGTTTGGCAGACGTGCTCAGCATCCAGGGCCAGCCTGGGGATGCTGTGTGCTGGGGAGCCAGGCGTGTGGGCACAGAGGGAGGCAGCTCTGTGCTCTGCAGCTCTCCCTCCTCTCACAAGCACACAGACAAATGGTGAGCCCCCCCCCCCCCCCCCCCCCCTCAGCTTTCTGTATGCCTGTTGAATCGATAATGGAGATTTAGGAATGCTTTATCAGCACTACTGTCTCAGCTGCTCTTGTAAATGGCAACATTAGCAGGACTACCCAGCCATAGCCAGCCAGGGTGGCAGGGAGGTGAGGGCGGAGGGAAGTGTCAGCAATATGGATGGCCTTGCCAGTGCTGTCAAGGACTGGAGGTGATAAACAGGCAGCTAGAGATGTCATTTCAGCTCCCCAGGGAGGCCAGGGTCAGACATTCATCATAGCTCTTTATTCTGGGGGGAAATGCTTTATGTGAGACAATACATGCTGTACTGGTGTATGTTCCTTCTGTGGAGACTGATACACTGTGCACTTGGCTTTGTGATGTGTTTGGGCTCCCAGTGCTCCTCAGAAATGCTTTGCATCTCTGTGTAGACTCAGATGTGCCTCTGTCATCTACAATGTAAATAGGAAGTGATCTCGAGGGAGTTATGCTATACTAGCAGAGAATGGGTTGGGTAACCTGAAGAGATTTCTTGTTTTTAATGCCTTTCTTTGATTCCCTGGGGATTATTTGCACGTGCATGTTTTAGCAAAGGGTGCAGGACCCCTGCACAGCATTACAGGAATGCAAATGTTCCATCTGCACGTGGCTGTGGCACACACAGCATGATGTTAACTCACAGCTATGGGGTCACAACAGTGTCCTACAGGTGTGTGCATGGGGGAATAGGCAGGAGTGAAACTGCTTTACTGAATAAACACAGTGAGCATTTGCCCTCACTATTTACTGCTTGTTAAAGTAAGGTGTGTGCTTCAGAAGTGAGAATGCATGTTAGATACACCCAAATCTGTGCTTGTAGATGCCTGACTTACAGGTAAAAATTTGTGTGTAAAATTTGCATATTTACACTATGCTTTGTGTATTCCTGTTTTTCAAATGTAAAAATATTGTGGCTTTATTGAAGAAATTATGCATACAGGTGTATTTTTATTGTAAAATATAGAGGAATATAAGTGTAGTTTCCTAAAGTCATTTTCTTTTCTGCTGGGAAGTTGATAATGCTTGTTATAGTTCCTCAAAGGAAGAGAAAGATCCGGTGTAGTGCAGGAATGGCATTATGTTCTCTGCAGGGAGCCATCAGTTCATTAGTTAAAGATGGCTCTTCATTTTTCAGTATAAGGTCATTCCACATCTGAGTGATGAAAGTCCATTTCACTCATGAAAATTTTAATTTAAAGTGCCCAGTACCTCTCCTCAGCTGGAAAAGAACTATCACTGAATCTTTCTGCAGGAAAAAAAAAATCACAAGGAAAAATATTAACCAGGGCCAGCAAAGTGTTTTATATACTGCACCTTTTGTGGTTATCATGTGTCTCCAAGGGTGCTCTTCACTTGAAATGTTCAGAGATTTTGTACAGCATCCTGCTGGTTTTTTACTATATTTTTTTTAATTTTGCCATAACTGAGGTGAAGTTTGACAAAGACAATGCTTTTGAAGAGTTTGTTAGTATCGCCTGCTTGTGGTTGAAAAGAAAAAGAGCAATAGCAAACTAAGCTCAAAAGGTAATGAATGCAAATTTGTAGCATGTTTCACTTACACAAATACATGATGGCTGAATATGCAATCAGTCCAAAGTTTGGATGCCCAAGTGCCAGTCTGCAGCAGTCAAGAAACATGCATGAAAATTCTGCAGTTTGGAGCATACCATGAAATTTTCATCTCCTGAAGTCTGAGCTGCTGCCTTGCAGAGCACGTCCTGTTCTCCCATCTCACAGTGTAATAGTGAATGGCTTACTGAGCACCTTTTTCCAAAATAATTACTGAAATCCTCTCTGCAGTTTGATTGAACACTCTTGGATGCTGCCAACCAACCCAGACAAGATTTGCATTTCCACTCTTGCACAGCACAGTAGGTGAATGAGTCTTGAGGTTGTGTTTAATCTGCTGACTTCACTGGAGTCATGCCAGGTTAGCCCAGCTGTGAAAATTTGGCCCCAGGTCACTAATGAGAGCTCTGTCTCTGGAGCTCCAACCTTGCAGTGGTCTTCTGGACACTGCTGACACTTCTCTAATGCAAAAACACATAAGAAAATTTTGGTTATGATGCAGTTAAACTCTCTTTAATTTGAAAGTGATTATAATCAGTGGAGAAAATCCTGTTAATTAGGCAATTATGTACTCCACTTCTCTTCCAGTCTCTCTCTTTCTTCACTCTCCACCTTGTTTTCTACTTTGAAAATCAGCAGAACAGATATATTATTCTTGGCTTCTAATTCCAAATTCATATCCTGGGTGAACCTCATTCCAGTCAGTGCACCTCTCCCTTCAGCAGCAGGATGATTTAAAACCTCCACCGTACCACTGTGATTATTTAAAAGTAAAAGGTGGCAGTGTGTGTGTTTGTGTGCATTCCTGTCTTTCAGCACACCCTCTCAGGACATCTCAAGTGTCTCCTACAATAAAACCTCCCAAGGTAAATTGACATCTGTTTCCATTATAGCTTGAGGATGCCTATGAGTGAAAGGTTTACTGATCAAACATCTGCTGTTCTGGAGGTTATTAACTGGTGTGCTGGATGTCAGTCAAAATCCACAGAGGTGGAAAGGTGTACCTCAGTGTAGCTGTTCAGGGAAGGAATAAGCTCCTGTCAGCTCATCACAATCCTTCTTATCCTTTGTGTTCCCTTTCACCCCACCTTGGCTTTGTTTGATATTGGTTATCTTGAGGAAACAAAGCTATGTTTTACTTTCTCTGGCAGCACCACAGTGCTTCCCCACACCTGAAAACCCCTGCTAGCTCTGGGGTTGTCTGTCTTTAATGCTGTAAAGGCAACCCTAAGGTTTCATGCAGTGACCTCTGGGCTAAGGGAATATTGGCTTTTTAAAAATATTTCCAAAATATTCTCACAGTCTCTGCCACGAGGGTTGCTTGTGAAACACAGACCAGATGAGTAATCAGAATTAGTAGTTATGGTTTTTAGGCCATCAGGGAAGTACTGAAGGAGAGATGGAAGTTTATCATCAATATAAATAGGTGCAAAGTTGGGAAGGGAGTGTGGGGAGTCTGTAATAATTCAGCATCAAGGCTGTCAACTCTTCCCCATGCCAGGAGTGGGATGATGCAGGGAAGTGGAACAGGAGTGGGTCGAGTGAGTGGAGCTGGAAAGGAAGCAAAGGAGATGAGGAAGACTACATGGGACCTGTGGAAGTAAGAGTAGGAGTGGTTGTGACTTGTGAAAACAAGTTTGGGAGCAGGTGGAATGAGTGGGGATGGAGCAGGAGTAGGAAGGGCCCACAGGCACCTAAAGACCACATTTGTACTTGTGACAGTTTTCTTCTCTTTCTGCTGTTGGAGAGCAGTGTCCTCTCTGAGGCACATCTGAAGGTAATGAGAGGATGGAGAGAGGCAGCTGGTGGCACCTCCCAGCCCGGAGAGAGGATAGAAGACATTTCAGAAGCATTTAAATGCTTTGCTCTCCAGCAAGGAGCCAGACCCCAGAATACTGTCAGGTACCACAGTTCTTGGCAGCACAGCCTCACGCAGCATCACGTGTGCTGACAGTGCTGAAAATGTTTCTCTCACAGTTTTTAGTCCCCCCCTGCCCAGAGGTGGTTCCCCATCATGCAGATGGGTGACACTTGGTTGGTCTGAAGTGCTCCTGACTCCCAGCAGCAGCTCCAGCTCCTCCTGCCCACCCCTGCAATGGAGGCAGGGATTGAGGGTGGGACAGCAAACAGCTTGGCCTTGGAGCCCAGGCAGACCTAGACATATCTCCTGGTGCTAGCCCAGTGTAAAATTTGCAAGAGGATGTGGTAGGGACTGAGAGGGCTGGTGAGTTTATAAAAAACCAAGTGAGAAGGAAGGGATGGAGAAGCAAAGGTGCAGTTTAGCCACCCTCCTCTCTCCCAGGACTCTTTCAGATGTTGAACACCACTCAGCTCAGGGTGATATGTTTTGCATGTAGGGCTAATGTTGTTCCCTTGTATTTATATTCTTGAGTCCCCTCTTGTAACAGATGTGTTCAGAAAATACTGAGCCATTTAACAATTTATCTTAATGTCTTTGTAGCCGTACACAAAGCTTATTGTCAAACCCAAAGGAATCAGAAAAAAAAAAGGGAGAATTTTTAGCTCCAGATAAAATATTCAGTGAAAATGGTTCACTTCTGTCTGCAAACTGATTCTGATTTTTGATAACTCTTTCTTTCTAAGTATTGTCCAAGTAGGGTTGGACTTTTTGCTCAATGAAGGTCTCTGGTCTCTGCTGCACACCTGATTAATCCATGGAGTAGTTTTTCTGGTGGTCCTTTTGCTCTTTAACCAGCTATCTGAAACATTTTAAATAGAAGAAATACAGAGAGAGAGTAGAGAGCAACAAATTTCTCTTGTCAATTTGGATGATGTCAATTGAGCTCCCTGGGTTTTCAAACAAGACATTTAAGGAACAAGGCAGCACACAACAATGCAGCAATTATGAACAGTTCAGTGGTGCAGCCCCTGCTTTTATTCATCACTGCAGTGTGGGGGCTGTTCAGGCAGACCACAGTGAGCCTGATGACATCAATGTCCAACCATCTGGGCTGGAGGCCTCTGCCCCAGCCTGGCTTTCTGTGTCCCAGGCATCCCCACTCACATGCATTGTGGCTGATCAGGCTGCCTGGAGAGAGGGCTGAAAAGAAAACACATTTCCTTCTGTTGTTTTCTGAGGAAAAACAAGTGTGACAGGTTAGCTCCCACCCCAGTGCACAAAAGAGAAAAAAACAATCACAAAAGAGGCTGGCAGTGGCAGGGAAGGAGGACAGCACATTTTCTTGCTTCCTTGAAAGCCAGGCTGCTTCTGACCCCTGGTTGAATTCATCTGTGTTGGAGGCAGGAGAAGGATGCTGGGCTGCTGTTGCCATGGAGACAAGAGAGGCAAAAGACTGCCAGAGACGACTTCTGAATTAAAAACAGGGTATTCCTGCTCTTCATGCTCCAATATCCCAATCCCCACTGGTTTCTGCTCTTCATGGGCTGTGGGTGTAGTAGCTTTGATGGAAGGGGGGAAGCAGCTCTTTACTTATCTCACAGAATAGCTATTTTCACACCTTTCACAACCCAACAAAACAAATACAGCAGGCTTTTTTTTGTTGTCTCACACTTGGTCCAATTAAAATAAAATTTAAAAAAAAAAAAAAGAAGAAAGAAAAAGAAAAAAGGTAAAAATAAAGAAAAGACTATGTAAAATTGCTCTTCCCACCCCCAAAACTCTCAACTCCCCTGGAGACTAAAAGGGAAATATCATCATTTTAATTTGAACTATCATTTTCAGCTCCAGTGGGTGGGTGGAGGTGGGTGAGAACTGAATTTCTAATTTCTCTCCATCAAAAATGAGTCTGTGGCTCAGGAACTGACAATGTCTGTTACCTGTGTCTTCTTGTCAGATGTGTTTGGGGAAAGAGGAGGGAAGGAGGCAGAACAGGTTCATCCTTTTCTTTATATTTCCAACTAGAAATTACGTTCAGTTTGTTTTAAGTTGTTTGGGTTGGGGTTTTTTTTTAACCGCTTGTAGGAGGAACTAAGAGTTGCAAAAACAACACAAAAATGGGCAAAGTGGCTCTTCAGTATTCTGTAAAAAGGTGAGGGGTTTTTTTATTTTTGCATTTAGGCTTTACTCCATTATGTTTACTCTTTTGCCACAGAATCCTCCAGGTTTTCTCTTGGTGCTTGAATGCCGCAGATGGGTGTAGAGACCCAGTTACTGACTTGTGACCAGGGTCCCTCCAAATACCACACTCATTTCTTCAGCATCCCACAGAGAAGGATTTCTAGTCTCAACCTTCAGCCCTCCTGAAGCTGCACTCTGCTGACAGTCAGGCCCAGACTCAGATGACTCTTAGTTTTCCTCTTTCACCAGTTTTGATGGGACTAGCTCCAGCCCTTGCAAAATTTGGCTTGAGGAAAGATTTCCTTGATCCGTTTGAAATCACCATTTTTGCATTCCCATTCTGCCTTTTCCTACCCATCCCCAGGAATTCCAGTCCCAACCTTCTCTCAGAAGCTCTGTGGCAGTTGGTGGTGGGGAGATAATCAGGACTAGTGACATTTGGTGTCTAATCCTTCCCCAAATCCTTCCTCTGAGTTTCACTGTCCAGTAGCAGTGGAGAACATTTGTTGTCTCCCAGGCTTGGGGCCCAAGCAGGAAATAAATCATTTTTAAAAGACAGACATGAATTTGTTGTTGACATCTGTTCTTGTTTTAATGAGGAGAATTAGACAGAAAGAAGACTGATTTGAGATGGAATTAAGTTTACCTTTTCTCCAGCTGCAGACCCCATTACAAGTCCTTTCAAAAACACTGATGAGCCTTTAATAAAGTAAAAGGAGATTATTGATACATCAATGAAAACCCAAAGAGCAGTTAAATACTGGTCCCTTTGTCACCCCAGTCTCCTGTCTCTCCTTCTGTCTAGGTTAGTCAGTAATTCCTCCTGACTGAAATGAGCAGTTTTCTTCTCTGGTGAGTCACAGATATAATTCTTCCACCTTGACTCACTCACTCCTTTGAAATGCAGGTCTTTCTCTGGCATCTTCACAGAGGTCCTTCTATAACTGTTTCCCTGTAATAAAGACTGACCCAGCAGCGAGATTGATGTCTGGTGTGAAAATTCAATCACTGGCCTTGGATGATCTATTAAATCAGCCTGTGATGTCTCCTGATCTGCCTCTTGCTGGAAGGAGCCCTTGCAGCAGTGGAATTGCTTGCTGCCTCCATTAGTTTGTTAATAACCTGTACATTTGGAGGTCAGTTTGGCATGATGGTCTCTGCCTCAGCAGGTGTCCTGCACCATTGAGCTCGTTTGATTTTTGATTTTTGAAGGCTCTAAGTCAGAAAGAATGATCAATAGAAGACTTTAAAAAAAAAAAAAGTTTACTTCCTCTTTTTTGTCCTTTCAAACGGGAAGTGTGGCAGTGAAACAATGAGTCTCTGCTCTATCTTGCACCTTCACTTGCCTTTTTTGCTGTTTCTGTTGTACATTTCCTTTCTCTACTGTAAAGATTTTTTTTATTTTTTTTTAATGTAAAAACCTGTCATTGTTCTGTGCTGACTTTTTCCCCTTTCCACAAGATAAATTCCTCCTTTACTTCAGTGGCACGTTCACTCCTGTCTTGTATTCTAAGAGAAGTTTGGAGTCAGCTTTGCAGTTGGTGGGTGCCATTTGGGGTCTGTCAGCAGTGTTAGGAGAGTTACTCTGCATGGAAAAGTTGTGGATCCAGCTGGTTTTAGAAGCTTCAGACCCACTGGGGCTCCACATGCAGCCAACATTTGGAATAACCCAACCTGTCTCCCACTACTTCTAATAGTAGAACATGGACTGTAGTTTAATTTCCATGAGGGTGCATAGACATTAAGTGTCCTCACCACCAGTTAGGGATGACAGGCTTTCCTTCCATGGCAGGTACATCACAACTGAATTTAGCTCTCATTAAATTAGCACAGGAACAGAGCTGATACCACTGATTTGCTGCCATGTGGTAGATAGATGAAAGGCACTATTGCAAATACATTAGATCTCCCAAGCAATTTCACTTGCACTAACTGCTTCTGTGCTCCACTCCTAGATCTTGAGGAGAAGTTGTCATTCACATTGGATAAGGATGTGTGTTTGTGAAATGTATTGAGAGGTTTTTGTGGCTGAGAATTAAATTATCAAACTCATTGTGCTCAGTTAAAGTGAATTCAGGTTCCCAGAGGCCAGTGTCCTGACTCATAGGGCACATCTCTTTTCTGTAAATAGCTGTTGATGAAAATTCCACACTAAAATCTGTCTTCAAAGAAATATAGTTCTTGTACTTGTACCGATACATTTAACTTGTCAAGTAAATAGGTTGTTTTGAATGAAAAATACTCAGAGGCTTTTTTTTAGTGGCTGTGTTGTACCATGAGAAATAACTTCCTTTCTGTTTGTGATGTCTCTTGAAAAACTACTAGAAATATGGAAACCTCCATGATATTAATCCTGAAGATCTGAAAATGGCTGTACTGCAAAAGGAAAATGGCAAATCTTTAGGATTCTCCACGTAGTTCAAAAAGCCCTTTGCCTATACAGTATTTGGTTTATTTAGTCTTTCTGCACAAAACATTGATAAGATGAATTTTAAAACTGCACATAATACATTTGTATCAGTACATATAGGACAGGATTTGCTCTGCTATTTCTCCCCCTCTCCTGCTTTCACTGTTAGGTTGCCAATTAGGGCTAATTAAACTGGGCTGACTCACTGCTTCATTATGGCTCAGGTTTGTGCCACTGTAGCTGCCACTGGAATGAATCAGTCTGTGTGGCTGCATCAGCCTTGCCCTTTTCCTCCTGCCTCCTACCCAGCTCTTTTTTCTTCATTTTTAGATGCCACATGCCTTTCTTCACTCCTTCCACCTGAGTCACCTGCCACGTTCAGCTCTCTACCCATGGTCTTCTCTGTTTGCCTTCTTTTTGCAAATCCCTTTTCCCTGTTAGTGTTGCCCACCACACTTTACAGGAACTCAGCATTTCACTGCTTCATCTGAGTTGTAGTTATTTGTCATTATTTTTGCAAGGCTACCATAAAGACCATTCTTCAGGCTCTAGGAGAGAGCTGTGCAGGTGATAGGATGGAAATTACCCAGCTTGGGTCAGTCCCTACTGAGCCTCCATCACAGGGCAAAACAGAGAAGTCTCACAGTGGGAAGCTGAAAACTTTTCTTATTTCACCCTCAGTCTTTCAGCATATTTTCAAAGAGCCTTGCCTTGCATAGCATCCTCTCATGTTTCCTTTTGATATTCTCACTTCCCGCCTCATATTTTATTCTACCTTCATATCAAGGCTGTGTGTGGTGTCAGCTCATTCTGAGCTGTCATCACAGTAGTTGGAGAGCTGGCACCAGAGGCCAGAATTTGCTATTTGGATTGTGGATTTTAGTCACAGGGGTATGTTAATAGTAGGGGGCAGTAGGCCTGCTGCTGTTCTGAGGTGTAGAACCTTAAGGGAACTTCTCAGGTGGGACCAGGGTGTCTTCAGGATGGCAGGACACTGTCTCTCTGCCTTGGCTCTTTTGGGAGCTCATTCTTAGGGTTGCAAGATGAGCGTGCAAAGTGGAGCTGCTCATGGTTTCTTTGGCACAGTCAAAACAGGAAAATATTTTATTTCAGGTATATAAACACAAGGCAAGAGGAGAGCACAGAAAGCAGCGTGAAAGTGACTCTGTATCACCTACCTACCACCACAGAAAGGACCCAGTGTTATATTCTCATCCAGACACACATATTAGAGATGGCATTCAGCCTCTTGTAATACACATCCTGTTGTAGCCCACTTCAGCAGGACTACCACAGGACTTGTTACTTGTCTTGGATAAGGTGTAATGCATAATATCAACCCCTTTTCAGCTACTGCACTACAGCCTCCTTCACAAGTGCAAGCCACGTTTTAACATAAAAAGAATTGCTTGTGCACTTCTCCATCCAATTTGCCATCCTACACAAACACTTCCAGATGTTGAAAAGCCACATTATTTCCCTGTGACAGCAGTAGCAACTGCCTACTGAGGGAAAAAGTCATTTTAAGAGGGCATGTAATGTATTTTTAGGTGGGGAGCCATGATCAGGCAGTTTTTGCAAACAAACAGCTGATGCTCAGCAAGGCACACATGGTTTGTGGCACGTCCCTGGAGAACCTGTGAGCTGGAGTTTGCCACCCTGTACAGTGGTGTCACAGCTGGAATTCAGTGGCTTTGGGAGACTCACTGAAAAGCCAGAAACAGAAGTAATATTCACTCCAGCACTGAGAAGTGGAGCACTGCAGTGCAAAGAGTCCCCAGGCCAGAGTGAGAAATGCAATGACTGCTGTTCTTAACCACTTAAACTCAGCAAGATCCAAGGACCAGACATCAAGAGAAATCCCTGCACTGAAGGGTCTGATTCTCTTCTGTATTGGTCTGGCCTGAAAAAGAACCAGCTGTTTTGAGATGGATGCAACTAAAATAATCATGAGAAGAGTACTGAATCCCTGCTCTTCTAACTGCACTGATGTATAAACATACACTGAAAACTCCCTGATAGTTCATTTAACAATAATTCCAGGTATGGAAAACCATAGACCATGTTAGTTTCCACTCTCAAAAGCAAACCTGCTACAGAACTATCTTGGGTGCTTTGACCAAGATTGTTGGTCTGTCCTGCCCCTGTTACTCAGGGATGAGCCAGTACCTGGAGCTGCACAGACCCAGCAAAACAGGAAGATGCTTGGTGGGTATCCCACCCCTGGGCAGGACTTCCCAGAACAGCTGGGCTGGAAGAGTGGCCTAGAAAGGACATAGTGAGTTTTGGGAAGGCAGTTAATAGTGGTCTTGCCCAGCAGGGTGAATATCTATTGCTTTTTGGACTTAATTGTTTATTAATTTTTATCTGTAGTACACTGAGTGCTACTGCACTTCTAGTTAAGAAGCTAAAAAAGAATGGCTGTGTACATGACATGTGGATGCTGAGCACACACAGAGATCCTTGGTCTGGATCAGGACCATGTGTTTGGGATGTGGTTGCCCCTCCTGCCTGGATCTATACAGAGCTAGACAGAAAACTCACATCTGTGCTGTTGTCTGGTTTATTCACAAGCCCTACTTGCAGGTAATTAAAGGGGACCAGAAAGAGGAGGGGCTGGAACTCCTGCCCCAGTTGTTTTGTGGGGTTAGGGCATTTCCATACCATTGGTTCCTTCTGTAAGCAGGGAACACTGGCTGTACCAGGGATCCTGACATCCCTGCATGAAGGTGAGGCAATTCCTATTCTTTGCAAAAAAATTAATGACAGCATGTGTTGGTATAATGTATGGCTATTCAGCAACTGAAAAATTGCTGATTTATAACTTACCTTCTTGCAGCTGTGCACAAGAACAATTTCAGTTTGCATTTTAGGTAGTTTACAAACAACCACTTATATACTGTCTTTTTCCCTGAGCAAGTCACTGTAACTAACCAGATTATAATTTTTGATAAAATGTATTTACATAAGTGGGAAACCAAGGTAGCTGTAAATGTGTTAATGTTTTATGAGAGCTAGGACATGCTGGATCTTTTCAGTATTATCTAAAGAACACCACAATGTGGTCTTTGGAGTTTGGTTCATCCTAATAAGATACAGCAGGATGACTTCAATGAGACTTTTGAGAGCAATTTCACAATCAGAGGCTTCAATCTCTGAAGACCTAAACTGAAATGATAAAAGCAATTGTTTTAATGCCCCCACAGGGTGTGATGTCTTTATGCTAATTTGCACCACAACACCAAAGACCCTGCTTTAATAACAGTAATGTCTTCGTTAGACCAGTGGCTCAGTAGCTCCCTTTTAGGATACAGTGGATGAATGAGGGATTTGGGAGCAAGTACAGCAAATTAGCTTGGTCAGCATATCCTTGAATGGTTACCACTTCTCTTTGTACTTACAGCTGCAGAGGTGGGGAAA
Organism: Erithacus rubecula; assembly: GCF_903797595.1. Taxonomy (NCBI): domain Eukaryota; kingdom Metazoa; phylum Chordata; class Aves; order Passeriformes; family Muscicapidae; genus Erithacus; species Erithacus rubecula. Next base: position 4,044,948 of record NC_136686.1, read on the forward strand.
CTTGGAAGAGGAGAAATAGTCAAAAAGGAAAATTGAGTGCTACTTATCTCCTTTACAAACTCCTTTTGTCATCCTGTCAGTGGCAGAAGACTGATTTATTCTCTCACCTGTTTAACTCCAGGCAATATAATCATCACTGTAGTCATGATGGGTCAATGCCATCTTTATTTTTTATCTCTGACAGCAAGGAGACCATTGTCACTGACACCAACATCTTTCTGTTTTCTCCTGCTTCTCCCAACACATTGTGTTCACAAGGCAGAAGGTAGTGTCTGGAAACCAGAGGAATTTGGGCTAGAGATCACAGAGATTATTCCACTCTGTTCTAGGAGCATTGAGTCCCAGTGGCAATCACAGCAGAGATTATGGCAAAACTGGAGAAAACCAGTAGCATTTTTTAGTTTGAGAGTGGTGTAGCTTTTCTGGAATCAAATGGGAACTGTAACAAACTGGCTTTTTTGGTGTCCTCCTGATTTTCTTCCATTGCATACTGCACAATGCATGGGTAGGTGTATCCAGTTTTTCCACTGTCCAATCTCTCCAACTTCTGTAGAGGATGGGCCAGCAAGTTTTTATACCAACCAAATAACTAGGCTAAAGTTAAGTTTCTGGCTTGTAGGTACTTGCACCTCATATTTTAGACACAAGGGATGTAATCAAAAGGGAAGGATTATGGTCCATGGCCAACAAGTGCAGCTCAGAGCTATCAGGAGTAGCAGGCTTATGATAAAGCTATAGACATATTTGGGGAAGTTCACTGCAAGTTTCTCAGTTGTGCATGTGCTGTACACCCTCTGGAGCCTGGGTCCCCTTTAATACTCCTTTATTACATCCTGAGCTAGTTTTTGGCCTCTTTGATGGACATGTCTGGACCAGGTGTTTAAAACACAGAAAGATGTAGAGCACTGCAGTGTGGATGTTGTTTATTTAGATTTTTGGAAGGGATTTATTTTAATTCTGGTTTCTTTCAGTCTTTTTTAAATGATTACTTGAACTACCTTGCACTACTTGATCTCAGTTCCTTTGCAAATAGACTGATGGTAGCAACACTAAAGTGCAAATTGCACTGAGTAGCATTTCTGCTGGCACTTTGGGCAGTGCAGCCACCCACTGAATGGCATGAGCAGGGGACAGCCCATAAACTTTGGTGTTGGCATCACCAGTCAAGAGTACAAGCACACTGGCAATGCCAAGGCTGTAATGCTGTCATCTGAGAGTCCCTGGAAAAAGGCCTGAATCCCATCTCTGCTGGCCAGGCAGGACTGCCTTGTGTGGAGGCAGAACCAAACACACTCACAGCTGTTCTGCCAGATGTTTGCATGTCTTGTGGTGCCCTGGAAGTTCTGCAGTCAGCCTAGGCTGTCTGCTCCCATGGTGAGCCCCCACTGGAGACAGTTTCCTAAGGTCTAACCTGTGTCTTGCTCAGTACAATCAATTTCAACTTGTTTCTTGATGTGTTCCTTGTGAGCAAGGAGAACTGCTTATTGCTTGCCTTCCCACAGTTTCCTTTCATACATCTCAAGATTGCTGTACCTCTTTTCAGCTTCCTGGAGACTAAATACCCTGAATTCCCCTCAAACTCTGACCCCCTTGGTCAGATTTTTCAGATGTTTGGTCATTGCTGCTGCTTTCCTGAGTTACCTGTCTATTCACAAAGCTGTTAGCACAGTGTTTCTTAACAGCATTATCTCATTTGAAATAAAAGATGTGAGGAAAGCAACAGCCTGACCCACAGCATCTGTCTCCTTCTGTTGGAGGTGTGAGGGTCATTGCTGTCACTTAATGAATATTGGTTTCAACCCAGATTGCATCAGTCCCTCCTTGCTCACAGTGTTAATCATCAGAGCAGGAGATAAACACAGTCTCAAGTGAATTCTTGGCTCTGTTCATATGGACTCCTGGGAGATGATGATTTACCTTCTATATGATATTGAGAACTGGGATCTGCAAAAGATGAAATAACATGAACAACAGGATGCATTTGTAATTGCATAGTTGCCCCTTCCTATATAATTGCATTTGGGAATACTGAGCCAGGTGGTCAGAAGAAAGGAAATCTTAGTAGTAGGGCCACTAGGTATATAAAGCTAATTATTTTATAAAGGAGAGTGAAGGCTTCAAAACCAGAAGCCAGAATAAAGCTGGAGATTTGGACCTTAACTAGGCTGCTGGTTTTTTCCTTTGTCTCCTTGGCAAATGTTTTCTGTTATTTGAGGTTGTGACTCCACAGCTTAATGCAAACAGCAGTGTTAATAAAAGGTGCTCAAATGTTTCTTTGCAGAGAATAAGCCTTTGCTGGAATTTGTCTGAGTGTGACCTATGGCTGGCTGTCCCTTGTCAGCCATATGGTACAGTTAGGAAATGTTGTTATTTTTGAACTACCTAGGGAAAAGCTACATGAAAGCTACATGATTTAGGACAAGAGAATAGTGTTAGGGTAAAAGCTGGAGTAGGAATTCACTTAGAATTCAGGTTGCTTTAACAAAATGTTGCTTTCATACAGAAGGATGCTGTGCATGAGTGGAAGCAGAGAGCAAGAGCTTGACTCATGGAGAGAAAGAAATAGAGGAGGAAATGAGGGAATTGGCACTCAGTGCCAGTTGTATTTCTGCTGCAGCCTTCTGTTTTGCACTCAGAGGATTTTACAGTAGACAGGAATGTGGCCCATATGACACACAATAGCCACTGATGGGGAGAAAAAGGGAAGTTGAAAGGAAGAGAGAAAAGATGAAAGATGTGTTTTCCACTGGGGAAAGTGGGAATGATAAACTGACCTTCTCAGAAAGGGATCCAGTCTGTGAAACAGTTCATTTGCAGGACAGATTTTATTCCTTACATGCATGGGTGATTTCTGCCCCCTCATTAACCTGCTCCACATGTTCCACTTGACCATATGTGTGGTGTTGGTGACAATGGTCACATCCCAGGAGGCTGCAGGTTGTTTGGGAGGGGTACCCTGTGCTCACACATGAAGTTTTTACAGCCCAGGAAGGTCCTCCTTACCTGGTGTAAGCTCTGTGCTTTTTCTCATGGGTTCAGCTCTGGTTTGTGAGGAGGTGGCAGCTGTCAACATCCAGTTCAAAAGGCACCATGGCAGTGAGCTCTGATAGTGCCCACGTTGTTGCCCTGACAAATTTGTTCACTTTATCTGCTGGTCTGGGAGCAAACAGAAGTGGCTTAGAGGCAGAATCCCTTGGGTGAGCATGGGTAGATTCAATCTAATCCATTTTTATGTGTGGAAGTGCTAGCAGATCAATGCAGGGTACCTGAGGCCAAGCTCCTCCATCATGGGAAGTCTGAAGCACATCTGGTTTCCTGGACCCCTGAGTGTTGTAGCTGTCTCCCCTGACCTTCACCTTCCCAGAAAAACCTTCATCCTGACAGATGCAAGGAAGGGCAAAGCATTATTCTAATTTTGTTTCTATTTTCTTTATCTCTTTCACCCCTTCTCTCCCCCAGGGTTACAAAGAGAACAGAGGATATCTAAGAGATGACTACTAACTAATTTGTGTAGGGTATTTTGTTCCTAAAATCTCTCCCTGTTTCCTGGCTTGATTATGTATTACTCAAGGGGGTGTTTTCCATTACTTAACAGCTTTGCCTTGAAGAGAGCTCACAGAAGCCTTACTCTGTTTTTCTAACCTGGAAATAAATTGAAGTGACCCACCAAATAAGTTTTGAAACAAAATAATGTTTTAAAATATGTTTGCTAGCTTCTTTTTTTCTGGTGCTTTCTTTCTCCTCTTATTTATCAATTCATGATACCATCTCTTCTTTCCTGACTTTCTGTAGGCATGTGAGAGAGCCCCATCTAACCAGTGTTTTTATTTTCATTTGAAGGCCTCTATAAAATTCCATGTTTTCAATATATGGTGTTGTGCTTGTGGAGCTGTTTATAACCTACTTTATGGACCTTAACACCATCCAGTCCTCTTGTTCCCTTTAGCTAGATGTTGAAATTAAACTGCCTGCAAAGGGTTCTTAATTTTTGAAAGTTTTTAGCTTTTTTTTTTTTTTTTTTTGCATTAGCCCAATTTTTGTTTTGCTCTATCTTTTCCTCCATGTTTTGGTGGTATAAATCAATTTGTGTTGCTCTAAGTGTCCAGCTTTCAGTCACATGTAGGGGTAGTGGAACAGAGGGGGACAGCAGGTTAAGTCAGAGGAGAATGTGTGATTCTTGCTTTGTTTGTACAGCAAGGAATTGTCCCTGAAAAGCCCCATACTCACTGGGAATGATGTGCAAGCTCCTCACTGCCTGAGACAGCTCCTGTTCAGTGGGCACTGCTCCTGTCACACACTCCAGGCCAAACAAAAGCTTTCTGGGTCCCAGCTATGCTACAGATGGCTCTGTAATACCTTTTTAAGGATGTGCAGTGAATGGGAGTGAGCTCTGCTTAACTCCCTAGCTCCTGGGAATGTCCCTAATCCTGTTGTTGTCTGCTGTCTTTTGAGCTGATTTGCATCATGTGGGTCTAGAAGTGCTGCTGTTGTTCTTGCTGCTGCTTGGACTGGGAAAACTTTGCCATCTAAACAGGAGGCAATACCTTCAAAGTCCTTTAAAAATGTAATCTTTTTTCTCTTCAAGTCCCTGATTAGGTATGAGAGGCTCCAGTGGTTTTTACTAGGTTTTTCTTTCCTCCAATATATATGTAGGGAGGCTTTATTTAAAAATAGGAGGGTTTGGGTTTTTTTTCTGAATTCTGAGTTTAGACAAGAGCTTGCTTGGATGTTGAAACACTGGGCTAAGAGTGAGACAGTTGGATTTTGCTCCAGCCTTTGCTCATGTTTTGTTTTTAAATGCATCATTTGCCCTTTTTACAGGCCCAGCTCAACGCTGGATGTAACAGGAATTTGGCTGTGTTGAATACTCACTTATACTGTAGCCAGTTTAGTGCTGCCTTGTAGTTTTCTCATCTGCCAGCTCAGGATAAGAGTACTTGCCCATTAATGGAGAAATGCTCCAATTTACCAGCCCAAGAATTAGAAATCAGAAGCCAGCCGTGCAATAAGAGAATTTACTTAAGAAGCAAGACTTGTTTTTCCCCTCAAGTGGAAACTTTTTCAATTACTTTCAGATTTCTGAATCATAACACTTGGTTTTTGCCAGCTGCTGCTGCCCAATTATACAGCTATGGATCTTGAACATCATTTGACTTGTGAAAGTTAGGGCTTCACATAAAATGGAGTAGGACAAGTAAAGAGACTTATGATAAAATCAAGAGAGGTGATAACCCTGATGTTGCAGAGACAGAGTTTCATTTGTTAGAGTTTGTAAAGTGTTTCTCAAGCCTTGTATGGCAGGAGCTGTAGAAAGAAACATTTCTGTGCCATGTGCAGCACAAATGATGTCTCTTCAAAGTGTGTGTGAAGTGAGAGCTTGGGACAGGGAAGGATTTCCCTCTCCCTTCACTAATGATCCCTGAGCAGATGCTTGTCTTCTAGGCTGCACACACACTGCTTTGTTGACAGAGTAACTCTGTGTTCTGCTGTGGCTTTTAAATATGATAAATGCAAGAATACATAAGATTTCTTAAAAAAAAAAAAAAAAAAGAAAAGAAAAAGAAAGGATAAATATATCAGAAATAAATAGTGTTTTCTGCTGTTTCAAGTATTATATTCATATTTTAATCAAATATGTGCAACAGTGATTTTCAGCATTGTAGCACTCCAAAGGGGCAGATTGTAACCTGGGACTTGCCTCCCCAGCTTCCACTACCACCAGTGAGATTTACAGAATTAAAACTGAGTGTTCCCTGACCTGCAAGGTCTGAATCTTCTTTTCACTCACGGTGATGCTATTTCCTGTGGAAAAACTTCCCGAGGTGTTTTGCTTATTCCATGACTGAAGAGTATGAGCTCTCACCTCCTGTATTTGAATTTCATGAGTGTCAGAGGGAAGCCTATCAGTGATTTGCTGAGCAAAAGGATATGTGGAAGAGCAATGAGCAACAAGCTCCAAAAGGCTTTAGGTCAGGCCTTTCTTCTAGGCTGACATTGCTGCAGTTCAGACAATTGTGGCCCTGCTAGTTTAAAATAGCCAGGTGGGTTCTTAGCACAGCATCTGCCTGGACATCAGTGTGAGCTGCAGAGCTCAGCCAAGAGGCTGAGTCAACCTTTTTTAGTTAACCTGCATTGAACCTCTGTAGGTAGCTGCTAGCATTACTCATTAGATATACCCACACAAATATAGATATTCCAGACTGTTAAGGAAGGAAATTGGCCTGTGTTGATGTGCACAGGTGGCTTCTGATAATTCCTTATATGACTGTACATTGGAATGTGCTATCAGCAGAGAGGATAAATCTCTCTTCCTTCATTCTTTTAAATGAGGAGCTCCAGGCAGTTCCCCCTCCCCTGTAGTACTCTTCTCCTCTGTTCATTTTCGTGCCAGGTCATTTCTTGCCAAAAATCCCATCTGCTCATCAGTGGCATTCCAGAGCAGGAGGTGCTCTGGGGACTCAGTGCTGATTAATAGCATCATTCATGAGCCTGTGTATGAAAGGAGGAGGAGAGAGAGATGGTGCCAACCAGAGTTGAACTAGCAAGAGCTTGAAGGTGCAGTGATCACAGCATGTCCCTTCCCTAGATAATATATTTCACTATTGTTTCCTCAAATACAGGCTTCAGTCAAGTTTAAATGTTCATGTGAAAGATAGGGGGCTTTTGCCTGGGTCAATCAGTCTTCAGAATCAGAGCAGCTTCCATGGAAATTACTCTGTTATTATCCTAATTTTCATCCCATTGTTCCTAAACATTTGCTTAAGTACACATGGTAGAAAAAAAACATCATGCAGATAGATGTGCACTCACCTGTATCTCCTCTGGAGAATTTCTCTTGCCCTCCAGCACTGATTGCTTGCATTTTGCACTCCCTTATGTGCTTTTTGGATGGGCACTTTGAATGTAGAGCATTTTGAGGTCTGTGTCTCACAATCACAGAGTCATAGAATGGTTTGGGCTGGAGGGAACCTTAAAAATCAATTATTTCCAAAACTGCTGTGGGCACAGACACCTTTGACTAGACCAGGTTGCTGAGCCCCCCAGCCAACCTCTGAGCACTTCCAGGGATGAAGCATCCACAACTTTCTTGGACAAGACATTTCAGTGCCTCCTCACCCTCATAGTAAAAAACTTCTTCCTGATAATCTAATCTAAACATCCCCTCTTTTAGTTTAACCATAATGATGATATTGTGCATGGGCTCCAGGACTAGTGTCCTCTGTGATCCAGCTGTATGAAGAATACTTTGTGCACACATCTTTTTGATTTTCCTATTTAGCTGTCCTATTTAGCTTTTTCAGTTCTCCCTATAAAATAAATTATATTAGGTAATAGTTCTTACCTTTCCTTAATCATTCTGTTGAAAAGCCCCAAATTACCTAATTTCCTGAGGGTGAGGTTCTCCATAACTGAGAATAATAGCTTTGTCACTCTATTAGCCTGTTTTCTGTCTACGCCTTTTCCCCCATCTGTGCTCCACTTTCTGTGTCATCTCTTCCCTTCCTGTCCCCTCACATTCCTCCCCCTGCTCTGAAGGAGGGGTGAGGAGAGCTCTTGTTCAGCCATGTCAGCACGTGTGTGACAAGAGGCTTGAGAAGATGGCTCACCCCAGCAGCTTCCATTGGAAGGAAAGGAACAGTGGGAAGTAGAGTCAAAGGGGTTTTGGTCTACTCAACCCCTCCACTGACAACAGCTTTGAGGAACATCACCCTTCATCTTAAAATGGGGAGAGAAAAGGTAAATGGGGGGTATTTGCCACAAAACACTAAATTCCATGCACACAAGCATTGGTTTGTCTCCTTTCACCCAGCAGTGATCCAGCCCAAACACGCATTTTTCCTCTTCCCACTCATATTTGCTCATAGGTGGTGTCTGGCTTGTTCTTGTTGGTTTTTTTCTTTCAGAAATCCATATTTGATAGTGAAATCACTGCTATTGTTTGTTTTCAACACTTCCTCTAAAATACTTATTAAGTTAAATAGAAGATAAATTGGAATAGATGTATTTTAAGTATTTTCCAGACAATGTATTTCCTTCAAACCCAAGTTCTTCCCAACTAAGACTAACATTTCCTATTTAAACTTATTAACACTGAATTAAAAGAAAGAAATTCCTGATGAATCTTCCAAAATGTTAACAGTTACATCTAAAGTAACATATTAACTTTATAGAGCAGAGGAATCCATGACTCTGAAATAGTGTAATTGTTTTGTTTTCTAAACCCTCTCCAGTGCAAATTCTTTTATAGCAGAAAAAAATGTGAGAAGATAATAGTCACAGGATGAGACTAATATACAATTACAGAGAAGTCATATGTCTTTGATCATGAAGGCTAAGGTAGGAATAACACACAGTTCTACACACTAACTTGTAATAGAAAGTGGAAACTACCTTCCCATTAGGGTAAAACCAGATTTCCAGAATTCCTTATACATCATGTAAGTGACTGCTCTCCAAATTCAGGTTGGCCAGGGCCAGTGAAGAAAATGAACTCCAGGACTGAGGGTCTCTTGTTAGGGTGTTCTAATCTCAGCTCAAAAGTTGTAATATTCTCACCTGTCAGAGACTAGTGAAAAGGCAGCATAGCTTAGAGACTAAGCCTGGGAACAAAACCAAAAGCATTCCTGGACAAAGGGCTCTACTGATTTATTAGCTCATAGGCTATTCTGAAGCTGCTTTACACAAGTGAAATAAAGAAAAATATAAAAAACACAAAAAAACAGAAAACAAACAAAAAACCAAAAGCCATGAAAAAGTCCAGAAAAGTAAGAAAGTACTCTATACTATAGATTCCATTTTATATCTTTTTCTGTCTATGAAAGCATTCTGGAAATTGCTTTTTTTTTTTTTGTTCTGTTTTGTTCTGTTTTTTACTTCACAAGAGGTTTGATTCTTAACATCCCAGATACTGTGCAGCAAATACTCTGCAGATCAAAGCAGCTGAAGGAGTTTTGACCTCCCCTCCCAGCCATCCTCAAGCCAGGATCTGGAGTTTTGGTGCTGTAGGCCCCAGATATTTTGTGCATATCCAGAAGTTTTGGTACAGTCAGCATGCAGTTCTGCTGTTTCTAAGTCAGATCCAACATTTTTAACACCACATTACTTTTGTAGTGTATTGGGTCCCTTAATTCCAAAAAACAAGTGAAGATCCTGCACGCTGGTTGGGGACTAAGCCATCTATAAAACTCACCAATTTTGCCATGGTTTGGGATGTCCTGTGCATAGAAAACTTTGATTATTCACAGAATTTTTAATAGCCTATGCTGCAGGTTTATGTTTGCCTCCTCCTTTCTTAATTTCATTGAAATTTCCACCTTTCACCCTCTCTCCTCCATGCTCTTTGTGTACCCTGCCTTGCAGAGAAGCTTTGAACAGGAGCCCCAGCAGACAGTACCACTGGCTAAGCACTCCATGTTTGCTGATTTAAATCCCATATTTCATACAGAGTGGATAAACACATGGCATGGCCAATTCCCACCAGCTGCAGAAGGCAGCACTGATTTTACCCTCCCCCCCAAATGTGCTTCCCAGCCTTGGCAAGAGGAGTTTGCTGTGTGCATCTCCCTGGAGCTGAGCTGCTGCTGCCTCAGCAGCCTGTGTGTCCACATGCCCTCCCTTCCAGGCTTGACAGGCTGTGTGTCAGGAGATTCAATTATTCTGTGGGAGAGGCTGTGAGGGAAATAGCCCGAGACAGATTTCTCAGCTATTGAGTGCTAATTCTCTGCTCCTTCCCTCTGCTCCTCTCCACAGCACAGCTCCCTGCAGGATGGAATGAAGTCAGCATTCTGGGGCTGACATGGCCAGAGCAGGAGCTGTGAAAGGCAAGGCTCTCAGATCAGTGCCCAGCTCAGGAGGGGTGGTAGGGTTCTGCCTTCTACAAATGCTGAGCAGTTGAAATGTGGGAGAAATCAATGGCAGCTCTTCAGCTTGTCTGCAGCTCTGGCCCTCTATGTACTGCTGATTTAGTAAAGACCTCTTTTTTTTCAGTCTGTCCACTAGTAAACAAGGCAGCTTTCTCATCTTTCTTGATTTTCTTCTACTTTCTACCATTTTTCTACCCTCATGCAGACTTCCCTCTCTATTTTCATGGCTGTTTCAGGTGTTTCATGTTGCATAGGTTTTGCTGTCTGAAAGTTAGGCTATTAATTTAGGTTGGTTTTGAGGCTTTCTTGACAGCCACCCCAAGACAACTATTTATTATGGAATAATTCATTCTTTGGAATTCTTCCCCCCCTCTCTTCCCACTGATTAAAGCACCATACAGGAGGGTTAGACAAGACAATTATTGGAGTTTAAGGGCAGTATCTGCATATCCATCGCAGTAGGCTCAGTCTGATTCTTGAATTAGGTTCCCAAAGATGCTGAATCTTTGCTTCCAGAGGGTGCTGGTTTTTAATCTGATTCCCTTCTGTCTGTGGGAGCTGAAATTATCAGCCTACAGAAGAGCATGTGGGGCTGACTGGCTTGGTTTCTAAGTAGGTTGGCTGACTCTTCTTATGGCTCTGTGGCTGCAGAACTTACCTAGAATATTATTTTATGAGTGCAAGAGAACGGGACAGGAGAGGGAGTAAGAAAAACTGGCAAAATAGAAAGATAAGGGAAAGGGAAAAGAAGCTGAATATAGAATGAGAAAATCAGGGGAAAGAGGCAGGATGGAAGAAGGGGAAAAGAATAATAAAGAAAAATAAGGAAGGTAAGAATAAGAAAGGTGAAAGTGGGATACAACTGGGGAAAAGGATGAGGATGGCAGATGGAGGGAATATATGAGGGAGGCTAAAAGAGAGTGAGAACAGGAATCTGGCAGAGTACAAGAGAAATGCATATTAAGAGTTAATTCTCTTCCCACTGCAATAGTCCTGTTAGGAAAAAAACAGGCATCTAACAGACAGCATGTCAACTTGAAGTACCATGCAAAAAAATTAATATTACACTACATATGATTTGTAAAACTCCATCCCCTGTGGAACATATTGTGATGGAAAAAAACTTTGGGTGTGTCAGAATGAGACTTTGTGTTTGATGGTAAATTGTCCTGTCTTTGCATCACATACCTGGCACTGGTTCACAAGCTGACAAAAGCTCACACTGGGAAGAAGTAGAGGTGAGAGGTCTTGGAGGGGCAGAGGTACACTGAGGGAATTTGTGCAGATTAATGCTTCTAACAGAAACATCTATAAGAGACTGGTAAGAATAGGAGAAAGTGCACGAGAGAGAATAAAAGATATGAGATGGAAAAGTATAACCAGTGAGCAGGTGGGGGGGAAATGTCCTATTCCTATCTTTTAATCTGTGAATTCCTTTCTGATGTTTGTTATTTTCCTTCTCTGGCATTTCATTATGTTCAGCTCCTTCTGTATTTTTCTTTTGCCTCTGTTTCCCCATGTTCTACTTCAGCCAAAAGCCCTTTCCAAACCCTTTTTCCTTACATATCCTCCCTGCCTTTTCCTGGGCTCTCTGACATGTAACCAGTGTTTCCCTTTTGCCCCTTACTCCATTTTTGTCTTTCACACTTCTCTTTCTTACCCACTTATGGGTTTTTTGTGGACTTTACTTCCTTGTCCAAAAATTAGAGATCCTTGCTATGGTGTTCTGTATCACCAGTGTGTTACTGTTACATGTATACATATACTTATTTATATGTACACATAAATGTGCATATATATGTACATACATGTGTGTATATATATGTACACACAATATTCCAAACCAGAACTGGTTAATTTGGTCATAAGACAAAGCCTGGGTGTTATTCTTACTGTAAGCATTTACAGTTCTCTGCTCCCCCTTGGGCTTCTATATTTTTGGGGGGCTTAGTATAGGTATGAAGTGAGACTATAAATACTCTATTTTTTCTACTCTAGTTTTCTAAGGAAACTGCATATTAAGACTGAGAGAGAAACAGAAATTAGAGCTACTTCTTCCTCTCAATTCAGTCTGAACCTTTTTGGCCAAATCAGTTAGAGAAGCCCCTGCAGGAATGACTCCTTGGACATCAGCAGATCTGTTTGGGAAAGTTGCTCTGAAATGTACATCCACAGCTGGCCAGGGTCCATAAGTTCCTCTAGATATGAGATCATGCCTGACATCCTTCTGAGCTCTCCTCTTCTCCTGGTTCCCACTGAGTTGCATTAGTGCCCTATAGTCCCAGCACCTTTCCAAATGCCAGGGAGCTGGGAGGGCACAGGCTCACTCATGGGAGCAGCAGTCCTTCTGTGCCTCCCCAGTGTGCTCCTTTCTTGCCCAAAACAAAACAACCAAACCCCAGATCTCTTCTGATATGGCAAGGAAGCTTAGTTTACTTCAGCCCTGAGTCATGGCAAGTTACAGAGGGTCAGGATTTGCACAGAAGCAGTAGATTTTTGGAAGCCCAGAAAGAGACCAGCAGTGATTTGCAGGTAGCATCCTTGCTGAGACCAAGAATGCAGCAGCTTCTAGCATAGTGAGTCAACAAACTGTGGGGAAAATGTTTCCATCTTCTGGGTTTGAAAATCTCTGCTATTTGCTTTTTTTGTGGTGCTATCCTTTTGGTTCATTCCTTTTACAAAGCCAAAGACCTTAAAGCCAGAAGACACAAGACATTGTAATGGTGAGACCTTTTATAGAACACAGGCAATTTAATTTCATTGACTTCCATTTGTATGGAAGCTGATAACTTGTATTTGGTGGAAGCACATTTTCCAAAAAGGCATCAACCCTTGATGTGAGGAGTCTGAGAGATGGAGAAGTTACTGATTCTCTTGGTAGTTTGTTCCAGTAGTTAAACACTTGCAGCATTTCTCATTTGTGCCTCATTTCTCATTTGAAGGTGTTTCACTCTACAGGCTTGCATTCACCCATTTTTCTATAGAACCTTAATCTTCCTCAAGGTCCCTGCTTTCCCAGTGGCAGTGTCTTGCTTTGCAGGCATCATCTGCATTCCTTAGTCCTTAACATATTACTCTCTATTTGGCTGAATTAAAATGTATTCAATTTGAACAGGTATAATTTAGAAGGGATCTACTTTATTCAATATTTCTGCTTCTCTACTAGTCTTTGCAAAGTTCACCTCAAGTATTTTGCATTTATTTCTACATTGGTAATGAGATGTAAAATCACATTCTGTTTACTCATGATATATGCAGAACCTCACTCCAAATCCTCCTACTGAATGATGATTCTGTTCTTTGTTCCTCTTTGAGATTCTCAGACAGTCCTCAATTCATTGAATAGGTACTTTACTGTCAAGGTATAATGCAATTTAAATCACACTGCTATGAGATAATAAGTCACAAACTCTACAAAAGCCAAAATTTCTGTAGTATAATCACTTACCTTTGTCAATGTAGTTTGTAATTTAATTAGAGTATGAAACTCTATTGCTTTAAAAATACTTTGTTCCCATAATCTTGTGTTTCTTGGCATGAATTTTATTGATACTGTTTTGTATATTTAACACTGATTCAGCATTTCTGTGATCTTTCCTGTGAGTATTGGCAGGCTGAGAACCCTCCCTTCTTCCCTTGCCCTTTTGGATTGTTGACTCAACATTAAGATTCCCCCAGTCCTACCAAATTCCTCAACGTTCTACAGCGTATTAAAAATTAACATTACAGTGCTGAGGGATGCTTATAAGCCAATTTTTCAAGAACTGTGGGTATTGGCTGTTTGGCCTGTAGAACTCGTCCCTGGTTCCCAATAGGTTTGGAATTAATTATTGCCAACTCAGTAAATATTAAATATATACATAGTGTGTTAAAAAGCAGGACCAAGGAATACTGGGGCCAGCCTCTTCTCCCTTACAGCTAGTGACAGAACAAGCTTCAAATTACACCCAGGAATTTTTAGACTGGACATCAGGAAAAAGTTTTCACTGGTGGTCAGGCATTGGAATAGGCTGCCCAGGGAGGTGGTGGAGTCACCAATCCTGGGAGTGCTCAAGAAACAGCTGAACTTGGTGCCATGGTGTAGTTGGTATGGTGGGTTCAGTCAAGGCTTGGAGTCAATGACCTTGGAGGTCTTTTCCAACCTTAATGGTTCTATGATTTTGTTATTCTTAAATCTGTCAGCCAGGCATTTTTCCTTAATTTCTTCAGTTACTTACACCCCATACAATTTTCATTTGTATTGATTGCCACCTGTAACTGCTGCCTTACATTTTACCATATGTTGCTTTAATTTCTAATTACTGCTTTATTTGCCATCAAACCAAACATTGTTTTCTTATCCAATGTTTTAAGCTTTTCACCATGGCACCAGCATTTTGACTAGTCAATTAACTCATATAAAGTACTTCCACTTTTCAGTCATGTCACTTCTCTAATTTTTGGTCCCTTCTAAGTTTCACTCAAATTTTCTTCAAATACCTTCTCTTGAAGCCTTAAGAGCATTTGTTGGTACCTGTGTACTTAGTATGCATGTGGGTATGGGTATGTAAGCATTCCTTGCAGATGCTGAACTTTTGTTGCCCTTATTGATTGTAACCTGGCCATGATATTTGGTTTCCAGGCAACTGTCATTTTTCAATCCAATGATTAATTTATCTTCTCATAGGAAAAAGAGAGGAATAGAATATTTATTTTTTTTTCACCATTTCTTGTTTTCATGCAATTCTGAGCAAAACATTATAGTCTTTTTTCCCCCTCATTGTTTCCTGACTTAAAAAAGTTACTCTTTCTGTAACTGCCTCCCCTGATTTTTTTTTTTTTTTTTTTTTTTTTTTTTTTTTTTTTTTGCTTCTGGTCATACCCTTCCAATTTTTAAAATAAATTCTTTTCCTACATGGATATCATAGATTACTATGAAGAAACAATAATATTTCAATATTCTTCTTTCCTATCTTTTTTTTAACATACAGCTTGATATTTAATTTGTCCTGAAGATTGCCTTTGTCACACACTAAACTGTCCATGGAGTTCATAGATAATTTAGAAGTCAGTAATGTGGGCAATGAGTCCAAGTCATTCCTTCTGGTACCTTACATTTTTCAGCACCAAGTTTCATTTCTTGTCTTTGTGCTCATTCACAGGTTCAGCAGGTTGAGCTGAAAGTTTTTATCAACTTCTTCAATCTTGATCAAAATAAATAAATGGCATTGTTCAGAGGTTCAATCCTCCTTTTCACTCATTTTCATAGATCCCTTCTAAATATGTATCAGAAACCTCCGATCTTTTGCCACACAATTTTCCTGCTACTTCAAAGGCAGAAGAGAATGTTTTGAAGAACCCAAATGTTTTTGGAGTGTAAAATGTTTTTTAAAATCCTGAGTTAGGAACCATTCTGGTGACCTGCTGTTACCTGTCTGGGTAGTGTTGAAATCCCCTTCTCAGCCACCAAAAGCTTCTTTCTTCTACTTAAGTTCCTCTTTGCAGAGATGTCCTCATTTCTCTCAACAGTTAATTTTGGAGCAGTTTTGATAACAATGGGATAAACAGTGTCAGGTCAACTAAGAGCAGTTTCCTGTTAATAAACTGAACAGACATCCTCACAGGAGGTCAGCAAAGACTGATTTGTCATTATGGACAACACAAACCAAGTTCAGTTCTCAGTTACCTGACTTCAGTGAAGCTGTGTTAAGATAATGGGACTAGAATTTCAATAAAGGTGCAGTTTTTATTTTTGCTTTTGGCTATCTTCAGCTAAGTGATAAGTAAGAAGCCTTCATGAAAAAATCCTGATTATTCATGGTTTCAAGTACTCTTCCCTGCCCTGCTTGTCCCTTATTACTGTGGCTGTGGTGATCAGCTAAGTGGTGCTAAAATGATGGATGTCATCTTCTGCTGGGAGTAGAAATTGTCATTCAGACAGGGAAGCACTTGGTTTTCATTCTTTCCTTGTTTGGATTTATGTGGGCAATCATCAGCAGGACACTTTTTGGATCTGAAATTGGGTCTGCAGACAACTTTCTCTGCTGAAATGTGTGATGTGTATTCAATCACTGCTATAAATAAAGGACATCTATATAAGCCAGATATTAGCTATGTTAGCTCAGTATAATGGACAATAAAAGCAGCTTCCAGAATGTTTAATTGGGGGGGAGTTTGCTGTTTATTGGAATGAAACCTGAATGCAAATTAATGCTTCCTGGAGTATCACTACTGTTTGCTCTCCACACTGGATGGAGAAAGATAAGGAGAGGAAAGTGGGAAAATTGCCCCCTGGCACATCTCTGCCAGCTTTTGGTTTCAGTCAGGCAGTAAGTCCATGCACGCATCAGTTCTGATGAGCTGATAAACAAATCTATCAAATTTGCCAAGTCTGTGGGAATCCCAGGCTGTCTAATGGTAGATGGAGGTAGGGGTTACAGCAGGATGGAATTTACTATAGCTGCCAGCTGAAATACAATAATGATATAGTCATAAATATATTGCTGCTCCAGCAGAGAGAGCAGAACTTCTGGGGCTGCATGAAATTTGGGTATAAAAGTGGCAGCAGTGGGAGACCTGGAGGATATTTAGCATAAGGCAGCAGGAGATATCCAGGGGCTTGGGAGATGTGGCAAATGGAGGAGGTTGCAGTCTGTGAAGCACAGTAGTCCAAAACTTAGATCATTTATTGTATTTAAAATGAAAATGATACACATTTTAGATAATGCTATAATTTTATCATGGTGTTTAGTAACTGGATGAAATAATTAGTTTCTCTGTGGACTAATACCCTCTTTAATTTACTGTATGCTGAACATACAAGGATGCACACACATGTTTTACCAACCGTTCTCTTGTTGCTTCCAAAGGGAATTAATTTTGAGTCAGGGACATTTTAGGTGGTATTGTATTACTTTAACATTTTGCTAAGATGTGTTTTGAGTTATGAATTATCAGTGCACTCAGTCTGTGTAAAGCCTGAACTGACAAGCTTATTTGTGTGGGAACTAAAATCACATCATACACAGGCCAGGGTGAGGATCTTCAGTTCAATTAGTGGATGTGACAAAGGCTGTGGGTTGACTTTAGTTGAAGCCTTGAACCACTTCCCACAACATTCTCAGAGAAACTGGCTGCTCATGGCTTGGTCAGGTGCACTTTTCAAGGGATAAAAATTGTCTGGATGATCAGGCTTAGAGGCTTGTGGTGAGTGGTGTTACATCCTCCTTGGGGCTGGTCACTAGTGGTGCTCCCCAGGGCTCAGACCTGTGTAATACCATGATCAGTTATCAGGGTGAGTGCTCTCTGTCAGGTGACAGCAAGAAGAATGGGTGTGTTGACCTGCTGGAGGGTAGGAAGGCTTTGCAGAAAGATCTGGACAGGCTGAATCAATGGGATGAGGCCAGAGGTAGGAGGGTCATGGGAGACCTTATTGCTGCCACTGCCTGAAGGAACACAGAGCCCAGGCTCTTCTCCCAAGGAGCAAGTGATGGGACAAGAGGAAATGGCCTTAACTTGTTCCAGGGAAGGTTTTAGTTTGTTTATAAGAAAAAAGTCTTTATCAAAATAGCTGTCAGACATTTGAACAGGCTGCCTAGGGAAGTGATGGAGGCACTATTCCTGGAGCTATGTAAAGGTGGCTCTTAAGGACATGGTTTAATGGTGAGGCTGATGGTGCTTGCCTAACAGTTGGGCTCAATGATCCTAGAGGTCTTTTCAACCTCAACTATTCCATTCTAAGAGCATTTGGCATCAAAGTTGGTTTTGACCTTCTCTCTAAATACATATTAGGTTAAACACAGGCACAAAGAGCTGAGGAGAGATGTGAGGTGAGCTTTGAACACTCAGTAATTCTGCCAGGAGGGATCAGCAGCAGCTCCTGTGCAGGCAGAATTGCAGAGACAATTTCACTGATATGAGCAAACTCTTTTTGATTACTTGGGTGAGAAGACAGAGGAAAAGAGGAACGGACAAAGTGACATTTCAATTAAATCAGTGCTTAAGAAAAATATTTAAGGAAGTAGATGGAAGAAAGATAGGGAAAACATAAACAAAACAAACAAAAGTCCCCAGGAGCTCTGTGGCGTTAATCTAACCTTCAGCATGACTGAAAACTGCACAGGCAGGTAAGCAGCATTATTGATGTTTGAAGTAATTACTTCAGCAGGCACTGCTATCAAAATTCATAGTGATTGATTTCCCACTAGTCAGCTTATCTGTCTGAGAATAAGTTCACTGGAAAGCAGCTTATAACCCCTTCCTAATAAGCCATGGCACATCACTGGAGAAAATAGCATCAGGCTCGTTTTGTTTTGCATTCACTGCTGTTAAAGGTTGAATCATTCAAAATTTTAAGACACCAGGCAGTTTTCTTCTCCAAACAGCCTAAGAAGACAGAGATCTGCACTTCCCAAGCAACCTGTCCTTGTCGTCCTTGCTACAGAGTCAATTGAAGGAGACTTTCAAACTGAATTTCTTTCAGTCAAAACAGGGGAAAGTGATATCTGAACACACACAACACACATATTTTAAAGGTGGTTTTCAAACACAGAATATTTTCCATAGGCTGACTGAGAGCTGGTTCAACCAGAACAGTGGAGGACATAATTGAGGTGCCTTAGGCCACAACAGTAATGTTGCTGTATATGCATTTGTCAGCATCAGGTTAAATCCATGTTCCCTCAAGGTACAGATTCAGGTCTGAATCTGAGGTGAAGTCTTTAAGGTCAGGTTGGATGAAGGTTGCTCTGGGGCTGTTTTCCCTGAAGACTTAGAAGACATGATCCATGTCATCACAGCCTGTAAAGAACCACAGTGTTGTGACAAGAACATGACTAAACATCTCTCATGTCCCAAATGTCCTGATTGAAGTTAACAAACAGGGAATTACTGTCCGTGACATTGCAACAATTATCCAGGCAACTGCAACCTCCATCCCACCTCTGGACAGGGATGCATGACTTCTAGAGAAAGCCTACCAAGCTGGAGTGGGAAGGGCTTTCTCTTTTCCCATCCATTTTTTTAAAAAACAGCCATGGGCTTGAAAACAGCAGCCAAGACATGGAGCTCTAACACCAGGTCAGCATCTGTAAGAATCTGGACCTTTATTTCACTCCAGCCTGTGTTGTCTGGCAGTCATCTATTCCCACAGATCAAAGCACAGGAAAAAATGAAATGAAGGACAAGTGCAAGAGGCTTAACCAGCAGTCTCCTGGATTTGTGTCAGTCTGTGTCAGGAGGCACATCATCTGCAAGTGTTTTTCCTTTTCCTTTTGGCTGTTTCCTGTGCACAGAGAGCCAGAATGCTTCCTTGTGCAGATAGTTGTTTCCCTCTGCCATCTGGCAGGGTGCACAACACAAGAGGCAATGGTGCTGTTTGTCAGAAGGGAAAAATTTGCTGGATCAGTTTTATGGAGGAAAAAAGAGGGAAGAAGAGGGTGCAGGAAAACCATTTAGTACAACTGACAGAGTAAAGAGAAGAGCTGAGTGAAATAATTTCTCAGGGAAGATAGACTGCTCCTTCCAGGACCCAACAGCTGCCTGCCTGGAGTCTGTGCATGAGAGATGGAGGCAAAGGCAGGAGGGGAGTTTGGACCTAAACTTTCACAGAGGATTCAAAGAGAACTTTGGGAGGATGTGTCCAGAAGTGTCCAGGGCTCCTTCTGCTGCCCATCTACACTGTTCAGACAACCAGGGAAAGTTCTGTAAGCTCCTTTGCCAGGAAAGTCCTCAGCATGTGGCAGAGGAGCTCTGGGTGGTACAAATAGCACATCCCAGCAGTGCCAGGTGGGCTGGGACTCTTCAGATGGTGTGACAGAGTGGCAGGCATGGGAGCCCTTTCTTCTCTCTGCTGTACCCAGCAGGCTCTGGAGACATCAGAGGCTCCACATGTTCTCACCATGGTCTGCAAACCAATATGCCAAGCCTGGGCTTTGGCCCACATTACCAATAGGCTTCTGTGCTCTTTTTATCCTTCTGTGTTTCCAGTGCACTGAGCTACAGCATGACCCAAATTTCTGCATCACCCTTCTGGCTTGTAACACTGTGCTTCTATTTCAGTGCCTGACTCCCTGGTCAGCACGGAGATCCTCTTGTTCCATGGGAGTCTGGCAAGGATGGGGGAGCAGATGGTCACAACAACACAGTGAGGTTATATGGAAACTGTCTCTGCTGGGGGCACATTTGTCTCAGATGCACAGGGATGGCTGCATCTTGTCACAGCTAAAAGGAAGGTAGATGAGGATACAACTGGTATTATCTATCCCTTTATCCTACCAAACCTTTAACTTCTTCCCTGCATATTTGTATCTGTTCCCACTTTCTCTGGATGGGTGCTGCAGCAGCTCAGTGCTCTGATTCCTGCAGAGTCAGGAGGTGAAGTGCAGAATGCAGACAGGATGGATCCCTGGAGGCTGGAAAGTCTCTCTCCTTCTCTAATTGTTTCTGACGTTTCACCTGACACATCCTGAGCGAGCACATCACCCCTGATTCTGGGGGTGATAAAATGTTTGGATCTCCGAATGCGTAGCTGTGTTCTTTGTTGACAAGAGATCAAAGATGTCAGAATTCTGGGGAAAAAAATCCCACAAAAAAGAGAGACTGAAAAGCAAAATAGATGACAGAAATGGAGAAGAAAGTCAAGTAGAAATAGGAACAATTGCCTAGAGACAGGTGGACAGATGCCTAGCAAATCAGAGAGACAGACGGCTGTGGTGGAAAGACAGCATGCTCCTTGCTGTTCTTGGGCTGTAATTATCAGCTATTTAGGCACTAAGCCCAGGCAAACCAGTTATTATCAGTATTCAACAGCTCAGAGGTGAAGCCCAAAGCAATTAATGCCCTTTGAGATCTCGGGACCAACTACAATGAGCACTGATTTTAAGCAGAGTGTTTGTGGGGAGGGAGGGATTAGGACTTTTTCATTACATAAGGAAGAGGAGAGGGGGAATCTCTTGGTGAGCAAAACAAGTATGAACTGCAAGAGAGCTAGAACCTGCACACAGGGAGTGACTATTGATCACATCTTCTCTACAAGCAACCCTTATTCTTAAAATGAGAAATTGCTGTCCAAGCTCATTGAGTTCTTCTGAGAAAGCAGAAGTGCTGAGAAATACATCATGAGGAGAGCAGGAAAAAACATGGTCTGTGAAGGGCAGGAACACCTCACCCCTGTTGTTTTCATTTGGTCTGGTGTAGCTGTAGCATCTGAAAAGGTGATAAGACTCATACTATGGGATGGAGGGAAGGAAAGGAGGAGGGATGTGCACTTTCCTGGGTGGAGGGCTGAAGTCCAGAAGCAGGACTCTCCTTTACTTGGTATTCATATTTTGCCATGACTAGAAAACCATCCTCCTCCTCCTGATCTGGTCCTGTAGTGATAAAAGGCACATGGTGTGTCATTACAGTGTTTTTCAAGGAAACACAGAAGAGTATCCTAAAGGAAACATTCCAAAGAAACTTTCAAAGACTGTGTAGCGTGCATGTTTTAGCATTAACAGCCATATGTGTGCAATTGCCATATATACACACACACAGATGTAGGTGGTGGCTCAACAACTGGTGCTGGGCATTCCTGAGTCTGAAACCTTGAGAAAACATGAAGTCCCAGCACAAGAAATTCTGTTTGCCAAGGCAACTGGAAGCTTGGATCTCCTCCTGACCCTGAGCTGCTGCTAGCTGCTCCTTGGCTCAGAAAATGAAGTGTGAGTAACTGAGAACTTGGTGGAATTATGCTGGGATACTTTCCCCTAGGTGTTAAACATGTTTGGGGATGAACAGCAGAGCCAGCAGTTTATGACTAAGGATGCACAAATTAATAGTGTATTTTGATGCTTCTAATTAGCCCCTCAAGCACAGCACAGAACCTGCTTGGAAAACCCAAGCTTGTAAACTGCTGCTTTGCTCTGAAGCCTGTTCTAATAGTGAGAAGAAAGTGTTTTGAAGAAGGCACATATGTGAAATAGCTGTCAATCCTCCTTAGAGCCAACATGGTTTTTGTTATATGCTCCTGGTAAACACCTTCCTTTATACTTTGAGCTGTATTTCTTATATAAACTCGCTCTTCAAAAATTTCAAGTGCAGGAACAGCTGGCACATAGTAAGAATGGCAGGAGAGAGGGAGAAGATTCAAGAGAGAAAATGCATTTCCCTGGGCTCTGAAAAGATGGAGAAATGAGAAAAGCTGGTTGAATGAAAGGGAGCTGGTAGCCACAGCTGTGGTGGAGGCTCTTTCATCCCACAGAGATGAAGCTGTGCAGGGTAGGGCCTCGTGACAGCAGGTGTTGTGGAGCAAAAAGCAGCAAGGAAAACATTTCTTTCACCAATGCAAATTTCAAAAGTTCTTCCATCGCTGCAAGCAAAACACCCATGACCAGTAGGTTGACTGATGCTTTGAGTGGGGCATGGAGACACCCACATGTCTAAACAGGGTAATTAGAGCAAATGTTTGAATTCTCTGATCCACTTATTTATTTGTTCAACCTGCAGCTTTTCTTGAGGGCTCACAGTTCTGAAGCAGAACTAAAGCTGACTCAGGGAATGATGCTGAGATTTTTTTCCTTGTGGATCTAACAGCATCCCTAAGTGAACCCAAGTGAACAGTGGGGAGCAGTGGAGGCACCATGCTCCTTCCACCAGGCAAGGATCAGAGCTGCTCTCTGTGCTGTGCAGCCCCTTTGCAGAAACCCACAGACTTTTTGCTCCACAAATGGTAGGAGATGCTTGAAAATTGAGTATTTTCTCTCACTGCTTTCATCTTTATTTTATTATTTTTGTTTTGCCAAGCCCATTGCTTTCTTCCAGGTATTTTGAACACAGCTAGAAATTCATAGGGCTTGATTGCTTATTTTCTCTTTTACTTTAGATCCTGGCATGGCATCAGTGTACCAATTGAGATTTATTAGGTTCATGCTGTTGTCTGACCAGTGATACAGCCCAGAATGTTTGCTTGAGACTATTCTTCCTTTAAACAGAGCCTTGCACCCAGCAGGTGCATGTGGGTGCCTTTGAAGCCCTTGCTTCAGTCATTTTTGAGGAAGATGGCACAACATGGTGACAGCTGGCTTTTTCTGATATAATAGTTTCTGTAATCACCACATTGGGTTTTAGTCTGGTGATGAGAGAACATTTAAAAAAAATACACATTTAAATATCAGAGAAGACCTATGTAAGATGTTTGGAAATGTCCTGTCCCCTGGATGTCTTGCTAGACTTTCATAAACAGAGGTGAGGCTTTTCTGGGTTAATTCCATGTAGTTTTGCACAGAGTCTGCTATGTGAGGAGATGGGATTTGGAAAGTTTATTGACTGTGGAATGCTTATGTGGTACAGACATGATAAATGAAGCTGGTAGATTGTGCTTCCTCTGTCAACTTTGTGTCTTGATTTATGGAGCTTTCAATGTTTTAGGGCTCCATAGCACTATAATTCCAGAGCATGCAGGAATTGCCTACTTTGGGACTTGATCCAAAACTCTTTCCATGTTTACTGAAAATCTTGATATCTTTTGGAGCAGATATTCTTCTTGTTTCATTCTTCTGCAAGAAAATGGAGCGAAATGTGTTGCTGCAAAAAAAACCCAAATAAACCAAAAAAGCCCACAGAAGAGCCTCCAACAAAATCCCAAAACACAAAAGAAAGAAAAGCAAGTTAGGAATGTGTCTTTATTCAGTGGGCTGGGTAATGATTTTAGGTGCTGACTCTGCTGGCAGTTTGGCATAATTTTTTCCCCAGCCTGCCCTTCTCTAGCTTTGTTTGGAGGGAGGGAATGGAAGCTCCCAGTAGCATCCCTTGGAGCTCCAATCTGC
Organism: Erithacus rubecula; assembly: GCF_903797595.1. Taxonomy (NCBI): domain Eukaryota; kingdom Metazoa; phylum Chordata; class Aves; order Passeriformes; family Muscicapidae; genus Erithacus; species Erithacus rubecula. Next base: position 4,068,595 of record NC_136686.1, read on the forward strand.
TCCCCATCCCTCCCCTTCTCCCCTCTACTTCCTCCCCTCTCACTCTGCCTCTTTGTGCTGCATGTTCCCTTTTCAAAAAGTAATTTCATGGCTCATGCACTTAAGATTCCATCAGAAAGTCGAGTCTTTGATCAGGCAGACAGACGCCCTGCTGGGATTTCATTGGCAAATCACAATTCCCTTAATTAAGACTATGTGTCTTTATATCACTAAACTGATTCCAGCTGGGTCCCTGCTCGTTTTACATCCAGATTTACCTAGACTGTGGATTCTTACCCCCTGTGACTCTAGAGGAACAAAAACCATTTAAAGACTTTCCATTCCCAGTCTCTTTTCCCAGCTGCTTCTCCCCACTGGTACAGCAGTCAGTGTGGGCTGGGAGCTAAACCTCTCCCTCAGTCTTGTTTGCACTCTCTTCCCAATCAGGAGAAATGGTTTTTCAGGGATTTGCTGTTTCTTTCCTGTGCTTGGAAGCTGGGAATCAGTAGTAGAAAGGGAATTGAACTTGCCTGATGCTTCTAATTTATTTTTTTTTTCCAGAAGCCATGTTTTTAAAAAGAGTCAGAAAGATGCTAAAATTCAGCATCATTTTCTCCTCCTTCCCATCTTTCCTTAGCTATCCATTAAAGGTGCAGCAGGTTAAGAATACTCATTTATGGTAATCACAGGTCCTGTGTGGGAGAGGCTTTGGTGACATTTCTGCTATGCTGGGTTTGCTTGTTGTATTAGTCATGCCAAGGCAAGCATCTCTCTGGAGACAAAATACACAGCCCTGCCTACAAAGTGTGTGCTCTGCTCTGGCCAAGGAAATGATGCTCTGGGGGGAGTTTCAAAACAGACAGTCATCTGCATTTTCCCTTCGTCCTCTTCAATTTCCTGTCTCCCCTGAGTGAAGCCCTGACACCTTCTCCAGGGAGAGGAAACTTCCATAGCAAGCTGCTAATGGCCCTGATTACAGGGATGGCAGCTGGCATGGCTGCACCCAGCCTCTGATCCCAGAGCCTGTCTGGGCAGGATTAAAGGAGGTTCAGGGTTGGGGCTGCTCAGTGCACCCAGCCCAATAGTACAACTGTGTTTGCTGTGTGCCAGAGAGAAGAGCCTGGCTCCTCTGGAGCAAATCCTTTAGGCTTTTCCAGAATCATCAGTGCATGGACTAAAAAACATGCCCACAGCTTGAGAAATGTCCCCATAAATGTGTTTGCAGGTGGGTGCAGTCAGACTGCCCTAAACGTGGGGAATGGCTGTCTCTGGGTGGGATGCCACTCCAGGCTCTGACATCTCTGCAGGTGACAGCCCTGTGGCCAGCAAACCTGGCTGCTGGCTCAGCACTGGCACGTGGGAGGCTGTTGGCTGCACATGCAGTCATGTTTAAAATTAACAGCCAGAAAACAGGGCAGCTTTAATGGCCAGCAAAGCCTGGCCTGGCAATTCCTAAGCTGAGTTGCCCTCTTAAAAAATGAATCAAAAGTCTCGACTCAGGACGCATCCTCTTCCAGAGACTGATGCTTCTTCTGATTCTTCATGTGGAATTCTTTGCTTGAAAATGCCTCCTTAATGATGTGCCTGCAGGGCTTCAAACCCTGTCCTGGGAATAGAGTGGTTTTGTTTTGGCCAGAGCAGAGCTTGTCTTTAAAGAAGCTCCATTTTAAGGGCATGGCATATTTCCTGCTGCTGCTCCCAGCAAGATGAGTTTTCAGTTCAGTCAAACAGGCTCCTGCCTCAGCTAAACCTTATTTTGCTCTGTACATGGTAATAAAAATGTTCACTGAAAACATTAATAGGACTTGCACTTAGATGAGTTTTTGATTTGAGGGTTCCAAAGCTCTTTTTAGTAAGATTGCTGATTATGCTCCATGGTAAAAAGAGATTAGATCAAAAGGAGTTGAGAATCCCTGTTTTGTTTGAGAGACAGAACAAACCTATCCCAAATGTACAGATAGTACATTCTTTGAGTAGAAAATGAATTTTACGAGCTTTATAAATAACTTTATAATTAATTTTTTGTTAAAATTAAATTAAAATCTCATACTTTATAGAATGTTAACATCTATGTTTATCTTTGTCTTGTCCCAGATCATCTTAATGGAATGATAGAGACACATTAAACTTATATATAGTTAAAATTAATTGAAGTCTTGCTCATAGTCTCTTTGTAAAGAAATTAGGATGTAATTAAGCTAAGTTGTTAATGATGTCTAGATGCTGTGGTGATTGGGGTCTGTGCCAGACTTGGGTCACTTGTAAAAAAGCACAGTAAAAAATTGCAAAGCATCCAGTGCTGTTACAGTTAAGAGTACCAGTAACTTATCAATAAAAATAGTAGAGGAGAACATCTAACTGCACAAATTCTGGATATTCATAGCTGACTTCATATATAAGAGAAAGCAACTGCATTGAGATAAGAAATGAAGAGATAAGGTACCCAAACTCTCTTACCTTAGCCCTGATGAGATATCACAAGAGGAGGAAGTGGAAAATCAATGATGATGCATTTTACAAACAATTTAAATCCCATCTAGGACCAAAAGACTGATGTCATTCTTGTCCACGCTGAACCATAATCATTGCATCTGTCCACTGACATCCCTAATATTTTCTTTTGACCTGATAAGGAATCTAATACCTGACTACAGCTTTTCACATGTCTTGAAAGTCACAGGGAGGGTGTTAAGATGTGTCAGCCTTGTGAGAGAGAGAAAGGAGATGGGAGGAAATTATAGGGGGATGTTAGGAAGGAAAAGGAGGTGTGTGTTAAGAAAGAAAAAGTGAAAGACAATGCACAATGAAGACAAGCAGAGAAGGGCAGGTTGAGAAAAGCAGGGATTTGCACCAGAGCTGGGGTTGGAGGGACAGATAGAAGGGAAGGTGGGGAGATGGCTGGAGGAGCAGGTCAGCAGCTGTAGATGGAAGGCTGTTATATTTTCCTAAAATACAGATATTGGCATGAATTGGACTTGAGTGTTGGCTTTCTAGATAGACAGGTCTCAGTTAAAGGAAAAGGGAATGGGGTTCTGGACCCTGATAAAATGCATCTCATCTTTTGGTGCCTTAGCATTTGGCAGAATATTTAATGTGCAGATCACTGTTGTCTGAGACACAACTGTCTGCCTTGTGCTAATTACCAGGGGAAAAGGGAGATAAATCCTGCCTGCAGCCTGGTGGAGAGCAGAAGTAAATCCTGGCCCCAGTGTGCATAGCTTCCTGAAACAGTTTGAGTTTTCTGAGGTTTTTTCTTACTGCACATACACAAGCACTACACAACCAGGAAGAAAGCTCTTCTTCCCCAATCAAAAGCTGTTTATTCCATCTCTCACATGTGTGTTTATTATATCTGTCTGCTGCTCTGTACCAGGTTGAGGCGTGTGTTTTGATGTGCAAATGTGGCAGGGCTGCCTGCAATCTTTTATTTCCCTTTCAGCATCTCATACTGCAGGATGAGATGAAAGAGGTGAAGTGAATTAGGGATCTCCTAAGCACAGCTTTTTGGAAATGTGTGACTGTTAGCAATACACAGTGGGCCCTTCCCTCCATTTGTTCCCCCTCCTTCACATATGTACCCACATAGTTTCAAATGCTGTATCAGATCTAGGGAGACCCATTAGGAAATGAGCAAACCAGCCAATACAGATGAACCAAGACACTTCTCAAAAGTGAGAAAATGTGCTACAAGGATTCCAGATCCCAAATCACTTGAGTCACTCGTGTGGAGGCACAAAAATGGAACCATATGTTATCTCAAAAACAAAATATTTGAGAATCAATTCTGATTTTACCACTTCTGTCAAAGCTTGGCTTCCCAGTTTAGCATTCTCATTCTTGCCAGGGATATCAATAGCTCTCTGCCACTGCTCAGGTGCTGCACTGATGGACAGGGCTTTTGAAATAAAAGGGTTTTCTGGCTGGAAAGGCAAAGTGAATAAAACAGCATGGTGGCAGGGCTGCAGGTGGCTTTTACAAGTTTTTCAGCAAAATGAACAACAGTTTATTTTGGAGCAGCCAGTAGAGTTTTGGCTGAATTGAGGTGCTTTGATTGTCTTAGCACTTTTAAATCTTTTTTTTCTTTTAAATGTAAGTGCAATTTTTAAAAAGGCTGTTTGAAATGAAAAGTCAGCAGCTTTGTTATAAGAAAATGCCCATATGAGACTTTTTGGGTTTTTTTATATGGAATATACCAACATTTTTAAGTGATACTTTCCCTCTTTTGTAACATCTCCAGAACAGTAGAAAGGCAGAATAAAGCAGATAACTGCACAGACATGTGTTGCTGGTTTTGCGGTGCTCTGCTGACAAGGAGATGTGGGCAGTGTCAGGAAATTGCCAAGGTAGTTTTCCAGTCAGATTCCACCTCGTGTTAAAAATCTCTGATCTCCATCAGTATCAGAGACTTGGCCTTTAAGGTGAAGTTGTGAGGCAAGTCATGTAGTATGATGGATTTCTGACTTTGGAGTGCAGCTACCAGACCCTCATCTAGTGAAAGAAACAGGGCTATCATGTCTTCCCTCCAAAAAAAGAGTTTCTGAGATGGACATGTTGCAATGCCATGCATCCTACATTGGTCTTTCTAACTCAGAAGCTTACTAAGGTTCTCTTCTGGGGAATAGAAATGAAATGTGTTTTATGGAGCAGACTTTTATCACTTACCTATCTGGTCATTTCAATATGGTTTTGAGTAATTAAAATTTATAGTGGAGCTATCTGGAATTGCTCTAGGTTTCCACTAAGTCAAGGATCTGATTAATATAGGAATATGTCTTTTTTCACAATAAAATTAGAAACTCTGTCTCATGGCATGTTTTTCTAGTTCACTGAATGGTTTTGTGAAACTGCTGTCAAACATGGTATTTATTAGAGTTGTGCACAAATACCTAACATTGTGAACACACTGCATACATACATTAATGTCACATTCAGGTGGCAAAGCATTTATAACTGTCACCATTTTCCCTGTCTCTCTTCTTGCCTGTCTCCAAACACATAATCAGCCCTGCTCCTGGCTGATTGATGAGGTAGGTGGGGGATGGTCACATTTGTCCTCCCAGTGCTTTCTGCATTCTGCACATTTCAGAGACAGAGGTGCACAGGGACTTTTGGTTTCAGGAGTGTTGAGCAGATGACAAAATCAATAATCCACCATTGGGGATGATAGTTGGAAAATACATGGCATGAAGGAACACCATCATGGTCTGGTGGTGGTGTTGTGGAGGAATTTTGTGTTGGGCTTAGGTGACCTTAGATAATTTGCTAGAATATGTACTGGTATTCCCAGGAATTTGGGCCCTTCCATCCTGTTTGCTGTGCAAATATCAGTCCCTTCTGTTCTCCTTAGCAAAGATCAGGGAGTGCTTTCCATGGAAAGGTAACAGGTCCTGTGAGACCACATACAGCTCCAAGATTGTTCCATCTCCTACCCTGTCAGTCAGTGCATGGAGGCTGTTTAGCCTGGACAGTTTTCATTAGCATGAGGTCATTTCTCAGAAAATCTCCCACAGCTGCCCTGGTTTGGTGTGGGCCTGTGAAATTATATCAGCAGCAGGACTGCTGATATGAGCCGAAGAAAATCTGCTGCTGCTGCCATCAGGGAAACATGTGCAAGGACAGGTCTATCCCAAAAAAGCTTGGATAGCAGCATGGGAAGTCAGGGAAGGAAATGAAGCCCTCTGGGGAGTGGGAGCTGGGTGCTGGGACAGGGAGGCCTCTGCAAAACTGAAAACTGACTTTAACTGAAAAGTGATTGGAAACTGAAAGCTGACTTGAGGAGAAAGCTCTGGCTGAGCACCTACAGGCTGTTCTGGGTCATTGCCAGAACAAGGTAAGGGTTCACTCTGTCCCATGCCATGTGTGGAAACCCTACCTGCTTGCACTGCTGTGGCCAAATAATGACTAAGTTCCCACTTTTTTTACTTGATGAGGTCAGATAGTCTCACATGCCAAGTTGGATGCTGCCAGCTATTTTAGGGGAAGGAATATGTTGCCAGAACCAGTCAGAGCTATGTGTACTGGCTTAGTGAGCAGCTCCCTGCTGTTCCCTGAAGTTTGTCAGGTAAATGGCTTCAAATCAAGCTCACCATAGTGAAATCCAGCATGTTCTCTGTCACAACTGCTGGACACTCTGCACTTCTGACCTCCATCATCCTCCCAGTTCCATCAGGTGTAACCCCATACAAATGTCACACTGGGGGCAGTCACCTGTATCCTGCAGTGGCATCAAACACCCACACGTGCTCCAGCCTTGGCCACAGTTCCCTTCCTATCAAGTGACATTCCTTCTAAAAGCTCTTGGAGTTCACATTCCCTATGAGCATGGCTAATACAGTGGTCCAGCAGCTGCCCTGCAGTCATTTCTTCAACACAAAAACGCTTCAGAGAAGATGTTTTGGAAAGAGTATATCTGACATTTTCATCAGGCTTGCTGTCCTGTGCAAAGACTCAGCTTTCTGAAGCTGTGCTTTCAGTGTCAGTCCACTCCTTCACCAGTGCTGGCCAGTGGATCCCACTGCTTAGAGTTTAGTATATGCCCACATTGATGGACATTTTGACAATTCCTTGTTAGAGTCCTGTGGTATCTGCTGCTAATCAGATCATTTGTACAGTTTGAAGGCTGTGTCCCATTTCTCTTCTGCTAGAAAAGACTTGTAAATTTGCCACATGAGAAGAATTTATTGGGAGGCATCTCAAGCTAGACTGGGCTTAATAGGTGCCTAAGGCTTTTTTCCAAGCACATATTTGCTGGGGTACTCCAGCTGTGGATGTGCTTTTCCTTTTTGCTGTGTGTAACATCTGTGCAGTGGGCTTTTGTTTGAATCTTTGGCAGTTTCCTTCTCCTTCCCCCAAGCTGCTTTGGCTGCTCACCCAGCTTTTTACCAAATTGCAAATTTAGTTTCCTTCTGCTTTTGGCAGGCCCATATGTGGAACTGTCAAAATGTCACTGGCATCAATTGTGCAAGGTTAGTGCCACATTATAGTCAGTGAGCTTATTAACACAGAAATGATTGGGTTTTGGAGAGGGGCAGGGAAGGACACGTGGGAATCCATTTTCCAGGCACCTGCTTTTTCTGCTAACCATTTCTTCTTGTCACATATATATTTTCAGAAAGTGGTTGCCATCTGCATAGGAGAAAAATCAGATGGAGGCCCCATGAAGAATGAGGCTGTTCTTTGTGAGATTCCAGCAAGCTGGGAGTGGGAGATGGAGAAGCAATGGGGACAAGTCAGCCAAATTCATTTGAGTGTTGAATAACAACAGATGTTTATTTTCACCAATCCAGTGACTAGAGGGAAGATCACACTGCAAAAATTTGGTCTGTTGGAAACCCAGTGTCAAAGTGGGAGATTGTGGGTTCTTTGTTCTATGACACCAGCTTGGCCCCATAAGAGTGATGATTTCCAATTGCTTTCCCCAAGTTTATAGATGCCTGAATTTAGGTGAGAGTTAGTGTTTTGCTTATTTACATCTCTGTGCTTTTTTTGGATTTAATCAGAATGAATTCCAAGTCACCACTGAAAAAATTCCATCCTACAGTTTTTATCTGTCCAAGGCCTTTTTGGGGCTACCACTGCAGAGAGCTTAGCTGGCAGTCTTTAACATGTTAACCTTCAAAATTACCTAGAGAGGTGAGTTTTTTTTTTCCAGTTTGTGAGAACTTCCTGTGGGTTTTAAGGAGGTGTGTGTCCCTGTTTTCTAGATGGTGTCCTGCAGCCACAGAGGTGTCTAACAAAACTAAAGAAAGTTTGATCCTCCAGCTGGGAATGGAAGCTGCAGGCTCCAGCAGCCCTCCTGGAGAAAATCTGAGCTCAGAATCAGGGATTTGGTCAGTCAGGAAACAAACCATCCCCCACTTGTTCCTTGTGGCAAGCAGAATTTTAATGTACTTACAATATCTCTTTTTAGCACACACAGAGAGAAAAGGAAAAAAATTAATAATCATCTATAAGAGAAGTTCTTTTCAGACAAATGGGAAAGCATTCAATGCTGATATATATTTTTTCCCATATTTAAATGGTATCTATTTAAATGCAGATTTTCTGGTTTCATATGTGGAGCTTGGAAGAAACGCCTTTCAATTTAAATGTTAATAGAAGAGTAAACTTCAAAATCAAAATTTCTCCATAAGGGACAGTGTTTTTTCACAGCTCCAAATGTCTTTCTCTACTTCTTCCCTCCTTCTCCTCCATCCTCCTTCCTTTCTTCCTACACCTCAGCCAACCTCACTTGCATTAAATAGTCTTTTTAAAAACAAGAATACATCTTTCAGAGTCCCTGAATGAAAATGTTTAATGCTGGGATCTGTGGAATGAATGTGTTTGAGCAGAGTGCTGGGGCACTGATAAAGCAGAGATACCATCCCTCCACCCCCAGCCTTTTCCATGCTGGCCATTTATCCAACGTGCCTCTCTGAATGCTTTGTGTTGGGATTATGCTCAGGCTCCTGCACTGGCTGGGCAGGGGATGAAAAGGAAGGAAAACCTTTAGCATAATATTTTAGTTGTTCCTGATTGTGACCAAAGCTTTGGTACTGGGAGAGAAGTCAAATGCAGAGGAAAGAATTAAAAACAAAGGTGCTGTTACCAAATCTCTTATTCTGTATTTCCCCTCCTGCTGCACCTCTGCTCCACTGCTGCACATCTCCATTATCTGTAGGAGAAGCTTAGGGTAAATCTGCTTTCTACAAAAGCCACTTAACACTGTCTCATACTGGAATTCTGCATACAACTATGTTTTTTGCTTCTTGCCACACTCCATTTCTCATCTTTAAGCTTTTCTTTAATTTTTCTCATCACTCTCTTCAATTATCTATCTGTTTTTGTCCACTCTTCTTTCCTCACTGAAAGAGGAAGGGAAAAAAAAATTGGTTCTGGTTTTTCTTCTGCTTCCTTCTGGCCCTGATGAGCCTTATCCACCTTTGCAAGGAGTGGTTCAAGAGATAATAATTGAAGATTAAATCTTAATAAAATTCCATGTGATTATGTAGATACTGTGATGGTGACCAGCATATAAAAAGCAGACTGTAACAGGGCAGAGCCTGCTTGCAGCAGAAGGGACATTCTGTAAACTAAATTATAATGTAACTCATATATAGAATAGGTTAGAGGGCTTTCTTTGTCCAGATTATTTTCATACAAATATTACTGGATGTCATTATAACACCTGACATCCTCCAGGAAGGATCCTCTGCTCAGCCTAATGTGATGCTGAGAGCCTGTGTTGTCTTTCCTCCCCATCTACATCATACTTGTGCTGTGATGGCTCCAGGCAGAGGTCACTTCCAACACAAGATGAACAGCATGAAGAAGTGTGTGTTAGCTGAGTTTTTCAAAAGTACAGGAAGGAAGAAAAATGAAAGAGGCACAGCTTTGATGTTGTAAGTCCCAAAATCCTCATTGAAATTGAGCAGAAGCCATTTTATTTCAAATGCCACAGATTTTTCAACACCTTCATAATCCCTAGAAGCTGTGTAATAAAAAGCTCTTAACTTGGTCACAACTGAGAGATGTTTGTGTGTCCTCACCTAGCAGGAGCAGGAAGGATTAAAGTTGTGAATATGAAGAAATTGCAGGTGCCTCAGACTTCCCTGTTTCTGAGGAGAGAGGGAAAAGAGGGATGAAAGGGTTGATTGGGCAAATTGCAAGTGTACTCTGCTGGGACCAAAGCTGGGAAATATTCCTAGATGAACATATATTGCAGTGCTGAAATCATGGACAGTAAATCTGGAGAGAGAAAGACTCTCTAAGATCAGCTTTTGAACATCACTGGGAAATATAAATGATCAGCTTCAGGTACTTTCCAATAAAATCTCCTCACCAGAACCAGAGGAGGGGGAATGGTGTGGAGTAGGTAAAATGGAATAGAGTATGACAGAGTAGAGTAAATGAGGTGAATGATGTTTTGGCATGGGCTCAGCTACTCTGGCCCACTAGATCAGGGGCTGCAAGGGCAAAGCTTTTCTCTTCTTTCTACCCTGCTGTCACTCAGAGCTGAGTAGCAGCACAAGAGGTACCAAAAATATCCTTTTTGTTCTCTGGCCAAAGTTTCTTATTGTAAGGAAAGTGGGATTGGAGCAAAAGGCTCAACCCTTCAATGGGATGGTATTCACAGCCATCTTCCTCCCAGGACATAAGTCTTGCACCTTCTATAGTGGAACTGCTTCAGATGTGTTAAATTCCTGCTGTACAAATGTCCCTTTTATGCACTGAACTCTCTAATATTCATATCATAAAGTCTCTTGAGGACAAATCCATCTTTTCACTCTCATGAGACACTTTTCCCTCCCCCTTTTCTGCCCTGTACTTAAACAAGCCTTGTTTCCTTCTTTCTCTAGTGCCTCCTTAAATCCCTCCCTTATTGTCTAGGGGTTTTTTTTTGGTCTCTTCTCTACATGAGGAAAAGGCAAGAATAAAATCAGAACTTGTTATTTGAGCTCCAGATAATGCTTTCAGCCACTGCAGAATTTCTTAGCCCCCTGTAATTTTCCCCAAATAGTGGAGGAATTGCTTTAACCAGTAACAGCAGTATGTGACCTGGTCTGGGAGATGCCCTTTCCTCTGGTGCTCTATGACAGTTCACCAGAGATAAGAAATTGCAGAGTCATTTGGGGTTTGCTATTTGCCAGCATAAACCTCCAAATGTGCCAGGTTTGTAGAACTTAATTCCTCTCTTGATGAACTCCACCTGACTCTGAAATTGTGGGATTTCTTATGAAGGAAGGCAGACTGAAGTGCCAGCAGTAGCATAGCTGGCACCTGGCACCTTCCTTTTGTGATTGTTTCTGTTTTAAATAACTGTAAGAACACTTAAGAGCTCTGATGGAGGAAATCCATACAGGTGGCCTGTCCTGGCAAGAATAAGTAAATTTCATGCTGTCCACTGTCCATTCACCTCATCCTAAGGGACTTGTTCACTAGCACAGACCACGGCCAGCTTGTGAAGCTTCCTATCAGCTTCTCCACATAAGTGGGTTCAGACATTGCTGGCACTCAAACACTTAACAATTTATCACACAAATAACAATCTCTAATCAATGGAAGATGATAATATTTTAGGATAAATTATGCATGTGTTTTATAGAGGCCATTGTACCTCTTGAGATATGAAGGCTCATTTCGTCCTTGATGGAGGGTCTTGTGCTGTTCTTCCTCTGTTCTCTCCTCTTTGAGAGAGTTGTGTTTTAGTGCATGTTTGTGTCATGTGTATTTCTGAGTCTCTCTGGTGCAGATACTTACATGTAAATATAATCTACTGTTCCTTTGGCTGAAGTGGGTTGCACTCACTGAGATTGCATTAGAGTAATCTTTAAACTGGAGTCTGGGTTGCCACATGATTCAGTGAAAGGCACTCAGAGATTTTAACAGTCTCAGGTAGACTAATACATATTTCTTTTCTTATCTCTTCATACCTGAAGCAAAAAGATTAAAAACCCTCACCCTCTATTTGCCAGCCTCATCCAAAATAGAGTTTTAAGCTCTGCAGAGAGAATAGTGAGAGCCAGAACATTCCACTCAAAATCACCTGCATTAACACTCACTTGTTCATTGTACCCAGGAGCTGCTAGGACTGGCATTCAATAAAAGACATCTCTATTCAATTCTATCTTGCCTGCCCCCCCTGAAGTTTTGGGGTGAGATAAGAGAAGGGATTATGTCAGAGAAAGATACTTCTGTGCTGCTGATTCTTTGTAAGAGAAGTAATTTAAACAAAGCTCAGTGAAATCCGGTAAATTTTGCTCTAGGGCTGTGTGCAGTTCTTGAACAATTTCCAATACATATATTTGTCTGGATTTTGACTCTTTTCAAGTATAAATGTTCTCAATCCCTGGTAAAGACAAATCAGAGAGAATTTAGTACAGGAGGGTATAGATCACAGTGACCTGCAATGAAGGACCATGGTAAGAATTTTGCCATCCCTGTCTATTTCTACTCGTGACATTATCATATCCTGACATCTTTTCCTAGATGGGCACAGAAATGCATTTTTTATTTCCTTTTCCATTTTTTCATTTGTTGGGACACCTCAGGAAAGACCTGTGTTATACCCAGAATGTTTTCTAAGCTGTTCTAGATACTCTGAATATGGACTTCAGGGTATTTAGTCCCTGCAGACCTTCCACTATTAGGAGAAGGAAGGATGCATGTGTAGGATGGACTATCTGAAATACAATTTGCAGCAATATTGCATTTTCTGAGAGTCTGATGACAAGCACTGTAGTTTGATTTGTTAGCAAACACTTGAGAACAAGCAGTTCTGAAAGAAAAGCAGTGCTGTGTGGTTCAAGGGCTGTCCAGAAATCCTGCTAATACAGATTTAATTACACACTATCCACAAACTTTTCATGTAGCTGGGGGCATGTTGACTATTCTTGACTTTGTTTCCCAGTCTTTCAGAACAGTCTCATGCAGTCCTTCCTCTATGTGTTTTGAGATAAGAATTCTCTAGTTTTTTGGAGGTATTGTTAAATTCTGTGGAAAGGAATGTAGATATCAACAGGAAGACTGAACCCTTGCTTTAGAAAGATGACTTGCAATTTCAAGGAAGAGAATAGAACATGAGAAGTCAAAAAGGCATGTTGAAATTTTTAAAAAACAAAGCTGAATCAGAACATGTTATGTTTGCAGCTGCTGGGGTGTGAAACTTCTTCCATAATGTGATAACCAGCATGAATTACTTTACTGCTCATTACAGATACAGATGGACAGATGTCAGAGTGAAAGAAAGGGCAGGGGCATTTGCAAACTGACAGAGAGAACCTTCCATCACGTGTTACTTGGAAATAAATTACTCTTAATCAGCTTTTCTGCCTTTCTTTATCTTCAGAAAACCTATAGAGTTAAGAAAACTAAAATGCTTTTAGGAAATGCATGTTGGTTTATGAGAATCTTTCTGTATTTTAAGGATGTTGTCTAAAATACTAATGTTTCTCTTTTCATCACGATTCACAGAACTTGTGGCTTTCAAATTTATCATTTCAGATTCCATCATGGGACTTGGGTTACTCCATTCTTTGTCCCTTCTCCCGTGTTATCAGTCAAGAAGTTTGTTGTTTCCAACCTACACAAACATGACACCTGTATTCCTTACTTGATGATCCACATTGCTTTACAGTCAGGATTTAGTTTCCTGCCTTTTACAAGCAGCAGCACCTGTAGGAGTGCTAGATATGAAAAGAAGATATACACTCATTGCTTTCAGTCAACATCAAAAAGAAAAAGGGATGAAGGAGTTTCTAAAAAATGTGTGGAATGATAATATTGTATTTTCACCCACAAGTGATGTTGGTATCTCTGTCCCCATAGTAAATCATTGAAACTGGCAGTCATACAGGCAAAGCATTAAAAATTGACTTCTATATTGTAAGTTATAGAATAAGCAATACAATACATGCCTTACTTTCACCTTGTAGCTACATTTCTAAAGGTTTGGTTTGCTAGGTGGTGAAGAAGGGGAATTCAGTGTCCCTGCAATCTGTGCACTTTGTTACAGTGTGGGGACCTGGGATGGGTACCCAGGAGAGGACCAGCTAAGCAAGGCACAGGAATGCACTGAGATGGGTTTGTTTGCTGCTGCAGCTCCCATTTGGCTGTATAAAATTCAACAATGCATTTTGCTGGCATAGTCACTCCTTCAGTTGATTGGTGCTGTCATGCCGTGACCCTGAGATCCTATTACTCAGAGAGGTTTTCAAAAAGTGAAAGAATGTAGAGAACTATTAATTTCATAGTCTAAAAATAAATAAAAGCAATTTCAGAAAAATGAACCAAGCTCAGAAAGTGCACAAACATCATAAAGTGGTGTTACATGACAGCATGACCCTTTTTACCTTTGCAGGATGCATTCAGGAAGGGTCTTAACAGTGCCAATCAAACTCAGACAAAACCCCATCAATTTGCACTGATGAGCTATTGTTTATTTATATGTCATCCCTCCACTCTAAATTAGCAGAATAAATTTAGATATTGCCTTGAATACACAATGCAAATCTTTGCTTTTCTTCTGTCCTTTCCATGTCAAGCACCACACCAACAAACAGTAATCATAAAAACTCCATTAATAGGGATTGAGTCTAGGGAATATGGGCTCCTATTCCTCTAAATAGCCTGAGGGTGATGATTCATTTACATCCATTGAGTACTTTTCCACAAAAGAATCACTTTGAATAGACTTGATCCCAGCCAGCTTCATGTGGGCTCTGCCAGGTGAGGAGTGCCAGGAAGTTGCTGTTGGATAAGTGCAGGCTGTTATTGAAACCAACTTTATAACCCCCTTTCTTGCTGTTTGCAAGGGCTCCCCTCAAGAAATGTTATGGTAGGACAAAAGACAAATATTTTTAAATAGACACGAAAATTTATATTTTTATTTGTTTCAGATAATCCCTAGTGGAGGGACTTGTGAGGAGCAGATTTGCAACTGGCCTAAGCAGTGGCAGTCTTAAACTAAGCTCATGGAATTTGTGAGAACTAAGAGTTCATGAAGAAGTTCAATTTGGATTTTGCTGTGTTAGAAAGGGAATTTCAAGCTCTAAAATACAAAAATCTGGCCTAGAAATCTTGGTCCTGCTTCTGTAAGTCTTCTGCTTATTGGCAAAATTCACACAGATTTTAGCAGGATAAACACCATTCCTCTTTTTCCCCATACATGATGTGGGGATGCCTGTGGTCCATTCTGGAGCCTATGAAAATTGTGTCCATCAGCCAAGCATTGGGGTAGATCTGAGGGTTCTGGACATCTTGCAGCTGAATAAAGCAATTGAAGCTGAGCTCATCAGAAGCAGGTTGTTAGGGCATGTTTCCATTAGGACAGGCAAATAGTCTTACTTGGAGTCAGCAGCCACAAGTTAAATTGCAAGGGATTTGTAGGGCTGACACAAAGATCTGTGCAGCACCTTGGAGGGATGTGCTATGCTGCTATGGAAGATGATACAGAAAACAGCAAATATTTTATGTTCTTGTTTTCAAACTGAGCACAGGCCCTCATGGACTGAAAAAGTAGGAAGACATTTAGCCATCAAAGATGCTTACTAACACTTGCTGCTTGTTTTGGAAAGCACTCTGAGAAATTCCCAAGGAATAGAGACATTGCCTGGGGGGAGCGGTATAAGTTTCTGCAGAAATGCTATATTTCCTCTGTACTAGAGCTCCTTGAATATACTCAAATGTGGTGGGACAGTCACAAAACTTAAGATAAATGTGCTTATTTTAAGATGTGTGTCTTGTTAAAAGGGCTTGGTTACAGATAGGCTGAAGACCTGGTTATATTTATCTTGTCAGAGAGACTCCTTGGAAAATCAGTGGCAATCCACAGGAAGGAGTTGCAGCTTCAAGGCAGGGGTTGTGTTCTGCAACTTGATCTTGCATACAAGGTGCTAAAATGAATGTGGACCTGAGTAAAATGCCTTCAAGACAGTGTGTCCCAGCATACCTACAGGCTGTGTGGACACTTAGCACCTTGGATATGCTTTTATAAACCTCTGATAATGGTGATTTATCACTCTTCACAAAATTCATTGAATCTGCACTATGGGTATTGCTGGTCTTTTATCCACTGTGGGAAAAGCATTAAAAAAATAACAGAAACTGAGAAATAGTCAAAGGCCAGCCAAGGAGAAAAGCTGCCACAGAGACTGGTGGATGATTCACAGTTTTCAAATCTCTCTCCTCTGTCATAAGCATTCTGTTTGCTGGAGAAAAAAAAAAATGTAGAACCATTGCTGTGCAAAAAAACCAAAGAGGGTTTCAAGAAGGAAACAAATGTTTAGAGAGTTGACTTGGCTGGAATTTTCTCTGTACATATACTCTTGGCATATCAGTGCTTAAACTTTTTATGCATGCATTAAGGGGGTACAGGGAATAATCAAATGTTAGTCAAGATACCCCCATCTGTTTCATTATCTGAGGGTGTGAAGATGCTCTTTAGATCACATAGTCCTTGCTCTTTCAGTTGCCAGGTGGTCTCACTGCCCAGATTTCACATCCAAACCAACTGTGAAGGATTTTTTTTTTTCCCAGCACATGCAGGAACAGGGTTCCCAGCAGTCCCATAGTCCCATCCTTATTTCAGAAGGCAAATATACAACATAGCTGGGTCTTTGTTTAAGGATTCCTGTCATTAGGATTTGGGGACCCTTTTCCTTTATTTATGAAATAAATGCAGGTCAGTCCCTGTCACCCACATCAGATGTACTCAGTCCCCACTTGAAGAGCAAAAATGTTTTGCTGCAGTGCCCTGCCCTCCTCCTACTGTTAGTGCTCAAGGTGAAAAAGTCCTCACCAAAAATCATCTGGTAAGGTGACCTTGTAGGTACAGGAGAGGACAATGATGTGTCCTCTGTCCCAGCTGTGTATCTGGAGTGCCTTTGATGGTGTCTGACACCAGAGTTTCCTCCAGGTGTGCCTCCCTGCTCTGGAGGAGCAGTGTGTCACTCCTGCCACCTCTGGATGCCATGGCCCAACTTACACATGGGGAGCTGTGGCCCAGAGGGGCTCAGTGACCCACCCAAAATCACACAGAGGCTGAGGATTGAGGTGAATCCTGTCATGTCTGTGCTGGCACAAAGCAGAGAAACTGCTTTGCTGATAGTTTGAGCAGGGACATCCTTTGGATGCTGGGAAGTAATGGACAAAGCTGAGAAAGCAGGATATGAACGTGTTGTGCTGGTGCCCAGAGAGTGGAGTTGTTAGGCACAGCACTGCACTGAGGCCATTTTACAACTTCTAGCTCCTGAGCAGGCTGTCACAAGTCACTTGAGTGCATCTGCCTGAGCTTCACTGTGTGGTAGAACAGTCACCTGCTCTCTCTTCCCCAGCCCAAGCTAGTGACTTAATTTATGGTTCATCCTCGCTCTGAATCACCCTCACTTAAATCATCCCATACCACCACACACTGCAGTCCTTGCAGCTCAGTAGCCTTTTGGATTTAGGCTGTTGTGAGCCCCTGATGATGCAGATTGTCCCTGCTGCCCCTCATGCTGTTTCTCTGTGCTCCCCCTGCAGATCTGCGCAGGATGACAGCGGGTTTCATGGGCATGGCTGTGGCCATCATCCTCTTTGGCTGGATCATTGGCGTGCTGGGCTGCTGCTGGGACCGAGGCCTTATGCAGTATGTGGCAGGGCTACTCTTCCTCATGGGAGGTAAGGATGGTGCTTTTTGAATAAATGCATTTTTCTCCTTGTTAGAGTTTTCCCCCTTTCCTCACTTTCCTTTTCTAAGTCACTGAAAATGTGTTTTCAGAGTTGTTTTTTATTTGATCTGGACTTGGTTTCGTGCTGAGCTCTTTCTGGTGCACATCAAGGATCACCCAGACATAGTTACATGTAACTTCCATCACAAAACTTGTCTGGAGTGTCTGTAACTCATGGTGGTAGAAGGGTAATCTGAATTTTTTAATACAGTACTCCCTTGTTGGAAGTAACACTGTCAGTAAGCTCAGCAATAAAATCCAAAGAATCTGCAGATACTATTCCCACCACTATCACAGAAGGACAATTATATCTAGAAACTGTGCTGAGTTATAATCTATATTTATTACTCATATGTTGTTCTTGAGTAGAATGTAACCTTTAGTTTATATCTCTCTTTCTTTGCTGTACCTATGAAGAGCATTCTCTGTTTCCCTTTTCCCACTCTACATGTACTTTCTTATAGACTTCTCTCTGTAGGAACAACTGTCAATCCAGCAGCCCTTTCTGCTTGTACCTGCCTTTCTCAAATATGGATGAGAAGGACCATTCCTTAACAAGGTCTAATCAATGCCTTGTCTAAGTGGTGTGATGGTTTCCTTCCCCTACTGGTAACGCCTTGCCTGAAGCATTTTGTGGTTGTATTTGCTTTTTTCATGCTGCACCACACTGGAGATGTGCCCACAGCCATCCTGCAGTTGGGTGAGACATGCAAGGCCTTTCTCCACCTTTGCACTTTCTTACTGATGCTCTCCCAATTTACAGCAGAGGTTTTGTTTAGTATTCCCCAGGTACATGCCCTGACACTCTATGTTTTTGAACTTCTTCCCATCACCAGCCCTCAAGGTCATCCAACATTTCCCATGCAATGTACCAGCCTTCCTTACTACAGATGACATCCAAATTTCTGGTAGCAGCAAATTTCAAGGCACAGCTACTTGAAATGAAGGGTGTGAGAGTCAAGTCCCAAACACAGTGCTGGGTGAATATCTCAAAGTGAACACCATTACAATTCGTTTTTTTCTTTGCTGGTGATTTTTGTTTAGCTGGGCTTTTGCCCTACAGGCAGATCATCACTTCAGTGCATTTTATCATCTGTTTATCTATCCTGTGGTGTGACACAGATCAGTGTGTGACATAAAGGAAAGAGTCTTAGTCCCAGAAGAGGAGTTAAGTGCTGGAGTAACAAGTATTTATGTTCTAGTGATGTTGTGCTGGTGACATTAGACACATCAGTTCTCTCTGTCCCCACAAACACATTTGAAATCTGCTAGGACCTTGTGCAAGCACACATTGGTCTTGGTGGGGATGTCTGTAAATGGTTTGTTGTGGGTGTCAAAACATTATAAACGATGGCTTGCCAGATGAGCTTGGTGTCTCTTATTCATTTAAAAGCTTTGTTTGCACAGGGCCAGTTGGCTCTGATCTGCTCAGATATCTGCATCATATTTAACTTACTACAGCAAATTAAAACATTTAGAGTATACTAAATAAATACAGAAAACTTAAATTTGTTAGAATCTAGGTATATCTTGTTTACTATTCAGAAATTATTATTATACATGGCTTGGTTTCCAGTGCAGCTGCAGAGATTACCTTCTGGCTCAATGTTATTTGTGAGTGATTTAAAAGATGACTGATAAAGTTTTCAAGAGAAAAGAGATTCAGTTTTAAGCATGTGTAGTGGAATGGGTCACTGACAGCTTACAAAGCCATCTTTTGGTGTGCTCAAACAACACACACTTCAGAGCAGATAGAGCCAAGGTCAGGCAACTGGGAACAGCCTCTGCCATGCCCATGGAACAAGCTGCTCCCTCTCAGAGAGCAGTGGCTCTGAAAAGGTCTCTGGAATCAAGCTGGGGTCATCCAGCTGAACAGGAGCTCTCAGTGCAGTGCAGCTGCTGAATGTGTTATTTTTTATGGAATATGCAATGAGACTGTGAGGTGGGGTTATCTCTAGGCTAAGCAAAGCTATTTCTGGACATCCTAATCAGGTGTCAGTGCTAAAGGAGGATGTGGAAAGGATGGAAGAGGTTTGCAGAAGAGCTATAAAAATGACTTGTGGTTTGAAAAACAAGAAAAAGACAGCATGCCACAAAAAGCCAATTGCTTGAAACTGTTTAACAGAAGGTTTATAATTGACTTGAACACAGAGTGGAAGTACCTATGCAGTGAGAAGCCATCTGATAGTAGCATGCTATTTGCATAGACAAAATAATAACCAGATCCAGCAGTTGAAACCCAAAACTAATTGAAATGAGAGGCACCAGATTATTTTATCTGCCAAATTCTGTCAAGATGTGTAATATTATAAATAAAGATGTGCTGGGAGGAGATCAAACTTATTTTCTGCTTCAGTGCAGACACGTGGATCAGTATTACCCAAAGGTTACTCTCTCTCTTGTTTTGCACAAGTCAATAACAACTGCTATACTGATTTCTTTTAACAGCAAATGGGCATAAAGTAACATCTACAAACTGAAGCAGTCAGTTAATAAAATACACAACTAGAGC
Organism: Erithacus rubecula; assembly: GCF_903797595.1. NCBI lineage: Eukaryota > Metazoa > Chordata > Aves > Passeriformes > Muscicapidae > Erithacus > Erithacus rubecula. The sequence continues at coordinate 4,088,272 of NC_136686.1, forward strand.
CATCTAATCTACAAGTCAGTAGCTATCAATGTTTTCAGGCTGTCATGTGTTACACAGTCATTTCTTTTACAGCCAATGAGTCTTAATTTAAACTTTTTATGGCTGGATGGTGTTTGAATACAAAACTGTCTCTTCTGTCATGCCATAAATGCTGTCAACATACTACTGTACTGTTTCTTAAAATGCATGGAGCCAGAGTGCCTCTTTCTCAGGTCCAGTAATGGGAAAACTGCTTTGGAAGGTTTCTGCCATCTGACCTCATTGCAGCTGTGTTCAGTTGGTAGCCATAGAATCAGACTAAAATCTAAACTTCCCTTCTATTTTCAACACCATTTGTCTTGGCTATGTTTGTAGCATTTGTTCAGGTTTTTATTTCCAGGCAAATGGCTCTTTTGCAATGCTTAAACATTGCCAGCTTAACATATCTGTGGGGTTTGTCCCTTAATGCTCACAGTTCTTTGAACAGGAAATCTCAACAGAGCACTGAGAAGTGTGCTGCAATAATCTAATAAGACCAGACGTGGTTTGCTTGGACCTCTGGTTCTTTATTATATTTACCAAACAGTCCTCTTGCTAACCCATGTGGCAGTGCCTCATAAGAACTTGCTTTACTTTGCATGATCTAATTTCTCAAGCAAATTGCTGAAAAAAGTCATTTACGAAATGCAGGCCATTATTTGCTTTTTAGCTCATCCGGAATCCAGGACATGTAAATTGTGATTGAGAGTCTGTTTTACACTGCTATTCTGCATGTTTTGTAACAAGCTAAAAATTATTAATAATTCATCTTTTCTGTTTTGTCCAAATGTATCTGTATCAACAGCAATCACAGCTCCCTTACGGCTTCCACAGTTATTTTCCATAATTTTTAGTGGGTTTTTTGTACATTTTATACTTGTATTCCTTATCTTGAACAACAGTATTTCCCTGACTACAGTAGGATATTTTTTTCAGTCCCTCATCTTCAACAGAGCCAGATGGATACTGTAAATTATGTTTAGGACTTTTTATCTCATTTTGCTTGATGGTACAGTTGCACAGCCTCCTGCACCCGGAATTACACTATCTGTTGTCATTACATTCCAGTATTGTCAGTATCATTTTACCCTGCAAGGTGGGAGAGTTTCCCTCTTGGAGAGTTTCTCCATCTGGAATTGTGCTCTTAAATTTCACTGTGATTAGTTCATTTTATTCATCTTACTTAAGACTGTTTAATTCTATTACAGAAGTGGGTCACACTCAAATTATACATGACTCCAAGCACATCCTCTTGCAGGTTCTTATGTTTTCGCTTCATGCAAATTACCAAAAATCTGTGCCCCCATAAAAGCTCCAACCAGTGATTTTTTAATTTCATAACAATTTCTGGAACCTTAGGAGCATCTATAACACTATTTTCAAATGTCAGAGTCCTGTGGTAAGCGTGATGTTTTCATGTTCATAAATTACCTAGTCTAACAGGAATTCAGTTAAACATCTACTTGAGGAAATTAATGTGGAATATTTTATACATTGTGTTTTGACCAAAGCAAATTTATTTGCACCAAAGCCATGCCTTTGCTTTTTCAAGTCTAGATGTGGCCACATCACAGTTCCCAGGAAGTTGTGCTCACATATTCTGGCTTTGAGCAGTTCTTTGGAATGTATTCAAATCCTTGACTTGTCTGGGTCTATTATCACAGCAAACCTGTCAGCTCTTTTGGTTGGTGCCTTCACTCTCTCAACAGTTAATTTAGCCAAAATTGTCAAGGTCAAATGGCAGTTTTAGTTCCAGCTCCAAAGAGCTGAGATGCTACCAACTAGCAAACTGGTAACTCTCTACCAGGGCAAATTCCATTTTGGATGCTCCAGGAATCCCTTCTTCCAGTTCTCTGTCAAGTTGTTGTGAATATTTCCTGTATCATGATCAATGCACAAGTTGATCCATCTAACCCCAGGTTTTTCTACCTGCTCTTCAGCCCTTTCATCCATAGGATTTTCTTGTTTCAGCCCCTCAGATTCTGCATGACTGCAAAATCAACCTCACCACATTTTCTCTCACTGTGCTCACTCTATAAAATTGTCTTATAAAGACAATCTCTGATAGCCTGATGCTTTCCCAGGTCAGCTGATTTCAGTCAACTGTTTTGAAACATCATGTGGCTTGCCTTATTTCTAATTTGAGGGCAGGGCTGACTTCATACCTAAATGCTTCAAAGCCCTTTTCCTCCTCATCAGTGCCTGCTGTTGGGAAGGTGGGGTGGCTGCCTCCTGGTGGCATGATCCAGTGTTTTGGCAGGGATTTCATCCTCCCCCTCCCTGCCTTGTGCACCTCCCTGCTGAACTGCTGTCTGTTGTCCCAGCTGGAAATACAAAATGGCACTTCCAATATCATGTTCTGGTACTCACTTCAGCACACAATTATCCCTGGCCAAAGCTACATCACTTGCCTTTGTAAACGTATTAAAAGGCTGACAAAGAATGACATTTTATCATCCTTATCAGAGCTCTGTCCTTCAGCTGCACATCCGTGTGTTTTCCTCTTGTAAGTCTGTAATTTGTACTGAGAACACATTTCAGTGAAATAGTTAGGGGTTTTTACTTCTTGCCTAACAAGGAAGCCCTTCAGGGAGAGACTTCTGCATTGTCTTATTTTGTTCCAAATTTACTGCAAATGAATGCAATAAATCATCTCTGCACTTGTTTACTGTTTTACCTGTTCTCCTCACTCTTATCAGATCTCTGCCAGTTTTGTCTTGTGACACACACTTGAGGATGACTTTAGGGGTTTTTCCCTATTTGCTAACAATTTCCTTAGAGAAGCATGTAATTTTACTAGCCTTGCAAATATCCATTATTCTTTGCAAAGTTAAGTGAGTTTCTTGCTGTAACCTTGCTTTGAGCCAATTAGAAATTTTACCATTAATACTTCAGTCCCTAATTAGTCTATTTGGAAATTATTCCAGCTGTTAAATGCCCTCATATGTGATTTAGCTTCACCATGCAGATCTGTAATAAAATGATCTGGAGTCTCATATAGCAGCTCATTTCTTGTCTTTGCCTAGTGATATTTTTGCATGAGGTACTGGGCTTGGAGCTTTGCTTGGGAGTCTGAAATTTGCTTTTCTACTGGCACTGAAAGGCCTGGAAATCATGTTGTGTACATGTAGTAGTAGTGTGGAGTTCTTCTGGCTATCCTTTCCAATTCTGGCTGCTGCAGTATAGATAAGCAGGCAGGAAAGATGTGTGAGAGGGAATAAAAAATTAAGTTATGCATGTTGGCATAATGTAATGCTTTATTTCAGATATGCAAGAGAGAATGTTTATTGAAGAAATAAAGAAAAACCCACTTATGTATAAGTGTATTCTTTTTTCAGTTTTAAACTAGGGAGAAATAGCTTTTAATAAGTAATTTCCAGGCTTCTCAGAAATACTTTCAAAATGGGAGGCATCTGTGTGTTTGCAGCCATGGGTCCTTACCAGCTGTTGAGTCATTTGAGTCTCAAATTTAACTCACTGTACTTTGAAAATAGCATGTAACAGGAGAAAATAAGTGTTTATTCTACACAACTGTGGTCCTGCCGTCTCAAAATAATCATTCCACTGCTGAATAATTGAACAAAAATGCAGCAAGTGTAAGGCAAAGCTCTGTGACTGGCATCTCCTAGGCAGTTATGAAGTGCCTTCATAGTGGCTGCCAAGAGGAAGCAAAGAGAAAGATAAACAAAAGGAGAAAGTAAGAGCCATTCTTTAGAATTCATTGGGAAATATGATATGTCCCACAGAGCACCTAGAATTTTTATTTTCCATTAATAATCAAGGTCTCTACCCATTCTTCAAAATGTTTGCTTGTGGTGACGTGATCAATCACAACACTGAATATGGAAGGTATTTCCTGTGATCATTTCTATATTTTTCATTTATACAACATTTTTCTTTGGAAGGTCAGTTTCTTGTGCTTCTTCCAAGAAAAGGAATAGTTTTATAAAGTTTATATCAATTAATTTTTCCCGATGGAAAGGCAAGTGTAAATGCACTCTTGTTTGCACAATCATGTGATCTTTAGAAAATCCAAGATCTGCAGTAAGTTACTGGAATGTGAACTGTGAAGCTTGGGATAAATACAGTTTTCACAAAAGCATAAAACCTTTGGCCACTTTGAAGAGTATTTATAATTCGAAAAAAGTTGGAAGACTGGAAAAGAATGAGATACCAATCATGTTTTATTCCTCTGGGAGGTACTAAATTAATGATGACTGCAGAGGAGCTTAAAAACAGGCAAAACTCCCTACAGACCACTGTGAGGACTTATTTATGTGGATTGACCTCCAGATGGAGACAAAGGCTGGTTTGTATGAAGAGATGCCATAAATGGGTTATGAAAATCTTGGAGATCACTTCAGCACAACAAAATTATTCCCCCCTCTGCCGTGCCTCCCCCACCACACACGTGAACACTCCAGCTCCTGCTTCACTTTTGGTTAAATTTTGCATTATGCTCTAAAGTGATTTAAGGCTTTGAGTTGGAACAAGCTTGAGTTAATGTACAGCGTTAATAGGCTTTAAATGTTTAAACCTCTCCAAGTCTCTTGATTTTTTAGAACCCTCATACACAAGAGAAAGGTGTTGTGGAAGGCAGAAAAGGAGCTGATGAGGTTCTTTTTGGACCTGTGAGGAGAAGCAGAGCTCAGAGCAGTCTCACAGGCTTTGTGCACATCAGGAATGTAACAAGGAGAGGAGCATTCATATTCAGTAAATAAGAGTCAACCTGTTTCTAAAAATGTCCTTTTTCATCACTTTTAAGGATTTGTCCCTCTTTATGGGGAGTGGCCAAGGAAACTGGGGTTCTTAACTCAGGCTCAGGGGAGGCTTTATTCCTCTTTACAGCTGCCTGACAGGAAATTGTAGCTGTGAAGGGGTTGTCTCTTCTCCAAGTAACAAGTGATACAACAAGAGGAAATGGCCTCAAATTGTACCAGGGAAGCTTTAGATTGGATCATAGGAAAATCCTCTGCACCAAAATGGTGGTCAAGCATTGGAACAGGCTGCCCAGAGAAAGGGTCACTATCCCTGGAGGCATTCAAGAGATGTGAAATTTAGGAACGTGGTTTAGTGCTGGATTTGGCAGTGCTGGGTTGACAGTTGGACTTAATGATCTTAGAGATCTTTTCCAACCTAAGTAATGATTCCTTTTGAAGGTCATGTTCCTTGGTCCCATTTTAGGCCAGGTTTCTGGAGCTTTTCTTTCCTTATGTCTTTCCAAACCAGGACACTGTGGATCCATGTCCAGACAATTATGTATGGATGTGGGTTCACTGGACAGAGACATGTCCTGATATGGGGGTAGAGCTGGAAGTGCTTCTTCATCCAGACCAGTGAACCATTAGGAATCAGCCTTTAGCAACTGTTATCACTTGCCTTTTGAATGCTGTCTAATTTCCTCTTTTCACTCTAAAAATAAATATTTAGGTAATCACTCAGGTAGACATACATCCCCTTTGTTATCTTTTGGGGCTAATACAAATGCCTGTTGAGCATTTCCCAGCTGGAAAGAAGTTGCTCAGTTTAAAAGGCAGAGCTGGGGGTCTGTCACATCTTTACTTCTAGTACTGCTCTCTGGTGCACCAACCACACATTTTGCATTTATTTATTTATGCTGGCACTCATTTTGAAAAGGAAATAGAACACTCTCTGGAAATATGAAAGATCACCCACTTTCACAATACAGACATCTGTGTGTCACTGATACATCAGGAACTGAAATAGTCTTATAATTTTGTGTTATAATACTCCTCAAGGGGAATCATAACTCTCATTTGCAGCATAAGTTGAAATGCAGAGTTATATCTTTTGTCTCATAGAATACTATTTTTCACTAGATGCAATTTTTTTTCAGTACTTTGGGAATATATCTGATTCTCTAGGTGAATACTGGCACACCTGGCATTGAAATGTTAAGACCTAAGAGTTAACATCTCCTTAAGAAAACAGGTGTGGGATATAGATGTGTTTTTTGCAAGACAATAACACTACTGTACTGCAGAGTGTAATCATTTAGAAGTATTGTTCTTTGGGGCTTTTTTCCTCCTGGAAGGAAAGGCTCAACAAGAGAATTCGTTGTCAACTCCATAGCATTTGATCTCCATGGAAACATTATCAGCTGACTTCAAAGTCAACCTTCAAATGTGTTGTGGGTTGGTTTTTTTCCTGTAGCTTATTTGTGATGCTCATAGACATGCACTTGCAGGCTGTGGGGGAAGAAATACCAGCACTATTCCACCAGCCCTGTACCTGATCATGGGAGGGCACTGGCACTTAGGAGAAGAAGAGAAAAACTTCTTTAATGAGCTGCAGAGATCTTACAATCTGGAGCAAAAGACAGGGCAAGTAGTGTATGCACACCTCTAAACTCATTGTTTTGCTGTCCTAGCTCAAATCTGTCTCCCTGAACTTGGTGTGCAGTAAATTAAGGAGTCAGCTCTGTCTGGCTTTTCAGCTAGAAGAACTGTTGATATTCCTCTGTGTGTTCATTTTAAGTCAGCTTACTGACTTGTAATTTCTCCCTCACCAGGATGGGAGGTACTGGCAGAAGCATCAGTACCTTTTAAAGTTACCAAAACAGACAACTTAGTGCAGTCTGTGAAGGACATGCAATCAAGTTGCTTCTCAGCATGTCAGTAGGTCTTTGTGGGGCTGAAAGAAGGTAAAATAAAGTAGAAATAAACCAGAGGAGACAGATTCTGAAGAAATACAACACCCACAGCCCTGGAAAACAAGTTCTGTGTGTTTTAAAATTCAGTGGTTGTCCCATATCCTTTAGTAATGTCACTAGATCTTTGATCTCTTGCTGGCTTCTGAATTCCAATGGCAAGATGCACCAAAGCCAAAGGAAGACAATGAAAACAAAACTGGCATTTATTATTGGCTTGGTATTCTTAAAAGGAAATTTTTCTGAGTTGTTTGCATGCCTGGCATAAAAGAGGAAAGGCTGTTCATGCAACAGAAGGAAGATTAATACTGGCATGATTTGCTAGACAGAAAGAAAACCTTACAGAGGGAATGGGGAAGAAATTTCTGTGTGTGGAAGATCTTTTTGTTTGTTAAATGCAGAGGCTGAAGCAAGACTTAGATTCACTTTCTCGGCTCCTCAGGTTGTCATCTTAGGAAACAACATTCCCCTTGGGCAAGTCACTGCCACACTTGCTTGGTCTAATCTGCCTGGACAGAGTCCAACTGGAAACTGCATTTAAAAAGCAGCTAGACTTGGAAAAAACTATAAATGAGCAGGGCCTTCCTAATTTCTGCCCAATCTGGCTCTTCCAGGGCATAGAGATCAGTCATGCCCATGTTCTTGTGTGGGCTACAGAGGATGAGCAGGTATTTCCCCTGCAACAGGAAAGGAGATTTCAGCATGATCCTTTGGGGCTCTACAGGGTCACTCTGGTTTGTTGCCTGCATGCATTTATGTGGATGATGCAAACTTCATAGGAGTGCCCTGCACTGGGTGGTTCTTGTTGACCAGACAAAATTGCATCTTACTTTGACTTCTGACTTTTTTATCTCAGTAACTGTATCAGGACATACAGAAAAGATTTTTCTGTTCCTAACAGGTCAACTCAGGGGAACAGTAATAGAGCCCAGACTTCTGCAGTAAAGATCCTGAAAGCTGCACAAATGAAGAGTCCTCTGGTCACTTGACAAAAACAAATGGATAGGCTTTTCTCAGCACCTAAAGGGGGAAATATCCAAATCTGGCAGCTGCCAACATCACCCCAAGCTCCCAATGGCTTCTTTTAGTACTGCCTTCAGCAAACAAAAGGATTTAAAAGGCATGTGACTAACTATCCGTTCAGACCTGAAAGTATTCCCTCTGGAAGTATTTATAGTGGCACACAGTAGGTAATATGGAAGAAGTCTGTTGAATTTACTTGTGCTGTCCCTCTTCTCCAGTCTCACTTGTCTTGAAGAACATCATTAGACTTTTCAGCAATTTAGGATTTCCTGGAAAAGAAAGGTTACACGAATCCTCTGAGATTCCTTCTGAGAGATGTCCAATTTTTGGAAAATGGTCTTACATACTTGGAGGTGTAATGGCCTCATTACTAAAAGACCAGTGTGGTGCACAGATTCCTCGTGCCACAGAACATGTCCCGTGACAAGGCAAACCCAACCTGACTCCACAAGTTTCCCTTTGGCTCTGACAAATGCCCAGGGTGGGAAGCACCTGCCTAAGATACAGCTTGATACTAAACTTATGTGTCATCATCTGAGGCAAATCTGAGCTGTGATGGAGTCACTTGAGGGTGTTCAGACCTCCAGTGCCTCTTTCTGTTTAATCTTTTGGCCTCTGCCTGGGTCATGCTGTGAGCTCCACACTGCAGTGGATGAAAGAAGCTGCCAGAAGCCTCTGTATGTTGCCAAGTAGGATGTTTGCCAGCACATGGATGGGATAGTTTTTCTAACCTTGGATTAGAATTTTTCTTCATTTTGACACTGAGGTCCTTTCTTTCCTTTCTGCTCCAGTAAAATCAGAATAATACCACAGCACTACGAGTGGTGCAGTTTTTGCTGTCTCCTGTGTTGTGGCTGCAAGTTCATGACCCATTATGTTTGCTTAATGGCTGTAATCAGCTCACTTTATTTTTGCTAGGTTATTGTGGTTGGGTCATAGGAATCACCACTGCTGAAGTACTCAGTTTATTCACTGAGGCTTTGATCTGAAAGCTTTCTTCTCTCCCTGGTCCATCAAACCATTGTGCTTTCAGCAAAGCAGTGCTGCTTTTGCCTTACTTGCCAACTCACAGCTTCAGAGAGTGCTTGCTCATGGCTGTAGCTCACAGGCTGTGGCTGTGCACAGCAGGGGCTCCACTCCCTGTGCAGTCCCATGCCCCGAGGGGTGTGGAAATGTCACCACGTGCAAATCTGCACTGTGAAACATGGACTGACACTCGTATCAGCACAGCAAACTGGAGTTCAGCCCTCAGCAGCTCTAACATCGTTCCTGTACATGAAATACTGGTTTACACAAGTCTAAGCGTTAAGTATGTGGGGTTGTGGCTGAAGACACATAATCCTCTGGTGCCATGAGGCATTGCAGCTTGTGCAGCAGCAGTCCCTAGGCAGGCACACAGGGCAGGTGACACACAGCAGGCTCACAGCTCTGGCACCTTGTGAGGCAGGAGGTCAAAGGCCAAATGCAAACCACATTCTCAGAGTGGCTACAATGCAATATAACAAGAGATCCTGCAGTTTATCTGGTCCGTGGTATAAGATAAAAATGCATTAAGTCCCAACCCAGGTGGGGATGTAATCTCCCAAGGACACCTCGGTAAATCTCCATCACCCAGTCAGATTTATCCTTCCACCTCTGTTTTTTTTATAAGGGCATTTTCCAGTAAACCCCTCCCTATTCTGCAGCCTATTGGTGATGCTGCAAGCTGCTTCTGCTGGAACAGTGCATAATTAAGCAATAATTTATATTCTAT